>NW_026623198.1:1297387-2567274 GCF_028827665.1 Penicillium hispanicum | reverse complement strand
GGCGCAGAATCTCAGGGAAATCGAAGAACTCAGTCTCGTTCCACGGAGCGCTGTGGATAGTCGTTACATCGACCGGGCTGTCAAAGCGACCTGGAATGGCAGTATAGCGCTCGAGGGGAGAGCATTTGGGTTGATCAGCACCCTCCAAAAAGGTGCAAAGGGCATCCAGACGCTGCTTCTGAGTCACGTCTCGCACATCCCCCGCCAGAATGATAAGTCGGAATCGCCCATCACTCTCCAGGAGTCTTGTGGTCCACTCCGTGTTGCCATCCACCTGCTTGCGCAGCTTCGCTGGCGGGAATCGTTCCCCAGCAATCAACAGACGAGCCATAGCCGGCCCTTCTCCGCCACCAGCCTTCACGACCAGCTGGCTGGCGCCGTAGAACGATTGAAAACCGTCTGCAAAGTTCTCGAACATCGCGACAACTTTCAACATGCTTTCAGTCTTACTAGGGCCTCCTTCGACAGGCGGCTTGTCGCCGCCGGTGAAATGCCCAGCCCAATGGCGGTCAAAATCGATCAGCATCTCGGCCAGTCGATGTCTTTCGGGATCGTAAGTGTCGAGGATCGCAGGATTCGCGACTCCTGCAGCAACAAGAGCCACTTTCCAGCCAATATTGAAGCCATCCTGCATGCTCATGTTCATTCCGAGACCCACCTTTGGCGAGTGCGTGTGCACCGCATCGCCGGCCAAAAAGATCCTGTTACCATCGGCGAAGGTGGGTGCGATGCGTTGGCCAATTTGATATGCAGTCCACCAATCGCAGGTCTGGAAGTCGAAGGTATACGGCGACAGAACCTCCTGGACTCGTGCTCGGATCATGTCCGGCGTGATTGAGGAGCGGTCGAATCGCCCGTTGGCGGCGGTGTCGACGACCTGCACTGGTACGTATAGACGTACCAGGTTTCTCTCGCGGGGGATCACAAGGATGGTACCTCCTGCGTTTGTGATGGTCGCGAGACGACGAATGTCCGCTGGTAATTATCATTTTCGTCAGCGCCTTTCGACCTGGTCTGGTTCCTTTCTGGGACTTACGGAAGTTGCTAATGGGGATCACATCAATCACACCCCTTCACGCCGATTCGGTCAGCCTGGAATCTTGCTCGTCAAGAATAAAAGCATTTATGGGCTTACCAGACATGATCAGTACTGGACCCTTCCAGAGGAATGTTCAATTGCTTTCTTGTCCAGCTGTGTGCCCCGTCACAGCCGATGATATATTTGGCTTTGACAATCTCTGTCTCCGTCTGTCGACTCCTGCTCTGCTCGATCAGGTCATCCCAGTCATCAGGGAGCAAGTTGCTTCGGTACAGCCCACTCGATGGCGTGTTGTGCTCTTTGGGGCTCGGATCTTCCTCGGTGACTTTGCGCAGCTTGACGGTCATGGGATATGCGTTTGTATCACCAGCCAGCTCCTCATCAAACTCCAGGGACTCGGCAATGATACCCCGTTCCACCTCGAGGTCAGAGTGCTCGCGGATCGCATCGAGAGCGAATTGCTCGATGCGGCCCTGGCTTAAAAGCATGTGGTGATATGGTGACTCGGTAACTTTCTGATTGAAGAAGGGACCCTGCCGAATCAACTTGCCGTCTGGACCAGGCACCTTTTGATCGACACAGACATGGTCAGTCAATGAGATCGTCAGCATGATAGGTAGACCGACAGACCCAGAAATTGGCCTCGACGGCCCTGTGGCCCTCTTGCATAACACGGTACTGAATGCCCATGCTATCGAACAACTCTAGGGTTCGCATGCGCAGTCCATCCGCATGGCCCATCATGATTTTCGTTTTTCGCTTGTCGATGATGCGGGCCTTCACACCGCAGCGGGCCATCCAGTAGGCCGCCATCAGACCCGAAGGGCCAGCACCGATTATGAGACTGTACCGTTAGAACCGGCGTAGCGAGAGGATAGATGGGATGATAGTGTCTTACACATCAGTCTGCGAGGTACGGCTTTCTTCCTCCATGATGATTGCGATGCCTTAGAATACGATGGTGATTTCGGAATGTTTTGATGGCTATCTGACCTACTGTGATGGACGATGACATTCTTTATACTCTGCCTCCTGTAAATTCTCCCTCCGTGTGGTGGTGCGTGGTTGGGCAGGCCACGAGAAGGGTAACAGCCTAGTTAGACCTGCATGCTGACTCCAGCTACCCTGTCTCGCAGTGACATCTAGATCCACGGCATCTGGCATAGAGTTGTCGGAGAATTTCCCGGGGAACCTGGACCGGCACTCACTGCCCGATAGGGAAGTTTCAAATCCCGAGTTCTGATTTGAAGCATTGATACTCCCCATTGCCGATGGAATTGCGAAACAAAAGAGAGCGCGTCCAAGCCTAATTCAGCAGCATCAATCACCGCAGAGATTGCATTTCGTAAGTTGTGTCTCTTGGGATTCCTAGACGTCCAAGGAAACCTCGGATTCATGCAGGGGCACCAGGTGCGTTACTCAAGCGATCAGGCAACGGATCACGGCTGAGTCAAGAGCTGACCGGAGCTGTGGCACCGCTGGATGCAAGGTCCCCGAGACAGACTCGTATCACCCGACAATGGGAGTATACCCTGCTCAATGCTATAGTTCGCTACCTTGAATCCTACACGCTCGTTTCCTCAGGCCTCGATGCGATGAGTCAGCGCGGCTACGCTGTTTCTGGCACACCGGGTTTCCCCAACACAACTGGCTGCGATGTGGGGATGAGGATTTTTTTGTTCTTGGATGTAATCTGCAGCCGAATGCTGCGCTGTCCACCGAATCGGATTGGCCCGATTAGGGAATCCGAGAGAGCCCCGATTTCGCACGCGAAGGAGCCACAAATCCATGATGTTGGTGGCCGAGAGCGTCCTCACGATGCATTATATAGCAATAATCGACGCCGGCTGCGCTGTGACGGAGGGGTCGGTTAATTTCGCAGCGGAGCAGCGTCCTCCGAGTGGCTCCCGGTGTAGAGAGCCTGTGGGCATCGCAGGGCCAACCGTTGGCAGAACCAGCCATGGATGTCCATTGCTTTTGATCCATCCGGTATTGTTCAGTGTAAGAAGTGGGCGTGTATTCGAGGAGAGTTTGGTGGAAGAAGACTCGACTTGGTCTTCTGTCGAGCTCTGCAGCCAGGCGCTGAGTCAGCACTGCTGGACCTCAGCTCAGCTCTCGAGGTACCCAGACATATACTAGGTATTCTAGAATACCTGGGTATCCCCAGTAGTTAGTTACTGGGCTGCTCGGAAGATGCCATCATTGGCTGAGCGCAAGAGTTCCCCGAGAGAAGAGTCGAGGACCGGAGTACCTGGCCGGTTGTCAGTCCAATGCTGGAATCTGGAAGAGTACCACTGCTACTATACGATTTACTCCTAGGATTCTGGTACCTCGTGTGTCCTGCAATCTCCTATCCACACGGTACATGTACAGTACTGCGTTGTACCGCGCCGGTACGGCCATACGGCTGCCCCACCACAGACATCATACCCCACCAACAAATGGTTAGTTACGTTCCCCTCCTCCTCCCTCTTCCTCTCCATCTCTTCCATTGTGTTCTTCAGTACGTCGCGCTGTCCTATCTCTGCGTGGTTTCTGTTGCTGACGCTGCTTAGAATCTGCCACCATGGGTTACACTGATCTGGACCAGTTGGCGATCAACACCATCCGTGTTCTCGCGGTACGTTGTGCTCTTGCCGCGGCTCCCGCCATTGTCCTAGGAGGTGCCATTGAAGAGAGCGACTCTCCGGTGGCCACCTTGGACCGACGGCACTGCGATACTCCTTTCTGTGAGCTTTGCTGACCGCGTCCACTAGGTTGATGCCACCTCCAAGGCCAACTCGGGCCACCCCGGTGCCCCCATGGGCATGGCCCCCGTGGCCCACGTCCTGTTCAACAAGTTCATGAACTTCAACCCCCAGAACCCCGACTGGATCAACCGGGATCGTTTCGTTCTCTCGTACGTGGCCTTGCGGTGGTTTTCCGTGTGCTCCGAGTGCCGATCTCGACGCGTACTTGCTTCCTGCTGTCACCGAAGCTCCCCTCTTTGCCAAAGACCGCTCCTCTGACCGTGATCATTGCATAGGAACGGCCACGGCTGCATGCTGCAGTACGCTCTGCTACACCTGTTTGGCTACAAGCTCTCTTTGGACGACCTCAAGAACTTCCGTGTAAGTCCCGTCGCTAGGCATGGTCTTGTGCCACGCGAAACACGCATGCTAATCTACCCCGCCAGCAACTCGACAGCATCACCCCCGGTCACCCCGAGGCTCACGACACTCCCGGCATTGAGGTCACCACCGGTCCCCTTGGCCAGGGTTTCTCCAACGCCGTTGGTCTGGCCATTGCCCAGGCCCACTCCGGTGGTGTCTTCAACAAGCCCGGCTACGAGCTCTTCAACAACTACACCTACACCTTCTTCGGTGATGGCTGCGCCATGGAGGGTATTGCCAGCGAGGCTGCTAGCATGGCTGGCCACCTGAGGCTTGGCAACCTCATTGCCATCTATGACGACAACCACATCTCTATTGGTGAGATCGACCTGACTCCCGGGGAAAGATCCGAGTACTGATACTTGCGTTAGATGGTGACACCAAGTGCGCCTTCACCGAGGATGTCATGAAGCGCTTTGAGGCCTACGGCTGGCACACCGAGTGGGTCAAGGATGGTGACAACGACCTCGAGGGCATTGAGGCTGCCATCCGCAAGTGCCAGCAGGTCACGGACAAGCCTTCCGTCATCAAGCTGACCACTACTATTGGTTTCGGCTCCAAGCTCGCCGGTACTGGCGGTGTCCACGGCAACCCCCTCAAGGCCGATGATGCCCAGCACGTCAAGCAGCTGTTCGGCTTCGACCCCGCGCAGAGCTTCGTCGTGCCCCAGCAGGTCTACGACCAGTACCACCAGCACGCCGCCGAGGGCGCTGCCAAGGAGCAGGAGTGGAACCAGCTCTTCCAGAAGTACCAGCAGGCTTTCCCCGCCGAGGGTGCCGACCTGGCCCGCCGTCTTTCCGGCAAGCTGCCCGAGGGCTGGGAGAAGAGCCTCCCTACCTACAAGTCCACCGACGCCCCGGTTGCCTCCCGTAAGCTGTCTGAGGCCGTCCTGGAGAAGATCCACGACGTTATCCCTGAGCTGCTGTCGGGCTCTGCTGACCTGACTGGTTCTAACAACACCCGCTGGAAGAACGCCGTTGACTTCCAGCCCCCCGAGCTCGGCATTGGCGAGTGGTCTGGCCGCTACCTGCGCTACGGTGTGCGCGAGCACGCTATGGCTGCCGTCATGAACGGTCTGGCCGCCTACGGCACCGTCATCCCCGCTGGTGGTACTTTCCTGAACTTCGTCTCGTACGCCGCTGGTGCCGTCCGCCTCTCGGCCCTGTCGCGCGTCCGTCTTATCCACGTCGCCACCCACGACTCCATCGGTCTGGGTGAGGACGGCCCTACCCACCAGCCTATTGAGACTCTGGCCCACTTCCGTGCCCTGCCTAACTGCATGGTCTGGCGCCCTGCTGACGGCAACGAGACCAGCGCTGCCTACTACTCAGCTCTGACCTCCAAGCACACCCCCACTATCCTGGCCCTGACTCGCCAGAACCTGCCCCAGCTCGAGAACTCGACCATCGAGCGCGCCTTGAAGGGTGCGTACGTTGCGGTGGATACCCCCAACGCTGCCGTGACTATCATCTCGACCGGTTCCGAGGTTGGCATCTGTATCGAGGCTGCCGAGTACCTCCAGAAGAACCACGGCGTTGCTGCCCGTGTTGTGTCGGTTCCTTGCTTCGAGGTCTTTGATGCCCAGGACAAGGCCTACCGCCTTCAGGTCCTGCCCGATGGCATCCCCGTGCTGTCTGTCGAGGCCTGCTCCACCATGGGCTGGGAGCGCTACGCTCACGAGCAGTTCGGTCTCAACCGCTTCGGTGCCTCTGGCCCCTACAAGCAGGTGTACGCCGTAAGTTTTGTCGCTCTCTACACCACTATCTTGTCAGTCTCGCTCACAATGTGCAGAAATTCGAGTTCACTCCCGAGGGCATCAGCAAGCGCGCCATTGCCACCATTGACTTCTACAAGGGCACCCCCGTGCGCTCCCCCATCAACCGTGCCTTCCAGCAGATCCTGTAAGGAACGGTGTCTCACGTCAAAATTTAACGGCTTTATAGTCAAGGAGCGACAGCCCTTGAACTTGATATTGAAGAATGAAATAGAGCGAATCTCTGTCGATTTTCAATTGGTCCCTCCCATCTAAATATCCTACGTATCGGCCGCAAGTAGAAGTTCTTTTTAGACCGTAGCTTCGTCGCGCGCTTACAAGCACCGTTTCTGCAGCTCAATCACCCCCCTCAGCATGCGATCCTTCTTCTGTCGCTGCTCGGCTGAAGTCGAAGAACCATACGCCTCTTCCGTCTGCCGCACCACCATTTCCCTCCACTTTTCCTTCTCCCCATCACTCTCGGCACGCATCCTCTCCTCCTCCGTCCGAATATCCACTTGCCCCAAATCGGCCCAAACATCCTTCACCGTCGGCGCCAACTTCTGCAGAAACGCCCCAATGCCCCCCTCCCCGCCACCCGCATGGTAACTCTCAAACACACCACTCCCCGCCCACCGCGGCCCCAGACTCCCCACCACCAGCGCGTCCAGATCCCGCGCCGAAACCACCCCCTCTCCAACCAGCGAGCATGCCTCCCGCAGCAACGCGAACGCAAGCCGATTCCCCACGAACCCCGGCACCTCCTTGTGCAGCGTGATGGGGCGGTAGTGCTGCGTTGCTGTTGGCGCCGTGGCCGAGACCCCCTGCACGGACGTACACGGACTTGATGCCGGACCGGGCACCGCGGCGAAGTACTCCGCCGCGAAAGCGACTCTGTCCGCGGCCGTGTGCGGGCCCGGGACGATTTCCACGAGCGGCATGACGTGCGGCGGGTTGAAGGGGTGCGCGACGAGCAGGCGCGCCGCGACGGAGGCGTCGCACGGCGCTGCCTGCGCGGAGGCGGGGATGCCCGACGAGCTGCTCCACAGATGGGCGGATGGCGGGGCGGAGCGAGCGACGTCCGTCCACAGGGCTTGCTTCGAGGCGAGGTGCTCCGGGGTTTGTTCTTGGATGATGGTTGCGGTGTGGACGGCGGCGTGGAGGGTGGGTGCTAGGGCGAGGCGGGGGGAGGCGAGGAGGGTGGCGACGGCGTCGGTGTCGTGTGCGTCGGGGCTGGCGTCGAGGAAGTGAGGGAGTTGGGACCGGAGAAGGGATTCGTAGTCTGGTCGGGGGTCGTAGATGGTTACTTGGGTGTCGGGGCGGCGGAGGTGTAGGGCTAGCATGGAGAGGCCGATGGTGCCGACGCCTAGTAGCGCGATGTGATGGGGATATTCGGACATGATTGGGGGGTGGTAGGCGAGGTCTTTTGGCGGGAGATGTTGGTCGCAACTAACCCTCAGTTGACAAGTAGCTGGAGGCAGTAGGAGAGAAGCGGAGGCGGGGATGTGGAGTATGGGCCGAGGTCGAGAGGGAGAAGTATACATGATGCAAGTTGGTATACTGCCTCACGTACGTAGTACCAAAGAATCAGCCTGACTGTGGATAGCTTCAATTGACAGTCTTGAGCATATCTCATCCAAGATTGTCCTGTCCGTCAATTAGTGCTCAACAACCCGAAGACATAGTCCTCCATGTACACTTCAATGGCCATCGGTTTGCGGTGCAGCTCATCCACAATCTGCAAGGGTTACGAGTCATGTCTGGGCAGAGTCTCCAGCCGTCCAACTAATATGGGCAGCGCAGTGGATATCCATAAGACGGTCTTTCGGATTGAGTTGGCCGTTGCCATAAAAATGCAGTCGACACCACTGCCACAAGCATCGGATGATCCAGGGCCATCGAACGTGGAGGAATGTCTGCCATAGGCCTTTCTTGTACGTGGGTGCTTATGCCCTTGCCCGTCCAAATCTCGTTGGTCATGCTGGCCGCCAGCGAGTTCTAACCCTCGTTCATTTTGCCGTCCTATATATACGCCGCTGGGCCCTGTCAGTATCGCAACCTAGCAGAAAGATCACGCCTTTGCAAGGAACTATCTCCCATGCAGAGATGGTCCAGATGGCCTAACGTCGCGAGATGACTTGGACTTTGGCAAACGTCTCGAATCACCCTGATTGCTCACGCTAAACAAACGCTGGGCCTTAGCTCGGCGCGTCCATGCATGAAGGATGGACGCAGATAGGAAATGGACGCCAATGCGATGTGCCTTGCGATTCTCGAATTCTTCGGCGGCAAATCGTCCTCGAGCATGTCTAATTCAAGAGGAACATTGGCTGTACTTGGAACACTTCTTATGCAGAACACCAAACTTACGCTATACCATAAGAACCACGACCGGAAAAGAGCTTCATTCATCATGATATAATTCATAACCCTTCAAACTTTTCTTTAGTGTTGCTAGAAATGAAACGCAAGCTCAAGGCAAGTCGTTCCCAGTCTACGCACCCAGCGCCTTGCGAGCAAAGTTGGGCAACATAAAGCTGGCACGGTGGATATCTTGGTTGTAGTAGCGGCACAGCTTCTCCTCCTCCTCGCGGGTCCAGGTGCGGACGGGCTCGCGCAAGTTGCGGCTGGGGTCCTTGCAGCAGACCATGAAGCCGATCTGGCCGGAGGGATAGGTGGGGATGGTGGTGTAGGCGTATTCGGCGACGGGGAAAACCTCCGCGCAGGCCTTCTTCAGGTCGGCGATCAGAGAAAGGTGCAGCCATTGGCTCTCGCCTGTCGGTGTAGAAGCACATTCTCAGCGAGTGTTCCTCTGACAGAACGGGCAAAGAAAGACATTGCGAAAAACAAAGGCAAGAACTAACCTTGGGTGGTGATGACACCGCCATCGCGCAGAGCATCGCGCAGGAGCTCGAAGTAGGGCTTCTGGAAGAGGCTCTCGGCGGGGCCCTCGGGATCGGAGCTGTCGGTGATAATGACGTCGAACTCGTTCTGACGGTTCTTGAGGAACTCGAAGCCGTCGCCAACGTGGACCTTGGAGTTGGGGTGCTGGAAGCCAATGCTCATGCCGGGCAGGTACTTCTTGGAGACGCGGATGACGGCCTCGTCGATGTCGCACAGGGTGGCTTCCTCGACGGACTCGTGCTTGACGACTTCACGCAGGACACCACCGTCACCACCGCCGATGACAAGGACCTTCTTGGGGTTGGGGTGCGAGTTCATGGCCAGGTGGGTGATCATCTCCTGGTAGGAGAACTCGTCGCGCTCGGTGCACTGGATGACGTTGTCCAGGACCAGCACGGTGCCGTAGTCGCTGCTCTCGAAGACCAGCACATCCTGGTACTTGGACTTCTCGTGGTGCAAGATCTGGTTGACCTTGAGGTTCATGGCCTGGCCGGGCCACATCTCCGACTGCTCGGAGAACCAGCCATCTGCAGAAGGACGGTGGGGTTAGCGACGACAATGCAAGGTGGGATGTGGGATGTGGTGGGATGGCGGGGTAATAGCAAAGAAGAGTTTGGTTTACCCTTGATGGTGGGGTGGACGATCTCGCTCATGGTGATGGTGGAGGTGAAGCGACGAGGAGACAAGCACGCGGGTGGACGGAGGAAGGAAAGAAGACGAGGCGACCGCAGCATAAAAAAGAACGCAACAAGCAAGTTGGGAGCCGGCGGAAGTTTGGCTGTTTTCGGTCAAGTTTTTCTTCGCGCTTCTCTGAGTGGGGACTTTGGGCGTTGGGCCACCGTGGGAGATTGGAGATTGGAGAGCTGCGTGCGATTGGCACAATTGGTACAACTGATAGATTACGATCCGGGCGTAGATCAGCTAAGAGAAACAGCTGCCACAGAGAGAGACACAAGGAAGGGGCTGTCCTTTTGGCTGCTGGTCTTGCTGGGCCAATCGACGCGCCCCAAATGATGCTGATCCGCGCAATCGCACTCGGTGCGTTTCATCGGTCGCAAATGCATCACAATCGCTACATAAACACAACCCATGCCAATATGGCAGACAAAGGAAACCTCAATTGGTCGATTGCTTTCTAAATTACTGTACAATTGATACAGCTGCGCAGAGTCGTGGCTGATGCGCTCCGGTATAAGCCAAATTCAAAACGTCTCTCCTCAATTCGCCTCAACGAACTGCATTTACTCGTCACCACCCTCAAGGAGGCGGCCAGGCTTGGAGTTCAGGTACTCGTTGCTATAATGAGGGACCAATATCAGCTTGTGGATCCTTCACAATGACCTCCTCTTATGGCAGTCTGTTTCCGGGGTAGCCCTTACCGCTCAATGGCCCAGTTCATGGCAGCGTAGGCAATGATGAAGGGAGGCGCAACGTAGAGAACCTGGTGGCGGAAGCGGCGGAAGGTGTTGAAGAAGGCAGCGTGGAAAGCACCGGCGAAGGGACGCTGGCGGTTAGGCGAGAGCGCGTAGGTGGCAATGCGCTGGGGGGTTGGGCAGCCTGCAAGGTCGTATATGTTAGATCCTGGTCTAATGGTAGACTATTGTGTGTCTGCATCGGAAGTCTATTGCGGCCCTCGTTCTGTGTCGTCAAGACAGGGTGCCATGTCTCTCGGGGGTGCGCATTCGGGAATTCGAGGAATAGGTCTAGTCACGTACCAAAGGCGCCCCAGCTGCCAGTGTAGCTGCAATCACATCGTTAACCAACAATCCACCACTGTCCGTGTCGAGTGACAACAATTCGAGCGAACAAGATCACCCCATGGGAGGGGGTTCATCTTCAGTCCGGATAGCCGACCGAGCGGGTGCACCCGGACAGCATCTCAGCTCCGAAGGAAGGGGAACTGCGGAGAGGAAACTCACTAGCCGTTCTTGACATCGACGCCACCAGCCATTGTGTATGAAAGTAACGCAGAAAGTGTGGAACAGAGGTGAGGTGAGGATGGAAGCAAAGGGCGGAAGGGAAAAGACGAAGTTCGGGCGAAGTTGGCCCTCGACGCGCTAACCCGATCGGGCGCAAGGTAAAAGCCCGACATCATCCATCATCCATCACGCTTGTTGCTTCCAGGTCCATCTTTCCCCCTCACACACCCACCATGGCCAACATCCTCCAGAATATCTACCGGCTGGCCGGCCCCTTGGCAGCCGGTGCGCTCTTCGTCGATGCATCTCTCTACGATGTCAAGGGTGGCACGCGGGCTGTCATTTTCGACCGCTTGTCCGGTGTGCAGGAGCAGGTCGTCAACGAAGGCACGCACTTCCTCATCCCCTGGCTGCAACGGGCCATCATCTACGATGTGCGGACAAAGCCTCGGAACATCTCGACTACGACGGGAAGTAAGGATTTGCAGATGGTGAGCTTGACGCTCCGAGTGCTGCACCGTCCGGAGGTGCCGAGATTACCGCAAATCTACCAGGTGAGATTCGCTCCTAATCCAAATTCCCGACCGTGAAAGAATCAAGCTCTAATCAAGTTGCCTGTGCAGTCATATGGTACCGATTACGATGAGCGTGTTCTCCCCTCCATCGGAAACGAAGTCTTGAAGGCAATCGTTGCCCAGTTCGACGCCGCAGAGCTCATCACCCAACGTGAAGCCGTCTCCAACCGCATCCGCACCGACCTCCTCAAGCGCGCCTCGCAGTTCAACATCGCTCTTGAGGATGTCTCCATCACCCATATGACCTTCGGCAAGGAGTTCACCCGCGCCGTCGAACAGAAGCAGATCGCCCAGCAGGATGCCGAGCGGGCACGATTCATCGTCGAGCGTGCCGAGCAGGAGCGCCAGGCGAACGTCATCCGCGCTGAGGGTGAAGCCGAGAGTGCCGATATCATCAGCAAGGCCGTTGCCAAGGCTGGTAGCGGCTTGATTGAGATTCGTCGGATTGATGCTAGCCGCGAGATTGCCAACACTCTGTCTACCAACCCCAACGTCACATATCTGCCCGGTGGCGAGGGCAAGGAGGGCGGCAAGAGCACTAGCCTCTTGCTTGGTCTGCGGAATTAGGAGAGTCTCAAAAGCGAGCCAGTTATGAGGGACTGATGGGGGGTGGTGTATGCGGCTGCGCCCCGTCATATTTTCGAAGGGAGTTTGACTTGTACCATTTAATAGCACGCCGTGTTTGATAGCGCTCTCTCGGCTGTGTTTATTCTCCAGCGCGACTGTGGGTGGTCATTGCTAAGCCCGCCCTTTTTTCTGAACTGTAGCAATATCATACCTCTACTCTATATCGGACTTTCTACTCCCGATATTCTCATATATATTTCGAGTATTGCGCACGGCGATCCCCTCGCATCCCCTCGCAGAGAGGTGTCAAATCCATTATATCCGACGGTACACATGCACCTGGAACCGCATATCCTCCAACCCAGCACCTTCGCCAACATCGTACCGTAATCGTGTCGCGTCCCGCCTCCACCACCGGGAGTCTTGCGAGTATATACGCTCCCACTTTCCTTCCGCAACGGAGAGAAGCGTATGGTCAAGTAAAAACTTCATCGGGTACTTCCGCTCCTGCGCAGCACCATCATTCCCTTTACCAAGCTTCAAAGTCGAGTAACTGCCCGGACTATCAACAACAAGAAGGACAGCTCCGGACGGTAGCAAATCCGTCATGCGAAGCAAGAGACCAGTCGTCTTCGCCATCGAGGTAGAGAATAGCTCGTTCAAGGTGAACATAAGCGTCACAAGCAAAGAGCCAGCAGCCGACGCCTCGTCATGCGTACCCAACAAAACATCCTTCAAGTCCAGCTCGGGCAGAGTAAGAACGTCCGCCCGGCGGAACAATACAGAGACCCCCTCGGCCTCGGAGACCAACGGCGGCTGGTGCTTCGAGATAAACGACGCCGGTACCTCCGCAGAGGCTATCGTTCGAGAAAGCCGCTCAACCACGCTCGACCAGTCTGCGATATCCACCGCGGCAACAGACAGACCCGGCGGGCCCGAGGATCCAGCCTCGACCTGCCCGTCTGCTTCTGCGCTCTGAGTATCGCGCTGCCTCTCGTCCAGGGATACCTCGGTAACGCGCTGCCCGAGCGTTTCGACGCCTGTGGCCATGGCTAGGTCCCGCCAGGCCGCGGCAAGAGCGACTATTTCTGCGCCCGCGCCGCCGCCGATACACACCACTCTTGTGCCATTCCCCCCTGCCACCGGGTGACTGGTATCGGTATCGCTGTCTCGGGGCGTATGCATCCAGCCCAGGACAGCCCTGAAAAGACCCGCATAGCCCAATGCGCGGGCGGCGCTCCAGCGCAGCGCATAGGCGCGCAGTAGGTCTTCGCCTGCATCTGTGAATGCGGAATCAAAGTCTCGCTGGTAGAGGTGGGACTTGATAGTCTGGATCAGGGGTTTGGTATCAAGAGGTTCGGACTCGTCGGGTGCGTTCGAGGGTTCGTTGGATTCTTGAGAGGCTGTGGGGGAGGGCTTGTGTTCTGTCGGCGGGGCGAGGAGGGCGGTCTTGAAGACATCTAGGAGGAGTTGTTGGAGGGAGATGGGGATTGCAGCAGAAAAATCAATTAATGTGGGGTTCGCATCGCCGGCTGGATTGTCGGCATTGTTACTCGCTTTGCGACCGGATTGTTTCGCGGATTGGCGAGAGCGCTGGGGCTTGGACTTGGAGGAGCTCGGGGGCTTCTTGCGGTCCCCTTGTCGTGGAGGTGGCATTGCGTCTATTGAAAGGGCGTCTGCGCTTGAGGTTACAGCATAGCCTTGTGGTCCAACTAGTGACTTCTGCGTTGACAATGCCCGGGCGAGTGACTGTACAGCGTTGGGGAATTGGAGGTTGAAACGACTTTTTTGTGCTTATCGCAGCTTATCAAAGTCACATTGCCACTACACCACAAATCAACTAGCTACATACATCCACGCCAAATGAATATGAGAAGAGAAACGAAAAAGAAAAGCCACCCTCCGTCCAATACGGAGGGTGAGAATAGCATTCCAAGCGTTCTGCTGTAGTTGGAAATGGAGAAGATGAAGAAGATAAAAGTCAAAAAAAGAGGTCCTCGGTGGGACAACGATCGTAGAGAAAGTCAAACAAGCCATGCGTCACTCACACCTGTAGGTAAATGATGGACAAGAATCGAGGGCATATCGTACTCAGGCGCCAATTGTGGCATCCTGGGGGAAAGAAATTCGTGAATGGGCGTCCGCAAAAGAGACAAAAAAGGTAGCAAGATCGCCAAAACAAATAAAGGCAAACAAAATCCACACGAAAACCGGAGCCGGAAATAATATGTACAGTCCGATCAGAGAGAGCCCAGACAGCCGGGTGGGCGTGAACGGAAGGGGGTAGGGAGAAGAGATGCTGAGGGAAATGGAGAACTCTGTCAGGATATCGCTATGCCGAGATGTGCGCCATGAAATCAAAATAAATGCACCAAGCCCAAAGAGCAGAGGACCTCTCAGAGCGGCCGTTCAGAAGGAGTAATGGTCTCTGTGTCAGGTCTGTCTTTGTCCCTCGGTTTCCAGAATTGCATCAGTCGGCTTAGTCGACGGCCTTTCTTCTTCGACTTCTCGGGCGGATCACTTGGGGGCTTCTCCTCTTGATAGAGTTTGCTTCGCTCGGAGTTCTGACCGCCAACTAGCTTGGACAGACTAGCCAGACTAGACCTCTTTGAAGCATGCGCCGGGCTGCTGCGTCGATTGAGGGCTGCCGAAAATGAGGTAGCACGATCCGTTGACAATCGACCACGGGAAATGAACGAGGCCGAAAAGCGATGCCTGGTATTGGTCGTGGTCGAGGCGCTGCTCGTAAGAGACGGAACATCGTCAACTGAGGCATAGTGATAGTCCGAAGGCAGGTGGTGGTATGAATGACTCGAGAAATTACGATCAGTGAATGACCGACGGGCATCTGGAGATGGGAAGGAGGAATCCGAAGGCGAAACGTTTGCCGATAGCGAAAAGGGCGGGATGCTTGGTGTCAGCTCGTGTGGGGATGTAGCTGGTCGTTTATCAACGGCCAGGTAACGAGGAGAGATATCTGGACTAGGTCCCAGTGCCTTCGGCACATTCTCTTCTGACTTCATAATCTCCACTGGACGGCGAGGTCGTTGGGCAACCGAGTTGCTGGGGCGTATGGCATCCAAAGCGCCTTGCTGAACCGGTGTAGAAGTTTCTTGACTAGTAGTGCCGTCATCGGCCGGTTGAATGCCGAGACCTGTTTGCTGAGGAGAACTCGGTTTAGGCGCCTTTGTCAAAGTGTTGGCACTGTCATTGCTCTTGGCAGACTTGGAATCCTCATCAGATGATGTGGCCATCGCACTTTCGGTTGGAGCATCTTCCTGATTGGGAGATTGATTTGCGGCCAAGAAAGCATCTTCTTCCTCTTCGTAGAAGACGTCTGGAGTTTCGGCAGAAGTTACTCCCAATCGGTTGACACTCAAAGAACTGCGGTCAAAGGGAGGCATCACCGGGGCACTCTCTGCACGACGATGATACCGCATCTCTGGACCAATGAATTCACCTCGTCGTCCACCACTATACATACGCTGCGTTGCCACAGAGAATTTGCTCGGTGCGCCAGTCGCCGGCCGCATGTCGGGGGTGTTGAATGGGCCAAGCGCTGCATCAAGGTCGATTATGGGGCTGCTCAGCGTATCACCCTGATCCTGGACAGTTTGTTCATAGAAACTTCTCGGTTTCCATGAACTCTCAAGGCTTGGCGCAGACATGAAAGGCTCTTCTTGGACCGGTTCGGCGGGAGTGACGGGAGCATCTGGGTTAGTAGGAGTGCGAAGTACAACGACATCGTCGTTGTCAAAATCGACTTCCATAACCGACCCCACATCCGAATTGGTGCGCGTCAGTGCAGGGGGAGTCAAAGCTTGGTGAGCTGGAGTTTCTGTCTCCCCTTTCACATGGCGCTTGCCTTTGCCACGAGTCAAAATCGAGCCCGCCCACGAGCGGACGCGCTTCTGCTTCTTAGATTTGGAATGGGGTTTCTTGGCTGAAACAGAGCTGCCTTCCTCGTGATCGACATCGCTGGACGTCTCTGAACCATCATCCGAGTATGACGGCCGAGAGGTGTCAGTCGAGTGGGCATCG
This sequence comes from Penicillium hispanicum, assembly GCF_028827665.1. Lineage (NCBI taxonomy): Eukaryota > Fungi > Ascomycota > Eurotiomycetes > Eurotiales > Aspergillaceae > Penicillium > Penicillium hispanicum. Next base: position 2,551,324 of record NW_026623198.1, on the reverse strand, counting down.
TCACTCGTAGAGTTCACGAGTGTTGCATCAAGATGCCCAGTAGACAGGCTCTTGCGGGAGCGCGAATGCCCCGTTGACTTAGAGCGTTTTATCGGAGAAGCCTCTGGCGAATTTTTGCTCTGAATGAGATCGAAAGCCAAAGATGCATCGGCAGTTCTCGGCCGTGACTTTGACTTGTGATTCTGGGGCGTTCCTTGATCGGCTGCCGGGGAGTCATTCTCCGGTTGCTGAAATTTGACTGTAGGTGGGGTTGCCGGAGTTTCAGCTGCAGATACTGGACGTCCAATTTCCGCATCATCATTGCACGGAGCTGGGTGGATGTGAATGGCAGCCGGAATTGGCGGAACGGGCGAGAGCTGGGGGGACGCGGGGGGTGTTGGGCGACCAAGACTCGAGGCAGAATGAGAAAGTGGTTTTGAGATATCCTCTTTTCCATTGTCAAGCATTGGCTGGCCTGGGGTTCCGGGGGCACTCGCAGCTGCTGTGTTGGTGCCCAGCGCCTTAGAAATGGCGTTGAGGTCGACCCCAGACACCGCAGCTGAACGACGGTGGGCATGATGTCGCCGCCCCGGCGTTCTACCTGCGGGAGGCCCTGGCGGAGCACTCGGTTGACTCGGGGTTGCAGGTGCTTCCCGTTTGTCCGCATTATCCCCTGTCCCTGGTGTTACCAACTGATCGCCTCCGACAAACTCACTCGGTCGACGACGGTGTCCATTTGGTCGGCTCGGCGCCTGAGCAGGCTGAGATGATTGCTCGGAGCCGGGATTGAATGAGAAGGCCGGAAGTGCGGGCAAAGGCGCTCGACGCTCCAAGGTCTCCGGTTGTGGCTCGGGGGCGTCTGGATCTCGCGCGGGGAACACAAATGGCGGATTAGGCAGCGGAGCTGGCATACTCAGGCGATGGTTACGGTTGACGTTGGCGGGAAGAGAATCAAAATGCTGGGAAAACCCCGAACGAGACTGCGGGGGCAGCGAGATGGAAGCCATCAATGCTGTGCAAGAGAAAAAAATAGCGCAAGGATCTAACGAGAACCGACGAAAAAAAAAGCAAACAAGAAATCGCAAGACACAGCGGTCGTAAAGATCCAGATGGACAAGACCTCCAGACCGTTTGACTCCCCCAGTGCAAATGAGAAGTCCGAGAATCTGGAGGTCTGGGTTAACGACCACGAGCGAGGGTCATTGAATCTTCCGCACCAGGCAGAATCGAAGAGCGAAGAAATTGGCAGCGCTTGAGTCGGAGGGAGCGAGGGAATAAGGAACGGACGGCCACGACGACGGCCAGCGAGGAGGAAGGGCGACGAGGAGAGTCGTGAAGGGTAGAGAAAGGGATGTGAAAGTGAGAGTGAAAGGTGGAAGAACAACAAGCCAGGAGGGGCGGAGACGTACGGACGGTGTATGGTACGTGGTATTAACATGGTATTACCGTGGCCGATCGGGGGGAAAGATGAGGATTTTGGGGGAGATTACGGGAGAGGAACGGTGGATAGCGTACTGGTAACTTGTACAAACTACGGCCCTGGAAGGATGGAAATTACCTTTAGTTCAGTTGGGGTTTGGCCTTGATCCATTGATGTGCCCTGGGATTGGCATGGTCAGAGCGAGGGCGACCCTGTGCGCCCTTGACTCGGCTGCAAAGGAGTTGTTGTACTCGGTACAACGTCTTGCCCGTTCGACTTGCTAGTAATCGAGGTACCGGTACCACGCATTCGACGACAAAGCACAAGATTATTTTCACCGGAATACACCATCTCAATGGCCATTGTGACCACACAGGCATGGACCCAATATCGAGGACGTCATGACTGCGGTTGCCACTAGGCGACGGGACCTCGCACCTGGGAGAGTATACAAACCGGAGGAGTTCGTACGAGAGTCCACTTGGCATGGGGCCGAAAGTCCAGTATCACTGTACTCATTCCCTACTTGGCAGGATCCTGGGGTCCAAGACCCGCGCCAATAAATGAACCGCACCACGCATCCGGAGAAAAAGTGGGTTTGCAGGCGCTGAACGAGCAAAGACCGGGAAGTCTCGCTTGGTGCGGTGGGTCCCGACGCCACGCTGGGGGTGTACATATGTACGTGTGTGTGTGTGTGTGTGTGTGTGTGTGTGCTGTCAGAAGGAAAAAAAATCACCCTGGTGGTGATGCTTATTGCATGGACTTGGGGACGTGTGGATTCTAGTCCTGCCATTGAAGGTATACTCCGGATATGCAGTGGTTCTACTTCTGTTGGAGTATGACGAACGGCATCCGACACTAACGACTCGATCATACTCCTGATGAATAGGCAGCGCTGCATACACCATACCACAGGATTGCATAGGAGTATACACTGAGTACTGACTGTAGATCCAATTTCAATCACAATCGTCATAATATTACTATACCTACAGTGGTATACATGTAGTAGTATAGACATTCTGAGGAGTCCCTCTCGCCCCATCGCCCGGGAGATTGCCTGTCTCCATCAACCCCTTGGCGCCCTGTTAGATCGGATATAAATAGTGCACAACGCAGCCCTGTCATTGGACCAAGCGCGAGGGTGAGTGGCTAGTGCCTTGCGACGTCGTAGCGCAGCCCGAGCTGAACGCGGACGCCTGGTGTGTGCCTCGAGGGCAATTGAAACACCTCTTTCTAATCCGCCCCCCTGGCGTCGGCAGAGTCAATCATCTTGGGGTGTGAGCCAATCATCGGTCCGTTTTCAATGCAAAGAGGTGGGTTTGCCCGGAAGCCACTGGGGCTGATCGTCGTTGAAGCCCATTGAGGCGGCAACGGGAGATCCAGCGGCGCAGCAAATACGGGAGATTGGACAGGGCGATTGACTGGACATCGTACACACATCGAGACTTATCTTGCAGTGGGAGGATACAGTTAAGCGGGATAAACTCATCTGCGCTGCTGACACTCATTTCCAAGGTTCCAGAGGTTCCCTCTCAACTGCAGCGATAAGGGGAAGGATACCAAATGTCACCGTTCGTACGCGTAAAGTACGCGTACGCCCCAGCCTGATCTGATTTGCGATATCGCCCCAATCAGCACTCCAGGCGTCGGTCTAGTGTGTATCCCTCCCCTTCGTCTTGTTACCCGGGTTGTCGAATGGTCCCTTGTGCCCCCAAAATCTGAGGCAGCCATGGGTCCTGCTTTCTGTGGAGAGTGGTCCGTTAACCACGGTTTGGACGAGAACCGCATAGTCATGATATCAGATCGGCATCGGTTCGCGAGCATTTCCCCGATCGAGGCAACAAGGCGTTATTAGAGTTTTCTTTTCTTTGCACCCGGACTGGCCGATCGGGCGACCAGCCTTGTCCATGTGCTCGGCCTATCTACGAAAAGTATATATAGAACACGGGGTAGAATGGGGAACTGCTCCATGGTCTGTTCAACCAAGTCTGTACAGTAACTACCGTTGGAGTTGTGGACGGTCTCATTGACGATCTTGAAGTAGGTTGAGAGCCCTTTCGGTCTCGACGATCTCACGTTGCATGGTCTACCCAATGCCAAATGGGTTGCGGATCGTTGATCGGCAATGGGCGTGACTCTTCGACCATCAAGGAGCTCTTGTGACCATCGATGGCTGGGTCGATTCGTAGACAGAGGAGGTGCTGGTGATGCGGGCCACGTGGTAAATCCTACGATGGAGTCTACATTTTGCACTTGGTTGCAAACTAATGCCCATGGAAATGTTGACAGTGTGTTGGTGGTGTCATCATGCCATTTGGATAACTAACTAGCCACCTGGTAGTTAAGCGGGGGAAGCCCTAATACTCTAGTGAACGCGATGCATATAGTCTCCACCAAAAGTTTCCGTAAATACTTGGACAAAATGGCAGGGCTACTACAAAGCCTTATTTAGCAGTTATACAAGATGAACTTCGGCTTATTTTGAATATGCTGAATGCTTTTCCATTTAAGATCATACAGCCAAAATTATCAAGGATTGGTTGATACAATCGAGTCTTGAAGGTACCAGGGCTAGGTGCTTAAAGCGTGAAAAACATTCCTCCATAGAGGCCTGTCAGACCCTTCTGTGATGACACTCTACCTGTTCAGTTTGCTACTAGCAGTTTGTACAAGGCATTTGAGAGAAGTAATATAGCTGTACAAGAATACTAAAACCCCGCCAAAAAGAGAAACCATCGCTAAAATGTACATGTAAGATCAGACACACATCACTCGAGCGCACGACCGGTCTATTCATCACTTTCTGACTCAACCTGGTCGTTCTCGAGATGCCTTTTCCGTTCTTCCTGAAGCCCACGGTATGTACTCCAACTCAAGAGAAAGAATGCCACCATGATCAGGATACCTCCGATGACGGCCGCAAGAGAAAGAGGCTGTCCCGTACGCAGCCAGTCAACGATGGCGACGAGGAAGATCGTCAGAAGCGCCGCAACCGAGGAAAGAACGGGGGAAGTGAGGGAGATGAGCACCAAAAATGAGCCGGAGAAAGCTGGGGAGTGTTAAAACAGGTTCACAGTGAACATTGGGTAAATGACTTACTGGCATTGGCACAGATGGAGATGAGAAGCATCCAGGCCGCCTCTCCGGTGGGGACCCGGAATGTCTCCCAGCCCATGAAGTGCAGGAATGGCAGTGGGATCCACAAGACCAAAAGAGTAAAGGCTCCAATCATGCTCCCAAATGTATTGGCAAAAATAGTGCCCCGGCCGGGACTGGTGCCTTCTGGCGGACAGGCATAGCGCTTATACAACACCTCATAGAGCCCGTAGAGGACACTTCCAATGCCGATGATGATATTACCCAGGAGCCGATTTTGTCCTTCCTGATCGTCGGGATGTGTTGTGCCGCCTTTTGAAACTTTCTTCTCTGGCCGATCCCCGTATGCAACCACGAGGACACCAAGAATAGCGACACCGACGGCGAACACTTTGTCAAACCGGAATTTCTCCTTCAGGAGAGGAATCGAAAAGGCATATGCAAAGAAGGCCGAGCAGTTATAGATCGCGGTCAGATCACTGGCGGAGGTCAAGTTGACCGCCACGTACCACGAGCCTCCAGCAATCGTGAGCGCACTGGTCACAAATGCGGTAGTCTTCACCATGTATGGAACTGGTGACCGATTGTAGGAGCGTGAGGTGAGATGGACATCCTGGGTTTCCACCATCTGCGCCGTAGTCTTGAGGAGAAAGACATGGCGCCGCCAGAAGGCGTTCCACGACAATTTCCGCTTCTGGATTCTAAGGATGAGCAGCTGGACCGGCCAGAGCAACACCCAGGAGCCGTGAGTGATATAGCTGTGCGGAGGAAGCGGTGGTGGTAAGCGATTACAGTCCGGAAAAATTGGAATGGGGTACAAGAGTCGAGGTCGCCAGTGCCATCGCGGCCACTTCCAACTTACAGCATGCAATACGGCTTATCCCAATGCAACTCGTGCTGGATATACACCGCGGTTTCCGTCTGAATAACGAAGCTCGCTAGACTCAGTAGCAGAAAACCCAAGGCAATCAAATATTTCTTGCGGGTTGCTTGGGCGGCGTCGTGATCCGGGCTTTTACTCCGGATGGTTGGCCGGCGGGTGTGGTGCAACATGGGTCGGCCCTCAGCATCGCCATTCCCGAAGCTAGATCGAGAGTGCTGGTCATGCTCATCGGCCTTGAGTAAAGGCTGTTGCGATCGGCCATCCGTCGGGCGGTGCAATGGGGGGCGGTTGATACCCATGTCGTCTGAATCCTGGGAGTACCGATCCGAACCCAGGGTTGAGATCACCCGCGACCCTCCTAGCTCAATATTGTTCGAAGCCACAACGGCGTTGATCCTTCACGATGCCGCTTGCGACTACCCCGATATAAGGGTTGTTGTCTGAGTCCAAGATCTGGTCGTGCACCCACTTGCCCTTGCCGCTGTACACAACAGAGAAGGACGGAAGGACGCAGGGCAATGTTTCGCTCATTCAGAGAAATATGATGAAAATCAAGCTGTGGACAGGTATTATGACTTCAGCCCCTGTGAGCTAATCTTGACCGGAATCCTAGCGAGAATGCGAGGTCGCATGCGGGCCTGACCGTTCGGGGGCGGATGCGGCTGCGGACACGTAGATTGATCGAATCGGGAGGATGCAGCGATATCGAAAATGATGGAGGAATCTGAAACAAAACCTGCTGGGCTCGTTTAAGTGAGGCAAGATCAACACGATCCCACACGAATGAATCGGAGATTCCGAACCGCCTCGACCTGGGGAAATTCACAATACCTCCAGGAATCGACGCCTCCGTCATCACCGCCGCTAATTTGTTTTGGGAAAGGTTACAGTCACGTGACGCGCCTCTAAAATACCACGCTATGCCAGATCGCGAATTCCCTTGATTTATTACATCAGCAAGGCGTTCTTCGGCCACGAGTCTATGCCAAATGACAAGTGACCGAGACCAATGACCAAAGGACAAGTCACTGCCGCATAAACGGTGGCAAGGAGATCAGCCCTATTTGTGATGCTCACTGGTTCACTCTCAGCGATGTTGACTTTTCGAACGTCTATCGGTGGCGGTGCTCTTTTCCAAATACACAGCCATCCACTCCCGACTGTGGGGGATTAACCCCCAAGCTGCGTCCTACTTGCGTCAAATCCAGCCAAGCGTACAAATTTTGACGGCGTTCTTCTGTCACTTGTGAGGGAGAAGAAGCGATTTGGAATGTGTGGGTTGGCAGTAAAGACGGGTTTTGTGGGAAAACCAGAGATACTGATGGTTCATGACTTTGGAGTCTCCGTCACCACAATCCATGATCATGGTCTTTGGGACGAGCAGGCATCTTCGTCCCGTCATTGATCTTTCCCTGTCGACGAAAGTCCTTGAAATCTGTCTTCAGTCTCTCATATATGGCCAGGTCTTTCTCTACCCTTTCCTTGGCCATCTGAATGTTCCAATCAATGCCGACTTGGTTCTCATTTGGGGAGGACCAAATTGTACCCGCTGCGGAGATCAAAATGCCTGCCAGAACACTTTAACACGCGTCGTAGACGACCGGCTAGGCCTCGAAGATGGGCTGCGTGAGCTTCTTGAGGCAGAATTAATCTGACTATAGAATACCATAGTTAAGAGCGCCGAGGCTGGTAGAATCCTTCGAACCTCTTTACTTCGGAATTCAATGATTGATTTCTCAAAGATATTCATAGATATATTTACCTACCTACATATCTATCCAGGTAGCTACATGACCAGAAGTAGCTGTTGAGAAAAGGTATTAAGCACTTCTGTCTGATATACTTGCCGCAAAAATTCCTTGGACCCCTAGGATGAAGCCCGTATAGATCATGCGATATATGATAATGCATGTTCTATAATACTAATTTATGCCAAGAAACCCTCTAAGTTCAAAATCCCTCTAAATCGTATATTTTTGACCGCCTGGTTTATTATTCGGATTAAACGGGGGATTACTGTACAACGACGCTTCTGGCCCCCAAAGGCCGCAGATCGCACCCAACCCGCTTGGGACGGATCGTCGTTTTCATAATATCGCCCCCCCCCCCCCCAATTTATCTTCATTTTGCTTGTCTGGCAATATGAACAATGCGGATGCTTGTAAAGTACCCCCTTGGTCGACGGCGGGGCGTGGTGGCCATCCTGGCCGCCGTCGCGTTGCTCGGTTCCTTTCTCTTCTGGCAGAGAAGCTCATGGAGCGAGCCCCTGGTGCCAGCCCATCCCCTCCCAGCCCAGCAGACTCGGCTCTGGCAGTATCTTCACTCGCAGTTGGAGGAACACGCACCCCAGGCCCCTCGGCCCACCCTGATCAGTCAAATCGGCGATCTCAGATTCAATGCCGTGCTCGACCAGCCGCGGCCAAACATGATCGCTAATGCCGAGGAGTTGCTCGAGCCCATGCAGAGGGCACACGACGGCTTTGTTGAAGCAATCCGTAGGCCGATCAACCGTCCCTACCTCGCTGGCAGCCGGGGCATTGTGACATCGGCTGGAGGCGACTACTTTCCGACCTTTCTGGTGACTCTACGGATGATTCGCCGCACCGGTTCCACGTTGCCCGTGGAGGTCTTTCTCAACCGGTGGGACGAGTACGAGCCCTATATCTGCGAAGTGGTGCTACCACCCCTGAACGCACAGTGTCGTGTGATCCAGGAGATCCTGTCGAACAGCGGAGAAAGTCATCGTTCGATCAGTATCGAACACTTCCAGATTAAATCCATAGCCATGTTGTTCTCGTCCTTTGAGACATTTGTCTGGTTAGATGCGGACTGTGTTCCTCTCTACGACCCGGCCATCCTCTTAGACTCGGCGCCCTTCACATTGACCGGCCTTGTCGCCTGGCCGGACTTTTGGGCCGAGACCGTCTCTCCCTTGTACCTGAATATCTCTCGGCAGCCCGATCTTCCAATGACTGCCCGGCAGGCCACCGAGTCCGGACTATTAATGATGTCCAAGAAACGCCATTTCTTGTCGCTTCTTCTCGCCGTGTACTATAACTACTACGGCCCTGACCTGTATTATGAAATCCTCAGTCAGGGTGGCGTGGGAGCTGGAGACAAAGACACATTTTTGCACGCCGCCAGAGCTCTTGGGGAGCAGTTCTATACTGTCAGTGAACGAGTGCTGGGTTTGGGCCACCCGGCTCCCGACGGGGGTGTCTTAGGCTCTGCGATGCTTCACTTCGATCCCATCCAAGACTACGCCCTGACCAGTCAAGGCAAATGGCGGGTCAAAGATACCTCTGTTGCCAAACCCCCGCGGCCGTTCTTTGTTCATGCCAACAATCCCAAATTCAATGCTGGACATGAGCTCCTGAATGGGCTAAAAGGAGAGAACCAGAGAGGCAAACCACACCGTCTGTGGACCGCCTCGAAAGAAGCACTCCAGTTGATTGGCTTCGATGTTGAAAAGATGGTGTGGGAAGAGACCAAGACTGTGACATGCAATTTGGAGCATGCGTTTTTCTCGTGGCAGAAGAAGACCGGGCTCTGCGAGTCTGTGCAAAATCGCTGGAGTGCCATCTTTGAGGATCCTACGGAGGAAACCCCGAAATTCACGCAGGACCCCAAAGACAAAGACCAGGCTCACTCGACATGAATTGGGACTCCATGGCTTTGGATGACGGGTTCTTGTACTATATCTGATATGGGAGATTATGAGGTCTATACAAACAGAAGAATCAGTCAATTATTTGGCGCCTCCTCAGAAGCTAGGCAGTTGCAATGACGGCAATGGCATATAGAAATATGTGCATGTCAATGTATACTGGTTATTTCTTGATCTTCAAGCGATAATCCCCAGCCTCATTTGGCTTATACCTGATAAAATACTTAACAAGCTCGCCCCTCTCCACTCAGCTACTATCTAGGTAGGTAGGTGTGATTGAGTCATTTAGGTCGAACTGTATTGCCAGGGCCTGGTCAAGTAAAGTAGTCAAATTTCTAGTCCCGAGATAAAGTACATAGATACATAGTATATATAAGCATACGAACTTTTCATTATAAAGACTTTATTTTCAAATGAGCTCAAATTGTTCGATAAATCCCAGTCGCAAACCTCCTTTGTATACTCGAAGCACAAATCCACGTTCGACGGAGACTCTTGTGAGTCCAGACCCAGCATTGAGCACATCTCATTCTGGGAAAAAACGTGAATTTTGCAATTAATCGAGCAGGACACCAGCAGCCCTGCGACGATGCAAGTCACATCTCCCACAGGAAGGGGTTCCCAGGCCCAGTCATGCGTAGACGAATATTTCTCGTATGATAGCCCACTGATAGGAGATGCGAGACTAGGCGTCCTCGGCCCCATCAGACTTTTTCTCGGCCATGGGTTCGTCCGACTCTTTCGGATCTTGCCCAACGTCGTCCCACATCGACTCCCGCATAAACGGACTGCGACGCCGGATCTCGGGTCCCTTGAGGACCAGGGCAACGGGTACCAAGGACAGCACAATGCCAACGAAGCCAAGCAGTGTGCCAGCCCAGCCGAAGCCAAGGGTGCTGAAGAGTTGCGGAGAAGCCAGGGGGAGGAAAGCGCCGAAAGAGTTTCGCCCGAGGGATGCTGCTGACAGGGCGGACCCGGCGTATCGCTCGTAGGCATCGGTCAGGTAGTTCACCACTGCCATATAGATCGAGTAGATGCCGACACCGGTCGCGGTGATACCCATGGTGGGCACGATCCAATGGACATCTGGCATGCTGGCCCAGCCATACCAGAACAGTCCGGCGGCAAAGAGCAGACTGCCAGGAATGGATGTGTAAAGACGTGCCTCGGGGACAGGCTGTCCAACCTGATGGCTATTACGCTTTGCAGAGCGTATATAAATCCAGTCTTGGAGAGGGTTTATTATCGTCCCGATCAGCGCACCGACGGAGATAGCGAGCTGAACCAGTCCAGTAGCCAACGTGCCCCAGCCATAGTTTTCACGGTATGTCTGGACCACACTGGAAAAGAACAGGTATAGGATGCCCCATGCGAAACTGATCCACAGCGTGAAAAATAAGACAACGGGCTCAGTAGCCAACATGCGCGTTGGACGTTGGAATGAGATCTTGAGCAACTGGAGAGGATTGACCCGGTTGATCTCCGCCTCCGCATAAACGGGCTGTCCGGTCTCCTTGCGAATTCTCTGGGCGCGTTTCTTCAAGATCACGTCGGGGCGTGTTTCTCGCAAGATAAACCAAAAGATCGGGATAAGAGCAGCGTTGTAAATGATCTGAACATAGAAAATCCTGGAAGCGACTCAACGTCAGTGACAACAGATATCTTTGATCAAGTAGGGAAACAGGGAGACAACCTACCATCGCCAGGGCTCAGATTTGTGAATCTGGACAATGGCCGCACCGATGAAGGGACCCAATGCAATGCCCACCACACTTGTAAAACCAAAGATCGACATCGGCAAACTGCGTGCTTTCTGGCCGTACCAGACGTCACTGATGCTTCCTCCAACGATATTGATCGACACGGAGGAGGCTCCACCACCGAAGAACCGCGTAACAATGAGTGTAGCAAAATTTTGCGCGAATGCAGATCCGAAAAGGGTCGCAACCAGAATCACGTATGCCACAAAGTATCCGGGCATGCGACCGGAGGACTCGGTAAGGGGCACGAAGATCAGCGGCCAAAAAGCAGCGCCCATATTCCAGGACGTGGTGGCCCAGTAGAGGTTGGGGAACGGTTCATTTTGCACATTGAATCTGCTTGTCATCCAGTTGTTGCCGGATCCATAACTGCCCGCGGGAAGACCGGTTAAGATCGAGCTGTTTGAAGTTCGATGGTTAGATACGGCATGGCAAGAAGATGATGGGGTTGATTTCGTACACGAAGCAGATGGTGACGGTCAGAAGCCATTTGTACTTGGTGTTCCAGTTGAAACTGGGATTCACGTGTCAGTGGTCGAGGGGATTTGTTGATTTGAGAGCAAAGCAGCAATGGATCCGTACGGGTTCTCCGGGTCATCTGGACCATCCCAGGTGTGGACGATAATCTCGGATTTGGGAGGCAAGTCCTTCTGAGCGTCCGGGTGGAAGATATCCTTGAGCCTGGAGTCTTGTTCAGTTTGATCGCTATGGGACTGGTGGAAGACAGGAAGACAGGGCAACTCACTTTCCCCATAATCCCCCCGTTGGGCTTTGCTGCTGTGCAGCACGCGATCCAGCAGTATTATCGACCGTGTTGGTCTGGGTCTCCTGGCCGGCCATTGTCGCTTCGCTACAGACACCGGTGGACGTCAGAGGGAGCTCAATCAAAGTCAGTTTGAACTCTACCAGGCATTTTAGAAGAGCAGAAACGATGAATAAGCGACAGACGGACCGGATCGGCTAGCAATTTCGACAGGGATTCTCAGACTTGCTTGAGAAGCCCGGATCTAAACCCGATATGCAGGCTCGGTACGCCGAACGGGGCAAGGGACAATGGGTCCGGGCTGGACCCGTGCGTCACTACTACATGTCTCGGTTGGGTCGGAGGCAAAGACTGGGGGGAAATCTGGATCCCCTAAAATTCTTCCCATTCCCAGCCCTAGTCCGTTGCAATCCGATCGCACCGCTCTGGAAAATGCGAGTGGAGACAGCCATTCTTGTTGTGATTTGGGAGTCCCGAGAAACCGGGCTTGGAGCCGTAGTTCAGCCGTGATGGAAGCCATCCGCCGTTGCTAAACTTTATTTCAAGCACCGAATTTTTCTCGAAGTGCCATCGATCATCTATAGCTATACCTAATCTCATCACGATCGTCGAGGCAGATCTACAGTAGAGTTATCTAACCTAATTGATTCTATTGGGTACCTCAGTACTCGACACATAGGGGTCTAGTTGGATCGTAAACTTCCATGAAGCGCCGTCCCTAAAGGCGGCATAATTCGTGTTCGGCCCCAAATCCACCAGTACAAAGCAGGTCCGGGGTGTCTAGTCGCCATTTGGCGATCCTGTGAGTTTTCCGGCCTTACGCAGTATCGGGCGAAAACCAGAGGATACCTTCAACCTGCGACCGTCTTTTCTGTCTTTAATACTTGTGAATCAATGTCACACCATGTCTGGTCAAATCGCCCAAAAGATTGTTCTTTAGGTGTGCCCTGTCTTCAGGGAATCGGCAATGACCTGTCTCATACATGCGATATATTTGAATGGCATAGTATTTAGATATCACTGGCTCAAAGATTGACCATTCTAAGCCTTGGGCTTGAACAAAGCTTCGTGGGTGTTATAAGTGTACTTCAAATCCAGATGCCAGTAGTTCGCACAAGTAGGTTTCGAAACCAACCACGCCTTATCTAGAGTGTCTACAACCTCCTCGGGAAGAGGTCCCTTCTGTAGATCCCGGAGGTTAGTCTCAAGCTGTTCGAAACTGCTCACTCCAACTAAGACACCATCCCGGCCTCCGTTGTCCATGCCCAGAGCCGAGTGATGACGGACCCAGCGCAATGCCGTCTCCACCAGAGTAAGCCCGTGCTTCTGGACAACGGGCTCAATCAAGCGCAGGGCTTCAAAGTTCGAGTCCCGGAAATAGCGCGTGCGGTAGAGGGGCCCCGTGGAGCCGCCGTCGCTGTAGCGTCCCTCTGCTGGTAAATCATGGGTCTTATATTTGCCTGAGAATAGTCCGCCAGCCAGAGGGTTGTAGATGACAATATCGAGCCCATACCGTCGGCAAGCCGGAACTAACTCAGTCTCGATATTGCGGGCTGATTAGAAGAAAATGATTAGCACAGGGGCTAGATACGAGGATCGTGGGAGGACCACGGAGAATAGAACCCCATACTGATGGCATTGTACATGGCTTGGTAGATAGTCGGACGCACCCATCCCCGCTCAGCGCAGAGAGTGACAATCTCCGCCACTTCAAAGGCCGTGTAGTTGCTCAGACCGAGCTGAACAAACTTGCCCTCCTTGTGAAGCTCATTGACCGCCCCGAGAGCCTCAGCAAAGGGGATCGAGCGGTCTGGGGCATGAAGATAGAAGATATCAACTTGGTTGGTATTCAGCTCCTTCAGGGACAACTCAAGCCTCTCTCGCAGGACAGCAGCCTTGTGCCCGCCAGCCTCTTTGGGATGGCACTTGGTAGCGATCGTGAGGCCGCGCTGCTTCCAGTTGGCCTTGGCTGTGAATGCTTCCTGCTCACCACCGACATAGATGCGTGCGGTGTCGACCTCATTGAATCCTTGCTGTTGAAAGTAGTCGAGGCATCGGTTGTATTCGTCTAGCGAGGTGATTCTGGCGCCCTTGGACTCGTTGGGCCCAAAGGTCATCAACCCGAGAATGATTCTTGGCAGGGGGTTCTGAGCGACAAGCGGCATGGTGGAGATACCGGGGGTTTTCGGATCAAGGATTGGTGAGAGTGGATGGATGAGGTTCAAGCGCGGGGTCGCGGAGTGTCCCGTTAGTCGATAACGACGGCAGCTGTTGCGCGATGTGCTTCCCTCCGGAATCCCACCGCGTCTCCACCAACTCTGCGTCGACACCTTGCATCGTTCTGAGCTGCCTCTGCACTGGCCCTGGAGGACCGCCCATTCCCCATTTCTGATACGATGAGGGCATCCAATGGCGACGGTCCGTTCCGGATCTTGGTTATCAACCCCAATACCTCCACACAGATGACCGATGCGTTGAAACCCATCCTAGAACGACTCAACTTCCCCGACGTCCGATTCGAATACTTCACTGCACCGAATCATCCCGTTACAGTTGATGGACGCACCTATGAGCCAATCCCGAGTATCAATTCCGGAGAAGAATCTGCTCAATCAGCGCTCAATTGCTGGTCAGTCTTGGACTTGATTCCACAACACGATGCCTTCCTAGTAGCATGCTATTCAGCTCATCCGCTGGTGGGCATGTTGCGCCAGAAGATCAGAGAAATCGAAAAGTTGAACCCGTCGAGGAGAAATAAATACGTGACTGGCATCTTCGAAGCCAGCATCACGACTTCACTGTCATTGACCAGTGCGTTCAACTTTGTGACCCCGGGAGAGCTGAAGAAGAAGCAAGCAGAAGCGACATTTGGTATCGTGACCACTGGAAGCGCATGGAAGGAAGAGCTCAGCAAAGCTGTCACCGACATGCTGATCGGCACTGGCAATGGCTCTTCCTCACGCTTTGCTGGTGTCGAGACAACAGGTCTGACGGCAGTCCAATTACATACCACTCCACCTGAACAGGTGAAACAAAGAATTTGCGAGGCGACTCAGAGATTGCTCGAGAGCTCACTATATCCCGTTGGAGCAATCTGCTTGGGCTGTGCAGGCATGGCGGGCATGGAAGAGGCGGTACGAGAGGGTTGCATTCAGGCTTATGGGAAATCTGAGGGTTCCGGAGTGAGAATTGTCGACGGCGTCGTGGCGGGAGCTGGGACGCTGCTGACAGCGTGCAAGGCAGGATTTTAACGTCGTGGGCCTGTGTTTCTGTTGATGGTCGGTTTATAAACTAGCTCTTGTGATCCTGCCATGGCGAAGATGTTGCATGAGCAGCGTTAGTATCTAAAAGCGGAATAAGGAACAACATTCGCTATATTGATTTCCGACCAATTAGAATCACGAGGAGGTCTGTCTTATCAAGCTGCCCGCGGCTGCGGATTCATTTAACCTCGGAAGGGGCGAACTATTCCTGAATCAGAATGTGAAAACAGGTAGACTACTAAGCCGATGCTCTCCGGATCTACTGTAGATATCGCAATATCCAGGGACAAGGAACTACTACCTCGTAGCCGCTTCTAGCAGGGGTAATATTTGCGGAGGCTGTTGTATTGCCAATTATTTGGGGCCGTATCTTCGGTATTTAGCGCAATAAGAAGGATCTAGTACTCTCCGGTAAAACACGGGGATTCTCTCATCTAGTTTCAGATCTACTCAAGTCAAGAACCTGTGATAATAACCCTTATATGTTGGTCCCTTCTAGACTTTTAAATTAGTCCTCTTGTAGGATAGAAACAAAGATACGACGATGTCTTCAACCAAATACACTTGATTACGGCCAATTTCCGCACGCACAGTCACAAGAGTATAACCCAGGTCCCAAGGGTAAAAGCGACAGCCAATTGGAGAGTTGGAGGGATTTGGGGATACACACACAAACATCTCAAGTACTCGAGTCCATATCTCGGAGCATGAAGGGAATGACCATCTCACTGGGGGGTTAGGAAAACACCGGAATTGGCTTCACTAGTCACCCAAGAAGATAACAGTAGCTCTGTTATTGAAAGGTCCAGGCATAAATGAATGAATTTTTACCTAGTGACTTGGTATAATAGGCATGGCGCAGTATTTGTGCATCATCCCATACAGATCTCCAAGGTTCGTCTAGATTGACACATCGATATACTCTCGGCGCGTTCCCAGCGATCTCAAAAATATTATTCTATTTGATTCCACAAGATAAACCCATCAACTGAGTAGCTTCATTACAGCACCATCGATAGACATATCTCGGTATAGTCAACTACAAGCCAGACTCCGCCAACAAAAGGTTGGTGCCTAAGGCCACCATCGCCCTCTCCAAAAAGTTTCCCCGCGCCAACGCGCTACGCGTGAACCAACTCATCCCCGACGGCACCTGTCGACCACGATGCCCAGGTTAGTGCTGCAAGGCCTTGAGTGTCCTGATAAGGGACCACAGAACCAAGCACTCACTTTGCCTCGAACTACAGGGAAATCATCACGATTCAAGCCGGCCAGTGCGGCAACAACGGTATGTGGCCCTCCTCCGCGGACCTCGACCGGTCCCTCAATAATGCAACACGCCCTTCCACTCGTCGAGATCTCAACACTATCATGCGCCAAATGTATATGGGTGGAAGTGCTAATCACAACTATGTGCAGTCGGCAGCCAGTTCTGGCAGCAACTGTGCCTGGAGCACGGCATTAGCCAAGATGGGAACCTGGAGGAGTTTGCGACCGAAGGCGGGGATCGTAAGGATGTCTTCTTCTACCAGGTATGGCAATGGATTCCATTTCAAAGAGCTCATCTGGTTCAATGCCAAAGCTGTCAATGAAGATTGAGGCTAAGACCCGGGCAGAGTGACGACACCCGATACATCCCCCGAGCGATCCTTCTCGACTTAGAACCTAGGGTACGGACCCCGATCTGCGCATTGAATTGAAGATGGATTAACTGGAGCTCTATAGGTTCTCAATGGCATTCAATCTGGTCCCTACCGCAACATCTACAACCCTGAGAACTTCTTCGTCGGGCAGCAAGGCATCGGCGCGGGAAACAACTGGGGCGCTGGATATGCAGCAGGAGAGGGCGTGCAGGAAGAAATATTCGATATGATCGACCGAGAAGCAGATGGGAGTGATTCACTAGAGGTACGGACCTTTTCTCAGTGCTGTATGGAAAGGCCAAGGCCCTAACAGGACATCGTGGCTCACTATCTGGAACAGGGATTCATGCTGTTGCACTCCATTGCAGGAGGTACGGGCTCTGGACTGGGTAGTTTCATTTTGGAACGAATGAACGACCGCTTCCCCAAGAAATTGATTCAGACATACTCTGTCTTCCCGGACACCCAGTCCGCAGATGTGGTTGTCAACCCTTACAACAGTCTGCTCGCTATGCGACGACTGACTGAAGACGCTGACTCTGTGGTATGTGCCCATTAGGGTGTTGCGTCTTTGGATCACTGCTAAATTCTGGATTAGGTCGTTCTTGATAACGGTGCTCTGTCAAGAATCGTTGCGGATCGACTGCATGTGCAGGAACCTTCATTCCACCAAACCAACCAGCTTGTACGTCCCATTTCCTGCTGGGCGACGAATTAAGAGATGAGAACTGACCCGCTGCAGGTGTCTACGGTCATGTCGGCCTCCACCACCACTCTTCGATACCCCGGCTACATGCACAATGACCTCGCAGGAATCATTGCCTCGCTGATCCCCACTCCACGCAGTCACTTCCTGCTCACCTCTTACACGCCTTTCACCGGCGACAATATTGAGCAGGCCAAGACCGTACGCAAGACGACCGTGCTGGATGTGATGCGTCGTCTGCTACAACCGAAGAACCGCATGGTCTCGATCAACCCTAGCAAATCCAGCTGTTATATCAGCATCCTCAACATCATCCAGGGCGAGGCGGACCCGACGGACGTGCACAAGTCTCTCTTGCGTATCCGAGAACGTCGCCTGGCATCTTTCATTCCCTGGGGCCCCGCCAGTATCCAGGTGGCGCTCACAAAGAAATCGCCATACCTCCAACACACACACCGGGTGAGCGGCCTGATGCTGGCGAATCACACGTCGGTTGCAACCCTCTTCAAGCGCATCATCCAGCAATACGACCGCCTGCGCAAGCGCAATGCTTTCTTGGAGCAATATAAGAAGGAAGCGCCCTTCTCCGACGGCCTGGGCGAGTTCGACGCGGCCCGGTCCGTGGTCATGGACCTGGTGGGTGAGTACGAGGCCGCCGAGCGCGAGGACTACCTGGACCCGGATGCGGGCAAAGATAAGGAAATCGGGGCGTGATCTGAGATGGATGCTTTGGAGCTTTTCTTGTATCTTTTGCTTTCTTGCTTTCTTGCTTTCTTGCTTTTCTGGATTGGCCTTTGGCAGGACAGGGGGGTTCGGGCGCATACTTCCATCGGGTGTGCAGGGCCGGCGTTATTTCTTTGTCTTGAATCCATACACTCCATGATTTGCCAACTCCGTAATGCCAGTTCACAGCGCCAGCCAGCACATCGCAATGACACCTATACTCTAGACACGTAGCCGGCCCGTCGAGGTGGGATCCGAATGATCCGCACATTGCAACGGGCCGGGTGCTGCAGCGGTGGAGACCTGCACCTGCAAGCCACACCCTCAATGGAGGGACTAGGACTTATGAAGTGGAAGATTTGGGTTCGTGATATCTGGCTGATCTTGCGGTTGCTAGGCCGGAGGGGTTGGGTAGCGGGATCGCCCAGGAGGATCCCCTATACCGGGCTCAGCGACGTGGTTCAGCGATAGCTCTCCGCGGATCATCCGTCGTGCTTGACTAGGGCGCATTGGCCCGGAGACGCATCCATTCCCGCGCGGACATTTTAGGATATTCTCGCATGGCGGCAAGGCGTGGGCGTGGGCCATAGCTCCCAGAGAGGAGCGAGTGGACCGACTTGGTGTGGTGAGCTTCCTGCAGGTGTGATACCTCAGTCGGACATCTCCCCACTCCACCCTTTTATCACCCCATGCTATGGTCCCTTCTGCACTCGTTCTTCCGACAGACTCTCCCCTTTGCCATTTCCGCCTGGACCAACATTCCTAGGCAACTCGATCATCTGGCATTCCCGTTTCCTCGTCATGCACAATTCCTGTGAACATGAGATCAGATCAGGACTATACGCCCACGTGAAGCAACGAGCGATAACACCACGCACGGACATCGACGCCATTCCCCGATCAGCTTCCGAATCGCGAACAGGCGCAGAAGGCGCAGAAAGCGCAGACCCAACAAGGAAAGGAGGGGGAATCATCCCATGCAGCACGTATGCCTCTATACGAGTCCACGTCGTGCTTTAAGACTCTCGATGGTATCGCCACTCCGAAGTTCGGTAGGTAAAAAAGGGGGGGGGGCAAGAGAATCACTAATCGGGACTTGGAATCGTGGACCCGCTCGCCTCCAGACTTTCGTTGTCACCCGGCGTTCTCCATAGTGACTGTAGGCGCAACTAGTAGTTCCATCCACTCGACCATTCCGTCACGCCGTGACTCAGCCCTTCCATCTCCTTCTCCCTTTTGGATCACCGTTTGACTTTTGGGCCTTTCCTCTCCCGTCCGTTCCGGCGCCCTATATATACGTGGCTGCGCTCCCTTTTCCTTCTCCCCCCTTCCATCTATCCACTCCAACCTGTCCAACGTCACTCCCCTTGAACCACCACCCTCCCACCCCATCTCTCCCACCCTCACCTTGGGCTCTTTAGTCCTCTCGCGCCTCAACCCCCCCCTGGACACTCGCATTTCCGGGGGATTTCTCTCTGCGTGATCAGGCACTCTCGTTCGCCTGCACTCATCGCTCCCGTCCGGCGCTTATCTCCAACGCTCCTATCTACCGTCACACCAGTGATCCAGCACCCGCTCTCCGCGCCGATCCCTCTCATTTCGTGCTCCGCCTCGCTCTGCACCCACCGCTTCTCCCACCCCAACATTCCCACCATGGCGCCCCGCAAGCCTCGATGCAGCTTCAAGGAGTGCAAGGAAGCCGCCCAGCGGATCGTGGGCGATTGCAGCTTCTGCCACGGCCACTTCTGCTCCAAGCACCGCATGCTCGAGGCTCACTCCTGCAGCGGGCTGGAGGACTGCAAGAAGGAGTCACACGCCCGGAATGCCGATAAGCTGAATAGCGAGCGGACAGTCGTCGTCAAGGGTGTATGAGCTGTCGAGCCCCAAGGTCGAGCCCGACCTGAAATCGGGAACTGAGGACCAGACCCAACTTCCATTCTCGACTCCCTTGTTCTCTCCCGCGACTGGTGCCTTCCAGTCAGTCGAATTTCTTCTTTTTCTTTCTTTTTTTAGCGCGGTGTTTATGATTCTGTTCGTCTCTGGTCCGGGGTGTTTGCCATTTTGCCATCTACCGGCTACGGTCTGATCTATTCTACTATCTATATGTTTTTTGACTGCTTAGTTCATTCCTGAGATCTCTCTTTCTTCTCTGTCTTGGCTCTTGGGGTGGGTCTTCATTTACATGGCGTTCCAATTCTGTTCCACTTGGTTCTCCCAGGTTATGCGTCTCGTTCCTGGGGATTCCTTTTTGCATCTGTCCGGCATGACGGCTTCGACCTGCCTTTGTTCTTTTCGGGGCTGCTACGCTACATCTAGATCCCACGGGACTCCTCATGGGCATTTTATGTTCTTGGTTAGCCGATTGGAATTTACACATATACCACTTTTTTTTCATATTGGATTCTAAGATACATCGAGGCAAGAAGGTGAAAACCCCCGGGGATGCTGTTCTCTGATTGGGAATCCCCCTGGGCGTTAACCCGGCCCAATCTTCGGCCTGCGTTGCTGGTCAGCTGTATACTCCCACCACAGTAGATGAAGAAAGAACGAAAAATGCCACCGTACATGTCATGATGTTCGCTCAGCCGGCTGAGGTACTTGTTCAGATCCTCCACACGCTCCTTGTGCGTCTTGATCCCCTCCCGCTGGAGCCGGTCTTGCAGCTATACACCTCGTCAGCCCTGTCATCTCCCAAGCATCAACACCACATACCCGTTTCCGTCGCACTTCCTCATACTTCCTCTCCGCCTCGGTCTTCGCAGCAGCCCCAGGCCCCGGCTCAGGCGTGCCAGCGCTGTCGACCTCCGGCTCCGCGGAGCCCGGCTGGCCTCGTTGGCTGGGATCTCGCGCGTCCGCGCCGGTCTCTGCGGCTGCTGTCTCGGCGTTCTTCTTGCCGCTCTTCTTCTTCTTTTTCTTCTCTACCCGCCCGTCACTCACCTTGCTTCCCTTCAATTTCAGCTTGCCACCGCCGCCGGTGGAGTACTCCTCCGGCGCCATGGGTGGGGGCGCGCGTTGGAATGGGAAGAGGCAGATTGCGCGTGCGGAGTAAGAGGGGGAGGACCGCGGTGGGTTAGGTTAGGTTATCCTGTCTTTCTTTTCTGGGCTCTTTCTCTGCAAGATGTTGGCGTTTTGGATGGATCTTTGTCCTGGCCCTTCGCGCGCTACTGACTGCCGCGGAGCGAGGTACGGAATGAATAATGCCCAGACGCCGGTGGGAGTTGGCGGGGAATGAGAGGTCGAATTGCGAGTCGATGGCGGCGTCTGGTGAAGTCGGGTGGGCGGTGGACCAATCAGAGGCGGTGGCGCGGCGATACGGTTTGGAGTGGTGGTCGGGTTGGTGCCATGGGATGAGATGGGGATGCAAGATGCAATTTGGCGGGTTGCCGATAACGGGGTGTGGTGGCGGATTACTAAAAGATTTTCTTCTGGCATTCTGATAGCTTGTGGTTTACATATAGAATTGGAAAAGTGACATTGTATACTGCGTACTGGGGTACCGACCAGGCCACGAGAGCGGTGTCTCGTCTCTTGTTCATTCTGCTATGCGTTCATTATACTGCCGTGATTTTGATTCCAGAGCATCCACATTTGATACTATCGCAACGCTTAGTCGAATGGGATGGGGCGCAGCCCCGTTCCACCCATGCGCTTCCGCATCTCTGCGCCCGCGGCAATGGTACTGGGGACCTTGATCCCACAGCAGTCGCCAAAGTAGTCGGTGTGCGCATGTCCATGAGGATGGTCATGCCCATGCTCGTGGTCATGGCCGTGCTCAGTGTCTTCGGCAGAGAGCTCACCCATCCCTTCTGCAGCGGGCAGAAGACTGCCAAAGAGGAAATGTTGCATGATGGGCAGTTTCCCTAGAACCTCCTTCACAAACATCTTCTTCATACCACTCTCAACTTTGAACCAGCTCTTCGCACCCGAGATATCATCCAGCATGGGACTATGCCAACGCAGACCCTTGACCGTCTTGACGCTGTCCACCCACCGCACCTGATCCAGGTAGAGATACTTATCACCTTCCTCGTCCAGCAACGCAGTGTTATGAATTCCCAGTGGCGTCACATACGGGTGGTCCACGAGCTGGCTAGCACCAAAGAGGAAGGGCAAGAAGTGATAATCGTCCAGGCCCCAGACACCATGGGACCCAGCTGGTTCAAGGTAGTACGTAGACTGAATCTCCCGCATCAGACGCAGGTACTCGAGGTAAACCTTGGACACGACTGTTGGGAATTCACTGGCAGGTAAGAGACCCAATTGGTAAAGGGACAGCAGCCACATCATAAAATTCAGCTCATGGCCCGATCCATAGTCCAATCGGTCCCGCGAGCCCAGTGAGTGGATCAGGTACGTCGATGCCTCGTCAATCGCGGCAGTGTCCTTTATGCCCAGGATATCGGTGTGCCATGCGGGGCTCCGTGTGGCGACCTCGTCGAACAAGGTGCGGAATGCAGGGTTTCCAAATCGCGATCCACCCTGGTCAAGTGCTGGGTGTTGCTCTAGTAGGGACCTCAGTCGCCCCACAATCGAGGCAATCTTCGAGATGGAGTCGGAGGGGTTTTGGATGTCGGTAATAGCACGGCCGCGAACAGAGTCGGACAGACCGAAGATGAAGGCAAGAACCAGATTATATGTGGGTGAGGCCAGGAAGAGCTCATGGTCTTTCGGGGAGAGGATACGGCGGACGGGGCGCGAATATTGGTGGGCGGAGAGGTCTGGCGGCGAAGGCAAAGGAGGGGTTGTTGGAGTCGAATCTCGGGACGAGGTCTGTGATCGACGGTTGCTTGACCGCAACTCTGAGAGCTTCTTGGATAAATCCAGCTTGCCAGCTGGAGGCGGGCGTGTGGGTGCGGTCTGCGAAGCCATTTTTGGGAGAAAGTGGCCGAGAGTTGTGAGAGATGCAAGAGCAATGATGATAAGATTGGCGCCGCAAGCAGATTAATGCACGGGCAGAATCAGACCCCTGGACTGACCGCCTTCTCCAAGCGAGTGCGGGATGACGAAACTTACTATCTTAGGACTAGCGGAGTGGAGCATGTGATCGTTCCCCAGAAATCAACCGATCGACGGATATTTCCATTGGTTTGCGCTCTGTCACACAGGGAGCACCTGATGGGCGCAACTGAATGAGACAAGGCAAGGAGGACAGCCTCCAGAGGAAGGACGGACATTCCAATTCCCGGAAAGACCACCAGCGACTCTCACCACCTCGCTTTCTTCCTTCACTGGCCGCTTGACACCTCTCCGCTGTTCCTCGCGTCCCTGTGCGGCACAAGCTCCGTCTTGTCGCCCTGGCGATCGGACAGGGCCATTAAGTGACTGGCTAGGGTACGATCACGCCATAATGAATACTTCTGAGCCATCGGCGTCGTCTCCGACAGATATCCGCAACTCTGCGGAAGCCAGGGACATCGGCTCTTCCCCATCACGTTCACCTACTCGCGTGAACTCGGCCCTGTCATCTTCCGTCAGTAGCAGTCGATCCCGATCGAGCTTCATGTCTCAAAAAAATGCCCGAAATCAACAACCTCAGCCCCAGCGGCCGTTGAATGAGTCCACCCCGATCTTTAATGGGCCAGACTCCTCGTCGCGCGGCTATCAAGCCACTGAGGCGCCAAACACATTAAGGCAGACCAATGGGGAAAATGGGAATGGTACTTCAGAGGTCACTACTGGGACTGGCAACATAAATCAGGGTACGCAGGCTCCCCAGCCTGGATGCCCCGTGGAGCGGCAGTCTTGGTATGGCCGCTTTGTGGATCGCTTCGGCAGCCTGGAGCTGGAGAACAAGGGCAGCGTTGCGCGCGACCATCTCGCATTAGGTACGTCATTGGCCGTTGCTCCCGTTATTCTACTCTAGAGAGAACCGAACTTGCTGATTGCGGCCACAGAGCGAACATTCTTAGCGTGGATGCGTACATCACTCGCTTTCGCCTCAATCGGAATCGCCGTTACCCAATTATTTCGTCTAAACAGCGCCACTGCCCCTACGGACATGCATGGCTCTGACACCTCCCATGACCCTCCAGCTATCCGCCCACCGCTCCTCTCCCCATCCCTCCTCGACAGCCTCTCAACTGTCTCACCATCCAGTACCTCATCCCGCCTCCGCAGCGTCGGCAAACCACTCGGCTCGACATTCATAGGTGTTGCCATTCTGGTTTTGATAGTGGGCTTCCACCGCTATTTCGAGAGCCAGTACTGGATCGTGCGAGGGAAGTTCCCTGCAAGTCGGGGCAGTGTTGCGCTGACTGCATTTGTGGCGGCAGCCCTGATTATCGCAGCCCTGGCTGTGATTTTGGCTGTTTCGCCGGGTGCGATTGAGCGGTAATTCCACCTGTCATCTGCCGCATTTCACCTTTTTCCTTGTCCCTTTTTGTTCTCGCTCATTAGCATTTTGGTCAGGCTTTGCATGGTTCCATGTCTTGTGGTTATTTTCTATATATACACCCTCAAATATATGAACGACACAGTCGGCTGTCATAAAGCCAGTTCTTCATCGCCTATTCTAGGTGAGATTAGGCGAGAAATATAATATACCGGGCAATCTACGGCTTACTATAGTGGAGACGTCAAGGTCGATAGAAATGTTTCTTTCTTTTCGGTCAGCAGCCCCAGATCCACTCGCACCAGGCCAGTCTAGGCACAATGTAGAGGCAGTGAGATATGGAAATAAAAGGGATTGATGGGAAGGATATCGACAAGGCGGACACGGGAGAGGGAAGGGGGTGGGGGGACAAAGAACACAGGAGAAGCAGAGCGACACGGCTTGCAGGCAATGCGGAAGAGTGCGAAGCATGGCAAGAGGTAAAGAAAAGACCGACAAAATATCCACCTAGATACAGATCGCTTATCGCGGGCCAAGCTTTGCCAGGGCACGAGCACCTTGCTCCTGCCACTCCTGCTTGGATACCCACATGTCGTCCTTGTCGGCAATCTGAGATATCGGGTCAGTCTTGATACTGCAAAGCTGGATAAGATGAAAAGGAGAGGATGATACTAACCAGGTTCGCAAGCACGGCACCACCCAGGAACACCATATGTCTCCGTCGTGGGGGGTCTTCAATGCGGACCTTGAATTTCTGGGGAACCATTAGCCACAAGTTATCTCGGATCATAACACTCCATAGACGTACGTTTAGGCGCTCTGGGTTCCCGCCCAGAACCCGAGTGAGCCAGAGCTGCTTCAATTCCTTCTCCAATCGCGAGGGGAGACCGGGGTACATGCTGCTACCACCGCTAAGCACAATTGCTTTGTACAGACTGGAACGAATATCGACGTCGGTGCCTTGGATTGTGTTGAAGAGCAGTTCAGCCATACCGGGCTGATCAACATCCACGAGATGAGGCTGGAAGAGGCACTCCGCGGCCTCGAATCGCTCGCTGCCGACACGAATCACACGGCCATCGGGCAAGGTATACGACTCGACCAGAACGGTGGTATCCTCCGAAAGCTTCTTGTCCAATTCGAGATCGTACGAAACATAGCAGAGCTTCTCCTTAATCTGACGCACGGTCTCAAAATCGGCTGTTCGGTTGAGCGCATATCCGCGGCGTAGAAGCAGGGCAATTAGGTTGCGGGTGACGTCGCGGCCAGCAACATCCAGTCTACGGATGTGGTGATTCAGCACAGTCGACTCGTACACGGGGATGACGTGTGTCACGCCGTCACCGGAGTCCACGACGACGCCGCTGCTGAGACCTAGAAACGGCAGGCGTCAGCTTGTGCCCGAATTGAGAGTTGTTCGTGCCAGAGTCCCTCCATACCCTGGGCATACAGTGCCAGCACCGCCTGGATCGCTACATAGACACCACCAAAGTTGTATCCCTCCAGCATGACCTCGGCCATCTGTTCGCGATTCTTGAGCGGGTTCATCGGCGGCTCTGTGAGGAGGATCTTGCGGCCGGTGGGATCGATCTTCATCTTGTCGTAAAAGGTGTAGTTCCACAGATGTTGCATGTCATCCCACTTCTTGACGATACCATTTTCCATCTAAGACGTAGCCGCCGGGCTTGGAATTAACAAAAGCCATCTCGCTGCCTGCTGCGGAGAGGGGCGGGGTAAAGGACGGTGAGGACGGGTGTCTCGTTTGACAGCGACGTACCGGGTAGCTGATCTGAAGCATCGAGCGTGCAGCGGCAGCTTCATCTCCGCACATGATATCCTTCACCACAATATCACCAGCCTGCTCCTCCGTCCGCAAGATAGGCCGCCCCACTATCGAGGGGAACTGGTGCTCTGGGAAATTCTGGGGTACAGGTCTCGTCAGCAGGAGTTCCAATTATCTACTGGCCATATGCGACATACCTGAGCTGCATAGCCGACCTTGAGGAAACCGGTTCCTCCGTCGAGCACTGCGGGCTGTTAGCTTGGAGCTGGACACGCAGTCGGTTTGGGGGACCGGTCGAACGTACCAATGGGCATGTCCGCCATAGTGGAGGGAGGGGCGGGATCGACTGCGATCAGGGCGTATTGAATGCACAAAGGTCGAGGGGAGGCGGAATTGGAGGTGTGGAGGACGCGGGGGAGAAGGCGTTGATGGTGAGTCGAGGTACTCCGAGGTGGTCGCTGGGGCATCATCATCGTTATTTACGTGACCGTACCGTACCTGCTGTCATCCCCACAACCCGGCCGCGATTGCGGCTCATTACAGAACCTGACTGCATTGGCCATTTTGGTCATTCCTCCCAATCAAGCTTGCGGGTTTGCAGTAACGAGTCCAGTGATCGATATTCTGATGTTATAGGACATTATTGCATGGTCTTGTCAGTGGTGGCTAGTGGCTCCATGCCAGTCTTTTCATAGGCTCAGGGCAGCCCGCCGGGGTGGGCGCGCAAACCTACTGTAGGGCGGACAATAAACCATACACGAGCAAATTACTAAAGAGATAAAGAGCGCCAAATATAATCCAGCGCGCTTATAGACAACGCCCAATCGGCTCGATAACAGCTAGAAGTAGACGATTGATAAAAGATATGATCCCCTATCGGCCGACTCCGATTCCGTCGGGAAACGGTCCATGCTCCACCATGCCTCTGGATTACTCTTATAGCGCGAAGAGCAGCACTGGCACAGCTTCCAATCGTGTGTCTGTCTTCATTTACGAAAGTGCATTCCAGAGGTAGCTCGCCGCCTGTTGGCTCTGTCTGCCGGTGTTCGTTATCGGTGGGAACCCGATTGAGAACACATTCAACCCTCTCTTTCGACCAATCTCCGCCGTAACAGAAGGCCACAGCACAATGGCACAAATCGGCTGGGTTAGTCCTGCCTCAACGCTCTCTACATTCAGCAGCTGACAGGCTTGTAGTACGGACTCGGCTCCATGGGCCTCGCCATGGCCAGCAACCTGCAGCGCCATCTCGCCGCTAAAAAGGTTCCGAGCCTACTCTATTCCAACCGGACCATGTCGCGCGGCGCGCCGCTGGAGGCCCTTGGAGGCATTGCAGAGCCTGATTTCGTTGACTTAGTGTCTCGCTGCGGTATCATTTTTACCATGGTGAGCACTGGCAACTCCGCTCAAGACAGCGCACAGAGAAAACATCGAAACTAATCCGATGCCCAGGTCTCCAACGACTCAGTCCTTCAAGGCCTGCTGTCCTCTGCTGTCGGATCAGGCCACTCATTGAAAGACAAGATCTTTGTAGACTGCTCGACCGTCCACCCTGACACGGTGGGCGCCGCCGTGGCTCAGCTGAAGGAACAAAACGCCTCGTTCGTCTCCGCACCCGTCTTCGGTGGTAACCCCATTGCTATTGACGGGAAGCTGGTGTTCGCCATTGGTGGCCCCAAGAGCGCGACTGAGGTCGTCCAGCCGCTTATCCAGGATGTTATGGGCCGACGCGTCATCGAGTGCGGAGAGGATGCTACCAAGTCCTCTCTGCTGAAGATTGCTGGGTAAGTTTTCTGATTGGCAAAGTTCGCCACACTTGCGGCTTGGGGCATAACTGACTTAAACCCACCCAGCAATATTGTTACTGTCAACATGATGGAGGCTGTCGGCGAAGCCCAGGTCTTTGCAGAGAAGACCGGGCTTGGAACCGGTCCCATGGAAGAGCTGATTGGCGAGGCTTTCGGTCCTGTGGCTGGAGGATATTCGAAGCGGTATGTGTTTCAGCTCGATCGATGTACAATTGCATGTTCTCATTTTTCTGCAGATTGACTACCGGTGCTTATGCGCCGCCCCTGAACTCCCGCCCAGGGTTTGGTGTGTCATTGGCCATCAAGGACGCTAAGCATGCCATGACGATGGCACAGGAGCAGGGTGTTCAACTACCCGGTCTAGAGATCGCTCGCGGTAACATGGAGGCTGCGAGAGACTATGCGGGTGAGTGTCTGGACAGCAGTTCAATGTACGGGACACTGCGGCAGAAGGCTGGCCTCGAGTTCTGGAATGAGAAGAGTCGTAAGGAGTAATTTCGTAACAAATTGGGAGCATGGTCAGTTTAGTCTCATAGAGTAATGTTATATCAAGATCACTTTTGCTTTGTGATAACCACGCCTGGAGTGCTGATTGGGACGATATGCGCTGGGCTGCGTAGTGCGTCGGAGTAATAAAGTTGAATTCCTATCTACGGATCAACCGACTTCAGGGCGATTTAATGATTTCATATCGCCAGAACTACGCTTTTATGCAGGAAACACATGCGAATCTCCCACCGGGCATGCGTGACTACAGCGACTATCAGTTGAAATATGCAACGATGCCAAGTGACCATCCGGTATGGGGCAATGGGCCGAAGACGGAGTCCAGACTCAGGTGCTTGCTCACTTATGCCAGCGCTCCTCGATTCGCCTCCCTGGACCTTGGTGTTCTCCGATCGCCCGTAGTCGAGGGGAATTTTTGCGAGATCCTCATCTGTGTCGTCATTCGGATCGTCGTTGAAATCTGGCAGGTGGCTAAAGCTCGTTTGGCGGCGTGCAGGACGTTCCGGATGACTCGAAGGCCCGCTGCTGTTGCTGTGGAGACGTAGAGGCTCTGGCGATGTGAGCTCAGTCGAATCCGTGCTGGCATCCGAATATTTAGTCATCGGGATCGGGCCGAAAAGATACGCCAGAAGTATCACTGTCGGTTTCCAGCAACTGCTCTTTGAGGATCGGTGGATTGGATCGGCCCATGCTTACTGTCGTCAGCCAGAGATAGACAATACTGAACTCTTTCGGGTAAAGGAGAGTGATGGGAGGGTGAGCGATCAAACTGGAGGGTGAGTAGAAGACGATGGAAAGTACCCAAGATGGACGGACTGGAGCAGGGAAAGAGAGAGCATACAAGCGCGTATATAGGCCCCGCTCCTGGTCCAGCAACTGTTGCGCCACTCATCATAGGGGGGTGGGTGCTGGTTGTAGTGGGGAGGTGTGTATGTACCAAGCTGTGCCAGAGAAGCCATTTTCGGCCTCTTAAGGAGGTTAGAAACGGCCGCCCTAACATAAATGCATTTTGTTATAAAGGACTTTTGAGTTTTCATCCATACTGTTTGTGAATCTGAGTCACTTCAGCGACCAGATTGTTTCATGTACGCTGCTGAGGGCAGCACCGGGAAGACAGGTGAACAACACCGATATCCGGACCGAAGACTATCCAGGTGTATGACCCCATGCGTCAGCCAACACTATCGCCATTCTAGACTGTACCCTAGGGATTCAGTTGGATATTTGCGCGAAACATAAACCCTCAATCCAGGAAATTAACTTTTGAGTGACGCACACCCACCTAGGTAGCATATGTATCTCCCCGGGTAACAAGACGAAGGGGAGGCTCACTTGATCTATCTCCTCGAATTTACCGGATGGTCGTATGAAACACCTATATAATATCCATGTAGAAAACACAATTGATAGAAGAAGATGCGAGCGCCGGCGCTTCTCCCAAGACCCAAATGATAGCTTGAACCCATAAATGATAATGACGGCAAAGCCAAGTGAAAGAAAGCCAAGTCCAGCTCGGGCGAGGGTCTGTTGAACCGCACTTAATGATTTCAGCATAGTCTAGAAAGCTTACAGTGGTGTTGAGGACTCGTGCCTTGGCTCGGGTTTGATTCGCGTGGTATCCAGCAAATGCGGGTAGCACTCGGCAAACATCGGCCCCAGAGACCAGTTGGAAAGATTGCGCATGTGCCGTTCAAAGACAGGGTTGATGAGCAGCTCATCCGAGTCGCCGGTAGATAGCAAGCAGTCTGTAGCTTCATAGGGCCAATTGAGGGACATGCCGCGTGTAAACGTGAGAAACCAATTC
Organism: Penicillium hispanicum; assembly: GCF_028827665.1. Lineage (NCBI taxonomy): Eukaryota > Fungi > Ascomycota > Eurotiomycetes > Eurotiales > Aspergillaceae > Penicillium > Penicillium hispanicum. The sequence goes on along the minus strand of NW_026623198.1, from coordinate 2,521,185 downwards.
TCAAAGGGATAGTCTTGGTGGGAGGTGACAAGCCGATCGCGCATGCGAGGCCAAGGAACATAGTCCATCCAAGCCGGATGGGGCTGAAGGATCTGTGTGGGACGTGGTGTGAGCCATTCAGGAAGTCGTTCATAGTTCTCTTGCGTGGGGTATATCTGCCAGCGCATAAGGAGAAACATGGCGTAGAGTACGGCAACTTGCTCTGGCAGTGATGAAATGTCTGGAAAAGTGCGGAGAATGTCGGTAAACACTTTTGACACAGGATGCGAATGAACACTCTTCTCTGGGTTCAGGAGCGAAGATACACTCGGATACGGCGGGCCGACGAGTTTTTGTCGCGGGATTCCCTGTGCCGCCTCGCGTTGTCGGCTATGGAGAAAATCTATCATAATGGCGTCCAATGGGCAAGTCGGTGGGATGTTTTTAACTGGAGTTGCGAATGCAGGTGGCGTCTGGTCTGGTGGGTAATCAAGAGGCTGCACGTAGAGTGGAGACGGAGGATTCGGATGGGAAGAGCGTAAGTTTTCTGAACTGCTGCGTCGAAGACGGTCGACCTTGGGCACATTTTGTGAGGAACCCAAAAGAAAATTGAACCCTAGCCGCTCCTCCGCGCCGAGATCTAGCCCATGAGCAATGCCCTGAGACAACGCCATGCGGAAGGCGGAAGGTTGCAGACTTCCATTGCCACTGTCACGGCGACTGCTCAAGGCCGGTGCAGACTGTGTGGGAGAAGGTGTATCGACACTGGCGATCGACTCCGAGTAGGGTTTGTCACCCGATACTATAGCCTGATTGCTTGGTGTCAAGTGGTCGGCATCCCGTAATGGTGGTGTGCGCGATGGGGGCGGGGCTGGTCTGGGCTGGGTCAGGAAGGCAGGCTCTGCTGACATTAGAGACCATTTCCAATAGGCAACCAATTGCGAGCTTACCGGAAGCCTCCTCTCTTGCTATTAAAGGCTGTATGATGTCCATCGCAGCCCTGAGTCCCTGACGGAGCTCTTGGTTCTCCGACCGAATGCGCTCATTGTGCTGAATGGCAGCCTGGAGATCAAGGAACGGCTTCTGCGATGAAAGGTCCCGCACCTGTTGTTCGAGTGCCTCGACGTGACTTTTTGTGCGTTCACGAATGGCGCGCTGAGCCTGGCGGTCATTGGCACGTTTCTTGGCCAATTGGTCGGGGGTGAGGTTTGCGACGCCTCGGGATGACGTGCTGTTCAGCTTGCGCTTCCGTCCAGCAGTCGCGGGCCCGTTAATGTCAATATTGTCCGTAACCAAAGCATCCGGTGCTAACGAGGTCGAGCGCGAGGGAACTGGCGAGTCCTCGGGTTTTGCGCTGGGAGTAGGTTGCGAAGGGCCTTCGGCGCCCACTTCGATGGAAGGAGACTTCGCATAATCGCTCGACTCGACCGGGGCGTGGTTGGCCATGGCCTCACACACGCGCTATATATTGGCAACAGCCATCCAAAGCAGGTACACACAGAAGCAAAAGGCACGGCGAGGAGCGTGCGGGCAAGCCGAGCGAGGGAGTCGGCATTCGAGGTTGGGAGTGGGTCGAGGATGGAGAGTTCAATGGCTATAGAGTTTCCTGCACGGGAGCGACGCCGACGCCACCGGACATTCCCAGCCGGCGTCGTGGTCGTTCAGCTTTGGAGGCGACCTGGTGCTGACGCCTGCGCGGTGTCGCTCGTACGATGCTATTCTCCTTTCCCGCTGCAATGTTCATCGAGTCACAGGCTGCTGCTGAACTACGCCGCTGAAACTCATGCGGCAAGATCCACACATTACTTAGTCGCCACCCAAACTCCATTGCTCCTAAAATAGTACCAAGATGAGCTGCATAGACTGCGTATTGTATATAATTGCGCAGGAGGGCCTTTATTGAAGAAAAGAGAGTTCAAAAAAAAAAAGCCAACAGCCCGCCCATCACTGATTTCGTGTAACACACAGGAGTGGTCATGTACAAAGTCATTGAAGACCAAAGAATGCCTGAAGGGAGAAAAGGATGGTCATGTCGATCGTGTACACGCAATGCATAGAGGGACAAGCCACAGAGCATCTCTCCCATTGAGAAGAAGGAGAATACGAGGAGAATCATTAGGCGGGAAGGCTAGGCGCCCAAGCCCGGCGGTCATTGGATCATATGGCCCATTTTTGAGATCTGGCACAATGATATTGTTAGCACTTCCCGAAGCTGATAGCTGCACAATGATGCAGAGACTGACCTTAGTTCGCAAGTAGCCCTCGATCTCGGAACTCTTTATTCCTCGTTCCCCACCGGTCCGCCATGCCAGAGGGACCATAGGAACCCTCTCCTTTACCAATACTTCTCGGTTGGGGCCTTCAATGGCCCGGACCTTGTCCGGGTTGTTTGTGAGCAGGCGCACGCCGTCTGGGTTGACGTCGGCACCGCATCCAAGGTCCATTAGCATAGCTGTAGCCAAGCCATAGCTCCGCGCATCCGCCGGATGCCGAAGCAGGAGATTTGCCTCAACAGTATCGGACCCCAGATCCTGGAGATTATATGCCTTCAACTTCTCTCCGAGGCCAATTCCTCGACCCTCTTGGCGTAAGTAAATAATCACGCCGCCGGTAGAATATGACCGCAAGGACTGTGCCTCTGGTGGTGCATCGGGGGACAAATTTTCAACGGGGAAAGACATCAACCGCGCAGCTTCATCCAGTTGTTCGCCACAGTCGCATCGAGCTGACCAAGCGGTCTCGCCAGTATAACATTCTGAATGGATTCGCACCAACGGAGGCTCAACCGAATAGGTTCGTTCTGAGCTTCCCTGCGCTGAATGTGTCCCGGTGGTCTTTTCTTCGTTATCATGCCAACTGCTGATTCTGCCTGGATGCAGCGTTCCCACGTATGCGCCTCGGATCATTCGGTCCATCTCTGTCTCTCCGGGTCGCACGCTATCCAAACTCCGACTGCGAATGGTGTTTCCAAATACAATCGCCAAATGCTCTTTATTATCCAAATCGTTGTGGTAGAGATGCAAAAACATCTCCGCGCCGTTGGTCGTCGGGATCCGTGCCCGCACGATGCATTCTACCTTCGGAAGTTGCTGAAGTAGCTTGGGGGCTTTCGCATGTTCACCCTGGTGTCGGATGCTCGCAGCTTGGCTCTGGTGCAGGACTTGGGTTGGGTTCAGGTCCAAGTTTAATGTTCCGCCAGGAGTGACAGGCGGGGTGAACGCAGGCGACAGCAGAGAGTCAGGAATGACCGGGGTCTGCTCGCCCGTTACAACACCGCTGCCCTGCCTCCCATCGTCTGGGAGAGCATCGGGTCGGCTGGTGGGAGGAGAATGCGGGGCGAGTTTAGGTGAGGCGTGGGCGGGGAGATTCGCCATTGCGGCGGCGGCACGAGGGAATGTGAAGATCGCCTCGTCGGGTGTGCTTCAGAAAGCCGTGCGAAATATGGGAGCAGAATCGACGGGCATCAAACCAATCGCAGGGATAGTTGCGGACCGAGAATATCAATGGCGTCAATTCAGCACGGAATGTCCCCGGCATGCGGCGGGGCTGAGTCATCGCGCTGTCAGTCCAGCCCAGGTGCTTACTCTAGCAGCTTCCATCGCTTATGCAAATCCCGAGAAGCGCGGACTATGAGTTTCAGTCCGCCTCTGGGAGAATACAGGATGTAGTAATGGCAGTTCAAAACAAAACATCTTCATTGCATATCCACGTGAAGACTGGGGACGCACAGGATGCACACCTTCCCCGTAGCCACGGGGATTCCTCAAAACTCCAAGTAGCGCCTCGCTAAAGGGTATCAAACATCATATCAGATCGCTGTAGTCTCCGACGAGCGCCCCTAATTTACTTGTTGGGAATATCCAACACGTAGCGCCGGTCGACATCCATCTCCTTGTCGTCCTCCTCGCCCTCGAATTTGAGGCGGTAGACATCCTTTTTCGAGCCCATCACCTCGGCACGATAAAAAGTGGTGGTATCGGGGTATCTAGCAAGAACTTGCTTGCCCACAGTGAACGAAGGCAAGGAGGAGCTTACCTGCGGAATGGGAATGAGGGATGCGGCAGTGGTCTTGTAGACCGCGCCTTGCTCGCCATTCTCATTGGGCTCCGGATCTTGGACATCGTACCATCTGAGCGAGGAGCTCGTCAGTTTCGGCCATCGGATCAAGCATATATTGAAGCATACCGTTTCTTGTGTCCATCGCCAGAGATGCTTTTGATGATGCATTGAATGCCCTCACCCTCCACCCCTTGTTTGTTCTTGTTGTGCTTGAAGACCACTTGTGCCCCGACTACGAGGAGACCGCTGCGTTCAGCCATAGTGCCCTTGAGACCCTCAGAGCCTTCTTCGATCTTGACTGCCACTCCATCACTGCGACCCTCGCGCGCCTGATTGCTCGAGACACTCGTGCTACGGGGAACAGCCCCCTTGGAACGGCTGGTCTTGTCGACCCCCGATGCACTTGGAGAGTCAGTCGCTGAACTCTCCATGTCACTTCTCTTCTTGCGGGACTTTGAGAGGGCTTGTGATCGATTTGCAGGTGCCTCGGCTTCGGACGCTTTGCGGAGCGCAGTGAGAAGTTCAAGGTTCTTGATCACGTCGCACGGCTCATCCTGCATGATTGATCGTTCATCCTCGCTGAGTTTCTGACTCTGTCGAAGCCAGGTATCGACCTGGTCATGTTCGGCCCTTGTAGGTTCTGTCCCGGGGAGTAGATTGTCTTAGTCATGGCCATATAGTGAGTGTGAAAGACGTAGACAGGGGGGAGGATGCGCGCATTGTCGCGGCAGTACGTGGTACAGTACATCGCGGTGTGCGATGGGAGCATGCGAGCTGCACAGGGTATACTTACTGTTGCCCTCGCGGGATATCTTCTCTATCAGGGTCTTGATCTGCACCGCCAGCGATGCCTGTTGGTCAAACTTCTCCTTTGACTTGCGGATGTCCTGGCATATTCTGGTCCACAGCTCCATCTCCTCGTTGTTCCCAAGTCCATTGTCTCTGGGTCGAGGGCGATTGCGTGACATGATGGATTGGTTAGGTTTTTGGATGGAAGGGATGTTCCGCAAGCACGACTGGGGAATTGGCGTGCAGCTGGAGCTGAAGCTGGGGAGCGCGAGATGCGGCGGTGATAAGCCCAAGGCGGTCGGGGTTTATCCGAGCGCCTAATCGCGCTGCGCTTTCTACAGTGTATGCATGTGGAAGAGATAGCCCGCGTATTATTCAATCCCAGAGTCGCTCAGTTGACGGTCTATTATTCCTGTCTTGTCTCGGACTGGGCTGTTCTCAAGCTGACAATATTTCCCCCGGAACTAGGAATACCTGTAATCCTATAGTAGCTCTGGCGCATGACGGTTGCGGAACCCCCATACTCAGGCATCTTGTTTGAGATGACCGGATTTGAAACCCAATAATTATAACTGCTTAAAGTGAAATCCTCACAACCTTGACTCCGGGCACATCTCCCATAACACCCCAGGCCCCTTGTTGCAATCGCGCTCACCGGGAGTCTTGGCGTGGAGATCCCGCATAATAGAAAATCGCGGAGCGCCCCTCTTCTTCCCAGCAACCACTTCGTCAAAATGCAGATCCCATTGGTTCGGCTACAATGCGGTAAGTTGGGAACTGGCCACTTTGCACTCATATTCGCTAATGCATTTCTGATAGGCGTGAATAGCTACGACTGGGGTAGGTCCAAGTCACTCACGCTCCTCCATGCCCCGCACTCAACTCCGTCATAGGCAAGGTCGGCCAAGAGTCGACGGCAGCTCGGTATGCGGCCACCACTGCTACCCCCGACTTTGCGATCGAGTCGGAGACACCCTATGCAGAAGTAAATGCGCCCGTACTCTCGACTCGTGGACTTGTCATGCTAACCAAAGCCCCAGCTGTGGATGGGCACTCACCCGTCTCTGCCTTCAAAGGATGTCGAAACCCAGCGCTCCCTCCTCGATCTCGTCCAAGACAATCAGGCCTTGCTTTCAACGGAGATTAGCGAGCGCTACGATGGCCGGCTACCCTTTCTATTCAAGGTACTCTCAATTCGCAAAGCGCTCAGCATCCAGGCCCATCCCAACAAGAAGCTGGCGGAGCAACTCCATACGCGAGACCCGCAACACTACCCTGGTATGTTCGAAACACATTCCTATAAATGCGGGGACAGAAACTCATGCATTGGCCGGGCCCGCAGATGATAATCACAAGCCCGAAATGACCATTGCCATTACGCCATTCGAAGGCCTCTGTGGATTTCGGCCATTGGCTGAAATCGTCCATTTTTTTCAAGCTATCGAGCCCCTGCGCAAGCTCGTTGGCCAGCAAGCAGCAAGTGATTTTGAACAGATTGTCAAGGGCAATGAGGATTCAGAGGATGAGACTGTTATTCAACGCAACAAAGATGCACTGCGTGCGGTGTTCACCTCCCTGATGGAATCCACCTCAGAGAGCATCGAGAGTGCATCGAGAGAGCTCGTTGCGGCTGCCGACAGTGCTCCTGCGAGCTTCGGTACATTGGCTGGGGAAGTTGAAACGAATCCGTCCGACCCTGCTGAGCTAGCTGCCATTATCACCCGCCTCAATGGCCAATTCCCCAATGACATCGGACTGTTCGTCTTTTTCTTCCTCAACTTCATCAAGCTTGAGCCCGGCGAGGCCATGTTCCTGAAGGCTGACGACATCCATGCCTACGTCTCGGGCGATATCATCGAGTGCATGGCCTCGTCCGACAATGTTGTGCGCGCGGGCTTCACTCCGAAATTCAAAGACGTGGATACCCTGACCAAGATGCTGACGTATTCCTACGCACCCATCGAGGAGCAGAAGCTTCAGCCCACAGACTACCCGTACACGATTCTCAACGCAACTGCGTACTCGAGTGCTTCCTCATCTATGCTGTACGACCCGCCTATCGAGGAGTTCAGCGTAGTCAAGACGGACTTGAAACGAACCGGTGCCAAGGCCACCTTTGACCCCATCGTCGGTCCCAGCGTCCTGATCTGTACGCGTGGCCAGGGCAAGATCACTGTGGGTCACAAGACCGAGGAGGTCCACGAGGGCTTTGTTTTCTTTGTCGGTGCTGATGCCGAGTGCATTATCGAGAACACAGGCAGTGGCGAGGGCGAGGAGGATATTTTCACTACGTACAAAGCGTTTTGCGAGCTGACTGGTAAGGAGGACATGGTCAACGGACATTAGACTGCCAGATCTAATTTTTGGTGTGATGAACCAGTCCATCCTGGCCGCGCGAATCTATGAGGCATGAACTAAGAAATAGTATTCGAATCTCAATGCGTGATGATCATCAGGAAACAGCGTAGCTTTATTTTGTGTTAGGTCTGTTTGCAATGTCTAAGTTTGTTTTTAGGAATATGCAGTGCCAACACTTTTGCCAGTCTGTTTTCTCAAATCTCTCGTACGTTGTTGACAATACACATCTGTATATCGACGCAGGGCGAAAGAGGACAGGCAGATGGGCAACTCGTTGCGGCAATGAATTACATCTCGTTTATAAACTTGCGCCTTTGCGAGATATTTACCTTCAATGAGCAGTCTGGTTACACTGGCCATTTAGTCTAAAAGGGCTGGGGATCTTAGTAATATTATCATCCCCATTCGAAACACCAAGGATTACTCTAGTATCCTCAGAAAAGAACCAAAGTGTGAGACTCGCCATATGAAGAATGACTAGACTGTAGGTATAACAGATGGGTGAAGCGTAAGCCAGCAGAGCAGGCCGTAATCACAGAAAGAGAAGAAAGGAGGGCATCCTACCTAGTCTAAAGTCAATCTATCGTAAAGACCTCCACTGTTGCCTATATGGTTAAGGCGATCCGGGTCATGATCTGAGTTAACCTTACAGTGCCGTTTTTCAAGTTGCGCCCCCCTGGCAGTCCTAACTACTTATAGCGTACTGACCAAGGCGATGCGGATCCCTAAATGTGGAGGCACCAAACTTTGGAACCCGTATGATATACAAGCATATCATTTCTTTTTATTTGGATATATTATTAAAGTGGTTTGATAGGTGAAATGGGTTCAAATGCTGCTGAAGATGAGGTTGAGGTTGGCGCTGAAATTTCAGAAAGATGTGCGCGACGATATGCGTCAACAATGTTGTTTTTCATTTCTGATTTCAAGGTTGCAGTCAAATCTGGGCTTGGTTATTGTTTCTTTCAAAAAGAAGTCATTCGTTATGCTCAATTGCCTCTTACAGCTCTGTTCCCTGACCTCTCCTGGCTTGACGTTAGATTTTTCACCAAGCCACCCAACACGACCAATTAAAAGGATCCTCACTAGTCAGTCTCTCGCTCTGGTGTGGTTTGAAGTTATACTGGCACTGGGAAAATCACTGAAAAGGAAAAGGCATGTTTCTCAACCATTACACTAAGCAGGGGTCGTGTCAACTCATAACAAGACAGGATATCAAGCATCCTGGCTTCAAAAGAACAGGCTTTGTGAAAGATGGAAGCACATTTGGTAACATCTCAACGCTCCAACAAAGAAGTATTCTCATATTCTGGATTATGATGACACCTTGGGCGAGTACTTGGCTGCTGCAGTATCGAAGAATGCACTCTTCTCTTCAATATCGGCGAGCAGAGAATGCGATGACTGGACCTGTTGTAGCCGGCTACACAAATGAGTTAGTAGGTTGTCTCCACATGAAAGCAGGGCTATTGAGGGAAGCGAAGAACATACGACTCCAGGTCTGCACTCGGCTTGCCGGCCAACACATTCAGAACGATAGAGTTGGCAATAAGCTCAGCGTCGGTGGGGTATTTCTCCAGAGCTGCAGTCAGCGCAGCCTCAGCTTCAGGCAGACGGCCTAGATGGAGCTCTGCAACCGCTTGGCCGACGATAGACAGTGGGGCAGATGTGCTGGGCGCGGAGGCGAGTTCCTCGTAGACGTAGAAAGCGGATTGGTACTTCTCACCACCCTAGGCAGAGACAAAATCAGTCAGTGTGGTTCCCAAGCATCAACAGACGACCGTGTTCGCAAACTTACAACCCGCATGCCGGCCCATGATTCGGCCAGGTTGACCAGAAGCGAGTCCTGGGCCCAGCGCTTGGCGGCCTGGACTTCCTTGAGCGCAAGGTCGGTGCGATTTTGTTGGAGGTGTATCTGAACAATCAAGGCAACACTAGCAGACAAACGTCAGTGCTGTGCTTATGATTCGGCAGCGGGGGCTCACTCACGCCTCCAGGTTACCCTGGTGCTTGGACAGCAGCGCCAGCGCCTCTTCGCTGCGCCCCTGGGCCTGCAGTACCGTCGCTCCGAGAACCTGCACAGTTCCATTGTCTGGGTAGTTCTCTGCAAGATCCTGAGCCAGCTGCAGAGCTGCATCGGCATCGCCCGTGGTCTGTTGGGCCAGCGCCTTCACGGCGGCCAGGTCGGGGGTATCTTCTTCGGTGGAGACGGCAGCCAGGACCTCACTGCCTTGGGAAAGGGCGATTTGAGAGCGCAGCTTGAGCACGCGAGCAGGAAGCTGGTTCTCGGGGGAGAGGGCAGCGGCGTTGAAGTCGATCACGCTCTGGTACTGTCCGGAGTGGAAGGCATTGTGGATGTTGAGGAGCTCTGCAGGCCTGATGAGTGGATTTGAGGGGAGCAATAAGGAGGCAGGGTGAGCTTACCGCCCTCTGCTGAGAAAGGATCCATGTCGTATGTCAACGGAGGGTTGGTAATTGCGGGAATCGAGGATGCAGTGTTGATGTTCCTGGGCTGCAAGTGTTCACGCTGGCGTTTATGACGGACGGGGCAACTCAGCCGAGGGAAAGTGGGCCGACCGCCTTTGTATACTTCCAAGGCTACAAACGATCTATGTACTCGAGATGTTCTTTGGCAATTACAGTGATGAGACTTCTCATTAACTGGAAGACAATGTTTATCGCACAATGAATGTCTCGGCGTTATTATACAAAAGGAAGACACATACAAGGACAAATATGTTAGGTATCACAATGCTGGATACAATACCGAAACTCCAATCATACATGCATTTCAGAAAAAGCATCCGTCAAGACAAAAGGATATTAAACAGTCGGCTGAGCCGAAGTTAAGAGAAAACAGAAAAAAATCAGACAGAAGGCAGAGAGGAAACAGAAAGAAGAACATCTACAGGTCGTAGGGAACAGTACAGAAAGCCATTTAACCCAGTCTCCCACGCAGGGCTCGATATACTGCATTAGTCTTCATCACCGCTTTTTGAAGCTTTCTGGTGATCGTCTTTCTAGTAATTCTCACACATCCTGGTTTGGTGGATGCCAGGGAGGATGAGTCGACAGCAGCAGCCGCAGAATCAGAGACAATCAAGCTGGCCGACTCTTGAACTGGATGATCTGCAGTATAAAACTCGTCCACGCGTGGCACGTAAGACCTCGGGTCAAACAATTCGGTGAAGACACTCTGTCGTGTCTGTCTATGAGTACTAAACAGAGAATTGTCGGTACTCTGTTTGGGGTATGGAGGAATGGCCTCCAACTGAACGGGCCCAGGACCGAGCTCCTTGGAAATGGCGCAAGTGTCGTCATCGTCCTCGTTCTCAGAAATATCGGAAGGGGCTTCTATGTCCTCGATGTCGTCGATGGGCACAGGCTCAAAGGCCTGGTTTGCCCAGATTCTCGTGTTCATCCGCAACCAGCCGCCGAGGGAGATCCCGCTGTGTCGACAAGGGACCTTGACCAGGCTTTTGCAGCTGAGTCGACCAGATGATCCGCAAGGCGAAGCAGTGGTCGTGATCTTTTGGACTCCGAAGGTCCATGAGTCAATGGGTGCCTTCTCCCTTGTCTTGGCATCCAGCCAGCTGTAGGGACCAAGGTCACCGGGGTAGATGGAGGCACAGAGAGACATGATGCCTCCGTGGTTTTATATACCGGTCAAAGTTTAGTGAAGTAGAGGAATTAAAGATCTCAAGAAGCCTTGTTTAGACTCTTTGTTCGTATGTGGGTATCACATGACCCACACACTTAAGCTTCCTCTCATGTAGATAGATCCTCCATCATCATCATTCATATACATGGTCATCCTTCCATTGTACAACCTCACTCTCTCAGGTTATGAGCCCTCCTGCTCGTCTTCAGTAGAGTCTCACACCTCTACTGTGCCCCTCGCTTATGCGTGCGCCGGTGACCTCGCCGTCGCTGGTTTAATCTCAACCTCGCTGTCGCTCGGCAGCAGCACTTTTCTGGGCAGTCTTTTCGTCCTGCCTACCCCCTACCGTCTCCAGTACACTCACTCACTGCTGATACGCGTCAGCAGAGTCCCTGCAGGGTTTACAGTCTGGTTGGTAACTCCACTGGAACACACACACACACACTCACCTCGGTTGATTCCACGTTAACTATTTATCTTATCGTCTTTTCGACGCCGGATTTGAACTCTACGCAGTCAGTTCCACTGGAGCACCGAGTTTCAGCTCGATTTATCAATAAATCACCTCGCTGTCGCGATTCCCTATAAATCTATTGGCCCGCACTGATCCACACTGGATTTCTATCTAATCAGGGATTTAAGAAGATATAACCTTCCTTATTTAACTAATTAGCTTCTATACTGCTTCTTCGTTATTATAGGTAACGAGAAGATCACCAATACTGTGCTAAAGCTCTGAGGAGCTATAAACTGGTATTTATAGGTATATACTCTGTGTATTACGCTTAACGCCTAAGATAAAGAACTCTGGTATATTATTACTAGCTAAAATCAGCTAGTTTACTAAGATCTAGTCGCTATATTGTTTTAGGTGGAGATAACTCGTTATATAGCTCTTTAATTTAATAAACCTAAGAACTAAGTTACTATCGATAATTAGTCTAACTAGGTGTAGGAGTATATAATTACTCTTAATAAAGAGTATTAGATCTAGCGACCTCTCTAGAACTAAGCTCTTTATCTGCTTAATACCACCCTAGATGATAATTTATAATTGTTTATTACTAAATATAACTTTGCTACTAAGGTATACTAATTGCTAGTTATTAATTTTGGTACTGCTATATTTAATACCTTTCTAACCTACTATAATAAATAGGTCTTATACTGTTATTATAGAAACAGTGGTAACCCTATTTAATTTGTCACTAAATAGTGTTATCTCTTAAATAAACTAGTTAAGACCTTTGGATCTGCTTAGTATCCTTTAGAATATTAGTAGTTTAGCCAGTTTATGACTACTGTATATATAGCACTGGAGACAGAACTATAGTTCTAAACTTTTAAACCTAATTTAATAAAACCTGGTTTTATAGAGCGTATATATACTGACTTTCTTAACTATAAGATATATAGGAAGCGCCTAACTACCGCGTTAGCTACTATTTAGTAATAGAAGTCTAAGAAGAAGGATTTGAAGGATAAGGATAATAAAGAAAAGAAGTTCTATTGGTGTGTATATTATATTTAGAAAGTTGGTCACACTGAGGCCGAATACTCTTTTAATCCTAAGAATACTGGAAAAGATTAATTTATGACCTCTTCATAATAGAATCAGTCTAAGTATAGAGGATACACTGGTTATGGATCTTATTAAGATAGTTATTGTGCTGCTGCTGTATTAATATAGGACCGCGTTTAAGAGATTAATAATAATAACTTACTATAGCCGTTTTAATGATTCCTAAATGCTATTTATATATAAATTGCCTATATTTGTGTACTTATTCTATCTATTAGTGATAGCGATCTAGAAGTTAACTGATAGATACTAGATTCTAGTGTATCTGATTATATAACACTATATTGTTCAAATTTCGTTAATTTTAATAAATATTGTATCCTAGTTCTTATAGCTAATGACACTGTTTAATACACTGAAGGGTATAGTGATGTTACTATCTCTGTTTGAGATTGGTGTTCTAATTGCTAAGATAAACTTTTGTTAATTGTCCTAAAGAATTGCTGGTTAGTGCTAGTGATAGTATCTAATCTAATCTTTTGCTATAAGCTTTATAATAATGATTATATCCTTTCTGTCTTTGGTTTATATACCTTATTAATTAATAAGATATCTAATAAAGTTATAGCTACTGGCTATAAGGAGAATTCTTAGTACTGGATCACGACCAGTCCTAATATGTAATTGATCTGTTTTGTAAGAGTTAATCTGCTTATTTATTTAGTATCTGTATTAGGTGCTAAGAGTCCTAAACCTATCTTAATAGATCTTATATATTGCTGTGTATGCTATGTTGGTGAGTATAAAGTCTGTTGTATACTAGAATATATGGACAGAATTATTATTAAAAAGGACTTAGCCCTTAAGTATTTTTGTTTACTATGCTTACTTAGAAAGGGTTACTTATTTTTATTTGGTTAATCTAAGCCTATTTATATCTACTTAGGTGATATGGTTTATATTAATATATAGGGACCTATTAGTATTACTGCCTATAAAGGCTATTGCTTCTATGTATCCTTCACTGATAATGCCTTTTGCTTCTGCTAGGTCTATCTTCTCTATGTGAAAGATGAGATTATATAGTGCTTCTGTAATTTTAATGCCTATTTTGAAACTTAGTTTAGCTGTTAAATTAAGTGTGTATAGGGTGATAATGCCTATAAGTATAACTTATTTACTAACTACTGCTAAATGTGTGGAATTGAATAGGACCCTATACTGCCCTATATACTGTAGCTGAATAGTATTATGGAAGTGAAAAATCGCTAGCTTATTAAGCTATTTATTGTGGTAATATCTAAATATTAAATTCTAAAGTATCTCTAGGGAGAGCTACTACTTAGTGTAAACTACACTATGAATAGGTTATAGCATTTAAAGGTGGATATAATGCTATACGAAGCCTTCTATAGTAAATAACTAAACCTATCTGATCTGTACACACTAGGGTACTAAGTATAGTATCTTATTCTAAAGGAAAAGTGTATAACTAAGCTATCTCCTTATATGGCTAAAGGTCGCCTACTAGGCTATAACTATAATGGTTTATATTATATTTATAATATATATTTAAAGAAGATAGTGGTCTCCCATTATATTGTTTTTTAAGAGCTAACCCTATAGGAGCTTCTACGCCCTGATTATGATTTAGATACTCTATCTAGGTATACTGATCTCTATTTTAAAAAGACAGAAACCTTACTGGATTATAACTAATTAGTAGCTCGCCACTATATATCTACTAATTTTATTAACTAAGAGTCCTTTAAACTAGTAATTTATCCTGTATAGGAACTATCTACTCTAATAACTATATAATCTATACTATAAGTGCTAATCCTGATTAACTAAGTACTTACATCTCTAGGACCTATATACCACTTACCTATTATCCCTAACCCCTATATTCCTATTACTTATATACCACTATTTAAATATATTTATGTACTAAATACCACTTTAGAGGAGGAGGTGATACTATAGGAAGAAGTTTTAGATAAAGTCTAGCTGATAGAGATTACTGCTAAAGAGGTAGAACTTTATAACGCTAAGATAGAGGGGGGTAATAAATTAGTCCTAGTAATCCTTTTTAAATCACCTAAAGAAGGCCCTCAGCGTTTAGTATATATTTAGGAATAAATACTCTATTAATAAACTGTATTTATATATATTAAGGATATTATTAATAGAGCTTATTTAATCTTATAATCTACTAAATTAACTAGCTAAGATTTGATTAAAGTTCTAAACTTATAGTATAAAGCTATATATTTATATAAGAAAGTGAAATAGCTAGCTACTACTAGAAAAGAACTGCAGTATTAACGCCTAAACAGAACCTAGTAAGTTATTAACTAAGTCTATAGAAAGAAGACTTTTTCTCTTTAATAGGTATTTAAGATTAAAACTGATAACACTTATAAAGTATACTTAGTGGTATATAGTTTTAAATAGATACTACTAGACTATAATAAAATCTATTTAGTTACTACTAAATCTACTTTAATAAAAATCTTTATAGCTATTACTATAGTATTAAACTAAAAGGTTTATTATATAGACTATATCACTGTATTTTTTAATACTAAATTAAAAGAAGAGATTTATATTAATCTACTTAAACTAAAGCAGAAAGACTATCCTAGTAAGATAGGACAGCTGATTAAGACCCTTTATAGATTAAAATAATCTCTTTAGGAGTAATATAATCTAATTTCTAGCGTCTTAATCGCATTTAGTTTTATATACTTCTAATCTAATAATTTAGTCTTCAGTCTTTATATAACTAATTATTATATCTATATACTTATTTTTATAGACAATATACTGATTCTATCACTAACTAATTTAGATATTAACTAGATAAAGACTAGTTTTGTTTATCACTTTAACCTAACCAATAATAAATATATTAAATAGTTTACCAGTATTAATATTAATTTTAAAGCTAATAGATCAATTTATCTTTATTAAATATCCTATACAGATAAGATCTTAGTATATTTTGGTATAATAACCTATAAACCAGTGCTAACTCCCTTTATTGATAAAAATATCCTATAACCTTCTTAATTAACAGCTTCCAGTAACAATATTAACTTATATAGGAAGATAGTTAGATTATTTATATAGCTAATAGTCTTAACAAGACTAGATATCGCCTATACTGTTACTAAACTTACACAGTATATATATAATCCCTTTTAGGACTATCTAACTGCTCTTCGCCATATCTTTCAATATCTTTCCAGCACTAAGACCCTAGGGATTATCTACTATCCTATATTAATTAATAGCTTACTCAGCTACTATAACGCTGACTAGGTAGGATAACACTCTAAGGACTATATATCAACCTCTAGCTACATCTTTAAGCTCACTAAGGGCCCTATTACTTAGGTATTGAAGAAATAGACTGCAGTTGCACTAAGTAGTATAGAAGCTGAATACATCGCAGCATCACTTTCTTATCAGGAAGTGATATAGATTCAACAGTTCCTTAATAAGATAGGACTCTCTAAACTAACACCACGACCTACGCCTATCTATAGAGATAACAAAGGATATCTTGATTTAACCAGGAATCCTGAATTCCATTAGCGTACACATCACATCGCTATCAAATGGCATTATATACGCGATAAGGTGCGCAAGCTTATCTGCACATTCCAACAGGTCTCCTCGGTTGAATAGGTCGCTGATGGTTTAACCAAACCGCTTAAATGGACTAAACATAACCGTTTTATTAGCTTACTGGGTCTTACGACCTAAACTGCGCTTTCCTGCGCTGATTCCTGGCCTCTGATTGGCCAGATCAAATTGCATACTCGATGGACGTCGATATCATCTGTATCTACAGCTCGGTAGCTAGGGGGGTGTTCGTATGTGGGTATCACATGACCCACACACTTAAGCTTCCTCTTATGTAGATAGATCCTCCATCATCATCATTCATATGCATGGTCATCCTTCCATCGTACAACCTCACTCTCTCACTCTTGAAGGGGTTTGGAAGACAAGATAAATTTGGTATGGAAGATGAGGAAGGAAAGAAAGATCAGGATTGAAAGACTGACCAACTTCATTTAAAAGGGAGCCAGAATTCGAAAGCCAAGTACTAAGCCTACTATGGAGTCTTTTGAAGCATAATTTCTGTTACCTTATTGAGTAGATGCCGACGCCCATTCAAACTTGTACTTTCCTCGATAAGGGTACCCAAAAGTTCGCATCCATGGTAGGGCCATGTATTGAAACAAGGGGCTGTTACTTTCAAATTTGCCCACGCTGAATATATGTTTGCACTCCGCATTTATAGAAAGAGATTGTTGGGAAAGCCACCACGTACTATGCCATATTTGTACACGGACGTCAAAGAGCTTAGGGCACCCACCGAAACCCCCTAGGCCTGAGGATACAAAAAGCAGATGCAAAACAAAGGATCAAAATGTTAGCAAAGAGAAGAGCAAAAGAAAACGATAATAATATGTTATCTTGCATACTTCTCATGTCCTTTAGAGTTTGACAGATCGCGGCGGTTCAAGTCTACCTAATGTAAGTCTATTTGGATGCGTCTCACGATCTCCCTAACCGTACGTCATGGTGAAATCACCAGAAGCTTGACTGAAATAAAAGCTGGTCAATTAGTCGGGGATTCAATGCCTTTGGACCTTTTGTGAAAGGAAACGAGGGAGTACAGGGTCTAGGGAAGTAATGAACTTGGTATTTCCATTGCAAGTGACACTGGCTAAACTGTCTTATTTCCTCGCCTCAATCTTCTAATGGCTTCTTCAGACACACCCAGATGACTCTTTGATGGGGTATGATGAGTGTAAACCAATTTTTTCCAATTAAATAGGGGTTTCAAAAAATTATGAAGATCATCAACTTTTAACGAGGATATCTCATTGTAATCCCCTTCAGCCCTCCCATCGGAATCGACCTTCCTTCAAAGTCTTGACCACTCCCAGGGGCAAGAACTCACGATTCACAGCCGCCAGACTCCCGTAGGTGCGCACCATCTCCTTGTGGTATAGCTCTGCCACCCAACGCCAATAAGGCGACATCTTTTTCCAGTCCGCCGAAATCGATCCCAGCTTAGGCGTTCCGTGGGCATCCTTGGTAAAACTGGATGTGGGCGAGAGGCTTCGCTCCTCAGGGACTTTTCTGAGGGCTATGTATGCGTCATAAAGGGGAGCGCTGTAAGTCTCTGGGTATTTGTTGTATTCTTCCAGAGACATGAACGGAAGGGGGCCACCATCGGAGTCGCGCCAGGTCATGCTATAAGGCGAGCCTTGTTTCTCGAACCTTGCTTTGTGTGTCTGGTACAGCATCTCAGTCTCCAAGGCTGCCTTCTGAAGCGTTTTCTGGGGTGTCTGTTTGATCATCTCGCGCATGGCCAGAAGGCGAATGTAGGGGTTCAACAACCCAAGGCCACCCAGTTCCACAGGGTAGTAGAAGAAGCCTTCGGGGAGATTGTGGATGCCGAACCGGTATGCAATCACAGACCGCAAGTAGTCTGTGACACCGCCGCCCTGAAGTTGAGAGACTCTGTTCGAGGATTTGGCAAACAGTGTGCGCTCGATACGACTCAGAGTCGAAACTGCCATATCGATGTGATCTCGCCCGAAACACATGGCAGGCTTCGCGAAGTTGTTGGTGAAAAAGCGCCCAAAATACCCATTCCATGCCTGTACCCACGCAAAGACGCTTTTGCAAGACGACAGTTGCCGGTTTAGCTCTTCAATGTGCTGGTCCACCTGTGTCTGGTCGATGATGAACCTTCCCTGCTCCGCATCGAGAACCAAGAAGCCCCAGCGAATTTCCCCCGTAGGAAGCACGGAGTTCTCCTCTTCGCCAGTTTTGCCCATGCGCACAGTACCGGTCTTTTCCTTGTTAAATTCCAGACCCATCACATTGGCAAAGTCGGTCATAGCAATCCAGGCCTTTTCACAAACCACCTCGGTGCCCCAGAACCAGAAGTCATCATGGAGACGATACAGAAGACCACCGTTGGTGCGCTGGTTGACCACATAATCCATGCAGAATAACACCGATTCCCCGAAAAAGTCGGAAAGGGTATGACTCATTGGAACACCACGCTTGCGAGTCTGTGTTGGAGCATCCGGGCCATCTTGCATGAATTTGAGGGGAGCCTCTAGGAAGACCTTGAAAAAATTCAACCACATCTCCGGAACACCAAAGTATTTGAGTACTGCAAGAATCGTAGTATGCGGCAGGGCAGGTCCAAACCACTGATAGTCAGATCGGATAGCGGTGAATTCTCCTCGCTGGTCCTTGTGAATGAGCGATTCCGTTATCAATAGATGGAGGAGGGAATGCTTTGTATCCAGGGCGTTCTTCGAATTGGAATCATCGTCGTAGTTTCGAGCACCCTCAATGTTCGATTCGGGTAGTTGGCTCATGAAGTAGTCGTCTCTGTAGCTTTCCTGGCGCTTTCCATTGATTCCAGAGTAGGTTGAATCTTCACGGGACCCAAGGGAATGCTTGCGCTTCTCAATATAGTCCTTGGGGATATCTTCGTGCATAGCGGTCCATGCATGAGACTCCAGGAATCTGACAAGCACCTTTCGCAGTTTGACAGCCCATATCGTCCCCAGGTACTGTAGCAACAGACTGTCAAGCAGATCTTCGTCCATAAAGACCCGGTACTTGCCATTCAACTGGCGACGCATCTCGATGGGAATGCCATCCTGTCCCCAGCTCCAGCTGTCTAAGGAGGCCATTCGCATGTTAAGGACATCTGCCACTTCTTGTGTGACTTCCTTGTTGCGCATAAACTCTTTGAGGATGATAGATTTTTCATTGCTGAGAAGGTCAGTCCTCATCAGCGCCTTGGATACCCAGTCGAGTTGGTCAACTGTAAACCAACCCCCTCTGGATCCTAGTTCATTCCCAAACTTTTGAAGACTCTCACGGAGCTCTTTGAGGGCTTGTCGCGACAACTTTGTCTGCATGAAGAGCTCATCCAAGAAAGTGTGGATAGATTCCTCGTCCACGTGCGTAGCGGTCGTAAAAACCAAGGACTCCCATTTTGTGCGTTGTTCATGCATCTCCGCACGACCCACGTCTTCGAAGCTGGTGTCGGACTTGGTCGAATTAGAATCATTACTCGACTCCGGAGATGCGCCAGACAGAGTGGTCCGTTCGTCCAGGTGTGTTAACCACTCAGTAACCAAGTTGCTGTAGAAGGCTGCATGCTCGTGTTTCAACTCCAAGAACCGCAGTTCGTTCTCTAGCTGGGTAACCCAATCTCGTACAGTGGCTTCAGATATCGAGGGATCATAGCGGTCCTGCAAAAGGAAGCGACGAATATTGGTGTGATCAGCCTGGTACAGTTGCCCCATACCAGGAGAGGTGACCTCCATATCAGAGTCATCAGAGGAGTCATCATCCAAGTCCAGATCGTCTTTGTCGAGGGTGTCCTTGGAGTAGCCTTTCAGCCGGGACAGTCCATCGAGGAGAGTGCGAGCACGAGTGCGCAGATCTGGCGTGGCATTGGCGGTCTCGAGGATCGCCTCTTTTCTCTTGTTGAAGAGGACGCGTTGTTTGGAAAGTTCGTTGATTTTGGTGGTTGTGATTGACTTGAGTGTTTGAGGGAGAGCGGAGGATGCCATGATGGAAGCGGAGTGAAAGATATAAAGGAATTTTCTGCTTCGTCGTTGGAGATGACGGCGTGAGAGGATATTGTTTGGATGAAGATAGATGAAGACGGATGAGGATTTAAATAGTGTGGCCGAGCAAGCCACTGCAGGCAGAGACAATTTCTGTGTGACTCAAGATCAACCATCAGCAAGCACGATATATTTTCTGATGTCAAGATGTGATGGCGGGCAACACATCCATCTTAGTGTTGGTGGAGAGTTGCTCAATGTGAACGCGAAGCCCCACCGTCGGAAACCCAATCGAGTAAGCACCAACAGCCCTGCGTCTGAATTCTACCTGGAAAAGTATAGGACTATCCACTCTTGCTCTGCGCTATCCTCTATGAAGAGCCCTGTTTCCAATTCGATTCTTGATTCAGGACGTAGGCTATCTTGGTTTCTCAAGAAGGACCCCGATAGCAATGGCTTGTTCCCATGAATTTTTTGCGACTGGCCCGCGTCGGAATATGACACAAAGGCATTTCATTAACAATTCAAGCGAGAAGTGGATTTTGGTATCTCCTGGATACTTGCCTTCTAATTAGTGTTTCTAAGTCCCTCCCTTGGACCATACCTAAGTAGTAAAATAAAAGCAGTAGCATCGAGCCTTGACTTCATTTGAATACCATGGTATGATGAATCAGGGATACATTGGCCTACATGGTCCCATATAAGGAGACAAGACCCAAGAAGGGATCGATGTCATTGGGATCAAGAGCGTTTCCCTCGTCGGAATCTCATCAGTCGCAATATATAAAACAATCAATGCCCAGGTGAAAGCAAGTTCATGACTTTACGGCGAAAAGGTTCGAACTATGCATTTTTGTGAATAATTTATGGGAGAGATTACCCCTATGCTACTTATACTGAGCTATATCTACTTGATTCTATTGTAAATACCTAAAAGGGTGCCTGGTTGATCCTGAAGTTTGAAGATGCAGGCAAGGGTACCCCCAACCTGCACGGTATTAGTTCAATGCCGCAAACTCACGAATAAGTCCCTGTAACCTTTTCTTCTCCTTCTGACCACCAAAAATAGCGTCGATTGAGTTCGAGCACAAGCTCACCAGGTCAGCCCGGCCAAGGCCAAAATGTTGTGCGGCGAGAAGATATTCATTCGACACGGGACTACAGAAGAAGCCCACGTCATCGGTCTAGAAATAGTCAGCCAAGGTGAGTTCATACCTTTCAGATGAATGAAATCCAACACTGTATGGATCACTGGGCAAACCTTACACACAAGGCAATTGGGCAATGCTCATGCCTCCACGCCCCAAAATGATGATCCAGAAACCCGCCATTGATCAGCTTCGCATGCACATTGCAAGACATGCACAGCTCCAGCCCAAGCCTGCGCTTCACAATCTCCTCCCTGAAGGCATCAGGTACATGGATCACATGCCCAAGCCGATCAGGCTGGAATGACAGCAAGGCAGCCAGTTCCGCCGGCGTGCCCGAGGCCGGTGTCTCGGCAAAGTGCAGCGTAATCCCCAACCCATGGGCTTTAGCTCGGGCGAATGCCGCCCGGTAGATTCCGACGTCGCCTTGTGTCGGATTCCCGCAGAGGTCGACGCCGACAACCCCGCGTGACTTGTTGGCGATGGCGAGGTCAATGATTTCTATTGCTTCGGTGGGGGTGGTATTTCCTCGATCGAGGGCGAGGATGAGGAAGACGGACATGTCTTGGGTGGTTACTTTGAATGTGTTGATAGTATCTAGGACCGTTGAGAGATATTCTTCTCTGGTTATATTGGCTTCTGGGGATGCGCGGGGGATGGTGCGGAGTTCTAGATAGCGGACTCCGTCATGGAGGAAGTCATGCAGAACGGAGTTTGTGGCGTATGCGAGGCTTTCCAGGTCATTGCATAGCTGGTATATGAGTTTGGAGAACACTTGGAAGAAGCTACGCTGCGATGTTAGCAGGCAGAAGTGGACGTTTGGGACGGTTCACAAGGTGACTTGCGTCTGCAGAGTATAGTCGACCTTGCCGGGGGGCATCTGAATCAAAGGATCTTCGATGGCGAAGTCTGGAAATTTCGCTTTCTTCTGTTTCCATATCTCGTGGAGACACTGACGACTAATGCTACCGCTGAGATGGGCATGCAGCTGGAACGAAGCGGGGAAGTCAATCAGCCTAGAAACCCCACAACGACTCTCGAAGAAACACAAGAGTAGGCTGTACCTCGACTTTGGGCAGTGCTTTTGTGAATCTATTATCAACTGGAGCAGAGAGATCCATCATGGCCAAGGGTCGAGCCAAGTCCAGCAAGTGGGTGTTGAGAGGGGAAAAGCAAGAATTGGCAAGAACGGCAATGCGAGATCGAACGCTGCAAATCACCGATCACATTGCAGACGACTCTGCCAACATCCACACCACAACCATCACCCTGTCAGTATACTCCGTTTACTTCGGCGCAGCTCGACCATCGCCCGTTGAAAAGATCCACGATCCCCACACGGTCAAATTCCCCCGCAACCACGGCTCTGCTCTCGTATTACGAGTGGGATCGCAGTTCACACCCGTCCGGAAACGAACCACGTCGGTCCAGAAATCATACCGTGTGTAATACATATTCCCATTGTACGCAGAATCCGGTAGCGAGCGGCAAGGCGAGACATACACTACCCAGTATGGAAACGGTGGAAACGACCTCCCTGTCTTGGTAATCCGAGCTGGCTGTTGTGACCGGAACCGGATCAGACACCGGTGGAAATAGTCGACCCTTCTCTATCTAGGACTGTATCGATGCCCCGGTTGCCAACATCTTTGACACCTCCCACTTGCCAGTGTCACCGAGTCCGCGCACACCTGGCTTCAGGGCTGTGATTTGTGCGTGGCCAGTTTCGTATTGATTGCACCTCGCCAGATAGCGTGGTGAAAAGTGGAGTGGGGCGAGAGAGTCACCAAGGTGTCCTGTCTGCTTGGTCTCTTTTCCATACGAGGGATCCATAACCATCATGTTTTGTGTTTCTCAAGTAGTATTTGAATATTCATTGTGGATGCTAACGGGGAATTTCGAATGCGCGATTCCGCGACCATCTAAAATGAGGCCGAGACTACCCTGGCGACCCGGGCCACTGGAAAGTGCGTTTCACAATATGCGAGCGACCAGGCCAAATGCATGCAATCGTCGATTTTAGTCAATCATGATGGGGGATCTCGAAAGAGTACTAAGAATAGCGACCGGGGCAATCGCCGTATAGACAACGTTCCGACACCAATGCGTTGTACCAGCAACCCGACGGCATCGGCCATCGGTCATTTACGGGAACCTCACATGGTCAAGGCTATGGGGAGTCAGCCTCCACTGCCGTGTTTGGTACGTCGACCTCCCTTGTGGGAATCATGAATATGGCACCCCGCTAGAGCGCCTTTCTGATACGGTTGGGATCAAGCGAGGTCTTGGCCACGGGCGAGCGTCACGGACGACGGTCTGAGGGCCATCCGCCCGACCCGTGCCGCTGGCGCAACATTTCAGAGGTCCTGAGCACAAGGCGAAATCAAGCCCACGACCAAGGCCAAGGCATTTGGAATGGCTATGCCTATGCTCTCGTCACGTTGGTTGGGGCCAACGCAGAGCGATCAGCGCCAGAGCGCCCCCGATGATGTCGGCCGTTCGATGATGGCAGCAGTTCCTGCAAGTGAGATCAAGTTGCGGCTGATAATTCGATTGGGTTGATGGAAGCCACGTTGTCCACGGCGAATTCCCGAGTGGGGGCCTTGCTTTAGATAGTTAGTTATGAAGCCCACTATATATGTAATCTTTTTTTTCAGCCCCAGATCCGCGCGACGATGGGTCGTGGAGCCCACCCGTTTTGATGGGTGATGTTTCCATCCCCTGGTACGGTATGCTTGGTGCGGTTGGTTGTTATGGTTGTTCCCTGTAAAGAATGATAAGTGGAACGACACTGCGACTACCGGTTGACTGGCTGCCAATCTTGAGAAATCTCCACTGCTTCAAATATAGCGTGTTTATGGGTATACATGTATCCATTGTCAAACACATCGTGAAGGCCCGCGTGGCTCGGGAGTTGAAACGTCTCGAATCCGTGAAATTCCACAGCTAGGCTAGGAAGTGACGTTCGCCCTTGAGCTAGAGGGACCTGTCAGACCACCTGGGACGCTCGTAGAGTCTATACTCGCCGGTGCGGGGTCTCGTTTGAGGCTGAGCGCTGTGATTGATAGCTCCAGACGTCGGCGTGCAGCACCGCCGTGGCTGGCGGAGTCAACATTAGCAGAATTCCATCACTATTGGGATAAAGTGGCGTGAATACTTAGAAAGTCACTCAATCATGCAGTAGGAGCGGAACGAGGATGGGTCCATCCTTTTGGTTCGGACGAAGCCCGCTGGACTCAGAAGATTCCCCGCTCTCAGCCCAGTAATGCGCGCCACAGCCTCGCTGGTAGATCCATTTTCGGCGGATGAATCCATGCCACCTGCTTTAGAAGAGGGACACTTGTAACCGACGCATTGACCACGCTCGCGAGATTGGTGAGCAGAAGCACACGGTGTCAGATCGGCCACTTTGCAACTCTTGCACCGGAGAAAGCTGCTCAATCTCCGAAACTGGCTCATATCGAGAAAGGAATTTCTGAGGTCGCATGACCCGCTCCGATGAGGGGACCAGTCGCCCGGAGTCTGTCCAACAAGTGCTGCAGAGGCATATCTGATGCGAGGATCTCATGATGCTTCTTTCGGCGGACGTTCGCACCATGGGATTTGGCCAATTCCGTCTTTCGTCTTTCATGCAGAAGGTTTCGAGCGGTGAGATCTGCATCAAAGAGCAAGTCGTCATCAGCAGCCTTGACGCCGTCAATATGTGGAAGAACGTCATTGCAAACGGGACTGACGAGGGTGTCTTGGCTCGCTGATTGGGCATATGGGCGCGAACCATCGCATCTCCTCCTTCCCTGCAGCGTTGCACCGGTTGCCTGGCAAAGGGGAAACCTTCGACAAGGGCTCCCCGGGGTCACATGGTGTACGCGGCGAGATGAGAGATCGAAAGGCAAAAAGCGCTCTCCCGCGGCCGTTGCGATTCGGGCCGGGCCAGCCACGCCACGCTATTCGACGCCTGACTGGGATTCAGCAGACGGGACACTGCATTCGCAGAGGGGTCCGAGGATGACAGAATGATACTCCTGCACCATGGTCGGTGGAGTGGAACCCGAGCATAGTTGATACTAAGCATCGAAGACGCATCGAAGGATCCGAACGGGGGCTGAGCCGAGGGTGGCTGCAGATGAGACAAGACCGGGATGTTTGGATTGGGATTAGGATCCGAAGGAGGGGAAGCAGGAAAGGAGAGAGAGAGGGTTGAAGGGCGTCATGACTGCATGGCGACTTCAGCTTCGACGAGATGCCAACGTACAGCAGTGCAAGATGTAGAAGGAAAAAGAAAGTGCGGGGAAACGGTCGCGGTGGTAAATGAACAACCGCATTTTCCGGGAGAATGAGGGAAACGAGAAAACGAGTCCAAGACAACTTAGATGGCAGATGCACTACCAAGGACCAAGGCAGGACTAGAGTCTTCATGGCTGTGAGGATTGGCATACTTCACATAGGCATCCATCACGATGCTGGGCGTGGCCCGAATGAGGCGCAACGGTTCCATCCCGCTGGGTCTGGCGCACTCCTCCCTTTGGGGACTGGTCAGTTTCCCTTCGGGGTTGGTCTTGCGCGCTGGGACCATCTTTCATTCCCGAGAGGTCATCAGGGCATCGAAACGCCATGGTAACTATGGAGATGAGAAATAATCCCCCAGCCCCTCTCCTGAAGATCAATCCAGGAGAAGTACAATATGGGGTAATTCCTTTTTTACAGTACATTATTATTCTTTTCTTTGATTATAGCCATTTTTATTGCCTGCCGCCTACTGTCATTGACCACGCTAGGGACTGCACCCCTGAAAGAATGTGCAAGTTCAACGGTGACTGGCTGAGGGGAGATCCCCTGGCTTCTGTTAGTCCTAACGCCATTGGTCTCTATTGGATATGCGTTGACTGACGTTGTATCGAGTAACGGATCGGTAACTGGTGGCCGCCAATACCTGTTGCATACCGTATGCGTATGGAAAGACCAGAACAGGTCCAGTACGCATGAAATTACCCTGTATATATACATACGCACCATCGAGGAAATAATACTTGAACATGGATTCTCTCGCGTGCACGTCTTCATGATGTCATACATCGTCCCTCGGAACCTTTGGTCCTGAATTGGCATTATCGGCCGGGCAGGTCATCAATATGGGCTCCGGGACACTTTGACGGAGGCTGGTTTTGGGCAGCCAAAATCATATTAGGGTCTTTCGGAAGGATTTAGGGAGCAAGAGTCAGGCCGGACACAACTGCGAAGGTTGAACGACTCAGGAGTAACTAGTACATCAGCTTGGGCCCCGCAGAATTCAAGGGCCAAGATTTTCTTTTCCTCTTTTCCTCTTTTTTCTTGGTTCTCCCTTCTCATCTTGTGTTCGACCGAAGATTCAGCGTCGTAGGGCAGGGACCACGAGAAAGCGGGGGCGAGGGGGCCGCTATGCGCTATGTATATCTAGGGCGTGTTGATCGTAGCAAGGAGCGGCTGCAAGATTGACTGGTATTACTTACATGGCGTTGCATCAGTAATCCTTGGATATTGGCAGGGCTGTTGGTTACCCCTTGGCCCTAGGCTGGTATTGGTCACACTGGGGGTTCTCTCAAGATCATCACCGGAGGATTAGGGTTTGAATTGGATTTTTGCAATGCTTTCTGTTCAGTTTACAGGGAGCTCGTCCCACTTGTCACACTTGGACTTGTCGCACTCAGCACAACACGGCTCTTTGACGTGCCCACTCTGCAAGATAGACCTACTAGCCCAGTTGGGGCATGGATACGTAGGCTCTCGCGAGATGACGATACTGGTGAATCATGATTTGGTTTGATTATTATTTAATATTACACGAACGACCCTGTCAACCAGTGGGCCTCCCCAGTCCACGAAAGCACAACGTTAACGCCCCCCACTCAAGCCAATGGAAGAACCCAAGAATCTTGGAAGGAATCACGCCCGCCACTTTTCTCCCTCTCGGGTAACCTGGATTCTGGTGTTCAGTGTTTGCTCGCGAGCGACCAGGTCGGGTTCGTGATTGGATTTCCAGGCGTCACCGCTAGTGCTGGAAATGAAATGTCACTGTCACGAGAACGCAATGACTGTCCCGCAGAGGCCGAATCGCCCCCTCCGCCATACTCCGTGCAGCAGCTCTCGTTACGATAGGGAGTTAAGGAGCACGGAATACCGAGAGAGGCAGCAAGCCGTACATCAGTAGCAGTGTAGGATTGGGGCCCGATACTTCCCCCTTCCTTTCCCGTCCGCGATCAACAGGATTGTCGCCGACCGTCCGGTCGGATTCCCACTTGGCGCCGCTGACTGGATATCGGAAGAAGATGGAAGCACGGGCAGACCGCGATAGGAAGGCTTTGGACGCTCTCAGCTCAGCCAAGCACGCAAGATTATCATCACGTTTTTCTGTCACCAGACATGACCCCTACACTACCTGCATCCTGGGCCCGCGCACCACTTTGGCCGGGCATGGCGAGATGTCTGAGCCTCTTGCTAGGTAGGGCGGCGATGCTTTACGGATCAACGTTCGCGTCGACGTCTCCATGGTAAAACCGCCACAACCGCCGTATACATGGCGGCGCACGGATCGGTCAAAAAAACCAGAAATGGTCAGCAAGACTCGATTCCAATGGCGCCAATGATGCTGGCGTCGATGACTCATTTGCTCTCCCACACGTGCGCGTAACCACTATCGCGGAGGATGTATGTCGAAACGATGTATGTAGATGGACCCGGCCATCTCGGTGGAGATACGTGATCCCACAGAAAATGTGCTGAGCAGCGATCCGGCGATTGGCGCAGGATGGCCTTGCCCTGTTGCCTGGATGCGCGCTACGAGTGACCTGCGTCCACCGGAGGCCTGCAGGGAAGAGTATCAGGCTTGTTATCGACGCTTGTCGCAGGAGTGCTTCTGACGCCCGGGTATAGCGTGAATGCACGGAGCCCAAATCAAGGAGGGACCGAGCAAGAATGCTCCGTCCAGCATCGCCAACACATCAGGTAACGCGGGGTCACCCCGCCGACGTCCTGATCGCGCGCTGCTATCAGACCGAGTTGCGGCTTGTTGCATCGGACATCGTACCTCGCCTGTATCACTAGTCAACACCACTGCAGAGGAGTGCAGGACCGCAGGTACGAGACGAGCTGAAGACGCCCAGGTGGGCTTTCCCCCCGCCTCGTCTGGAGCCGAGGATATGCAAGCTGCGACCTCTGTGATGGCAAGTCCAAGTCCACAGGGAAAAATCTCCTTCAGACCGCTCCTTTTTCACTCGATGCGGTGAGTTGCGAACCCAGGTAAAATGGGGGGAGGGGGAGGCGACACAGACAGTCGGAAACCATCATATCCACTCAATTCGTCAACGCTCAAACATGCGACGATCGCATTGCGGGGACCTCATCTCCTGCACCGCCCGTTTCACTGCCACTCTCCAGCCTCACC
Source organism: Penicillium hispanicum (assembly GCF_028827665.1). Lineage (NCBI taxonomy): Eukaryota > Fungi > Ascomycota > Eurotiomycetes > Eurotiales > Aspergillaceae > Penicillium > Penicillium hispanicum. The sequence continues at coordinate 2,492,618 of NW_026623198.1, read as the reverse complement.
AGTGTTTCTTTCGTCTTCCTTTTTTTTTCCTTTCTTTTTTCACCTCTGTCTTTCTCCTCGGGGAGACCAGCCTTGCCCGTTTCCGGCCCCCGGCAAAATAACGGTGTATATGTACTACCGCTTACACTACTATCGGCCTAACCATCCGCACACTTCTGATTTTTTTTTATCGGTTTTCTTTTGCGGTGTATGACGGAGTTACCGCTGGACAACCGCGTTCCCCACCCTAAGATTGGCACTAGTCGAATAGGAGGGAATGATTGATGCGCATCGTGATCGGCCGTCTGTGGCACACGGATTCCTTTCTGCTGTACCCTCCGGGCATGATCTGTTGGGCAGAGATAGCCCCTGCCTGACCGTTGAACAGAAAGATTTTTTTTGGTCTTGCAAGGTCGACATCGTCATGACGATAGGTAGGGATATCCACTAGACTTCGTCGAGTTATGGGGGAGAAACCAGAGATCAAAACGCAGGATTCCGAGGGCTCCGCCGCAGATATGTATGATTCTCCCCCGGGACCAGCGCATCGGTGCTGGGCAGAATAGTCAATGGAGACGCGCTACTTGAAGAAATGACGGCGATGTGGGCCGCTGTACAGGTATGCAACGATACCTCGTTCTCCTTTCTCCCATACATGCACTTACACTTGCCCTCTGTAGTCAAAGGGCTCCAAAAGGCTCCAAAACATGGCCGATGTGGGGGAAATATGAGCCGGTGGTCGCCTACGGAAGTCTGAATGGAAGATAATAGACTGCGATTGGTCTCCACGGCGTCGAAATCCATCAACGCCGCTGTCTCGTCGGCCCTCCGATACACACTTCCACTGTCGTAGAGGTGGCCCCTCCCCCCTTAGACAAAAATAAAAAAAGACCAAGTCGTCATGCTACTTCTTTTGGTTTTCCCTCCCCCATCTGAAACACTGATCGGCCCCCGTTTTGCCGATGGCATTCCCCAGGAATCGTCGGGATCGGCCAATGATACCGCGAGGCGGGCAGGCATTCCACATCGTCATCACATCTCTGACCCAAGCACGCTGATAGGCATCTCGCTCTGGCACCCGCACGGGCGGGATTGGTAGAGTTGTAGCCTGGGTTAGGTACCCGAATGCTATTATCATGAATAGGAATTTCATCCTTTTATTTTCCCATGACTAGTCTTGGGCCGTTAACTATGCGTTGTTCGGTTTCTCCACGATTAGGGTGTATGTATTTAATGGAAAGGCATTGCCGCCGCTGCCCATCTATTTTTTTTCAGCCCCATTATTCCCTCTTGGTTTCCCTCTGGTGTACTCTAAGCCTCTTCCTGAGAGCTATAGATAGACCCATTCCGATCCCCAATCCGCCTTACTTCATATTGATTACCAAGGGGTTCGATCTTTATTTATTCGCCCATCCCGCACCCTCTGGGAAGGTGGTGTCTTTTGCTCTAGAGGGATTAGAACTTCTATACGCAACGACTACCTTTCGACTCCCTTTTCCCCTATAGGCATATTTGTCCAAGGGCTTTGCAGTCAAAGTCTGCTCTACCGCAAAAGACCCGGACACCCCAGAGACACCGACAAAGAAACTCCCACCGTCCCACGTTTGCACGTTACGACGTTCCGCCCGAAATCCCCCAATTACAGCATACGGCAATACCGTTCTAGCCATACCATACCGGTCATCGCATACGGTCTTCGGCCAGCGCTTGCTCCCGCACGCTCGCAAAATTACGCAGGGCACTCCGTCCTCCGTCGGCCGTAAGTACCGTACCGTCTCCACTGCAGCTTCAATCCCAACCCTGCGGAATCGCAGGGATTTGATTCATTGATTTAATTATTTTTCCTTCCCCCCCCCCTTCTTCCTCACCCCTCGACTCACCACTTCCTTTCTCTCTACAGAAAGAACAAGAAAAAAGCTATTCTCAAGGACAAACGCTGGCCTTTGTCCTCCTTCTATCACGACTATCGCCCCCATCGCATGATCATCCCGATTGCTGCTGCAGGAAGCAGTTCCTACCCACCTCGCATACAGACTCTAGTGGCCAACCACGTAACCGTGCAGCAACTGGATCAGCTCACGGCAACCCACGACGAAACGGCACTAAATCCCCAAATCCAACATCAGCGACTGTTCCGACACTCGGTCCTGTCGCCGATTGTTCGTGTTTCCTCTTTGGACCGGCTGCATCCACTGCGTTGGCAGTGTCGCAATTCCCGACGTCTATCGCATCCTCCCTCCGCCCTGGTTTGCGCCGCATAGGAAAAAGCTCCCTGCACCCTAGAACGGGTACTCCCATCGCCCATCGCTTCATTGCATCGCTAGTCTCGAGCGCGCGACCAATCGAGAGCAGAGCCCGTGTCGACTACCTCATACCCTGGCAAGTTTTTTCTCGTTGGCGTCGCTGCCGCCGCCTATATCCGGACACGCGACTGCAACACCTCTTTTGGGGCTCTTCTCTGGATTGCCGGGATTGATCCCGCATATGCGTACTGCGTGCGGTCTCTAACTTGCTCTGACTGGCGTTCCTTTGACGCTCGTTGCTCCCTCCGTCCCCCTCCTCCGCCAGCCGTTACCAAGCACGCCGCGCTGCCGCCCTCCGCAGTTCCTCCATTGGTTGCGCGATCAATTGGTCCATATTGCAACGCCCTATTCCCCTCTCTCGTGCAGGATATCAGCTTCCCCACGCACCGGCAGATCGACAAGCTGAAGAGGGGTCGTTTTGGTTATCATTGGGAGACTCAGCTGCGTTCCGAAAGTAGAAAGACGCGCCCTGCGGTCCGGAACCTTGGACTCGGAGATCACCCTGGTGATTCCCCAAGTGTGACGTCTATCCGAATCCCCTCCCCAGTGGCTAGCATCGGAGAAGCTTCTTGTGGGAGATTGGCCGTTGCACGGGGCCAGTGCCCTTTGCAATTGTTATCAGGGACTTTTTTCTTCTAGGTCGCCTCGTTTTATCCCGCAACTGGACGTTTCTTTTTCTCCCTCTTGTCTCGGCTTTCCCCCGTGAGGTGCTCTCCGCATTGCATCCTAGCCAGGCCAAGATGCAGAGTTCAAGAACGGATCATCTCTGCTGAGGACGTGGCTGCACCAACATCATCTTGTCTTACTGTGTCAAGCTATTCCTTTTTTTTCTCTTCTGGCTCGGATCTTTTTTCAATCCCTGGCCCTTGCAAACCTTGACGGCCGGCTGGTCCCTTGTGCTGTTACCGATTCGTCATTCAAAGAGTCCAGGTGACTCGGCCACAGTTCACGAACAAGATTACCAACACAATTACTCTATCGACAGCTGAGCTGTCGGTTCTGATAACGGAGAGCCGCCATGGCCTACACTACGGCGACTTCACCTCCGGCTCTGGATGCCGAAGCCAGCTTAAAACTTGCAACCTCTCTCCCCCGATCTACCTCCCTCCATCATGTTGTCACCTCTCTCCCTTCCGGTCCGACTCCCTCTTCCGCACCTTCCTTTACCTCCTCACCTACCTCCACTCCTGTTTCCGCCTACCCTGCTCCGGGTACCCCGAATGCTTTTACACCCGCTGGTACTCCCCTACAACCTCCCAGTGAGGGGCCTCGTGGTCGAGTTTTTCCACCGCTTGAGCTCGGCGAGTCAGTCATGGCAGTCCCTGGTGTACCGAATGCCTGCAGCGGCAATGACTCCACTGCTCTGAGCTCCAAAGCACCTGGCTTGATGCGAAGGATTTCCCGGGGTGCGGCCAACAAACTTACACGGAGAAGACAATCTGCGTCTCAGAATGATAAGCGAGATCGAAGCTCTGGCCCGGTGATCATGCGCCGGCGCAGTGATAGCAAGACCGGCCCCCAGCCTGTCCGAGACACCGCACTGGACTCAAGCAACGAGGATGATGCCGGTGAGTCTTTCGATGGCCTGGGTGCCTGGTGTGGCTCAGAAGCCTCTAGCCTTCGTAGCGAAAGTCGGATGATGTCGGCTCGCGATGTTGGCCCGGTTGCTGCTGCCGCCGTTGCCCCCAAGGTAGACTCAGCAGTCCAGCGCGGAACAGTCCTGACGAAAGTAACGAAGAAACACCGAAAGCAAGTCCGTTTCTTCCTGGATATGGATGCCGCCAAGGTCTTCTGGGATCTCTCCAACCCAGCCAAACGCTTTTATATCGATGACATCAAAGAAATCCGAGTCGGGGCTGATGCACGCAACTATCGTGAAGAACACCAGATCCCTGAGGATGCCGAGAGTCGATGGTTCACTATTGTGATCGCGGACTCTGAACGCTTCAAAGGCCGTGCAGTCAAGACTTTGCATCTGATTGCCCCCAGCGACCGTATTCTCGATCTATGGACCTCTAACCTGGAAAACATCTCCCGGTATCGAATCGGCCTCATGGCTGGCCTGGCTGGAACTGGTCAGAGTGAGACGATTCTTCAGGCGCATTGGCAACGTGAGATGTCACGACTCTTCCCCCAGGGACTCAAACCCGGCGAGGAACCGAGCCTTGATTTCGGTGCTGTTGAGAGTGTTTGCCGTAGCTTGCACATCAACTGCTCCAAGAACATGCTCCGGGCCCAGTTCACCAAAGCCGACGCTGGCCGTAATGGCAAACTGAATTATTCGGAGTTCAAAGATTTCATCTCGCGCCTGAAGGAGCGTAAGGATATCAAGGAAATCTTCAAGCACCGCACTGAAGACTCTAAGATGGGCATGACCCAAGAAGAGTTCCTAGGTTTCCTTCGATATGACCAGAAAGAGGATGTCGATTCCGATCGCGCTCACTGGGTCGCTCTGTTTGATAAGTTTGTCCGGAGATCCAAGCTACGAGTTCCCGATACGTCGGAGGTCAGCCCACCTCGAACCCGAATGGATCTCGGCACCTTCTCTTCATTTTTGGCTTCACAAAGCAATGGAATCTATGCGTCACGTGCTCCTCAGTCACCATTCGATCGGCCATTGAACGAGTATTTCATCTCGAGTTCTCACAACACTTACCTGCTGGGTCGTCAGGTTGCGGGTGCTTCAAGTACCGAGGCTTATATCAGTGCTCTTCAGCAAGGATGTCGCTGTGTGGAGATCGACTGCTGGGATGGTGCAGATGGACGTCCAATCGTCTCTCACGGGCGCACCATGACCACTAGCGTTCTTTTTGCTGATTGCATCACGGTCATCAATCGATATGCATTTATCTCGTGCGACTTCCCGCTTATACTTTCCCTCGAAGTGCATTGCAACCCAGAGCAGCAGCTAGCAATGGTCAAGATCATGAAGGATACGTTCAAGGAGCAACTCATCCTCGAGCCCCTGATGACCAACTGTTTCATTCTCCCGTCCCCGGAAGAACTAAAGGGCCGCATCTTGGTCAAAGTCAAGACGTGCGATGAGACTCAAGGTGACCCTCGCCAGGATACTGTGGGCTCGGTGGGTACACATGGCCGCAAGCGTAGCGCAAGCTCGCCCTTTGTTCGCCCGACTCCGCCTGAGATATCCCCCAGCACGCCGCTTCCATCTCTCTCTAGCCCTCCCAGGATCGGCACAGTTGACGGCATTGGTCCGTTGATCTCGCAGGATAGACGCTCGCTCACGGCAACGAGTATGAGCAGCGCTACCGAGGATAGTGACGGAGCATTGGTGTCTGCTCACAACGAGAAGAAAAAGCGCCGACGTCAGAAGAGCAAGATTACCAAGCCTCTTTCTGATCTTGGTGTCTACACTCGTGGCTACAAGTGGCACAGCTTCTCATCTCCTGAAAGCCGAAAGTATAACCATGTCTACTCCTTCGCGGAGCGGTCGTTCGAGAGCATCTGTCAAACCCACGACAGCAAAGTCTCCCTCGAGGCGCACAACCGGAAATACCTTACCCGAGTGTATCCTTCGGGCTTCCGACTCCGCTCCTCCAACTTTGACCCGAACAAGTTCTGGCGCCGTGGTGTGCAAATGGCAGCGCTGAACTGGCAGACCTATGACATCGGCATGCAGATGAACCAAGCTATGTTCGCCGCGGGAACTGACCGCCTTGGTTACGTCCTCAAGCCCGAGAGCCTCAGACACCCATTGCCTGACAATGAGACGCAGAGACGGAAGACAGAACGCAGACTGGTTCGCTTCTCAGTTGATGTCATTTCGGCACAACAGCTTCCTCGTCCTCGCACCATTGGACCCGAAGACAGCATCAACCCTTACGTTGAGATCGAAATGTTCAGCGCCGATGACCGTGGTCAAAGCCTGGCTTTTGGCGAGGGTGGTATGGATGCTTCTGCTCGCAGTGGTATGTCTGGTATCGGGTATCCGCATCGCCGCCGCACCAAGATTGAGCAGAGCAATGGGTATAGCCCCGTTTTCAACGATCGGTTCAAGCTATCGCTGGAGACCAAGTACCCTGACCTGGTATTCGTGCGATGGACAGTCTGGAGCTCCCTGGACGGCCGTAGCGCTGGGAACAACAGCGTGCAACTGGCAACTTTCACTGCCAAGCTCACCAGCCTTTCTCAGGGTTACCGCTATCTGCCTTTGTACGACGGTAGCGGTGACCAGTACCTGTTCTCAACTCTGTTCTGCCGGGTATCCAAGGAAGACCCTGTGCCTGTCCAGCGACTGGATCTTGAGGAGCTTCGGGCCGAGCGCATGGGTATTCTACGCCAAATCGGCCAGACTGTCTTCAAGCGCTCTTCGTCTACTGACCGCGAGAAGGACCAAGCTCAGGAACGAGGTGATTTTACTAGCCCTGACGACAAGGACAGCTCTCCGAATCTCACACCAACGGTCTCTACGGCATCAACCTCATCCTTTGTGCCCTGAACGCGTTTTCTCCTCGACAACGCGAAGGCCATCCCTCCATTTCAGAGGCTGAACTTTCTGGTTTAGGCCAAATTCTACCAATTCTCATCTCATCTCTCTGCCTGCGTTCTTTTTTCAATACTCAGACAATATCTGCTTTTGTTCGATGACCTTCTTTTATCTCATTTTCCACTTGCATTGTCTCTGGAACTTTCTGTTGTTGCCATTGCTATACCCTCGCAGCGATACCCTTTGTTAAACCTTATGTGTGCGTGCGTCATGTATCTCTATTCCATCTTTTTTTTCTTTCTTTCTTTCTTTCTTCCTTCCTTGTGTTCCCCTTTGTATCAGGACTCGCTCAGTTTTGTATCTGGCAGATTGACAGGGTGTTTGCTCATCTCATCGTGTTATTTGTTCGTCTCATTTTCGGTCGTGGGAAATTTTCTCCAACTCAATCTCGGTTTCGGCAGGAACAGCCACCTATCATGCACCATCGCATTTGTGGGAGTCAATTACCTGGGATAAGACGTCGTGGCTGGTTCACCGGAGCACATCTTGTTTTTCTTTTCTTTTCGCTACCTGGCATCTTAGGCATGAACGAGGAATCGGGGATTCCATTCGCATTTCGGTCGGATATCTGGGGAAGGGGAGGCGCCCTATCTTTCTTTGCCCTTTGTTTTCTTTTCTCTTTGTTTTGTCTGTCCACACTTTGCATAGCATGCTTTGCTATTTGCGTTGTTGCTCAATCCTTCGTTTACCGCTGGAGAGGGACTCTTCCAACACACCGAAGACCTTCGGTGGGTGCGGGTTCTCGCCCACTGTCACTCTTTCCGTGTTGCTCATTACTTTGTGTTTTAATAGATGACGCGCTGGGCCGCATGGATACTTGGTGGATTCTTCTATCCGGGGTTTTCTTGTTTTGCTGTGTTTGCATTCAAGGGTCGTTTTCGTTATAGATCTGTCTTTGCATCTTACATCCAATCCACATTTTTCATCTCGATGATTATGGTTCACAAAGTATATGTGGATTGCCCATGTAAAGCCAGATTCCACCCAACGTAGTACAGCAAATTTGATCTCTATGCGACTAAAAATAGAAGATGTGTGGTGGGAGGGCACCCCGGGAAGCACCACCAAGCAAGCGCAGGTAGCTCCCAGGCCCGAGAATCATCAAGTTTAAATTTCGTCGCGTCATAAACATGTCCAAATTGGTGGACCTCGATACTATACATCGGGAGCCCAACTCTCGTCGTCGGGCATGTAGAGAAAGCAGCAGGTAACCAAAAAGGCTGGCAAAGCACCCAGGAGACAAACAATTCTATATATAGCTTAGATCTTCCTCGAAGCGGTACTGAGACCCTTCTGATCTCCCGGCGGTAACGATTCCGAAAGCGAGCGGCGCTCGTACGCACCGCTGTTCTCCTCGTCGCTCACCTCTTGTCCATACGCAACCGCGAGCTCGTCCACGTCGACATCGACTTCATTCCAGTAGTCGCTTGTCGCGGGCACAGGGAACAGATATGTGAGGAGGCAGTACATCCCGCCAGCGACGATCACGCCCGAGAAGTAGTTGATGTTGTAGATGTACTGTGCGCCGATGGGGACCTGGCGGCCCACGGCGCCGGCGAAGCCGACGATGTTGATCAGGATGCCGGAGATGTAGGCGGCGTAGGCGCGCCAGGAAAACCCGTAGGTATAGAAGTAAGGGTCTGTCTTGCGGGCACTGTACAGGGACTTGATGTCGAGGTAGCCCTTGCGCACGATGTAGTAGTCGCAGATCATCACGCCGGCGATGGCGGAGAGGAAAAGCGAGTAGGCGGAGAGGTAGGTGGTGAATTGGTTGGAGGTGAGGACGAGGTTCCACTGGTGGTCATGTCAGGACTAGTTCTACGTGCGCATGGTTCGTGATGAAATGGAGGTGGGGTGTGCTTACCGGACACATTGCTATGCTAATCGCAGCACAGATGTAACTACCGCGTCGGATGGTCAGGTACCGGGGCATCAGCGCTGTCAGGTCGGTTCCAGCAGAGACGGAGTTTGCACAGATGTTGGTTCCCAGCTGAGCTAGGGTAAACCCGAGGGCGATGATGAAGATGCCAAAGCGCTGTCCGGAGCTTGCTCCGTCCAGGAATTTCTCGAGAAGGTCGAGGGGGTTCCACACGGAGTCGCCGTAGATGACTGATGACGAGGAAGATACAATGATTCCAATAAAGGAGGTGATTCCGAATCCGATGGGGATGGTCAACAGCTGTGACCACATTGCATCCTTTGGTGTCCGAGAAAAGCGCGTGAAATCAGGATCATTCATGATGAGGGCAGCGAAGTTGCCGATGCAACTCAGGATTCCCTTTACCCATGCCCATCCCAGTTCGCTTCCGTGGACGGTGTTGGGTTGGTGAACGATCGGTCCGATGCCATGGGCTCGCGAGATGGTCCAGGCAAAGAATGCTATAGCCGCGATTGGCGAGTAAATGGCTTTGACGGTGAACAGATGGCGCACTTGATGAACGGGAAACCAGAGGGCGGGAAGGGAGCAAAGCCAGAACAAGAAAAAGCTGACAAAACCCTTGGTCGTAACAACTGCGCTCGGCGGAAGCCCATTATGCAGATGCCGGTAACTAGGCCAGATTGCTTCGATCATCAAGGATACGCACTCGCCTGGAGAGTTGTGGTGGTGAGTAGACAATTCCCGAGCTAGTTGTGGCAGGCATCGTACCTCCGATGTAACCTTGCACTCCATACCAGATGATGGCCATCACTACTCGGTTGATCACGGGCCAAAACGATCCCCACACTCCAAACGACGCTCGAGCTGTGACTGGGAAGGAAATATGGTAGACGGCACCGATGCGGCCGGTCAGGCAGACGAAACATGCCGCGATGAAGTACCCGATCCACACACAGATCCAGGATTGCCACCACGACAGACCATCGACAATCATGGAGGAGGAAATCATCCATGTGTTCTGTGTGTCGTGTTAGAGATCTGTTCGCTTCCCAGGTTTATTCGCCCAAGCTCGCGGGAACTCACAATGTTCAGTGAGTCCGCAATCCAGAATGTGACATAGTTGATCCATTTCCATTGACGGCGTTCGGGTTCAACTATATCACGCAATTTCCAACGGTCAGCCTCGATTTGTCTGGATGATATGAGATAGGGGATGGACGCCGTGACTGATAACGTCGAATGTATCGCGATGGGCTTGCGGGACATGTCCGTTTCAGCTCGGCAGCAGTCTTACCTGGCCGCAAATCATCGTTTGTCAACATCAACTGGGCATTGGTGAGCCCTGGCTCGTGAGGCACAGCTACTTTGTCGAGAACCCATTTGATCCTAGACATGGTGACGGGTCGAACCACAAGATGAAAATGCGAGAATGCGATGAACAATTATCTACCCCACAAGGAAAACCAAACGAGAGCAAGCACTCCCGGGATCAAGCTGGGGGAAAAGGATAGAGGTAGACAGGGAAGGTGTTGAGTGAAAAAAGAAAAAAGACTGCTCCAGAGACTGAGAATGGGAAACCCCAGCTATGATATAATGAGTCCCATGGAAAGCCATCCCATATCATCCGAGCAGGCCTGGCGGATCCTGTTGCGTTGCATCCTTGTTCGCCCGGCCGTGGGTGCGATAAGGGGTCAATCAGAGTGGAGGAACGGGACGATCGTTGCTGGGGTGCGATATCATGACGGGAGATGGGGCTTGGTCAGGGGGGTTTGAGCGCCGAGGAGCGAATGCCTATCATTCGCATTGTAGGAGCCGGTCGAGTAATCTGAGTGCAAGACGAAGTTATCTGCGATAAGCGGGAGCGAACGCTCTGGGTGGACGGCCCCACACTCTCCGCAAGCAGCGGCTGCCGCACGCTGATTGGTCGGGCGCGTATCTAATCACGGGGCAGCCCGCAGCGGATTTCTGGTGACTCGATGAGATCGAGTAATGGGGGTCACGTGCTCTGCGTTGTTTATGCACGGGTGCGCCACTATCTCCAGTATGTAGTATGCACTATAGTAGTTGGTGCTAGCGACTTGCTCAAGCTAGATTCTTGGACTTCTTTACATTTCTTCATATCAAAGCTCCCGGGTTGGCCAATTCGCCCAGGCTATACTATACGTTGAACAAGCGCCATGTCGCTGATCTCGGATGAAGAGAGAGAAGCATATCTATATCTGCTCCCACGACATCTTACATACGGCATATAGAGACAGACTAGCTTATAGATGGGTAGAGACGAGTGGAACCAATCTAGGGATTTTCGTATTTCTCTTTAGAGGACCCTTCAATAATCTCCAGACTCCTGTACAGAGTATCGTACACGATGGGAAACTCTGGGACCGCTCTACCGGCGCAGAGCGTCTCTGACGGGCGAGTCACCGCGGCGGAAGGAGGCTATGATATTGGTTAGTCACTCGTGCATCCACAAAGAACGTACCCCAAGCTAGACAGGCTCGAAGCTAGGGCTGTCTCGCCCGAACTACTAGGCGGAGACCACTTCCAAAGGTTCAAGACGAAGCCGGCGGGATTGCCACCTGCAGTCAGACTTGGAGATGTTTGAGACCTTCGGTAAACAGTCGAGCCGACAGCCCAGTTCTTCGAAATGACCGTGCTATGGACTAAACCTCAAGGCACATATAAAGTAAACATACCGTCCGCTTCTTCCCAAGCACGGCCAGCGCCGAAGCCAAGGCCAACCCACGCGGGCCAGGCCCTCCGCTTGAACAGGAGAACCGAAAAGACAACACCGAAGGAAAGGCCGAGAGAAGACTTGATGATCACCGAGGAGATGGCGCGGTCCCACTATGCATCCAGGCCCAAATGGTTAGCTCATGTTTTCGAATCCACCGGACCTTGTCCAAAATTCATGTCTCGAGCTCCAGCAAGCCAAGCACTAGAATCGATCGCAAAAGAGAAGCACAAGACGGTCAAGCAGTATCCCTTACCTTCTCGTTAAGCAGAGCCTCGCTGACGGGCTTGGTGGCCCGCGCGACCGGCCGGGACTCGCTGGAATCGGCCATTGCGAAGAATCTACTCATCAAATGATAATGTCAGTGCTCAATCCATCTTTTGCAGGTGACAGTCAGCTCACATATGGTCTGAATGGGGATTTCAAAGAGGGTAGATGAGGCGGAAAGAGGAGTGCAAGGAGTTCGGGAGTTGTGAGGAAGGTCGGGCAAAGGCGGTCGGACGAAATCGCCGCGGTTTTTTTTCTCTTTGGGTATCTTTTTTTCTTTCAAGTGAACCCACCCCTCATAGTGGCCAACGGTCTGATTTCGAGATGCCTTCACTTGCGGAGGTAAGCCCAAATATTACAGACGATGTTTTTCATTTTCTGTGGGATCTGACATGTGACTGAACAGCGCCCGCGCTCGTCGCAAGAGGCGCTCCTCCGCCTCGAAAAGGGCAGTGCTTCTCCGAGCACCCAACTTCACGAAGCGGCCCAGATTCTCGGTGTGGACTTGAATCTTTGTGGGAGTCATCCTGAGATACACTGGAATGAACAGGTTCAAAGCAAAGCCACCCCAAAGGAGGAATGGGTGCTCCGGTGGCTGTTGAAGAGACTCAGGACGGGGAAGAACTACCGCGTGGACCCGGCGTCCTTTCTGTTGCTTCGACAGCTCATCGACCTGATCGCGCCCAAAAATTTGGCTGCAATCCTGAAGGACCAGAGGTTTTTATCGGTTGTTTGTGATAGCATTGCGGATCTGGAGACTGCCATCTTGACGACGGTGGGAAGTGACTCATCGATCTCGAGTTTCGATTCTGACTCCAGTTACACACTGGTCGGCTCTCCAACTCAAGACAACCACCAGGGAATCCAAGGCACAAAGCGCAAGAGGTTCAGTGCTGAGAATGACGCAGATGCCATGGATCTGGATGAGAGGCCTCCGAACCCCGCATCGTGCTTTCTCGCGTTCATTCGTGTCCTGGATTGTCTTTACGGAGTTTTGAGCCTGGTTCAGCGCACAGTTGGCACAGATGATATTGCCAATTCTCACCTAAAGTTGGCACTAAGAGGCGAGTTGGAGATGGTTGCGCTAGCCTTGGGTAGAGCCCTCGAGGTGGCTGCTGTGGCAGTCGCTCAGTTTTCGCGTGCTGGGAAAACCACCGACCTACAGCATCTTCTCTATGTATTTCCAGCGGTGCTTGAAATGTGGGAGTCAAAATCTACCCGCCAAGATGATACAAATAATAAGGCAAGCAACGATTACTTTGCGAAATCTTGCTTCGCTCACTCCCTGAGATTTCAACTCTGCCTACGTGCCATCAATCTCGACACGGATGAGAGGGCTTATCTTCTGCACTCGATTGAGCGTATCACTGCTCTTCATGTGCTCCTCCCTGCACGTGCAGCTTTCTTTGACCGCGGTGGCTCTGGCATCGATTACTCAAAAGATGACCCCGACTGGAGCTCGGTCAAGCCAGTTACGGATACATTCCGGCCAATCATCCACGAGAACTCGTTCGTCGAGACGTCTCCCGAAAAGCTGGACACTCGCTCGTTCCATGCTGCTGGGCGATCCATTGAGCTGCTACCAGAACTGTTCGATAATGCTGTGCGCGCAGTACCGAGAAATGAGTTCCGACGACAGACACATGAAGCTCCGTGGCTGGAGACGTTGTTTGTTACCGTGGCCGAGCTGGCTTACTCCACTGCCAAAGAGGATGATCCTGTCAATTACTCCTCCCGTTTTGTCTCCGTTCTGGAGCAGCTTCTTCGAGTAGCTTTGAAGCGGAATGTAGGCCTATCCCTGCACACTATTCTCACCCATGCTGGCTACACTGGTCTCCTTGAGCAAGGACTGGATCAGGTCCAGTGGACGGTGACAGCGCTGGTCGTCAGTCTTGGTGTGGACGTTTTTCTACCCAACTCGGGATTACGCGATACACGCAAGCTCCTGGACGCATTGCTCGATAAGATCATGCTTCAATGGCGCTCCGATGATCCAGACTCTGGTGAATACGTCTCCATAAAGAACGATATTGTTCTCCCACTTCTGCGGGGGTTTGCTGCTGCAAGAGATTTGCCTGCATTTATAGATATTTGGCATGATCAACTTGTCATCTTGGAAGAAGCGCGTCTTCAAAACAACAAACTACCTGCTTTTTCTGTCTGGGAGGATGACGATCTGTGTGATGCTTTCTACGAATTGTCGCGAACTTCTCTTGTTGGTTCCAACTTTGCAACGCAGATGCGTTCTGCTGCTATCGAAATTAGAGCAGATAACGGCAAGGTTGCTGAAACGTCTCAGTCGTATGCCAGATTTGTCATTATGGAAGCCAGCTTTCGAGGCCGGGCATTGGCTCTTTCTGACTCGGAAAAGACGTTGTCCATCATTCTGGAGACATTGACTACCACACTCTCCTCGAAACAGACCTTGCGCTGGCGCTGGCGCCTGTGGCGATTCCTGCGGAATCTCCTACCCAATCAGTTGCAGTCAGCCGATATCATCGTCAGTCAGGCGGCCAGATCTTTGATTGACATTGCCGCAAAGACGATTCATCGCAACCACAAGAACTTGACAAAAGCACCGCTTACGCCGCTTGAGTCTTGGGAGGCCTATCGATTCGCTCTGGTTTCCGTCACGGAAAGGCCCAATGACGAGCGGCTGGAGGCATTCGGCAACCTGAACAAAGACATTACACACTTTGTCCTTTCTATTTCGTCCGATGATGCTCAAAAAGCGATGAAGACGCCGTGGAATGGCCGAGTAGATACCCTGGAATCACCGAGCACCCTCGCTTTGGCGTACATCTTGGCGCTTATCAGGATCCCAGAAGCTTGGGAGAGGATCGTCTCGGAAACTCGGTCCCACCTATTGCAGCAACTCCTAATCCTAGCTGCTGCTCAATACCGCTCGTCAGAGTTACCTCTGGAGGCTGCGGCCGATGATGCGCGGTTCCTTCAGGCATGGGCGGGTGTGGTATGCCATGAATACCTGCTTAATGTCCCGTTCCTAGTACCTGATCTCGTCCTTCTCCTCAACAAGAGCATTGAGCATGACTCTGCCAATCGTCGACTCTGTGTGGAGAGCTTGCAAAGGATCCCAGCTGCCCTGATTACCCGTGGTCTAAGAACTTCGGTGTTGGACGGGCTGCACAATGTTCTTGTCCAGCAAGACGGGGAGCCTGAAGTGACAGTCGGAATTCTGACGATGATGGCCAAACTGGCGGTCATGCCCAAGTGTGACGCTATCGTGACAAGCGACTGGGAGCCAATCTGGACTGCGGCTCGTGCTATCACTTTGCGAGGCACTGACCTAGACCTTCAAATAATGAAGTCATTCCGAAGCCTACATCGCGCGATCATTGCCAAGCTTCTGGTACTGTCGAACGATGACCGCGCCGAAGTCTTCAAAAACCTATTTGCGAGGGTCTCCAGGCAAGCATCAAAACTACGGCAGATCGACCGCGATTCCATGGCCTGTTTCATTCTACGCTTGTCTTTGTCTGAGCTCTGGGTGCACCGCAAGCAACTGCGCAAGGCCTTCTCGGAGGACGAGTTGGCTGCTTGTCGTCAACGCGTGTTCGGCCTGGTGTTGGCAGATATGAAGTCCGTTAAGGATCAATGCCGAAAGCAGAAGCTGGAGGAGACTATCACCCTTATCAAGACCATTGATGCCCTGGAGGACTTTGAGGACCTGGCGACCAACAATATTGAGGTGGAGAAGTTTCTGTCCAAGATCGAGCACTATATGGAGATGTCGATCGATTCAGCTCCGTCTCGACTCATCCGCCGCCGCCTCCTTGCCACCAAGGGACCGGAGAAGAACATTACGGAGCCAGTACTGCAATGTGCCGAGACACTTACGCTGCGGTCGCTCTATGCCGAAGACCAGCAACTTTTTATTAGAGCAACAGTCGAGCGTTTCCAGGCCATGTCCGTCGAAAAGATCTCTCAAGCAATCCAAGAGGTCCGTGGCCTTGGCTTGACGGGTGAAGGTGCCGCGTATCGGATTCTTGTGATCTACCTGGCCGTGACTTCGCTACCCCCCGTTGAGGACAAAGGTGATGCCATGGCTCGTGAGTTGTCACTTCTCTGCACGGCTCTCACAGACGCCATCACACACAGTACCTCGATTGACCAGTTCTGTTTCGCGGCCGAATGCCTGGTTCTTCTCTTGCGCCTCCACACGCGTAGCCTAACACAAAGCAACATCGACACCATCCTCGCCGCTGTCGCTACGTCTGCTTCCAAGGCCGGCCCACGTATCTCACCCAACTACGCCCCAACCATCTACACTCGCCTCTGCCGGCTTATGGGGATTGTCTTGGGGCTACAACGTGTCAAAATCGGTGGCCGTTTCCACCTTGTCGTAAACGCCATGCAGCGCCTACTTGGCTGCCTCTTTGCTCGCTCACGCAAGCGGACCCGTTCTGCCCGCCTCCAGACCACCCTCTCGCAGCCCTTCTGGCTCGCTCCCCTTCAAGCCTCCCACACAACATCTTACACCCGCCTGCTCACTACACTCTGCGATCCCACCGTCTCCGCCGTGCTCCGTCCCCAACCCGGTGCGTCACGCGACGCCCTTGTCGACGAAACCAAGAAGGCAAAGCGCATCGCCGGGCAGTACCTGCAGTATGTCGTCATTGAGTATACGCAATGCTCGCTGCGCGGGTCGCTGTCGCCGGAGGTCAGGGCTTCCCTCATGCCCGGTCTTTATGCTGCGTTGGACGTAATGTCTAAGGAGTCCCTGCGCGCACTCAGTTCCACCCTTGATGCATCTGGCCGTGCGGTCTTCAAGTCTCTCTATGATGACTATTTCAAGTTTGGAAAATGGAATAAGGCATGATCGTCTCGAGCTTGTGAAAGAGTTTAGCTCTTAACGGAGTGAGCCTAGTCTCACGCTTATTATGTACTTTGTACAACACTGTTTCCCTAGATCTATGATATCCCCGAATGCATTCATGATTATTCCTGAATTTGAATTGAAACTTCATTTGATCATCGGAGTGCCCACTTCCCATTACAGTAGATAATCTAAGTAGGAGAATGCGACGCAACCTCGGATCAATGCACGGAGACGAACTGTAGAATCAAGAAAATCATAAAAAGCGGCAAGCACGGTGTTCAGCAAGTTGTCTAGGGTGGAGATATATGAGGGGTATCATTGTTGATCGTAAATCATGCAAAACATAGAGTGACGACAGGAAACCAGCAAAGAGCATAGCATATCAAATTGGGATGAAATGCAATCAGATCATCGAAGTCTCCAGCGTGCGCGGACTTAGACATGGCACCGAGACATTCTCCAGCACGGGGATGCGAGAGGTATGGGAGCCAGCAGAGGTAGCAGGTGGGCCATGTGACGAGACCTGCTGCTCTGAGGTATGCGCAGGTAAAGTGGCAGACACGTTTGGAATAGGTGCTTCGAGAGGTACGCCGTTGTGGCCACTGTGCGTGAGACAGCCGACACAGCTGCAGTCATTTCCGCATTGGCAACTGCCTGTGATGTCAGAGCAAGCGGACGGTATGCCGACGGGATACTCCAGGGTGTAGTATTCCGAAGGATGCATCAATTGCTGGTTGATTTGAGGGCCGGTTGTAAGAGGAGAAGAGTAGCCACTGGGCATGGTAGAGCTAGGATCCGAGTACGGATCGAAAGAGGCTTGGTGCATGCCGCGATCGAGGGACGGGGTCTGCTGCATATAGAAGTCCATGGGAGTAGTGGCAGCACTGCCGTGGAACGGTGATTGGTAGGCGCTGGCAATGGCTTCCGGAGTATGTTCATCTCCATCAAATGTCATCATGACTCCCATTTCTTGAACGTGCTGGCGAGTGGTGTTGTTAAATGGGTGAGCCGCGCAACCCAGACATTGACATTCATCACCGCACTTGCAGTCGTGACAAGGATCACCGGCGACTGTGGTGGCGGGGTAGGTAGAGTTCTGGGACGGATTTGCGGTGAATGGAGCAATGTTAGGTTGCGAAATTCCAAGACCATTCATCATATTCGAGTATTGCATAGATGAAACGTTCGGTGTATAGTTATCGATGTAGAGTTGGTGAATTCGGTTGTCATTCATTCTGAAGGGTTGCGAGAATGAACCCGGAGTAGAGCCCATGGAGCTGTGCCAAGTGTGGGGTGTCGAGTATTGCAAATAAGATCTGTCACGCCATATTGTGGGCTGCTTGGTCTTTGGCTGATCTGAATTCGGAAGAGGATTGGTTGCGAGAGTAGCACTAGACGTCCCATTGCAACAGGACCCTCCACCGTTGGAAGCCACTGGGGGAGGCGGAGGCTTGCTGGAACAGCAACTTGGCCCTTGCTCCGGCTGTGAAGGAATGTTCGCAGACCCATTCGAATTCTGCACGGCTGGGAATGAATTGTTGGGGATCGGATGGTTCTCATTCTGACCCGAATCAGAAGGGAGATTGGCTAGGTAGTTCGAAACTTCGTCTTCCAACTTGAGATTCTCTGGCATAGCTTCTAGTGCCTTCGCAATATTCCCCGGGGTAGTTTGAATGTTGCTCTGTCTCCTCCCTGGTTTCTGAACTTTGGTCGAGGCAGGCGATGACAAGGGGGGCAGAGAAGCTGGAGTGGGCTGATCAGGGTCATTGGTGTCCGCAGGCACTTTGTAAAGCGGTCGACACAGACAAGTCGAGCCTGAAAGGTACGTCAATGTATATTCACGCCGGTCCTGTAAGAGTGGCTTACCCTTTGGGATTCGGACCATGAACGCATAGGTCTTTTGACAGCTGCAGGTGCCTTTGGGATGGGGGCATTTGGCAAGCGGGCGCCCGGCCTTGGGGACCTTCATCATAAGTCTGTCGAAATGCTGACATTTTGAAGATCGATGACCACGGATACATGGTTCACTGGTTCAAAGGAGGGGCTGTCAGCAGTTTCCACGCCTGATTGAGGTCAGCCTGTCATACCAAGACCACTTAGCACCTTCCTCGTCGAGGGGCATTTTATCGGATTGAGAGAAGCCTTGGGAAAAGAAACAACAAAGTGATCGTCGTATGACGAGGTCGGTCCCCCCCTCGGTGTGTCGCGAACGCCCTGTGCACCGCCGCACGGCGAAGAATAGGTAGTGCGATAAACACGCTCCAACTGCGACTCGGGTACTTTGCAGACTGTAGATTTCCCTGATAGGCCGAGTCTTCCTTCCATAGAGAGCACACGTCAGGGACCTCAAATCTCAGGGCAGGCTCGACCTCAAGTCAGAAGAGCGGCGGTTGGAAGATCTCTCACGGAATTCCGAGCGGAACAGACCGGTTGGGTCAGGGTCATCGGTGACGACAACGCGACGACGATGATTGCGGACGAGCCAGGACCGAGCGGAGCGAAGGACGAATGAAGCCAAAGGACCCCTGGGCGTATCGTGCAAGTAGTCAGAAAAATCAACGGATGCGACAGTCGAACACGATTGCGGGGAGCCGTGACGGATTACCTAATTCCCCTTGCGACCTGCCGCGCTTCGAGTTGCGCATCGCCTTCCTTGTTGCTCTGATCATTCAAGTCGCAATGCCGCCCAAAGGCAGCGAGGGCCCCCAGCCAGACAACAATGCCCGGTCCTTCTTTACGGTGCCGGCTCCCATCAAACAGCTGTTCGACAAGTTCCCCTTAACCACGTATCCCTCCAACGAGCTCCCGCAACGCTCTCCCATTCGGCGACACGAGAACCAGCTGTTCGTCTTCAGTGACGCTTCTGGTGCGCGTCGTGGCCGACCTTCGTTCAATCCGCAATGTCTAAAGTGGCAGGTTGGTTCCCAGTGGAAGTTGATGCAGAAATGATCTTACGGGCAGCTGCTGATCTGGCCCTCGGTGTAGGCGTACCTGAAATTCGTCGGGATCGACTTCGAGATCACCCCGTCCAATAACCATGCATCCCCCACCGGTGCTTTGCCTTTTCTTCTTCCCGCTCTTCCTCACGGTGTACACGGTCCGATCCCCTCACACAAGCTCCAGAAATGGGCCATTGAGCAGGTCCACTGCGAAGAGGAGCAACAATTAAACCTCCGCTTTGAAGTCTACGCCTCTCTCGTTGACCATCGGATACGCAATGCTTGGGTAATATGACTCCTTGAAGGATGATAGTCGGTAGCCTTGCTAACGTTGAAGCGCAGTTGTACATGCTGTATCTGAATGACGAGAACTTCGAGGCTGTGGCGCGGCGGCTCTATGTGAATCCGGCGACGACAAACTCCCTTGTTCAGGCCGCTTTGGGGGCCCAGCTTCAACAAGCAGCACGCAACGAGCTTCTGAAGACATCGCGGTATATCGACGTCGCCGACTTGGAAGGAGATGCCTGTGGCGCATTTGAGGCGCTGTCCTCCTTATTAGGGGAGGATGAGCATTTCTTCGGCCGGCCAAACCCTGGCCTTTTCGATGCCACCGTGTTTGCCTACACACACTTGATCCTGGACGAAGGCATAGGGTGGAAGCAGAATCGCCTGGCACAGCTGTTGAAGGCACATCCCAATCTTGTACAACACCGAGAAAGACTACTGCGATTTTTCTAGACTTGTTTTATTATTGAGCGACAAAAGTGACAGTGATCGAAATAATATCTCCTCTGATCAACCTGGTGCTACTCCTATTGCTGCTATGCCTTCTTGCTCAAACACAGTCCAAACCATACATTGATTCCCACCCACTTATTTGCACGAGCACCCAGGACTCCAACCTGCCGCTCATCCACATACCTCACCAGGACTCCGTTGTTTTCCTCTTCTCCAACTAAATCCTCGATCTCAAAACCAGCTTGATCGGCCGCCGCCAGAACGTCCGGAATTGAGTGACAATAGCTAGTCGGTCGGATCTTCACCCCGGTTTGCGGATCCGTGAATCCGGCTTGGCTCCGCATACCCATATCAGCATGCATATTGGTCACCAGCAGATACGCGCCAGGCATCATGATCGCTGAAGCAGCCTCAAAAAACTCCTTCAAGGGAACATGCTCCAGTACGAGCGTAGAGATGACCCCCGCTGCAGCAAAGCTCTGGGGTAACGGGGACAGCTGTGATCTTGTAGAAGCAGACCCCCGCAGATCAAAAACGCCCAACGAGAAGTCGACCGTGTTCTTGAAATCACCGTGCTCGATAGCGGATTGGACTGCAGTTCTTGCAACCTCCAACATCCCGGGAGAAGCATCAAGGCCCACGATTTGGAGGCCGTGTGCGGGAAGAGTATCGTCTTGGCTCCGACTGCGCTGCGAGATTGCCTCCAGCAGCTGGATTGTGTTCCTCCCTGTGCCGCAACCCAAATCGACCAGCGTTGTTGCATTTGTGGACTGTGATTGTAGTTGGAATCGGGAGCTCACGCGATCTAGGAACCGAGGGAGAAGCGCACGCATCTCAAGGGTGTCCAGTCGTTGAAGGAAGTTTCCATCGGTATCGTAAACCTATTCATGGCATTAGCTCGTTGGTTCAAATGCATAAGATGCATGAGATTTCGATATGGATACATCGGTTGTTCGGGTATTCTATGCAGCACAGTTTTAAGAGGAGACAACATACCTTCGCCCACTTATCGTATGCCTCTACCGTTTCAACATATTGGACAGGCTGAGTGCCTGCCATATTAGGCTGATCTGACAATATTTGTTGAATCGTCTGCGTCATGATGCTAGATTCGGGGACAATATCTATGGGTTCACAGTTCACAGTAATCTAGATAAGGCGGGGGAAACGGGTACATATATTCTGTCGGCGCGCCCTTCAGCTTCTCCACCGCATTAAACCAAAACTGATCTCAAATCCCGGCCAGCATTGAGTCACCCAGCCAGGATGACTCAACCAGACACGAACCCAATCCACCGGCACCTAGTGAAACAGGGGCACCGGATCGATGAAACCGCGACAGGGATCTGGCGGAAACCCCAAATAAGCTTAAACGGGGCAACAGCCCACTTGCAAATTGGACCTGGAGCCACGCTCTATAGATGCATGCGTCGCATCAGGATGGGTTGTTCAAGTTTCATGGTATTTGAGACTAAGTACTGCCTAGGATAAGTAGTGACAGAGAAGAATCGTACATAATCATGTCGCCGTTAGAGACACATAAGGAAAAAAACAAGGCCCAGGGCCTGTGGGGAGGGTCGACACAATTCCCAGAATTGGAGAGATAGGGAGGGGAAACAGGAAGACAGAGTTTGAGAGGCAATGAAGCCCCAGAGGGTGAAAGGGAGTCAAAATCAAATAGAGAGATGAGGAAACAAAAGACGGGAGACAGCATCAGTCTTGACCACATAATCACGCCGTACCGGACGGAGCATCAGATCGTGAAGAATCGAAGAAAAAAAAAGGCTCAAAGAACAGAAGACAAGGAGACGAGGGAAGAGGGAAAAGGGAAAGGAAAATAAAAGGAAACAACGGAATAGAAAATCAGCTCAACCACGTCAATGCGGTCGTGTCATATTCTGTCGTGACGGTGGAAGTCCATCATCGCCATGAAATCATTTAGTAAACTGTTGCGCCGAATGGAGCGGTTTCTTTGAGATCTTCCACCAGGTCCTCCACGTTGTTGAGGTAACGGCCCAACAAGGCCTGCTTTTCGTCGGTAGTGCGCGTGTCGCGGATCATCTTGCTTGCACCTCCGGCACCAGAGACGTGTGAGTGTTGCGACAGCGGTCGTGAGGAAAGCTTGCTGGGGCTGCGCTGTAAACCCGGGGGGCTAGCCACCGGGCCCAGGATGGGGGTCTCAGGCATGAGATAGAAATACAGAAACTCCACCAGCTTGAGCTTGACTTCACGGGAGGTGGCGCGCTGCTTGAACAAAGAAGTCACAGTGAGCAGGCCGTCCAGGTCTTCGAAGGTGCGAGTGTTGGCAGGGCAGTCCAGCAGGGCGGTAACGAGGGTGAGCAGGGTGGCGGATTGGATGGCCGGACAGTTGATCGGGTCGAGCAGATCTAGGAGGAGATTCATGTAGATCTCGCGCGCGAAAAGCCTGCGCGACGGTGGATGTAGAAGCAGTGCACCCTGGATCAGATCGAGAGTGCAGACAATCAGCATATCGTTGGTGCCATTGCTCCCTCGGCCGAGGAGATGCTCCAGACAGGAGACTAGGCGCATTGCCACTATACACAAGAAAATACACGGGTTAGTTGGTGGAGCCAGCACATCAACAAGAATTTGCGATTGCGCACCGTTCCATTGAAAGCCTTCTTGGAGCTTGAAAAATTCCCTAAAGGCCGGGTCATCGCGCAAGTCTGACAGTGCCTTGGGCACTGGCTGAGCGTCCTGGGACAAATAAGACCGGCGCCGGTCCGAAGAGGACTTGGCCTTGGAGAGGCAAATCTGGGCCAGGAGGCCCTCGACCTGGCGCAATCCTTTGCGGACCTTGCTGGGCTCGTAGGAGGAAAGGTAGTCGAATGAATGCGCCAACAGATTCTCCATGAGGCGCGAGGTTTGCAGAGGTGAGGATGTGGAAGTGGAAGAAAAGACAAAGCAGCGCAGCGGCAAGCTCACGGCAGCGCAAGCCTTTCTAGAAGTCGGAAATCGGCTGGCGGTGGTCCGTGTCGCCGATGAAGTCAGTCGGGCCGCCGCGCAGGTAAATAAAGGTGGTTGCCCCGGACGACCCACAGTACGATCTCCCATCACGGCAGACTAGAGCTGCAAGGGCGCCTTGGATCCTCTGGGCGGCGTCAAGGTTAATCGCTGACACTTCAAAACCGGTTTTGCACTCTGGGGAGTTCCGAGTTTAGCGCTAGCGGTCCAAATCCAGGCTCCCTGAGCTCTACTGCAGTTCCTAGTGTCATCGCGGTCGGAGTCGCAGTATACACGTTCTTGCACGTACCTAGCGACATGATGGTGCCTCCTCAACGATTATTCTCCCTAGTATTGTCGCCGCCAGTGGCGCCATCAATACTAGGCTATTAGCATTGTTCTCTCCACTGGGCGCGCGGTTATTTGCTGCGTGATCCATGCACGGGCGAAGGTGTGACCTGTCGCTTTGTCTCGAGTGATGCATCCCATCCATGGATGGATCGATCGCCCGGTTAGTCATCGGCCCGTCGCCGCGATCGCCAGCTTCAACTGCTGAGCTTCGAAGGCGCCGGTCAAAGAACGACAGCACCGACTTCCGACTCAAAGAACGAGATCAGGCATAAAAGGTTGCTCCAGGGTGCGGTATGACTCGCCGGCTCCTTCACTTCGCTGGTGCCTACGCCTTGAAGTGATTATTCCCGCCTCGACCTCTCTACGCCCGCATATAACCCCTCCAACCTCCCCCTCACCTACAATTTTCCGAATCGATAGTCTGCCAACGATGGATCCCAACCCTGCATTGCAGCCCCCGAGCCCGATCCCGCCGCGGACGAGCTCTGCCAACGCCACCAACGGTCCGACAAGCCCGACTTCCCACCGGCACAAGCAATCCGTCACGGACGGGGACCCGTCGGCCAGCGGGCTGCCGACGAAGGTCAAGCACAAGCGCAACAAGTCGAGTGTGGATGGAACCAAGTACAAGGATGGCACGTGGTCGCCTAAGAACGAGAAGATCCTCACGGCGCCCTACGACTACCTGCAGGAGCACCCGGGCAAGGATGTGCGGCGACAACTGATCCAGGCATTTGATTCCTGGCTGCAAGTCCCGCCGGAGAGCTTGACGATCATCACGCGGGTGGTGGCGATGCTGCACACGGCATCCTTGCTGTAAGTGGCTTTTCTGGGCCACCATTAGGGGGTCCTGGTGTCCCCCATGAGCGATGAACTTGTCGACTGACTTGAGGACTACCTAGAATTGACGACGTCGAGGACAACTCCGTCCTTCGACGCGGTGTGCCCGTGGCACACAATATCTTCGGCACCGCGCAAACCATCAACTCCGCCAACTACATCTACTTCCTCGCCCTGCAAGAGATCCAACAGCTGAAGAATCCCGCCGCCATCGACATCTTCGTCAAGGAGCTGCTCAACCTCCATCGTGGTCAAGGCATGGATCTCTTCTGGCGCGACACACTCACCTGTCCGACAGAAGACGAGTACCTGGAGATGGTGGGCAACAAGACGGGTGGACTGTTCCGGCTGGCGGTGAAACTGATGCAAGCGGAGAGTGCGACGGGTAAGGACTGTGTAAGCCTTGTGAATGTCATGGGCCTGATTTTTCAGATCTGCGACGACTATCTGAACCTATCCAACACGACCTACACCCACAACAAGGGTCTCTGCGAGGACCTGACCGAGGGGAAATTCTCCTTCCCGATCATCCACAGCATCCGCTCGAATCCCCACAGCCACCAGCTCATTAGTATTCTGAAACAGAAAACACACGACGATGAGGTCAAGCGCTATGCTGTGCAGTACATGCAGAGTACGGGCAGCTTCGAGCATACGCGACAGGTGGTTCGGGAACTGCGCGATCGGGCTTTGTCGTTGATTGAGATGATTGATGCGACGCCCCGCATCAACGGTGCTGGCGATGGGTCGATGGTGCGTGCGGTGCTCAATAAAATTGTCGATACTACACTATCAGAGGAGACTGCACAATAATGTGCGGGCTGACGGCTTACGATGGAACGTGGAGATTGCGGTGTTGTGGACCTTTTTTGTTGCTGTTCGATATACCCTGTCATTTGTCTCTCTTTCTTGTCAATTTTAGCTTTGGACACCCATGCTGGCCGTGTTGGTCTCACATTCTCTCCTGTTCAAGTAATACGCCAGTAAAGAGGATCTTCACATATGAGAAGCTCGACTGCGAAAGATCTCTCTGCGCATGACTCCAATAGTCAGAAATTGAGAAAGGTTGTTCTTCGTTAGATAGATCAGACTGGTCCACATGGGCTTTACAGAAGAACCCTGGCGACGACATCTCAAATCACTATGGTTGTAATGTTCAAAACAACCCAAAGGACACTACCTAGGCGATGGCCATACGAAGGACATGGCCGAGAATATAAGATCGATATGACTACACGAAACAGCTACCGTATTCCTCCTGTCAAAACAGGTAATCGAGTTCCTTGTGGTACTTTATCAACCCAAGCCATGCTCTTGGAGTGCATCAAACTTCGTGTCGTAGGCTTCGAGTTCAAGGATGCCGAATACGACGCGCACATAGACTTGAAAGCAAACATGTAGAACACCCTTTCTCGGGCTGTCTCAATGTGTAAGCCACCCAGGTAATAGTTTATGAATAGTTTTCTAGGGGTACACCTAGTTATAACCAAAGTGGAGTATCGAACATGGTGAGAGTGCTAAGGTACCTACTGCGAAAATTCCTTAGAACCCTCAGTAAGCCAGGCAGCAGAAGCACTTCGGACCCGCAATGTTCTCCAAATATTAAATCACATCATATGGTCAAAATTACCCCAAAAGGGTCATACATCTCTCTATATCATAGCCTCCAAACACCATATCCCAAGACAAAACCGCCCAACGTTTCACATAACCACGCAGCAAGCCTTCTCGAGCTTGCGCATGACCTTGGGCAGGAGCGCATTGACAACCTGCTCGATCTCGTCCTGCTGCTGCGGCTGTTGCTGGGCATGGTGAGGCTGCTGTTGCTGGCCGGGATACTGCTGGTGCGAAGTGTGGTGCGGAGCATGGTGAGAGGCCGCCGGGGGCATGACAGCCTCGCCGCCGGTCAGGTTGACGTAGATACGGCCTGCGTTATCTTCGGTGGCATACTGCAAGCCGAGTTCCCGGCAGACCTGCTCAACCCGCGGCTTGATCTTCTGAATGTGGTTCACAGAGTGATTGCCCTTGCCAACGATGCTAGAGAGACGGAAGGGAGCAGAGAAGGTCAGCGGCACTACCTCTCGAGGAATGTCGTTCCCGGCAACACGTACACATGCAGGTGATTCTGGCCATGCGCCTTGGCGTACTTGATGCGCTCCTCGAGAATCTCCTCGGCTTCCTCGACGAACTGGCCGTGCAGGTCGATCGTGTCCGCCGCTACGCGCCCGTTGGCGTTGTTCTCACGGAAGATGAACTCGGACGCCTGTCTGTTGTACTCCTCCATCTTGCGCCCGTGTGCCTTGCCCTCCTCCGAGAGCTGCTTTGCGCCCGCGCCATCGCCGCTCGAGTATGCCTCTTTGGACTAAGCGGGCGCACAGTCCCATGGGTCAGCGCGGGCTCAAAATGGCATCGCGATCGAGACAGCGAACCCTCGTATCACGACAAAGGGGGTCAATTGGGCCTGCATACCCGTGCGAAACAGTTTCCCCGCTTGGAGGCCTCTTGTCGGGCCAGATCGCGCAGCCGATCGTATTCCGCCTCGGCGTCGGTGCTCTGGTCGTGGTTGAAGGCTGGAGGTGGTGTCAGCGGTGGCACTCATGATGGCGATCGAGGTGGAGGATAGCGACACCTACCCCGAGGGCCCAGGTGGGACATTTCGTGTGACATGGCTGTGGGAGATGGCTGCAGTGGAAGAGTTGCGATTCACGATTTCTGCGCAGGGCAGCTCCAAGAAGAAATGGCCGTGCCAAGTGGAGACGACCAATCCAGGGACCCGACAACTCCAATCGGATTCCCACTTCGCGCGTTCCACGGTATTTTATTGTGGAGGCTGTGAGATCGCGTATAGATCTTGGTTCGGTTTTTCCAGATCCAATGCCGACGCTGCTTCGGACACCACTATGAGGCACTTGACTTGGAGAGATTTGCAGCAATTGTATCCAGACAAGAGGCCGATGTGCCACAAGGGTTACTGGGTTACTCTATCTCAACATCCACCATCTTGTCCAACATGTACATTTGAAACAGAAGATGAAAAGACCAAGGTAAAGGGAAAATACAAAGAACACCGTCAAACCATTCCCTCCATATGAAAACCCTAAGTATGTACATATAAGCACCAGTCGATCGAGACCGACCCATGCTGCGCATATCGAGGACCCCATCAAGAAGCCACCTGAAACGCTCAGAAGGCAAACATGCAACCCCCTGAGAGAAACCTGATAGTCTGGTATCACGTCGAAACCAACGTCTCCAACGTCTCTAGCGCCTTCGCATCCGAAAGCGCACAAGTTCCACTCAGAAAAGGGCTCCCTGATTTCCACAGAATGAGGGTGCGGCCGTGGGGTTTCCAGCGTGATATTGGACAAGATCGTAGAGCAGCCCAAAGTGAAGAAATTCTGGACGACCCCCCTAGGTATAGAATCTGGAGAAGCAGCGTGAAGTGATAAAAAGAAATAACCAGCGTCTTAATCACAGTCATCCACCCAGGATGTGACAGTTCGGTCCACACAAACCCAAGCGCAGGTGATGAGACCAACAGGCGGCGTCAGTGGGCACTTGAACGTGCACATGCTCTCTGTCGACAAGTAATCTGTACTTTTGCGGCTTTCTTCCTGGGATCTTCAAGGTGCTACAGGCTTAAAAAGAGGTTCTGCTACAGTTTTGGCGAGACCGTGATGACCGCAAGCCTGCCACCTTACTCGCTGAGTGGTAACCAACAGTGATCAGGTCCGACTAGAAAATGATTTCCTCCAAGAGCTCCAGACTTGAGCACTTTCTAGTCGGCGATGATCGTCATAATCCTCAAATGGTGGTCCCGCCCATGAGAGATGGAGGTGCGCTGCAGAGCAAGCAACAAGGCCCAGCCCCCAGCCCCCACAAAGCAATGATTCCAGCAAGATCAAACTGACCAGAAATTGCCAGCCACCCAGCTGTGCATTGTGCCGCATGTGATAGGTATGGCATGGACAGGGAAACCATGGTGCTTCCCATACGTCATCCAAGCCCCTGAGTCTGTTCTGGATCTGCCTTGGGATGATCTGCTGGGTACAGGATCATCCATGGTGTATAGTGGCCATGTCCAATTAGTTTATCAATATCACGTAGACAGACGTCTCTCCATATAGTCGATGTTTATTTTTCGTATCGCCCCCAATCTATCCCCCATGATCCTCTCCCCCGCCAGAAGAGGAGATGGCGCGCGGCAAAAGAACGTCTAAAAGCACTAGCCGGTGGGTCAGGGGCCGATAGTGTCTTTGACCGTGCGAGTTCCAGAATTTCCATGGCTCAGGGGTGTATAGGCCTGATGAACTCTCCCGGGCCATGTGTACTGTTTGTATGTACAGTACGGGGAACAGTCCGTATGGGGTACTGAGGGGGTCGGGAAAGCCGATTTCTAATCTGCACTGGCTGGGGATCCTTCGGCCCTCTCCTCCGGACTCAGATGCATGGGCGCGGTTGTGCAGGAATGACTGGCAATGCAATAATACGTAAGATGATGATGATAATAATAATAATGTGAAGGGCCGGACATGGTAGGGCGTGTCAGGAAGGGCGCGACAGATCGACATCATTTCCAATGTGGTGCTCCAGGTCTGCAGTGGAGTTGCCATGAGAAAGTGAATGGAGCATGCTGTTCTAAACTCTGGCTGGCTGTCTGTTTCGCCTATGGCATTGAATCTCATGTTTCTTTCTTTCAGTCTCTTTTCTTCAATGGGTGTTACCGGGTAGAAGAGCGGGACTGCCGTGATTCCATTTGCGGCAGACCCGGTCGGAGTTCAGCCGGACCGACTGCTGATTCAGGTGCGACGGTGAGATCTGCTCTGGGCTGTTCCAGGCTGAAGCAGCTGCAAGTTGGAAGAGCGGGTCTGCAGGCTTCTGGAAAGGCAGCACAACGGTCAGCATGGAGCGGGACGGGAGTTGATAATGACACGGAGGACAGCTGGTAAAGGTTATCATGGCCGATCAATAGGGAGAATTTCTCCAGGTACATGCCAGTGTGTTCCCTGTTCCATCGTGGTATCATCCTCGCACAACCACTGGAGACAAGACCCAAAAACGATCGGGCAATATCAGTGGTTTAGTAATGTTAGTGTTCTTAGGTCCCCACACAGAGATCTGCGTTAGGAATTCATGGGTTTTGGAGTGGGTGATGGTAGATATTTTTGCTTGTCCTGCACAACCGTCAGCCCAGCATGCCGAGTTCAAATGGAACCGTCGTACCCCGTCCTTGTGAAGAATAGCAAGCATGGGTGATTCGGCCCCAAGGGATTCCTGCACGGGTGAATTGCTGGTGCAGCATCAGGGGTGGGCAAGGCGAAGGCGCGAGATGCACAACGAGCGCTGATTGACTGTATCTGCGACGAACTCCACTAAGCCGGTGACCAATCATGTTGCGCGGGCGATGCGCAAAGCGACTGGATTTCGACGCTGCGTATGGAGTGGTAAGGCTCCCGTTACAGTCCGGCCCTGGGTGCGTGTTGCAGTGCATTAGATCGCGTATTACGCCCGTATCCCCTTTCCCTGCTGAAACTTCATTTCCCCTCCCCCTTACCTTCAAACCTCCCCTTCTTCTCAGCTCAGTCGGGGCGTGTTCTGCTTTCCTTCACCACCCCTCTCCTTCTTTTTTTGGGCTCTCTACCCCCCTCTATTCAATTAATCCTTTCGCATCCCGCCCCGTGGGCAAATCGCAGTCAAGTAAGCGGTCCTCCTTTCCCGCCTACACATCCTCGTGGCCGAAAGCCATTCTCGTTTCACCCTTGCAGCAACACCATTGCATCCTGAAACGTCGGCTCTCAGCGACTTGTACTACCATCGGTCCCAAGTCCTCGTCGCTTGCATCCATGCGATCGCCGTGATTGCAAAACCCTTCAACTGACATTGCTCGTCGTCTCCGCAGTATCCGTTAGTTCACACCTGGGTCCCTATCTCAACGAGTCAACCGGCTCAGACATCCGCTTCACGATCGTTTACACGTCCCCACCGCCATCATGGGTTGTGGCATGAGCACCGAGGATAAGGAGGGGAAGGCGCGGAACGAGGAGATTGAGAACCAGCTCAAGCGCGACAAGATGATGCAACGAAACGAGATCAAGATGCTGCTTCTCGGTATGATTTGCACCACCCCCGACCGAGCTCGCGCAGCAAGCGATGACGGGAGCGGATAATTGCTAACGGAAAGCTTTTTTGTTACAGGTGCCGGAGAGTCGGGCAAGTCCACAATTCTGAAGCAGATGAAGCTCATCCACGAGGGTGGCTACTCGCGCGACGAACGGGAATCCTTCAAGGAGATCATCTACAGTAACACGGTCCAGTCGATGCGGGTCATCCTTGAGGCGATGGAGTCGCTTGAACTGCCCCTGGAGGACGGCCGCAACGAGTACCACGTCCAAACCATCTTCATGCAACCCGCGCAAATTGAAGGCGACAGTATCCCACCCGAGGTCGGCAACGCCATTGGTGCGCTGTGGCGCGATACCGGTGTCCAGGAGTGCTTCAAGCGCTCTCGCGAGTACCAGCTGAACGACTCGGCTAAATAGTAAGTGGTCATTGTCGGACTTGGAAGCAGAAACAAGATGAATACCCACCGCCAAACTGAGCTAGCTAACATGCAATTCCTCCAGCTACTTCGATGCTGTTGACCGCATCGCCCAACCCGACTACCTCCCTACCGACCAGGATGTCCTTCGCTCCCGTGTCAAGACCACCGGTATCACCGAGACCACTTTCATCATCGGTGACCTGACCTACCGTATGTTCGATGTCGGTGGTCAGCGATCTGAGCGGAAGAAGTGGATTCACTGCTTCGAGAACGTGACCACCATTCTGTTTCTGGTCGCCATCTCCGAGTACGACCAACTCCTGTTCGAGGACGAGACCGTGAACCGTATGCAAGAAGCCCTGACTCTGTTCGACTCGATCTGCAACTCCCGGTGGTTCGTCAAGACCTCCATCATTCTCTTCCTCAACAAGATCGATCGCTTCAAGGAGAAGCTTCCCGTGAGCCCAATGAAGAATTACTTCCCCGACTACGAGGGTGGTGCCGACTACGCCGCCGCTTGCGACTACATCCTCAACCGCTTCGTGTCTCTGAACCAGGCCGAGCAGAAGCAGATCTACACCCACTTCACCTGCGCTACTGACACCACCCAGATCCGGTTCGTCATGGCCGCTGTCAACGGTATGTATTTGGAGGCCTGGGAATTTTATTCAAGTATTCTGACTGACTTGCTCCCCAGATATTATCATCCAGGAGAACCTCCGTCTCTGCGGTCTGATCTAATGAACCATCATTCCACGGGTGTCACAGTCTGTTGAAATAGATCGCATGGGCTTGTCCTTTCGGCTTGTAATCGGATCTCGCCGGGATGTGATCAAAAGCCTCTGTTCCAAGAAATTCCGGCGTTAAACATCTACCTTCTCATCTGTTTTTCTCTCTTCCCCTTCTTGTGTCTTCTTATAATTCGCGTTGATTTTCCTTTTGACACGATCTCTAGCCGGTTTCTTTTCTCTTGCTCTCG
Organism: Penicillium hispanicum; assembly: GCF_028827665.1. NCBI lineage: Eukaryota > Fungi > Ascomycota > Eurotiomycetes > Eurotiales > Aspergillaceae > Penicillium > Penicillium hispanicum. Next base: position 2,460,757 of record NW_026623198.1, on the reverse strand, counting down.
ATGACGCGGAACAGGAACTGTTTTTTTTCTTCTCATCATCTTTTGATTCTTTTTTCCCCCTTGTCCTCCCTTGTGTCTTTTGAATGCTGGATATCCTTGCTGATTGCCGCCACCTTTTATCTTTTTGTTGATCTTGTATGTAACCATACCGCCACCCACCCCATTGTTTCCTTGTCCTTTGTCCGTTGGAAGCATCCAGCGACCTGATGGGCATTGGACCCGGGAAATGACAGCGGATTCTCATGTTTCTTCTCATGTGTCATGTCAGGCCGGTCGTTGGGTTAGTCAGAGTCAGGAATTGAATGACGGTTCCCGACCTTCATTTATCGTCGATAAAAACATTCATTATCTTTTGTAAATACGTAGATGGGGCACGTCCGCAATGGCTTTCGACAAGGCATCTCGAGTCCAACGACAAGCGAAAACGATAGGAAATATGTCGTCACGGAGCTATCCACTCCAGGGTATCTTAAACAAAAAACAAAATGACAGTGCCCCCAGGACTCAAAAGCGCAGTTTGGGCCCAACAAATACAATCAACACTGCAACAATCCACAGCCCAAAGATCCACGCGTAGAGTATCATCCGCCCCCACCATCCCTTGCCCTCCGTCATTCGTCGCAGCATTCCCATCCGCTGCCCCGCTGCCTCCATCGTGGTGGACGTCTTGTCGATCCCCTGCACCGCCCGATCCAGCACGGAATGCTCATTCTCCAGCGTAGCCTGAAAGGTCTGCGACGAGGCTTTGAGTTGACTCGCCAGCGAGAGAAGAGAAGTAGTCAGGTCCTCTTGCTCTAGCCGCTGTGCACCGAGCTCTTGCTCTGCGCCCTCGAGCTTGCTGCCGTTCTGCGGGGAGATGCTGCGCCCAGTCGCTTTCCCTGTCGTCGGTGCCAGTGCGTCTATAGAGGTCTTTTCCTCGGATACGTGGCGGTTGCGAAGAGTGGACGATGGCGCGGCGGCGGGCGCGGGAATTGATGCCGTGGTAGCTGTTGGCGTTGATGCTGTCGTAGTGATAGCCGTGCTCTTCACTTCTGCTGTCGGGAGTGCCTGCTCCTTCGCAATCGGTTTGGCGAATAGCTCTTCCCACTCGTCTGCCTCGCCGTCTTCGGCCCCGGCATCGAGACCGGCATCGAGATCGTCTGCGCGGGCATTCGCCTCATCGAGAACGCGCTGGATCCGCGCCAATAGTTGGTGTTCGCGCGTGATCTCGTCTTTCATCTCGTGTCGCCGGTCCGCTTGTTTCACCTGCTGGACAGAGCGTTGGAGTTGGGATAGCAGGCTGCGCGCATACTCGACATTCTGTAGAGACTCAGTCAGATCTGCCCGTGTGCACTTGCGGGTGTAATGGTTCCAATGAAGCAGAGCACTTCTTCTTCTCGAGACAGGAAATGGTATCAAGGAGAGCTAACCTTGGTCACTCGCATCCGCTGGAACTCGGACTGGCGCAGCGTGCGGAGCTCTGAGCCCGGTGAAAGGAGATTGTGCTCGAGTCGGGTGAAGAGCCGGGACGCGTTGAGAAGCGTGAGATCGGGGGCGTCCCCAGCAGAAGGGAGAGCAGACACAGCCATGGCGGTTTGCAACGTGACGGTGCGATTGGTTGGACAGCTGGTGATTGATGATGATTGAAGATGCCAGCGGCATGGTCATGCTGAGTCAGCTGGGAGATGTGGAGCCGCTCGTTGGAGTATAAAGAAAACATTCATGGAATACAGCAAAGCGCATATCTGCTTCAAGCCTGAGATCAACAACTACACATTTGCTCAAGCTGTAATTTGGCGATCATTAGAGTCCCGTGGTTTTTATTGCGGTGGAATGTGAAATTTAGAGAGCGTTGCGCACATCCAGTCATCCTCAACATTTATTTGGCTCGAATCATCTGACGTGACTGGAATAGACAAAAAGAAAAAAATCGTAGTTTCGTAAATAATTCCCTGGACATCCAAGACCATAGTGAATTCGACAAAATACCACCCAGATGTCATTGCTGACGCGGCTTGTGAACAGTTCCCGACCGAGTCGAACCGCTCCTTCTAGTATAAAAAAGTAAATATCGCAGAGCCAAAAAGAAACATAAAAGACCGCCCAACTAAATAGACAACACGGCAGAGTAAAAGGAATGTATGCAGCTGGACCCTCTGGATGGAATCACAACAGATAAAAACAAATGATCATATGAAAAAGAAAAAAGAAGGCACCGATGTCCCGGCAACCTGCACAATACCGAGCGGAATTAGACCGAGAACTAGCGGTACTCGACTATTAGCCGGCGCCAGGTCCGCACTCCCTCGTCATCCACCTCGCGCATCTGCTGGACTGACTCAGTGCGCTTGACGGCTGGCTCATTGGCTTCACCAGCAGATCCAGACGGGGTCTGCGTGGCGACTGGGGAGCCCATTGCCGCGGGCGAGCTTGCTGGATTCTGCATTTGTTCACGGGCCCGCGCTGCCACGGCGCCGCTGCTGGGGAAATTCCCATTTGATGAGAGTGGCTGCAGGACGTCGCATGCAGAGGCGCCAGGTGGAGTGGTCGAATTAGCGGGGGACTTGGGCGTGGCTTTTTCCATGTCGGAAAGTTGGGACCAGGAGTCCGAGTGCGCGCCGCCGGTGAGATATGCGTGCTGATAGTGGCGCTTGGTGTATTGGACTGCCACCAAGAGACACAGGCTCACCAGGCCAGTCACGCCGAGGGTCAGGTAGACCGTCCACGGAGAAAATGGGAGATGACACGGGGGTAGAGTATAAGCTGGAGCGGCCGTGAGCATGGCGCACCAGTGGACTCTACCCCGGGTGGTTTTGGATGCCAGCTTTTGGAGGCCACCGAGAAGGTCGATTGTGGGAATACTCTCGCTTGGCCGTTGACTTGATCTGCGCCTTCTCTTTCTTCCTCTGGTTGATTGTTGATTGGGAGAAGGCCGCCTGGGTGAACTTGCGGCTCGGGGTGCCTCTCACGTAGGGCTGGCACCGCGGGGCAGGGAGAAGGGAGAAACGAGGGGCTTCCAAGGGCCAAGAGGGCCTTGGGGCTGTAATTATATTCTCTGGTCAGCCAGGTGGCCTGCGACAAAGACACGGATCGACGGCGTGGCCAACTGAGATAGCGGGGCTCAACGCCGCCAGATCTATACGCGATGCACGGAGATGGTTCGCGCGCGAGAGACTAAACATCTCCGCAGTGACACGATCACTGGCACCGAGCATCCAGGAGACCGGGATTGATTCCCCAGACCGCTGTGATCGATCAAAAAGTTTACCACAAACCAAAGCATCGTCATGCCCGAGTCGGAGTTCCTCACCCTCATCTCGCCATCAAATCCGCCTTTTCTCTTTCTCCCTGCGCATCGCCCCACCACGACGCCCCTCGAGATCATTTCGCTGCGTTCGTTGCAGGGCACCACCTGGATGTGGATTGGGGCAAATGGACGCCATGACAAATTTGACACTAGAGAGCCCTGTCCAGCTGTGCACGAGCCAGCCACGGTGCGAGGGATTCAGCTGCTCCCAAGCGCCACTGGCAGCAGCGACGCCGGGATCTGCGATCTCGCCCCATGTTTCTCGCATGCTTCGCATACTTCTTTCCATCGGGGTTGCCTGCGGAATGCACGCACCGTGGTTCCCATGGCCATGGCGGTGGAGAAGGAAACCCAGAGCCTCGTCGATCATGGGCGCGACGAGTTCGAGCGATCTCAAATCCCGATCGGGTTTTCAGCTGGCCGCTGGATGGAGCCTCGCGCCAACCCAGCCCGCGCGGCGAATCACACTGCCCGACGCTGCGCTCGGCTATCGACTTGCATTGCTTGACTTTTGCCTACACGCTGTCGGGACGGAGCCCCGCGAGGAGTGATCGCCGCCGTATCTACAGTGCTTCGAGAGGACTCGGTATGGTACGATGCTGCAGAAAGGACACAAAAAGGGAATACCAGTCACCTAGCGGGAATCGATACACCAGAAGATATAAAAACAAGTGAAGGGTGCAAGACACTTCTGTTCGTCACATAAATTGTCCACGGCCTCGTCGGAGAAAAAAAAAGCTAGAGTTTGGCCGTCGAACGGTGCTGCTTCAGCTCTGCCTGCGCTTGTTCCCGCAGCGCCTTTCGCAGGATCTTCCCAGATGGGTTCTTGGGAATCGCGTCCAGAAACACCACCCCTCCAGTGATCCGCTTTGTTGCGGAGACCTTGCCGTCCATGAACCGGACGATCTCGTCGGATGTGGCTGACTGGCCCGGCTTCAACACGGTGTATGCGCGAGGTCGCTCGTCGTCGTTGCTGTCTCACCCGTCAGTGCGGAGTACGCGGAGATCAATATCACAAAACCAAATCACAAAGAAAAAAAAAATACAAAAAAAAAGAGGCAAGCATGCACATCAAAAGGCAAACTCCAGAACCAAAAGAAATACTTACAAGGAAATGCCCACAACCGCGACGTCTGCAATGGCCGGGTGCTCCAATAGCAGCGCTTCCAACTCGGCCGGGGCCACCTGGTTCCCCTTGACCTTGATCAACTCCTGCAGATTTTGTCAACCCCGACCTCTTTGGAGTGTTTTCTTATTAGCAATCTGACGTGACGAACCTTCATTCGATCCACAACGTGGAATTTGCCCTGATTGTCCACATACGCAATGTCGCCCGTCTTGAGCCACCCGTCTTCAGTCTTGGTCTCGCGGGTTGCCTCCCGGTTCCGCCAATAGCCCTTCATGATATTCGGTGCGCGCACCCACAGCTCGCCGCGCTGGTTGCGGTCCAGAAGCTCTGTGACACCATCCTCGGCCATAATCTTCGCCTCGCAATTGGCGTTGGGCTCGCCCACGGAAGCCGAGAAGCTTTGCTCTCTCGGGTCCCATCCCAGGATGGAACAGGTTGCTCTGCATGAAGGGTGAGTCAGTCATCCTCGCATTCTGCAGACTCCCCCAAAAATATTCCTCAATTTCGGGTCAAAGAAAAAAAAATGAATGAATGACAAGGAGAAAACATACTCGGTCATTCCCCACCCTTGCTTGATATTAATCTTCCCCGGCGGCCACAGCTTCTCCACCTCGGCACAAACCTCACGCCCCAACGGCGCCGCACCGCTACCAATGCCCTCCACACTGCTCAGATCATAGTTCTTGACAGCGGGATGCTTGGCCAATAAGACCACCACCGGCGGCACGAGAATCAGATCCGAGATGCGGTTTCTCTGCACATTCTCCAACATCTGGACAAAATCAAACTTCGGCATGATGTACACCGGCGTGCCACGATTCAGCGACGCGGCAATAAAAATCGTCTGCGCCATGGCATGGTACATGGGCAAGAAACACAACCAGCGGGATCGAGCTAACCGCTGCTGGAAATCCGGGTTCAAGGTCGCCAGATGATTATATTGCAGCATATTCGCAGCATAGTTCTTATGCGTGACCTCGACGCCCTTGGGCCGACCCGTCGTGCCGCTGGAATAGTTCAGCACGAGCGTGCGGTCCGCCAGCGCCGGCGTCGAGAGCTCGTCCCACGCGAACCCGTGCGCTTCCTCGGGAGACGCAACCAGCTCGCCCCAGTACCGACACCCCTTCTGCGCCTCCCCGCGCCCCTCGTAAATGGCATTGTCGAAGACGAAGACCCGGCCCCGGCCGAGGCCCGCTTGCTCGGCAGCCGCGATGCCCGTGTCGAGGCTTGCGCCGGCGCAGATCAGGTACGTTGCGCCGCTGTCCTGCAGCTGGTAGGCTAGCTCGCGGGCCACGTACGTGGGGTTCGCGCCGGTGAAGATCCCGCCCGCCATGACGATGCCCATCAGCACGACGGGGAAGAAGAGGTCGTTTCCGGAGAAGAGGAGCACTCGATCGCCCATCCGTAGGCCGGACTTGCGCAGTCCCGCCGCGAACCGCTGGCTCCAGAGCCGGAAGTCATGGGGCGTGAAGTAGTGCGTCTCGGGTCGTGCGGCTTCGAGGAAGCATTTGTGCGTCTTGGAGAGCGGCGCTGTTGGCGATTGAAGGAGGAGCGAGGCGAGGTGGCAGTTGGGGATGTCAATATGCCAGCGTGATTGGTAGGGCATGGTGGTCTCAACGACGGGTCTATATAACGGTAGGCAGGGAGGTGCGGTAAAAAGATAGTGGCCGGTGAACTGGGATCTAGAGAATCAAAGAGACGACGACAGGGGACTTACTGACCCCTTTTTAATGCCAGATCATATAGTCCCTTTTCATGACTGGCGGTGGATGCTGGTCGAATCACGAAACTCGGATCGCATGGCATCCCCGGTTCCCCCGCATGAGTCGGTTATGCATGCGGGGGACCCGAGGCGGCCGATTGTGCCGAGGCGAGCTGGACGATGGTAGAAGCATATTGGGCTCTATGGTGATTCAGTCGCTGTTCGGATGGTTCTAGGCAGTTTCACAGTTCACAAGATGTAGAAACCTCTGCGGACGGGAGGAACATGCAACGTCAACATAGGGAGATGTTAATTCTAGCTTCCTATGTAGAGTCATCTATGTAGAAGAGGCCTCCATTCGATTGCAGCAAGCCTGACAGGCCGGAGATTTTCTCAGCCGCACAGCCAGGGGAGTTTCTTTTCTCTTTCAATTACCGCCATGGATGTTTTAACATGGTCCTGTGTGCACAACCCAGCGCCTTTGTGCATTGTCCATCTAGCTACGTCACTTCGACATCTTGCCGAAGAAGCCTCGAAGGACAAACCGGATGAACCTTGATATACGCTATGGAAGATCGTTCGACTGAAACTAGCAGAAACTCAGGTTGCATAGCCAACTCTAGACGGAGTAAGCAGGGGACCCCTACGTGAAGTGCAATGCAAAATGAATCTTGATCGAGCATAGAAAGATTTTAGATCTGCTACAACCCCCTGATATCCAGTCCAGAATTCACACCCGAATAAAACAAGCAGACCAGATGCTATAACAAAGACATGAGTATCATGATTCCTCCTCTCCACCCAGACATGCAACAGCTGCCTGTAACTCCGTCACCACTTTCTCCTCCAACCGGTTCTCCGCACCAGAGTCCGACTTGAGCGGCTTCTGTCGCGACCATTCGACTTCCTTCTCATTGGTAGCGGCGATGCGTGCGCGCAGGACAGCGCGGCGGTTGAGGAGTTCTTCAATGTCTTCCTTCACCTGTGCCTTGTCCCACTTGAGATCTTGGATGGACTGGGGATCCAACCCGGCGCTGGCGCCCGCCTGGCGGCATCGGTCGAGGATGAAAGAGATCAATGCGAGCGAGTACGCCTCAGAAGTCATGCTCAGGCTGATCCACTGTGAAGAGGGAACCGAAGAGCTGCTAGAATGTCCAATCGAGAATATCTCCGCGGCGCGACTGAGTTGACCTTCAAATTGGTTGAGGAAAGCAGCCACCTCTGGTGCTGCCCGGCTGACATTGTAGAGTAAGTTCAGACACAGTGGCAGAAAACCGCCGGTCCATATAAGATACAGCCGAGGAACGGCGTCGAATGGCCCGAATCCCTTCGGTTGGCGAAGGATATTGGTCAAACGACAGGTTGACACGTTCATCAAGACTGCCTCTACCGCCAGGTGTTCGGCCAGTTGAGGAAGAGTAGACAGCTTGACAAGTATCGAGAGACTGAGATCTCCGTAGATCGGGTCACCGGCGACTGCGAGTTGATCGGCCCATGAGAAGAGTGTTGTGGCATGTCGAGCAATGTCGTTATCCTGGATGTGGTAATTGATGTGCTCGAGTAGACGATCGACGTCTTTTACCTGCAGACAAGTCTGAAGGATGGCAATGATGATGGCAAAATCCTTCGGAGTGCACTTCTCCGGTTGCTCGTGCAGATATGTGGTAAGCGATTTGAAGCCCTGCGCGACAACAACCTTGACAACTTCTACAATGATCTCCAGATCAGATGAGAGGGCCGCCTTGCTACGCCCGGCGGGCACGGAGCGTGATTCAACCAGGTGGAACTGGAGGGCGAGGAACAGCACATTGAGAAGGGACCGATAGTACTCAATGTCGTCGCTGATCAGCGCATCTTCGTATGTCCTGTGGCGGGCACGCAGTGCTTTCCATGTCACCTCGAGCAACCCGAATGCTTCAGATCCATGGGCTCCCACCTGCACCAACCGCTGGAGCAAGGCCTGAGCGAACTCGACTCGTACCTGCTGGATGCGTTCAAAGATGGCTTCTGGAGGACCACTGCGGGTATTTGCTTCAAGACAATGTTGTGCCACCACTGCCATTGAGCGTTGGATTTCACGATCAGGCATGAAATCCGCACAATGCTCTATGGCAAAAAACTTCCAACTGTTGAGAAGGCTCTGTCTTGGAATTAGTAACTTTGTTCAAGGGGAGATGTGAAAAAAGCAACGAGAGACCTACCACCTGCGCCTCCACAAGCGACAAGTTGATGTTGGCGCGTTCGAACTCCTCAGAGAAGCCTTGACTCCGAGTTCCTGCCCAGGCAAAGTCGTAAGACAACAGCTTTTGTCCAATTCGAATGTCATAGAAATAATCACGCCCCAGCGTACGATTTTCAAGTGGTGTTCTCTTGAAATCGATAATTTTGCAACCAGCGTACCGCATCTCAAAGTTTTTCTTTAGGTTGGCGTGCAAGGAAGAGTTATAGGCAGAGACTTCCACGGCATCTTTGGCATACCATTGCACCAAGGGAATAAGAGTCTTAAAAAAGCTCCAATCATTCGCCTCTTTGGCGGCATGGAGGTAGACAGCGCAGATGTCTGCGACGACAGCTGCGACCCGTGTGGCAAAGATCTGATCCGTCACAGGCAAAGCGGGGATTTTCAGCTTCGAGACGTGATTGACAATGCTTGGGAAGAAGTTAGGATGAAGTTTTAACTGTGGAGTCGCCCACGGCCAGTTTTCTTGAGCACGGGACACGAAGTCTAGTAATGTCAAGGCCACCTGAGGCTCCTCTTGATCAATGTGGGCCAATCTATCGAGTGCCATCTGTAGGAATGGTACACTTCGCATACTGGGATCCCCAGACTTGCTAGACTTTTTCAAAGTCTGACGAGGAGACGAGCCAGTGAGAATAAACACAGCAAGCCATTGCTGACGCTTACTAACAAAAGTCGACAGTAGGTTCCAGATTGAAAGGAGCAAGCTTTTGTCACCGAGGGGCTTATCGAGCTGCGAGAGCACGTCAAGGAATAGGCATGCTGACTCGGCACCAAGATGACCAACGAGAGACGGAGGTTCGTTGTCTGGGTTGGAAGCAGCACTACTAATGAGGATTTCCAGCAAAGACGCGACGGGCAGCCTGTAGGCATCATGCAGTGCATAAAGCTTGACCAGGACCGGTGCCGCTTTGAAAAGCTGTTCTTCCAGTAATGATACCGAGTGCTCTGTAAGCTGTGCTGCCCGGACGAGCTTGACACACAATCCCAAGGTGGATTGGACTTGTTTCTCAACCAAAGCGAGTTGGCGGAGATGAAGGGTAGACGGGCTTTCAAGGCCGTCGGAGATTAATCGAAGAAGTGGGTTGAAAGCTAGATCTGCCGAGGACCGGGGTCGCAGCATGTCGAGGATGTACGCGGCTGAAGCGGAGAAGACACCAGTGAGCTTGGATTCCAGCTTGGCGGTGTCGTTGATACCGTAGGCATAATAGAGGATTCGGTCAAAGGTGTCGGCCAGAATGGCATTAATTTCCAATCGCTGCTCTGGAAGATTGAATCGCCAATTTCCGTTGCTGTTGTAGATTTCGACCATTGTCCTGGTGAAATTCAGGAGGATTGTTCTCATCACATGCGATGGGATGCCAGCACTCCAGTCGTTCGCAATTGTTGACTTTGCGGAAACGCTGTTGGGGCTCTTTCGTAATACTGCTCGAGAGGCCGCATCATCCACAGCGGATCTCAGTAGGCTGATAGCGCTGATGAGGAATGGATACTCTCCACTTGGAATCTCCACCGCTGAAACAATTGCAGCCATGATCCCACCGGTTTCGCCTGATCCTATGAAGCTGGTGCGGCTAAAGAAAGGCCATATTCGGCAAGGAAGCACCTTCAGGACCTCTTGGATGAATCGCAGACAGGCCGTGATCGGATCCAGTGCCTTGACTGGATCACCCCGAGACCCGATATTTTGCAGATTGCGCTCAAAAAGGTCTAGGACTACCGAAATGATATCGCCCTGGTGAGATAAACCGTCACTGGCCATTTCGAGAACCCTCTTGGCGCTGGCGCCATTGCGATCCTTGGCGCTGGCGACCAGATCGGCGAGAAGCCCAACGATTTCTGTACCAGTCGCAGCATCCCAGTGAGAAGCGTCTCCGCCGCTTGCATTCCACTCCTCCAGCCAGCTTCCGAGAAAGCTCAAGCAAGAGTATTGATGTTGCCACATGATAACTGCTGGCTTAGACTCCGAAATCACTTGGCCGATTGTGGCTGCTGGGATTTCCGACGTGCCTCTGACTATCAGCGCATTGTTCGTCTTATCTTCGAGAAGCCCCCCGCGAGGTACTGATTCGAACATTGGAAAAGCCTGGGTAAGAGACACGAGGTTTGCGTTCTCATCTTCTCGGATTGTTTCATAACCTTGAAAACTCGGAGAGACAACCTGTGTGAAAGTGTCTATACTCTCCAGCTCCTCGAATATCTGAGGCATGCAGTCCTCATTGACCCAGTGCTCGCTCACTAGAGCACGGCAGAGCTTCAGAAAAGGGATAGTCTCGTAAGGAAATCGAGACCGCGCGATGATGAAAATGTTGTCCATCAAGAGAGCATCTCCGGCAAAAATCAACTTGGGATCACTGGCAGCCCCTAGCGAATCTGCTGAATCCGGTGGGAAATGATCGGGAGTGCCAGTGAGTACGGCCAAAACGGACTCGACAATCTCCGGCGAGTATTCTAGATACATGGTCGCGACTCGAATGAGATCGAGAAGAGCCAAGCGGACCCAGCGGTATGTCAACTCATCGTCAATGGCAGAAACCAAACCGGCTTTTGTAGACAATGTCACAATGGCATTGAAAACCGGATCCTTAATTCCGTCATGTACAAAGATCGGCCATGCCTCTTCCGCCGTGAGTTTCGGGGTTCGGGCGCAGTCGAGCAGATCTTCGTAGAGCGATTGTTCAGGGGCCCCAGAAAGGCGTGCGTTGTGGGTGTTGGACTGAAATGAGTTGACTGCACTGTGAAATTGCTCGAATTCCCGAGCTTCTCTGTCATGTTCAGCCAGTTCTCTCATGGTATACAGAACTAGACCCCATGAATAGGCTGCGGGATTGGCTGTGCCCAAGCGACCGCAAACTCCCAGGAAGATCTCGTTGATTGGTGAGATCTTCTCTTTGGACAAGAAATAGGCCGGTTTCCCCGATGGAATAGTCTGAGGTTGTGTTCTGCCCATGATGGCAGGAATGACGAGAGCGAGTTTCAAGAAGGCTAGAGTAGTGAGTGAGGCAAAGGCCTGTAGAGGAAATAGCACCTCAACAGGATCTCGGCAAAACTAGTATAACGATCAGTGTCAAGAGTGCACATTATTGAGCATGGGAGAAGACTCACTGCTTGCAAAGTCTCCAAGAAATCAAAGCGCGCCATGAGCTCAAGCCAGGATAGGACAAGATCCCCAGAAGGAATTTCTGCCGAGGCTTGAAGCTGATGGAACATGATCTGGAGGATATGAACGACCTCTTCCACAGATGTTGACCTCCAAAGATCTTCTGTCTGTTCATTACTCTCATTCATACCCAGCCAGCCGCCATCTCCCTCTAAGTCCGTCAACCGTTTGCGAATCGCTTCAATACACTCTTCCAGAAATTGCCCCAACGCATTACCACTCGACTTATCGCGGAATAGGGATGCTCCCAGTTCACACAAAGCAAACTTGCGACCACTTCCTAGGCCTAGGGTGCCATTCGACTGATTAAAATGGTCATGAAGCGATAACGCGAGCAGCTTGCGAGAGGTTTTTAACAGATGGCTCCTTTCCGAAAGATATAGATTGCGCAACCGTAACCGCCGGTTGATTTCTGTGTCGAATGAAGAAGCACTCTCGTCGCCACCGGTCTTTTTGAGAAAGTTTGCCAGGTTTGGACCTGCCATCGAAACGCGAAGATTGTCGGCACCTGCCGCATTTTGGAGGCTTGTGGCTTCCTCACTGGAGAAGCTCGTTGTCAAGCGTGCCGCAGGACGATTCTGCCATTCAAGCACTGTGATGCGCAACGCCGTGATCTCGTCAATTTGAGCCTTCTCGCTGAGCCATTGCGCGTCGGCTTTGATCTCCTTCAAGTCAAACGAGTTCTTGGCATTGGTTTCCACATGAATCGCCGCTGTTTTGGATTCGAATTCGGATTTGGCTTTCGCAGAGGAGCGAGAAAACGGAGTTAGACTTTGGGACAGAAGGTGGATACTGTCGGGATGTGACAGGAAGGCAAAGATGTTGCCTCCATCATCGGCGTGACCTTCTGGGTCTGTGGCATAAAGAAACGCTCTCTTCCAGGACCTGTACACGGAAAGAAAAACCAATTAGACTCATTTCGAAAGAGCAATTCAGGTTGACCTACAAAAGTTGAACGTCCCCAGAGAAGCACTTGTCCAGGGACGGGAAATAGGCCGCCGGGACAGGAGCCATTTGGCAGGGCAATTAGAACATCATAAGACTTCACAAGAGTGGCAAGAGCAGGCACGAGCCAGAAGTGAGGTGTTTGGGCACCGCAAGGTAGCTCTGATAGCTCGAGAGGGAGCTCTAACCGAAGATTTCACTTTGACCGCGCGCCTGCGGTCAACAATCCGCATTTCCTATCTGGGTTTAGCGTTGGGCGGTGAATGCAAAGCCGCTGCGCTTCCAAATAATCCCTTGAGTCACCCTGGCTGTGATCGACCACCATCAGGCGCGTTGACGGGCTAGGGCGAAGGATTTTGTCCCTGGTGTTTCTCACGACTCCCGGATATTTTAATTGTTCTGTCTCCTATCCCCCAAACCATCCGCGGCCATGGCAGACCTTGTCGACCACTCCCCCCACCATCCCACCAGAGCTGCCCGATTGGACACTGCCTCGAATGTGGTTCTAATCGATAACTACGACTCTTTCACCTGGAACGTCTACCAATACCTTGTGCTTGAGGGGGCCACTGTTACTGTTTTCCGTAACGATGAAGTCACCGTGGAGGATCTGATTGCGAAAAAGCCGACACAACTGGTGATCAGTCCCGGACCCGGTCACCCGGAGACAGATGCAGGGATTAGCAATGCTGCCATCGAGTATTTCAGTGGGAAAATCCCTATTTTTGGTGTCTGCATGGGACAGCAGTGCATCATCTCTTCCTTTGGCGGTAAAGTGGATGTGACGGGCGAGATTCTGCACGGCAAGACCTCAGTGTTGAAGCACGACTCCAAGGGTGTCTATGAAGGATTGCCCGCCGGTCTCTCGGTCACCCGATACCACTCTCTAGCAGGAACCCATTCGACCATCCCGGAATGCATGGAAGTGTCTTCGTGGGCGGAACTCGAGGACGGCAGTGGCAATAACGTTATCATGGGCGTGAGACACAAGCAGCTGGCGGTGGAGGGTGTCCAATTTCACCCAGAGAGTATCCTAACAGAGTATGGGCGGACAATGTTCAGAAATTTCCTTAAATTCACCTCGGGTACTTGGGACGGGAGCCAGCCAAATGCAACGGACACCGCCACGGCCAAGTCTGCTCCTTCCGGGGACAAGAAGGTGTCTATTCTGGAGAAGATCTATGCTCATCGCAAGAATGCCGTTGAGGAGCAGAAAAAAATACCAGCACTGCGTCCAGAGACCCTCAATGCTGCTTACGATCTGAACATCGCACCCCCGCAGATCCCGTTCCCTGCACGGTTGAGACAGTCAGATTACCCGCTATCCCTGATGGCAGAGATCAAGCGAGCATCCCCCTCCAAGGGGATAATCTCGGCGGATGTGTGTGCTCCAGCCCAGGCGCGCGAATACGCCAAAGCTGGCGCTAGCGTCATCTCCGTTCTCACGGAGCCCGAGTGGTTTAAAGGCACAATTGACGACCTTCGCGCAGTCCGTCAGAGCCTGGAAGGTGTCACCAACCGCCCCGCTATCCTTCGAAAGGAATTTGTGTTCGATGAATACCAGATATTGGAGGCACGACTGGCCGGCGCTGACACCGTTCTGTTGATTGTGAAGATGCTCAGTGTTGAGCTTCTTACAAGATTGTATCACTACTCCCGTAGTCTTGGCATGGAGCCTCTCGTCGAGGTCAACACGCCCGAGGAGATGAAGATTGCAGTCGACCTGGGATCTGAGGTCATCGGTGTCAACAACAGAGACCTGACGAGCTTTGAAGTCGACCTCGGCACTACCAGCCGCCTGATGGACCAAGTACCAGAGAGCACCATTGTGTGCGCTCTCAGTGGCATCATGGGCCCTAAGGACGTCGAGGCCTATAAGAAGGAAGGCGTGAAGGCCATTCTTGTGGGAGAAGCTTTGATGCGGGCGCCGGACACCTCTGCATTTGTGGCGCAGCTTCTGGGAGGATCTGCCTTCCAAAATCCATCATCATCAAATTCTCCATTGGTGAAGATTTGCGGTACTCGATCTGAGGAAGCAGCCCATACCGCCATTCAAGCTGGGGCCGATCTCATCGGCATTATTCAAGTACAGGGCAGGTCAAGGAATGTTCCGGACGACGTGGCTCTTCGCATAGCTCAAGTGATCAGGTCGACACCACGACCCGGATCCGAGGCCAGCGTCCCGCAGCAATTATCTAAAGCGACTGCTTCTGAATGGTTCGATCATTCGGCCGGCGTCTTGCGACACCCTTCCCGCGCCCTGCTGGTGGGTGTGTTCATGAATCAACCGTTGTCCTACATTCTAACCCAACAACAAAAACTGGGACTCGACGTTGTGCAACTTCATGGCTCTGAGCCATTGGAATGGGCCAGTCTGATCCCTGTGCCTGTGATCCGGAAATTTGCTCCAGGGGACGTAGGAGTTGCTCGTCGCGCATACCACTCTCTTCCGTTGCTGGACTCCGGTGCGGGAGGATCGGGTCAGCTCCTAGAAGAGGCTGGGGTTCAGAAGGTGCTTCAGAGCGATGACGGATTGCGAGTCATTTTAGCCGGTGGCCTGAATCCGGACAATGTAGTTGACGTGGTGAAGAAGTTGGGGAATTCGGGATCCAAGGTAGTTGGCTTGGATGTGAGTTCCGGGGTGGAAACAAACGGCGCTCAGGATCTGGACAAGATCCGAGCATTTGTCAAGGCCGCCAAAAGTATTCGCCAGTAGCTCCTCTGGTGGTTTGATGTTTCTTTCTCTGTTCAAAATCTCGGGAATTTCGGTGACTGTTTTTCTCACCCCATCCTCACTTTTATACACGAAGGCATTCATAGCAATGTGATATTTTCTTAGGCTTCTATCTCTTTCCTCACAGCCTCACTTTCTCCATTTAACCCATTCTGGACACTCATATTCGACTGGAAATTTAGGTTCTTTCTCTCCTTCCATCCTGCATCGGGGCAAACTACTTCGAACCACGTCACACAAGACCATCCAGTGAACACTTCACGAGCTTTCAACCAGCGTTTTATAAAACCTCACCAACCTCGCTTACACTAGCCTGGTTTTTTTTCCTACTCAAAATCCGCAACGGGGCAAGTCATATACCTTTTGGCCAGATTCATATATCACAATTTCTCAATCGCAGACGACCGGCGAAACGTTGACCTGATTGAGACTTTCGTGGTGCTCCGTTGACTAGTATCTTCAACCACGATGGGGAAAACATTCCAAAGGGTTCATGCCAGCACAGTCGGCAAGTTCGAACATGGGGATAAGATCCCCCAATGGGTGCGCGCGAATGGCGGCGAGTTTCACCGGGAAGTCAACCCCAGAGTAACTCATCTTATTGCATCGATGGAGGCATTCAAGGAAAACGTGGAAGCAGGTATTGGCGTTTCTCGTATTTCGGCTGCATCGATAAATCCACAGCGAAGGTCACTAACCAACTACAGTGAAAATGGCCAAGGAACTTCCGGCGGTCAAAATTGTGAGCTACGACTGGCTCGAGGATTCGCTGCTATCAAATACTCGTCGACCCAAGGCCGAGGGTCCGTATCTCCTTGAAAATCTTGTCAAGAACAATGGCCGCAAACGCAAAAGCACTGAAGAGCCAAAGCAAAAGCCTGCCAAGAGGCGTATTGGTACGTTTGAATCTCCCTTCTGTGTCTTGGAAGTGAATTTTGTAATAATCTTAATATCGAACTTAGTGGACCCTTTCATCCATAAGAAGACCACAAAGTGTGGCAAGCCTGCTGCTCCACGTATGTCCAAAATATACACTGCATCCCTTTCACATATTCTCCATACTCTAAGTCTCTGTTGTCATCTTCTCTACCGTCATCTTGTTTTACACATACACGCTCGCGCTCCGTACACCTTTTCCGGCTTTCACTAATGGAACATAGCAAAGAACCGCATCTACATGGATCCCAATACGGCGGAATTATGGAATGCAACTTTGGTGCGGCCATGCAGTAACCCCCAGCGCCGAGAAAAATATCAGCTTGCGGTAAGTGGCAATGTCTTCATTGCCAGAACTCATTCTTACAGGATCGCAGATCTTTCAGACTACCGCCGAGCCATACACATATTCGGCATACATCAAACGAACCCTGCCTGGGAAGTCAGACGTTGAGCGCCTGGTTGGTCCGAAGAGTGATCTTTCCCTTGCAAAAACTGCTTTTACAAGGTTCTTCGCCGTTCAAACCGGCAAAGAGTGGGAGAACAGAATGGATGGGAAGAGCCCGCCTTCGAAGACAGACCCTGATGGCAATATCTTGCCAGCTCACGAAGGGTGGTTCTCTTTTGAAGCAAAAACAAACATTTTCACAGACTTCATCATGCAAGCCCACCAGTCACCTGATTCCATGGAAAGCACTCCCATCACTGGATGCACGCCGGCTGAGAGCCAAGTCAATTCTGCTTTTGATCTTAGCCATCCAGATGATGAAACGATGACATACCAGAATAGTGGTAACTACGGAGGCATTGATTCCAATGAGACCCATGATCAGAGTGAGCTTGACGAGCAGGGGAATGCAATGGAAATTGATGACGACTACGGGGCACTGAGCCAGGGCCACATATCGACCGAGGATGGCTCACAGCCCGATTTCATGATGGACCGTGGTACAATGATCGAATGATTGGGAGTGATCCGGTACTTAAGACTGATTGAGAAAGTGCCGGGAGGATTAGGGGCTTGCGAGGACGGTTTACTAGAGGGTCGAGTGAGAAGCCACGATCGTCCATGGGATTAGGGAACTTGATTATTGAATTTTGGGACGACTCAAGAGTCATTCGAACGGGGTATACATAAAAATGGACCTCAGAAATCTAAGATGGTGCGGAGGAAACAAACCCCTTTTAAGTAAACCGTAAAACACCCTTGCGCCAGTTAAATCTCCACACCCACCGCCGACACCATGATGCAAGTTGGGCAATCTAAAGGTAATCTTTCTTCCGGCTAGTCCTCGTGTACTGGGTAAGAGCCCATTCAATGTCACCAGTCGAACCCTTCTCAAGAGTTCCACCCCGAATCTCGAAGAGTCGCATTGTCATGCGCGGCCCGACCTCGGCAAGCTCAACGTCCCGATAGCCCGTCTTCACAAAGACGTGGTGCCGCACCTCGATACTGTCCTCCTTATTCACAAAGCTCACGACACGGTTGCCAACCTTCCCAGTTTCACGCGGTGGGAAAAGGTGCTTGAGGATCTGGACCACACGGGTACCCAGCTTGGTCGTAAAACCCTCAAAAATCAAGTGAGGGTAGCTCTCCGAAACGGTACCCCGGGCCGCATTTGGGATATCTGCCCGAAGAACGACATTGTGTAGTGAGAAGCTTGCGGTCGGACCATGCGGAAGATGTGAGACGGTGAGGGCAGTGGGGGTACCACGGTGCTCGTGCAGAAGAATCATATCGGTCAAGGCGGCACTATTGGCGCTAGAGACTAGATCTGGGAGAACGAGGTTTCCGCGGTTAAGACGAATAGCAGTAGGGAGGAGCAACCGAATCTCCTTGGCGAAAGCACCTAGGCGAGCAGAGGGCGAACGGGAGGTGGTGACCAGCGGACGGGGATCGATCACGCCCGATGTTAAAGCATATTCGTCGTCGACGTCGATTCCTTCTTCTTTAGACTCATCATATTTGAAGTCTTCCCGAAGCTTCTTGTCATTCGCAATCGAAGGGTCCAAAGGCTTCCCAGAGGCTAGAGATGCTTTGAGCTGAGCTCGTTTCTCTGCAATGGAGGCATCGCGGAGGAGCAGCGCTCTTCGATAGAGATAGTCTCGGCGCTCACGAGCTTGACGGCGCTACAGAGAATTAGAACCCTTGGAAGGATTTATGATATTGTAGCCGATACATACCAGCATCTTGGTAAGGTGTGTGAAGGTTGTCCGGGTACGGGTAGTCTTGAGATTGATAGAAAGCGGGCAACTTTTTTTTTCTAAACGCCGGGACTGCGCCTTTGGTCCGCGACCGCCACCGTAGTGGGATCCCACCGATAGAGAATCCGGATCGCAAATGCGGAGAGGCTTTTCGGACCATCCAAAACTCTTCCACTCCCTTTTGTCAGTCCTCTGTGATAGAGAGCTGGACTAGATGTCGGTAATCCTGCATTCTTTATAAACACCTCCACTAACCTCTGCCCTACATACAGACCTCCTCCCTTTCCTTGCCCCTCAGAACCATTCACACTGGTCCTGGAGAACCGCACAGGACGGACCGGCTTGTCCCCTACACTCTTTTGATTACAACCTGAAGCCCACCGCCCCTAAAAACACATGTTGCTTCTCGCTCGCCTTTCATTCAACTTTCGGCTTTGATTGAAACTTTCGCGTTCCCCTTAGGAAGCCTGTCGACTCGCGTCATGGAGAACTATCCTCCAGGACTGGGTGACGATTCTACTGTTATGGCAGATCTTGATGACGTTAATGCGAATGCTATGGCCAGAGCTCGCCCGCGCCGACATGACGACGAAGATGACGGATCCGATATCCTTGAAGATGATGACTTAGAGAGTACGGTTGGTGGGCCAGCCAACGGGAACCAGAAGGGCCAGAGTCATTCCGAAGAAGAGAAAGAGCTTCCTGCCCATGCATGCGCGTAAGTGACCTATAATACTTTTCTTTCATATTTCCTATCGACTGACAAGATCATACCAGTTACTGTGGTATCCATAACCCTAGTAGTGTGGTGAAGTGTCTTTCTTGCAATAAGTGGTTCTGCAGTGCCCGTGGCAATACCTCCTCTTCTCATATCGTCAATCACCTCGTCCGAGCTCGTCACAAGGAGGTCCAGTTGCACCCAGGCTCATCTCTCGGTGATACCATTCTTGAATGCTACAATTGTGGAACGAAGAATGTCTTCCTGCTTGGCTTCATTCCTGCGAAGTCGGACACCGTTGTGGTTCTTCTATGCCGACAACCATGCGCTGCGATGCCTTCATCGAAAGATATGAACTGGGATACCTCTCGCTGGCAGCCGCTTATCGAGGACCGGTCTTTTTTGCCATGGCTGGTGGGTGCACCATCTGACCAGGAACAGCTCCGAGCTCGCCACCTCAGCCCACAATTGATCGCGAAGCTCGAAGAGATGTGGAAAGAGAATTCTCAAGCGACCCTCGAAGATCTGGAGAAGGCTACAGCTGTCGATGATGAACCTGCTCCCGTCTTGCTGCGCTATGACGATGCTTTCCAGTACCAGAATATCTTTGGACCCCTCGTCAAAATCGAGGCAGACTACGACAGGAAGCTTAAGGAGTCCCAGTCTCAGGATGGACTAATCACGCGTTGGGATCTCGGTCTTAACAACAAGCACCTTGCAAGCTTCGTCCTGCCAAAGCTCGAACTCGGAGATGTGAAGTTGGCTGTTGGTGATGAGATGCGCTTGAAGTACACTGGTGAATTGCGCCCTAAATGGGAGGGTGTTGGGTATGTCATCAAGATCCCCAACAACCAGTCCGATGAGGTCACCATCGAGTTGCGCTCCAAGGGCGATCATAAGTCAGTGCCTACGGAATGCACGCACAACTTCACCGCAGACTATGTCTGGAAATCAACTTCGTTTGATCGGATGCAGCTCGCCATGAAGACCTTCGCCGTAGACGAGATGAGTGTCTCGGGCTATATCTTCCATCGCCTACTTGGACACGAAGTTGCTGCGGCTCCAATGAAGACACAGATTCCCAAGAAATTTAGTGTGCCCGGCCTACCAGATCTCAACGGCAGTCAAATCAATGCTGTGAAGAGCGTGCTCCAACGACCGTTGAGTCTGATCCAAGGCCCCCCAGGAACTGGTAAGACTGTGACTTCGGCCACAATCATCTACCACCTTGCCAAGATCAACGGCGGTCAGGTTCTAGTCTGTGCCCCATCCAACGTTGCAGTTGATCAGCTTTGTGAGCGCATCCACCGCACTGGCCTCAAGACCGTGCGCGTGACTGCTAAGTCGCGAGAGGACGTCGAGTCTCCCGTTGGTTTCCTCTCCCTTCACGAGCAGGTGCGAATGAACGATAGCAACATCGAGTTGGTAAAACTCAATCAGCTCAAGTCTGAATTGGGCGAATTGTCCAGCCAGGATGAGAAGCGCCTGAAGCAGTTGACTCGGGCCGCTGAGCGAGAGATCCTGAGCAACGCGGATGTGATCTGCTGCACTTGCGTTGGTGCGGGCGACCCTCGTCTCGCCAAGTTCAAGTTCCGAACTGTTTTGATTGATGAGTCGACCCAATCTGCTGAGCCAGAGTGCATGATTCCGCTGGTCCTAGGCTGCAAGCAAGTGGTGTTGGTCGGTGACCACCAGCAGCTTGGTCCTGTCATCATGAATAAGAAGGCGGCCAAGGCTGGGTTGAATCAGTCTCTTTTCGAACGACTGGTCATTCTGGGCTGCTCGCCTATTCGCCTGAATGTCCAATATCGTATGCATCCCTGTCTTTCTGAATTCCCATCGAACATGTTCTACGAGGGATCTCTGCAGAACGGTATTACCATTGCAGACCGCCTCCGTCGTGATGTTGACTTCCCGTGGCCCATGATGGATGACCCTATGATGTTCTGGTCCAACTTGGGCAATGAGGAAATTTCGGCTTCGGGTACTTCATACCTCAACCGGACTGAGGCTACCAATGTCGAGAAAATTGTCACTCGCTTTTTCAAGGCAGGTGTTCAGCCGAAGGACATCGGTATCATCACTCCGTACGAAGGCCAGCGCAGCTATATCGTGAGCTCTATGCAGGCCAATGGCACTTTCAAGAAGGAACATTACAAGGAGATTGAAGTGGCGTCCGTTGACGCCTTCCAGGGTCGAGAGAAAGACTACATAATCCTCTCTTGCGTTCGTTCCAACGACCATCAAGGCATTGGTTTCTTGAGTGACCCTCGCCGTCTCAACGTCGCCCTCACACGAGCCCGATTTGGTCTTGTTATTCTGGGTAACCCGAAGGTTCTTTCCAAGCATCCCCTGTGGAACTGTCTCCTGCAGCACTTCAAGGAGCGGCACTGTCTGGTGGAGGGACCTTTGTCCAATTTGCAAGAGTCTCTAATTCAGTTCAGCCGGCCGAAGCAGGCATACCGAGGCCCCCAGCGCTTCCAGATGTCTTTCAACCAGGCGTCCAACGCCAACAACAGCACTGTGAATGGCCGGAATGGCCTCCGCCAGGAGTATCATGATACTGGATCCGTGGTTGGTTACATCCCAGATGATGTTTCCTCGGTGCACTCCTCTGCACTGGGTGGCGTTGGCCTTCCCTCCGGATACCCACCGATGTTCCAGAACTTTGCGGACGCCTGGCCGTCGATCTCTGCTGGACGTCGGGCCAATGGTGGCCGTGCCAAGGGAGCTCCTAGCGTCACTGGAGAATCTGTGGCTGCTACGGAGTCTGATGTGACTGGAAGCATTGTTGACGGCAGAAGTGTTGACCAAGGCGGCGTTAGCCTTGCCGGCTTGAGCATCAATGACATGAACAAACAGCCCAGTCTCAGCCAGTCCGATCGTCTGAAGCGCTACGTGGAATCTGGTGGTCGCGAGCCCTACCGTACTGGCGTCCCCGACAGTGGCAGTATCTTCGGAGGTAGTTCTGCTAGCATCCGTGTTACACGCGGGGTTCCAGGCCATAATGTGCACGACGACGATGACGCTCGCAGTGTTTCGACAGCCTTTGCTAGCCAGGTCGGTGGAAACTACGACTGAGTGAAGCATTCAATGGCCATTGTACGTTGGGGCAGTCCGTTATCGGTAGCCCCTTCTTGTCTTCCCGGGGAAGCCAGAGTCGCATGAAATGTCAGGGTTCCTTCCACCAGAGTCTTGCCCGTCCGTCTCTTCCGTACCGATCGGAATATCAGATCGGTGAGGCTAGGGCCAGCCCACTAGCCTTCAGGTGCTCGAGTTCTTCTGAACTGCCAGTCGAGGTTAATCACCTCTCAGCCCAACGGAAAGGCCGCCCTAGTCTCGAACTTCCTCATTCTCACCCGTGTCAAGATATTCTTATCAGGCTCGTTGCGGGTCGGATGGCCGACGCTGACTTTCCAGCTTCCTTTGCCCCAAGAGCAGCGCCCTGAACAAGCCTAGACAAGCTGTCGGTTGTCGCTTTCCAGCCCGAACGGAGTCAGTAGAAAGCCATCGGGCAGCTTTGAGAATTTCCCCAGCCCCCCTTCGGGCTCGATTCTTCCTAGCGGTCTTTGTCTCTTAGACTTCTTTCTAATTGCTTTGGATAATCGAGACCAATTTGTCCCTTTGATCTTTCACCGTCGTGATCCGAGTAAACGTAGTGCCGTAGGGTCCTATTGACGGCGTTCCGTTCCACTTCATTGCGGCCTAACCTATCGGGCTGACAGATGTGGCTCCAATAAGGGCCTCCGCTACTTGAGCACTATCATACCGCTTTGCCCCGCTCGATCTAAATTCATCTCACTGCAGAGTGGGCGCCTCGTCACCACTGTATATCGGACCAACGAATCATGGCAACACCGTCTCGAAATTGGTCAACCCAGACGGGCTCGTCAATGGTCTCCATTGGCTCCCACCGCCTCTTCGTTTCAGTTAGCGGTCCTCCCCGCACAACAGAGCCACTAGTGATCATCCTCGCCGGCGCCGGCGACGTCGCATCCTCCTACACAGCCCTGTCACCCCTCGTAGTCCGATTTTCCCGGATGTTACTATATGACCGCACCGGACTCGGCCGCAGCGAGCCCGGTCCACAGAGATCGACTGCCGTACAGGCGGCCAAAGATTTACGCAGACTTCTCGAGGTGATGGTCTTAGGTCCCCCGCTGCTCCTAGTGGCGCACTCCTACGGGGCCATCGTCGCCCGCGAGTATTTCCATTTGTACGCCGGCGACGTCGTGGGCATGGTGCTGGCCGAGGGCTCCACAGAACGGCAGTGTGACTATTTTCGACTGCCAGATCCTAACATTGACGCCGTGTTGGGGAATTTGAAGGTGGCGCAAGTGACCGGGTTAAGGGCGGACTCGAAGCTGTCGCGGGACGAGTGGCGGGAGCGCGCCATTGATATCGCGCGTGGAGCGGTGGCCGCGCAGGCCGAGGCAGATTCTCTCGTGGAGGTTTGTCGTTCGCTAGGAGAGAAGAAGCAGTTTCAGCAGCGGGCAATGGGGGACCGGCCGGTGAGTGTGATTCGCTGTAATGGGACGCGCGACTTTGAGCGGATCTATCAGCATGGCGTTGCGGCGGGCAATGGGTCAGTTCAGCAGCAGCAGGAGTTTCGGAGGCTGCTTGATCAGATGGAGGCGATTGACCAGGACCTGAAGGAGGAGCAGCTTCAGCTGTCATCGAGGGTGCGCTTGGTGCATCTGCCGGACTGTGGGCATAATGTGCACTTGGTCCGTCCGGATGTGGTGGCGGGGGAAATCCAGTGGGTCTGGGAGCAGTTGCAGAGTGCAAGGGTGAGTACCAGGCGTCAGATCAGGAGGACAGTTGCGGGTGGGGCAGGGGGCAGTCGACCCACATACTAACCTGATCGGGTTGGTGTGACTTAAGCGAGCTGTCCCCTGCTATACATACCACTAGTTTTCTAATTTACCTTCCTTTTTATTCCTCTACTAGACGTCTCCTAAACATCCCTCCTTCCTCTGCTAGATCACTGTAAAAAAAATCAAAAAAAAACCCCTAAAAAATAAGAAAAACTATAAAACCCCTAAAAAATTATTAATTATATAGCTAAACTAGCCTTTTATATACTATATTTAATTTTAGATCAGAATTTTAAATTAATAAATATTATTTTATATAAATCTAAGCTATAGATATCTAGTAGATATTTAGTAGATATCTAGTAAACGTTTAAGAGATATTAAACTAAAAGTTAAGTAAAGACTACAATATATATATATATCTAGAATATATATAAATATATAATATAAATAAGAGATATTTATTGTTATTTAAGTCTATTGATTTTTTTTTAAGCTTTTAATATTTTCTTCTCTAGCTCTAACTCCTTTAACTAAAGTTATTTCTTTTTAATAGCCCTATATTTAGTCTGCTCTGTTAAAAAAGAGGAGTATAAATGATTAATAGAGATAAATAATTAGATATCTATTAGACTTCTCCTAGATATCTTACCTTTATCCTTATATTGAAGATAACCTTTGTGTTGATGTTGAACGGGAGTGGTACTACAGTATTTGTGGGAAATATAAAACTCGCCTATCCTAAACTGGACTAGTATGTAATCATTGACCAGGACAGTTGAAATTCCCCTTCCTAATCAGGCTAGTCAACTGCACCCTGCCCCACAACCAACTGTCCAGGTAATCCGACAACTCAGTACAGTAGGTGAGTACCTGTGCAAGGGAGGATGCTGTGAAACTTTGACATCTCCAGATTCGGCAATTTCTGCGTTGTTCTGGTGCGTCTGGAAATCCACGAAACTCGGCAGTCTTGGATTCGGACCAGACAGATCAAAGAGATCCCTGGAGCCTATTTAACCCTACTTGGTCTTCAGTTCGTTGTTCATGCAGGTCACCGCCACACCAGATCTGCAAGGCAGAATACCATTCCATGTATAGAAATTCGGTCGTGCCATGAATAGATTTGCATCGCCCTGGGAATTCGCAAGTTCTCGGGGGCTACCCTGCATCGACCCGTCTTTTAATAGAACTTTCCCACGAGGGCATTCCCAACGCATGGTTATTCTTGTCGCCTAACCGCGCAACAGGGCACAGCCCTGCAAACACAGCAAACCACCCATGCTGACATATCCACACGTGATGCCGATCCCCGTGACCACACCGCCACATGGAAACCGGGATTTGTCAGTGGCGGTCATAGTGGATTCGGATGGCTGCCTGACCAGGTTTTGCTTGCGTTTTCTGCTTGACGCCCGAGCGAAGGCTTCAATAGCCGCTAGAAGAGGTGACAAGGCAATGAGTCATGGTGGCAGGGCAGGTTCTCGCCCTTTACACATCATGGTGGGCGAAAATATTCATAAACAGCAAAATCCCCGTTCGCCGGAGGCTGCATGTGTACATACCTGGATATAGCATATACTGCTGAGGTGTCGAGCACCACAACCACTGCAGGATTTGCCGTGCTTCCATTTCAGCTGGACGGCAACTCCGCGACAGCAAAGCAGCGAAACGCCGAGAAGCGCGCGCAGAGGCCGGCCTCCTCTAGAGAACGATAGCGCCGGAAAGAGCAGGCGGAGTCGTCGGTACCGCCTACGCCACAGTGGCGGTGGTTGCGCCTGCAAGCGTATAAATAAGAACCCCAGGGGATGCCTGGTTTCTACCTGAATTTTTCGGCGACCGTCCCATCTTCCTGCATCATACAACATACAACCCGATCACCTCCGCCTCGTTCTACCAATTTTTTTTGACATCCTCACTCTAACTGTAACTAGTTGGAGCTTTTATTTTCCTTTACTTCTGTTATCTTCTATCTCCCCCGCTGTGTGGTTTTGAGTGCTCGGTCGACGCGTCTTGCCGGTATCTCCATCTCCATCACAATCCCCTCAGTTGGTGTGGGGTCGACGCGATATGGGCGACGGATCTGACTATCCTAGTCCACGAAGTGAAGCTCCACACGGGGCAACTGCTGCCTCTGTCCTTGCCTCGGCCACAGAGTCCCTCTCCTCAATTGCCAGAATGAACGAGCAGTCGTCCATGAGCTACATCGAGGGCACGCGCCCGCGCCTGTCTGTACGACGCGCCCGAGACCCTCCCAAGAACTCCGAGGGCCAGATCTTCTGCGATCACCCTGATTGCCAAACTTCGCCACCGACTTTTCGTCGTCCTTGCGAATGGAAGTGAGTATTTGTCATCGTCGCCTCCGTTCTGCTACAATGCTAACATGATCCTAGTAAACATATGGATAAACATGACCGTCCTTACAAGTGTTACGAGCCCGGCTGTGACAAGATTCAAGGCTTCACCTACTCGGGCGGTCTCTTGCGCCACCAGCGGGAAGTGCACAAAAAGAACACCGACGCGAAAAAGCCTCTGATGTGTCCGTATGCCGACTGCAATCGCAGCACTGGTAACGGATTTACGCGCCAGGAAAACCTGCGTGAACACCTACGACGGCGCCACATGCACACAGATGATGGCCCCTCGATTGTTGTGGACATGCCCTGGGAGCGTGCAAATGAACTGGAAGGTGTGCGTGCCAACTCTCTGCCCGCCACTGGGCTCAAGCGCAAGCATGATTCTCCCAACGGGGACCTCGTCGAGGCTGACGAGAATGGGGCTGATCTCCATAACGAAGTTAAGCGACTGCGTCGGGAGGTCCAGGAGAAGGATCGGCGTCTGGAGGAATTGGAGCGCATTGTTGCGGGTCTACAGCAGGCCATCCCTCAGGCCCCTCAGCCCGAGGCTGAGCCTCACGTCGTCTCGCCATCCATCCCCCCTCCAGTTGCTCACACAGCTCCTGCTCCTCAGGTTTAAACCTGCCCGAGACCAATCTTCCTCTTCGTGTTACTTCTTAATCCGTGTTCGTTTGCATTCGCTGGGCGTTCTCTAAAGCAAGAAAAGATTCATGGGCTTCGAACTTGCTTGCCTGCATCTGGGTTCCGGTTGTGATGATTGGGGTGCTTACTGGTGACAGTTAGGACTCCAGCCAGCACATAGGGTATGGCGTTTTGCTTGACATTGACATCAAAGGGCCAGGTGGTGTTCTTTACAGTGGAGGTTGCCAGCTTTGTCTCACCTCATATACCCAGGTGTACTGTTTCTCTTCTCTCTCCTGTTAAGATTTAAATCTCTTTGTGCGATACCGTTGCCATATTCAATTTCTCCCCTTATTGCCTAGTTGGGCTATGGGTCTTGTTCAGGGTCCTTATGTTCTCTTGTAGGATCTTCTAATCAAGGATGGTATTTGTGCTACTATTGAATATTTTTTTTTCTCTTGATTAATATGGTTAAGCCACTAAGCCAGACTAGAGCTGGATGCCACTTGCGTGATCCTGTCTTACATGCAAGGCCTCTGTGAATTCTACGTATGTGGTTTAGGAAAAAATAAGGCAGCTAACAATGCTCACCCGTTGTTTCAAACAATGCGAGGCATTCAGGCCGCCCAATATACCTAAAACGAGCTCAGCATAGCTCTCCATGCGCGCATCCCTTCAACATCGTTTCAGCCTCAACCTCCAGCCCCATAAACACGCAGTCCAGCAAGGCTGCCGGTGACTGCGGCATCCACAAGCAACCTATTTATGATCAGACATGGCTCATTCTGACAGCCCCAGATGGAACCAGATTCTGGCGCTAGCAAACAAATCCACAAATCCGGTGCTGAGATTCCGAGCGCAGGTCTCCGAACACGGGTGGTCGAGCCTCAAGGAGTCTTGAGTGACTCTGCCGCTGACACAAACAATGACTCATGGACTCGGATTCGGCCCCGGGGGAATGACAGTTGATTACCACATATCGCCTGACACCTAAGGTAACAACCTACAAAATCAGGTGTCGAGAGGCGTGCCTTAAAACATCCTGAATAGAGGTGTATTGATGATGTCATCTATACTAGACCACTAACTAGTTAACTAACTAACCAACTAATTAACTAACTACGGTCGAGGGGCGGCATTAACCTGACGTCGGTATATATAACTAGGGCGGTACAGGGAGGGCAGCGGGCGGCCAAGCAGCGGCTCGCCATCCAAAATTACGGGTGGAAAGGCGCCCGTTTCTGGCGCCAGAAGGTGCCATTTTCGGCGTCGATTTCACAGGTCCCCCTAGTTATATTCTAGTTGTAAAGTTGCAGGAGCCGCATGACAGCTCCCCTCGCCGATAAGCCGCATTACCTAATCTCCGGCGTTTATCGACTTGGAACCTCCTCATCGTGTGATATATCGGTCGTTTTCTACAGAGTCATTGGGTGTTGGCCAATCCGGTATCCCAGAGACGTTGAGTTGTCTCTAGGCTTTCGCGACACTCTCTGGTGTGATTGGCGTAGGTGGGCATGCCGGTGGTTGTTGATATAATCTCACGACTACCTTGTTCAATCTTGGAGCTTGCTTCATGAAGAGGCGCGTGCGCTCAACCTCCAGCAGTAGCGTGGGCACATGAAATGGGTTCTCACTGATTTCCGATTTCTGGTTTCTTCATCACGCGCTCTATTCTTAGCCTTCATCCTCTCCGACAGAAAACCAAAAAGTCATCTCATATTGTCCCGTCGCCAACTGTCTCAAGCGCGTCAAACTTCCAGTCAATCCCAAGAGACAAGATGTCTGGGGCTTTTTCAGACAAGATTGAGACAGCTATGTCTGAGGACTCGCAGACGCCTTATGTCCGCACTCAAGATTATTCGTTAGCCCCGAAGTTTCCGACACGGGCTGCGCGTGTCTCCGAGCTAGGCAGCTTTAGCCGCGGCGACCTTCTTGATGATGGAACCGACACTATTGTCGTCGACAACAACTCATTTAGTTCTTCTACCCATCAGTTTGCTGAGGGCGAATTCGTCTGCCCAGGCTTCTTCAGCCGCGCTTGCCTGGATGGGTCTACTCGTCGCTTCAAGCGCTCGCAGTGGGTCTACGAGATGCGCCGCGAGGCTCAAGCCATCCTGCCATTCCTGTCCCTAGGCCCGTCGTCGGTTCTGCGGGACCGTGAATACCTTCGCTCGCAGGGCTTCACTCTTCTGCTCGCTATCCGCAATCGCCAATCCGCCCTGGCGCGCCTGGTATCCGGTGACAAGGCCGCTGCCGACCTCAGCATCCAGTCTGATGCAATTGATGTCCACGACAATCAGGAGCTGATCTCAGAATTCCCTCGTGCGATTCGGCGCATCAATGACCATCTCGCCGGTGTGGACGTGGATCCCTCCGTCGCTGCTCACCCCAATATGGCCAATCCAGTTGCTCAAGATCGGTCTGGCAACCATAAAAAGAAAGTCTTTGTCTTCTGTGAAAGTGGCAATGAACGCTCTGCGGGCGTGGTCATTGCCTACGCCATGGTCATGCTTAACCTGGAGGCCGTAAGCGCAACTTGCATGATTCAGCAGCGCCGATTCTGCGTGTCTATCGAGGACCCCATGAAGCGCATCCTCATTGCTTTTGGCACCATTCTCGCGGCTAAGCGCGATGTCGAGCGTGCTAAACATACTACCCCCCACACTGGGGCGCCGACCCTCGCGCCTCCTCCTGTGCCGCCTGTGATGCTTGCTAAGAAACGGAGCTACCATGATCGACTGCTTGATGATGCTGATATGCTTGACGATGGAATGGACCTGGATGGAGAAGACGAGATGCTTCCGGAACGCAAGCCAATCCCACCCTTCCAGGACCGCGTGTTTAATTGAATCTACCTTGCTCAATCTTTCAATAAGGCCTGAGGGACAACGAGTCATGGACCTTGCTCTTACTTTCGGAACCACCAGTTATGGAGAGGGTGTCGCTTTTGTGTCCGTGGTTGCGTGAGATGGGGATTCACGAACATGACGTTTGAACAGCATAGGTTTGGCACGGGTTATCCCGGTCCTTTCCCCTGTTACCCCGGTGTTGTTTCATCTATCTTTTAGCGGTAATACCCAGCAAAAAAGTTTCTTTCTTCTGCTCTCTCGATAGATCCTAGCAAGACGCCCCTTGTACTCCCATAGACTGTTGACACTTGAGATGCTTCGGTAAACTTCAGTCCCGCTGGTAAAGTATCAGTGACAGCGGCTTGAAAACGAATTTTGAATGGTGTTGTCCCGCAGACTCGAAAGAGCTGTTAGTGCTGTATCTGAGTCCGGAATCATTTAGATCTCATTGTTCCGGGAACCATCCCCACGCCCACGACATCATCGCGTTACCTTGTCTCATCAACCTTACTCTTTGTATTCTTATCCCCAAATCAAGACATTGAATTTTGTCTTCACTGTGTGTGGGTCCAAGTCTCCGGTCTTCATGAGTGTCTGCTAGTATCACCTTGATATCACGCGTCTGCTGTCCACCTCTACTCACCTGCCGCCTCTTCTGCCTGTCCTGAATTGCGCACATCATCCAGACGACTAACACATGCACTGACCTTGACCAGTTTAAGCAATCCATCTCTGATCTAGAACCACAGCAAGCATCATGAGCAGTGGGATGAAGCTGCGCTCCACCATCCGGCCGCCAGAGCGGTACGGTGAATCAGAGGCTGAGACACCGACAGCAGCACTGCTCCAGTCGATGCGTCGGGCCCGAGAGCAGTCCACAGACGCGCAGTCTCAAGCTCCCACAGAAAGCGTCCCAAGCCCTGACCAGTCCTACTCTCGCAGACCGCGTCCCAAGCCTCGAATCGTGCAGTACGACCCTACCCTTCCTCCGGCTGCGTTTCCAACTCTGAGCGAGCCAGTGCCGAGTCGGGCACATCAGACTGCGTCAAATGGATTGAATGGCACACTGGGCCAATCGCAGGATGGGAATATGGATTCCGCAGTCCAGCCTGCGAAAGTGGAGTTTGATGACGGACTCGGTCATATCCCCATGGATGGAGTAGAGAACTATGTGGTCAGTAACACGGAGAAAAACCAGGTTTATGTCGGAAATATGGCAGCCATGGCTGGTGCGGACCAGAGCGACACAGAGCAAACACTAGCCGTGGAGGACAGTGATATGGACGAACCAGTGGATGCATCGGAGGCATTGGGCGCAAAGGCAAGTGCAACCCCTGGCATTGAGATCAAACATCAAAGCCTTGTCATGGATATTGTTAACAGGAAGCTCGTCATTGACCAGATTCCTAATCCAACCTGGGATGATTTGAACCCGGCGCTGCAAGTCGAGATTATCGAGAACATGCTGAAGACAGAGAACTGGAGGAGTATCTGTGGAAAGCTTGGTCTCAAAGCCGATGACCGTAGGAAGGTGCACAGTTATCTGGACATCCGGAACAAGCAGATTCGCCGAGAAAACAAACAACTGGCACGGATGCGAGACAGCCAGCTCCGGGCTCTTATGCGTATCGACAACAGCGATGTGAAATGCAACAACGTACCGCACCAGCTCGTGCTCCGCAAGCTCACCAGGAAGACCACCCGCAAACTCCTGGAGAGCGAATACACAGATCTCCTGATGTGCCAGGCCGCTGACGTTCTTGCTGCACGGCAATATTTGCACCAGCGTGAACTCCCGCGAGATTTAGCTGGGGACTGGGGTCAGAGTCTTGTGGTGCTGCGCGAGCCAGCCGAGGTTAGCTCTCTAGGCCCGGAGAAGTTCGAATGGAAAGAGCACTTGAGCCTAGAGGCGGAGATTGCTTGTCAGCGAAGACCCGATGGCGCAGGAGACGAGGACTGCACTGGAGCCAAGAGCAACTTTCTCAAAAACATCGGTAAGGGGAGCACTGTCAACCCTCGGGACATACCCCTGAACAAAGATGATGACGAGCCATTCCCGGACTGGGACAGATACTGCCGGGATTCAAAGCTCAACCCCGGGGCACCTTCCAAGCGCCGCGACGAGGGACTAATCTGCTTGAACGTCGGGACCGAGCAGGCAGCGCAGATTCAATCGTACCAGGACAGCCAGCCTCCTTTCCCCCCAACTTCGCTGCAGTCAGAACCGCCACCGACCATATCGCCTTTGGTACTGTCGTCGCTACCTGAACCGGGTGAAGAAACTCCATCCAAATTGCCGGCCACCCCCAGGGCATGGGCGAATTTGAATGCGATCTGCTCCGGGGCGCTCTTGAGCAGCCCCGAGGAGCCTGTTACTCGCTCACTGGGCGGGTGCTGGTCTTTCAATGCGCTCGATCCGGCTATCGGACACGCGCGATACATGCGACAAATCGAACAGGCCAAACGTGAAGCCGAGCAACGAAAGCGACAAGCGCAACCGGAGAGGGAAAGAGAGAGACTTGAAGAGCGCCAGGGAGAGGAGAGGGTAAGAGACGCCACGGCTATCTCGATGTTGGCCACTTCATCGGACACTGTTTCGAATGACGTGTTTGTGACCGACCCGACACTGCCCACACTCGATGACCTGTTCGTGGACACCGCGTCCATCAGCTTTGAAGACCCCATTCAAACCAGTGTGGACGAACTGATGACAGAGTTTATGGATTTCGAGCGGGAGGAGTTAGTGCAGCACTACTCTGGCAACGACATCCCCAGCGACGAATTGCCTGACGACGACGAAGTTATGTTGATCCCAACGAGCGACGTGGAATCTGTGCTGTGAAGTCCGATTCAATTCGATCCTGTCAGCGTCTCTGGCGCTATGCACTGTGTACGAAATTAATGTATGACTCATATAGTTGTAAATCGATCGATCGATCTATGTGTTCGCGAGTCTGGGTGCTTTCTATAGCGATCATAAAAGCCAATCTAGAGATGGTCCGTGCTCAAACGCGAAAATCCGCGTCTCGCGTGTTTTCCTGCAGGAACCACTGCGTCATTGCTTGTCGCCGAGCCGTCGAGGGGTGGCATTGCCAACTTTTGTAGCATTTGCCTTGAGCGTTGCCGACGGTTGCATTCTGGCTGAGAGTTTCCATCAGTCGCTTGCTTGGTCGCCCCTCGCCCGGTCTGGTTTCGAGCGCAACTCTCACCTCTGCCTGCCACTGGCCCCCCTGGACTCACACAACCACGCGCAAACCATGCACCGCAGCCTTTTTCTGAACTCCTGGTATTGAAAACACTTCTATTAGACATGTCGAACGCGGAGTCGCCAGTCACGGTGGTCGATTCGCGGGCTGGCACTCTACAGCCCGAGTCGACCACGGTCCCCTCGTCCCCCATGACAGAGCTCACCATCCATGACCCCCAACTCCCCGATGAGAAGGAGATCAATGATGAACAAACAGACGACCAGAATGGCGACTCTGCTGATGACATTGAGGACATGAACAACAAGTCCAACGCCCTTATGCATCTTTTGAAGACCAGCTCCGTGAGTTGCAACTTTTTTTTTGAGAAACCCCAAAGGGTCCCGTCTAACCCTAGTACTTCCTCAGGTCTTTGTAGCCATTATGGCGGACAGGATGAAAAAACAGACAGAAGAGGCCCGGCAAAAATCGGCCAAGAAGCAGCGTATCGCCGCTGAGCAGGCTAAGACCACACCAGGTCCCGCACCCACCACCCGCCGCGAAACTCGGAATCGTGGAAGGCAAGATCAGATCACCGATACTGCTGAAGATACGTCGACTGGCAATGAGTCTGCTGCACCTGCGGGCAAGAGGCGAGGTCGGCCTAAGAGGAATGCCGGTGTCGGTGCGAACGCGGCCAAAAATGGCACCATCTCCGCCTATTTTGAGAAGGCGGAGGTGAAAGTCACTGATGACAATCCGACCGTCCAGGAAGCTCTGGCTCAAGCCGCTGATGAATATGAGGAGAACCCTACGGCTCTTGGTGAGCAAGAACTGGTTGCAACACAGCAACCTGGTCTCGTCACGGGTGGCAAAATGCGCACCTACCAACTGGAGGGCCTTGAATGGCTCAAATCCCTTTGGATGAATGGTCTCTGTGGTATCCTCGCGGATGAAATGGGGCTCGGAAAGACGGTTCAGGCGATCTCCATGATCGCGTTCATGAAAGAGAACAACATCTCAGGCCCATTTCTGATTGCTGGTCCCCTTAGCACCACCAGCAATTGGGTGAATGAATTCAAGAGATGGACTCCTGGCATCAACACTGTCCTATACCATGGAAACAAGAACCAGCGCGCCGCCATTCGGAACCAAAGGATGAAGTTGCGAGATCAGGAGAAAATGGACTTCCCCGTTGTTTGTACTTCATATGAAATTTGCATGAATGACCGCAAGTTCCTCGCTGGGTACAAATGGCGGTACATCATTGTGGTGTGTGCTCCTCGGCTGACGTTGATATGATTAGACGCTGATCGTACAACTAGGACGAGGGTCATCGCTTGAAAAACATGAACTGCCGTTTGATCAAGGAACTTTTGACTTACAATTCCGCCAACCGACTGCTGATCACAGGGACCCCATTGCAGAACAACATTAAAGAGCTCTGGTCCTTGTTGCATTTCCTTCTCCCCGATGTCTTCAATGACCTCGACAATTTCGAAAGCTGGTTCGACTTTTCTTCCGTTCTCGACAACGGGGACCAAGCCGAGAAGGTTGAGCGGCGCAAGCGTAATTTGGTGACGACCATGCACTCTATCTTGAAGCCATTCCTTCTTCGACGAGTGAAAACGGATGTCGAGAATAGCCTGCCTAAGAAACGGGAGTATATTCTGTATGCCCCGCTTACATCCGAGCAGAAGGAACTTTACCGAGAGATACTCAATGGCACCGGTCGGCAGTATCTGGAGTCACAGGCACTGCAGCGCCTGGTCGCTAAAAGCGGCATCTTGCAGTCGCAGAGCTTAAAACGTCGCCGCGAGAGCCTGGAGGCCGATTCGCCCAACAAGAGTGCGAGAAGCAGTCGCTCCGACACACCCGCAAGTATGACCAGTTCTGGCCGTCGACGTCGCATTCGTAGCTACAAGGAGCCCACGGATAGTGAAATTGAAGCGCAGCTGCGCAGGATTGATCAAGGGGAAGACTTAGAAGAGGATATCTCTCAGCCCAGCGAGTCCGAGCTGGAGGATGCTGAAATGGCGCGGAACATAAAGCTTGCAAGTGCGTATAGGCCCCGTCTCTTGTCAGATATGAATGGGTTTGCTAAAAACGCTCACAGAGAAGGAAATTGGCCAGAAGAAGCTGCAGAACCCGATTCTGCAAGCTCGTCTAGCCTGTAACTCGCCACACAACTTCTACTGGCCCTGGCAAATTGACGCGGACCCTGATGAGACTCTTGTCTCAGCCTCAGGCAAGATGCAGCTTCTTGATCGCCTCGTTTCTTGCCTCTTGCAAAAGGGACACAAGATCCTGATCTTTTCGCAGTTCAAAGTGCAGCTTGACATCATTCACGATTATGCTTCCCTGCTTCGTTCTTGGAACTGTTGCCGCATTGACGGTGCCATTGCCCAAGAAGATCGCCAGGCTCAGATCGAAGCATTCAATCACAATCCTGACTACAAGATCTTCCTCCTGAGTACCCGAGCGGGTGGTCAAGGAATCAACCTTACGGCTGCAGACACCGTTATCTTGTTTGACTCGGACTGGAATCCCCAGCAGGACCTCCAGGCCCAGGACCGGGCTCATCGTATTGGCCAGACCAAGCCAGTGATCGTGTATCGTCTTACAACCAAGGGCACAGTGGAACAAACTCTTCTCGAGAAAGCGGATAGCAAGCGCCGTCTGGAACGTCTGGTTATCCAAAAAGGCAAGTTCCGCTCTCTGCTGGATTCCGACAACGCCCAGGATGCGGAGGAGATTCGAAAAGCTTTCGGCGATGATGAATTTGAGCGGTTCGAGGCTGGCGCGGATCCGGCTTCAATTCTATCAGATAAGGAACTCGAGATCCTGACGGATCGCAGCGAGGAGGCGTATGAACGTGCGGAGAAGGGCCTGGATCGGAGCGGGGCTGCATTTGTGGCTGTTGAGACTAAGCGGGATGGCGAGTCGCTTACGTCGTGAAAGCTTTTTTATCTGGCATCAGATGCCTCCTATCTGGTGGGCATGGTGATGTGCAGCGTCTTTCAGATGGCATTGATTTCCGGTGTTTGCACGTGGAGCGACGGGCGTTGAGGGAGATGGCGGATTTGAATTGGGAGTCAAGGCTGGATATTGCATTCTTGACGGGGGTTTGCTCATTCCGCTAGCTAGAGTCTCGCATGAGGCGATGGTCTGGGGGCTCATGGATCCTTTAGTTCGTCAACATCTATTCGGCGTGTACAATATGATAATCCTCTTGCTCTTTTAGTCTCAGGAATGCATAAAACAGCTTTCCAGATACCCATTGCAAGGCGAAAGAAGACGATTGAATTCATTGAACGCCTGCTGCTCCCGGCCAGGGATATGACTATACATAAAAAGATCCGTGCAGAGAAGAAGTCAAAGATGCGGCCAAAGCAAGCTAAAAGATCAAGTACTATTTATCCCAGTATTCACCGTCGAGCCCGCTCATCTTCGACTTGCTGGCGGAGGTCCACAAGAGCCCCTTTGCGCTGGGCCAAATGGCTCTTCAAGCCCTCGACTTGATCGCCTACGGTCTTCACATCTTCCCGCGCACGCTCTAGATCTTGCCCATCCTTTGACCGGCCCACGCCTTCCCGGAGCTCTCGCAGCTCACGTTCCTTATATTCCAGAAGTTGGAGAGCCTCCTTCTTAATCAGAACCCAGTTTGGACGACCATCATTCCGCGGCCTGTCCCGTCTTGTCTCGGACGCCTCGCTAGCTGACTTCAACTTTTGTTCGACCTCGGCCAGCTCCCGACGTAGTCGAACCTTCTCCCATTCCTCGTCCTGAACTGTTTCGCTAAAATCGGTGCCCTTGGGCTGGTACGAGCCCTTGCCGCCGACGCCCAAACGACTGAGGTAGGTGTCGCCGAACTTGGCTTTGCGGCCCGTTGTCGTCTCGGTGTTACCATCTGCACCCCATCGCTGCGCGGGGCGGGCATTGTCAACTTGGTAATCGATCTGGTTGCTTTCAAAGGAGGCGCGCAGCGATGCGGGGATGGTGCGCGGGATGCGGAAGCCTTCGTGTCGGTAGTTCAGGATATGCAGGAATGCCAGCGTTGCGTCCTTGTTGATGGCCGAGGACGCGGAGGGGTTGACAAGGTTCCAGGCGGAGCGGATATCGGTGTCGGGGACGTCGAGGGACTCGTAGAGGGGTTGTAAGGATTCGACTAGAGCTCGAAGTCAGCTGGTCGTCCAGACCAAATATACCAAAATCGAAGGATTGAGAGACTGACAAGTGGTCTGGCCACGGGGGTTGCGGTTGGCATTGTAGATCTCCTCGTACTTGGATCTATCGGCGGGCTTCATGTACCAATCGAAGCCGTCCTTCAATCCCAAAGAGTCATCCTCGTCTTCTATCCGCTCAAATTGTTCCTGACCACCGCTAAGCGCCCGTGTCGCGTGGACCAGATGTGATTTGGATTCCGGGACCAGCCAGTCTGGCAAGACAGCCGGGACATCTTGTAGCTCCTGCCGCACGCCACGTCAGAAAGCGGATCTCCATGTGCGGACGTGAGGGGTGCATGGAGAAGTGAGAGGGGGTACGCACGCCATTGACAAGATCGAATACAAGGCGCATGGCGACGCAGAACTCCTCAAAGTCCAGCTCGCCGTCGCCGTCGACATCCGCAATGTCCCAAACCTTCTCGAGCTGATCGTCGCGCAAGCGACTGTTGCGGAGCACCGACGCAGCCTGGGAGCTGTTCAGGTGCGGCTGGCCGTTCGCCAGCGAGGCGAAGATCTCCCAGTACCGCTCAATTTCCCATTGCTCGATCTTCTTGGCCGACATGGTTGGGGTGGAGATGATGGGAGGTGGGTTGACGGGGCGGAGAGTTTGGGGTTTGGGGGAATTGGACGGGCTTGTCCGCCTTCAGGGGATCTGAGGTCATCGCCCAGTTTTGACTCTAGTTAACTAGTTCAATCTACATTAATAATTAATTATTGGATGGGAGCTGGAGAAGCGACCATTTCAATACCGTGTGACTGTTTGCCTGCCAAGCGAATATTCGAGTCAATCGATTTTGAATCGTGTTTTGTTGGTTGCTTGCATTGCCTCCAACGCGCCACAGAGGATGTCGCCGATTGATCCAGAGACCTTATAGGGCTTTTCCCTTGGTATACAACAGTTGGACCCATGAATATGTATTCCATCTACAGATATACTACATGTACTGAATAGCTCTGACAGCATTGTCATCGCCGACCCCGGAAAAGGACGGAGTGTATATAGGACTAGCAGTATGGGCGCTGCCATCTTCGACTAACTAGTTAGTCCTTTCCCTATCGCGCGGTCACGTCACGCAAGGCTCCCATGGTGATATAAGTGGCGGAGCGTCGTGGCCGTCACCATTCATGATTCTCTCCCTGTCACGATCAGAACTCCCCCTCTATCCCCGCGGGAGACCTGATCGCCCAACGTTCAGTCAAAGATGATCAAGGCCCTTTGACGTTCGCAGATGGAGAGTCTGGCATCCTATCGTCCTGACTTACATGGTCCTTATCACAACCTCTGGTGGCTCTTCTTTCCACCGATTTCCAATCAGTCGCAGCCGGTCTTCCACTGACATACCTGACCAATTCCGAACTGGCACGCAGCACGCGAGTAGCTGTCCAGCTCCTCAAGCTAAAGGGATACTTGGTCTGACCAGTCCACGCGATGGCTCTCCGGTGGCTATCGAGGAGTACTTATGGATCAATCACGATATCGCTGATCTTGCTTCTTTGTTTACTCCGACCAATTGGTAATCTTCGACGTTCGGATAAAAGCACGACCATTCGACGAGCGAGGAAACAGACGGTTAGTAACTGACTGTAAATCACAAATTGCATGTCTACACGTTATTGACATGTCACAGATCTTACCTGTCACCTTTCTGGCAATTCATCTGGATGGCTTGGGATCTACGTGTCAATAAAGTTCTTTTCAGTCTATTGCAACCCCCTGCTTCTACTCCAGAAGAAGATGCGGGGATTTCTGGCCGACTGTTCTTCTGGCGGATACACCCCATGCTGAGGAAAGGCAACAATGCTACCTAGGCACGCTAAGACTTGCTAAGACTTGCGGACTTGCCCGAGATTCATTACCAGCTTTCATCAATGCACCTACGAAGTGAAGCTTTGGAAGCGTAGGCAACACGACGTAAGTTATCCAAGTGTTGGCCTGTGCTGAGATTTTGTCCGTCTAGCTCTTTCACAAGATGGACGCTTCCATCTACGTTGGCAAGATGTCTCAAAAGGGCACTGCTATCACCAATCATCTCACGGGCGCTCATTATCCTATTCACGTATCTGCAACCCATTTTTATTGGAATTGCAATAAACCTCGTCAATGGCATACATCAACCTATTGTAGGCAGGGAGAGCGGCCTTCGGCTGGTGGCTTTCGCTGCAATGGTGTATATCGGAATGGCGGTAGGTCTATATTCAGCCATTTTCACTGTCGCAAATGTCTGACTTTGTATTGTCGAGGTTCTGCTTCCATTTATCAACATCAAATCAACCGACTCCGCGTGATGGTCAGAGGAGCACTGATTGGTCTCATTCACCACCAGTCCCTCAACCTGCCAATGAGAAGTCTCAAGTTACAATCCGAGCCTTTGATTGGAAAGACAAAATCCAAGAACAAAGATATCGAAGTCTTAGGCCTGTCCCAAAAGCCTTTTTACCTCCTTCTATGCTTACAGTGCTGGCTCAAAGTGAACCCTCGACAGTCTCATCACAGTTTTCGCGGTTATACTAGTGGGACCTGCCGTCAGGTATCGGAATACCATGAATGGGACCGATCCTGGGTTGGCCCTGAATTTGATCATCGTCGCAAATGCGACGCTATTACGGCTTGTGCAAACCTAGACATCTCTGGAAACATCTTTCGTACAATATTGCATTCCAAATGAAGACAGTGTGCCTGGTACTGTGGATCCCAGCCAACAATGGCCATCTTCGGGGAAGCTAGAGATAACGGGCATCTCGGTAGCCTATTCGGAGTCTTCAGAACTTACACTGCGAAATGATTCTCTATTGGTCAGCCCTGGGCAGAAGCTCATTGTTGTGGTCCGAGCAAGAAGGTACGACAAGCACATAGTGTTGGTTCTTATCATCGAATGGCTAACTTTCGCCGTTTGCCTCTAGTAGCAAGAGCACAATGGTTCTCTCTTTGCTTCGGGTTCTCAGACCCGAAGAGGGATCTATATTGATCGACGACCTAGATATTGCCCAGATGTCATCGCAAAGGCTTCGACAACGCGGTTTCATTGCAGTGCCACAAGACGGTTTTAACATTCCAACGGCGAGCTTGCGCTTCAATCTGGATCCGTACCACACCAACACTGAGCATGATATTGTCATAGCAATCAAAAGAACAGGGCTCTGGGATACGATCTTTCCGACATCTGCCGGTACAACAGATGAAAACACGGATGCAATTACAGATATTCGAAGAGTGCTAGAGCTCCCTATGTCATCATTTCTACCCATCTCTACCGGATAATTACAGCTCTTTGCATTGTGCAGAACGCTACTGCAGATCAACCCACGCCCCAAGGAAGCCGACTGTTATACTAGATCAAGCGAGCTCTTCATTTGATCCAGCGACAGAGCTGATCCTGAAAGACATTCTTCACCGCGATCTGCGCGATCACGCCGTGATCGTTATTGTGCATCGTGTGGCAGGTATCATGGAAGCTATGAGATCTGGCTTTGATGCCATTACCACTATGCAAAATGGAGAGCTTCAAAATGTATCTCATTTCGATGACTCCGTCTGATTTAAGTCTTTATTTTCCTCGGAGAGGCGATGAGTCTGATTGAAACTTTTGTTTTATGTGAACAATTCAGGTTGTTTCTTTAGCATGCAGCATATTCCTTGCAATCTCAATATTTCAGATGACGTCCCTTAAAATCAGCAAAGTGACGCTCATGGGTCCTAAGGAATCTTCTGATTAATACGTTGACATTCTCGTCCTTGTCGACGCCCCACTTTGATGATACATCCATGGATTCCTCAAAGATATTGACAGATATATCTAGCTGTACATGTACAGATACGGGTGACTAGGTGGTCAGAACCAGCTGTCAGAAAAGGATATTCAGCACTTGTGCTTGATTTACCTACTACAAAAATCCCTTAGGCTTCACAGAAGTAGGTATACACGATTTGATTGGCCGGATCTAGTCCTTTCCATCGATCATTAGTCGAACTTTGGGTTAGCGCCAAGCCCCACATGTCATCTACGTATGTAATTCGCCGAGGCAAGAAACTATACCGAGATAATTGCCCTGTTGGTTCACGTTGGTGGTCAATTCCATGTCAATAGGAATTGAATGTGAAGTTAGACCGAAACAAATACACCCTTTTTCTTGGCAAAACAAAGAAAGTATCCTCTGGTAGATATTGCATGATTGATAGTGTCATGCCATCGGGATTAGGGTCACTAGAATGACCAATCCCGGTCCGGATGCCCCTAGACCAATGGATCGACTTACAGATATTTATTACTCTACAGAACATCTCTTATGCAAAACTTGTTTACATCGAAGGGTCGCTGTCTATCTGAGAGAGCGCCTTCCGAAAGATTGGTGCCGACTGGGGTGGGTTCTGTATAGTGACAATACCATTGGTTCATATCGCGCGACTAGCCAACTTCATCATTTTTTTTTTCAGACAACCTATGAAAGCAGGAGAGGTCTTGCGGTACTCCGCTCGGCCAAGGGGTACAGATCTTCCATAGGGACCTTATTTCCAGTATAAGAGTCTCCAATAATTTACACCAAATGACCAAGGCCTGTTGTCAGATCTTGTACTGCGCGGGCGCTCAGCTGCCACGGGCCATTGGGGCCATAGGTTCATTGGCCAAGCCAGCCCCCGGGGCCACCTATTAGATACACACCTATATATATACGCATCGGCTCGCCGGGTGGCGGGGTGAAACTCGGTCACCGGTGAGCCCTGTATTCCTTTGGGGATTCCGGGCCATTAGTAATTATCTGCATGAACGGTTACCTGCCTAGGTACCTATATAGGCAGTAGATATTGGACCCCACACAG
This sequence comes from Penicillium hispanicum, assembly GCF_028827665.1. Lineage (NCBI taxonomy): Eukaryota > Fungi > Ascomycota > Eurotiomycetes > Eurotiales > Aspergillaceae > Penicillium > Penicillium hispanicum. Next base: position 2,418,835 of record NW_026623198.1, on the reverse strand, counting down.
TCGAGGAGGGCTGTTAAGTGGAGCACGGGGGCAAAGGTGAGATAAATAGTCAAAACGGCCCGAGCTATATTGGAAATTGTCGCACTGGACCGTCGAAGTATTCTGAAACAACCTTAGTCCGTACTTGTCCAAAGAAGATTATAAATTGAGTCGCCCTACCGATCCATTGCCATTCGTCTCTCCACAGCCCACCCGCTCTGTCAAGATGCATTTCTCCTACCTTGCCTTTTTGATGACCGCCGTGCCGGCCTTGGGCTACAAGTGCACCCCCTCCGATTATGGATACCTGACTGGAAAGGACGACACGGTCGAGGGCTACTTACGCGTGGATTGCAAGTTGGACGACGGTTCCTCTATCTTGAATACTGTGCGTCTGAACGACTGTCTCCTTAACAGCCACGGCGTGCTGAAGCCAGAGGACAAGTGAGTAGTCCTTGCTACTGGGATTTGCAGCATGAAAATGGAGACTGATTATTGTCCATCGGATCCACAGTGGAAACGCCTTCGACTCATGTAAAACCATCCCCAACATGGACTTCGAGGCAGGAAAGTGGACCGCGGATGACAATGACGACTATTACTTGAAATATCAATGCCGCGTGGATTCCACTTCAAGCAAAACGAGCTCCATCGCAGCAAGTACGTCAGATGGTTCCTTTTCTTCCCTCTTTATGATTTTGAATGTCTCTGATACTAGATTAGCTTCAATTTACACCGTCTTGGAGGGAGGAACTGTCTCCTGTCTTCAGGGACCGACTGCTTCTCTAAAAGCCACCACTACGCAGACGCCTCACCAAGACACTGGCACAGCAACCACCGGCACTTCGACTTTTATTCACACAGCCGCAGTGGATCAATAGAGGGATTTGGCTGCTACCCAGGGATGTCCTGGAAAGTGACATTGGGAAAAGTCGAATTTCCCTTGTCTGCGTGGAGGCCTTTTTTGTTCGTATGAAGGGTATCTGTATTTGATGAATCACATATTCATTCGGCTTTTTTGGCCTCGAATATATTCCCCAGAATGGGCTTTGGGGGACTCTCCAACACAGTATGTAATGTCTCCATCCTCGGTAGAGGTCTCCTAAAGCTTTGCATCGGTGCCCAAATTCTGGGCGTTGTGTTCTGTCCCCCCTCCCCCCGGCTGCAATACATTATCAGAGCTTAGTGGGAGTGAACCAAAGAGTGTGCGAGTCGGTCCTTTACAGACCGCTAGATCGCCAAAATGCTCACATTAGTTCTGGAGATACCAGATATTACAGCGGTTGCCAGTCCGTTACTCACAGTGACCATGTGCCAAAGAAGCAGAAATATCAATCATCAGCTAACTATCAGGGGATATCTTTTTTCGAGCTCAAAGATACTACCAATCCATGTCATCAAACTGCACAGAGGCTCCTGCACCCAACCTTGGAATGTAGTGGCAAAACGAACAACTGCTCTCGACCAGAGACCTCATACTCCGGACGGGCTTCAACTTCCACTCGCCATCTGGCGTGCCCGCTTTTCTAGCTTATCCGCAAGTCTCCGCTCCAAATCTCGGAGATCATTTGCGGAACCTCGTCTGTTGGCGACCTCCTTGCGGTGACTTTCAACGGCATCAATGCTTTGGTATGCCTGGGGGTACTTTTGGTCGAAGCCCGTGCGAGCCTGGACCACACTATGGAAGGGACATTAGCGCCTCTCCAGAGATGCTGCGCGAATGTCTTGGAGGGTGACTTTACCTGTTGGCAAGCTTTCTTGCAGCTGATGCAGGCGCGAATCCAGCTTCAATTGCTCTGCATTGCTCTTCCGTAGGCGGGACATTCCGGCCAACTCGTACCGCATCTGCATTCCGAGCAGCCTGACGATAGGTACTGTGTAGCTTTGACTTGGTCAAATCGCTGTAATGATTGTATTCGTCTTTCATCCGCGGCGTAAAATCCATTGGTCGAGTCTCATACGGATCCGAATATTGGTGTCTCCGCACTGGGGGTTCAAACGAATGAGCTCGTCCAAGGACATCTTGTTGCGTGACAGTCTGGCCATTTGCTCTGCGGTTCCAAATGTCTTCCTGGACTGGCCCCTTTTCGAAATGAGGACCATGATACGCTGGGGGTCGCCGGTCTTCCTGGTGCGCCTTGCGAGGCGCCCGGATATCATAGTGCGAGTCAGACCTTGCACTTGGGGATTTTCGTGATGGTGCCATCGTTGTGATCAAAAAGTAAAGAACAGAGTAAATTGTACCTTTTGTAGAGAGAGGAAGAGGAAGGAACGGTAGAAGAAGAGAAGGTGAGATAGCGAGGGGATGAGATGGGAATGGGATGAGGACCACTGGTAATGGGATGAGATGGTGAGAGAAGAAGAGAAATGGACAGAGTAAGATAGCTACAGAGTATAGGCAATAGTCTGCCTACCATAGGTACTCCAGGCAACATATGACTATTATCCAGGCTTGAGTGAGCTATCAAGTGAATATTATCACGAATTTGAGAGAGACGGGCTGAAGCTTAGGCTTGACGGCCGCCATACCAACCCCTCCCGCCTCAATTCACACATATTTGGAGGCTTCACCCCACAGTGCAAGTTAATAATGGACCTCATATGTCCTAGTACCTGCCCAGGAATAGGCATGCCCCAGGAGTAGGCATGCCCGTTGAAGGGCCCAGTGAATAATTGCCTACAGTCTTGTATACTTCCCAGTTTGGAGAAGTGGAGGCCTTGGCAGGCTCCACCAGGCTGCAGCTTACATAAGACATCTGCACCTTCCACCAATGAACGGGCGCACGCGGGCACCCATCCATGCAAGAACAAAACCACCCATCCTCCACCTTCTCTGTTCTTCTTCCTCTTCAGTCCTCCGGAGATCACGCGCTGCAGCAAATATGGTACGTCTCATCCTTTCCCGATCATGGGCAGACCGCTCACCTTCTTTTCTCAGGCAAAGCCCACACTCGAGGGTCTCCCGACAGAGCTGATTGTTCCCATTCTGTTTCACATACCAGATCTCGACTCGCTCAGATCTATTGTCATTTCATCACCGGTGTGCCACAGGGTCTATCTTTTTGCAAGGTGGGAGGTGCTCTCCCAAGTTCTGGAAAGACAGTACGGGGGGCTCTTAGACCCGGCGGAGGCCATTACTGCCGTCCGGTCTAAGGGTCTCCCACTTGCTCAATACAAAGAGAAGGCCATTGCCCTGCTGGACGTCTGGCGTCGCAGCAGAGAAATGAGCGGCTCTGGGGTGATGCCAGAACTTCGACCGGATCAGCCCGAGAGTCTGGAGGAGCTTCTACAGCTTCTCAATTTGCATAGAATGCTACACTTCTTTCTCGAGGATTATGAGAAAAACATCCCACGGCCACCGGACTGGATAGGAGACGCTGAATGGAACCATACCCTGCCTTTGGAACTGTCTCATACCGAGAAGCGCCGCTTTCTGAGGGCAGTATGTCGCTTACAAATACTCGCCAACATCTTTGGAACACAAGAAATCGATCCCGATCTCTGCGACTACAAACCGAGAAACATATGGATGCTCAACAACCAAAAGGATTGCGAGCACACAAGCAATGAAGATGCTTACCGACTTTTTTATGGAACACTGCCTCTCTGGGAGCACGACGAGATGGGATGCGTACAATCATACTTGTCGTGCAAATATAACCCGATCTCCAACGAAATTTCTGAAGACTTATGCAGGCTCATGAAAGAGACTGGGTGCGACTATTTCTGGCAGATCAAGCCAAAATCCGAGTCTCCCCCCACCATGGCTATGGACACGGTTGATCATCTCGAAGGCTTCCCTGATTATTTCGATGGACTGGCTTCCATCGGACCCGAGTTTCTCTATCGCGCCCTACACGCAGATCGTCTCCGACGGCGTAATATGGTAATGGCCAATCTGGATTGTTCGGCCACCTCTTTTATTGGCAAGTCTTTGACTAGCGACTGGGATGAAATGCTACCGTACATTCATCCTGCGGATCGCCACGAAGTTCAGAATTTCGAATACTTCTGGTCCACGCTGTTGCCAACTGACCAGCCTAATCTTGGGTGGAAAAAATTCTCACTACTTCCTCACACCCCCGATACCTATCTCGAATACGCGCTCGATATGTCTCGAGTCCCCGAAGGGCCTGAGTGGGCATGGGGATACGCTCTATGGGATGACGAGCGGTTAAAAGAATGGAAAGCTCCCTTTCTACAAAAGTCTTCCGGTGCTTCCGAAGTTCCTCTTCATGGGCCTGATGATTAGATGCAAATCGAAAATCGATCAGCCCACAGGCTCTCCACTTTGCATGTTGCTGGTCTTCTTCCGGTCTATCAAAATGAAGTATTTGGGCAGAAGTGGAGAATCTAGGCTGACCCTAAAGTAGCACCGGTGACATCAACAATCGAGCATCAGATAGCATTATGCAATTGAGAAGGTCGACAGTTGAAAACTACGTAGACACTTGTTTCCGAAATTTTCTATGTAGCCCATCTTCCTGTCCTTATTTCAATCCTTGACACAGAACACTCCTCGCGGACTCATGAACCATTTCTGTTTATAGGTGTCAAATGGACCCTCGAAGGACCTTGTTTCTCCACGCCAAACGATGCCTTTGTTGAATCCAACCACTACAGTCATCGGCGACCCGTTATTTCAAAGTTGAATATGATCAGAGCGAGAATAAGACATACCTCATTATAAGCAGGGCTTGCATCGAAACATTCAAACGAGCCCATATAATTTCGTCAATATAACATACTTCGTTCCAAATCAGACCTTGGGCCTCCGTAAAATGGCTGGAGGACATCCCGACGGTCATTCAGAGAGCGAGCATGTCCGTAAAATGCTCTGAATGGTAGTTTTTTGGTTGGTAAAATACTTTTCATGATGGTAGAGCACCCAATGGTAGATCGACAAAAAAAAGGTCTGCATGTTAGATCTGTGGATGTCTTCCAAGATCTAACAAAGCAGCCTGAATGCCTACATTCTCTCAGTTGTACTCTCCCAAGACCTTGAATCAACCTGTGGGACAGATGCGAGGCCGTTTGCGATTGCGGAATACATGGGCCGTTCATCGGAAAAAGCCAGGGTATATGGATATCGGTTGGCACTGATCAAATTCTTCCCGGTCTTCTATGAAGGGAAGATATTTGTCAATTGGACGGTAAACCAATGAGCCTTCTCCAAAGCATTGCATGTAAAACAGCCGGCCTGGCGAAACCAACACGAGGCATCTCATCTCGCTACATTGCCTGGACAGTTGAGACGGGAGACAACGTATAGCAAGTTGACACCGTGTATTTATGCAAGAGCCCCATATCGAAGACGGGAAGAGTGGGCACCGATGCTGCTTGTATTCGTGAGCTCTGGTCTTGGGGGGTTTGCGAAACAACCGGCCAAATGGTTGGGCCAGCATCGTCTAGATTTGATTCCATATTAATGGGTACGCGGACTGCGTTCCATCACTGGGCTGAACAGGATCTACCAGCTCAGGGAATGAGCAGGGCAGGTTATGTTTTACCCCGTCGGGGTTTCACTTCGTCACACTGCCGAGTATTTAGGGATCATCCGAAGGACTCCTCGGTAGAATTGGACTTACCATGACCCTTCAACTTTTACATTGCGCACATCCTGCGCTCGACTTGTGATGCAAGTGGCGGCCAGGAGGCAGAGATGTCATGCTGAGCAGCGCGGTTTTCATGGGTGGCAGACTCCAGAGGAGTGCTTGTTCGCGTGAAACTGCACTGAGGGGTTCAATAGGACCAGTTACGCGCAGATAGGAAGATGCAGCATTGTCTAGTGCAAGCATGCCCACACTGAGTTGCTCATATTAGATTGCTCGGCATATGTCGGTCGAGATGAAGCAATCCAGGCAGCAAGCAGCGAGGAACGAGCACCAAAAGCGAAAGCCCATCTCAGAGACACGAAATTCGCATTTTGGGCTTGTCTCTACAGGCTCTGTACACGGTTCACATTTGATTTCGGCCCTTTCTATTGGAGACAAGGTCACACGTCAAGTAAAGCTATGGTACATCATGATTAAAGAGCTATGTGAAATAGGAGGGGGAGGGGGGGCTATCTATCAGTTCTGTTCCCAAAAGACAGGAATCACAGATATTGTTCAGAGATGAGGGCTATGAGTCTTTCTTCTCGTCGGTGGATTTGGTTTCCTTTGCCTTCTCTTGCTTGGCTTGTAGTTGCTCGCCAACTTGGACGATAGCTCGCTCGGCCTCCAATGCCAACTCAGGCGCATCCAAGATCGAAGCCAATTTCTTAGCATCGGACATCTTCAAGAGGATTCGATCATCGCTCTGTTCCATGTCCTCGATTATTTCAGCAGGTGGTGCGTCGATTGGGGTATTATCGAGCGCATGGGATGCACGTTTGGCATATAGTCGCTCCAACTCCGGTAATGATATGGGATTGAGCAGGCCATTTTCAACAAGAAACTCCAGATGACGCGAGCCGTTCAACGCTTTGAGAATTCAGGTGTTAGCTCGTGGGCGCATCCGACTTGAATGGGGAGGCTCGACAAACCTCGCCAATGGGACCAGCCTCGGTAGACCAGGTAGAAAAAAGGAATGTTTGGAACCCTGTACGGACAGATCACCGATCAGCACACAGACCAGTCGTGAGAGAGACATTTCTTCCTCGACATACACTGGAATCAGGCCCAGGGGAGCTGTTACAGGGGCAATGCCAAAGCTCCACCACATCTTCTTTCGGTGGAACTCCTGTCTTTCTGTCGCGATGGTGCGCAGGATGGTTGGGATCTTCTCCGGCCACACCGAGTTGCCAGGGAATAAAACGTCGATCTTCGTCTTCCCATGGTTCTCATCAATTCGGCGCTGTGTATTGAGCGAGGGGATACTCTTGAGCCCCCATTCTTCAAACGGGATCCGTTGTTGTACCCGATTGCCCCATGTGACGAGATGCTTTTTCCAACCCTTCTCAGCTTCTTCCCAACTGGCCCATGTTTGCGCCGCTTTGCTCGTAGCACGATCGAGGGGGGAGAGCTCCTTCGCCGCGTCTCTTCGGAGTGGTCGGCCGTAGATCAACGCCCGTCGTGTCGAGATGGGGATCAGGAAGAGGCGCATAGCGGGGTGTGGAGGAAACGCGTAATCCTCAATTAGCAGAAGTGAGGGAAGAGAACGACGGAGAGAGAGAAGAGAAGGCGATGCGTAGCATGCCTGGATTCGCCCTGCGGAGCCTTGATTGCGGACGAGGGGAGCCAGTGAATCTCACACGGGGAGAAAGTAAGCAGGCGGAGACGTCATTCCACGCCCGCCAACCTCGTTTCGTCCTTGGAGATCGTCAAGTTGCAATCCTTCAACCGCGGAGCTCCCCTTGAGCCCCGTTGTCGAGTCGTTTCCCACGATTGGGCCGCATCGGGTTATTGGAGCCCTCTCTGTCCAATTGCAAGGAGTAATGCAGACTTCGCGTTCACGACTTCCGCCGTCTCCGAATTCCTGATTACCTGCCTTCGCCATGGACGGCTCCAAACCCGACGACGCTTCGGGGCGCATCTTGACCGAGAAGTCTTCCGAAGATATTCCTGCAGCTCCTGGATCATTAAGCTCACATCAACACCGTCTGGGACTTGACACCCACTCGAGAGCTCTCCGCAATGACACCTCCGACTCCTCGGCCATCGCGCCTCGGACGCCGGAGCGCCAGACAGTGGAAGAGATAGCCCCATCTCAGCACTTCACATTGCGTACTCTACCCGGTATGCCATCAGTCTTCACCTTTGACTTGTTCTATATTCGACTTTTGACTGACAATTCCTTTCCAAAGCTTGGATTCGATCGGTCGAAGTTGAGGAAGAGGAAGAAACTACAGCCACCGATCGCCTGCTGCCCTCCCAACCGAATGATGCGCTGGTCGCTCAACACAACCACTCGCCTTATGCTACCTCCCGGCCCGCGATTGACCAGGCTCAAGAGCAAAGTCTTTTGGAAAAGGGTCAGCTAGCCTCACCACCCCGCGAATCGCGCTGGAAGACCTTTTCGCGTACCATCCAATATCCTCAAGAATACGGCCGAGAGAACCAAGAAGTGACACCGGAGTGGTTGAACGAAAATCATGGGAACTACTCAGATCCATGGCGCGGCAAGTTTATGGAAGGTGAAAGCCCCGAATATCCACTACACGTTAGTGGTCGCCGAGAAAAGTGGTTCAAGCGCTTCCACCACACGCTTCTGAGGAGCCCAATTGTACCATTGATTCTACGGCTCACGGTCTGGTGCTTCTCGCTTTCGGCCTTGGCATTAGGCGGTTCTATTCAACACTTATCCACTACAGGGCACCACTCCGAAGGCCCGTCGGCGCTGATGGCCATCATTGTGGATGCGGTGGCATTGGTCTACCTCGTTTATATTACATTTGACGAGTACACATCAAAGCCTCTTGGTCTACGGTCGCCTTCAGCTAAGGCACGGCTCATCTTGCTCGATCTATTTTTCATCGTGTTCGACTCCGCCAATCTCAGCCTTGCGTTTGAATCGTTGTCGCAAGTGACCGGAAGCTGCACCGAAGCAGAGGTCAATCAAGAAGTAGCCCCCCGAGACAACCACATATGCGTGCGACAAAAAGCTCTCGCGTCTGTCCTTTTGGTCGCCCTTCTTGCTTGGCTTATGACGTTCGCAATTAGCGTGCTGCGGTAGGTCCCCTCACACCATTCTCAACCTTGACAGAACTGACACCTTTCAGACTCGTGGAGAGAGTGAAGCAGTGATATTGAACTCGTTTGGATCGTCATCCAACGCCTTCCGTGTCTAGTGTACAAAATCGAGTCAGCCCTGGAGGGTGTCCTAGGATTAGTGCACAAAACCTGGTCTATACGTGCATCACAGAACGCTCTTCAACGGAAAGCGGTCTATAGAACGAATTCGGTCTGGGATACCACTCGCCTGTTGTCCCAACACAAACAACCCGCGCCATCGCTTTATACGTGCATACGAATCGACTATCGACAATTGCCGAACTCCCTTGCTACACCACACTAGATGTGCCACTCTGAGGAGAACGTGGTTCTAAACCAACAGCTCGGACATTTGCGTCTTTTCTGTGCCCCGGGGACAGAGTCATCCGACCACCCCCGCCTGAAGAACCTCGTGTGTAGCGCAAGGGAAGCGGCCCACCTGTACATGGTTTATATGTCCTCGATCTCGACTACTCCTGCTGGTCATGGACCGAATGGAAGATGTTCGGTGCATATGGCTTCAAAAGCTCCCACGCCATTCGAAATGCAAGCAATGCCTAGGGCTTGTCCTAGCCTACGCTCTTGCTACTAGCAGACTGTTGGTCTTATTTGGGAATTGCAAATGATTGTGCATTTATGTAATAGTGAATCTATGATGTGTCAACACGTCCGGATGAATCTGCGCCATCCAGAAACCTAATGATGGTTTATAGAAAAATACATTAAAACGATGGCTTGGTTTAGCCACATCACGAGCATGCCTCCCCGAAAATGTCACGAACAAATGTACATTGGGTAATCAGAGTGCCAGGTTCTCTCATCAAAACACAACTCCCAGCCCTAGCCCAAGCAAAGCCAGCCAGCTCCCAGCAGTCTTTCCAGCTGCAGCCCCCTTGGATGGTTTCGTCGCATCCTCAATCCCGCGCGATTTCGTTGGACCGGCCGTACCAGACGAGGTTTCAAGGGTAACGCTGGCCTCTGTAGCGGTCGCCTCTGCTTCTGCGCTGGGGGTAGACCAAGTAGTGGGCACGGACGAGACGCCTTTGTCGTATGCATTGGCAGTAGCGCAGACCTTTTCGCTTTGGAGTTCGGCGGAGAATCTTTCTGGGTCATCGGGGCAGTCCACGTAGCAGCTGTGCAAAGAGGATATGTTAGTATCTCGACTCCAGGGGTACTAATTTGTGATAAGCAAGATTGCAGATATATTCACTTGGCAATGTTTGCAACACCGGAGCATTTGCAGTCCCAATCCGCCGAGGTGCACTTGTCGAGGCTGTTTTTCATAATGGAAATGCACGAGTCCACCACCCTAATTCTCGTTAGAAAACGGACATCATAGTATCAATCTGAGAGATGCCGGAACCCACTGTTGAGAAGCACATAATCCGCTCCCGGCTGTACTCCCTGCACTCGCTGCTGTGGAAGTTACATCCTGGGCAGCGACAATAGCAGCCCATGCAGTGAGCAACAGAGGAATTCTGGTGCTAAGATAGTGCATTTGGGTCCTAGAACGTTTGCAAAGGTAATATCACTGAAAATTTGCCAAAAATAAGGAAAATGTCGCCGAGTAGCTAGAACAGACAGATATTCTCGTTCACATTACAACAGTAGGCCGGGAAATGGCCCAAGGATATATACCCAATTGTGCGCTTGTAGAATCGAAGCCCAAAGGTTACATTTCTTTACCCGGGTACCTGAGTGGTGATGAAATGGGACCTTCGGAAGTCCTTCTACGTGAGATATGTCTATTTCCGGCAGGGTGCAGATAGGAATAGCCGCAGAAGAGAGGTCCCACATGGAAAGACACCCCAGGGTCTTCTCAGATGAAGGGATAGCTACATGGCTACCGTGGATGGCTAGGAGGATGGTTCCAAGGTTAACCTGTCTGCTCCGAAAAGTTGCCTGGATGAGATCGAAAGCAGCCATAGCGAGAGAGCCATAGCTTCCGTCGTTGATTCCAACTGTATCGAAATCGCTCGGCTTGCGATGGACGAGTATATTATTCAGGAAAGCATTGTTCTCGAGGGTAAAGCTCGGACAAGAGGAAGAAATTCTATTCGGAGGGAGAGAAGTTCCTTGCATGCCTAGATGGAGTATGCGTGAGATGACTGAGATGCTGCGTTAAGATCTTGGTCCTCCGCGAGGTCGCATTCCGCCAGAGTCTGGGGTTACATTCCTCGGTCGAGGTCACTACTTCCGTGGCCAATGACGAAGCGTGAATAGCCGGCTTAGGAATGTGAGATCTTGTCTACGCTGACAGATCTTCAGGTTTCTGCATAGTCCTTGAGATGGCGACGGATTGGCGTGGCGGGAACCTTGTTCTGCCCTAGATGGAGTCTAGAACCACATCCACCAACGGATCAGCGAATCAACGAATCCCAGGAATCGAGGTTCTCTCGGTTCCCTTCTAGACTTAGGCCAGCCTGGTCTTACCAAGGGTCCATTGCCATCTCTCGACGTTGCCGAAAATATCGACAATGTCTTTGTACCTGGTGCATTCGATATTGGAAACTCGGAACCAAGTGTGGAAAGATAATCAGATAATCGAGCCAAGGGTGATTGGTTCATGCTAAGAAGCAGTGGTACGTGTCAAGCGTCTGCGTCATTCAATAGGCGAGTATGACCCAAAGTATCTCAGGGGCAGCAGACGCTTGGATTTAGCTGATTTCCTCACCGTCGACCACATAAGGCTTTCTGCACTTGCCAGAATGAAGATCTGGAATAGTTTCGATCGAAATGTGCTGGAAAACACCAAATAGGTATTTAACCATGATTGCTTGCGCTCAGAGAGACGAATCCAGTCATCTGAACGCATCCAAAAATAGCGCCAGTAGGCCCGAGTTGGTCCAAGGTGTATGACTGGACTTTGTTTTCCCCTAGTGAAGGCCTTCAAAATGCGCGTGGATTTCCTGGGTCGATGCTCGCGCTGATCGTCTATTTCTCATGACTTTGCTCTTCACGAGGGTCAGTCCTTGCGTATTCATTCTGCATAATGGGCAACAGGCAACCGGTTCTTTCATCACGCAATTCCGTCGACAAAATACCGAAGAACCAAGAAGGTCGGAAGACGAAGCTCAACAAAGCCTCGACAAATCGTCATACATCACGCCCCGACCGCCTTCACCGCCTTCCCCAACCAGGGATCCCCACGCTCGCCCTTCTCTCAGCCTCATCACTCTGCCGCCACACCTTCTGCCTGATTCTCCTCACTCTCGCTTTTGGAGTCCCGGGTGGCATCCTTCTTTGTTTTTTCTTCGGTCGCTGAACACCAGGGAATCGGGATCCTCACTCCGCACCAAACCCTTACACCCACCGTCGTCTGGCGTCCCGTACATTTTACGGTCTCGCTCGTGGCGCTGCACTTATCGCCGGCGAAGCGTCACAGTAGCGTATGTGCTCCTCCATCTAACCACTGCAAAACCCGGCGTGGCTCAGTTGGCCTGGCTTACTCTTGCCATACTTTTTCTAGTCGCGAACGCGCTCTCTTCGATTTCTAACACGATTCCGCCCCCTTGACATCATGCCCCCCACCATGCCACAGACGCCTCACAAGGACGATCTCGAAGAAACGTGAGTGGTGATGAGCTCTGCGTGGTTTTTTTCTCTGGCTATTTGTCGTACAGGGGCTAATCCACACCGCAGATGGACGTTCTTGGAAGCTGGGATCAACAGCGTCATGCTGAAACTAGAGGAAGGAGTCGACATGAAGACTGTACGTGAAGATTTAAATGTACCTCGAGCGAAAGCTCGCCCTGCATGCTTGGGCTAACCCTTCTTTTTATACTTCAGTATATGGCTCTCTATACGTACGTTCGACCTTCGATCGTCAGTTGCTTGTCGTACGCTCACAGCTTGATCATAGGGCCGTCCACAACTTTTGCACGTCACAAAAGGCCGTTTCCAGCAACCAGGGATTACAAGCTCACCGAGGAGGTTCGTCAAAATCTCGTTTACGACACAGGACCGGCGCGTCCCGAGGCAACAGACAAAATTCGCTAATGCCACACCCGCCCCCAACAGCCCACCTTTTGGGTGAAGAACTCTACAAATTACTCGGACAGTATCTCTCGCGTCACCTCACCGTCGTGCTTAAGGAATCTCAGAGCCACACCGACGAGGCTCTCCTGGGATTTTACATTCGCGAATGGACCCGCTACACCACGGCCGCCAAATATGTCAATCACCTGTTCAGTTACCTCAATCGACACTGGGTCAAGCGGGAGATTGACGAGGGTAAGAAGAACGTCTTCGATGTCTACACTCTGCATCTGGTCAAGTGGAAGGATGACTTTTTCGAGAACGTGCACACAAAGGTGATGGAGGCCGTGCTAAGCTTGATCGAGAAGCAGCGAAACGGAGAGACTATCGAGCAGTCGCAGATCAAGAGCATCGTCGATTCGTTCGTATCGCTGGGTCTTGATGAGAACGACAGCAAGAAGTCCACGCTCGAGGTTTACCGATTCTACTTCCAGCGACCGTTCATCGATGCCACGAGAAAGTATTACGAGAACGAATCCCGACAGTTTGTGGCGGAGAACAGCGTGGTGGAATACATGAAGAAGGCAGAAGCACGGCTCAATGAGGAGAAGGCTCGCGTGGGTCTCTATCTGCATCCAGATGTTACCAAGACTCTTACCGACACCTGTCTGGATGTCCTTGTTACTGCTCACTCCACTCTGCTTCGTGATGAATTCCAGCTTCTGCTAGATAACGAACGCCAGGAGGATCTCGCGCGGATGTATCTTCTGCTCTCACGCATTAAGGAGGGCTTGGATCCCCTACGCACCACATTCGAGAACCACGTGAGGCGTGCTGGCTTGGCTGCAGTTGAGAAGGTGGCCTCGGAGGGCGAAAACTTCGAGCCCAAGCTGTACGTGGACGCTTTGCTGCAAGTTCATACCCGTTATCAGAACCTAGTCGATGATGCCTTCAACGGTGAGTCTGAGTTCGTGCGGTCTCTTGATAATGCATGCCGGGAGTTCGTGAACCGCAATCGCATCTGCAAGTCAACCACGACCAAGTCGCCTGAGCTGCTGGCGAAGTATACCGATTCGTTGCTCAAGAAAGGATCCAAGGCTGCCGAGGAGTCCGAACTCGAAGAGATGCTGGTGCAAATCATGACCGTCTTCAAGTACATCGAGGATAAGGACGTCTTCCAGAAGTTCTACTCTAAAATGCTAGCCAAGCGTCTTGTGCATGTCAGCTCGGTGTCCGACGATGCAGAGACAAGCATGATCAGCAAGCTGAAGGAGGCTTGCGGTTTTGAATATACCAATAAGCTGCAGCGCATGTTCCAAGATATCCAGATTTCAAAGGATCTCAATGCCAACTACAGGGATTGGCAAGACAAGGTTCTCGATGATGATGACCGGAAGAGGATGGTCGATGCACACTTCCAGATCCTAGGAACCGGATTCTGGCCTCTTAACCCTCCTACCACTGCTTTCTCGGCGCCACCGGAGATTGTCAAGACTTCGGAGCGGTTCCAAAAATTCTATTTTGATAAGCACAACGGTCGCAAACTGACATGGCTCTGGCAGCTTTGCAAGGGTGAAGTCAAGGCCAACTACATCAAGAGCACGAAAGTGCCTTATACTTTCCAGGTGTCAACCTTCCAGATGGGTATTCTGTTACTCTTCAACGAGTCCGACACTCTGTCGTACTCCGACATCCAAAAGGCTACTACCCTTGCCCCCGAAATTCTCGATCCCAACCTCAGCATCCTCCTGAAGGCGAAGGTGCTCCTCGCAAGCCCCGAGGGCGCCAAGCCTGAACCTTCGACCACGTTCTCCCTCAACTACAACTTCAAAAACAAGAAGATCAAGGTCAACCTTAACATCCAGATCAAGTCCGAGCAGAAGGTCGAATCGGATGATACACACAAAACGATAGAGGAGGATCGAAAGCTGCTGCTCCAGGTACATGCTCTTCTTGTCCTTGTCTCTGCGTGATTTATCCCCTGCTAACTCGCTCCCAGTCGGCCATTGTTCGCATTATGAAATCCCGGAAGAAGATGAGACACGTCCAGCTTGTGCAGGAAGTCATCCAGCAAGTCAAGTCGCGTTTCCCGCCGAAGATCCCCGACATTAAGAAGAATATTGAGGCTCTGATGGAAAAGGATTACATCGAGCGTCTTGATGGGGACGAGATTGCCTACATTGCTTGATTTCCCATTTACCGCCCTCCCCTTTCCCATCCTCATATCTACCCTTGCTATTTCTTTTTCTTTCTTTCTTTCTTTCTTTCCTTTTCTAGTCGCCACCTTCACCAGAACTCGCGATCCCCGTTCCGTCCCATGCACTCAACGCTAGCTAGGGTTTCGGGAGCCAAGATCATGCCAGGACTGCACAGAAGAGCGTTGTCCATGTTTGGGATGATAAGGGAGCTACGGAGCACAACACCGCATCGTCTGTTTATTTTATGGTCCATCTTTCATCATAGCGTTGAGACGACAGATCAATGATAACCCGGATATTTTTTTTTTAGCTCAAACATATCCTCGGTGAGGCAGAGCAATCTCTAGCGTAATAACAGGACCTCACAATCTCCTACACTCGAAAAGCAAAAAGAGCAGAACGTCCTGGTGCAGAAAGACCTGTCAAGGGCCTTCTATTTCCCCAATTTAAAAACCCACGCTCCTAATTTTCCCTCTTCCCCAGCTTCACTTTCAACCAACAAAGGGCATTCGCCGGAAATGTGGTAGTGCCGTTTCATTTCAACGAGTCTGCTACCAATGGTCACTTTGCCCGAGATGTAGAATGGAATTATTGCCGTGTATAGTCGCCCAACTTTGGTCTCTCCAGGGAAAAAAGACTTGAATCGCAGGTTTGATCCCCTTATATTCCGAACCATGTTCTTTGCGATACCGGGTGCTCTGATAGACTAAGTTAGAGATTATGATTTCTAAATTTGCTCGGTGATTTCTTACTGTGGATAACTTTTCCACTTTTCGGATCACCTCGCTACCTAGGCCTTCAACCACCATTGTGGCGCATCTCCTATCCGTTGGAATCGAAAGTGACTATACGATAATACCTCGGCCCTGCATGCATCGTTGTATAGGCCTTCGTCACAGGTAGGTATATCTATAGACTCAACTTCACACGCGTTGGCCATAGATGTGGATATCGGGCGCTGGGATCAGGGAGAGGTGGTAACGAGGATAAGCTGAGGCCAATCAAATCTGCGGACGTGTTAGCATATAATGTTCTCTTTCTCTCTTTTTAACATTAGCCACTTGCATTTCAGAGTATATATTACGTGTAAACCAATTTATATTGGATAAAATTCCGCGGGGCTATAAGCAGGGGTCGAGACCGATAGGCAAGCGTTCATAAACTGGATCATGTGTTGACTGCTCACGTGTCAGTTGACATTGGAAGGGCTCACAAGGAGTAAAGAATGAAAATTAGTGGGCAAGAGGAAAGATCGCAGATGAATGCTCAGAAAATTCACGCAGTATCTATTTCGTTCTACTATGCACATCGTCGTCCGAGGTTCCAACACATGCACTCGATCAGACACTCGTGGCCCTATTGACTTTCCTGCAAGTACTCACAGAATGCGAAGAAAGGCCAAAGCAGAAAGACAAGTATAAACAAGAAGGATAAGGAACATCGGTTCTGAATGGGTATGCCGCGCTATAATGCCAACCAAATACCGGAAACAGAGTAATAAGGGATTATTGTGGGTTGGGTCTTGATCAGACAAGGCTGTCAGTGCTCACTAAGTGTCAGTTGACTCCTTCGGAACTTCCGGAGACACAAAAGAGTGTTGCTCCTCGTCTCTGACAGGGAGGGCTGTGATCGAATCATTCAGGTTTTTGTCGCTGCTGTGGGACGTAGTCTCGGCCGGGTTCAAGTCCACCCGAAGCCCGTCTTTAGGGGTGAGGGAAACGGTGGTGAAGCCATCCCCGTCAACAGGTCGCTCCTCTGTTGGCTTTTCGTGCTGAGAGATTGGGTTTTGTTCTTGCTTGGCCTCTTTGTCATAAGATGGGAGGCCCTGCGACAAGGGAGATTTAGGATACGGGATGTCGGCAGTATCGGACGCCGTGCTGTCTTCGTGTTTGAGAGTGCCGAACTCGCCACTGTCGCGGCGCAGTAGGATGTTGCTCCATCGCTTCCTGCGGCTTAGGCTGCGCGAAAGATCCTCACCCCCCTCACTGTGTCGCGCCGTGGAGTCGCGCCGGCCGCGACCCGACTCGGTAGCTTCGGTGACGACTGACAAGGTTGGGGTGGACGGCGATGTGGCGATACCGGGGTTGGGGCTAGGAGAGGAGCTGCGCTTCTCTTGCCACTCGCGTCGCTTCTCACTGGCCCACGAGCCCCATGAGCTGAAGTACGCGCTTGCTTTCTGGCCAGCAACGGTCATTGAGCCTTGAGCTTGAGATATGTCGAGAGAAGGCCTCTGACGACTGGGGAACCAAGCCCCAGAAGCTTCAGACGAAGACTCTTCAGTGGAACCTTGTAGTGGGGAGCCAGTGGTGTCGATTGATGCGCGCTGCGATTGGGAGGCTTTTTCTTCGTTGCGTTTCCGTTGGGCTTCGCGCATGGCTTCTATATCTGACCAGAAGCTATTGAACGCGGCACTCACTTTCTTTTGGCCAGTTGCAAAAGAGCGGTTCAGTGCCTCTCGGCCCTCGCGCACACGCTCATCGAGGTGGAGATCAGCTACCTGCTGAGACAGTCGGCGCTGAATATCATCCATAGTCAGTCCGCCAGCACTTGGGTGCCGCGGCTCTGTAATGGAGAACAAAAGTGCGTCCGAAGTGAGCCGAGAGAACAACGCATAGTTGGAAGTTTTCTGCCACTGGTTGAGGAACTCGAGATTGAAGTCAAGCGCTGGGTCGCCCTCGATGTTGAAATTCTGTAGCTGGGCTCTGCTTCGGTGTCCCGACTCGCCGGACACTAATGAGTTGAGTTCCTCATGGTATTTCATGGAGGATAAGAGTGCCAACAGATATTCTTCGAATTGGAGGCGAATGAACTCTTCTGAGCCCATGAATCCAAGGGTCTTGGGTCTTGATGGGTGAGCCTCATCCCAGGTTTCATTCACAATCTGTGTGAGAAGGTCGATCCAGCGTCTGTCAGCTACGGAGAGAGCTAGAGCACTGCGGAGCATTGGTGACGAGATACTTATGCTGTCCTCGTCAAGCTATATCATAGGCAAAGATTTGTCAGACTGAGGTTTCATCATGGAATGACAATCATCAGGTCTTACATTGATCAAAATGTCACTGTAGCGGTCCTTCTGCTGTAAGAGCAGTGAATTTGTAGATCCTACCACGTATGACTTTGTACCGTCGTCGGCCAACAGATCCAGCTGTTGGAGAGGGGTATACGGCCCGAACATACTCCCCTACAGACAGTCAGCCTCTTGGAATTCCGAATGGAAAGAGTAGAATCCATACCTTGCCGAAGATTTGCAATGGCAGGCCCATATATGCCAACACTGAGACAATCAGCACAAATTTTCATGAAACGAGAGGGTATTCTGCAACCTACAAGAACTTCGATCGCTTGTCTTGAGTGAAGTTGGCTTCTCGACGTTTTGCGCATAGCTGTCGAATGCTGGATCCGCGCAGTCTTGCAAATTATTAATTAGGCCGGGTATTAAGGAAACGAGCGAGAACTGAATCATGCAAAGGCGCTCGCAACGGGAACCAAAAAAGAGCATCTGCAAGGATAAGCAAAGCGCGTCTGGCAAACTCCCAAGACTCATCCACATACCTTGGGCTGCAAGAGCAGTCCCTTAAAAAGAACCAGAGTCTGATACTTGAATTCATGGATCATTTCTCGCAAAGATAGACCTGTTTAGCGGATCAGCGCACGCCCTACCCGTCAAAATAGAATTGCACTTACCCAAATTCTGATCTTTGGGGCCATCGTTCAACAAACTAATGACCAATCCCTCGCGAAATTTCTAGGTTGGCGAATTGAGTCAGTATGGTGTCCACGGGCTCGTCCACTCTCGTGGTATCTACCTTCAGAATATCAATATCTGAGAAATCACTATCGATTCGCCCCCAAGATTAGCCCCTTATGCTTTTCGAACAACTATCCATGGATGCATTGACCCCTCGTTATGAGTAACGCCCGCGCACTACTCGAAAAGAAGGGTCCATCCAACGCAGCCGAGATGAATCCAACATACCATTGTGCAAACCATGCCGAGGTCACCACAGAGAGCTTCTCGCGCAATTGCCCCATGCGCTGGGGGCTATCCGTGACCACTACGACGGCCTTTTGTACGGTGGATCGAGTAACGTCAGGTGGGCGGTTGGTCAGGAGATTGGAATCGATTTGCCGCGAGCAGGCTATCCCAAAAAGCGAGGTAGCGGGCAACTCTGGAGCCTCTCTCCGGCGCAGGGTGAAGTAGGAGAACTCCTCCGTCGATCTAAAGCAAAACTCAATCCCGATGCATCAGTCCACCCATTTCATGGCGCAAATCGCGGGGCAGCCTCGAGGGGAGACGAGGGCATTCCCGGACCAGGGAAGTGCGGTGGAGGGTATCTCATACAGATGCGCACCGTCAGACAGGGCCATGAATGGCAGCAATGACCAGTCATTGTCAGCTGCTGGGTTCGTTCCCTCGTCGCCGATGCAGTGTTCAATCTCCGGGCCTCTGTAGGTCACGCCAACGAATGGCTCAGTCAACACGCTCAGACATCACACACGCCACCTGGGCATTTGCGCAGCACCGGACCACTGCCTCGCCATGAAATCGAACTTACCGCGCATGGTGGAAATCGATCACCAGCACAATGGGGTCTGGTCTATGTTGGACGGCCATCGAGGCGGCCATGCCGGGGAGCAGTGGTTGTGTGCAGAGAGTTGGAGGGTGGATGTAAGAGGGTCGAGGACGTTCTCCACAGCCACGGGGCCGAAGTAAGCCCGCAATTCGAGCGTAAGGAGAATGATCGCAGAATAACACAAACGCGATCTCACAGGGGAATTCGATACGGTTATCGCTCACGTGTTGATTGCGGGCGGTGTGAGCCCCGCGGTGGATTTACTCTATGAAGTAATGAGGTTTTGAGTACAACAGAAGGTGTACAACGCTCAACTTTCGTCCCAGCATGATTTCCCCTCACCAACCGATTCTTTGACGACGCCGAAGGAGCTATGAACAATGGGTTCCAAAAGACCAGAATAAAACACGCCAGATTTGCAGAAATTCCCCGAGTATATGGCTCGGGCTCAACGCCCGTGGGAACCGAAAACAGTAAGGATTGCAGGAAAAGCAGACAGAAAGCACGGATCGAAAACGAACACCTAGGCGAAGGTCTGAGGTGCCACTCCCTGCGAATTGTTCGCGACCAGGGCCTGCCCAGCCTCGGTTCCTTGATCGATGTTGTGAAAGTCGAGGATCTCCGAGTACCTATTCCACTTGTGAGCGGCGGGTGCGTCAACGCCAATGCTGGGGTCCTTACATCATAATCTTCCAGGTGTCCACGGGCAGGTCGGCGTCATTGAAAGACCAGTCAAACTTTTCCTGGGCGACCGGCTCATCCGTGGGGTCGTGGTACGGAGTCAAGTACTCGTGTGCCAGCGCTTCCCCTGCGCGGATTCGTTTCTTCGGGTCAAAGACCAGCATCCGCTCAAGCAGGTCCACCGCTATAACAATATCAGCGCGTATCCAAAGGTCGAGATCATATACGAGACGTCACATACCATCGGCATCCGCATTTCGGAACTTGGTGGCCAGTGGTTGGCGTTCGCGCTTAGGTAGGGACTTGACGAACCGCAGTGTCTATAAATCATCAAGATCAGCAAATTTATGCAAATGTTGGGTATTTTTGTCTCTGGGGGTGCAAAGAGGCGGAAAGACGCACGTTCTCGCTGCAGATAGTCTGGATCACATCATCCGGAGGAGTGCCCAGCAGTTCGGTGATGATCGAAAATTGGTTGACATGGTCCTTTCCGGGGAAAAGTGGCTTTCCCTCCAGCATTTCGGCGAAGATGCAGCCCGCGCTCCAGATATCCACCTCCACGTCGTACTTTTGCCAGGTGAGCATGATTTCAGGAGCTCGGTAGTAACGTGTTGAGACGTAACCCGTCATCTGCGGGTCCTGGATTCGCGCCAGGCCGAAGTCGCAGATTTTCAGGTCGCAATTTTCATTAATCAGGATGTTGCTAGGCTTCAGGTCCCGGTGGACCACACCGGCGGAGTGGACATATTTCAATCCACGCTGATCGCTGTCAGTGGCGATGCCATGCATGAATAACGCATCCCAAAGCTTACAAGGATCTGGTAGAGGAAGTACTGGATGAATTGCTTCTCCAGAGGTCGCGAAGTCAAGAGGCGGTGGAGATCGGTGCCCAGGAGCTCGGTGACGAAGTAGCTATATCCATCAGCACGATTGCCGGCTAAATCCTGGCAGATCAAGAGTCATACATGTCCTCAAGGGGAGAGATGAAGATATCGCTCAAGCTGATGATCTGCAGGTTGGTTAGTACATCGGCTCGGCGGCCCTGCAGGAAAGGAGGGGGTGCAAAGGACCCACGTTTTCATGGCGCAGGTGCTTGAGCAGCTTCAGCTCTCGGTAGGTTCGTTTGGACAGGACCGGGGTGCTAAAGGGCTTCATGATCTTCTTGACAGCGACCGGCTGGCCGGTCAATTGATCGCGCGCCGAGCTGTTCGGAGTCGCATTCCGATTAGCATGCGAATGCGGGAGGGAAGGTCGCACACATGATGGGAGGTGGCCACGTACCAGACGAGCCCGAAGGCGCCCATTCCCACCGGCTGCAAGTCCGTATACCTGGAAGAGCTAATTTCAGCTAACGAATCCCTCGTGAGCGAAATAGGCATGCGAACCGGCTCGTTATCTCGAAGGTGGTGCCGAAGATCTGGGATCGCACGAATTCCGCCATCTTGAAGGACAGTAGCGCCGAGCCACGAGGAGTGAGGGAAGCACGCGGGAGGAAGACCAGAAACACAACGCTGGGAGGAGGAAAGGGGGTATGGCGGGTAGAGAAGTGGTGTGGGGAAGGGCTCTGTTCGGTGAAAAGCGCCAAAACAAGGACGATGACGTTCGCGACGTAGTCAGGCAGGTTTCGGTGCGGCTGACTCAGCGCCCGGCTTCCCCGTCCAGGCGGTTGATGGGAGGACGGGCTTATTGATTGATTGTGTACCACTGCTCGTCGATATCTCGACCAGTGTTGACTATCGCCAAATGCAGATCCATCACACGGGTCCGTGGCCTTGTCCTGCGTGGTCGTCGCATCTCCTACGACAAGTAGACCCGGGTTCCCAACTGACATCCACTCAGGCCTTTCCGCGGTTGTCTAGACCGGGTCCATTGGCCGGAAGAGGTTTCCCAGCAGGGCTCAACTCTCAACACTAACAATGATGGTGTGAAGTATGTACCTAGAGAGCTGGAGGGATAGGTACATATCTCATCTAGATCCTCGGAATCACATCCAGGCACCAGGCCATCCCTAGCCGATGAGGGACCCCTCATCGCGATCGAAAACCGGGCACGATCCCGGACCAGGGGCCATCTGGGATTTACTTCCGCGCTTAACCCGCTCCCACCTCTGACCTGCTGCGTTGTGCGGCCACCATTCGTGGTGCATTGCCCCATTGGTACTTGGGCCTCCTGGAATGTCCGTTGTTCCATCCGTGATGCTGTGCAAAGAGCCCTGCCTGTCATCCCCGACACCGCGCCTTGAATCGGAGAGATGCAGCCCATAACTGGTCTAGACCCAGTTCTGTCGCCAGGTCTTCCCCTCTCTCAAGCCCTCGCGAGGGGTTTCCACTGCGTTGGACCATGCGACAACGATGATAGGGCGGTCACCGCTGACTGGAGACATGCGAAACAAAGCGAGCGCGCTACTGCATGGGAAACAAAGCCCTTTCGAGGGGCGCAGGGCGGCATCACATTGGAAACCTGCGAGGATATGAAGGTGATGTGTATCTAAGCTATATTTTTGAACTGTGTAACTGTCTCGCTATATACAAATTGATCGATAGGTCGTTGGAAGATTCGACAGAGCCGCGCCCTAGGCAGAAGGGAGTCGATCTGGAAAATATATATGCGGAGACTCCCAACGAACCAGATAGTGCAAACGTTGGATACATACATACGGTAGCTAGGTACGCCACTCCTCACGTATACCGTACCTACAAATCTTCGGGGATAGGACTGCTACCTACAGGAGAGAGTGATGGACAGTAAGTTTCTATCGTATCGGCTCGCTCTGATCTCGTGGACTGCGCGACCGCACGAGTCACAATGGAATTACCTTGCTTTTTTTTTTTGGGACTTGGTGTTCCATTGTCCCCCACGAATCGGGGACCATGAGCATTGGGCATGATGAGAAGAGTGTGCTCATTATATGATGATCCCCGAACTCCCCTCTCCCTCGGGTCTATGATCCATCGATATGGCCCGAGCAACTCGTTGAAATGTTGAAACGTGGGGAGGACACGTGAGTCCCACTGCCTGAGGCCGCATGTGCGTCACGACTCTCCACTAGTTAGTTAAAGCTCCGGTGGGTTTTTGGGTTTTTTTGGGGCGATGTACGAAACTCAGTATTCGACGGTAACCGAGTGAGTGACATCTGTACTTGGGTATAGAGTTGAGCCTCCATGCCCGAGGCAGACACCCCTTGCACAGCCCGATCAGCAGGGCCATAATGACCTTGAATAGAGGATAATGGTTGAGATGGTCCTATTCCATCCTATGAACGTGGCGCAGGGAAATTAACATCACCCTCGACGGTAGGCCATGAACTAGTCTGCTAGGCTCTCGAGATAGTAGAATACCGACTCGCAGGCACTGCGAGTCAAAATTACCCTTTTAGCCCCAAAAGGTTCCGGAAGTGAACGCGACATCAGTCTAAGGAGCGCCCATTGTCGGGACAGGAAGGGAAACAGGGGGGAAAAAAGGCGCACAACGGGCGCTACCGCGAGTAAATCCAGTGGAAGGGTAATTACCGGCACGGTGTAGACTACTTGTTTCGTACTCCTTTCCCCATAGTAAGCCTGAAACCAGGGAGTGAGCCCCCAAGCCCTGTACCTCTGGTATAATAATCGGCATGAAATCCACCGTACGCGGTACATGCGGTAACCGCTGTAAACCGCCGTAAACTGCCACTCCTCCCCCCAAACCCACCCAACCCATACTTCTCCCAATCCGACTCTCACTCTCCTGGAATCTCCACCTTCCCGACGTGACGATGGTCGCACTGACCTGACACTTGGGATCATTGTCTTCTTCCACACCTACTCGGATCTCTCTACGCACCCACCTCCCTCCTCCGGTCTCTCCGCACCCCATTCACTGCGATCCCGCTCTTCGCACCTTTGGCACCCTTCCAGCACTCAACCGTCCTCCCCCGCCTTGAAGTGTCATTCGAAATCCCCGTTCCTCGAGATTCCGCTCGTCGCAAACACCCTCAATTCTCTCTCCTCGTGCTCGGGTTACGCCGATTCTGATACTCATACCGTGCGTGGCCGGTGGCCGTTTTCCCAACCAAGCGAAGGCTTCGGCCATCCCGGCTGACCCGATCGCTCCTGCACACGGCGGTTCTGTTTTACTCCCTGCTGGTTTGGGATCCGGAAGAACTCGCGATCATGGGGCTGTGCTTCAGCTCCGAATCCGCCGGGGATGCGGAACAGAAGAAGAGAAGTCAGATGATCGATCGGAAGCTGGAGGAAGACTCTAGGCGGTTACGCAGGGAATGCAAGATCCTCCTCTTGGGTAGGTCGTCCCGGCCCTGTGCGCAGAGGATGGGCATTGGTACTGACTTCAACCGCAGGGTCCGGCGAGAGTGGCAAGTCCACCATCGTCAAGCAGATGAAGATCATTCATCAAAATGGTTACACTGTCGAAGAGCTGGCCTTGTATCGGCTGACCGTCTACAAGAACCTCTTGGACTGCGCCAAGGCCCTTATCGAAGGATACCACCTTTTCTCCCTAGAACCGACGAGCCAGAAGGTCCAGGACTACATTGCCTTCCTCGAAGACTACCATGTCGACCCGGACCCCAACACTCCGCTGGATGCCAAAGTGGGCGACGCCGTCACATACCTTTGGAATGACCCTTGCACATCAACAGTCCTGGAACGGCAAAATGAGTTCTATTTGATGGATTCTGCGCCATAGTAAGCATTGAGTCGCTGCCCTTTCTTCCCCGAGATGGGGTGCTCACCGGACATTAGTTTCTTCGAGGAAGCCAAGCGAATAACGGCACCAGACTACATTCCAAATGTCTCGGACGTGCTCCGGGCGAGAACTAAGACCACGGGTATCTATGAGACCCGGTTCACCATGGGCCAGTTGAGTATCCAGTACGTTGACGGAAACTTGTCAACCCTTTTGTCTCTGGAGTGACTAACAAGCGGATAGTATGTTCGATGTGGGTGGCCAGCGCAGCGAGCGAAAGAAGTGGATTCACTGTTTTGAAAACGTGACATCTATCATCTTCTGTGTTGCCTTGAGTGAATACGATCAGATGCTATTGGAAGAGAGCAACCAGGTACTAATCGCATGGTCCCATTTTTTGGATGCAATGTCACTGACAAGACCCTAAAGAACCGCATGATGGAGAGTCTCGTCCTTTTTGACTCCGTAGTTAATTCTCGATGGTTCATGCGGACAAGTATCATCTTATTTTTGAACAAGGTCGACTTGTTCCGACAAAAGCTCCCTCGCTCCCCACTGAGCAATTATTTCCCAGACTACTCAGGCGGCAACGATGTCAACCGTGCTGCCAAGTATCTTCTCTGGCGATTCAACCAGGTGAACCGGGCACATCTGAACCTCTATCCTCAGTAAGTTACTGCATTTTATTTCTGGTGAAACACCCGATTTCGATGGAATTCTGATGAGATTCCCACCTATAGCCTTACCCAAGCAACTGATACCACAAATATCCGACTTGTCTTCGCAGCAGTCAAAGAAACTATTTTGCAAAATGCTCTGAAGGATTCGGGCATCCTATAAGCTGCTTGATTTCATTACTTGGCTCTATCTGAAATCCGCCCTTCCGCGGCATCCTCACATCTCTACCCACGATTGTCCTCCGTTCTTGCCCGCAATCCGTCTCTGTCTCACTCGACCTTACATTCCTCAAGAGGGAGACCCCGAGCCCTCTAATGACTAACCATATCCTCCATTCAACCGTTTGATTTTGCTTTCTCATCGGTCTAGCTGCTGGCGTTTCACGGCGCATATCTTCGCTTTCTTGGACTATATCCCGGGCGCAAGTTAGGTGATATCCCATCTAGTATCTACAAGGAGGTTTCCGTATAGTTCTTGCAGATGGGTTCTGTCGGGCTCTGGGATCTCTGGTACAACTGGGTAAGGGCTTTTTCTGACGCCTCTTTTTGGGTTTTATTTCTCTTGCCTGGGATCCTCGAGTTTCCGCTTTCCTAATCCCCCAAAAGTCGATGGGACCTCTCACCTGAGGTTTCTGTACCTCTGGCCCTGAGTTGTCCACCATCTTGTCTCCAAATATTGGTATGGGCCATACGATATATTCCGATCCAGTCCTTGGACTTTGCCACATCTGTTTTTCAGCCCTTTGTCTGATGCATATTCTGGCGGATTGATCTTGTCCTTTATTCATCGTTTACTCTCCAGTGGCCGTGTGTCTTTCAATACCTCTTGCCCGTCCTTTCGTCCCTTTCGTCCCCTTGGGCCAGTGGCTTCGAGCGACTTGTGCATGTGATGTTTCTGTGCCATCTATATTCTCCGTGGTTGTTTCAGCGGTAACTTGATTTTGAGCTTTCCAAAGACCTTCTATCTTCTCCCTCTGCTCTAGCTAACTGGCCGATGCGCACTTGATGCTCGTTGCCTTTCTGCTCGACTATCTATGTGGGATGTAGTGGGCCGATTGAACGACAATCTTTCTAAAGCGTCTCAATATATGTAAAGATAATGAAGATGGGCCAACTCCCCCCTGATCAAGCTTCTATCACCATGGATGAATCACCACCATGCTAAGTCAAAAGTGGAGAACGTCCCGGAGGTGGAAGCTATAGTGGTGCTTCTCTCTTGCGCACGTAAGTCTAGAACGCCCTGTTATTCAACCCATGGAATGAATCTAATCAATTGGCTCATCGTATGCCCCAAGCGAAGAAGGTAAACATGGGTGATTCCATGGTTAAGTGGTCCGATCGACAGGGCAGATCCATAGCATGTATTATCTGGTTTGGTAGGAAAGTTGAGCATACATATTGCTAAATATAGTTCCAGGGATCCTGGTTAAGACAGAACGTCATTTTGGCATATTACTTTCACAAACCCAAGAAACAATATACAAGATCGCTAGAGGGGAGACCTTAACCCGGACACCATCCCAAACTTGGATGACGCGGGCACTTGCTATCGTACGATGCAGGTTGAGGGGAAAACGCCCCCTGCACAAGCGAAAAATTGGGAAGTGAAGCGGCCAATCAGGTGGAATGCCTGCACGGGCGAGCGTTGTTGCTTGAGCGCCGGGCAAGATGCAGCTAAAGATGTAGGATGGAGTGTATAGGTCTCCCGTAAACTGGTAGGGTCCCCACCGAACCCACCCGAGCTTCTCCATGTATCAAGTGTATACGCAATTGACCCCCGGGGAGCTTCCGGCACTCGCCATCGCGGGCTCCTTCGTACCTTGGCTTTAAGACATAATCGTTGTTGACCGCGTGAATGTGGCACATTGTGACAGGAATCCATTCCGGAACGAGCGTGGCCATTCGGACAGGCCCAGCACTTCCGACGTGACCCCTCCTGGTGTCACCACTTGAGCTCTCCCCTCTTTTTTTTGTTGGACTTGTCTCCTCCTCCTCTCTGGTCTTCTATTCCACTCAGTGCCACCCAGTCTACCCTGGGTTCTACCTGTCCCCTCTCCCGCCGTGTGCTTCTGTCCCAAACGCCCTGTCAAACCATGTCATCCGAACGTCGAGAACGCAGACCGTCCGTGGGTGCTCCCATCGCGGACCTCCAAGGTCCCGTTGGGCCAGGTTTCAGCCGTCCCAAGCATAAGCGTACCTTCACTGGCTTTGGCGCCTCGGAGATCAAGAGTGTCGAAGCGAGCATCCCCGAGCCGCTGCGAGAGGCGTGAGTTGCTTGACGTCTTTCCTTGCCTGTCTTGGAGCTGGGTGTTGGAGCTGACCATTGTGGATCTATCCGATGCAGATGGCGAAAATATGTAGGTTGACCTGACGACCGAAGCGGCTGTGCCAGCTAACGTATTCTTGACAGTCGGCTGCGGGATTCACTAACAAGGATGAGTTTGAGGTGAGTTCCCTGAAAGAAGCCATGCGCATTCCAAGCTGACAATAGTGATAGAAAGAGCTTGTCCGACACATTGAAACGACACTCGCTCGTTCGTTGTACAACTGTGATGAGCAGTGCGTGCTCTGACACCAAATTCTATAGCAAGAATCGACTTGCTCACGTCTAACAGGGCTGCATATTCCGGGACAGCACTTGCCTTTCGAGATCGTCTCATCATTGAATGGAACAAGACTCAACAGCGCCAAACCTTCACTGACCAAAAGAGAGTCTACTGTAAGTCTCAACTTATGAGAATGGCGCCTGAGCAGCGATTGACCGAACCGTAGATCTCTCTCTCGAGTTCTTGATGGGCCGTGCTCTGGACAATGCTATGCTGAACGTGGGACTGAAAGATGTTGCTCGAGGTTTGCCGTGTCATCAGGTTATTCGGTCACTGATTTGCTGATGTTTGACTAGAGGGTTTAAAAGACCTCGGTTTCCGCATCGAGGATGTCATCAGCCAGGAGCATGACGCGGCGCTAGGAAACGGTGGCCTCGGCCGTCTAGCCGCATGTTTCTTGGACAGTTTGGCAACCCTGAACTACCCAGCCTGGGGATACGGATTGCGTTACCGCTATGGTATCTTCAAGCAGGAGGTTGTCAACGGATACCAGATGGAGGTCCCGGACTACTGGCTTGATAACAACCCCTGGGAATTTCCCCGGCACGAAATAACCGTCGACATCCAATTCTATGGTTGCGTGAAAAAGTACCAGGATGAGAGCGGCAGGATTGTTCATTCATGGGAAGATGGGGAAATTGTCCAGGCTGTCGCCTACGACGTGCCCATCCCCGGCTATGGAACCAAGACCACCAATAACCTCCGTCTGTGGTCCAGCAAGGCAAGCAGTGGAGAGTTCGACTTTCAAAAATTCAACGCAGGTGACTATGAAAGCGCCGTTTCCGACCAGCAACACGCCGAAACCATCTCGGCTGTACTTTACCCAAATGACAATCTGGAGCGCGGCAAAGAACTTCGTTTGAAGCAGCAGTATTTCTGGTGCGCTGCCTCACTTTATGATATTGTGCGTCGCTTCAAGAAGACGAAGCGAGCTTGGAGCGAGTTCCCGGACCAGGTGGCCATCCAGCTGAATGATACTCATCCCACTCTTGCGATCGTGGAGTTGCAGCGCATTTTGATCGATCATGAAGGTCTCGAGTGGGATGAGGCATGGAAGATCGTAACCAGTACCTTTGGATACACCAACCATACAGTCCTTCCAGAGGCCTTGGAGAAATGGTCTGTTCCGCTGGTGCAGAACCTGCTGCCACGACACTTGCAAATCATCTACGATATCAATCTGTTCTTCTTGCAGTCAGTTGAAAAGCGATTCCCGAAGGATAGAGACATGCTAGCGCGAGTCTCAATCATCGAGGAATCGCACCCCAAGATGGTGCGGATGGCATACCTAGCTATTATCGGATCCCACAAGGTCAATGGGGTAGCTGAGCTACACTCAGATCTTCTCAAGACGACATTATTCAAAGACTTCGTGGAGATCTATGGGCCTGACCACTTCACTAATGTCACAAACGGGGTCACCCCCAGACGATGGCTGCACCAGGCTAATCCGGCTCTCTCTGCGCTCATCGCGAAGAAGCTCGATGGACATGAATTTCTGACAGACCTGACGCTCCTCGACAAGATTGAGGCATTTGTGGACGACAAGGAATTTCGCCACGAGTGGGCAGAAATCAAGCGTAACAACAAACTGCGCCTGGCCCGATTCATCAAGGATACCAGTGGCTACGATGTCAACCCCAACTCTTTGTTTGATGTGCAGGTGAAGCGTATCCACGAGTACAAACGACAGCAGCTCAATATCTTCGGCGTGATTCATCGTTACCTCAGCATCAAAGCCATGTCGACCGAAGAGAAGAAGAAAGTGGTTCCCCGAGTCTCCATCTTCGGTGGCAAGGCAGCCCCGGGCTACTGGATGGCCAAGACCATCATCCACCTCATCAACAACGTCGCAGCTGTCGTGAACAAGGACCCTGATGTCGGCGACCTTTTGAAGGTGATCTTCATTGAAGACTACAACGTCAGCAAAGCGGAGATCATCTGCCCGGCCTCGGATATCAGCGAGCACATCTCCACCGCTGGCACCGAAGGTAGCGGCACAAGTAATATGAAGTTTGTGATGAACGGAGGCCTGATTATCGGGACGTGTGATGGTGCCAACGTAAGTGTCACATATACCCTGACCCTTGCCCCATACCTAATCCCACTGTATAGATCGAAATCACTCGCGAAATCGGCGAGCAAAACATCTTCCTATTCGGTAACCTCGCCGAAGACGTGGAGGAACTCCGCCATCGCCACTTCTACGGGGGCTTCCAGCTTGACCCACACCTGGAACGGGTCTTCAAGGCGATCAAGGCTGGGATCTTCGGTGACGCGAGTGACTTTTCGGCTCTCACTGCTGCTATTGAAGAACATGGTGATTACTACCTCGTCTCTGACGACTTCAACTCCTACATCACTACTCACCAAATGGTGGACGAGGCCTTCCAGAACCAAGAGGAATGGCTTGCCAAATCGATTACCAGCGTTGCGCGTATGGGCTTTTTCTCTACTGATCGCGTTATCAATGAGTATGCGGATAGCATCTGGAATGTTGAGCCACTGGTGGTCAAAGATTGATCTAGGTTTTCGAATGATTCTTTTCTTTTCTTTTTCTTTTTTTGCTGAACTTCTCTCAATACTCTCAGATGGGGTCGTGCACTATTGTCTATTCCATCTGCATCATAGCATCGACTGCAGATTTAACTCACCTGTTTTGCATTTGTGCAGCCACCTAGTGACCCTTTCAGATGTCGAAGTAGGTAGGAACCCAAGTAATATTCTGGCTCTACAATACTATCGATTGTTGACCCCAATATAGCAGCACGTATAAATTTTATAATTTATATCGTATTGAGTAATTCTTATAGAAATCGAGCGGGAGAAACCCCCGGCGCGTCCATCGTACACTGTCAACACCACAGTGGTTCTTAAAAAGCACACGATTACAGAACAGCTGAATGTACGAAAAGACGCTCAAAAAGGAAAAAAAAAAAGCATGACTGGGATATAACGAACCAACACCAATCCCATGCATGCTATGAATCATAATACAAATAGAAGCCATACTTCGTGTCAGAAAAGGGAAATGCTCGGAATGATCAAAGAAAAGCGGAACCACTCAAGAAGCAACGCCCTCGTCGCCCTCGTGAATGGTTGTGGGCTTTTGCTCTGAGAAAGTCTCAGGCCAGAGAAACATTTTCTCTTCGTTGGAGGGAGTAGCAGCTGCCATCAGAGTGGGAACCTGGTAGAAATGATTAGCTCCAAACCTTCAGAAGACCCAGGGGAAAGGGAGACATACAGCCTCCTTGCTGGAGATACGTCGCCACATGTTGGCACGCGGGTTGTACCGTAGGGGCTTACCAACACCGCCAGTCTTGGACTGGTCCTCATGGCTAATAGCCTCGATCTCACGCTTGATATCGGAGAAGGTATTGAATGGTATGAACGAGATTTTGTTCTCCAGGCAGTACTGCTCCAGCCGCAGACCGTGGCGAGCGAAGAGAACATCTGCCTGACGAGCAGCAGCAAGGTCGGAAACTCCGTCGCCGATGAAGACAATCAGCGGCATTTCATCTGGGAGGCACTCAGACTGCGCCTTGGCACGAGCCTCGTTCACGGACAGCGCCTTGTCGTGGCCGAGCTCATTGTCGTGGCGCCAGATTGGTTTCCATTCTGAGCCATCGGGCTTGATGACGGCGTCGTTGGCGACGATGTCGATTGCAGAGGCCTGGTGGTTCGTGTTAGATTGGTTCCTCCTGCCCGAAAGACAAGTCTTCTTTGTCCCGCTGATGGGGCAGCGGGTCGACATACCTCCTTCTCGCCCAAGAATGTGTCCAAAACCCGGCGCAGAACCGGCTTCAGGCCGGCACTGATCACATTGAATGGGAAACCGTTCTTGATGCAGTACTCGTGGAATTCGCGGAAGCCGGGGTCGATCTCGAGGGTCTTCTCCATGATCACGAAGCCGTCGTCGAAGGGGATGTGTAGTGAACCCCACATCTCCTCGGAGACGTCTCGGAACGAACGCTTGCCAGACTTGATCTGCTCGTCCAGCTTGTTACGGGCCTCGGCGCCGCAGCCATGGTTATCGAAGAGAATGTGGCCCGTATCTTGCATAAAAATGGTTCCGTCAAAGTCTTTTGTTTTTTCACGCGTTAGTTATGGATGAGAAACACCATTGGCTCTAGAGGTAAAACCCGGGGTTCAAAAACCGGTGGTGGCAACAATGCGAGACAGGGGTTTCATACCGGAGAAGATGATGATCTTTCTCTTCTGCGGGGTGGACGCAGTGGGTTTCATGTTGGCGTTGGTCATGTTGAAGGAGACTGCGGGGAACTGGTGGGACGAGAAAGAAGAAAAACGACCATCGCAGAAATGGCAAGGACCTGGAATTATATGACACGATGAGAGCTTGCAAGCACCGAGTACTGAATGCGAGCCCTGGCTTGTTCTCGTGGCAAACCGGAACAAGATCTAAGACGATGACGTAGTAGAAGAAACGATATCATAGTGGGTCAGTGGGGATGGTTTGTAGTTAGCAATTGCTGCGCAAGTCGCAGCGTGCTCGGAAAGGACAGTCGGGGCCGTGACTCGCTCAAATCGGCATGATTGGCTGCTGCGCTGGGCGTATAGAGTCCAGACCCGAACAGCCGAAAGAATGGGATCCCGAGGCCAACGCCGCCTCGGGATTGGCTGCCGCTACGCAGACAGTGGAGTATGCGGTCATAGACAGACACATCGTGCATTCGGGGCGGCTTCCATAGGTAGAAGATGTTCGGGTCTTCCCCATACTTGGCCCCGTATCCCGAAACCGTTGGCGATGAAAATGTACACTCCTACATGGCAGGCAAGCAAAAACGCTGATACATCTCACATTAGCCATACTTCAAGGCATTCCCGGTATCACCAGGCTAGCAGCATACACAAAGAACTCCGCTCCTTGCTTTCTAGTCACGTCGCGGTGAGCTCGCTGACCCGTCGCTGCAATTCTGGCACGGCTCGCAGCTGTAAGTCAATTTCTTCCTTCTCACTGCTACGGGTCAGTACGATTGGTCGGCACGATATCGGGGACGCGGGGTGGACGAACTCTTCCAATTCCAACCGTCGTTCCCAGTCAAGCCCGGTGAAAATATAACCTCCCTGGCCATCGAACTGCAAGATCTTCTGATGGTACTTCCACAGACTACGACGGTGTGATACCGTCATCAGAGTAATGCCAAGCTTCTTGGCCGTCTCGTACATGACCTTCTCAATCTCCAAAGTCACGGATGATGTGCATTCATCCAAAATGGCAAACCTGGGCCGGTGGTAGAACAGCCGCGCCATGGCAATGCGCTGCTGCAGACCACCAGACAGCACATCACGCCACTCCTCCTCGGCGTCCCAGCTGCCGGGGCGGTCGACAACCGATGCGATCTCGACTATTGACAGGACTTCGTAAAGATCTGCGTCAGTGACACCCTTGGCGCGCATCTCACGTATTCCGTCAGGGTAAATGACCTGCTGGCGTAGAGTCCCCCGGGAGAGATATGGTCGCTGGGGAATGTAGAAGATGTCCTCGAACCGAGGTTTCTTGACAGAGCCTCCGTATACTGGCCAAAGTCCACCCAAAATCCGGAACAAGGAAGATTTTCCACAGCCGTTTGGTCCGACGATTAGGAGATGATCACCAGGGTGAACGGTGAATGACAATCTGCGTACCAAAACATCGCCGTTCGGCGAGACAATCGGCACGTCAGTAAATTCAATAGAATTGCCTTCCATGACTTCACCACGACCAGAGAGCACAGCAGCGTTTTCCTCAGTCGAAGCTGAAGAAACAAGCTTCTTTTCGAAGCGCCCAGCGACTAGATCGTCCATGACCTCGAGTAGCGACGAGACACGAGAGGTGAAGCCTGCCAGTTCGGAGATCTCCTTATAAGAAAACATCAAACGTCCAAAGGCATCCGATGAGGACAATAACATCCGTCGGTTGGTAACAAAGCCTAGTTCTGTTAGTTGAGTGAAAGATACGTGGACCGGAACGACTCACTTTCGGTCCTGTCGCCCATAGTTTGAGTGACCTGGCCAGGGATCTTGAAGAAAACGGGCAGACTGCAAAGTATTAAACCGAGTGCACCCCAGAAATACTTGATGACGAAGTCCTCCATGAGCCCATGGTACAACCGTCGCCGCAGAATGCGATTCACGTGTTTGATCAGAGTGAAATAACCCTTATCTAGGGTGTCTTTCTCGGCTTCGTGGCCGTGGTAGAGAGCCACCTCCTCGCTGTAATCAATAAGTCTTGAGTGGAGGAATCGGAATTCACCTTCCAGCCGGGCCTCGTCCGCGACATATTTGCCAAACGGCGGCGTGAGCAAGCGCATAACATTGGCAGACAATTGCACCAGCAAGCTCATTATGAAAAGCCCCTCGCCACCAACATTCTTGGATAAGGAATAGTTGTAGATTGCCATGTCGAGAACCGGCTTAGCTAGGTTGGAGTATAGCTCCGCTAGGCTATCTGAGAAGCGCGACACATCGACGGTGACAAGTTGGTCGGGGTTTTTGATCCGATCATCCAGGGCAGAGATAGCGTAAAAGGTCATGTTCGACAGGTATTTGTCGTGGATATAGTCGGTCAAGCGCTTTCGGTAGCTGAGGGCGAGCCTGCATTGGTGGTATGAGAGCTAATGATGGCGGCAAACAAAGTCAGCGATCAGCTTCTCTACAGTCGCATCTTTGAGAATAGCTTTGCATCGCCAGAGAACTTACCATCGAGTTGGTGAATGTCGCTGGGACGGCCACAATCATCCACCATAAAAGACCCAGCAAGAAGTCCTTACCCTTTCCCCGCACCAAATTGCTCACGAGTCGGCCGTCGAGCTCGGCGACGTACAAACTGAGCAGTGTCCGGAGAACCAGGAAGACACTATGGCTCACCAGGAGCCTCAGCTCTTTGCTGCGCCATCCAGGAATCACAATCCGAAGTAAGCGAAGTAAGTGCTTGAAGAACTCCCGGTTGATCTCCACCCGTTTCTTACGCGGCTGCTCGTCTTCGCCGAGACTACTGGTGCCGGGCCGCCTCCGCAACTCCACCTGCTGTGAGGCTGCCTTCTGCTCGGAGATCGCATTGTGAATTCGTTTCGCGAGAGCTGCGAACAGGGCAAGGTAGACGGCGCGTGATATGCGGGTGCGATGTCGGAGGTAGAGGGAAGTGAGACTCGAGAAGATCTGCTTGATGGAGCGGTCGGGCGGTAATAGCTTGGACTGGACGGCCATAGCGACTCAATCGACAAATCAGCCAGATTCCGGGGCGTACATGGCCACTTGGATGGAAAAGAGAGAGCAGAGGACTGGGAGCAAGAAGAGAGAAGTGAGGAAGAGAGAAGTGAGGAAGATAGGAAGTGCAAGTCGAACGGCGGAGGGATGGGGTTGACATGTGATACCCCGGACTCGTGGGGAAATCCAACCGAGGAATTCCCGCCGGACGACTCTATCCTACATCCTACCTTCTATACACCTGCATCGCATCCATGGACATCCTCGCAACTCCTTCATGACTATTGCATTGAATGATGATTAATTTATATGGGCTCGCTCTTTTTCTTTCCCTGCTACATCCCCATCCTCAACACAGACTCAATAATCGATCGGGAATCGCTGTCACAGGAACTCGCCGTACCTATAGATGAGCGCAGGAACGAACACAAATGCCATAGAATAAACGCCGATAAGTTATTCCCCCCGTCGTAGCCCCAGCGCAGCATAGAGACGCGTGCCAGTTAGGGGCAACAGGGCCCCGAAAAGGCTGCGCAATATGGTATTTCCAGCAAGAGCAGAGGCGCTCGCCTCGGTGCCAAATGCATCTACCAGATAGATCCGTGCCGGCATCAAAATGAGAAAAGCACCGAGGCCAATGAAGGCCGTGCCCATGATAGGCACAATCCAGAATCGAATCACCATATGACAATGGTAGCATTCAGATCAAGGACTCCAGAGTTAACTATATCATCAACGCGCATTCGGCAGCCATTCTCAAAAGCATCGATGGATTGAGAGACCGTCTGGAGCAGGATGATGAGTCTCGCATGCCAACTTCAAGCATTGCTCAAGTACAGACGAATTGTCCAAGCCCGAGGCTTCTCTATAGCGGTTACCCTGCGCACATAGCTGTGACTTCAACTCTGAACTGTATCCCGCTGCGGCCTATTGTGGATAAGCTGGTCTTACGCTAGTTATCTCAATTTCTTGAACATGACATCAGGTAAGGTATCATATAATACTTGGCTAACATGAGGTAAACTATCCAGAGTGGATGCAGGGCTATGAAGTCGTCAACCTAGATCCTAACACAATTAAAGAAGAGATGCCATGGCAAAGACTCGTGGAAGATATGAGCAATAAGATACAGCCATGGGGATTAAACATCAGGCATCAAATGAGCTTTTGAAAGGGGAACTTCTTCTATTTTACCGCTGAGCGTTGTGCTGCTACTCGATATACCAGATGATCCTTTTTGGAATTAGAAGGAGCCCTGTAAAGGCGATAGATATTCAAGTGGGACATGGTAACGGAACAATACATGGGTTGTGTATGGTCTGAATCTCAAGAGTGGGGTATTATTTACACGAGTGTTAAAGAAACAGGAGCAATGAAAGACAACGCTTGGCAACACTAGCATAAAGACACATGATTGAAGCTTCGATATGAATGCAATAAGCACGCTACGAGTCAGGCCTGCTCTCGAGAGAATCAGCATCCTTCTTTGCCTCAGTATGACCAGCACCAGGTGAGGATGAAGAATGACGCAGACCACTGTTAATCTGCGCTGCGATCTGGGACTGTTTGAACTTCTCAAAGCTCTCGACATCTTGGCGCTGAGCAGCCCAGAGGTCGTCTACCGTGTTCCCCAGCTTTTCAAAAGCCACGTCGGCATCGACACTGTCGAAGGGGGACTGGGATTGTTGTTCATGAAGATGCTCGAGTCTCTTGCGGAGAACTGCGAGATGTGAATCATCATCTTCGTCGCGATCACCTTGGCCAGCGGGCGGGTTGAGGAAGTCGCGCCGGAGATTTTGACCCAAACGATGAAGATGACCTTCTTCCGATGTCATGGCACGAGCATGGAGAGAAGTCATGGAACTGGTTCGGGACAGATGGATGGCGTATTGATCAGTTTCTTCATCGTCGACCGCATTTTCGTTTTCCATCATGCTGCCGCTCAAGTTACCACCCAAAGTGCCTGAACCCGTAACTTCCTCGCCGGAATGTTGGGAGATATTGTCTGGAAGTGAAGAGGGAGGCTGGGAGGCCAATCGCGTTTCGGGGTATTCATCCTCAAAGCGCTGGATCATCCTATGCAGCGTAAAGTCCAGGAATTGCAGACGCCCTGTGGTGAGAAATTGAATCAGCATATTGCGCACTATTCTAACCCAGATGTTTTGACAGAGGTACTCACGGTAGTTCGCGTCGTTACCAGCTCGGTCTTCACGAATAAGGGCCGACTGAATCCTCGTCCGGATGTTGCGAGCCGATTCGAGCAAGTTCCTCGACATGACACGAGGCTTCTTGGTAACGACACCTCTTGATTTCCGACGTCGGGGCGTGGTAGTGCCACTTGCAGGTGCAGATTGGTCCCCCAGAAGTTCGCTCCCATGCTGATCCAAATTTCCAAGACAAACACCTAGCGCCTTCACCACGCCAGTCCCGCCAATAACGTAGTCTTCGTCAGGGGCTGGATCATATTCTATGTCACATGGCTCGTCAAAGCCACTGCCGTTCCCGACAATATGTTGTAAGATTCCTGGTACTGCAGGATCCTTACTAGGTGATGTAATCGATTCTGATATCTCTTCGGCAATTTCACCACCCTCGAGATTGCGAAGCGAGTAGGCAACAATCTGAGAGGCGAGTGCTTTCACAACTTCATTATTCTCCGCAGTGGGCACATCGATATCCACAGCGATGATGGTCTTCGACACACGAACAGCAGCCATCATCGAAGCATAGACGGCACACGCTTCTTCCTGGACAACGGGGTCCACGGCAGAGGCCAAAGACTCAATCTGCGGGTTCTCTAGAATATTCAGATGGCATAGACTGGGGCACTCCGGTAGAATCTCAGCCAAGCCAATAGCATGATCTGGCGACAAATTCACATCGGCGAGGTGGATTCGTTTCAGGGACGACATCCTTGGTAGAAAACGCCGGAAAGCTCCCAGGGCATTTGGCTGCAGCGAGAACAGCTCAGGATTGTGGGAGAAGTCAATGAAGCGAAGGTTGCGCACCTGACTGAGGGCGTGCAGCAACGGACAGATCACCAAAGGGTTCAGAGCGCAATCAGCCAGACTCAGCGCGAAGAACGGCTGTTCGGGGTCAAGAGCAGCGGCGATGAGATCGAGATCACTCTTGATAGGATTTCCTCCCAGATCTAAACCTTCACACTGCCCGGCTTTGAGGTATTCAACCACGTGTTCCAAGCCTTCTCTCGTAATATCATTATTCGCAATTCCTAGTCGCCGCAACCCCATTTGCGTGGCTGCTTCACATATCTTTTTGACTTGCTCAGCTGAGGGTTTACACTCGCTCAGTAAGAGTTCTTCAAGATGATCGCCACTGAAGCGCTCCGATAAGGCTTCGGCAAAGGTGTCGCAGACGTCATGGGCAGAAGTCTGGAATGAGGCTTGGGACGAAACTTGGGATGATGAGCTATCGACTGAAGGCCGGGGCTGAGGAAAGGGAATGCCTGACAAATCGATGGCCTTGAGTGATTTTGCCAGATGAATAAAGAGCCCAATATGGCGCCATCCTTCTCGACCGATCTTCGGGTTGTTCTTCAAAGAGAGCTTTTCGACGACTCCCCACCGTTCATCTTTCATGATCAGTGACTCTGACTTCCGAGCCCGTCTCCGGCGATAGCGCATCTGTTCGACAGTTTTAGTCGACAGTAATCCGGCCAGAATAGCTCGCACAGACTCATCCGTCAAGGCACAATTCTCAAGGATGAGCTTGCGGACTGGAACGACGGCAAGCCAGTCACTCAGGGTCGCAATGTCTTGCGAGGTCATAGGAAAGTTGCTGAGATCAAGTGCCGCCACAGTGCCCGGAGATTCCGCCAAAGTTGAAGAGGGCGAGGAAATTTCATCAACTACTCTTTTGAGAACTGGGCTCTCTCGCAGTTGGCAGCAACGGCGGTAGATGCGGACAGGGTCGGTAGTGGGATGGCTTTGAGTCTTGGAGCGAGAGGTACCAGGCACTACAGGACGATCATCGTCATTCTCCGCATCTAGCTGTAACGGGATGGAGCCATTTGCAACAGCTTGTCTCCGCTTGCGCTCTTTGCGTTCCTTCCGTTCTTCTTCCGAGCGTTTCTTCTTTTCTTGCTTGCGGGTGGGGTCCTTTGCTTCACCGTTCGGCTTAGCATCGGCTGGAATTTTTGTGCTATCGATGGCCTGCGCCGGGGGAGGGGATGGAGTGTCCGGAGGACTGGGCACTTGAGTTGGTGTGGCCAAAGATGCTGGTGCGTCAGCCGGTGCGTCAACCGATTTCGGTATCGACGTTGATGATTCCTTCTCAGCGGCTGCCGCTTGGGGGCTCTTCAGAGCCTCAGCCTCCTCCTCCCCCTTCTCCTTAGTCTCGGCTTTGGCATTAGCTTTCGTATCGGTCTTCTTTGACTTGTGGCGATTAGACTCGGGCAGAGGCTGTCGGAGTTGACTGATCGGAGGCGCATCCTCGTCGGAATCACGATGGGAGACGCCGGCAATTTCCACATCAACGCAGAATGCGACACGGTGAAGTTTTGCTTGATCGAGGTCTGAGATTTTGCATCGGTCGCGACTCTGGTCGAGGTTCATCACGCGCCGCGGACAGATACTTCCGTTCGCGGGTAGCTTGGGCAAACCACCCGAATTAGACGAGAATTTGCGCAGTGCATTGTGGATGAATGAGGGGCCTTTCGGTGAGGTAGAAGTAAAAGGATTCGAGTCGTCCTTCTTCTCTTCTTCCTTGTCCTTCGGAGAGAAAGCAGCCCCAAAGGGATTGTGGGTATCGAGAGGAGATGCCGCTTTAGGGCTTGACGGACCTCCTTTGAGACTCGACTGCGACGGTGGAGTTGAGCCGGAGGAGAATTTCGAGCTTAAGTTTGATATCCACGAATTCCTGCGCCCTCCGACAGGCTTGGGAGCGCTCTTCTGCGCCACTGGCGATGGGGTTGCAGGCTTTTGCTCTTTCTGCTCCGCAGGCTTATCATCCGTATGCGGTTTCGATTCGGTCTGGTCCTTATCATTTTGCGAATGGCGGTTCGGGTCCGAACCGGGGGAGGAGACTGGGCGTGCGGGACTGCTATTAGAGCGAGATCGGCGTCGCGAGGTAGGTGGTGCGGTCGGGGAGTCCTTGTCAGCAGTAGACCTGTCGCTGACCATGGACGACACCGATTTTGTGCGTGACAAATGATCTGAAGGCAAACGTGTTAGAGACTGCGTGCCCACTGTCGCTCAAGAGCCTCCGGCCGATTCCGCCCCGCGGGTTGTACCCCAAGTCACTACCGACACCCAAGTGGGACTTGCCTTTCTGCGAATGATGGAGCCAGCTCACGTCCACCGTCTGAACACCCTCCATCTTGGTTTCTCCTCGGGAAGTTTCACGGTTGAGGACAGTTAGGACAGGTTCAGGACAGTTAGGACAGGCAGAGGCCTGCGGCGACGGTTGAGCAACGGTGGTGGCGCGGAATCTCAGTAGATCGAATGACGGGGTAAGCCTAGATCGGATGATGCATAGTTGGCTGATCCCCCACTTTGTACGGTTTATTATAGGCCAGCAATGATCCCAGTCCAATTTCAGGTCCTCGGCACTCGCAGGGAGTGGATGCGACGAGCTGAAATTCCGGTATGCGACCGAGTAATGTTCCCGATGGTCGAAGTTGAGGTTGAGGCACGCTATAGGTGACGGTGCACGGATCTCGCCATCAAGGTACGACTGAAGGACGGCATGATATGAGGAGAGGGCGAAATCGGCAGTGGAAAAGTCTGAGAGGCCAAGCCAAGGAGAACCAGGAGAAATGGAGGCACTGGAAGCGACCGGACGGGGAAGATTAAGCATCGCCAGGTGACATAATCGCCCCCGAACGCAAAGGTAAATGGAGAGGGAGAGGCACGTGAGGTCACATACGCATTCTCTGAGTGGTCCAGCGCAAGGTTGAGTCCGGAGTCCTTGACTCCGGACTCCGTCGATAGTACGGGACTAGCACGAGTAAGTGCCAAAAGCTACAGGCACAGCTAGTAGAGTATGGACCAAGTGGAGGAATATGATGGACTGGGTGAGCCTTGTGCGGGCTCGTAACTGCTGGTCCATTCCGGGGCCCCTGAACGCCCGGTAGATCCATTTCTGGGACGCCGGCCGAGACCTTGTAACACAGAGAGCGGGTATCTGCAGGAGAAGGGAGTATAGAGGAAAAAGACACACAATGAGGAAGATCCCCCCACCCTAAAAAAAACGCCTTCCAGCCCAAGAAAATCGAGGGCCCAATCAAACCTCGGGAACAAGCAAGAAAACTCCGCCGCACACTATGCAACACAAAAAGGAAGTCAAAAGGAAAATCGATACTAATAATGAGCAAATGTCGTCACCGCGTGAATCCCGCAGTCCAATTCCGCCTGCAGTCTCCCCACTATTCCGCGCTAGGCACGTCCTTGAGGATCTCCCACCCATATTCCTCCTCGGGGTTCTCGGGCTCCATTCCAAGCGCATTGCGGTATGCGCGAACCTCGTTCTGCAGACCGGCGATGACCCGGAGGGGCAGCTCCTCTTCCTCTGAGCGGAGTCGATGAGCGGTCCGGATCATCTCAGCGCACTTCATGGTTTGTGCATGCCAGTAATCGCGGTCCAGCCGGCTTTCCAGGTGGGCGTCCCGTTCGGCCTGGAGGAGATTGTTGTAGTGGCTCTTTTGGTAAAGGTAATGCATGTTGTTGTTCTGGCAGTAGTTGCGGATCTGCTCCACCATTGTGCCCATGCCGGCCTCGTAGTCGCCGATCAATTTGGTGTTCTCCAATTGTTCATGCTTGAGTTCTTCGACCAGTCGCTTTTCCTTGGCGAGGGCACGTTCCAGCTCAGAAATCCGGGCGGCTGTGAGAAATACGTCAGTAATCATAGCGGGCCTGCAGAGGACGATGTCATCAACACACCAGAGATTTCGCCGTTGATCTGCTGCATCGCTGAGCTAGCATTGTCGGAGGACCCATGTTTCTGTGAACCCACATCAGCTTAGACTCTGCCTCCCATTCGAGGTTTTGATCCGATCATACCATAATCTCTTCTGCACTCGATACGATATTCTTTGTCACTTCCCGATTATTCTTCAACACATCGCTCAGCTCCAGCACCATCTCGTAGAGGTGGTGAAGATCCATCTGATGGCCTGCGTTCATGGACATGCCGCCGTTCATGGCCGCCATACCACCTCCGTTGATCTGGGAGGAGTGAGAAACTGCGGGAGACATGGACTGGCGCGGGATGTTCATGTTGGGGGCGCCAGGGGAATTTTCTGCGTAGCCCGAGAACATGCCCGGGCCCGGGCTGTTGCCGGACATTCCCGCACTACTGTTCATAGAGATGTCGGCGGCCGCAAAGGCACGGTTGAGCTCGTCAAGTTGGGGGTCGTAAGGATTGAAAGAGCGCGAGGTGCCGTTATCTTCGTCGAACCAGGAGGCGTGGTGTTCAACGCCCAAGACCTCCTTTTGAAACTTCTCAAGGTCACGGCGAGTAACGTGGGTGGAACGACGGCGGTGCCCACGCGTGAAAGGTGCCTTGGAAGAGGAGGGAGGAGTGGCGCCCTCGATGATGGCGGCGCAAGGGTCAACTGGATGAGCAGGGGCAGGATCAATCGCGGTGTCGTTCCAGTACTCGAGCTCGGCGGTCGTGGAGGCCGGAGCGCTGTTGTGATGGTGGTTGGAGTGGCTGCCCACACCATGCCCAATCGGGTTAGCCCCCACGCGCGAGTTTAACCCGACCAGGCGCTTCATCCTGTCCAGAGCACTCATCTATGCTCCCAGGGCGAGATACAGGCGAGAGAGTCGGCGGTGTATCCTGGCATGTTCGTTTTCGAGGCGCGAGGCCGACGTGTTCGAATCTCGGGTGTAGGCGTAATAGATCGATGGAAGGGTGCAATTTCAAGGAACCGGTGAACTTTCTCATTGCCTTGATCGCACCTGCTGCACCACTCCGCCGGTCGGTTCTGCAAGTTCTGCAAGCGTGAGTGGATTCGCAAAGTGTGCGCCTTCCCCTTGCGCTAGTCTGGACCCAGCGCTATTTATCATGCTCGGAAGTCTACCTAGGTAGTGTGGGAACGAGAAAAACTCTACGTGAATGGCTCGCGGCCATGGTTACAGTAGGTGCCAGGATTCTAAATCTGCAGTGCTAGCCTCATATCAACCCGCAGGGATCAGGGTAGGTGAAGGGGAATCATGTCAAAGTATTATTCAGAAATTAGTTCGTCAAAGTCATACCCCCGAGTTCAGCAAGGCTTCCAGCCGCCGGTCGGACCCTGGAAGCAAGTATTCTTGTCCCTGTTGGATGTGGCCGCTTTTCTTCTGTTGAGAAACCCTTCCTCCGACACGCGCAACGAGCATACGCATCTTCTCTATCTCCTGTACGAGTTCTCCATCTCGAGTCACCAGGTTTGGTTGAATATTCTGTTGAGGCTGTTGCAATGGCTCGATGAGGCGTTGCAGATGCTGGAGCTGATCAAGGCGTCGTTGCCGCTGCTGCCGCTGCTGGTCTAGACTGGCGAGTCGCTCCCGGAGCTCCTGGTATCTGTACCACAGGGGTTAGCCAGATGGAACTATAATCGGAGAAAATCCAGATGTATTCGAAG
Source organism: Penicillium hispanicum (assembly GCF_028827665.1). Classification (NCBI taxonomy): domain Eukaryota; kingdom Fungi; phylum Ascomycota; class Eurotiomycetes; order Eurotiales; family Aspergillaceae; genus Penicillium; species Penicillium hispanicum. The sequence goes on along the minus strand of NW_026623198.1, from coordinate 2,374,976 downwards.
GCGAACCTTGCACTTTCACCGTCATTGGTGCCTTGGGACTGTAGATCCAATGGCAGATTGATGATATTCCTGGGTCGTGTTAGTTTGTATATCCTCGGACAAGGCTTGTCGTACGAAGGATCTGGTGGGTTTACATGTGTCTAGACAAATCTGCTGTTTTCTCTATCCCATATGAGAAAGCAGCTTTACTCCGCGACTCCTGATTGACCGAAGACCAGTAGAGCGTAGCAATCTGGTGGGCGATATGGTGAATCGCTTGCGAGGAGTAAACGACGCGATTGTGTTGCTTCGCAGCCGCATTTACTAGTAGCGGTTTAGTTCTAATTAAATGTGGATGCGTATACCGAGGCCACGCAGTATCCAAGGGGAAGGGGTGATACCTTTGTGCAGTACATCTTCAATCACCTTCTCACTTAGATCGCCCTCCTCGGTGTCCACCGCATAATTTCGCCAGTCTTCGGGTAGCTCGAAGTTCTCAGAAAGAATACGAACTTGACCACGAATAAATGCGGACTTCAATTCAGATATTGTGCGAGTCGAATCCATCTCGTGGATGAAATAGAAGGAACCTTCATCGTTTGTTCCCGCGTAGTGATGTGCCCTCCATCCAAAACGCGTCCTCGCGCTTATCGATAAGATCACGTGTGATGCGACAGCACGAATGGTAAGAGTTGCGATTGCTAAAAAACGCATATTTTGGAGCTTGATTTCAATTGGTGGAGGAGGTACTCTCATATACATCTCCAACCCCCTCAATTTATTCAGCATTGCAATATTGGATGGCGAACAACGGTCCCTCGGTCTCCAACCACCCCGTACCTCGGCAATACCACATTGCCTCGATGGAACCCGACTTCTCCGCAAGGACTTGATGATAAAGCTACCCCACCAAAGCGAGAAGGCCATTCTACCTAGACTCATTGAACCTGAAGATTGATTCCTTTGTTCTCTCACGGATATATCAAGATGGCGGAGACCAAGAGGCCCGTGGGCCTTCTTTTCGACATTGGGGGCGTGTGTGTACGTATCTATGTACACCTGATTAAACGCCGAGGAGGGTATCGCTAATAGTGCCACAGGTTCTCTCCCCATTTCAAGCGATTCTCGACTATGAGATATCACGAAACGTTCCCCCGGGGTGGGTGAACTTTAGTATCTCGAGGACGTCGCCCAACGGGAGCTGGCATAAGCTTGAGCGAGGCGAAATCACCATGGATGCCGACTTCTTCGCGGGATTCAATCAGGATCTACGAAATCCTGCCCTATGGAAGCAGTTCCACGAGCAACTACAGAAGAGGAAGGGTGCGAGCGGCACGCCCTCCATCCCCCCACTCCCGGAGGTGGATGCCGAGTGGCTCTTCTGGGAGATGATGAGAATATCTCGCACACCAGACCCATATATGTTTCCAGCCTTGAAGAAGATACGAGAGTCGGGCCAGTATCTAATGGGTGCTCTGTCCAATACCACCAAGTTTCCGGAGGGGCATCCGTATAACGGCGATTCCACCGGGGTCAAATCGCAATTTGATTTCTTTATCTCGTCTGCACACACCGGACTTCGCAAGCCAGATCCTAAGATCTACGAGGTTGCATTACAGGAGATGGATAGCCTGGCCAAGAAACGTGGACTGATGGGGGTTCAGCCGGCGGATATTGTCTTCTTTGACGACATTGGCGAGAACTGTAAAGCCGCGAAGAGAGCAGGTATGCGAACTGTCAAAGTGACGCTTGGAAAGACAGAGGATGTAGTCAAGGAGCTGGAGCAACTCACTGGTCTCGAGTTGTTAGAAAGCGACAAGGCCCGACTATAGGGACAGAACCGGGTATATTACAGGAGCTTCGTTTTTCTGTTCCTTCACGACAGATACATACTCTAGAACAGAATAAAGAGCAAGATGGTAAATAAGGGAGCATGCACAAAGCCGAGAGAATTGCTGATGAGTTGGGGCTTAAGCCATTCCCGAGTTCGCACGGAGTTCCCGTGGCCTCGTCGCCAACCGCACTTTTGGCGGGATGAAGTCGCCCGCTAAGCGAAATCCCCCACAAAGGAACAAGGCCGCCGCGCAAAATTTCTCCTTCCTCCTCAACCGACCTTAGGCTTCAGCACCGACAACCGTCAAAATGGTGAGTGTGTTTGCCAGCGAAGATGGTTGATTCCAATCTGCTTGAAAATATTCTTCTCTTCCCTCCGGCCTCGCTCGGAGCCGGGTCTTTGCAAGATGCTTCGGACAAAATTTTCTGAAGCGCAAATTGCTGACTCGCGATTTTCCCTCTTGTAGCCTTTCACCAAGCTTGTCAAGAACGATGCGTACTTCAGGTAAGCGACATATTCTTCCCTCTGGATCTGGGTCGGTAATTGGGCTCGTGCTGACTTTTTCCAGTCGCTACCAGACTAAGTACCGCCGCCGCCGCGAGGGTAAGACCGATTACTACGCCCGCAAGCGCTTGATCACCCAGGCCAAGAACAAGTACAATGCCCCCAAGTACCGCATGGTCGTCCGCTTCACCAACCGCGACATCATCACCCAGATCGTCTACTCTGAGATCTCCGGCGACAAGGTCTTCTGCTCTGCCTACGCCCACGAGCTGAAGCGCTACGGTATCAACCAGGGCCTGACCAACTGGTCTGCTGCCTACGCCACCGGTCTGCTCTTGGCCCGCCGCACCCTGAGCAAACTCGGCCTCGCTGAGCAGTTCCCTGGTGTCGAGGAGGTTACTGGCGAGCACTCTCTCGTCGAGGCCGTCGAGACCGAGGATGGCGAGCGCCGTCCCTTCAAGGCCTTCCTTGACGTCGGTCTTGTCCGTACCTCTACCGGTCACCGTGTATTCGGTGCCATGAAGGGTGCTTCCGACGGTGGTATCTTCATCCCTCACTCCGACCGCCGTTTCCCCGGATACGACATTGAATCCGAGGAGCTCGATGCCGACCTGCTCCGCAACTACATCTTCGGTGGACACGTCTCTGAGTACATGGAGACCCTCGCCGATGAGGATGAGGAGCGCTTCAAGTCCCAGTTCGCCAAGTACCTCGAGGAGGAGATCGATGCTGGTGACCTCGAGGAGCTCTACCAGGAGGCCCACAGCGCCATCCGCGAGGATCCCTTCAAGAAGGACGAAGAGGCCGGCCCCAAGAAGTCCAAGGAGGAGTGGAAGGCCGAGGCCAAGAAGTACAAGGTCAACAAGCTCTCCCGCGCCGAGAAGAAGGCCCGTGTCCAGGAGAAGATCCGCGAGCTTGCTGCTTAAGCGAGTGGTCGGTTTTCTTGACGAGTTCTTCGGTGCGTCTCATAGCCTCAAAAAAGTTCCAACCAAATTGAACATGAGGGAACTGGCTCTGCCAGTCGGCGTTTCTTCTTTTTCAGATGTGATGTAGATGATGGATCATGGCTCATACCACTTTTGTTACGTTCAAGGGGTCTTTTCTTCGGGAGCAATTAGTTCGGTGTTTATCCAAGGCAATTTCTTTCCACAGTTCTAACTGCTCCAATGGTCATGCAATCCCATCGTTCCCTCAAGTGCTTCCCTCGCTGCGATGTTCTTGGAATGGAAATCGTAGGTTTTCACTCGTATCTGGTAAACCTATGTACGGCTCCTGGCCACATAAGGTCTTATGGCTCCGTTGGTTTCTTTGGTCTGCGGTCCTGATCCTGGACTGTCGATCTAACCATGATGGCAACCTCACACTGTCTCCTACCCGCCACGTGACTGACACCTGAATGAAACCCATCATCATTCATCACTCTTCGCATTTCTTTTCGATAATTCGTTCCTGAGCCATGAAGATATATCTCATCCGGCATGCGGAGACAGTCCACAATGTAGCTCAGGCATAGTGAGTAACCAGACTCCGGAGACTCCGATTACCGGTTCCCAGCTTGTTTGAACTGACCTCGCGAACAGTGCCGGCACCACTGACTCGGCTCTGACGAACCACGGTGTGCTTCAGATAGACCATCTGGCCCGTGGCTTTGCATCCAAATCTATCTACTTCGAATATGTGTTTTCTTCAGATCTGAGGCGAGCTCGCGATACAGCGGAAGGTATTTGCCGCCTGCAACCAGCTCCTCTTGACCCCATTATAGCACCAAACCTCAGAGAAAAGGATTTTGGTTCACTGGAGGGACTCCATTTCAATGCTCCTAGTGCCTCATCTCGACATAGTGAGACATGGTCTGCCAGACCAATGAATATATCTTCGTCGGCACACGTCGAGAGTGAGTCGGTAGTCTCAATGAAGCGACGGGCCAATTCGTTCCTTAATGAGCATCTCATACCTTTGATGCTTGAGCGGCCAAATTTGCGAAGCAATGTGGCTATTGTTGCTCATGGCATCATTCTCCGTGTCCTTTGGGGTTGCCTTGTCGAGATCTTCGATCCCATAAGCATCTCTCTGGCGACCGGCGATTCTTCGATAGATGATGGACCGGCAGCCTTTATCACACCAGGCTGGTCAAATACAGGCGTAATGGAGTTATTGATTGAACCAAGTCCGGCATTGTCGACTACTCAAGATTCGGCCCCGAGTCCTTCGGCAGGATCAGCCATAGATGCTCAACCGCCAGCAGAGAATACCCCCGCTTTCAATTATTTACTACATGGCTGGTCCATGAAGATCCTGTCGATCAACAACAAGGTGCATCTCGCGGGTTTGCATCGGACACGTGGAGGAATTGGCAGTGCTTCACACGACACAAGGCAGAAGAAGATCGATCATTTTTTCAAACAGGAAGGCTTCGAATAAGTACGAATAGAAACAGAAGAGCCGTGGTAAACAATGAATGCATCGCCCATTTACTATTTTACTTCGTTCCAAATAATACGATCATTCGGTGTAAAACACCTCATCCAATACTTTCCACCAACCAGGACCGTCGGCACTGCTCACTGCGCGCGGGATAGGGCTCTCCTATCATAAAATCAGGGTGTTGGTCAGGTGAATCGGAATGAACCGAGGGTTAACGATAATACCTGCATCCCATCAGTCATAGCCCACCACTCCCGCACCTTGGGATTCGCTCGCATGCGCTCCATATCACTCTCGAAGTCTGTACCGACGTACTTGAAAGTCGCAAATAGAGTACGGTCGTTATCGAAGAAGATGGAATCTAAAAGTATGCCATCGTCGCGTGGTCAGCTAATGGAGCGTAATAGGCCAGAGCAAATAAAGAGGCTCGATTCCCACAGTCCTTGATATTGCAGTCCTTGATCTGTTGCAAAACTTCTGACCAGACATTGGCATGGCATTCTTTGTACGCAGCCACGGCGGCAGGCTTCAGATGAACGATCTGGGCGATGCGGCGGGCCGGAGACATTTCCAGTGGAGAGTGACGTGAGGGCAGATCCAAGGTAATTGCGCGAGACAATGGTTTTGGAAAAGGAAAGAATGAAAGATCTCTAAGAGCATCACGCACGAGATCCAACAAGCCTGGTTATTTGCCTTGCGGATCTCGCCGCAGTGTTAGCCCGCTCTCGGGGTATGCTAACCCGAAGCCCGTGCTCTCGGCATGCGAGAGTTGAAATCCGCATCAGACAGAATGTTATTTATGCAAGGAAACTGGCGACATCATAATATAAAGGGACGGCTAGACAAAAAGAGTGTTTATATTGAATCGGAGCATTGCTTAGATATCTCTTCAGGATCGGATCACCGGGTGTTTTGGTACGGGCTGAATCCAACTGACGGCCAAATTCGCCGCCATAGAAATGACACCTATAATCCACAACGACCGCCCGTATTGGGAGCCATTGTATCGGAAAATGATAGCAAAGATAATTCCTCCCAGGTTGCCGAATCCGCCCACGAGACCGGACACAATACCTACATAATGTATGTTAGCGTTGACCGAGCAGTTCTAGACAACAGGTACGGCTTACCATTGGCATAGGGATGCACATGAGGAACGACGGCAAAATTCGCACCATTGGCTGCTTCCAGGAAGAATGCAAGTCCTGCCATTAGACCAAACATGGTAGCTTCAGATGTCGGGTTAGACAATCCAATCGCCAACAGGAAGGCACCCATGACAAGACCCAAAAAGGACATCAAGAGCTTCTTCGACCAGACATTATCCGTGAAGCGATAGAGTACATCTGCGATGAAACCACCTGCGGGGCGGAAGACCACATTCAACAGGCCAAACATGGCAGCCCATTGACCAGTCTTGGTCTGGCTCATGGAGGGGAAATTTTCGGCATAGTAGGTCCCAAGAAAAGAGTTGATGGCTAGTTCTGACCCAAATGAGCAAGCGTATGGAATTGCTACAGCCATCGAAGACAGGCTGAAAGCAACGCTTAGGGCTTCCTTGCGGGTCGGAGCGATCACTGTCTCTTGTTTGTAGACGCCTATCTGGCCCATCGCAGATGCGTCCTTGTCAAATACCTGGGGAGATTGAGTACCCTTCTTTTCCACATCAACACTCGCATTGTTGTAGATGGAGGGGGGGCTCGATGGCACCTTCGAGGTTCTACCGGAGTTGACGTCGACAATGTTCCCGTCTGAGGGTGATTCGCTAGAGGTATTCCCTTCGGCCCAAAGATGTCGTTCCGACCATTTGCCAGTCGGCGTGTCCTCGCACAGAAATAGCATTCCTAGTGCAATGGCGGTGATTATAATGAATGGGACAATATAGGCAACGCGCCAGGCCTTGTGGGGGGTGAGGCCTTGTGCAGAGACGAGAGAGTCAAATATCGCAGGCATAACAAAGCTGGAAATGACGTTAGCAAGTCTCGATGAGAAGATATGTCAAATGCCACATACTAAGTTATGCCTCCGCCGGAATTGCCCCAGCCTCCGGCTAGGGAGTTGGCCGTGCCAACGATTTTCTTGTCAAAGAATCCAGTGCACCAGACTTGACAAGGAACGAAAGTGCCCCCCAAGATGCCCACGAAGAATCGCAAGGCAATCAGACCGTTCGGGTTTGTGACGAGGCCGGCCATGGCAGTCGGAATGGCTCCACTGAGTAGAAGTCCCACAAAGACCAAGCGTGGCCCAAAACGATCACACAGCGGACCGGCAACCAACCGAACAAGTAATCTGATATTTCGTTAGAGTCGCTATTCCACAAGATTCACTTGAGATCTCTTACGTTGCTAGAAGGGCAACAATGTTTGAGTTGGAGACCTCGTCTTGAGTCATATGTAGGTCTTTTTTAATGGTGACAGTCAACTAGAAAGGAGATGATACTCAGTCACTGCACCATTATTGGAACTAAACACTGAGGAGATTGACTCACCAACGGTGGAAATGCATACCATGAGAGGAATGCAACCATGAAGCCCAACCATGAGAAGAAGAATACTCGTCCATATTGATCAAAGGGGTTCAAAACAGGGATGGACTTGGCTTTGCGATTACCGGGATTGATCTCCGGAGATGCAAAGAGAAGTCTGAGAAATCCGGCCGCCATTTATGCGCTAAGATGGCGTGAAGTTATGGTCTGATGCCAAATCTCGACGGCTACAAACACGCCTGGGTCGATTCCAAATGAATAATATATGCGGTTTAAGAATAAGTTCGGGACTTTCGGGGCTGGCTCTGGAAAAGATTGGACTGAGTGGTTCCCTAGGAAGTGAAAAGGATAGACATGAACATCTAAATAGTTAGATATCAACAGTGTCGAATATCGTCATGCACTGAGTTTCAGGTGTGTTCCCTTATGACACACAGAGCCACAATCACAGCTATCGGGTGTCAGGTCAGTGAAATTCCACGGAGTTAACTGGGACGTGGCTTAGCAAAAAAGGAAAAAGCACAAACTGGATCTATCTATACACGCTGATTCGACCGTATCCTTTCCCCGTCAATTCTTGGCTACACGGGGTTAGGCTTCAGCGCGACAGGGTCTTGAATGGCGGTAGCGATAAGAGACGAACCGCAATAACCTATGAAAACGACCCGTATAGCGTTCTCTGGGCATCAGGACGAATGATAAGGCCGGAACTGTGCAACTCCGCGGGTTTGCCATGCAGAAGAGCCGGGACAATGTCTGGGGATGGTGTCTGCCCCTGGGTTTGGGGACCCACGCTTCCAGCAGCCACTGATAAACGTGCCGTCTCTTATTGGATGGTGACTAGCCACGAAGATAGCCGGAGATGCAAGTCGGTGACATGATCGGGTCGATCGGGTCGATCTGAGCTCCGCGGAAATAGTTTAAACAGAATCGCGATGCCGAAAATTCGACGGGCTAAGGTCCTGAAGATCAAACCTTGACTTAACGTCCGTTCCTTTCCAAGCTTTGCCCTATCCCAACCCAATGCGGATGAAGCATACTCCACCTACCTAGCCATGAAGTTGTGTTCTTGGTACATGGGAAACAGCTTATGCGATAACTCTACAGTTGACGAATTCCTTAATTCGTTCGGCCTTTTCCCAGTCATCCTGGTTTGCCAGCCGTGGAAGCTGTTGGTACGCCCCCCCCTCAGACTATAGAAATTAACCATGTTGTATGCTTGATCAGAGTGAGTCTAGACTAGATACATGCAAAGAACAGTAGGCTCCAATACTATGAAATATTATTGTCCTTGGCTCGCGCTTTTACTGGGTTGGACAAGAGTTTCCGTTCATATCGGGTAGTAATAATCATAGAAACGGACACACGGCGTCACCGAGACGCAATCTGGAAAGGCAAACTTCGAGATAAAAATTGTAAATTGCATTCAAAATCCGCTTTCCTGAACTCCAGTCCACAAGCATCTAGTAGACTATGCACCAGCATCCATAGAGAGATTACCAGTCAATTCCATTGGCTGGTTGAATCGGTGCTCGCGCTGGAGCATCTCCGTCAGCCACTTTCTTCCCCTTCATCCCCTTGTATCGTTTATCCACTTTGTGGAATGGGTCTGAGGCTTCCCCCTTTCGAACCTTCCATTTCTCAGTCCCCAAAATCGCATCGAGTTCCTCAATTGGCGGCAACTTCAGATAGATCCAACCATCATCCCTCTCTTCCACCGGGAAAGTAGCGATGTTCATACTCTCATCATTAGAGCACCGCCCCGCTTGTTCACCGTTGAGTTCAAAGTTGCGCTTGTGGTAGGGGCAAGAAACCCAGTATTTACCTGCATCGTCGTCGCCGATCAGACCGTCAGACAAAACGAATGCTCGCTTATGGGGACACATTTGCTGCGTTGCGTAGAATTTGCCCTTGATCTTGAAAACGGCGAGTTGAGTGTCACCGCGCTTGACATTAGCAGATGAGACTTGTGGAGGTTCATCCGAGAAATGATCGGCCCGGACGATAGGCTGCCATGACAGAGTGGACCACTGATGGCCCTTGAAATCTTCCAAAGCAGAATCTTTGGCCCAGTACGTAGGTCGCTGTTGCGAACGCTCTTGAATTACTTCCACCGTCTCAACAGTCTCGTCTGTGTTGGCAAACTGCTGGAAGGTCTTGCGCCGCTTAGGATCTCTGACGGTCTCAGTCCACTCGCAGAAGTAACTGCCAACCAATTTCTCCATCTGCTTTTCCATGTCCGCACATATCCCCAGCTTGTCGTCGATGATGACCTCTCTCAGGTAGCTGATCCCACCTGGCAAGTTCTCAATCCATCGGGCTGTTCGTTGGAGCTTGTCTGCAGTGCGAATATAGAATATGAGATATCGGTCGATGATGGGCATTACCATCTCTGGAGGCACATCCTTGATAAGCAGCTCGGAGTGACGGGGATTTGCACCACCGTTGCCGCCAACAAAGATGTTGAAGCCTTTCTCGGTGGCAATAAGACCAAAGCTGCAGAAACGTTAGCTTGCAACTTTCGAGTCTTATAGAAAGTGGTTGACGAACTCCTTGTTCTGCGCTTCGGCACACTCTCGAACACAGCCAGAGACCGCTGCCTTAAATTTATGTGGCGCTCGGATACTCTTGTACCGTTCCTCCAGCCGAATTGCCATTCCAACACTATCGCCAATGCCAAACCGACACCATGTAGTGCCGACACAGCTCTGTAAGGCATCAGAACACAGTCCACAAAAATGAGGGTTCTCAAACATACCTTGATTGCACGGAGCGCTTTGGCATAAGCATGACCGCTCTCCATTCCGGCATCGACAAGTTCAGTCCAGATGTTCAAGAGGTCTTGCTTTTTTGCGCCGAACATATCGATTCTTTGAGCACCGGTGATCTTGCAGTAAAGACCATATTTTTTTGCCACGGAACCAATAGCAATGAGCTTGTCCGCCGTTATTTCTCCACCAGGTACCCGAGGGACCACAGAGAATGTTCCGTTTCTTTGGATGTTCGCAAGGAATTTATCATTCGTGTCTTGAAGGTCGTTGTATCCCTTGTCCATGATATGGGGGTTAAACAAACTAGACAGTATTGATGCAATCGCTGGCTTGCAGAGCTCGCAGCCAAGAGAGTTGGGATTTTTCCCTGCCGCTTGCATTACTTCAACGAACGTCTTCAGCTGCTTGACCGCAACAATGTTGTAAAGATCTGCTCGCGAGTATGGGATATGCGGACACACTTTGGAAGTTAGTGACATAAGGACCGAGACTCTCGATGTAGGAAAATCCTTACAGTTGTTTGACACCTCCTGTCCCATCTCCAACATTGTCTTGTTGAAAATCGATTGCACTAGAGGCATGCAGCCACCACAACCAGTCCCGGCCTTTGTACAGGACTTGACCTCGCCGATCGTTTTGCAAGTGCCGTTCTTGACATTGTCAACCACGTCGCCTTTGGTCACGTTGTGACAGGAGCAAATTTGGGTGCTGTCATCTCTATAGAAACGAGTCAGAAGTTGGACCAGGAAATTCTACCGACGGCGCACTTACAGATCATCTGCATTCTCCTCGCCGTCCTTTTGCGCCCCCAGAATAAATTGACTCGGAGGAACCTCCAACTCTTTCTGGGTCTTGACCATTTGGTTCAATTTGAGATAGTCCTTTGTATCACCGATCATCATACCACCGAGTAGGTACTTGCCATCCATTGTGAACAAGTACTTCTTGTACACACCGCCGAATGGGTCTTTGTATGTCAGAGCTTTAACTGGGGGCTCCTTCTCGCGTTGCACCTCTGTAACTGAGCCGGGGATAGAAGGTCGGCGGCCTGGCAGGAACTTCGGCCCATCTCTGTCGGCGAAGAAGTCTCCAAAAGAGGCAACATCGACACCGAGGAGCTTCAATTTCGTGCTGAGATCTGGCCGTGTGAAGCTCTTGGGCTCCTTGCTAGGGTTAGTGAGGTTATAGGCTAGGACATCGGCCATCTCAATCCCAGGAGCGATGATGCCGAACGTCTGGTTCTCCCAGCTGGCGCATTCTCCCACGGCGTAGATATCTGGAACTGAGGTTTGGAGGCTACCAAAGTCAGGTTCACAAGCTCATTCAGTTTCTAAGAATGCCTAATACTGACCTCTCGTCAATCACGAATCCTCCTCTTTCGGCAGACTGGATGCCCGCGGAATGACCCAGTTCATCTCTCGGCTTCACGCCGATCTATTCATGACAGTCAGCAGCCTGCTCGGTCATCAGCGGGGAAGAAAGAAAATACCGCAAAGCAAATGCAGCAGCAGTCAAGCTGCTCGCCGTCCTCGAAGGTAATTCCCGTCACGTTGTTCTGCGAGTCGGTGTTGACAGCGGCAACCCGCTTCTGGTGCAGCACGTCCAGTCCCAACTCTCGGATCTTCCGCGTAACCAAACTTCCTGCATCTCCATCCAGTTGTCGCGCCAACACCCACTTATTGCGATCGATCAATGTGACTTGCCCGAAGTCCTCCAGGTCAGTCATGGCCTTGGCAGCTTCCAGTCCTAATAGGCCACCACCGACCGTCACCGCTGTTTCGCCTTTGTGTTGGGATGCAAAGTCAATGAGACGCTCAAGGTCGGAGATGGTGCGGTAGACAAAGATGCCTTTCGCATCGTGTCCCGGGGTGCGCGTGGGGAGAACAGCATCGGAGCCTGTCGCGAGCACGAGAATGTCGTACGCGATCGTATCGCCCATCGAAGTTTGGACGGTCTTGTTGTTTGGGTTGATCTCGGTGACTTTGGTGTTGAGGTGATGGTCAAACGCCCGCTCCTTGAATGATTCGTACTGGCCAGCCACATTTAGGATCATGCTGATACTGGTGTATGGGAGACCGGATATACTCACCCATTCCTTCGGGTTGAGATACAGATCCTCGATCTTGCGATGCTCGAAGAACGATGACAACCCCACACGATTGTATGCAACGTGTGCTTCCTCGCCAATCACAACGATGTCGAATCGTCGCTCGGTATCCTGCTTGATGATCTTCTCGCTGTTTATTTTTCAGTGTTCCGCCTCGAGTCTATGGGCTGGCACAGTTCCTACATGAAAGATATGGCCACCATGCCCAATCCGACGACAACAATCTTCTGTCGCTTTGTTTTGTCTGCATCATGGAAACTGGCGCTGCCGTCGACCGGCTCGCCATGTCGAAGCCCATCCAACACCGGCATGATGGGATGAGGCGTCGAAATGTGGAAAGCGGACACGATTCCCTACGAATTACGGCCATGGTTACACTTTTAAACAGACAGACGATCGTCAGGGTCTGCAGACAGTGACACAGCCAAGTATGCACTGATGTCCCCGGAAGTAGCAGGGTGTCCACGATAAGGACGCTTTGGCTTCCGCGGAGATTGTCAACGCCACACAACAAGTGCGCTGTGATTGGCCGCTATTTCGACCTCAAGATAAGGGACTCGACTACCACGCATTACTCACGGCGATCATTCGAATCTCGGGGTCTGGCATGACTAACACCAGCATTCATACATTCAAGCCCTGTCGGGCCCGCGGAGATGCCGGGGATTGCGGCAGAGCTGACAGCCGTGATGTAAACGCGGGCCTGCGCTCAACGCGCGAGTCCCGATCTATACTTCCGACACGATTGTTGATTCCAACGGCGACGCAGCTGCCACTGTCTTAGTTTCTCGTTTCCAGGATCCTGAATGCGCTCCGTCTCAAAGAATCCATTATATATGCAAATTTGGAAGAGAGACGAAAAAAATCATCGTGAACACTAGCCTCGCACAAAAGAACGCCATGGCGAGCATCACACAGACCACAGTTATCGACGCAGACAAGTTATTTGCCAAAACACCGCTCGTCAAATTTCACGATCTGCCTACACCAGAAGAACCGGATTTCCCGTTACCACCACCTTCGATCAATCCGACCGACATTTTAGAAATTGACCAGGGCACGCCGGATAGTCATGTACCTCGCGACCCACGGCTCATTCGTCTGACGGGTGTGCATCCCTTCAATGTCGAGCCACCCCTCACCGCGTTATATAAAGAAGGTATACACATTCTTCCTGTCTGGGAGAGAGAAAAAGCACTGGATTAACCCGTCCTCCAGGCTTCCTGACTTCCCCCGAACTCTTCTATGTCCGAAACCATGGCCCGGTGCCTCAAGTCCGGGACGAAGATATCCCGACGTGGGAGCTGAGCATCGAAGGGTTCGTATTTGTACCGCATCAAGGCAAAGCATTTGGGAAACGAAGCTGATCATAGCCCAGGCTAGTTGAAAAGCCGATAGTTCTGACCTTTCGAGACATTCTCTCGAATTATGACCAGATCACTGCCCCTATCACCCTAGTCTGCGCCGGAAATCGACGGAAGGAGCAGAATACCGTGAGAAAATCAAAGGGATTTTCATGGGGACCGGCTGGACTCTCGACTGCCTTATTTACGGGGCCTATGATGGGTGATATTCTGCGAAGTGCAAAGCCCCTCCGCAAAGCTAAATATGTCTGCATGGAAGGGGCTGATAAACTGGTGAGTTTTATCTGTTGCCAAGTCGTTATTAGCATTGTTTGACGAAACTAACCGAGGATCATAGCCAAACGGATTTTATGGCACATCGGTTAAGTTGAACTGGGCTATGGACCCCAATAAAGGAATCATGCTCGCCTACAAGATGAACGGCGAGCCTCTGCGACCAGATCACGGGCGGCCTCTCCGAGCAGTCGTGCCAGGACAGATTGGAGGACGTAGTGTCAAATGGCTCACGAAGTTGATATTGACCGACACGCCGAGTGATAATTGGTATCACATCAACGACAACCGGGTATTGCCGTGAGTACCCCTTTGCAATTCCCTTGTATACGACATTCTCTCATATTTCTAGTACTATGGTTTCCCCAGAAATGTCAGCCCAAGACCGTAAATGGTGGCATGACGAGCGATATGCCATCTACGATCTCAACGTCAACTCCGTGGCTGTATATCCACAGCACGAGGAAGAGGTAGACCTGGCCACGTCGGGTCCGACATACAATGCGAAGGGGTATGCATACGCCGGGGGTGGTCGACGGATTACTAGGGTCGAGATATCCTTAGACAAAGGCAAATGTATCAACCCCAACGGACCGATGGACTATCCAACATGGCTAACATTTTTCTCATAGCATGGCGTCTTGCTGACATAGAATACGCGGAAGATAAATATCGAGAGTTCGAGGATGACTTATTTGGTGGCAGGGTTGAAATGTGGAAGCGAGAAACATGCTTCTGCTGGTCTTTCTGGTCTCTCAACATCCCCATTGCCGATCTGGAGAGCAGTGATGGGCTTCTTGTTCGGGCTATGGATGATGCATTGACTGCCCAGCCACGCGACATGTACTGGTCTGTCCTCGGTATGATGAACAATCCTTGGTTCCGCGTGGCAATCACAAAAGAAGGCAACAGCCTCAAGTTCGAACACCCCACACATCCTACTAAGGCGGGTGGGTGGATGGAGAGGGTGAAGAAAGCTGGAGGCGACCTGACTAACGGCAATTGGGGTGAGAGGATTGAAGGCGAAGATCCCGTGGAGCCGGAGCCAGTGAAAGAAATCAACATGAAGAAAGAGGGTCTGAATCGGCAGATCGACCTGAAGGAATTGAAGGAAAATAGCAGTTGCGAGAAGCCATGGTTTGTGGTGAATGGAGAGGTATATGACGGCACTGCATTCCTTGAGGGCCATCCCGGCGGCGCAATCAGTATCACAGCCTCCGCTGGATTAGATGTCTCCGAGGATTTCCTCGCCATTCGTGAGTGCATCGAGGAATATGCTCTTCAGATCTCAGATTGTTGTTTACTGACTGAAGCCACAGATAGCGAAACAGCAAAGCATATGATGCCCGATTATCACGTCGGTACATTGGACAAGGCATCTCTTGACGCACTGAAAAACAACTCCACTGCAACCTCAAATGAGCCACGCCCTGTATTTTTGCAGTCTCGAGCCTGGTCAAAACTTAAGCTCATTGAGATAAAGAATGTGTCGTGGGATACACGGATATTCATCTTCGACCTGGAACACGAGAAGCAACGCCTAGGCCTGCCAATAGGCCAGCATCTCATGATCAAGGTCCCTGATCCAACTACTAATGAAGCAATTATCCGGTCCTACACTCCAATCTCGGACACAGTTGTGGAAGGGAGAATGGAGTTGTTGGTGAAGATCTACTTCCCGACAGATACCGTTCCCGGAGGAAAGATGACCATGGCTCTTGATAAGCTCTCCTTGGGTGCTGAGATTGATTGCAAGGGCCCTACAGGTCGATTCGAATACCTCGGGAATGGAAGAGTCCTCATAAGCGGAAAAGAACGAAAACTCCGCTCCTTCAAAATGATCTGTGGAGGAACTGGTATTACGCCTATCTTCCAGGTCTTGCGTGCCATCATGCAAGACTCACAGGACCCCACAACGTGTGTTGTGCTTGATGGGAATAGATTGGAGGAAGATATTCTTTGCCGAGCTGAGCTCGATGCCTACGTGGCATCGGATAGTCAGAAATGCACTGTCATTCATACGCTTACCAAAGGGTCAGAAAAGTGGGAAGGCCGACGGGGACGGATCTCCGAGGAGCTGCTAAAGGAATATGCTGCACCAGAAAGTGACAGCATGGTCCTCCTCTGTGGGCCAGAGGCCCTGGAGAAATCCGCTCGCAAGCTCCTCGTCGCTCAAGGTTGGGCGGAGTCAGACCTCCATTTCTTCTAGCGTCAGAGTTGTTTTTGGTTGAGCTCTTCTGCAGCTGAGGGGTTTTGGTTTCTATGTACAGCCATAAAGATATTGCATTTGGCATGGGTATTGATTGATATGACGGCTATGAGTTTACTTCTGCTTGAGACTAAGAATGGTGATGGCTCATTAATCGTAACATTTCGCTGTCAACGCATGAAACGCTTGAAGTGAAAAAGTCACAGGGTAGTTTCACCTGATTTCAATGCGACATGCAGGTTGAGCAGTGGGGAGCACATGAAGGTCAATAGTAATCTTTCACATCTAGCCTTATTCGAAGATGCTCAAAGACAGTGGTTGACTCGGTTCGGGAAGCGAATTGGACCCCTGACTTTCCCATAGACTTCGAGGAGGCTTTTCCCGAGTCCAGACCGCGCAAGTAGCCAACGAAAGTATGTACTTGTTTCTTGAATGTGGAATACATGTGCAGGACGGTGCCTTCGTTTTCATGGCGCAACCCACTGATCCCATCTGCTTTGGACAGCGGGCTAAACGCAAGGATGATGCTGAAAATGGTGTCTAGCAATTTGGCTGCCGGTGTGTGTCGCTTGCTGAGGAAGAAGGCGAACAGCATTTGATCGAGAACGTCTTCGTGGAAGTCGCGAAGGCGCGGGACAGAGTGGGCAGCTTCGAGAGTGCCGTCAATATCTCCACGATCAAGGCAGCGTTCGATCTTGGCGAGTGTTTCTTGAAAGCGGCTCCAGATAGACCCAATGCCGATGTGAAAACAGTAGTCACTGATCGCAAGAACAAAGTGTTGGGCATCAATGCGGAATCGTTGGAATACGTTCCGAGTGTCCCCTGACAGAGAGCCTCGGGCAGTGGAATCACGGATGAGCCCCTTCACCACCGAAACCATGCGAAGTAGACGAAGCAAATGTTTGAAAAGACGGTCGTACTTGTTGAGAGACCGAGTCGTAATGAGAGCTTCGAGAGCTTCCGGTGGCTTGTACTGGAGACGCAGGAAATCTAGAGCTTCTATGGCATTGGGATCCTTGCACCGCTCGATTTCTTCACTCGTCAACTCTCGCACGGCAAAGCTGAGCCCACCAGGGAGCTCATTTTCTCTCGGGCCTTCAGCCCGGTCTGATGTCTCAAGATCGGTGTCACCGAAATAGCAGTCCCCGAGGAGTCCAATCAGAACCAGCCGCAATTCTGAGCTTGCTGGTGGCCAAGTATCGCGGCTACCTAGTCGTAAGCCAGTGTGCACACCACTGCGCATGACCCCAGACTTCCGTTCACCACTCTCCATCTCCGGATCGAACAGGGAATATGACAACCGGGAGGTAAAAGAGCCATCACCTAGCAGTTGGAAACGCCTTTGAAGGTTCAAATGGTGGCGGACATTGTGTTCTTTGAACAGATGATAGAGACATGAGAAGTCAATCAGCTTTGCCTGAGAGGAAATCACTGGGGCAAGTGACAGATAGAGACTAGAAGTCAATTCTGGCCCGAATCGACCAGCTTTGGTAAAACCGAAGTCTGAAGTCTCGTTTTGTTGGAGCATCTGGTTAATATTTTCATCGGAGAGGGCTTTCTGGTCCATAGCTGACCCAGTGACGAGGGTCTGGTCATCAATATCGAACAGTTCAAAAGTTTTCTCCACTATCTTATTTGTAGTATCACCGTCGGGAATAGAGTCTGGATTGTTTCTTGGCGGAACCATGCCTGCCTTATGGTAACGCAATATCTCAGCGCGAAGTTGAGCTTCATAAGCATCAGCTCTCTTTTGAATGCGCTCGATATCAGCCCAAGTGGTAACATAGCACAGTCGAAGATGGCCTGTTCGAGTGAGAACATCCTGTCGAGCGATAGGGTGGTCTGGGTGGGAGTTTTTGAGAAGCCGAAGACTTCTTCCACTTTCGAAAATGGATTGTGCCTGGTCAGAGGGGATAAATGATGGCATATTATCCCGGCAGTAGGTGAAATTGGTTCTTGGGGGGCCGTTCCGGAATCTGCCAGTGGCTTCGAGAAGTTCCAATTGCACAAAATTCCGACCACTGGCCAAAGACTCGTTGAGTGCGGCTTCCTCGGGTCGAAGGCCAATCCAGCCTTCAATGAATCCGAACCAGGGCTCCGTTACTCGCACCACTATTTCGTGCATCAGATTCTGCATCCACCCGAACTTCTGGGCAAAGAAGGCTGCGCACTTCATCGCGGTTGATATAACTTGAGCGTCCGAGCTCGCCTGCTCCGCTGCGCCAACGATGTCGGCCAATGCGCCTATCAAATCCCCGCATCGATGAAACAATGCCGTGGCCTGCAGTAGTGAAACAACCTGGCTGGATTGTCCGAGTATATGGTGCTCAAGATGGTACATTATCACTAAGACAGTTCCACGCAAAGTAAACAATGCGGATAGGTCCTTCGCCTTGATTGGTGGGGTTCGTGCGAACGATCGGACGCGCAGCATATTTGTACCACACTGTAGCATATCGGCAACAACACCTTCCAAGATTGTTAAGCTCATACCAGATACTCGAGCATCCTTGACGTATCTCTCAAAAGTCATCGTCCGTGGGTTGTAGCGGAAAAACGGCGAGCTCCATCCAAGACCCAGGTGCAATAGTGATCGGAGAAAAATATCATGTCGCACTATTCGCCCAGCGACGCTGCGCCCGTGAGTATTTTGTTGATATGCCAGAGCTGCATCAAAGCCATTCGCACCTGACTCGGTGAAGTAGGCAGATACAGGCTCCCCAAACGACCGATCCTGGAATTTCTCCCATGATCTTAGTGGGACAACATATCCCGGCTCTTCCCGAAGAGCATCCAGGGCCCATATGTTGCTATCGTCGTTGTCCTTATCAGAATCTTTTGCAGAAGGAGAAGGTGCCCTGGATTCAGTGTTGACAGAGTCAATAACCGAATCGCTGGGGGAATCGAGAGGGTCGATATCGTTGTTAAAGAGATTCCATTTCCATATAGAACCAGGTTGGTCAATTGCTTCGGGTGATGCTTTGAGGTAAGAGTCCGGGATGCCTGTAAGCAAGCCAATGTCAGTATTCAGTCGTCCAGCGCTAGAGTGGCCCACGTACTCGGCAGGTCCGCAATCCACGGTAGAGGCTCCAATGGTTGTAAAGCCTCTATGCTGAACCTGGAAAGCCTCCAGAAGCTTTCGCTAGAGAAAGGGTCGGGCACACAGTCGTCTAAATCCATCGCGGGCCCATAGCCAGCGCGGCACGAATGTGTGTCGAACGCGTTAGACCTAGTCAATCGAGTCCCGCGATGCGAATGGCTATCGTGCACGGGCCATCCGATAACAGAAACTCGCGAGAACTTACGTCCCTGTAGCTCCACGTCGTCTGCCAAAGTTCGCGCCACTGACTTCACGTCTCATCCGATTCGTTTCAGAGTTGCTCAAAATTAAAATGCCTCCTCGCAAGAAAACGAAGCGCGCACATTCCACCACGCCGCAAGCCGACACGACGCAGTCCAGCGCGAACACCCCCGGATCGACCGATAGCGCCGGAAAGCCCCATGTTGAGTATGATTTGCTCACCGATCCATGGACGGACGAGCAGGAGACTGCGCTCCTGAAGGCAATTATCAAATGGAAGCCAGTTGGTGAGCTGGAGCCAAGCCAGTTCCCCGCCACTCGGATGATCTGGAAACTGACCCTACTCTAGGCGTGCACAAACACTTCCGCATGCTTGCAATTGCCGACTATTTGAGGAGTCAAGGGTATGCACCTTCAACTGCAGAGCATATGCGCATTCCTGGGATATGGAAGAAGCTACGGTCCTTGTACAATCTGGAAGCGCTGGACGAGCGGGTAAGCAGCGCTTGAGCTCACTACGCTGTGAAAGCTTGTTGTGCTGACTCGTTTCGATTATTCAGGAAGATTCGGTAATCACAGATGCGAACGAGGATGATGATGGTGTGAGTGAGCGGTATTGTCCGTTCGAACTCCCGTACGATGAATACGGCGACATGATGTTCGAGAGAAGGCTAGCAATGGAAGGATCCTCGTCGCCTGTGACGAGTCGGCAGGCTGAATCTCGACGAGGGAGCACTATTGCAGACACTGATGGTGGGTTCCTACCCATCGGCATGGTCTTATATATCGAGACTAACTTGCCTATTTGGTACAGAACCCCGTTCGTCTCCAGCTCCATCTCGAGGTCGCAAATCCAACCGCGGTACTCGCCAAAAGACACGAGAAACGCGGTCTACAAAGCTGCAAGTCGAAATTGGAAATGACGATCAAGAAAAAGCATCTGACGAGGACGGAGACTCAGGCGATGACACAGGTGGAAATGACGAGGGTGAAGAGGAGGGCGACGAGGGCACTGATGGTGCACGGGATAGCGATGGCGAGGAAGAAGCCGAGGAAGAAAAGGGAGGATCACGAAGCACAAGGGCACAAACTTCTCGAACCAAGCAAAAAGACAAGAGGGCTTCAACGAGTACGGGGACGCGCAGAACTGGTCGCCGACGTTGATTGCTGCTTCAATTCGCTTTTTGACCTATTAAGATTCCAGTTTTGATACCTAGCAGCTTTCTGGGCGGCGTTTAGGTGTAGTTCCACCTGGTGTTGTGCAGCGCTATCTTGCAGACTCTGTATTCTACACGACGAATTCCAAGGTTAACTCCCTGTCTGACAAATATATGCCCAGCTGAATGGAGATGAAAATCTTCGTAACTACACAAGTAGGTATATTTCGATCGCTATAGGAAGTCTAATGTCGTTCGAGGGGTACGCAGCAAATAGATCAAAAGGTCATAGTACAGGAAATCGGAGTAGCGACTTAATTTACAGGCGCTTCATGATAGCCTCGGCGTACTCGTGCGTCTTGGACTTACCACCAAGATCGCCAGTGAGGGTCTAGGTACCGCATCGTTAGCATTTTTCTCCATATTGGCGGGCTTAAAGCGCGTAAACTAACCTTGCCCTCGGCCAGGGTGTCGAAGGTAGCCTTCTGGATGCGGGCAGCGTGGTCATGGAGACCCATGTGCTGCAGCATCATGATACTGCTGAGAAGCAGAGCGGTGGGGTTGGCAAGACCCTTACCAGCGATATCAGGAGCGGAACCGTGGACGGCCTCAAAGATGGAGCACTCGTCACCAATGTTACCGGACGGGGTGAGACCAAGACCACCGATCAGACCGGCACACATGTCGGACAGAATGTCACCGTATAGGTTGGGCATGACAAGGACCTTGTCGTTGTAGGGGGTAGGGTCGGTAACGATCTTGAGGCACGAGTTGTCCAGCAGCTCGGCATCGAACTCAACCTCAGGGAAGTCCTTGGCGATGTCGCGGGCGGTGTTCAGGAACAGACCATCGGACATCTTCATAATAGTGGCCTTGTGCACAACGCGAACCTTCTTCTTGTTGATAGACTCGGCGTACTGGAAGGCGAAGCGCAGGACACGCTCGGAAGCCTCCTTGGTAATAAGCTTGATGCTCTGCACAACACCGTCGACAACAACGTGCTCAATTCCGGAGTATTCGCCCTCGGTATTCTCACGGATCAGGACAGTGTCGACACCGTCGTAGGGGGTCTTGTAGCCGGCGATGGAGCGGCAAGGGCGGACGTTGGCGAACAGGTTGAAGGTACGGCGAAGAGTCAGGTTCAGGGAGACGTGACCCTTACCAACGGGGGTCTAGACGATTAAGCGATTAGTGATACCGAGCGATGCGAAGGGAATAGAGTCGGGTTTTGACATACAGCCAGGGGGCCCTTGAGCGCAACGTAGTTCTTCTGGACGCTCTTGATGGCATCGTCGGGGATGGCGGTCTTGCCGTCCTTGAGGATAGGAGTGACATCAACGGGTTCCCACTTGATTGGGGCCTGTGACAATCTTAGTATCTCTGTCGCGTAGCGATTGGGGCATTGCGACAGGTCGCTACCTTGGCGGCCTCGAAAATATCCTTCACCGACTGCGAGATCTCAGGGCCAATGCCGTCACCCTCGATCAGAGTCACCGTGTACTTGCCCTACAATTCAAACGTAAAATAATTAGTATATTGCCATTGCACGTTATAATCGTTGTAACTGTTGCGGAAGAGGTGCCCGTCGACATGGTTTGCGCGCGGCTGGCGCCGGCACCGAGGGGGAAAACGAGATTTGCTGGGGGGTTCACGTACATCACCACCCTTCTGACCTTTGAACTTGGCGACAGCATCGTCGGCGGAGGTAGCGAGACTGCGCAGCTAGGATCGGAAAGAGACAACGGTCAGCCAATTGGGGTTCTCTGGGACGAGTGGTAGGAGGGAGGGGGTTGGTACCTGCGACACGGGGGCCACGAAGCTGGGGGCCACACGGGTGGACCGCAGGCACTGACGAGCAACAGACAGGTTTCTAGCGGCGAGCATTTTGAAGAGATCCCGTCAATCGGCTTGGGGGAGGAGAGTTGGTGGTGGGGAGAGAAGGAAGAAAGGGAAATGGGGGGACGAAAGAATCGACTTTCTCGGCGCCGTCCCGATCCGACCGGGAACGCAGACCGCATTGGTGGTTTGATGCCCCCCCGGCTACATGTACCCGAGTCCACTCTTGTTCCTGTCATTGGTGTTCGGCACGACACCTTCTCATGGTGCTCCAAGCTACGGCTTCGTGGAATAGTTACTGGGCCTTTGCTACTTCCTGCTGTCACTTGCAGCCGCGGTCTTCTGCAGGCCCCCGACTCCTAGCTCCGCCTCGGCAGACCCTGAGATCCCATTCCAATTCATCCCGTCTCCACCCCCAGTCCAGCTCCTATGGCCACCATGTCCGATCTTGACGTCGCCAGTCACTACAATCTGCCCTCGGAGTTCCCTGATGAATTCCCAGCCGCGCTGGAGGAGGCCGATCAATCCGAAGAGGAGACCGTGCAACGGACCAAGAGTCGCCCACGCAAGTCTCGGTACTTCGCGCTCGAACGCACCCCAAGCGACTGGCGGAGCAACTTTGGGTCCCGCCGCGGTAAAGACGGCCGAGAGAATGCGCTGAACGACGAGCCTGATCCTCTAGGTACCGGAGACAGTGTCCTACGCATCCTAAAGCAAAGGGGGCTGCATCTAGAGGATGAGGGGGGTAAGCGGTCACGGTATCTGCTCTCATCGACGTCCTTCTCCCCCGCACTCTTCCTATCCCAGGCCCATCACTCGGACTCGATCAGATCCCTCATGGATGGTCTAGATCACCTGTCGCAATCTATCGACCAGAAGTCGGCGTCTCTGAAGGTGTTGGTGGAAGCAAATTTCGAGCGCTTCGTCCGGGCTAAGGCAACTATTGATAGTGTATACACGGAAATGAGAGATCAAGGAGTGGAAAAGGAGAAAGAACAAAATCTGGCTCCGCGCAGGTCAGGTCACTTCCGAAACTATTCGGGCCAGTTCCGGGGCGCCTCTCCCTCCCCCTCGAGACCAATCGATTCTCGAAAGAATGCTTTGACCAAAGAGAGCGAGTATGGTATGAAAGGCATCCGAGGCCCCCTGCTGGAGGCTTCTGTCAAAGCAGAAGAAGTTTGGGGACCTGCTCTTGGAGGTCGTGACCGAGAACAGATGCTCAAGTCAGTGGTGGACACCATGGAGAAACAGCGCGACGTCTATGAAATCGGGAGCCTCTTGTCCAAGTCCATCCAACAACGCGACTACGACGCAGTCTTCGAACAATACACCAAGGCACGAACGCTGGCGAATCGGGCAAAGAACATTGTGGAGCAGGCCTCCAGTTCTCGTCGCCAGTTGACCGACTACGAGACGCACACGATCTTGGCCCTGGGTCGAATGTGGATTGATGTGGACCAGCAGATTCAAGCATTCCAGCGGGAACTTTGGAGACGGCTCAGTGATGCACCCACAACATCCACTACGAGCACTGCGTCCGGGCCCGTGGAAGAGCATATGGAGCTAATCGGAGCTTTGTTGGAACTAGGCGTTGAGAATAACCCCATCTGGACATGGCTTCTCAGCCGCTATGAGTTCCTGAAGACCAAGATAACCTCATTTTGTGACCGCTGCAAAGTGGAGATTGAGATACTGAGGCGAAGACTTGCTGGTGGGGAGAAGCCTACCCCTCAGGCTATTGCTTCTTACCTCCGTCTGGCTCCTCGGGATGGCACTGCGGAATTTCCCGAGAGATTAGACACAGACCAAGTCATTGAGCTCTGGGACTGTGTCCAGGCATTCCTCACTCGGCTCTTGTCATCACAGAATGGGTTATTGGGCGAAGTGCTAGACTTCTGGGAGGTGGCACAGTCTTTTATCGACGGTAGTCGACAGAGACTTCTTCCAGTTGGATTTGAAGGTGAAAGTCGCAAACATCACCGACTGACTCCGGGTAATATCAAGGAGCTTGAGAGAGGCGTCGTGGAGCTTGTTAATATCATCCGTGAGAACGTTCTGGCTCTTTTCAATGAGCCTCCCACAGAAGACATCTCACTTCTGTCTTCTCCTATCCCGCCCAGCCCAACGAGCCCTGGGTCAAGAGGCGTCACTCCGACGGAGTCTCGTTTCAAGCTGGATCCGAAAAACCTACCGATTCCAGCAGCCAAGCGGGGAGAGCACTGGGAGGATTTCGCGTTCTGGCCACCCTTCTCTAATTCGCTCAGCGGAATTCACTATCTCAGCAAGTTTCTTATCATTGTTGGTACAGCTGCCAGTGAAATGGCAGGGCTGCGTCCAGTTGGAAATACTGGTTCGACCCATGATCATTTGAAAATACTGGTGAGTGTTGCCCGGGAACGGGCGGCTCGTGTGGCATGCACCGCATGGAGCAAAGACGCCGAGTACTGCAAGTTGCTGGAAGATTGGACCCGTGATTCAGAGAAACGCGACTTGACAAAGATGCCTGGGTTTTTCGTTGCTTTCGAGGGTGCTATTCTCGGGGGTATGCAAAAGATTCTGTACATTTCCGAGGCCATGGCCGGTAAATCTGGAGATGTTGATGTTGTCACGCAACCACCCGCGAAGTTGCTTCAGATAGTCCGCGCTCAATTTGTTTCGAGTGTCTACAAAGCTCTAAGCGGACTTGTGGAGAATGCAGAGCACCTGACGACTCCAGGGGAAGAGAGCGAGTGGGTTATTTCCCGCCCAGTCATGACCAGCCAAGCGCTTGACGCTGCTTTATCTGTGCTAGCTGCGGATTCAGTGGATTCTCGGAATAGGGTAAGTGGCGATTGATTGCGAAGTAGCGGACAGATCAAGTGCTAACGACGTCACATAGAATGTACGAATCCTCCTGACACTGTCGAACCTCAAAGCCCTGCAATCTGAGTACGTTCCGCAACTGATTGCCTATTTCGAAACCTCATTCTCTGTCAAGTTGACGGACGAGGGCAAGACGGTTCGAGATGTCCTCAAGCAAATCGAGGATCGACTATTCCAGTCATATACAAATCCCACTATTGCCTCCTTGAACGAGACTATCACCAGTGGTATTGCTGCTCCAGACTGGGTTCCTTCGACCGAGCGACCTGAACAGGTCCGCCCTTACGTTTATAGCACTATGCTGACCCTTGTGCTGGTGCACACCGAGATTTCGACCACTGTTCCTTCTAGCGTCCTGGCAAGCGCCAGCCGCTCCACAAATGCCCCGGCATCGTTGCTAGCTACCATTCTCACCTATCTACTGGTGCAGGTCTCTTCATCCCTGCTCACTGCCTTTCGCGCACGGTCTAGCTTCTCGCTTGCTGCTCTGATGCAAGCCACACTGGACACCGAGTTCATCGCACAGACGTTGTCACAATACTCGACCGAAGAGGCTTCCAACATCCAGAGCCAGATTTACGTGGAATTGGATCGCCGCACTACGAACGAAGCCCGCACCAAATTACAGGCTGAGTTGGGGGAGATGAGAGTCGTGCTCAAGCGACTCCGAGACCGGACCAAGGGAGAATTCGCATGCTTCAGAAAGGCTCGAAGCGGAACTGGGACCAAGTCCTCGGCGGCTGCATAGTAGATCTACCCATGAAGTTCATTGCTGCCATAATGCATATAAACAAACACGTCAATTTTGAATAATAAAATCCTGGACTCGGTGCAGACATAATAGGGTATCACGAATGCTGCGGTGGCCCTCCACGAGACTCTAGACATACTGTTTTTTTTTTTTAAAAAAAAAAAATCACTTCACCGCGTCTGACCGACCATTCGCTGCACACGACCAAGGAGCACGTTGCTCTCCCTTCCCAACCTCCGCTTGCCAAACTGGTCCGGTCGCCTCGCTCGCGCCATGGCATCCCTATCTTTCTGCTTCGCCTCGCGCTCCTTTTGGCGTGCCTCAATGGCCTTTCTGCGCTGCTCTGCGATCTCTATCTCCTTGGAAAACGCCGAGGGCCTAGGTTTCCGCTCGCGCTTATTCCCATCCTCTTTCCGCGGGCGCCTTTCGGGTTTCGGGGCAGGCTCTGGTGAAGGTTCGTTCATCATGGCAACCCGGTCCGGATGAAGCTCTGGAGACGCTGGTGCTGCTTCTTCATTCTGATCTTGTGTCTTTTCATTTTCCTCTTCCCCGGTGGCATACACGGACTTGGGCGCATTGGCGAGTTCTTGCGCTTTGATCTTGGCGTAGGCCTTTTTCACCTTGGCCTTTTGGATCAAGTCGGTTTTGATCTTTTGGGCTGTAAACGATGAGGATGAGTTTACAAGAACAGTATGATGAATAGCCCGACCCGATGGAACTCACTTTTGCGCCTGTATGTGCCATCTGGGAGGTTCGCCGGACCAACGCTGAAGCCCTTGCGCTTCTTGACTGGCGGTTCGGTTTGGGGTGCTACTGAAACGTTTTCCCCGTCGAGACTGCGTTTTGGTGCCATGATAAGTTCCAGATAGATGGTGGTCTTGCCTGTTGTGGTCAAGGGGCGAGGGGTGGTTGTGTTGTAACGCTCTAAGAAGAGGAAGAAAAAAGTGGCGATCTACGTCCGGGCCCCGACAAGTGGTCGATCTGGAACTCTGCCGCGATGTACAGCAGTCATCGCACTCGCGAATGAGCTCTACTCAGTATTTCCGTGAGTTTTTTTTTTTTTTTTTTTTTTTTTTTTTTCTTTCTAAATATTCTATTACATTTCCATGTGTTGGCGCTCAAAGCCACACAATCCATGTTAAATGCTCGATAGCTAGTCCCTCGGTCCGAAACCAGCGCCCCCCCATGATTGCCCGATGAATCATCTGAGACCCACGAGATGACATGACCGGGACTCGGCGATCCCTTCCTCCTCTCTTTTCCTTGACGAACTCTCCCTCCGACTCTATGGCTGCCTGATACCTGCCATATTCACTCAATACTCGACCTACCGCGTTATATTCTAACCTTATAGCCCCTCTTCCTATCACCTCCGCGGACCTAGCGACGAGATACCCACTCGCACACCGCATCCCAACAACCCCCACCACGGCACTGTCGGGTCTGGTTGCAACAGTGCTCACCACGTCGGTGGTCTCCTGCAATGTCCACTTCGGCATCTCAGGTCACATAGCCCTTCGTCCCTCGCCACCATGCCCCTTTTTCATGGCTCGGATCGCCTGCGGCGTGATCAGCGGTTTGGTGACCTTGTCGAACTCCGACAGCCAGCCCCAGGGTCCCCTCACGGTCACAGCCAGAAAGAAAACGTTCATGGACTCGAAGATTCAGAATTAGCTGGCTCAAGCTCGCAGTCGTCCACCATTCATATTTCCCCGACTAGGTTAGGGACCAACAATCGGCAAGAGCTCATACACCGAATCAAAGAATCCTCGCCCTGGAGGCTTGGGTATTCGGTACGTCGGGCACCCCAATACGTCTATCTTACCTTTTCTTTGTGTCTTCCCAATGCCCCTATTCGTTCCACCTTTATATCCCTTCCGAATCGACTGTTAACATTTTGGAAAACCGCAGAATAGTGGCGACGGTGATGTCTGTATGTCTCAGAACTCCCTAGTGGAGTCACCAGCACAGGATCATGTGGAAGAAGATATTCCCGGTCAGAATTATAAACAGCAAACAGAGGAACTCGGGTCGCCGGCCGATATCCAGAGACCTCGATCAGCATTACACTCGGGTGACTTTAGAGAAGGTGCCGAATCTCAAGGACCGCAGTCGCCTCGGCCTCGCTTTGCGGAACCCAGCCCGGCGTCTCCATTTCCCCGCCTGGGTACCTCCCCTACAACTCCCTGGTTTGGTGCAACGGTTTTCCCAACGGATTCAAGACACTCTAATGCATTCGGTGAATACCAAGAGCCGGGGCGTACTCCAGAAACTCGCTCGAGAGCCCCGTCGTTGGGATCGTTCTCATCCAGTTACGTTCTTAAGGCTCCTACAAGCCCTTTGATACACCAGGCGAACAACACCGATTTGGACTTCTCGCCGAGGATTGGTCCAAGTGAAGTTGAGTCCATGGACAGAGCCAATCGCCGCCGAACACTGCCACCAGAGTCTTTTCGACACCTTCAATCTTCACCCGCCGGGTCACGAGCAGTCAATATCCAAAGCCCACCGCCTGGAGGACAGAATGGATTGTTCAGTCCCCACTCATCTGGACGTCCCCTAGCGTCAGCATATAGTCTTCAACTTGTGTCTGCGGGTAACACAGCTGCATATAGAGCGAGAAGACCGTCTTATGCTTCCGAAATCTCCCCAAAGCCACACGCGCCGATGGTAGGATCTTACGAAGAATCGATTCTTCGAGGGCGAATGTCTATGAACCCTTCCAAGCCCTTGGATTTCACTGCGCAAATTGGCGTCCTGGGGAAGGGCAAATGCAAGGGCCACCTCAAGTGCCCCCCGCATGTCACAGTGCCATTCCCGGCTGTCTTCTATAGCTATCCAACTTCAGGAAACGGTCGCTCCATTTCAGATGACAGCCCGAGCCCTTATGTGGGTCTTATTGATCTGGAGAATTCACTTGCAAAGGACGACTCTAGTACGACGCGGCGTCGCAAACGACATAGTCCCATGCAGGGTCAAGAGGATGGAAACAGGGATGAGCCAGGTGCTCCTCCCGTTCCTGATACTGACACTCGACGCCGTCGGGAAAAGAAGAACCGCAGAGCGGAGTCACCTAAATGCCCCCCTGGAGGGTGCTATCGGATTCCCCAGCAGGGACAGTTGCAAATCATCATCAAGAACCCGCACAAAACTGCAGTCAAGCTCTTCCTTGTGCCCTACGACCTCAGTGAGATGGAACCCGGCACCAAAACCTTCATTAGGCAACGAAGTTATTCGGCAGGTCCGATCATTGACATGCCTTTGAGTGCGCGGAAGAATTTCGGAACTGATCGACCGGAGGCATCCTTGAACGCCACTGAAAATCCCCAGGACAAACCGACCTTACGATATCTCATCCATCTGAATGTCTGCTGTCCATCTCGCGGTCGCTTCTATTTACATTCAAGCATACGAGTAGTGTTTGCCAATCGGGTACCAGATGGCAAGGAGAAGCTACGCAACGAGATTCAGTTACCCGAGCCTCGATACAGCGCGTACAAACCCACACGAGATTCTACTCTCTCCTCATCTACTAGTACTCGGTTGGCACTAGAGAAAGCCTCCCGCAGACGGAGCGCCGGCCAAAGTACAATTCCACTTCTCCGTCCACATGTGTCGTCCCCAAGTGACATTCCTTTGCACTGGTCTGCAGCGGAGTATATGGGACCTACAGAGGCCCCTCGGTTCTCTTCTGAGGCTGATGGCTCTTTCTACAGCAAGCTGAACATGGGTGATGCTGGATATGGAGGTTATTCCTTCCCTGGCCAGGGCACCGCAGATACTGGTGAGAGTTTACTTGCCAAACGGCTTCGTGGCTTAGATGTCCACAGGCAAGAGACATTTGACCAGTAGTTGTGTCGAAACAAAAAAAAAAAAGAAACCTGTTCGTCATCCGACAGCCGCATTTGGGGTATCAGTCATCTCTTGCAAGTGCACCACAATCTCGATCAGACAAGAACCGACGGTAACTATCGTGATGAAATGTTAAATGCAGTCTTGCGGCTATTCTAACCAACTAACCATCCCTACAGCTTCGACACTGGCTGTCTAGCAGTGTATGTTTAAGTGCAGGTGTATCTTGTCATCTCTTCTGACTTAGTTATCGATTCTTGTTTGCGTTCTATCAATAAGGCGCATGGGTCATCAAGTACAAATACCCCTTTCCTTCATTACTTTCCTTTACATCAACAGCCCATTTGGGACTTCCATAAGGCCCTCACATTTGGTATCGTTCTGTTTTCCTATTACACTTGTCGCCTAAAGAATCGTGGACATAACACCACCATAGTATGCTGTTCTCTATTCCAAACCTTCATTCAAATCCTGTTTAATTATAGACTAGAGTACTCATTTTGGGGAAACACCAGGCCTTAAGACCTGGATTCTTGTGATATATCTACAGGAGACGCTAGGCACGGCAATCAAATGTCTTAACAGAGATAGAAACAAGGATCTACCAGAGGCTCGAAAAAGAGATCGACCTTGAGCTTTTCAAGCCAAGGTGTGAATCAGGAGCAAAGTTCCCCTGATTCAATCCAAGTCCCAGGCTGTGCTTAACCGGCATGCTCGACAATCTCGTTGACCAACACACCATCCTTGATATAGCTCTTGATCTGCTCAGGGACGGGGCACTCCTTGGTATCCTCATCGGTACCCTCTTTAGGTGGGAGCATGATGTTGACAGCACTGCACTTGCTCGAGAACACTTCAGTGGCAAGGCTCTTTTGGCCGAGGTAGACTGTAGCACCGTCGACCTGATCCAAGAGAACAGTTGGCACAATACCATCAATCTGCAAAGCAAACTTGGGCGATTTGATGACGTCGAGACTGCTGACCAGAGACTCAACGATGATGGATAGACCAGTGCAGTTGTCAATAGCAATAGCATTGGCCTTGCCGTTCACCTTGACGATGCTCTTGTTGCAGCGTGAAATAAGGATGGATTGGTTCTGCTGCGCGGGGATATCAATGATATCCTCCGCGCCCTCGAAGTTCTCGACCAGCCACTTGTTGCCCTCTAGGTCCTTACGTGGCGGCTTGCGCGCGCGCATGCTCTCGGGCTTCGGCTTCTTGCTAGGAGCAGGAGATTTGCTCCGAGAAGAACTAGAGCCATCCGACACTGTAGAACCAGCGCGAAGGGTAGGGTTCTTATGTGTCATCTCGGACTTGTCTACCTTGCGGAGTCCAGCGGTGATCTGCTCGCCTTGGTTGAGCTGATCAAAGACGGCAGACATGTCTGGCGCCGGAGCAGCGGGAGCAGGAGCCGGGGGAATACCTGGGGGAGGCGGCGGCGGAGGAGCACCACCGCCAGGAATGTTGAGAGCGGGAACAGGAGGAGGTGGTGGTGGTGGCACGACGCCAGCGGCAGGCGCAGGACCGCCTTTGATTTGCTTCAATGCCTCCAGAGCATCCACACCGGACTCATTGTTCCATGTCAAGCCCTTGGGGTAGTGCTTCTTGAGGTAAGCAGACAGCGCCTTGAAGTTCTGGTAATAAGCCTGGATGTACTCGATGTGTGTCCGATCCCTGGCATTATGTCAATTACTACTAGTGCCTCAGGCCATAACAGGTATACTCACTTCTCCTTATACTCCTTAAGCACCTTGTTCCCATAGTATTCGATACCGCCGATCATATCCGTCACAAATTCTGCAGGCTTGCTCTCGAAGAACCAGCCTAGAGCAACAATGCCCTCTGCGACTGCGCTCAGGTGGTTGAACAACGGTGATGCGCGGTTCGACTCTCGGACGTTGTTGATGCTATCCGAGGCCTTGTGGAGGTCAGTCATGAGCTCCGGGGGCTGAGGCTCGGGCTTCTTGGCCTTCGTTGAAACGTAAAGGTAGGTGCGCTCGGCCTGGAAGGCTTGTAGGACTGCGTTGGACTATGAATTGGTGTCAGCATCCACGAAAAGAATCCGTCCCGAGTAGACTCACCTGCTCTGCCACCAATCCACCAATCTTCTCACCCAAGCTGACGAATTTCTGGACGTCATCTTTGATCAAGGCATCGAAGTCTTGGATCTGTGGTGGGATTTGGGGCGCTGCCGGCGGCGGCGGAGGGGGGGCAGGCTTAGGAGGTTCGGGCACTGTCGGTGCAGGAGCTGTTGCTGTTGCCGCACTATTCGGGGCACTGGGGTCATCCAGAGACATCGCCATGTCCTCCAAGCGGGAGGTCGCAGCCTCGAGCCTGTTGGGCGGGATACATTGTCAGTCGTTTCGGCTGAGGGAGGGGGAAGCACCTTGTGGTACAGCTTGGACAAGATTGAAACACGAATGCAACCGACCACGGGGAATGCAGCTGCCAGCAAAGAGTATACTTACCGCTTGATGAGGGTGGTGAAATTATGCATATGGCCGCCGCTCGCCATGTTAGGCAACACGTTGCTCTAATAACGGGGGAGGCGCGTGGATGTCAGAGAGTAAGGGAACGGAATCAAATGGATGGCGGCAGGAAGCCTTCACAAAATGATATATCTGCAACGCCAGAACCCTCGCAGTCCACAGAGTAGCAGATGGTAGGAGTGTGAAGACGCAAAGACCAAGGGGCCTAGAGCTCCTGGAGTTCCGCAGCTCAAGGCCAGCGGGCTGTATTGTACTTACACCCACTGACTCGCCCCCGCCGTGACAATGTGATGTATCTTTAGTAATTACATTACCAACTCCACTGGCCCACCCCAACTCCCCGATGGATTCGATAGACTTGTTCCTGTTCTTCTTGAGCACCCATTGGTAGTCCATGTCAATGAATGCCAACGATGGCAGGTACTGAAGATGCAGCAGGCCAAACAGACCAGGTCGAGTTTTGCACCCTGGGAATGTTCATTCTTGGTATGCTTATCTCTACCTCGTAAGAACCCCGCCGTTTGTGTGCTCACATTGCCTTCCGGTACAGATGATATCGATTTCGGGGGCTCGAAACCAGGGGTCAAAAATATCCTTGGGGGTGCAGCTTCATTTGCAGTGGTAGGGGCTCGGCTAGTAGCAGGCTCTGCGCATGCTCGATCCGTGAGTTGGATTGTGGATGTTGGATCCGACTTCCCGCCAGAGACACTGGCAGTGATCCAGTCCTGGGGCACAGAATGCATAATCAGAGAAGACCATGGAAGGCTCACAACCAGAGCTTGGAATGGATACCATCCAGATGAGAAGCGAGGTCAGTCCTATCTTGTACTACAAATCCACACGCCATGTCAATAACCAAGGTGGCAGATTTCAAGTACCTAACTCCAAAATTGAGACTGGAGCCTTCAATGCTGTCGGACACACAGGTCTGGTCGAAAACATTCCATATGGTCTGCTCCGCATCCCGCTGTATGTCCATTGTACATGACATTCTACAGCGCAGGGATCAATTGCAACACGCGGGTCAAGCGCCTTCCGCTGCGCATGCTTCACAGAGACCTATCTTCGTTTGGGAGCCAGTGCCTGACTTGTGTACCCCAGAAGAGCAAGAGAAGTTCTTCGCGGCCAATCAAGTTGTTGACGTCGTGAGCCCAAACCACATGGAACTGGGAATGATGTTTGACCAGCCTGGGTGGACCGAAGGCAGCGAGGATGGCCAACGGCTGGTCAAAAAAATCATTGACTCTGGCATTGGACCCAACAGGGACGGTTGTCTAGTTATTCGAGCGGGCAAGGATGGGAGCTATGCCTTCTCAAAGAATCAGAAACTATGGCTACCTGCTCACCACCAACCAGATTCTTCGGGAACTACATCCGTTCTCGACCCTACTGGAGCTGGCAATTCGTTCCTGGGTGCCCTTGCCCAGGGAATGGTGAGCGCTGGTCGAGAGCCTTTTGATGTTATCCAGTCGATCCTTTCGTCCTCTGGCAGTTGGAAGGAAGCCGTAAACCTTTGGGGTTCGCGCCGAGATCTGCCAATGGCACTCATCTGTGCCACAGTGGCAGCTAGCTTTGTGGTGGAGCAGATTGGCGTTCCACAAATATCAGTGAAGGAGAATGGCAAAGAGTTGTGGAATCGATCTGTATTCACGGAACGGGTCCGTCTGTACACGCAGCGATTATTGAGGACATTGGAAGAGTCTCCCCAGAGGCTGCTCTTCTCTTGACCAGTTGACCAATGATTGATCGAGAACGCCCTTCTATTTTCGTACAGCAAGGGAATAATGAGGAGATGATAGTAAAAACACAATAAGAAAATGACCCGTCACGCTGGGGATCCTCCTTGGGTTGTCACCCTGAAATTCGACATGGTTCTCTATGACTCATTCTTTGCGGCCTGCTGTGCCTCATGTTCGCGGATCTGTCGGCTCCAGCTATAATCGAAAGATGACAAGGTCAGCATGAAGACTTATTGCCCGGGTTGGGGCGAGACATGAACTGACTATCGGCTGGGGAAGAATCTGCCCGGCTCAGGCATCTTGTCGCGGTACTCTCGGTCAGCACTAATGCTGAAGGCGACAGCTGCAATGCCAATAACGAAGGCACCCATGATTGCAGTGTTGGCCCTCCAGTTGCCAGGCTGGGCGTACCAGCCACCAGCGGGGGACCAGACTTCCTTGGGGTACCTGTACAGGACGAACCATCAGCATCCACCGCCAAGATCCGGAGCAAATCAGACAAACGAGATCTTTCCACCACCACCCATCGTGAACGCGATGCAATTGAATGGGTTGTTGAGAAGAAAAGGAGGATCAAGCTGGGGAGTTCTCGCAGGCGGGACTGAAGCCGAAAGGGCCGTCAATCGAAGGTCGACTGCCAAGCCACCAGGGCCCGTTAAGGACTAGCGTGTCCTCACACGACCAGCGATCCCGTGACTGCAACAATTTCTCTTTTCTCTCCCTATAGATTGGCCGCTCGCCTGCTATTCCACTTTATTGACGCAGCGTGGTCGATTGCCTTTTGGATTGTCTTTTCAGTTCAGTCCTTGTACAGTCGTCCTGATGAAGCGACTGCAACTCCAACGATGGAGCAGCACAGTCCTTACGCCGCGTGCTTGGACTGGTAGCCAACTGCCTCAACATCTCAGCTCCGCCAGGTCACGGAGCCAATCGACCGTTGCCTCTACCCAGATTGGTTCTGTCCTTCCAAATGGCTTGAACGATGCCAGTATTGAGGATCCAGATGGGGTGATGCGTCACGTCCAAAGTGTTCACAAACGCAAGTCACAACTTCAATATCCCTCTCCTCCGGTCGACGCCGCAACCAAATCCGCCAAACTTGCGGCTCTTCACGCTCGACTTTACCTTCCTTCTCGATTGCCCCCCCAACACTTGCCCGCACATTGGTAGACGCCTCCGCAGATCCGAATGCCGATTTCAACAATGAGTCGTTGGCCACACTCGGCAATAACCTCCTTACCTATTACACCACGGAGCACCTTCTCTGCACTTACCCTCGTCTACCGATGGCTGTTCTCTTCTCTGCTATGTACGCATATGTCGGCCCTAAAACACTCGCTGCCATGGCACGAGAATGGGGCGTGGAACTCGCTACGTTGCCCGGTGGAGAGGTCGACCCAGGCCTGCTGCAATTCCAAAGAATCGCGCCTGGGACCAATGTCGGTGACGACCAAAACTCAATCACAACGCGGCAATATTCTTCCCAAAAAAAATGGAGGAAAACGGTCACCTCGAAGATCTTCTATGACAATGAGTTTGGTGATTTGTCTATAGGATCGACCGCAGGCAAGGCGGTCACTACTGAGGTTGCCAGCGCTACATTTGTGCGGGCTGTCATGGGTGCTATTTATCTGCATGCTGGACGTACGGTCGCCAAGCGGTTCTTCGAACGCCACTTCCTTTCCCGACACCTCGACATCTCGAGTCTGTTCAATTACGCTCAACCGGCCCGTGACCTGGCTCGCCTGTGTGCACGTGAAAATTTTGAGAAACCGGTGGCCAAGATCATTACCGAGACTGGTCGGAAGTCTAGACACCCTGTCTTTGTGGTTGGTATCTTCTCCGGCCGCGACAAGCTGGGTGAAGGCGCTGGCGCCAGCCTGCTTGAGGCTCGAGAGCGCGCCGCCATCGCTGCTCTCAAGGGCTGGTATCTCTACAGCCCACTTAACGTTCGCGTTCCCTCCTCAATGGAAGAGAATGGTGCTGCCCCGTGGGAGCCCGTCTATGTCGACCCGGGTGAGGTGATTGTTTAATGCGCGAGACTGAGATGAAGCGCCAGCTCAACTCAAAGAGATCGCGATACGGTGTTACTTCACGTCCTTCTGTTGCCTTCTTTTTCACATATATTCGGGTGTGCTATGGTTTCGCATGGGAAGCAGGCCAATAGGAAAAGAAGCATTTCTCCTGTCTTTTGCATGACGGGTTACTGTACAGTATGGGAATTCTTATTCCTTCGATTCATCTGGTGTCTTATTGTTATTGGAAGTTCCTTTTTCTTTGTTCCTTTACCGTTGTCGCATTGTGTTGTGTATCTGGCTACGCCCCTCTTCTCTACCAAGAATTCGGTTAAGACAAGGGCGAAACTAGAGCCGTGTCTCGGCACTGGTATATAGTGTCCTATTATCATATGTACTACAAGACTTAAATCCATATTCTAACCATGACCTCTGTCCGCGTCCCTGCCGCCTAGTTCCTAGTCTTCAAAGTAGACATCTTGAATGGAACTCCTTGGAGGGCTGCGGAATTTATCATTCTGGGTTAAGAATTTCGTCCTCCCAGTTTCCTCGCACCTTTGCATCCGCCCCATCGCCATCAAGATATCTACCATACTCGTCCCATAAGTCTGCAACCCCGACCCCAAACAGGCCCATCCAGAAGCCAACTTGGTTGCTAGGCGTGGGTTCTTCATTTTCATCGACGTATCCAACCCTCAAGAGTCGATCATTCAACATGCCAATTGCACCCTCTCCTACTCGTACATCCTCAATCCACGCTAAGAAGTATGCAGTGTGCTGGTACCCTGCGTCCCATGTAGACGCCCGCTCTGTTGACGAACGGGGTCGCTTCCAGTGCGGCGGTGCCAGACCAGCTTTGAGCCGAACAAAATCTGCAATTCCTTCGATCAGCCCTCCTGGTGGATAGATTGCCTTAACGGCATCGTCATCCTCCGCCTCGGGTGGCGTCGTGTGTTGGTAGCAGTGCACAAGCTCGTGAGTCAGCACACCAACTAGTTCATGGAGTGGATCAGCTTTGCCGGATGAATCTGTGCAATGTTTGATATATGGAAGCGAGAGATGGATTTCTTTGTGATCGTCATCGAGATCGGAGCCTGTTGTGTAGGCGACGCCGTCAAAATCACGCAGGAAGACGGTCACGGAACGAGTCGGGGGGATTGAAGGTTCAAACAACATGCATCTCGTCGTAGTGGGTTCCTTTAATTTGGGATATCGAGGACATTTGTACAGGTATCTCACGATGTTGCCAATGGCTTTGTCGAGCGTGGATGCGACATCTGGAATAAGGGAGAGAAAGGCGCTGGAGGACGGATGGCGCAGTTCTTCCGCGTGAAGACGCAGCTTTGGGTGAGGAATCTTGTGCTTAGTGCTCTCTGACTTTGTTTGAGCCTGGTCTTCTTTGCTTGAGCCCTGTGGCTCGTCTTGGGGACTGGACTTAGGGATCGCCGACGGTGTTGTGGGGGCGGGAGCAGTCGTCATGGTGAGTTCAGTCATCGAGTTCAAACATATGATTGTTTAAGACAGCGAACGATTGAATATCAATGATTTTCTTGGGCCTTGATAAGCGGTCGACAGTATGAAGATTGATTGTCAGGGCTAGAATATGTAAGATGGATGGACTCTCAGAAGAGCAAGGTGGGGGGGAGCTGGCTCCTGCACCAGCTCCACTATGACCTCCACCGGTTCGCCTTGCGGTTGATAATTGGGATGGAATCTATTTAAGAAATCCGATCAAGGCTCATGGGTATAAACCGGATATAGCTACCAAGTTGCCAAGAGCTTTCCCTTTGTACACCTGATGGATCTTGTATTATTGCTAACGCTTCTCGTTATATATTCTAACGTGCCCTGGCCGAAGGACGCTGCTTGAAACCCCAGCCTATTCTACATAGCTATATAGATCCCACAAAATGCTAGAAAGGAATGTAATTACTATACCTAAGTATATATCATCGATGAGCACTCACCCAATCAAGTCAGGCCACACGAAATACCTAGTTAGGCGTCTGCGAGCGATATCATGATTTCACTTCCATCTCCAGATTAACTAGATAGCTTTGCAGGCGAATCGAGAGAATACGTCATTATTGACCCAGACCGACTTTTCATCTAACTCTTATCTGATGTGGTAGATGCAGCATCACTACAGCCAACGGTTGCCCTTTACAACCGGTAAACAAAACAACCGTGATGTTGGGCGGAGATTCCGCCCAACCATGGTTGGCCACACCAAGGAATTGGATCCTGGATGTAGAAAAGAGAAGAAACATTTGATGTACTCGTACTTTTTTTCCCCCCAAATCTGCAACCTCCCGGTCCCCCCCCCCCCTTGAATTACTACCCCCGAACGCTGCGTCGCATCAGTGGAGCCCGTCGCGCTTATCCGCGCTTATCGCCCCTTGCTGTCCGACTTTCTCTTCGTCAACATCCCACCATCCAAGGTTCGTGCCAGCTCTCCCTGCACCGTGTCCGTTGGCTGTTCTGGTAAGTGACACTACTTCTACATCGCTTTTATTTAGTTCCAGTGTTTCTGTTTTCTTATAATCACGCTCTCTGTTGGTCTGCACCGCGGTCGCACGTCGCCCGTTCCCCGTCGCTCGAGGCCCTGTTCTCCTATCCATTCGATCCCTCTGAAATTCTTTGCGCAGTGATATGCAGTATGCATAAGGCTAATTTTCCAGTAGAGACAGCAGTAAACCAGTGCCGGACCTCTCCGCTATCTCGCCATCTGTCATCGATATCACCAAAGCCCGTCATCATCGAATTACACCTGCCACACCGGCGCTGGTGGTGCCTCCTATGATTCGTGTGTGACAAGAGTTGGATTCACAGGTTGGTCTCAAAAATGGAGGCAAAGGCTGCAGAACTCCTGACGGTCTTCAAAAACCCCAATGTCTCGATTGATTCCAGGGTCGCCCACCTCACCAGTATCAAGTCCGACATCAAACAAAAGAACGTCCCCGAGGGCGCTATATCGACATTGTTTGAAACAGTGCGCCTCGCTTTATCCTCCCAACATTACAATGTGTCCTCAGCGGGGTTTTCCACCCTTGGCCATCTTATGAAACGCCTTTCAATTCAAGACCAACAGCAATGGATTGTCTTGCAGGCAAAAAACTTTTATCCACTATTACTGGAGCGACTTGGAGATCATAAGGAGCCTGTGCGAATCAAAGCTGCTCAAGTATTCACAGATTTGTGGCCCATGACCCACAATGAGGTCGAGTATTATGTTCTCGACTGTGCTCTCGTGGGCAAGAACCCCCGAGCCAAGGAGACAAGCTTGCATTGGCTGGCAAAGGTGCGTCCATTGGCCCCCCCAAAAAAATGCACACTGCCTCTGACACCGGACATCTACAGATGACGAGAAGCCATGACATCTTGTTCCGTAAGCATGTACCTGCGCTGGTTGCATGTTTAGAGGACGCCGATAGTGCCGTTCGAGACTCGGCAAGAGGGGTCGTGATAGAACTATTTCGGTATGCACAGTGCTATATCTCTATATGGTCTTAGATCGTTGCTAACGTCTTGACTCAGGAATGCTCCTGCCAGAGCTAAATCTGATCTTCAGAAACAGCTAGTAGCTCATGGTGTACGCAAGTCCATCGCTAGTGCCGTCCTGTCGGGGATCGGACTCGGTTCCGCTGAACCCGAGGGCTCAAACCGATCCATGTCACGCGCGGAACGACCGATATCTCGTGCTGAACGCCCGATGTCTCGCGCAGAGCGACCAAAGTCCCGCGCTGAACGGCCAATCTCCGTTATTTCATCACGTTCACATGTCATGGATGGTCTTGATGATGGTCTGTTTACCAAGTCATTCTCTCCGTCAATGTTCTCACTAACCATATTGTAGATATGGAACCTACAAGAAGCCGGCCCGATTTATCAAGAGATCATCATGATCGACCTATCGCGTCTAGCTCTGTTGAGGCACCCTCTAGGCCTAAAACACCAGTCGAAGCACCCATAACTCAGTCCTCGCCAGAGGAAGATGATGGCGTGGAGCCGTTTCTTGTTTCTTCGGCCAGAGATGTCGACGATATCGCGCGCGATATGATCCCCTGGTTTGATGGAAGAGAATCCGAAGATAACTGGATGAAA
This sequence comes from Penicillium hispanicum, assembly GCF_028827665.1. NCBI lineage: Eukaryota > Fungi > Ascomycota > Eurotiomycetes > Eurotiales > Aspergillaceae > Penicillium > Penicillium hispanicum. The sequence goes on along the minus strand of NW_026623198.1, from coordinate 2,334,920 downwards.
CGTGAAAAGAACGTCATTCTGTTTCGAAAAATTACTCGTGGAAATGCGCCCTACGATTTTACCCAGTCCTACCTGCATGCTACGAAGACCCTTCTTGACGGGTTCTTTAAAGTTGTGAATTCCCTCCGAACCACAATGTGCACTAATGGCTGCCTCTTGATCCAAGAGATCGCCCGAACTTGCGGCCCAAAGATCGACCATATGGTCGAGATTATCATGCAGAATTTGATAAAGCTGTGTGGATCTTTGAAAAAGATTGCCGCACAGAATGGAAACGCTACAGTGGATGCGGTTATCGGAAACGTGACGTTTAATATCCGCATTTTGCAACATATTTACTGGGCATCTCAGGAGAAAAATGTGCAGTTACGTCTCTTTGCCGCTGGGTGGCTCCGAACCTTGATTAGCCGCCAGGCTCGTCACAAGAGCACGGTCGAGCATGGTGGTGGACTGGACCTCATTGAGAAGTCCCTGAAGAAAGGATTGGCCGATGCTAACCCTGGTGTGCGGGAGGCTGTGCGAGGCACATTCTGGACCTTTTTTGGCGTGTGGCCGGATAGAGCCAACGGCATCATGTCTAATCTTGATGCGAAGTCACGGAGCCTGTTGGAAAAGGACCCTTCAAACCCGAATCATGCCCAGAACACTTCTGCCCCCTCCGGAAGAGGGGGTAGTACGCCTGGTCGTTCTGCCTTGAAAGAAGCCATTGCCGCCCGGAGGAAGGCTCAGATGCCCTCTCGCCCAGACTCTGCTCAGTCAGGATTTTCTGAAATGGACATAATGGATACTGCACCCAAGCAGTCTACACGATCCGTCCCTACCGGTGCGCCTCTTTCATCACTGTCGTCTGCGCCCATGCGCCCTGCTATGAAACCCCGACGGGCCGAAATTAGTCGTCCTGCGACTGCAGACCCTTACGCTCGTCGGCCCGATTCCAGAGCTCAAACAGCTGGTAAACCGGCGAGCTCCCCGCGATCGGTGCGATCTAAAGCATCAACTCCGTCATCTAAGCCGATCAATGCGCCCCGTCTTCGACCCCATGAGTCGTCTGGTCAGGCCGGTACCACAAGGGGCAAACCCAAGAAGCTTGATCTTTCAAAATCCAAGTCCCACGGTGATCTCATGGCGGCAAGCCGCGCGCGTAGTAATTCCGAGGAGAGCGTCTCCAACCAATCCTTGCGTGCTCGTCCTGTTGACCGGCCAGGTGCGTCTGAAGATGCGAACTCTCCACCCCCCATCGTGTTGGAAAGCCCCCCGCTATCTGCCTCGCAACCCCCAGCGCAGTATCAAGAACAAATTTACCCTGAGCATGCTACTGCCCCAGAGCCAATAGAAGAACCGCAGTCGCTGACACTCGAAGAGCCCGTCATTGCTGCGGCGTCACCTCGAGCTCGTCAATCGGAGGTGACTACACCCTTGCGCCATTCGGACTTGGGATCTGACCCTGAGTCTGTTGCCAAAGTTCAACCGGAAGAGATGGTCATATATGAAGACCCTGCTACGCCTGTTGCCGCCGAAGCAGAAACGCCAAAGCTCGACCCTGTTGAGCCCTCGACTCCCACAAGGTCACCTCGCCGTCCCGACGGACCACCGGCGCGTGAAGAGAGTGTGGCACCGACCCCAAGGCATTTCCATACTCCACTAAAAAGTGCCCCAGAACTGGGCTCTCAGCAGGGACTGAATTTGGATGGGTCTAATGAGTCCCAGTTTCCTTCGCCAGTGCGAAGGACTCCGCTTCGAGGAAGCCCTTCACCGTCGCGGAATCGTCCCCAAGCCACACTCTCCGAGCACGGGCAAGTCGTCAACCCTGTCCTACCACAGGAATCCGTGGCAGGTTCACCGGAAAGGGCGAATAATGAGAATGCGACTGCAAATAACGTCAAAACCGCAGAGTATTCTGCTACGCCGCGGTCTGCAGCCAAGCCCGGCGCATTGGAAGAAGTACCTCTGAATGAATCAACACTGCGTACTGCAGATACGCGGCACAGGTCCTTTGAATCCCCGCCCCCATCGGTTGGTGAGGAGCATTTCCGGCGGAGTCGCAAGTGGGCTGAACGACACCGTAGCCCAAGTCCTCGGTCAAAGGATCCTGCCAATGCGCGAGAGATGCTTCACAAGGGATTGGGTCGAATCGCCTCCAAGACCATGGATATTTCGGGCTATCGGAAACTCCAAGGACTTTTCCAGTATCATGGCGAAGAAATTGTTACTCGCGAGCAGGACTACTACGCAATGCTTCAGGCTTTGCTGAACGAACTTGAGTCGGCACCTACGAGCCGTAAGGATCATGATGTGAAGACTCAAATCCTGGCCACCGTCCGGTCGATGCTTCTCCGGACCGGCGAGCTTTTCCACCGGTGCGATGTTCCCACAATGGCCGCGATTGTCCGGGCTCGTCGGCATTACGAGTCGAACTCGCACTTTGTGACGTGTCTGGAGGAAGTTGTAGAACTGTTGGTCTCTTTGGTCCCGACCCAGACAGTCATCAGTGGCGTTCTGCAAGGGCTGGAGCTCGGAGAGGATGCGAACAGCGAGGGCTCGTCCCGGTCGATCATCATGGGTCTCTCCGCCATTCACCAGGCACTGTCGCAGGGCCCCATTGAAATCTCCGACGAGACCCTCGCTAGCGTGGGCACTGTGGTCAGCCAGCAGCTCGGCCACCCCCGACCAGGCGTGCGTAAGCAGGCCACAGAGCTATGCACACTTCTGAATCTGAAATTCGGATTGGATCGCGTCCAGAAAGTCACGCCGCCCGCCGGGGAAGGGTCTCTGAACCTGCTGACCTATTTTATGGCCCGCCGGTCTCAGTGAACATGTCACCCTGTTGGTCGAACTGATAGGTCTAGTAGAATACCCTTCCTCCCTTAACGGATCATGTACATAGATAATCTTTTGATTGTTTGACACTGTGTTTCAATTGGATTCATGTATCTAATATGATAGGGCGCTGCAAGGGTATCTAGCTATGATGGATTGCACATAATAAAAGTGACTTTATGAGCACAGATCGGCCACTATACCCTAGTTAGAGTAGGACTCTTGCGTCTTCCGATTCCTGCAACCTCTAGCTCGACGAGTAGTCCGGGGCCCCGGTCGATGGGGCGAAATCCAGTCAGGAAAAAGAATCCACTCACAGATGCTCAATCCAGTCCTGTGACCACCACTGGCGCCTACAGCTACCTACCTAGGCGTCTTGATATCCAGCCACAGCTGCAGGACATCTCAAAACGCCAAAATACGCGAACTCACGCTTGATTTTCCCGTTCGGGGCATCGGCAAACTTACTCGGCCAGAGTTACCCCGACCCGACTCCCCAGAACAGCAACGCGTTGCTTTTCCGGCTGCTTCTCACGTCTAGTTTCCCCATGCCCCTCATGCCCCAGAGTGGGCCGAGTTGCCCTTCCAATGAGCACCGGTGCTCGGTACAAGCAAAGACAGAATGCATGAATGGGTATTTACACGCGCACCCTCGCGCGAGGGGGAGGCCAGAAACCGAAGAAAACATCTCTTTCCATCCGTGAAGCACAGTCGATAGTGCCTGAGAATTCATAGCAGCTATTTTGTTCGAATCATGGCAACAACGCTCACAGGCGGCAATCCGCACATTATCCAGCTGCCATCGACGCCGACAAGCTCACCATCCGACCCAAGAGCGATCATCCAGCAATGGTTCACAGCTCTCGAGGCCCAGCTCTCCCGCCCAGGAACTCTCAACCTCAAGGATCTGTTTCACTCGGAATCATGGTGGCGTGATATGCTAGCCTTGGACTGGGACGTGTGCACCGCGCACACCGTCGCAGAAATCCAGCATCTCCTACGCAGGCGCCAGCGCCAGGCCCAAATCTCGAATTTCCGAGTCCAGGATGAAGGCCAGTTCCGGCCTCACTGGGAGCAGGTTGTCGACGGGCTGAGCTGGGTGTCGAGCATGTTCTTCTTCGAGACAGCTATCGGCACCGGCACGGGGATGGTTCGTCTGACGCAGGCAGAGGGCGATGCGCGCTGGAAGGCGTACGCAGTGTATACCTCGCTACAGGAATTGGATGGTGCAGAGGAGCCTTTGGGCAAGCGGAGACCGGAAGGCACAACGGAGTCAATGCCCGGGGGTTTGGCTAGCGGCACTTGGATCGAGCGCAGAGAGCGACAGAAGGAGTTCTTGGATGCGGAGCCGACGGTGCTTGTCGTCGGGGCCGGTGAGCTCACCAACCCATAGTATGGGAATTTGGTAGAGAGAATAAAATACTAACTTGGCGGCGATGCAGGCCAGGCTGGTCTCAACATGGGGGCGCGACTGCAAAACCTTGGGCTTTCGTGTCTCCTTGTTGACAAGAACGAGCGTGTTGGCGATAACTGGCGGAAACGGTATAGAGCAAGTACAACCATACCTTGTTTTTCAGCATGTTGAGATGCTAATATTACTAGACCCTGGTTACCCATGACCCAGCCGAGTTCACCCACATGGCCTACCTCCCCTTCCCCAAGAATTGGCCGCAATTTACACCTAAAGACAAGCTCGGCGATTGGTTCGAAGCATATGCAAGTATCATGGAGTTGAATGTCTGGCTCCGCACATCCGTTACGTCTGCTGAATACAATGACGCCGCGGGCGAATGGGCTGTCACCGTGACTCGCGGCAACGGATCCCGGCGTATCCTGCGGCCTCGCCATGTAGTCTGGTGCACGGGTCATTCGGGCGAGGCGCGTATCCCAAGCTTCCCTGGACAGGAATCCTTCCAAGGTATTCTGTACCATGGTAGCCAGCACCGCGATGCGTCTGAGCTGGATGTTCGTGGCAAGAAGGTGGTAGTCGTGGGCACCGGGAACAGCGGACACGATATTGCGCAGAATTACTACGAAAATGGTGCAGATGTTACTATACTACAGCGCAGTGGGACCTATGTGATCACCGCCGAGAAAGGTGTTTTCATGATGCACGAAGGATTACATGAAGATGGCGGGTACGTTTCCAACAACGTGAATCACAGACACGAATTGTCCACTAACAATCCTGCCACGAAAGGCCACCCACGGAGGAAGTGGACATTGTCTCAGAAAGTCTACCTTTCCCTGTTCAGCTTGCCCTCAGCGTGTACGCAACCAAGCGATTCGCAGAAGCCGAAAAGCCTACTTTGGAGGGTCTCCGCCGTGCCGGTTTCCAACTAGACTTTGGTCAAGACGGTGCCGGTATCACTCGGGCATACTATACACGCGGCGGTGGCTACTATATTGATGTTGGCTGCAGTCAGCTTATTATCGATGGTAAGATCAAAGTCAAACACAGCCCCCACGGTATCACCGAGTTCGGCTCGCGGGAGTTGCGACTTGCTGATGGCAGTAATCTGCCGGCGGACGTCGTTGTCTTGGCTACCGGCTACGATAATATGCGTACGACGGTCCGTAAAGTGCTAGGTGATAAAGTTGCAGATCGTTGCTTGGACGTGTGGGACTTGGATAGCGAGGGTGAGATCCGCGCGGTAAGTTTGTCAACTTTCTGTACATTCGATTGGGGGCGTCGATGCTAATTGAGTACTAGATGTGGCGTCCTAGTGGCCACCCTGGGTTATGGTACTTTGGTGGTAACCTTGCACTCTGCCGGATCTACTCCAAGTTCCTCGCGTTGCAGATTAAAGCTATTGAGACTGGATTGTCAACTGGGGATCGACAGCAGCAGAGAGCCACCAAGATTTGAGGACTTGTATACTGACCGAGGATTAGAGAGATGAGATAACAACTAAGACTTATAAGCAGCTCTTTTCCATATTGTGGCTTTTTACCATAATATATTGTAGCTAGATTGAATTTTTAGCATGTTGAATCGATAACCGGTGATGTCGCCAGGAGTGAACACGCCCGGAGATAGCGGCGATTGGCGGCGGAAGGACGTGATTGGCCCAAATGAACTACAAGGAGGGAGGCATTCGTCCACCGCAAAATCCGAGTCCAAATCAACATAAATACCACTCGATGGGCGCTGGATGATGAAAGGCAAGGAGCAAAAGACTCAGTCTGCTCAAATTATCATCAATATTCCTCTTCACCAAAAACAATGGCTGCTTTCAAGACACTGCCGACTCGTCCTCTGGGCCGAAACGGACCTCAAGTTCCCCGACTGGGACTCGGCCTCATGGGTGCCAGTGGACAGTACGGCAATTCGTTGTCGAATGAAGAAAAACTCGCCTTTCTAGACGAGGCATACAAAAGAGGGGAGCGATTCTGGGACACTGGTATGTATTCACTGTACTTCGAAGTACACGTTCACGGTCAATATCACGAATGCTGATGATATACAGCCGACAAGTACGGCGACTCCGAGGATATTCTCGGGAAGTGGTTTGCCAGTAATCCTGAGAAGCGCAAGGATATTTTCCTCGCCACCAAGTTCGGCATCGTGACCACTCCCCACCCCCCGGGCTTCAGCGTGAACTCGACGCCCGAGTACTGCCGCAGCTCTATTGAGAAATCCCTCTCGCGACTCGGTCTACCCAGTGTGGATTTGTACTACATCCACCGCCTGGACAAGGTCACGCCCATTGAGAAGACCATGCAAGTTATGGTGGAGCTCAAGAACGCCGGCAAGATCAAGCACATCGGGCTGAGCGAGTGCAGTGCCGAGTCGCTGAGACGCGCGTACGCGGTGCACCCGATATTGTGCGTGCAGGTTGAGTACAGCCTGTTCTGCACGGAAATTGAGTCTCCGCAGCGACGACTGCTGGAGGTTGCGCGGGAACTGGGTGTGGGCATCGTTGCCTACAGCCCTCTCGCCAATGGGATATTGACTGGGTCTATTCGGTCGCGCGAGGGCGCGAGAAAGCACGATCCGCGAGGTCACCTGCCCTGGCTACACGAAGGTAACCTGGAAAAGAATCTCGCGGTCATTGACCAGATTGCCGATATTGCCAAAGCCAAGGGTGTTAGCTTGCCGCAACTGGCACTTGCTTGGTTGCTTGCGCAAGGCGACGACATTTTCCCGATCCCGGGTTCGTCGAAGATTGAGCGGCTGGACCAGAACCTGCAAAGTCTTTTTCTGTCCATTTCTGCAGAGGAAGAAAAGGAGATTCGTCGTCTGGCGGAGGGCGTGGTTGGAGGGCGCTTCCAGGAAGAGACTGGATGGGCCTTCGGGGATACTCCGGCTTTGGAGTAGATGTCGGGTATTTTTTTGTATTGAAATAGTCCTGACTTCTAATTGATTCACGTCTCTCCAACACAGGAGCCCTCCTGTATCCAAGTATCAAACCATTCAGTATCCAATTCTTTGGTCGATGCTTCTTCTATAGAAAGCATTTTTGCGGATGATTCGGTGCCTAAAACAACAGTAGGCATCTCTGGGACAATGTCGGACACGTAGGCCAAATAAGTCTCTTCATTGCCGGTGTTCAGTGTCTCCTGTCGATGCAGAGGCGAAATGCGAAAAATACCGAAGTATGGAACCGGAATTTCAAGCTCAAGGTCGCCGTTCGGCATCTCTCCTTTGTCAGTGACACCAGCAGGCTCAGCCTTCCGTGTGCGATAGAAAGAGCCTTCTGCGGCATCGGCTTCAATTTCAACAAGTCTCCTCAGAATTCGAGATCGTGCCATGCCTTCGGGATCTTGGTCTGACGTTGAAATCTCGTCCATGAGATCAATCACTTTCTCCAGTATCCCGAGATCATGAGAGCGTTGGTGTTCAAGCACGTTGACGCTGCCAAGACGGTGACCATCTAAATGAGCGAAGAGAAGTGTGATTGCAGCAATGAATCCTTTTCCATCCGTAGCGCGATATGAGGGTGATCGACGGTAAGTGCGAAGCTGGAGGTAGCGTGAGGCCACCTCCCGACTCGCAGACACAGCAGCAAGTTTGCTGTACGTGTAGTCGATTGAGGAGTTCTCAGGTTTCTCCGTTTCAATATCCCTCTGTAATAGCTGGATGAGGTATGGTTGGTGCAAGAGGACCAGAAGATAATACTGATGGAATTGTAATAGATATTTGGGGGTATTTTCGAAGGCTTCACTATCGGAAGCTCCACCATCCAAAGAAGGCACGTACCACCAGCGTGTTGGTAGTAGTCTGGTAGCCTTTTTGAGTTGACTGTCGATTGACTGGGTCTCTTGGTGGTCATCGTAGAAAGAGCCTTCATTCGCTTGAGTGCTTCCACCACACTGCATGCGCAGGTTCCGAGCGATGATGCGTCCGGCAACCAAAACATGAATGCGCTCGACGCGCTGTGTTGGGGCGTCCACTTGCGGATGATCTGTGCTAGCACAGGGATGGTCGGCGATCGCAGAAGGAAGACCCAGCAATAGCGAGAGAAAGCGATCGGTGTATGCCAATTGGAACAGCACTGATTCAGCCTGCCCACCGGTGGCCTCTGCCAGTCGAGGGAGGCCAATTAAATTGGAAATATTCACAGCACGACTGTTAATACGCCACGCGGTGCGAAGATCACCAATTGTAATGTAGTACCGCGATTGCAGAATGAGAGTTTCAAGTCCGTCCAGAGAGCCGACTAGATAGTCCTGGGACATGACAAAATGACAAGCTGCATCGAAGTAGCGCCGCGATGCGTCATCAACTGACTCGCCCAATGTCAGACGGAGTTGCCCAGATGATTTGGAGTCAAATTGCTTCAGACAAAGGGCTAGTTGGATTAATTTCCGGGCGAAGAGAACCGGATGGGCAGTCATTGGCAGATCGCCTGTCCAGGTGGGCTTTTCCGCTATTATGGACAAATCTGGGGGTTTTTTCTGGAAAATCTGAAGCGGCGAACTGAAGAGCTTGCTGCTGCTCAAAATTGCGACGGCAATGGCCGGATGGGGGAGAATCGAGTAGAGATAGCCCGTGAGAGACCGACCCCTCGACAACCGCTCGTGGTTGACAGCTCCCAAATTAAAAGACGTCGCACAGCTGTCACTTGTCACAATGGATGATGGCCTGTCTGGAGCGATGTCAGAGTCATCTCTCCCACACGATCGCTTTTTTCTGTGCTGCACCAGCTGTTTCACCAATGCCTCGACTTGGTCGATACGCTGTTCAACATTTGCATAGCAGTTGGTTGAGGTCTCTGTAAATTCTTGGCTGACGCATGATAAGCCATTACGCTCGCAGAAGATGCAAGTTGTGGTAGATCCGGATTCAAACTCGCAACGTTTCTTGCGGTGCTTGCATTCCCAGCAGCTGGTCGTGCCCTTGCGAATCTTGCGCCGCTTCACAAAAGCGCTTGTATGCGAGGGTTCATTGTCGCCGGGACGAGGTGTCCTTTCTGGGATTCCGGGCTCCATCTCGCCATGGCTGGGGAGAAGGTTGTCGTGAGTTGGAGATGACGGGCGGGTTCATGGTGGCTACACGTGATTGGACACAGCATTTCCCCCACGCAATCGAGTTGATCCAAGGCCATTGGACGGATGGCTGGGTCTCATAATACATGGAGGGATTCGTGGGACTATAGGATTTCTAGGGGTTATGGTTCTTTGTTCAGCTGTCGCTGAAATGAAAGGAATATTATAGAATCAAGCCCCCAATTACTCAAGATCTCCAATATTTAGATCGTCCATGATGTATTATTGGCTGACTGGGATCAACAACTGTGAACCAATTAAGTATGCTCTGGCAGTGTGTCAAAGATGCATTTCATTTCCTTTCCTACTGCATGACGGTGCTCTCCTTTGATCCTCGATCCTTGCTGTATATGCCGGCCTTGATATCGGCCAGAAGTGTGGGCTGAGAAGGTGTCCAGCCAAGCTCCTGCTGCGTCTTCTTGCTGGAAGTTGGGTTATCGGAGCTGGTGACAAAGGCCAGAAATTGACCGATCAGTTCTGCAGCCTCTGGGAAAGTCTTAGACACAGCCGGAATACCCATGGCTTGACCAAATGCCTCGGCAATCTCCTTCTGTGACACTCCCTCCTCGGCGACGGCGTGGTATTTCGACCCAGCGACCCCTTTCTCCAGAGCAAGGCGAAACAAGCGTGCTGCGTCGCGCCGGTGGACAGCGGGCCATCGGCCGAGGCCGTCACCAATATAGACGGCCTGACCCTTGGCCCGCGCAGCCTGGGCAATCTGGTAGATGAATCCGAAGTCGCCGTCACCATGGACTGTGGGCGAAAGACGAACGGCAGACGCTCGCACGCCCTGAGTAGCAAGCTTGGAAATTTCTTGCTCTGAGGGGAGGCGGACATTGGCGGGAGACTCTAGGTCCGGGCCTGTATCTTCGGTGGCCAGTTCGCCCTTGGGAAGGCTCATGGTACCCGCGGCGATGACAAGAGGTCGGTTGGATCCTGCAAGAGCGTCCCCGAGTACCTGGATCGCCGCGTGTTCAACTTTGGCGTTTTCGGCGAATTTTGTGAAATCATGGTTAAAGGCGAGATGGGCGACTCCATCAGATTTAGCGGCTCCACGCTTCAAGCTGTCGTGGTCCTCGATGGAGCCGCGAATTACCTCGACGCCTTGGGCTTGCAGGGACGCTGCCGACTTGTCTGAGCGGGCAAGCCCAATGACCGCATGGCCGGCGTCGAGAAGCTCTTCCACGACAGCTTGGCCAATAAAGCCAGTGGCACCAGTAACAAACACGCGCATAACGGTGGTTGGGAGGTGGTAAGGTGGTAAGGTGGTGTGGAATGTAAAGCAAAGGAAGCTTGCTGAAGAATGATCTGAGTTGTGCTTTTCCTACCGAGGGTGAAAGGGAGATATTTATATGGCTCCAATCCCCAACGGATATACCATCGCAAAGTCCGCGAGGCGTGCCAATGACACGACATACGATGTGAAGCATCTCAAGCAATCAATCAACCGGATTCAGCGAATTTCCAGATATCCCACGGGCGCCACTCTGGATACGAGAGGAGGTTAGTGCGATCGCCAATCGGAAAGCGTTCGGGCCGGAGTTAAGGCCGGTGGGCCCGTGACGACCATCGCCTCAGGCCAGCAGCTTCCCTTTTCTTTTTTGGCCTCGTAGAGTCCAACAAGCTGGAACATGACATCCAACGGATCACTCCTCGAGCAGAGTAGCTCTCGGCGGCGCCGGGCGCACACCAAATCCCGACGTGGCTGCCGGAATTGCAAGCTGCGCCGAGTCAAAGTAGGTCATTCATTACCGAGCCCTCCCCGGGGATCGACGCCAAAGATACTCATATCTCTTCAAGTGCGACGAGGGTCGACCGCAGTGCCAGAAATGCTTGTCATTTGGCGTGGCCTGCAATTATAATGCACCGCATGAAGCCGACTTGGAACCGACATGGCAGGTGGGGTCCCCCAAGGACTCATTTGGTAGCTTCGCCGGCCAGGTCGTCTTTAGTTCAAACCCGCCTTCGAGGTCTCTCCTGCCCGTCGTGGTAGTGGGTAGTGGTTTTGATTCCTTCCAGTTAGACGCGGAAAGTATCGCGCGTCTGGACCGATTCCGCCACCGCACTGTCTTTACGTTTGCATTTACTCACGCTCTTGATATCTACCAGAATGATGTCATGAAACTAGGTATCGAAGTGAGTCATTTCATCCCAGTCCTCATTGTGGGTGTTCTTGTACGATGACTAACGAAACATCTTGGATCAAGAATCCGTTCTTGATGCACATAATCCTCAATATTACGGCGATCCACGACCGCTATTTGTCCAAGGCTCCAGATGGTGCAAGGCGATCTCTGGCCGAGGCTTATCATGGGGCGAAGGGGGCAGCCCTTCTCAGCAAAAAGCTGTCGGCCCCCATCCGCCCTCAGGACCGCGATCCGCTGTGGGCTTCTGCTGCCATGCTCGGAGTTGCCAGCATGACTTCTATCGAGGCATCATCGGCTCAGGAAGCATGGCCTTTAAAACCGTTCAATCCGTCCGACCTGGATTGGCTCAATATGGCGGTAGGGAAAGAAGCGATCTGGAAGGTAACCGACCCTCTCCGACCAGACAGCATCTTTTATGTGATGGCGGACGACTATCTTACCATCACGGCCAAACCGGCACCTCGACATATTAAAGATATTCCATATAATTTCGTGGAGCTATGTGGACTCGACGAACCGCTCGCCATGGACCGAAATCCCTACTATTGTCCCGTCTCTGTTCTGACCGATGTGAGAGAGAACTTGTGGAAAAAGGGAGCTATTCCCAGATACATCACCTTCCTTTCCATTATGGGTTCAACCTTTCGGATTTTGTTAGAGCGAAAGGATGCTCGCGCCCTCCTGATACTTGCCTATTGGTATGGGCCCATATGTCGTGCCGAATGGTGGATGGCAAAACGGGCCCGGTTGGAATGCCAGGCAATCTGCCTGTATCTGGAGAAGTATCATACTGACGAGAATCATCTCCAAAGGATGTTGACTGTGCCCAAGTCTGAATGTGGGCTCATCAGCTAGTTTTATTAGAATGTCAAATTAACCATCCAAGCTACCTACAGTGATTCCCCGTGGATTTGTCCTCCCATAGTCAGGTCGCAACCTCGGTAAATCGAATGATTTGTCATCCAGACTAAATCTGGTTATATAATGAGCTAGAATTTCCCGAGCCTCTCTACTTCGAATTTCGATCCATAGACCCTTTCGAGGGTCAGGAAACTCGTGTTTGACCTTGACTACAATGGTTAAGAACAGGCTTCCTAGTCATCCCTCGAGTAACCACCTAAGTACCAACCTAGATAGCTACGTATTCAACCCACTCCGCACTCATGTATATGGGGTATAATTCTACCTCCGTAGGGTGATTCTGGCCCCCACGATGACGATGGCAGGCCAGGTGTAATGTCGTGAGCAGTGGAGAATCGCAGTAATTTACCACGTAGTTTAGCTCCGCCAGCCTTGGAGGATGCCGCTTAGCGCTTACGCTAGGCTGCTAGATTTTAGCAAATATTCTCTTGTTTAGGATCGACACAGTTCTCATCCTCTCCTGATTGGACCATACACTATTGATACGGTGCGGATGCGACATGCAGAAATAAAAGCGATAAGGGGCCATTTCAAGTTCCAAGATATAAAGTCCCCGGACCTGCATGCAAGTCCGCTTTACCCCACGAGAGCAAGGTTCAACAATATCGAGTATTCCATAATGGCGGATTCGCAATTTGAGGTTCGAGAGATCCACACCAAGGAGGAGTATGCCCGACTGGTCGAAGTGCTCTGGGCGGCGAACTTCCAGCCGTACAAGTAAGTCCATCGTCTCCCATAGAATGCGGTATGCCTCTGACTTTTCTCTGATAGCCCTGTCTTCACCGCTGTCCACCCTGTCAACGGCCACACCGAGGAAGACCGCGCGCGAGATAAAGCGCTCGACACCGAGGTCCGCTGGACAGCACACGCAAAGAACCCCTTCTCTCACCTGATCTACGTGATTGACAAGGAAACCGGTCGAGTCGCCGGGGGTTGCGAATGGCTGATCTTCCACCAGAACCCGTTCCCCTCCGGGCCCCATCCCATCCCTTGTACTTGGTACCCGGAGGGCTCGGAGAGAGCCGAATATGCCAGCAAGATGATTAGCCAGGCATTCTTCCCTCGGCAATGTTGGTTTCAGCGGCCTCATGCCGGTACGTGTCCCTAGCCCTCAAGAGACGCTTATCACGCACTGATGGATAGGATGTGATCTCAAAGGCGTCAATGCGATGGGAGTGCATCCCGACTACCGTCGGCGGGGTGTGGGCCGACTTCTGATGCAATGGGGCCATGAGAAGATTGATCCTCTTGGATACGAGAGTTTCGTCGAGGGAAGTCCCATAGGTCGCTGGCTGTATGAGGACTGCGGCTATCGAAGGGTGATTAGTCTGAATATCGACCTGGAGAAGAAACACCCGAGCGACGAGTGGTCGAGGCTAGTATATGAGTGTCGGCCGCCGGCGATTCTGCTTCTCTGGAGACCCCCGCGTGGGGAATGGACAGAGAAGGTTCCCCCCGGACCGTGGGCTGTCACATCTGAGACGTGGAAGTAAGATGCGGTAGTGAAAGTACTCTGATATGGCTAGAGTGATGGGTTTGGCAATTTGGATTGAACCCACTCAGGCAATTGTAATTGAAGAAATTACTGTCTTGTGGAGAGGCTAAGCTGGACAGTTAATGATCTAGCTTGCGAGGTTCAAGCCAGAGATTCAGAGGTCCCATTTATTGAGTGGAAGGTGACTCTCAATCAGGACGGTGATGAAAGATATAGAGCAAGATCGGGTTGTAGCCCCCCTGTAGTGGCTTCAAAATCCAGCTCCGCCGACGACGAGGAGTAGTCGTAGAAAACCAAGGTCATACAGTTGCCTGTGACGTGCAGTCGTCATGAATTGGCTCCTCGCCTCTCTCCACCCGCCAACGATTCGTTGCCTCTAACACTCCCGGCAACCCTTTGAACAACCACCCCCATTTCCTCAGAAAGCCTTCCGACATCTCCCACCCCGTGATGTCCCAGGGCGGCGACCACGCAATGATGCCGCGTCGTTCGATCTCGTCGTCGGGAAAGCCCTCGTATAGCCCGCCGATGCAGTCGGACCACAGCTCATCCTCGTCAAATGTGCCAGCGGCTCGGATCAGGCGGTCTCGTCCCCCGGGACATGGGAACAGATCGATCCAGTCGCCGTGCGGCACCGTTTGTTGAAGGATGGTGGGCCGGAGTGTTGAAGGGATTCGTTCGGGCTTGGTAGGGTAGGGGATGACATGGATCACTTCCTCCTCACAGTTGAGCGGTGTGACGAGGATGCCCGAGATGAGATCGCGGTTGACGGCCAGGGCGCGGAGGGCGTTGAATTGGAGGAGTGTGATGAGGTGGTCTGGACAGAGCGGGAAGACCATGTTAAATTGCTTTTTCCCGGACTTATCTGGCAGCATCGGAATTCTCGCATCATGGATTTGCTTGACGCGGGATGCTGGGATGATGGAGATGGATTGCTGCGCAATGTCCCAGCATTCCACCGGCACTTCTGATTCGACCAGTGTCCCGGTTGCGGCACTGGATGCTTCGGATTTCTTTGCTAGGGCTTTGCGTTTCCCTACTGGACGGTTAGTTTCGATATTGGCTACCGATCTGGGACTGGTCATGACTCCCGAAGTCCTGATTTGACGATGACAAGGGTTTACTTACGATACGCTCGGGTGTTGAGTCTAGTCTGCGCCCGTCTTCGTGCTGCGGCATCCTTGGTCCCCGTCCAGTCGTCTTCCCTGCTTATCGCCTGTACGTGGTGAGCAAGCCATGTCATCTTGGTGATTGAGAGTGGAGTGGTCGTACCTCGGCCAATTGTGCCATCGACGCGAGTTGAATGCGGGGCGCTGCTGAAGTTGTAGGCCGATACGTACTAGTCATGATGCTAGCGGACGTGGGAGTCGCGGTGATGAGATAATGGAAGCATTCTCAAGGCGGTTGAAGTATGTTGTTCACAATGATGAGTCTGACACTCGGGAACGGAGGCATTGAGATGCCGAGTATGCCGTAGCTGCGATATGGGGCGAGTAAAATGACACGATATCATTGGCCACTATTCTAGCCTCCACTGTCACTTCAGGTCTAGCGTCATGCAACCTGCTCACATTTAGACCGGGATCACAAGCTCTGTTATACATGCAGCTGGCTCACTATCTGATGCTATAGCATGAGATATCTGGACATTATTCAACAAAGCAATAAATATCGTAGCAGCACCCTCCATTTCGACCCATCTTTTCGTATCCCCAAAAACATAGAACTCAATCGAAGACATTGAGTGGTCTGTTAGTCTTACACCTTCATACATTGAAGTCCTTGTTTTAAACATGACTTTCCATCCCGACACTCTCCCTGATCTCAAGGGCAAAGTATTCATCGTCACAGGTGGAAATTCCGGCATGTAAGTCTCCCCTCTCACTACGAAGCCCGAATCGCAGATCTCACCAAAACACAGAGGCTACTGGACCGTAGCCCGCCTCGCAGAACACGGCGCCCACGTTTACATGTGCGCCCGATCCCAACAGAAGGGCACAGCAGCCATCGCCGACATCAAGAAAATGCATCCCTTAGCCACCATCGACCTCCTGCAAATGGACCTCATGGACCTCCGCAGCGTCGTCGCGGCCGCCAAGTACATCCTCACTCGCGAAACAGCCCTGCACGGTCTGGTCAACAACGCCGGCATCATGGCGACGCCCTTCGAAATAACCCAAGATGGCTATGAGGCCCAGTGGCAGACCAACTACATTGCGCACTGGGTTTTGACGACACACTTGCTTCCTCTGATGCTGCAGACCGCCAAGACGCTTCCTCCCGGCAGCGTGCGCATCGTCAACCTCACTTCATCCGGCCACTTGGGCGCACCCAAGGGCGGCATCAATTTCAAGGACCTATTGCTCAAGGAGAGCAGCCCGTGGGCGCGGTACGGACAGAGCAAGCTCGCCAACATTCTGCACACCAAGTCCCTGCACGAGACTTACGGCCCCGGCTCTCGCAGTGCGCGGAATGGGGACGGCGAGATCTGGGTTTCGTGCGTGCATCCAGGTCTGGTTGAGACAAACCTCGCCACGGCGGCGGGGGAATCGGGGTCTGCTATGGTAAAAGCCTTTTCGGTCTTGCGCATGTTTGGATTGTTGTGGCCTGCCGATAAGGGGTCGTGGACCAGTTTGTTCTGTGCGGCGAGTCAGGATATGACAGCGGAGCAGAGCGGCATGTATTTCGAAATATTCCGGCGGTTTGGAGAGCCGAGGTGGCAGAGCAGTGTGGCAAAGGATGAAAAGCTTGCAGAGAGGTTGGAAGAATGGACCAGGGAGGAAATGAGGAAGGGTGGGTTCGGTATGGAGTAGGAGTATGCTCGAATCGGTTCAAATACTGTACCCTGTGAATTGATTGAATCTATTCTGGAGCGGAAGCCGGTTTGGTTTTTCACCGTGTCTGTAAACAGTGGAAAACTGGTCGAACAGTCGTTTTATGGCCAAAGAGACAACCCCAAGCATCCATGGCCCAGACTGTAGGCCGCACTGAGGTTCGAGAAAAGAGTGGGTTGATTCCAAAGTGCACTATACTGGGTTGAATACAAAGGAGATGATATAAGGAAAGGAACAGAGCGGGCTGCGTAGGTCTGAATCCTGCGCGTATATAAGCCGTATACTAAGAGAAATGGGCTAGAACATAACGATCCCTTTTGGGATGTCAAGACCAAGTGCAATCACGTGACCGGGACACGACTTCCCGACTGAGCGGAACTTCTCCGACCGCATTCATTTATCCTTTGCGGATCGTGCAGATCGTGGGCTCTTTCGCCGGACAGAAGGGCGCAACCGAAGCGGAATCTCTCCTTCCGACCGATTGCCTCGCCAAGGTATCATGAGCCAAGCCCGCCGCAACCATGAGCGAGCGAGGTTCGGAGATTGTGTTCCGGGCGGAGAACGTGCCCATCCGGTTCTTCAAGGCATGCCGATGGTGTCGTAGGCAGAAGATGCGCTGCGATGCACGACATCAAGTCCCTTGCTTCCGGTGTCGCTCAACAGGTCGCGACTGTATCTTGGATCCCATTGAAGACAACCGGCGGCGCAGTGAACGCCGGAGAAAGACCACACCCGCACGGTAACTTGATCTACTTCATACTCGGAGCCAATTTGCCGACGTTCAACTGATCTCCGCGTTCCAGGTATGGCGGCTCTGCGGTGAACACTCCTCGGGACCCGCGAAGCGGCTTTCACACCCCCGTGTCCAGAGAGCAAGAATACTCTCCAGTTACCGGGCAGGATTCATCATTTGACTCTTTCCCTGAGTCCGAGGCCTTGGGGGAACCGAGGAGATCGCAGACGGCTGATCATCATGGACCTGAGTCGCAGCAGCTCAGTCCTAATGATATGATTGCGCCGGTGTCAGCTGTTCATTCCATGTCGGTGAACCTGCTCGATTCGAACGATGTAAGTTGGCTAGAACACCGACGACCTTGATACATGTACAGCTCACCACTGCGAAGATTTTTATGGAACATTCCTCTAATGGCGACCCTCGAGGCGATATCATTGCCCGAGGTATCGTTAGCGAAGAACGCGCCCGGGTGATGTACGAACGGTATGTGGCACAATCCGATGCAAGAGGAACAAAAATGGGTTGTAACCTCTGTCCAGATTTACTGGTGGGAGCAAGAACTACTTGCCTCTATTTGATCCTATTCGTGACACGTTCGACTCGATACGATCACGCTCCCTATTCTGTTTTACGGTCATTATATACCTTGCCAGTCGAGCGGTTGTTGACATGCGCAGTGACACGCATATGCAACGAGTTCTTCAAGATGAAGCACAACGACTGGCAGAAGACAGTTTCTTCGAACGCCCTACCAAACTCGAAACTGTTCAAGGAATGATCCTGCTTGCAGCTTACTCGGAGAAAACGTGGTTCTCAACCGCTCTCATTCTGCGCACGGCCTTGGACTCTGGCTTGGAAAAGTCACTGGACACTTTGCTCACCCAAGAGAATGTGCCTCGGAGCTCTTTATCTGCCTCGATGGCTGACCGTCAGCTAGTGTGGCAGACGCGAACCTGGCTCATCAGTTTCACATTGGAACTGGACGTGGCATCCGGTACCGGCCGCAAGTCTCGTATTGGAGAGGTTGATATCACAAAACTGCGAAAATTCCTCGATTACCCACTCTCTTTACCTTGCGACATGAGGACGGTGTCTATAATTGAACTTCACCAACTTCGAGGTTCGGCACGTATGAATTAGCCACTTATTCCATGAAACTGACAACCGAGCTAGGCCACTCTCGCATCATACTTGAAAACGCAGCCACTGTCCGCGATATTGTTTCCACTGAATTACCGGCGATCATGACGCGGCTGCACAACTGGTGGAATACATGGGACGAGATCCACAATAGTAAGCTCGTTCTAAATCAAAGGATGATGGGAAGTTTATGACTGACCATGAGAATTAGACAACGGCTTTCATGCGGGTGCTTTCCAGCGCAGCAGCCTCAAGCTGATGCTTCTCTACGCTAGAATTTTCGTACTATGTGCTTCGTTGGCACGTATTCAAAAACTACAGCCTATTTCTCCCAATCCCGACACCGAAATTATTGATCAGAATGTGATTAATTTGTGGCAAACGCTAGTCACCACGATCATGGATCAGCTGGCATTTCTTATCAATGAACCGTCATACCGGTGCCAGCTGCCATGGGCTCCGACATATCCAGCCTTGACGATTGCTTTCGTTAGTAAGTGGTACCGATTCAAGGCGGGACGCTGGAGAAAATATTGAATTTCAACTAGCTACATTCGCACTCCGAATAGCCAGATGGCGACCAAGTTTGATCGATCAAGATCTTCTCTTGGAACGAGCGGAGAAGATCTGTGACTTCCTAAAGCAGCCACCATATCCCGACGTCCATCGCACCGTTTCCATTTTCGTGAATTATGCCCGGGCCTTGATCGCGAGCCAGCGCCCTCACAGTCACGACCATAGCACAGATGGGCCCAACCTGTCCGAGCAAGGCGATAGGCCCGTGTCATCTTACAGAGGGCCCGACAGTCCCATGGAGAATGCCCCTCCCATGTCCACCCTGGACGATCCTCGGTACAGAACCGGCACAGCTCTTCCGAACGACAAGGAGCCAAACATGGTGCCCATGCCAAGTACTGATGCAGCTGCACCAACCAGACCGCCTCTTCTACGACTGCCTGACACGATGGAAGCGCCTAACTGGACCATGTCCAATTCGATAGCTGATTCCTTCGGTCTATTCGAGGAAGGGCAGAACGACATCTTTGATTTCCTGCCGATGATGCCATCTTTGCCTCAGTAAATACCCATAGACTAATACCCAGAACATATGAATGATTGGACTTGAAAGACGATTGCAAACTTCCGTAGACCTACAGGATCCTGCGCTATCCTACGCTTTCGTTGATCTGCAAAGTCGGCCCACAATTGATGGCCCTCCCGTGGGCCAGACCATCAATCCGGAGAGGACAAACAGGAATTGGGCCACAGCGCAGCATACACCTGTCACATATCACATGGATTCGCGCTAGTCATCAGGAATCCACGCAGAACTTGACCGAAAACGTGTAATGGCAGGCGATCTGGGCGTTGGAGGCGTCCATCAACAGACCGGGTCCTGGCCGGTGCCGGATATGGACTCCTCCAGAACCCGGTCCCGATCCGGCCCCGGGGCATCGGCTCAAATTTTGAACTATAGCGGCGACTTCATTGGCACATTGCTACGTCCTCAACAGCATAGTTTGGAACACTATGCATATTTTCAGGATCCAGCAAATGAGTCAGGTACCCGATGGGGTTGTTTTCGGCTCCACTGTCTCCTGTGGATGGCCAGGGATTTCTTTTATATAGCGCTTTAGGTCTCGCCGTTCAGCATCGTTGGAGAGAAACATGGGCCACGCATTTTTCTTGCGTAACTGATCTTGTGTCCTATTATACGCTTTTCATACAATACGAACAATGGGTATCGGCCGTTCCTTAATACCTCGGATCATGAATCCCTTCTCTTCAAGTGTGCTTGAGCCCTTGCCTAGCTTGTTTCCATTCTGAGCTAACTGTGTCTAGACAAAACTCAGCCCTTGAATGAAAAGGTTCCTACGACCATGGCCTTGGAGAAGAAACTAGAGGAGGGCGAAGATTATACACTAGTTGAAATTTCCTCTCATGAAACGCTGGTCGAGTTCCAAGAGGGCTCAGCTGCCAACCCGAACAATTGGTCTTTTGTAAGATTTATGGTGACATCGATGTACAAATATGAGAGACATGAAACTAACACGCTTCACATAGAATAAAAAGCTATACAACGCCATCGTGGCGTTAATCGTGGTGCTGAACAGCGGCATATCGTCTTCGCTGCCGAGTAATGCCGTGCCCACTATCATGCAGGATTTCGGCCTATCGGGGAATGGGCAGAAGGTCCTGCCAACTGCCATTTTCCTGATCGGGTACTGTATCGGTCCTCTGGTCTGGAGCCCGATGAGCGAGACTATCGGACGCAGACCGGTGCTTTTCTGGTCGTTCAGCGTCTTTCTGTTGGGAACACTTGGCTGTGCTCTCGCGCCCAATTGGTCGTCCCTCCTGGTATTTCGGGTCATCTGTGGCACGATGGCTGCTGCACCGCAGACAGTGGTCGGTGGTGTCTATGCAGATATGTTTTCCGATCTGCGAACTCGCGGTCGTGCGATGGCTCTGTATATGTCGGTATGGCAGGCGATGTCGAATTTGATTTGACCACGCCCTTTGCTAACCTTGCTTCCAGGCTTCGAGTTTTGGCCCGATCATTGGCCCGATCATCTCGGGCTGCTCTGTTCAGTACGGTTGGCGATGGGCGTTTCGCATTGACTTGATTTTCAGCGGAGTCACCTGGATTGCCGTTGCCTTTCTGGCTGGTATGTTGGAAGTCGATGTATCTTGCGATGTCTTGATCGCTTATGAAGTCGCCTTGAACAGAGACTTTTGCTCCGGTTCTGCTCAAGCAGCAAGCAGCCAAGCTCAGGAAACAGACGGGATGCAATCGGTACTTGTCTCCTCAGGAGTTGAAAAAGTCCGACGCGGCCTTCACCTTCACTCAAACTGTGACCCGGCCTCTGACCATGCTCATTTTTGAGCCCATCATCTTGTTCACGGCCATATACATCTCACTGGCCTGGAGTATGGTCTTCTTTTACTTTCAAGCATATCCCATTATCTTTGAGGGTGTTTACAACTTCAACGTTGCAATGACGTCTCTCACATACATCCCCCGTATGCCCTCCGAGACTCTCCATTGATGTGACGGTGATACTGACGATGAATAGTGGGCATTGGCGCTGCATCATCCTGTGTGTTTGCACTCTACTACGACAAATTCTACGAGAAAGCAAAGAAGCAAGGAAAGCTCTGGGCATCCAGTCCAGAAAGCCACCGGCTCCCCATGTGCTGTGTGTCTGGTCCCTGTCTCACCATCAGTCTGTTCTGGCTCGCATGGTCAGCCAAATCGAGCACGCATTGGATCGTCCCTGTGCTATCCGGATTGACCTTTGGACTCGGCTATCAGACGATTTTCATCTCACTCCTGACCTATGTCACCGACGCCTACCGGATCTATTCTGCCAGTGCCCTGGCAGCATCGGTCATTATGCGCAGCATTGCTGGCGCGCTGTTTCCCCTCGCTGCAGATCCACTCTATGCAAAGCTTGGGGTGTCGTGGGCGACTTCTGTCCTTGGATTTGCCGGGTTGGCCTGCATTCCCATCCCATTTGCGCTGCTTTACTATGGCCCGTGGATCCGAAAGAAAAGTCCGTTTTGCCAGCGACTGCTGGAGGAGGACATGCTGGAATCTCCCAGTGGCACACGGACGCCCGAGGAGGTGTGAAGTTTGAACCATCTTGAATGAAATTGCTCATGACATGACGACTCGACGAGTTCTTTGATTGTTTGTTCTCTTGCTGAATTGACTTGAGCCTGCATACATACTGCATTTCGGGGTGTTGCTTATAGAAAAGTTCTTTAATCATCAATGGCATTTCTCAATTCCAATGCGATCACGGTGCTTTTAGGCTAGAAGTTGATGTCGGATCCGAATCTCGGCCATTCGGACAAGTTCAACGCTCGGAGCGGCCATTCAGCAAACGCCCGCGCCGAAGAAGATGATCAGCAATAAATACATACATATGCCCCTGGCCATGTTGGATGTTTCTTTCGTACAGTAGCAGCTTCTAAAGACATCGGATTCGGACAAAAATTGTTTCACGCATTCCTCGCCATGTCTATCGAAGAGAAGACCGAGTCAGCCAACTTGCCTTCGCCTGCTGATTCGGAGCATACCACACTTAATGAGACCACGCAGAAACCCGGTGGTAACGATGTCGAAGACTCCAATTCACGGAATCCGAGTGACCCTGCACCCGATGGCGGGTTATCTGCGTGGTTGATGGTGCTGGGCGCGTGGTGTGCGTTGTTCTGCACCTTTGGCTGGATCAACAGTATGTGTTCAACTCCTTGGAGATATCCAGCAACGTTCCAGGGCCAAATTAACCAACTATAACAGGCGTGGGCACTTTCCAGAACTACTACGAGGCCGATCTGCTCCGACAATACTCGTCGAGTACCATAGCGTGGATCCCCTCGCTGCAAATCTTCTTCATGTTTGCAATGGTAAGCCACACCTACACCTCCCCAACACTCCACAACTGCAATTGACCTCGCCGCCACCAGGGACCCATCGTCGGTCGACTCTACGACACCTTCGGCCCCCGCTACGTCGTCATCGGCGGCTCCTTCCTGCACGTCTTTGGCCTGATGATGGCCTCCATCTCCAAGGAGTACTACCAAATCCTGCTCTCGCAGGGTGTCTGCAGCGCCATGGGCGTCTGCGCCATCTACCAGCCCGCCATGAACTGCATCCCCAGCTGGTTCGAGCAGAAGCGCGGCACTGCCTACGGCATCGTCTCGACGGGGTCGAGTCTGGGCGGCGTGATCTTCCCCATCATGGTGAGCCGCCTGATCAACGAGGTGGGCTACGGCTGGGCCATGCGCATCGCCGCCTTCATCATCCTGTTCCTGGTGTCCATCACGATTGTCACCGTGCGCTCGCGCGTGCCGCCCACGCCGCGGGCGCTGAATCGCGACAGCTTGCTGCGCCCATTCACCGAGGTCAAGATGCTCCTCGTATTCGTGGGCTTCCTGTTCTTGACCTTCGGGGTGTTCGTCCCCATCAATTATCTGGTGGTGCAGGCCATCGACGCGGGCATGAGCTATAATCTGGCTCAGTACCTGGTCTCCATGCTGAATGCCGCCAGGTAAGACGCTACTTGTTCCCCTGGTCGAACTGGGAAACTGCCTGAGGATCACATTGCTAATCTGCGATTTCTTAGTCTCTTCGGCCGCATGTCCGCCGGCATCGGGTCCGACAAAGTCGGCGCCTACAACATCCTCGTCTCCGTCTGCTACTTGGCCGGCATCTTCGTGTTGGCGCTCTGGATTCCCGCGACCAGCAACGCTGCTATCATTGTGTTTGCGTGTTTCTTCGGGTTTACGTCCGGCGCCTACGTCTCCCTCGCCACCGCGTTGATCGTGCGCATCTCGCCCTTGCCGGAGATCGGGTATCGATCCGGCTTGTTGTTCTTGGTCTCGTCCATTGGTGGCTTGACGACGAACCCGATTGCGGGCGCGATCGTGCAACATGATAACGGGTCGTATACGGGGATGAAAGTCTTTGCGGGTGTGTTCTTGCTGGCGGGTAGTACGGCGGTGCTTGCGGCGAGGCTTTATAACACGGGCTTGGTGCTCAGGGCCAAGTTTTGATGTTGGACGTGATTCTTGTCTTTTTTATTGCCGTTTCTATAGATCTGCTCCCTCTTCTCACGTACGATACAGAGCCCTTCAAAACGTAATGCATATATCTTGGTCAAGAATATCAGGTGCTCCAATCACGGTCTGGATGACATCTCCAGCTGTCATCGTACCGACCTCGTCATGTACAGAATAGCAGAAGATCCCTAGATTATAATCAAGTCATGACCAATCGCCGGGACTGGCTCACATCATCCCACTCGCCATCTGACCCGCCCCATCTTGTCCCATGATAGCAATACTCTGTGCGAGATAGTTCCAGTCCGGAAACTCCATCCAATTAAAGTCCCAGTTGTCAATATCCAACAGCGCCGTCTCGGTATTCTGCTGCACTGCCTCAGGCATGGGGGCAGGAGCACCCCCGGGAAGGGCAGGCTGTTCATTCTGAGCCGCGGCCGCGTGCGACTGACGGATTCGCAGCGCCTTCGCCCGCAGCTGCACAAGCATGGGCCACTTGGGACCGGGATCGGGCCACGACGGATCGCGCTCTGCCAGTTCGAAGTGGCGGTTCACTCCGTACCAGGCCTGCTCGACATGCGGGCCGGTCGGGTACACGCACAGATGCCACAGGATATAGGTTAAAAGGTGGAACTGCGTGTACGTGGAGGCCAGCCAGCGGAAGCCGCGCATCAGGTCATCGGTGTACATCTCGATCCCGAGCTCGAGCGCTCGGCAGGCCATGGCGAGGAGCTCTTCGGTGGCTTTGTGGTCCACAGACGAAGAGCGCGCACCCTGCAGCTGAAGGATCTTCTGGCGCATGTGGACTTCTGATTTGGAGACGAGGACTTGCGCAACCATAACGCCCTGTCGGTGGATGGGGATGTCGAGATCGGCGTATTGCAGGTATTTCTCGTTCAGCGTTTCTCGAAGCTGGGCGAGGAGTTGGTCTGTCCGGGCACCGTCGCGGGATTCGCCTGGGGAGCGTACAATTGGCACCCACATCTTATTTATTTCGGCTATGATGAGAGAGAAGGTGGTCTCGGTCCAGCGGGGCTGGGACGGGACGGGCTCTGTCGTTTTTTCGCTTATGAATTGATCGTCGATGTTGGATGGCATCTGGGTGTCCCCCACAACCTCTTGTTCGGTCAAGGTGATGCCGTGGTCCTCGGCCATGCGGGCGTCGGTCGTGTAGAGAACCCACCAGATCCGTCGGCGGAGCTCGCATTCCAACGGTGACAGTTTGAAGTGTTTACCATCACGGTGGAGACCGATGGACTGTGCTGCCCGAATCGTCAACCCACGGAGCGTGAACCCTGATCGGCCACTATTGGTGTAGCGTAGACACGTCTATTACAAAAGAGTCAGAAGACGGATTTCAGAAAGGTTTGTGCATCCAGCTTACCAAGTATATAGCCATTGCCTGCAGCGATGTCACGGTGGGGGAATCCAGAAAAGATGAATTGTACATGGCCAATTCCAAGCCCTGCTGGTACCGGCGCAGCTCCGCGCGAACTCCCTCGTTCCCGGGGTCATCGGAAACGAGAGTGGTAGTCGCACCGAAGAAGATCGCAAACAGCAGACAGTGAGTATCCGCTCCGACCGATTCGGGTCGATTGATGGCAGCAAAGATGCGTGGCTTCGTCGACGGAACGTGAAGGACTTTGACCACGGGATCAACGCGGCTCAAAAACGTCTCCCAGAGCATCGTCGCCTGCCATCGAGGTGGATGCAGGGCTTTCACGTCCATGTGGACCATCAGCGGATTGGTGATGATCCCGTCGACCTTGAGAGGCGATGGTTTTCTTGGGACATTCTGGTTCGTGTTGGGTGACCCGATGGCCGACTGCAATTCGTGCTCTTTCTCTAGAACGCGCGACAGTAGCGGCTCGTCGATGTAGCAGCCGTCCTTCACCAGGAATCCGTGATGGGCCGGTTGGCCGGCCGACAGTCGGTGACTCGAGGGTGTCTCGCGATCGCGATCAGTCGTGACAGTGGATTCACGGTCGGACGGCCCCGTCTGGCCGGGCTGGTTGGTCGACGGGCTGCCGGCGAGAGTCGCGATGGACCGCTCCAGCTGTTCCAGTCGCGACACCACATCTGTCACGGTTGTCTTGGGCGGTCGGCGCTTGACTCTCCTCGGGCCTGGATACTGACACGGCACGTTGAGGCGTACACATTTGGTGCATGGGGAACCCTTGTCGCAGCGGACTTTGCGCTCGTGGCAGCGTAGACACGAGCGTTCCACGTTGTACCGGCGCAGATGCTCCATGGTGTGATTCAATCCATCGCACCGAATGGGACAAGGTGAAGTGACGTCCACGAGCGACTCCTTCGACGCCTCTGATATAAGCAGAAGACGCCGTCAGAAAGAAGCTTAAACCAATCATCGCGGGGGGCGCTCGGCAGTTCGGGGTTTGGCAAAGACCGAGATCAACCACGCGCCAATGCGGATCGGCGCCGGGATGATTGAAGACAAGCTGGAAGAGTCCGGCGTGGTTGGACGGTTTGGAACCAGCATGCGGGTTTCTTTTGTTCTCCAAGAACCATTGCTGGGCATGCCCTCTATTGAACCTTTCCAAACCCCGACAAGACCCGAATGGCAACACATCATCCATATGATACTCTGTGTTGACTATCCGGTGACGATCCGTGTTTCTATCAAGCCCCCTTCATCGCCGCTTGAACTGCTCGTGATTCTTTGCCATGAATGGATTAACCAATGAGCTGGTGGTGACATTGGATGAGCTCTAACTCTCAGTTAATCGTGTGAATGGACTATGGAAACGAGGCAGATCACTACAAATGACTTGGTAGTAACTTGATTCAGAGTGATTCATACTTCTGACCCGACGAGGATAGCGGAGCCAAAACAAAACATGAACATACAGCAGCAGAGGACTCGCTTTGCTCTCAAACTCAACTCGGATAGCTCCAGGCAATCATCTTGTTCTCTCAACTTCTCGTCTGTCCCCATTCGGGGGTGTATGACTAAGCAAAATCGAATTCGCTGAATTAGGAAAGCAACACAGTGCGTGTGATGAAGGTTGCATCTTTCTGCTTTTGCGCAACTCCACTGATGCTATTTCCCTGTCTTTGAGTTTATACAACTTATACTGCAAGCTGGCTTTCCATATCTCATTCCTATCTGCCAGGCTCAAAGGATTGGCTACGATTCTCAACTATGAGTCTGACATATATACTCTCTTCGTGACTTGGATGCTAATCGCACAAGAGATAGTCTGGTACACGTTTATCTCCTACAGAAGGCAGGAAATCACTCGCAAGTCGCGTTCCCTTGTTCAATCCTGCTTTTGGCAAGACTTGAGGAAAGAAACCCCGTCACACATGGAATAGAATGAAATAGTATAAACAACAAGAATAAGCTTAGATCGTGTAAAGCCATAATCCATTATTATGAACATCAGTTTTCCCACATTTAACCGCTGAAAATACTTCACCACCCAGAACTCCCAAGTCCGCAAGGTGATACGCTCGCCACCCAGAATAAACAAACGCAACCATTCAACCCAGGGATGTCATATACTCATGAGATCAGAAGATCACGTACACTCATGCCTTTCCTCCGCTGCGTATCAGGTCCTGTCCTGCTCTCGGGCTGAGTCGTGAGAGTAGTACTCCCCGCAAAGTGCTCACTGATCGAGTCAGCCGTGCCTCTGCGGTCTCGAGTCAACATGAGCAATGCAGCCGATGCCTCGTGATCAATGCCTTGGAGCTCCTGCAGCTTGTCCATGGATGTGTATGTAGGACCCAATGCCGGGCTAGGAAGCACGGAGGACACATCGGGCAGAGTGTGCACCGAGGGCATCCGAGTCCGTGGGGAGAATGACGGGGATGTATCTGAGATCTGAGTACCCGTGGGCACGATCTCGGGAGAGGTTGAGGTAGAGTAGGAGTAGTCGGATGAGGGTGGACGCTGAGGAGGTTGCTGTACTGAGTCAGTGCCTCCCTCGGCAAGGAACGCGGGTGATGTTGGAGATGGCGGTGCAGCGGAGTGAGTAGCCCCGGCCGTCTTGAGGTCTTGGATGCATTTTTCCAAGTAATTGACATAATCAATACTGGCCTACATGATATAATCAGTACTGTAGTTTTGAATGGGAGAGTCAGAAGGGAAGCATACCTGGAGAATGGCCAGTTTGTGCATCTCCTGGCCCTGGCAGGCGGGAATCATATCCTTCAGTGTGCCAAACTCTTCATTCATCTTGGATCGCCGGCGCCGCTCAATTAGACTATGGGCAGTCTTGCGAGCGATTTTGCGCCCCGCAGCGCTGGTCGCACTGGGCTGCTTCTTCTTGGTGTTGATAGTGGGTGCGGCTGAGTTGGCCGCCGACTCGGGCGACGTCTGGGTCGAAGTCTTTCCGCTCTCCTTGGTCTTTGCGGGGACCTTCGACGCCGCCGGAGACTTGGGTTTCATCTGAATGATCTTTCGGGTCCGGGTGGGAGGGGGTGGGAGATCAAAGTCCTCCAGGGGACGTTTTGTGGCAGTGCCCGACCGGGACGAGTTAGGGTTTCCCCCTCGAGCAGCGAGTTCGGGAGATGTAGGTGATGCCGGCACATAAGTCGGATCCGAACGAGACGAGCGCCGGCTGGCGGTATCGACATTGGCGGAGCTCAAGGCGGCCGGCGGCAGCGCAAATGCATCGGAGCCGTCCACGGGCTGGTCCTTGATGGTGAATTCTCCAGACATGGCAGGAGTAGGCGGCAAGCGCGAGCGAGACATGACCTCACAGGGGGGGAGAAGGGAGAAGTTGCACAGCCGGGAGTGAGGGGAGGGGAGACAGAGACAAACGTTATATATGAGAGCAGGAGGGCAGGAGGACACCGCAGGACGTGCGACGCAAATGTATAGAGTGTCGCGTGCTTGAGCAGCCCACGAGCCGCAATGGCGGGCCCTGATTGGCGGGCGGGGTAGCTCGTGCCGCAGGGCGCAACGGGCATTTGCTGGCGGCGAGCGGGTCGCGGTGGGGCGGAGCCGAGCTTATCACTCCACCGAAGTATGGGACTGGAAGTGACTTCCCCCGTCATAGCCAGCTGTATAGTCGTCCAAGTACCTCCGGGGTTGATTTTCCCCATCCAGAGGTGGCAGCCCAGCACGTGCGCCTTGGACTCGCCATTGCCGTGCCATGACGGATGCAGCAATCCATATGCATTTTCCCCATGTCATTCCCCCGTCAATCCTCGAAGTATCTGGGTCATATCTAGGCAATCATCTATTGTCGTTTGCTTTCCACGGTTCTATCCAGGTACGTCTTTCTGCTTTCTCCGGTGAAAGATGCTATTCATATCATCTAAATTTTGAGCAAGCTCCGCTAAACCGACGCCGAGCACGAATAAAACGCCTGCTACAAGCACGGGGCCCTAGCTAGAATGATCCCGCAATCCGCTCCAAGAACTTCTAGAAAACTAGCACGCCAATAGTCAACACGCCAAAAATATTTGGTACAGGGGTATCCGATTCCAATTCCACTTCTACCTCCCGCTCGCCCTAAAAGTCCTCCGGCCGGCACTTTTCAACGCAGCGCAGATATGTCTGCCAGCTATTGTCGTACCAAGACAGTCATTAGCCCTAACCACTCCCTGGGTACTTCCAGCGCAACACTTACCAAAACTTATCATCGTCGGGCACAGCAAGCGAGCACGTTTGTGACTCCAGCGAACACAGCTCGTGGCAGTGGTTGACATTGACATGCTTGTCCTTGGCCGCCGCTTTCACTCCGTGCTGGACGTGGCCGTGGGTGCCATTCTGGGGCCGCGGCACCCCCGTCGTCAGGATCGCTTTGCCACGAGTCCCCGTCCCCGTGGAGGTCGCATGATAGGCGCCAGTCGAGTTGGTCGGAACGTGCACATGGATGCGAGCGCCATGGTAGGCGCCGGCGAACCGAGGCATAGCGGCCGCGGTGCTGGCCAGCACGGCGAGGCCGAAGCCAAGCAGGTTGATCATTTGCATGGCGAAGAGACAAGTGGAGCACAAACTCAGAAGCTGACAGCAATGGGCAATTCCCAAGGAAGGGATCGGTGGTTAGGGCTTGAGTGTGAAGTAGATCTCCCGGGCGTGCTGTCACCCCCCTCGGGTCGGATACGGCTATATATACACCTTCAACCACTCCGAACGATGCGGCCACGGAGTGGCTGGCTTTCAATTCCCCATGCTATCGTCCTACAGCCTCCTGGATTGCACATGTATGCAATTGGTCGGCTGCAGTATTAAAACGGTAGTACAAGTCAACGTTGATCCCTAGGTTACGGCATTCCACATTCCAGTCCGAGGCGTGTGTGGGAGTCAGATCCCCCATTGGCCCCGGAGTGCCTCAATTCGAAGAGGCTGGGGATGTCCAGCGTGATTCTGGAACGTTTGCAGCCCCAAAAATAGTTCTAGCAAGGCGATTCTTTCAATGGATTGTGATATAAAGGCGATGACGGCAAGGCATTAAAGCTATCAAAGAACGACACACAATGTCGACCTCACATTCCAGGACGCGTATGTCCCAGAGAGGAGGCCCAATCAGAGGGAGTCAGGCCAGGTCAAGCACAACTTGGCTTTGCGCATCTGCCGAGAAACGCGTTTCCCTAGAGTGGAACTCGCATGGATATGACAGGGAACGTTGACCAGACCGAGTGCGCGGCGACGCAAGAATGGCTTCTGCAAACCTTTTAATGACGCGACTGGCGCAGAACCTCTCCTTCATTGGCGAAGGAGTGAATTTCCGACGCCTTGATCTTTTGGTGATTGGCTTCTAAGCAAGGGCACGGGATTAGCTCAAGGGAGGTGGCTCTTTACATTCGGGATGCACATCTACCTTTATATTTCTATTGGGAGTATACACTTTCATGCCAGTCACTTCCGATCTACCCAAACAGTCTGTCAAGGATAATCTGGCCAAATGTCTTCTCCGCAGGCGACCTGTCCATGCGCCAAATGCGATTGCCCGCGCGCTGGCTTAGCCAGAGCCCATGGTCACTCGCACTCTCTTCGTCACCCTCAATACGATGGCGGTTACGGCGGTCAATTACGCACATCCCACGAGACCACTGACCAGTAGTCTCAATACGAATGTCTTCGGGCGAGTTGGCCGAAGGGGCCCACTGCGAGTCTTCAGCGGTTAGGGCGTACCAAACGCAGACCGGGTCATGTAGACTCAGCTCCGCGGAATCGCCAACGTGACCTGGATGCAGTCGTTCCAAGGTCCGAAAGGTGTGTGCCATAAATGCAGAGACCCATTCTGCAAGAGGAGACCCGGCAGTGAGCAGGGGCGTGACGGCTTCACGGAACTGGCCCCGCGAGACATTGTGGCGCAGAGTGATATCCAGTGGGAAAAGCCGGAGGGTCAACTGCCGGCTCAACTTCGCAGGATATGGGGGCAGCAGCGGGCTGCGTGTGGGTGGCAGAGTTGAGTTGGGGGTAGGGGAAGTCAGGGCAAACACCCGCGCGGCGGCAACGGCATCCGCATAGGCGTTGAACTCACCCACTGGCGTCACCTGCACAATCCAATATCAACTCAAGGACTTGATACACATTTTGAGAGGGGGTGGTATGGGCTCAACTCACGTTGCCAGGCAGGTGCACTGCACCGCCCATGACCACGACTTCCTTCACACGCAGGAAGGTCTCTGCGTCTTCTGCGGCAGCAAGTGCCAGATTTGTGAGCGGACCGACTGCCACCAAGGTCACGGTGTCCGGCTCATTTTGGGCTAGTGCACGGAGGATCTCTTTGTGTGCAGGCAATCTCGACGGGATGAATGAGTGGTCACCGGGCTTGGCACCGGTCTGGATAGGTTTGATGCCTTCGGGATCCAAGGCCGGGTCAAAGAGATGCTCCCATGCTTGAGTAGGGGTGAGGTGCGGGTGCTGGATCCGTATATCAGCTTAAATCGGTGACCTGGGAGAAGGGAGCGTGACATACACTAGCATGGATACCTCCGAGCCCATCGGTTCCATCTGCGGGGTAGGTGTCAGAACAGATCGGTCCCGTTCTCAAGTTGCACGATACATACGGAAGTAATCCGCCAGCATCTTCTGATCCTCTAGAGGATCTTCCGCACCCATGGCGACCACCGGGCGGAAGGCACGCAATGTGCCGAAGCCTTCGGGCCGGCCTTTCTCGCGGCGCCACTGGGTCTCCCGCTCGAGAATGTGGAACATGGAGACCACATTGCGCAGGCAGCTAATTGAGAGAATGATTAGAAAATCGGAATGAAGTCCGACGGAACTGTGTCTAGCACTCACTTTTTCACCTCGATGTTGCCAAACGTCAACGAGATGAGCAACACCTCCACCTCCCCTGGCGTGGATGACAGCGCCAGCAGCAGGGCGAGAATGTCGTCAATGCCCTAAGTCATGATGAGTATTTGCCGGCTTCACATCCATTGAAGGTGCAACACTTACGGGGTCGGTGTCGATTATGATCTTCTTGCCAGCCATGGTGAGTAGTGGGGGAGCAGCAGGACAGACTAGATGATCGAAGTGGGATTGATAGTGACGCTTATCGCCGACCGTCATCGTTTGGGTGCCTCAGGCATCACTTCTGCCCCCTTTCTCCTTTTCGAGATATCAACAGATGGGAGATCGGAGTATACAGTTCGATGGGTAATTCCTAGAGTATACCCACCATGAGACTTGTGATACGCAAACGAACCCGTTTGCCGTGCCGAATCTTCATCATCTGCATTTACAGCTGCAATCGCCCCCCGGCACCTCCTTTCCCCTCGTGGTGGTTGGATGTGTGAAGGCGCCTGCAAGGGAGGATCAGATCGCCCTGCCGGATCGACGCGAATCTTTCGACAGCAACGCCCCAGAGGTCCTTGCTCAGCATAACGCGCTAGTATCATGTAGCTAGGTCCTCCGTTGGGTTCCTGTCGAATCGATATGGAGTACGGAGGATATACCGGAGGGGGGAGCGGGAGACGTGGCCTGTTCACGCACCCTGATTTGCACCAGCTCTCCACTCGACGAGGGTGCATGGGCGCTTTTTGCCTCTCAAGATCCAAGGGGAAATGAAAGTCTTGGAGGTGGATGGTAGTGGTAATTTACTGCCATTTTACCAGTTCCGGGGGGGGTTAGCCTCCACTCGACTAGCCTCATAATAACGCCTTTCATGTCTGGACGGGGCATGGACTGAGTAGACTCGTGGGGAATCGAGGATTTAGACTCCGTCGAGTTTCGGCTGACGATCCGCAGGAGCAGGAGGGCCATCGCTGGATTGCGAAGGAAGGAAAGTATACATCAAAGAAAACGGTCCAAGTAAGAGAAGGGTGCATCGCGCCCTGCTGGAAGGCAGCGTCCCAGTAAGATGCGGTACCAATATTACCTCACGAATACCGACCCAGGGCCTGGCCCGTACGACGCAGTACGCCCCCCGTACCGTACCGGAGCCCACTCCAAGTGATTCCAAAGCGTGTCCTTTTCGACACCTCCTTCTCCTGTCTCGCTCTTCACGTTCCTTTGCGCGAACTGCCCTTCTCTCCCTCTTTTCCCTGCGCTTCCATGCCAACAGAGGTCAGCTCTTCTTTGCGTTGACTTCTTCCCTTCCGGCCAGGCGCAATCCTGCCCGTTGAGTGTGCAGCGCTGCCCCCGAACCTCGTCTCAGCAACGCATCGCCAAATCCCCTTCTACCCAGCGGCAAAGAAACCCGGCTCCCTGGAGTTGGCTTTCTGTTCCTCCCGTGATACACGCTCCCGTGGACTGGATTCTTGCGATCAATTGCGCCTACGTTCGCCACGACTATCGATGCTAGGCCGGGTCCTCTAAGTTCGCTCTCCTCCCCCCGACCATCCTCCTTTTTCCTCGGTACCCGCGTACAAACACTTCGGCTTGCAGCTGCAATTTGACTGTGCGCGTGCGCGACTGTCCTACCCCCCCCCCTCAAAGCACGGAACCCTCCAGTAGTGTGAACTTACTTGATCCACGACGTTTTGCCTGGAACGACCTCTCCCCGACTGTACGTGTGGAGTGCAGGCAACCCCAGCCCCAACCGGGAACAACTGGTACTGACGTGTGCTTAGCTCAATGACGATGAACCCTTATCTCAGTTGGGCTATCCTGCTCGTGGTGGCAGGTGGTCTTGGATGGTACTACACCAATGGCTCGAACCAGAAGGCCAAGACGGTTGTCCGAAGTGCGGCGGAGAAGACCGAGGCCACCATAGCCCCCAAGAAGCCAAAGCGGAAGACAAAAGCACCCGAGCCCGCCCCAGCCAAGAAGCCAGAGGTGCAGACCGTGGTGTCGCCTCCCACCACCGAGGATGAGAAGCCGGACGAGGAGATCGATCGGAAGGAGATGGCCCGCCGTCTAGCGGGCATAAAGAATGGCACCTCCCAGGTCACGGCTCCCTCCAGCAAGAGCCAGAAGAAGAAGCAGAAGAAGACCACTGCCCAGCTTGAGAGTGGCTCCCACGCCTCCTCGACCACCGGCGCTGATGCGGATGATGACCTGTCTCCCGCTGCCTCACCCCAGGTGAACGCCACTGTGCCGTCGGCTGGCTATGTGTCCGACATGCTCGAGGCCCCTGCCCCGGGTGCCTCGGTCCTCCGTGTGACTGGCAACGTCGAGTCGGAGCCCAAGAAGCAGAAGGTCCAGTCCTTCAAGCAGGTCGAGACCAAGAAGCAGCGCCAGCAGCGCCTCAAGAACGAGGCCCGCAAGCAGCAGGTTCAGGAGGCAGAAGAGCAGCGCCGGAAGCTGCTCGAGAAGCAGATGCACGCCGCTCGCGAATCTGAGCGCCGCGAAGCTAGCCGGTCTCAACCACCCACCACCAACGCCTGGCAGGCCAAGAGTGCGACCAACGGAGTCAACGGTGCCCCACGCGCTGCGCCCGCCCCTGCTTCTGCCCCGGTGCAGCTGCTGGACACCTTTGAGCCCGCCCCGGCCGCTCCCGCTCAGAAGAAGTGGGACCAGGGTCTGCCCTCGGAGGAGGAGCAGTTGCGCCTGCTCGGAGCCTCCAAGGGCGACGACGAGTGGACCACCGTCTCTACCAAGAAGCCTAAGAAGAAGGGCGGCAAGGCCGAGGAGAGCGTCAGCGAGACCAGCGCCTCGGAGAGCCAGCCGGCCCCGGTGGCCTCGATGCCTGTCGAGCCCCGTGTGTCAGTGACGCCGACCTACATCCCCGACATCTTGCGCTCTCGTGAGAAGGGCCACCCGCTGGACTCGGACTGGGCCGCGTGATGTCTTGTTTCCATTCGCCGTCTATATGCCATTTCTCTCTTCACCTTGACCTGTATTTATTATCTTGATTTGGCTTTGGCGTTTTCGGGGGTGTGCCATAATACCAGCGCCCTCTCTCTCCCTCTGTGGGGGAAATGAGCCCACCACGCAAAATCATCGTGGCGAGACTGTCCCGCTGGGTCGCGTAAGGAGCAAAAGCACAACTTGGGCGATGTGTTTGTTTTGTGTAGTCCAGCTGTATTACAATTGAAGCATAGCTTGCAATCGGGCGTTTTGTCTCACACGTGGAATGAGGAACCAAGTCGCAAGTAGAATGTGCAGAATGTCTGGTATAGAGAATGTAGGCGCAGAAACCAAAACGCGATCTTTCGTCACGGGGCCCGAAGGGGCTTAGCGCCGAGTTCCGGGCATCGTGGCCTGAAGAGACCCTCTGTATATACCCGGCTCCACCCTGTATTGACTTCCGTGAACCCTTCTTCCCAGTACCCAGCTCGTTCTCGCCTTTCCTCTTTCCTTCGCCTCTCATTCCCTCCTCATTTCGCCATGGCCCAGATCCGTGGCACCGCGGGCTACAATCTCGGCCACCAGAACCCGTTCGGCGGGCCCGCCAGCGCCGATGCCACCAACGATCCCAGCCCGCTCGACGCCATTCGCGAGCAGACCAGCAAGATTGAGGACTGGCTTGACACCATGTCCGATCCCGTGAAGCCGTACGTGTGATTCCTGCTCCGTCTGGGGGCTGCTGGAGAGAGACCACAAGCAATCAACACGCATCCAAACAAGGGATTCGAACGGATACACTGACACCGTGTTCATTTGGCCTCGACAGGTACCTTCCCGCGATCGGTCGGTTCCTCATCGTGGTGACCTTCATTGAGGACTCGCTGCGCATTCTTACACAATGGAACGACCAGTTGGTCTACCTGCGTGACTTCCGCAAGAGTAAGATTCCCTTAACCTCGAAATCGTGGCCCTCGCGACTCGCGCCCTCCCGAATGGCCCACCACCTCTCCTCCCTCTTCTACGCCTGTAACTCTGTCTAACTCGATCTGTTTGCTTGGACTATAGTCCCATGGGGAATCACACACATGTTCCTGATCACCAATGTGATCGCCATGTCCGTATGTTCGACCCTCGTCATCGCCCGCAAACGCACCGAGTACGCCGTGGCTGGGTTGTTGGCAGTGGTTATTACCCAGGGCCTGGGATATGGACTTATATTCGACCTGAACTTCTTCCTGCGCAACCTGAGTGTCGTCGGTGGTCTCCTCATGGTGCTCTCGGACTCGTGGGTGCGCAAGAAGTTCGTGCCTGCCGGTCTGCCCCAGCTCGACGAGAAGGACCGCAAGATGTACGTGCAGTTCGCCGGGCGTGTACTGCTGATCTTCCTGTTCATTGGGTTCGTCTTCTCCGGCCAGTGGAGCTTCTGGCGCGTTCTGGTCAGCCTGTTTGGTCTGGGTGCCTGCGTCATGGTCATTGTCGGCTTCAAGGCCAAGTGGAGCGCCATTATCCTTGTGGTGCTGCTGAGTGTGTTCAATGTGCTGGTCAACAACTTCTGGACGGTACGACTACTTCTGATCTGACTACTCTTGACTTGACTGACCGATGACCAGCTCCACCCTCACCACCCGCACAAGGACTTTGCCAAGTACGACTTTTTCCAGATTCTGTCCATTGTGTACGTGTCTTCCCCTGTATTTTTCTTTTGTCTCCGGCGAGTTGCAACGTTCTAACTCTGTCTGCAGCGGGGGTCTCCTCTTGCTGGTCAACATGGGCCCGGGCCAACTGAGCATGGACGAGAAGAAGAAGGTCTACTAGAGCGGGTAGAGAAAGACGATTGTTCGCCCTTCTCTATATACCCTGCGGCTCTTGCAATCAAACGACCAGAGGAGGGAAGCATGGAAAATCCGAGCGAGAAGCCCGCTCTCCTAACTTAAAATATTGCATCCTCCGGAGCTGAAGTCGTTCGACCCGCGGGGGAGATTTTTAGCGTCTTCATTGCTATTTGCATTGTCCCAAGAGATCCGTCATCCAGATCATCCCTTCTTCCGCGTGCTACCGTCTTTCTGCTCTCATCCCATAAATTGGTTGCTCCCCACCACTTCACACTTCACCTCCCAGGGATTGAGATATTGAGATTTTGTGATCGTCTCTCCCATTTTCCGGCCATTTTCCTGTTTCTGCCTCTGCCTCTTTTTCATCCTACAAAAAGACATGTCCTGTGCATGCGATGATTTCAAAAACGGATCGTGATTGAATCAATAACGAATGACAAGTTTTATTGAGGTCATGAGCAGCTTGACCTAATGTAATACTAGGAGCATTGTATTGGGGTTGTTCGCGTCCGCGGACTAAGCTCAGTAGGCCGGTGCAAGCTTCGGTTGTCTTGTGCTCGGACAATCAAAGTTGCAGCGTAGACATGAATCATCCTGCCGGGCGGCCAGCTCGCACTTTCGTCGAGAGAGGAGATGAGGCTATGTAGGACGCCCAAGGCTGGTCATGATACCATGGACCCAATCCAATAGCTGTCAGCTTCGCATGGTATCACCTGGACACTAACTAAGTAGGTTGCCTTGGGCGGCCTGATCAATGCCCGCCCAGAATAATTAAACGCCGAAGGCATATATATATAAATATACAATGCAACAAATTTGACAGTGACGCTTGGGTGATTTTCCAAATCCAATGATTCATCATGCTATTTATGCGCTATGTATGTAACCCGAACGGTGGAGGTGATTATGGTACAGGGCGAAGAGAAGAAAAAGGTTGTCTAAAGATAGGTAAGGATGTTGATAAAAGAGAAGCCAAGGATGTGGTTTTCCCAAGCAAGAAATGATTGATAGGGTGGCTTCTTTTCGAGGCCAGAAAGGAAGCTGTGAAAGAGTGATAGGGTGGGTGAGGATCGGACGTCGCTGCAACTCGCCTTACGCTGAAGCCAAGCGAGATTTTTGTGTCTTTCGCTGTTGGGGGCATTTGGACCAGCCATGCAATCAATTCCCAAGTGGAAGAATGACACGCGTTGTAGTAGCGTTGTAGTAGGCGGGGAAGTCGATGAAAATTGCAA
This sequence comes from Penicillium hispanicum, assembly GCF_028827665.1. NCBI lineage: Eukaryota > Fungi > Ascomycota > Eurotiomycetes > Eurotiales > Aspergillaceae > Penicillium > Penicillium hispanicum. The sequence goes on along the minus strand of NW_026623198.1, from coordinate 2,296,548 downwards.
GAAATGACACAACGCTTGCTCTTTTTGCTCGAAACGCCGGGAGACCGAGAATGGAATGGGTGGAAGAAATGAAGATGGGAAAGGGTGATGTGATCGAGGGAGATGACGAGTGGTCGAGTTGGAGTATTTTAGTTGGGAGATGATGAAGGGAAAGCCCGTTAGATGTCCATGCTCCAACGCCATGGGCGAATGCGTTCGAGTTGTCCGAGCCCAACCTCGTCGCGCATGTCATCATTGATCTCCAAATGCAAGAGGTGGATTTTGTTCTTGGGGCCCCGCGGCTGCAAGGTCGAGAGAGTTTTGGAGATCTGGGGGCGTCCGTATACCTTCTCACTATCATCTGTCGATTTCGACCCCGGTCGTGTGGCGGGTGTGTCAGGATACTTCCACGACGCGATCAGGGATTGATCGTCGGTGTTGGCCATGGAGAACATTGAATCGGATCGAGAATGACGGGAGATATCTAGATCATCGCGGCCTATACTATCGGAGCGTCCACGCACTCGAGTCGCGGATGGCCGGCTTGGTAACTGCTGCTGGATGACGTTTTTGTCAAAGACTCCATCGCCAGTGTCATTGCCAATCCGTTCATTGGCCCGCGGGTTGCGACGGGAGCTGGCCTGAGTGACGTGAGATAGACCATCTCCGGGAAATTCTCCAGCATTGTCGTACGAGGACATGTCGGATCTTTCTTTTCCGGCCATGACTCGTGCGCTGGGCGGTGGCTGCAGCATCCACCGGGTTTCGGCGCGGCTGCGCGGCCCACTGACAATGGGTGGATGGAGATCATTGACCGGTGGCACTTGGGCAGCATAATACTTGGCCGGCTCATTGGTGTCTGCACGACCACGACCCGAGAAGCCAATGGACGACCCGCGTACTTCCTGGCCCCAAAGTGGTTCATCTTCGCGCTGGTATCGCATCCAATTCAACCGATCACCCAGCGGTTGCATGAGACGCCCACTCTTATCCTTCTTCATTTGTGAGCTTTGGTCCGTGGTCCAGCTGTTTGTTCGCTGGTTATTACGGTGGCCACCTCGACGGGTCGGGGGGCCCGGCCCCAAGGCGATCTCGTCGCGCCAACCTGCGTTGGTACTGAACGGGGTCGGCTGCGGGAACGGACGAGGCTGGTCGCTGACCAGTTCGTTGTCGCATTTTTCCTTCAGTCGTTGTGCTCGAGCAGCCTCCTTCCTGCGCTTCCGCCGGTCGACGCTCATCGCACATGGGGTGCAGGTGGCGTAGTAGAACACGGCCGACTGCACGCCCCGGTAGAGCCACATGGCTGACGCGGGGGAAGGGGGGTTCTTTTTTTTTTTTTTTGTTTGGCGTTGACTGTTTCTGATGATTGTGGGGGGATCCCCAGGTGCACGCTCACGAGGGGCTTTCGGACCGGTCGAACTGCTGAATCTGACCCGGAATTGCCTCTGTGCTCCGTGGTGATAAAGACCGCATGAAGGGCTGAAGTAGAGCGTGGGGGATAAGGGGGGGTAGAAGATCGGTGACGGCGGAGTTTAGAGAGAGAGAACCCAACGACCAGCGGAGGGAAGGCAAGAGAGAAGAGTCGGGCGTGGCGGGCAGAGTAAGAAGGGGTAAGGGTGAAACGGGGGGAGAAGAGGATCAGGAGTCGGAGGGGAGTTGGGGCGGGAGTCCCGAGCCGTCCTTGGCTTTCTCCTGCCTAAGGCTACGTTGCGGACCATCGTCACTACACTTTCATTGCTCTGATTTGTTTCGTCCTGATTGGCGCTGTACGAACTGTGCTATTGCGGCCCAAAATGTCCAACCCCCGAATACTTCTACTCTCTTGCCATACCGGATTGACCGCAATTCTCTGGCAAGCCCCGGCATGGCGCTACTGTACGATGCATGCGATCGGGCAACGCGGCCAAGCCCAGATCTCAATGACGCCTGGCTACATTCTTTAGAGTGGTCTACCCCAAGGGATATATGACTACTACATATGCACGACCGGCGAAGTATACGTCGTCAACGTGGGCTTGGCATCTTCCCGCGGAGTGGAGATGCTGCGCCGCAAACGGAGAGAGAAAAAAGGGGGCTGTAAGCATCCGGCGAGTACAAAGTATACGCAATGAGGAGAGGATGCTGTGGTACTTTTGTATATCGATTATTCTTATGCAACCCTCTTCTCGTGGTCCGTTATCGTGGCAAACTCCCACGCTGGCCAAAAAGCGGGGGAGATGTTGCTGTTGCCTTGCCCCTAGCTCCATACCCATCCGACTTCTCTAACTCGTGGAATCCTGTTGATGACCGGGACGGAATCCCCCAATTCCGTGCTGTTCTCTGCGGGCGTGCAGCCAAACGCAACAAGGCCGAACTTCAGGCCAAGGCGAGGGCTCGCACGTGAAGCCATCGTAGAAGTATCCCTGGATCCATTCCATCATCGGAAGAGCATATCATCACTAGCATGTTGCGAGTCCCGTGCGTCGCGACCACTAGAATAAAAAATTGGTCGTAGTAGACAGGCGCGGGAATCATGGATGACGGAACTGCACGCTCATACGGGCACTCCGAGACAGGTCTGGCGCGAAATCGGCTTCATCCCCCTCGGTTCGTCATATGCGTGTTTGCCCAGACCCTCAACGCCCAAACACGCAAATCAAAAGAGTCCATGCAGTCTCATACTCATGCGTTCTTCGTGTCCCGGATAACCTCGCCCTTGACTTTGGCCCAGTCGATATCCGTGTCGATTTTCTCGTCTACCTCCCCACAGATCACAACATTGTCACCGCGGATCAGATAGAGTCCGTGCTCAATCTGCGATGAAGGCTCGTCATCTTCGGGAGTGCGGATGATGCGCTCAACGGTATCTGTGAGGACGAGGTTGGTGAGTTGGTCGGTCGAGAGCAGAGTGCCGAGAAGCGTTCGACCGTCGACTGTGAGGATGAGGACTTTTTCTATGGGCGTAGAGTGACATTAGTGCTACGCCCACAGATCACAGATGCACACGATATATCACTCACTGTTGATGTACGGCTGGAGGGACATGATGGGTGAGTTGTGTTTCGTAGAGGGGGGATGATCCGATCAAGACTCGCTCGCTGTATTCAGAACAGATGTACCAGCTGGTCGATGTCAACCCGGTAAAAACTGCAGGCTCCAGGATGGGGTGCAGCCGACGTTGATGTTTCAATGCGTTCCGAGTAAGAGAAGGTCGCTATTGCTCAGCTGTGCTGGATCGTATATGCCGGCGTAAGCGTAATAAATGGGTCCGAGGGAGGCTAGATGACACCCGCATGAAATTTTTCCAAAGGGCAATCAGAGCCGTGTCAAAAAGGAATCGATCACTGTGCTTGGGTGCAAGGCAGCCAGCACGCCGTTCGGGAAGTCCAGACAGCTCCAAGGCAATGCTGCTGTCGAAGTGGGGTGACCAATTCAATTGTTTTTGGGAAGGCTCTTCGTGACGAAGCTCAGCAGCCGTGGGACTCGGAGCTGTCCAATTGACGAACCAGGGTCAATTGATGGTGGGATTGCAGTGACGGAGCTTGACGTGAGGATCGCGGTCTTCGCAGATGTTTGCATTGGATTGACATCCAAGTCACGTGATCAGGTGGTTGCGCTCAAGTGCACTAATCAGTTGGAAAATAAAATAGATGGCTTAGGCAGTAGTAGGGCTTCCATAGGTAGGTGAAGTTGTTACAAATTCGGAATCACCCCTATGCTCTTGGTCTATATCATCTATATACCAACAAATGTCGAAGGGGCCTCGATTAATTGTATGTTTTGATCAAATCACCATCCGATGTTCCAGGCAGCTGAGTAGCCCAGTTGTGCTTCAGGCGCGCCCATTGGTCTGTGGTGCGGGAAGGCCCACTTGGGCCGCCCACGCAGACCACTCTCGCACCCCATCAAAATCGATTTTGCCCTATGTTCCCATCGCATGCAAAAGCCGCTACGAACCTAAAGATAGATCCTTTTCCCTAAGATTGGTGCAAACGGCATGTTGGTCGGTAAATTGATTTCTAGTTACAGCCTTTTTACACTAACGTAGCGGGTTCTGCCCACCGAGTCCTATACTTCTTTAAGAACCTGTTATAGCTATCTTTGCGTGTAATTTGCTGTGTATAAGGGGAGCCCTGGGTAGCAAGGGCTCTTAGGGGTTTATTTGATAGCATATAGACCTGAATTATAACAGGAATTGTGGATCGTGCCATACTCACTGGGCCTAAAGATGCGCAACTCACCATATGCCCTATACCAAACCCCGCGATCATAAAAGTATTTGGGGGGGGGGGGGGGGGGAGGGGTGAAAGAATCACTGGGAAGCCTGTAAGGCTAATGCTTATAGGGGTATGGAGGCTAACGGTTGTGGGGGCCATGGTAGCAACTGATCCCTCCAGTATTCTTAGGGGAAGGTACAAACTCCTGATTCAGACCGGATCAAAATGCCCTTTGAAAGCAATCCTTAGTTTGCCGAAATCGCAGGAATGCAAAAATCGAGGATATAGTATTAGGGCGACGATATGAAGAGTGGCTACTAATAGTATTCTTGCTACAGGTTTTTAATGAAATTTACACAATCAGAACATATCCAGGTACAGGAAGTGACCCATTAAACCATATAGTATATCCCACTCCCCTGTCAACCACCCTATCAGCTGCCCTACTCGCTTCTCATGTAGCTACCCTCTGTCAAGATATGTGTCTAGATTCACCAGCAATTCATAGTCCTATCCCTACAAATAATTATATATATACGCGCTGGTGTATCTGTGTAACTGATGTAGCGAATTTCTGCCTACCTAGTCCCATAAGGGGAGCACTGGGAGGGCTCCTAGGGATTTCCTTTGATAGCACACCGACTCAAATTATAATAGGAATATGTAGTGGTGTATATGCCATGCCGAGGGGGCCGAAGGATGCGCAATTTGCTCCATAACATATTCCACGCTCACAGAAATATATGGCAGCGACTCAATAGACACCTTCGGCAGGCGGAGACACCTCTTACATAGTGTGTCTTCGCAGTCTCCGCCAGTTTTACTCCTAAACAGGCAAGAAGGACGAAGACGGCCCCATCTTCGTGGGTGGGCTTTTAGTGGGGCCAGATCACTTTGCCTGCGAAGATAGGAATAGTGTGACACTAATAATCAAATATAAAGGGCTTTCCTCCACTATCATCTATCTTGGATGGACAGTTTCCCCAAGCCTGCAATTCAATTTTACTTGGAAAGCCAATCGTTCACCCTGTTATACCTCAATATATCTCAAACAACTCCGCACTTTCCTCTCAATCTTATACCGCCACGATGCGTCTTGTCACGATCCTCGGATTCACCGTCGCCCATTTAAGCATGACTACAAACGCCTCCCTTTTCCGCGCCAACGTTTTTAAAACCACGGATTGTTCTGGGGACTGGGAAGTCCTCCAAACCCACGAGGAAAATTACTGTTTCGCGGTTAGCGGACAATCATTCAGTCATATCTCTTCTACCTGCCCTTCTAAGGGAACGATGAAAACCTGGTCGGAAGACACTTGTGGAGGGTCTCATGCTTCTTTCTATGCTGATTCGGACACAAACACAACCTGCCAATCTATTCCATTTGGTGGTGTCTCAATTGAGCCTTATTCCGAGGGCCCGACCATTATTGCAGCATGAGAGTCTTTCAAACCGGCTTTTTGTACAGAGAATTTTTGTTTTTTTTTCTGCACTGTTGTATCCTGACTGTGACTGCCTGAGGTTTGCAGACCGTCGCCCCGGCTATACAGATAGCTTGCGCGCGCTCTGTCTCTCTCTCCCCCTTCGTCTCTCTTATGTATATGACTGACGTTTCTGACCACTCCGTGTGTTCTCCTGCGTTATTATGTCCTTTTTGCTATTTTGCAGTCTAGGAAAGAGAAGAAAGACGATGATATAGGAAGCTTAGGCAGGAAGGATTGAACTGATTATACGAACTGAACTATTGAGGAATGACCACCTGCCCTGTTTAGTGAATTGCGGCGTGGGTTTCATTGCCGAAGCGCACAACGCTGGAAATCGGAACTAGATGTACAACTCGAAAGGAGCTAGCCTTTCTATGGAGCTCATACGGTCAGACTGTGACTAATATTTTCAGCAAAGAAGCGCCGCAAGTCAGATAATTCGCAGTAATTTATTATGCCAATGTATGCTTCTGAGCCACAATCCTCTGAGAAATTGAAAAATCCAACACAGCCGTAGTTGGCTTTTTTATAGCGCCATTGCTCCCTTATCCACTCAGGGCAAAGAAAGCAGTGGGAATAGCCTCTAGAGGCCATTGGGCCATGAAGGCTTCCCAGCTGACGGGCTTGACTTCCGCGTACCGCTCATTGTCTAGATCAGTACCCAGCATGGTCTGACCATTAACCCAGTAGTAATAGAAGAAGCTAGTGGAAGATTGAGGGAGTCAGTATGTTGTTGTAGAAAAAAGGGAAATGCTAGTACATACAGCGGCATATAGCTGTACATATTCTCCGGCTCCTTCTCGCGCTTCTCGTGCATAAGCTTGTATAAGTCCTCAAGTGACCCTTTGCTTTCCAAGGTGGGCTTGATTCTGTACACCTTTTCGAAGGATACGGCGATTTCTTTGATGGTAGCTCGGCCACCGAGGTCTACAAGACGTCGTGAGCAAGCAAGGAACAAACCAAATGCCGGACAGGTACTAATAAACTCACACTTCACAACGCCAGTGGTATTGGGATCCACGACAACCGCAGCGGTAAATTCTGCGGCGTTGTCGTAGGTGGTTCCCTCCATCACTTCGTCGCCCGATCCCCAAAATCGGAAGGTCTGGGATTGAGGGTCATAGATGTTGAAGAATGGGCTGAAGATGGGCTCCATGAATCCTCCAATGAGAATGTGGACACCCTGAACCTTCTTGGTCTCAACATAGGCCTTGACATGGATCATTGGGTCCTTGGGGAACAGCTCGCCAAGCTTCAGCTTGGTGTAGTCCAGGGCCCAGTCACTGGCGATGTAACGAGGTATCTCGTACTCATCACAGGCATCGATCAGCATTTTCTGACCATCCACCATGAGCTTATTATCGCCGAGGTAGCAGCACACGATCACGTCGCAGCCTTTGGCAAAGATGCTGATCGCATCTTTACTGAAAGCATCGCCTTGGAAGAGGGTGACTTGCGATGACGAAGAAATTGCTTCTGGCACTTTGCTGGGATCACGGCAGTATCCGCGAATGGCAACCTCAGGACGCTGAAGTAGGTGAGACACCAGACGCTTGGCAAACTTGCCAGTGATTCCTGCAATTCCAACAGTGATGGCCATGGTTGAATAGGAGGTGAGATTGATGATATGCAGTGATGAAAAAGGTGTGTCAAACATGAGATGACCAGCATCTATCATTCTATTTATACTTAGTACAATCCTATCCCGGTTTCCCAATTTTGTCACTAACTGATAATAATAATACGGCTCCAGTCCTATCCCCGACTGTCTACAATGAGTAATAGATGCCCGCTTAATCATCTCGGGCGGTAAAATAAGCCCGGGATCACAGCTATTCGCCTCCCATCCGGTCCGTACTTTCGATGGTATTAGTCACGGTTGACTGCACACTGAATTTGGAGACAAGTTGACGTTGCACACATGGCACTACAACTGAAGGGTTGGAGTCTACTGCCCCCTTCTTTTCCTACATGGCCGTAAAGATTTACTAAGAGTGCCTTAAGACTCGAAACTTCTAAAAGCGTAATAAGTAAATGCGTAAATTTGCTGTAATAAGTATACTAATAATACCGTAGTGTGATTCGATAACGAAGCTATGACTGGGTCCTAACGACAAATGCCTTAAGATGTCAATGACTAGTGATAATGTCGTTTATTCAGGGTTCAGGTTGAATTTGGGCACTCCTTTCATTTCTGCAACGGTTCACAGGATTGGTTCACATCCCCGGGAGAAAGATTCTAGCCTAATGACGAATGTCTACAGGACAGCCATTGGGTATGGAGCGGTACCAAGCTTGGTGGTTTCAGTACGGATCAATAACCGGTAATTTAACGTCGGGCTCAAGAAAAGGCCGAATGAATAATAACTAGTTAGTTATATCTCTACCGGTGACGTCTACTTCATTGCCGGGTCTAAATCGGCTACAGGGTTCTCCCCAACATAACTGGCTGATGACCAATATTTATGGGTTACCTTGGGTGTTCTCAGAACCTCTCTTGTCTCATCTCAACTGGTGATGATATAAGAACGCTGAAGTAGCCAGGAGCTGGGAGCTTGGGTCTTAATTTGGAACAACTCTACACAAGAAATCGAGCATTGGCAAACACCACAGACATGACGGAGCCCATTGTGAAAAACCTCGCCGTCCCGAAAGCGTCCTGGATTCTAGTCACTGGCGTCAATGGCTATATTGCCTCTCATATCGCCAGCCAGCTCCTTCGTCTTGGGTACAATGTCCGCGGCACCGTTCGAGACCCTTTCAAAAGCAAGTGGATCGAGGAGCTATACAAAGTGAAATACGAAGATTGCAAGTTCGAACTGGTCCAAGTCGAAGATGCGACTCGTCCGGGTGCATTCCATGATGCAATACAAGGTAACAGTTATCCATGCAGGAGCAGCCTATCCGACCCTGCTAACATATCTGCTTCATATTCCAGGGATTTCAGGTGTAGCTCACGTAGCAACGGTTTTTGGTGGCACCCCAAACATTATCGATAGTGTGATCGATATGAATCGGAATCTTCTCATCACGGCAGCTCAGGAACCGACAGTGAAACGATTTGTATACACGTCATCCTCGGAGGCTGCTGTTTACTCATCTTTCCTCGAGCATGACGAGATGAATTCAACACTCATCACCGCAAACACTTGGAATGAGAAGGCAGTGGAGAGAGTCCGAGGTGGGATGTTGCCTCCCACTCCAAAGGGAGGATTCGACGTCTACGCTGCGAGCAAGACGTTGGGGGAGCAGGCAACCTGGCAGTGGGTGCGGGAGTGCCAGCCGGGTTTCGTGGTCAACACAGGTATATTTTCATCTTCTCTATCTGCTCCGTCAGGATATTAACTCGTTTCAAAAGTCCTGCCATCCCTATGCTTTGGGCCCTCTGTCGATCCCAAAAATCAGGGGCATGCATCTTCATCCGGTTGGCCCGTGGCAATCTTTGGAAATGAGTTTCATAAAATTTGGCCTTTCCTCAAATACATCATACCGACTGGTGAGGCGTTTTCATGATAGCCCTATGCATTGTGGGGGATTTACTAAATCCGAACAGGGGCCTACTTCGTTGATGCAGAGGATGTTGCCCTACTCCATGTGGCAGGCCTCATCAATCAAGACGTTCGAGATGAGCGTTTGTTTGCATTTGGAAAGCCTTTTACATGGAAAGAGATCACCCAAATCTTCCAGAGGGATTTTCCTGATCGTGAATTTGACCGTGAGCCACTGATGCATCCGGACAGGACCGGAACACTGGAAATCGAAGCAGCCGATCGGGCAGAGCAATTGCTTAGATCTATGGGCAAGCCGGGCTGGTCTACTCTGGAAGCGACTTTGAAGGCGAACGTAGCGGACTTGATTTAAGGCTCAAGCATTTGACTACTATTCACAGCGTTGGCAGAAGAATTTATATAAAACAAAATCCTGAATATCGGACATGCCATGTAACCAAACCCAAGCACTGTATCCATAGATAAATATAGGTAGATGCAGGACTCTTGCAGGATGGAGGAACCAAGACTCGCTCCCAACTGTAGAGCCCGGATCAGTACATGGAACGGAATTTATAAGCCCATGTTTTAGGGAGAGTTCTTTCAAGACCCAAACGAAAATCTAGTACCAAGTTAAAAATTTGTCTCTGGTTCTGGGGTGTGCCCTTTAGAAATTACGTCCATCTCCGAATACTCCAGAACCATGGCTAGAGTTGTCTGTAAGAATGCTGTTTCCGCCGCACCAGCTAACATGATTCGAGTTTGACTGCAATAAACGCCAAATGTAAAACAGATAATTATCATACAAATAGTTCATCCAGGACGATCTGTGATCGTAGAAAACTACCACGCGCGATCCCCAGATTCAACATTCCCGTCATCCACCCTCACTTCAAAAAGGCACTTTCTTTTTCGAGCCAAGTCTCGAAGTTCTTCATCGAAGGGTTGATCTCGCGCAGTCTCTGAATATCGGCCCCATAACCTTCGTCATGGAACCATTTGAACATATAACCCATGTCCTTCATGGCAGCCATGAAGAAAGAGCAAATTGGTCGGAAAGTCATCGGCAACTCTTTCCCTGTTTTGCGGGAAAAGATTTGCGCCATTTGCTCCAAGGTCAGTTCGTCACCCGCCAAAGAGATCCCCTTACTCTTATACTGCTCGGGGTTGAGAAATGCATACGCCGCAAAGTATCCGATGTCACTTGTAGCAACGAGTTGAAGCGCCTTCCCTTTCAAAGACATCTTGAAACACGTCGCAAAGACCTTGCCGAAGAAGTCCGGGGTCAGATTTTCGTAGAATGCCACGGGCCTCAAGATGGTCCAATCCATCGCACTGTTTTTGGAGTGTTCCACAAGATAATGCTCAATGTTGTGCTTCTTTTGGAAGTGCGGAATCTTGGTTGGGTTGCTGTATGAACGGTCCTCACCACCACGGTCCACTGAGCTGTAAACGAAGAACTTGACATTGTGTTTGAGGGCCTCATCGACTATGGCTTTGCCTTGGATTTCCTCGGAACTGTTGCCAATGGCTGCCTGAGTAGCAAAGTTAGCCTTGTGGGCTCCCGTATGATAGGACATACTATGGCGAGACGTTAAATTACCTGCACACTGTACACTCCCCAGATCGGGTTTGAAGTCAAGCTCTGCGCCTTCTGAAAATAGCGCCCGGGTGATCCAAGTCCCCTGCAACCAGCTTGATGCTGGGGGATAGACTCTTGAGTTTTTGGGCTGACGCAGATTCCGGATTTCGCGTGATAGCCAAGATCTCGAAGGGGGCGTTGCGGGAGATGAGACTTCGAATGAGCGAGCCTCCTTGCTTGCCCGTCGCACCTGTAATCAGAACGGCAGTCATGTTATGAGATGGGGAAATAGTGAAAGGGGCGGAGCTGAGTGGATGGTGTTTCACGCAAATGGGGAGTGATCTTTATAGTTGATCTATGGAGATCCACTGAATAGAGTGATGATTAATCCTCGGCGCTCGGCGTTTTCTGACAAACCTAATCCGACTGACTAAGCCCGCGCTCGGGGTTGATTTCAAGCCCGTTGATGATCACAGCATCCCCATCTGAGCTGGACACCTTTCAACCGCGCGAGCTAACCAGTTAGTCTGTCGTCATGACGCTTCGCCCCCCACCCCGACCGGCTTGGGGGAAGTGCCAACTGATCCCTCTTCGATGAGAATGGTTGATCCGCGAGATCCGGCCAGGACCCCCGGCGATCTCTTCGTAGCTGTCACCGAAGCACCCTTGGAAGTACTTGCGGGGGCAGGTTTTCTTCAGTCGCATTAGCCTAGAGGTACTTCAAGCTGCTGTCCTCTTTCTCACTTGCCTTCGCCCCCAGGAGATTCAATCTTCGTCTGGAGCATGACAGCCGCTGTCCATCGCATGGCCCTGGGACTGGGACTTCATCCCGCGGAACCGTCTTCGGGCTGAGCCCCTTCGAGATTGAGATGCGTCGCCGCCTCTGGTGGCATATCTACCTGCTAGACTCGCAATCATCCGTGCTTCACGCGATTGACCCGAATCACCGAGATCAGTTATGATAGCAAACAACTTCCCAATAAGCTCGGACATATTCGCCGAGTCAATCAAGACAACCCAATCCTGCGTGGGCTTCGGCGAAATGACCTTTTGCCTGATTCGGATCGACGTGATCGTTCGGTGTCGGAATCTCCCGCTGAATGGTCATAGCGAAAGCGGCCCTAAGGACAATCAATGTGATTCGTATCTACTATAGAACGCTTTCATCACTTGGAGCAAATCCACGCCATCTCCAGGAGCGCCTATCTCCGATCTTGTGATGTATCAGTCCCCTTGCAGTGGGCAACAGCAACCATCATCCGGCTCGCACTTGCTCGACCGTGGCTGATGGTCCACTTGTCGTATCTGTCTATGGCACCATGGCCCCTACCAGAGCAATGCGGACTTGCCATCCTTAATTTGACATCCATTTATTTCAAATGGAATCTTTACGGGTATTTCTCGTCCCCGATTGCCGAGCATTTGTCAGCGGAATGGAAACGGGCTATTTTATCTTTTTCTTTCTCTCTTGCAAGCTCGGCGTTGAAATAGACGCCGGGGCCGGCTTGGTTTGGAATCCGTTCGGCCAATAAGCAGCCCCTGACCATAGATCACCACGGCTGTCTCTCAATGCTTGTATGGAATAAATATACAGACCAGGGCCGGCTCGGCTCCGTCTTACCACGATCAAGTCGAGACCTCGCTGGGTGATTGCGTACATGTCGAGAGACGCAATGGAGATGACGGATAAGAACCGGCCACCGACCACTGCAGAAGTGACGCAAAGCTGCTCTGATTCCACTGGACTGACCGACCATGAGGTCCAGTTTCTTCCATTCGGCTCGAGACTGGTCGTGATTGCCATCAGCTTGATGCTGGCAGTGTTCTGTGTCGCCCTGGACAACACGGTGCGCCATGGGTCTCTATCTCTGTCTGAGTTTATTCCTGATACTAACGACTTCCTATAGATCATTGCGGTAGCCATCCCTAAAATCACCGACCAATTTCACGCCCTCGATGACGTCGGCTGGTATGCCTCGTCCTATCTTCTCACTACATGCTGTAAGAAATATCCTTTGCGTCTGGGATGACCTCGCCCACATGATGCCTCAGCTAACTGAGCGGCCAGCGTTCCAATTGCTCTACGGCAAACTGTATGCCCTCTTCAATATTAAATGGGTTTTCCTGGCAGCTTTATTTATCTTTGAGCTGGGCTCTTTGATCTGCGGCGTCGCGCCAACTTCGACGGTTTTGATTGTCGGACGAGCCATTGCGGGGCTTGGTAGCGCTGGCATCTTCACGGGAGCACTAGTTACGGTGGCTCACATCGTGGCACTCGAGAAAAGACCAATCTTCTTTGCCCTTATTGGCGGCGTCTACGGAATCGCCTCTGTCGCAGGACCCTTGGTACGTGTCCCGCGTCCAGCCCTGGCCAATATCATTGGCAGACCATTACTGACAGACTCCATCAAAGATGGGTGGTGCCTTTACCGACCACGCAACATGGCGCTGGTGTTTCTATATCAATCTTCCGATCGGTGCCATCACTGCGATCGGACTCTTGACCTTGCTGAAATTACCCCCGCAGGGTAAATCGCAGAAACGTTCCTTGCTGCGCATCATTAGGGGTCTGGATCCCCTGGGGACCCTCGTGTTTGTGCCAACCATTGTCTGCGCGCTGCTTGCGCTGCAGTGGGGTGGTATCGAGTATCCCTGGTCGAATGGTCGCATTGTCGCGCTTTTTGTTGTCTTCGGTGTTGGTCTCCTTGGATTCGTCGGTTTGCAGATAGCCATGAGTGACGATGCAACGGGTGAGTTTTGACATCGAAAACTTAAACACTTCAGACTAACCGCCAAAAAGTCCCCGTTCGGATCGCAAGGCAACGTTCCATTTTGTTTGCCTCGTTATTTGCTTTTTGCATTGGTGCTTCATTCTTCATTATGATTTACTATATTCCCATCTGGGTGAGTCAAATCCTGGCCCTTTACGCCTTTAAGCCAAGACCGCTCAGTCCACTCACAAAACCTACCTCACAGTTCCAGGCGATTCGTAAAGTCAGTGCGGTCCATTCCGGCATTGACTCATTCCCCATGATCCTCGCCAACGTCGTCGGAATCATGGTCTCGGGCGGCCTCACTACCCGTTTTGGCTACTACGCGCCCTTCTTCATCGCCAGCAGTATAATCATGTCTTTGGGGGCAGGCTTGGTCATCACGTTTACGGTTGACATTTCCCAAGCCCGGTGGGTCGGCTTTCTGTTTCTCTACGGACTGGGTGTGGGCTGCGGTTTCCAACAAGGCGGCGTCGCTGCTCAAGCCGTGCTTCCGCTCTCGGAAGTGTCCATTGGCACGGCGATCGTCATGTTCCTGCAGATGCTGGGGGGCTCGCTCTTCACCTCTGTCGCCGAAAGCCTCTTCACAACCAAGCTGGTCAACAATCTGACTGCTCTGAACATCCCCGGCCTCGACCCGTCATCCGTCGTCAATGCCGGCGCCACTGGTTTCAGGGACTTGGTGGCAGCAGATCACTTGCCCGAGGTCCTCGTGGCCTACAATGAGGCTCTGGTGCGTGTTTTCCAGCTGTCGTTGATCATGGGCTGTTTGAGCATCCTGGGTGCTGTGGGGGTTGAATGGCGCAGTGTCAAAGAAAAGAAGACTGATGCTGTGGCTTCATGAGGGGGTGGTCCCGGGGCCACAAGGTGAATTGAATGGGATAATCCACCGTAGCTCCATTGCACGACTTAATATTGAATTGTCTTTGATTTTGTGCAAGACCAGTCATAATGGATGGCCGTCCACGGGCACCCAGGCTGGAAGGAGGAATATGGGGTAGCGTATATTTGATGCTAGAGATATTGCGTTGAATAAAAGTTCACGTTTCACACTACCCTCGCATCGTGTAAAGCATCCAAGTCGCCCTGGGAATAAACGAGCTTGATGTTGAAATTGACCACGTCTGAACTCGCTTTTCGAGAGGTCTCCAAAGTCCCCTAGTAGACGGACGTTGCCCGGGTGTTACTGACCGTTAGTTACTGAACTAGAGCATCGGGCCGACCCAGATGGGCATAATTCCGGTTCGAAGCAAGCAGAATAATAGACGGAAACGCGAGGAGGCCACGAGAGATTGATGAGATTGACGTGAATTTTTCAAATCCAAGACTTCTAGAAGTGAGATGCTTGGTTGTAAAATAGGATCCTCGCTGAAAAGAGCTCTACGGTCTCAGGACCCATTATAAGACTAGCGATTCGGGCAACGTTCTCGGCCATATCGCTCGAGAGCCCAATGCCAGCTTCAAGGCTTCGGATGAAGGTAAAAGACTCTAGCCGCCATCGCATCAACCCACTCTCCGGATTGTTGGAATGAAAAGAAGTGCCAGGGCAGAGCTGAAGGGACTTGCTTATTCGTAGTTTCTATTCGCTTGTGACAAGTTACGAATTGCAAGTGACAAATACCATGGAATGCATTCCAAGGCAGAGCAAGAAAGACTTGTATCTTAGACAACAATCGTACTCCTACAGCTGCTGGAGGGTAAGATAGACAGGAGACTTACCCACCGCATTTCTCCCAACATCCCAAGGTCTCCTGGCTCGACATCACGTCGTGAACGACCTAGTAAATGCCCGGAATCAAAGAATATCTGACGCGAGCTTGGATCTGGCGATATGCATCACCGTACTGTGGGAGAAAATTATCGTTAGGAACCATCCAGCAGAGATGTTGAGCGGTGAGACGTACTCTTTGCAACAGGTACTCGTCCAGGACGGGCACTCCGCGGGTAGCAAAATCACGAAAGAAGAAGCCGAAGGTCGTGGCGCCCCAAATCAGTCCGCCGCAAGTCAAGGCGTATGCACCACGCCAGAGGGTGTAGGCACCGTAATTGATGTTGGTGGCGAGCGAAAAGAGACCCCCACCGTAAGGCTTCCCTTTGTTTTGGGGATCCCGCTTGAACGCCATACGTTGGAACTCGGAGACCGCCTCGATCACAATTCCCATGGTATAGAGACCCAGCCCGAGCGCAATCTGGGGTGACCGTAGCGAGCGAAGCAAATTGGGCGAGTCCAGGCCCAGTCCCACGGGGGAGGTCAGCATCCACACCGACAAGACGGTGTTGATGGTGTTGAACACCGTGTTGAAGAAGGCAATGGTAATGCCCGAACCGACGTCCATCGCCTGTTCGGAGACGAAGATGATGTGGATGATTTGCTTGAGGCTACTCCCCAGCGCCAGAAGAGTGACCAGCCCATAATAGGGCTGCAGACGGGCGAGCGTCAACGGGCGAAGGACTAGTGAGGCAGGCACGGCATGGCCGCCGAGTGTCTCGATCAGCTGGATGCCCCAACCGCGAGAGAGCAAGCTGTATTGCCAGAACACGTCTGCAGCGCGAAGACCCACGAAGACCGATTTGCCCGCCGGCGATGATTGCTTGACCCGGGAGACATTGTCGCGGAGCTCCGTGGCCGGCATGGTGAAGGGTGTCTGCTAAAGTGCGAGCCAGAAAGGCAAAGGCAGCAATATAAGAGTTATTCGACAGCACGCGCGGTGACTCTTTTCCCTTTTGCTTTGGTGGCGCTCGAAGAAAAATCCAAGTCGCGTCTGGATGGAGTGTGATGAAGGGGATTGCTGGGCGTGACGCAAATGCCGCAGGCAACATGTTGGGACCAGGTCGTTTTTATAACCACCTAAACCATTCCCCCGTGGACAGCTCCAAGGTCGATGTCCACGATGGTGACGCCATGACTGACAAATGTTCGTCTCATCGGCCGCAAACTGAAGGCCGAGGATAAGGTGCTGACCAAGCCATAGGTTTGAGAGAAAACAAATCCAACCTCCCGCGAATGCCTTTGTCACATTGGCAACTGTGCCCAGTCTAGTGTCGCTTGAAAGCTCATTCCTTTCCGGAGGATTATCCATGAAGGATGGCATTTGGCCCCCATGAGCTGGGAAATAAATACGGGGCAGAGCCGCAACGACACCGATCAACCACGCCCAAGTCAGCTTGTCAAAGTCGCCATCCTCCCCGGGTCCAACCCACATCCCTACCACAGCCCCCAACAAGCGCTAAAGAAGTCCGGCGCTGGGGCTCAAGCAATGACTTCGTCTGCCAATCGCAGTCGTTCGCACCGCCCGAAATATCTAGGGGTGTTTAAACAGCCCTAGCTCTCGGCGCTAAGATCAAAGAACGGCTGTTGAGCGCCCGCAGGGTTTTTTGAGCGAAATGATTAGAAGTCGGAGTGACTCATCTTCTCGACTGCATCAAGAAAGAAATGTCCGCTTTTCTGTCAATGTCTATCTTACATGTTGGCGCCTTGCAGGTCGCTGCCGGGCGTTAGCAACTGTAAGATAGAAGCCAAGCGTGGCCATGGGGCTGCCATGAAGCTGCAATGCCTTGAATCGCGTTTCTGCGCCTAGTCCTCTTCGAGCCTGCTGGAGACATGTATCTCTCGACGACAACCAATTAGTCCAGCGCTATGTCTTAGTGGCTTGGCCACAGTCATCTCTCCAACCGGCCTTTGCATGAATTGGGCTGAATAGCCCCCGGGAGGGGCGAGGCGAGGCATGCTAGTGCAGTCGCAGTAGCATCTGAGGGCCATTGCGGCTTAAAAGACGAGCCCGCGCCAGAGAAGTCCGTGCCGCCTGCTCTGTCCTAATCATTTCGTGCTCTCGATCACATTTCCTTCCCCAGATAACCACACCAGAATGCGTTGCATCTCTCTTCTTGCCACCACGCTCGCGGCCCTCGCCGCCGCCGACAGCAGCACCACCACCACCATCGACTACCTGGTGCCCGACTGGGACATTGAAGTCCCCGCCTACACCAGCGTCGCCGGCAGCGTGGCCGGCATCAACGCGGTGGCCACCACCTACGAGATCAAGTGTCTCAGCGGCGCGGACAAGGACGCCTGCAAGATCAAAACGCCCTGGACGCTCATCCAGGGCCCGAACACCTTCAGCTTCACCGGTGTCTACACGGCCTGGTCCACTGGCGCCAACGCGGTCTCCGTGACCCGCGATATCAAATGCTCCTACACCTCCACCGAATCGGCCTCGTGCTCGATGAGCTACAAGGCAACCGGCACCGTGAATGGCGTGTCCAGCTCAACGTCCACCTCGTCCTCGGCCCAGAGCATCTCCGCCACTAAGTATGGAATGCCCATCACTGGCGGTCTCAAGTCCTTCACCGCCCCTCAGGCGACACAGACTCCGAATGCTGCGCCTGCTGCGAAGCCTTTGATTACTGGTGCGCCATTGGCGCTTGCGGTGGCTGCGCTGCTGTAGCGGAAGCTGTTGTTTTTTCTGTTGCGTTGATGATCTTTGATAGGAACCTGGAGGACTGGATGGTCCATGACATGAATCATATGGATTTGGTTCCAAGATTCCGCTCATCACCAGAATATCAAAGCCAAAACCCTGGATTTGATGTTGAGATGTCTATTCCCATGTAATTAGCTCCCTGCAGTCCGTCATTACGGGCCGGCATGATACCCTATATTAGGTAGTAAATCGATCACGTCCCAGCCACTATCTACTTGATCTGCATCATTGTGCTTGCTCGAGATTCTATGCATAGAGCTAGCGCCGTGATCAATGGATGTATAATATATCAATTCACTATCTGTGCCTGATATCTATCGCCCGGAGCGCCCCACGCACTGAACTCAGCCGCTCAGCGCACTCAAGTCCAATGGGACACTGCTACCCCGTCCTGCACGGTACCTGCGTGCGCCGCCAGTGAACGGCCGAGGCTTGGGCAGTAGCCCTTCTCCCTGGAACTTGAATCGAGTGTCGTCGATGCGGACAACGCCGTGGGTGGATGGGCTCCGCGAGGTTGGCACAGGGGATGAGCCGCCATTGGTGAGTGTATAGGCACTGGGATCCAGTGCAGCGTGGGGCTCGTGGGAAGCGGGGCGGGATGGAACAGGTGACGGCCGAGAAGGCAAGTCTTTCGGAGGATAAACAGGAGGGGAAGTTGGCGGAGGTGGTGGAGGAGGAGCCGCAGGAGCTGCAGAAGGTGGTGGTGGAGGTGGTGCCGCTGGCAGACTGGTATTATGCGAGCCTAGCGCGGTGCGAGCAGCTTGGGCGGCAAGGGATGGAGGAGCCGCAGATGGGGGAGGCGGAGGCGGAGGGGTCGGTCGTGCAGGGGCAGTAGGGGGTGGTGGAGGAGCCCGCGAGGTAGTAGGAGGAGGAGCGGTTGGGGGTGGTGGTGGAGGAGCCGCTGGGCTAGCTGATGGAGGCGGTGGCGGAGGTGCAGAGGGCTTGCGAGTTCCTGGAAGCGGAGGAGCTTTGATACCTCCAGGAGGTGGAGGAGGAGCTCTCGGGGGAGGCGCCTCTGGAGCACTCTTCGTTGTAGGCGCGGAGACGGCTGACGGCCTCGATGCAGGTCGTGGGGGAGGCTTCTTCAAGCTGGCAACCAATGGATTGATCGGCGGGGCAGGCGGAGACTCTGAGGATGGTGGAGGTGGTGGCGGTCGTGCTCCAGGTGGCCGAGGAGCTGTAGGGGGCTTGGGAGCTGGGGCAGCAGGCGCCTGTCGCCCGGCTTCAGAGTCGGATAGGTACGGCGAGTCTCGATTGGCACCCGTGTCGACGCCGCCCCGACTGCGGAGCTTGGGCATTCCAGCCGCAAAGAGACCTCCCAATTGAGCTGCTGGCGCGCTAGCTGTGCCATCCAACCCAGACACTCCTTCACTGTTGCTTCGTAATCTATTGGCGGCCGGGCCAGATGGGACAGGCGGCGCGAGTCCAGCAGGAGGAGGCCTCGCGCTGGGAACTGGCGGCGCGCCGCCAATGGGAGGCGCTGCTGAGCCCCCTCCGGACCTCGAAATTTGTGGTGCTGATCGATCGTTGGTGACGGCCTTCTTCAGTCGAGTGCCTTTGTGGATATCGGATAGCAGAGCGCTCTGTTGTAAGAGTCAGTTTCTCTTCACAAGCGGACAAAGCCCTAAGCGCCATCCGTGATACTCAATTTAGGGAGCTTACCCTATCTTTGGCTTCTCCTTTCGACGGCCTGCTTGGTAAATTTGCTGCTGGAGGCGGCGGCGGGGGAGGGCCACCTAGTCCTCCCGGCGGCGGCGGCGGAGGGGGAGGAGGGGGAGGAGGCATATCGACGAGAGCGCGTTAGAGACAATAGAAGCAGCGAGTATAATGATGCATCAGATTTCTAGGAACATCAAGAGGGAACGTTGCGCTCCTTAACCAGAAGGAGGACGAGTGCAAGGCAGAAGGTAAGACGTCAGGGCGAGTACGGGGAAGTGAACAGCGCCGGGGCGAAAGTCTCCGCCTGGAGCCGCTTCTCCTATCAAAAAACAGAGCCGCCTGGAACCACCACCCACCATTTCCCCGTCGACAACGTCATTCGGCATGAATCGCATAGCGCTGAGAGCCCAAAGAGGCTCAAGGCCGCAAGGGCCTATCTGTCAGATCTGCCAATTCTCGAATTCGGCACCGCCTCGTCTTGCTCTTCCTGTTGCGCGACTGGCAGCATCGCCCGTGAGCACATCCTCGAGCAACTTTCCGCGACACTCGACGAGCCACAGCGTGCGATCCCCTGTATACTTGCCGCACGTCTCCTCCCGCCGCTTTGCATCCAAAGCTTCCAGCTCCCAGTCGGTAATCCGAGATATTGCGCAGGAGGCTTCGACTTTGCACCAGTCGGACAAGGTGCCTTCCAACGAGGCCGTGGTGGAGCTGCTGGGGAAATGCCAGAAGATCGCCGAGTCCATAGTCTCGCGAAAGCAGGAAAAAGTCTCAGGCTCATCAGCCACGGAGGAAAACAATGTGATCTCCTCGCTGCTACACATGGAGGAGAAGCGAGGAGCGACTGCGGACCCACGCCTAGCAGATTCCATCTCGCGGATTGCCACTGAGCTCCTCAAGGATGAGAAAGTATTCATCTCCCCGGAGGCACTGGAGCATTACACGAAGATCCAGACTCTTTTGCGACGAGCCGAGCACTTCCCCGAGATTTTCCATCTGTACGCCAACAAGCCAGTTCCCGAGGAGAACAGCTCTCCGGTAAAATACCACAAAACGAATCCCAAGAGTGTCAACAGTGCCGTGCCCGCCGAGTTAGCTGATATGGCATTGGACATTGCTATCTCGCAGAAGAACCTGTCGCTTGTGCTGGCGATCATCGACAACACCTTCTGCGCTCCCGCTTTCTATCGTGCGAAGATCTTCAGGAAGGCCGGCGTGCCCCTCGCTGGTCTGGCTGGTGCACCGGCTGCCTGCTATGCTCTGGCCTCTTTGGCTGCGAGTCTCCAGAACAGCATGGATCCTAGCACAGCAACTGGAATCGCATTTGCTGCGTCACTAGCCTACGTTGGTGGAGTGTCGTCTATGGGAATCTTGGCTATCACTACCGCCAATGACCAGATGGAGCGTGTGGTTTGGCTGCCCGGTGTTCCTTTGCGGCATCGGTGGCTACGCGAGGAAGAACGGGCCGCAATGGATAAGGTTGCCATCGCTTGGGGTTTCAAGGACCCATGGATGCGCGGAGAGGAAGTTGGTGAGGAGTGGGAGAGTCTCCGGGAGTTTATTGGCATGCGTGGGATGATTCTGGATAAGACCGATCTGATGCCGGGTATGGAATAAGCCGGATTTGTACAATAAAATAGTAGGATATGTCTACACACAAGTTGCGACCAAGAGAGGGTATAATAATACCAATAAAAGAGAGCTACGAGTCCTCCACATGGAGATCTCAAAAGTCATCTACAGAAAGAGAAGTGAGACATAGTCGTGAGCTTCATATTTTTTTTGGTCACTAAACTATGACGCCCTCAATATACAACCGCGCAATTAAGCGACGCAGCATCTAGTACAGGCGCTTGGGGGGAGACATGGTAGCCTTGATGACAAGGCTGCCAACGTTCTGCCAGCCCTTCTTGAGCAGGGAGACAAGGTAGTTGATGGCCAGCATGAGGTTGGCAACCAGCTCCTCCTGGGTCATGCCAACGTTGCCGACGGCGACACCAAGGCACAGCACCTTCTTGAGCTGGAACTTGATGGTGGACTTGACGTCGGTAACCTTGGCCTGCATGTCCTCGGCGTGGGAGACGGGGGTGGGGAACTTGCCAGCTGTGGGTGGTGGTTAGCGCTTGTGTCGACGGAAGTTCGAGTAAAGTGTGCCAACATACCCTTGGACAGACCGGGACCGAGCAGACGGGGAATCTGCTTGATGAGAGCCTCGGAAGCAAGGAAGGCATCGTACTTGCGGGCAAGCTTCTTGATGAGCTTCTTGTTCTTGTTCAGCTTCTTCAGGTCATCGGTGGACATGGCGTCGAGGCCGTGGTGCTTGGCACGGTCGAGATCGTGCTGGTCACCAATGACACTGTTGTTCCGTCACGGTCAGCAACTCCACGCTTGCATTGTAGTTGAGCTCCTCCAAAACTCGCTGGCGCTGCGGATCGACCGGTGCGCATCGCGAGACAGGAATCGGAATGTATGGCGATGGGAACGCACCAGATGGACATGCCAGGGCGGGGAACGCTGGGCAGCTTGATGGTGCCAGAGAAACGCTTGTCACGCTGGGGGTCATAGTTCTTCAGACCGATCTGAAGCTCAACGGTCTCGAGGAAGTTACGCTTCTTCTCGTTGAGCGAGTACTCAAGGAGCTGCTGGACATTCTCGCGCACTCCGGCTATGAGGGAGTTAGTACCGAGTGCAGATTGATGAGCGTACGCAAAAACATACCGACTGTGATCTTCGACATGATGGCGACAGTCTTCCAAAAGAAATTCTTATGGTGTGGCTCTGCGCTGAATGTCTTGAAGGAAAGAAATTGGTGTCGCAAATTTCTCCGCTTGTGGGTGTAGTGTGCCGCTAGTCCCGAAGGGGATTAGCAGTGCCCTAGAAAGAGTGCGATGACTCATCATCACATGATAGTCCCAATATGGAAATCACGGAGAATGAGCGTTGATGCAGTAAATTCGCCAAGTAGATAGTTAACAATTCCTGACTACGAAGAGCCTCTAGATTCTCTCATCACGGCCTATTGAGATCAACATCCATTGCAAGCGAAACCACAAGCGATTCTTCGCCACGCCGACCGAGAATCGGCATTGCGCTATCGCCCACTTCAAATCCGACACTTTCGTACATGCGCTGGGCCTTGTCATTTCCAGGTGCCACCTGGACAGTAATAGTGGCGTGGGACGCAGCGAGAGCTTTGGCTTCTGTCCGCACAGCCTGGATGGCAGCTTCAAGCAGGCGGCGACCATGGCCCTTGCGCCGCACGCGAGGCGAAACGAACACGCCGACAACCAAATAAACCAGGTGAGTTCCCCGAAGATCTCTAGTTTCCGATACGAGAGGAATCTGGTACTTCTTCTCTTTAATGAAAACATCCCAAGGTTGAGTCGGGACAGGGCGTCCATCCACAATTTGTGGGGAGAACGGCCCGGGGCCTAGCAGGGTGACGATGCCCACCCATTCCTTGCCCAACAGCTGCTTGAGAGCATCCGTGGAAACATCGGGCTCTGTCGAGGCAGTGACAGCATGTTCATCTTGCGACGGAGTCTCGGCTTCGACCACTGACACAAACGTCTTGCCAGCCGGGTTCTGGATTCGGGAACGCCACGTATCATAGGGGAGTGAAGCCTCGTCCTCATACTTTGTTGTGAAAGATTGAGGATCGGCCAGAAGGCCGTGCAGTCGAATGCCCTTATAGCGTTCTACGACGCCGTCCAGATGTGCGGTGGAAGGAAAGTCTGTTGGGATGAGGACGACCTCTTCTGATGGCAAAGTTGGGGCAGTCATTATGGGGAGGAGCGAGTAGTGATTCAAGATGATCTCGGTCTCAGCGGGCGAATTCTTGGAGATTCAACAAAGTCAAAATATGTGATTCATGAGATGGGGAAATCAAGTCGTGAAGTGTAAGACGAAATATACTTTAGGCGTCCAGGGGCGGGTATGACTCAATTCTGGATTGCAATGACCGCTTGGGGCTGTAGGCTCGGCTGTACAAGCCTCAACACAGCCCTGGAGATGTCGTGCTTTCACAATCATAGGAGTTGTCACCTTCCAAGTTGATGCATCTACTTCTCCCCCCCCCCTCTCTCTACTTCCGATCCAGGAGTCGATCGGCGCCGATTTTATTCGACTCCGTCAATATCATGTACGCGCAGGGAATTCCGAATTACCACGGCGGGTGTAGAGTTTGATAGAGGCAAACTGTGTTATGGAGTGTCGGAATGAGTGTGTGGAGAATCGCATTAATAGTTGATCCATTCTAAGCCCCTAAATTGGCAGATTGGGCGGAATAGCAACTTAGACTTCTCCTTGATTTCAATTGGTCGGGTCCCCTCCTATCCTGACACGGAGCGAGTGAGGGACGATAAAAGGCCAAGTCTCATTTTGTTGTTCCGCGTAAATCATATCCGTCATGATGGAGGGAGGGAGGGTAGTAGGGTCAGATCAAGATTCTGCCAGTCCCAGATCTGATCAAATTGGCCCACGTCCAAGCCAGAGAAGTCACCAACGCTCATGATGGGTGGTGTCCCCATGCCAGGAACCGGATAATCCAACGAGGCCGGGGAAAATATTTCAGCGGCAGCCATCGAGTCCAGTGAAGAGGGCATCCAGTCTGGAGAAATGATATCTGAAAATGAAAAAGTATCTGATTCTGGCGAGGGATCAAGGTAACCTTCAACCGAGCGGGAATTCCCATCGATGCCGGCCGCGGTGGTTGACTTCTTGCACGGCTTGGATAGACTCTTGGCGAGTCGCGTAAGAACTGGGTAGCAGATTGCACCCGTCTTGGTGACCTGGGAGAGCTTCTCTAGTAAGCCACAGGCAAGCAAAATTGCTTGAATGACCTCTTCCCGTCGTGGAAGAGTGCGGTCCTTGTCATGGATTAAGGCCGAGCAGAAGAATGCCGCTGTGTCAAAGATCAGAAAAGTGACCAAGTGGAATTTGGCATTGACTGGAAAGACATAATCAAAGAGGCGCCGCGAGACTTCCATGAGGTGGAGAGCGACATCCACAGCAGTCTTTCGGTGGGCTCGCTCCTTCTCCGAGCTGCTGGGTAGAAATGTCTTGGCAAGACTGGGTTTGAATGGTAACAGCATCGTCATATAGCCTATGGCATGCAATTGTCGACGCTGGAGAGGTATGTAGAGATGTTCCCCATCCCATTGGGTGTCTGGATCGGTTTCTTGGTACGCAGGCGGAAGGGCTTCAAACCACTTGTCTATATCGGACTTGATGGAGTCGGTCTGGGTATCATCAAATGTTCCACCGATGGTGAATTGCCCCCTTGATATGATCTGGCCTAGCTGGGATTGAACGGCAAGATGTATGACGGGGGAGGGAGGTCCGCCCTCTTCAGCATGGCTCTCCAGCTGCATGTTTGGTAGCTCAAGCGAAGAGTAAGCTATATTGATGATCGGAGGGCGAGAAAGAAGCATGGACATTTGCCTGAAATTTGAATAAGCTTTGTTCAAGGCGATTTCATCCACGAGACTGAAAGGTCTTACCAATCCCAACAATATAAGAGGCACCAGAGCCGCCGTCTCATCTCGATGTCGAACTCCGACAGTCCAGCCTTCGAGGAGCTCTTGTGCAAGCCCTGTTCCTGGGCCTCATGAATTGCAGAGCTCATGGCATGCCACGCCTCCACGAAGAGTGACTCTGCCTTGTACCAGGCTCCTGTGAGGAAGAGTTGTTGTATCTGTGCCAAGCCGCCTTTCCCGGGAGGAATTGTGTTGCTCAACTGCTTGGCGGCGTGGTGATAATTCTCTGAAAGAGACTGAACCGGTCCACCTAGCTCAGTCTCCAGCTTCTGTTGGGTTTTTGCATCGAGGTACTGTGCTGAGCAAGCACAGACTCGTGCCAGGAGACATGTGAACTCTGGAGTGAGCCGATTGCCATTTGCTCGATCTGACCACCATGTGACGTAGTCACGAGAGAACATGGGTGGGTAGAGACAGTAGTAGTTGAAATTGGTCAATTCCACATAGCGTTGAATCAGAATGTCTGGATAGATAGATGTCAACATAGCCCCACCAGTGGCAAGGACAGAGACAAACCCGTGTACGGCTTTGGGGGTAGGAGTCGTAAGACATTTTTCATTTCCATGGACACAACTTCTCTTGCATGGCTCGAATGAAGCGAATTTGCCTGGAAAATAATTTAGTCGATGATTGGCGACGTCGCTTGGAGAGGTACGAAGTCTACCGTTGGCACAGCATTTCCAAGAAGCAGATTCTGGTCATCGGGCAAATAACCAAGCACGCGGAGTTCGTTCTTAGCTGTGATAGCCGGCAATTCTGCTGAAGAAATGTGGTCTTGCTCGGACTTGATGTTGATATCTTCGTCCGACGATAACTTTTTGCTACATCTTCTCTCAGCTCAACGTCGGACTGTATGAAGTGCCACGAGTACCTTGGAAGTTCCACCGAACCGAGGGATGTGCGAGAAGGTGGTTTTTGAGTATATCTACAGAGATGTGGTATTTTCCTTGATTGACAGTGGTTGCATGGCCACTGGCGACTGCACTGAATTGACCAGTCAGTTGTGCCTCAGAACCGTAGGGTGTGGGCAGCTTGCCTTTTGCTTTCGTCGCTGACATTCAGTGCATGAAGGGGACGGGCGGATAGCCTTGCCTGCCTTTGGTCCGGCCATCCCTTTCGATGAGGTCAAGTTGGGGATTCTGGTCTCCGTCGCGCGATCCCACTTGGAATAACTAGTTAGCGCCTTGTCATTCAGGCCTCAAGGATGATGTCATCGAGTCGGGCGTCCACTTGATTGGCCACAGCCAAGTATGAATCTACATTATGGCAGTGCAAGACTGCAGTCTCCAGGACAACTATCTCAATGTACTGCCACAATTAGAGTATTATGCATGGGTGTTGGATCTAAGTATTCTCGATGCTTCTAGCTTCTGACGGTATACTACACACCAGACAATCCAGTCCAGCCGTCTCCCTGTCACTATTCTATGCTTAGATCTCCACCGCTATCACCGGGAGTATCACAATGACTAGATAGAAGGTCCGAAGATTATATATTACATAAATTTTGTTTTTTCCGGTGGGCCCTTCGAGCACTAGTCAGATGCGCGCGGATTCAAAAAGAATATCACCATCGTATGAAGGCTGACCACCAAAGTGGCATGCACTACACCCTTGGAATTGTGTCGATGTAGAGACAAGATGATTCTATCAATTTTTCACAATTTTTGCTCTCAAAGCCAAATGAATTCATATGTTCGGATAATGGGGAATTCAGTGCTGCGTATCAGTGTTGGGGTCCACGGGGCCTGGGATCCCCATAGTCCGAGCCGGATCTCTCATCCGGCACTCGGCTGGTAGGATCCCGTCCTCCCGAGGGGCCATGTTGGTCGCGTCCATGGTCATCAAATAAATAGACAAGCAATGACAAACCAGCCATAGCTATTGGACCTTGTTTATGCAGTGAACGCTTCTATTTATTAACCATGAAAATCATTCTGACAGGGTCGACAGGGGGCATTGGCTCGGAGGTCCTCCGCCAATGCCTCGATAACCCTAAGATCACGTCGATCGTTGTTCTCTCCCGAAGGGCTCTCCCCTGGAGATCTCTCGCAGAATCCGAAGCTCAATGTTATCATTATGGACGACTTTTCATCGTACTCCAACGAGATAATTGATCAATTGGCCGGGGCCCAAGCATGTATTTGGTGCGTAGCCCATATTCAGGATCCTTGTAGCGTTGCTGGTGGCTAATCAAGACCAGGGTCCTTGGGGGTCCCGCCTTTCGCTATCCAGATTATACAACCGCCAAGACCGTCAATGTCGATTACGTTGAAAGCGCTGCGATGACCTTTGCGACTGCTCTTGCCTCGCGGCTGCCCAAGAGTCAGAAATTCCACTTTGTTTATGTGAGTGGTCAGTCCGTCGCGCGGGACCAGACAAAGAAGCTCTGGATGTTTGAAGACAGCCGGAAGATCAAGGTAAGCACTCGGTTTTTTCTTTGTTCTCTTGCTTTGATGGTCGGTCAAAGAGATCGCCTCTGACAGTCGATGCCAAAAGGGTCTGGTCGAGAATCGCCTGGTCGAGATCCAAGAAAACCACCCTGAAACGTTTGCGTCATATCTGCTCAGGCCTGGATCCGTGCTTCTTCAGGGCATGGCATGGAAGATTGCGGGCGCGTTGACCCGGCCGATCCAGGACTCGGTTGGCGTGGAAGCCATGGCGGCTGTTCTGATCGATGTGGCGATGGAGGGGTGGGAGAGCCAGGTAATGGAAAACGACGTTTTGAAAGCAAGAGGTCAAGCTCTGTTGTTGAAATAAATATTGCACGCGTTGGTTATGTCACGAAGCAGGGGGATCCCAGGCACCGATCTATATCCGGGAGGAGCAGTGGGGAACGTTAAAGCTTAACGGACTACCGAGAGGCGTGGGAGAGGACACGTCGACCGAAGATATAGATCGTCGAAGTATATGTTCTTGTCGATGGAGTCTGTATCTAGGCTGCTCTGTTTGGGTCGTTTGTTAGTCTGAGACCGTGTCACCTGTTCCTAGAAGATTCCGGGAGTCATCACGATAAATGATACAAGTGCCAGGTTAGGGGCCGAGGTATCCACGATGTCGACCGATCTCCGTTGAAAATGCCACGGGACAGCTTTTTATGATAAGTCATTTTGTAGTTCGTGGAAGACTCGATAATCTTTCTTGTGACAGAAATACCAGACGATCCATTCCTCGAACTATCGTCGAGTCACTGTATATGCCCACTGTAGGCATACATATACGGGACACTGTATACCTTGGAACCAAGCGACGAGCGCCACATGGTGGGCCATTGTTACCATGTTTGGGATGTACTGTAATCCGATGTATGGACACCATGTCCGATTCGCCTTGGTATTAACATTGGTGCATTGATTATTGGCTATCATTCATTGGGCTCGCTCATCTGTCGTTTTGATCTTCATCGATCGCCGTAAGAGGTTAGCACATACAGTAGCCCACAACTGGGAAGTAGGGGAAACCCCGTCTTAGTTATTGAGGCTCTTGGCTGAGTCCAGCGACAGAGATGGAATTTGAAGGCATTGCATTGAGATGAATGAAACGTCTGCGGTCCATGGACTCGAGTGTGGTCTAGAACGGATTAACGGTGGCAAGGTTCTTGGTTGAGATTGACGACATCGTATACATAGCAAGCGACGGGGACAACAATATGGACTGGAGAGACTGGAGAGACTGGATAGGATTTTAGATGACAGTGAGGAAATTGGAAATTGTGGAGCTGGCTAGAGGAGTCGACTGAATAGAGTCAAATAGAGTGAAATAGAGTGAAGTATCGTTCTGGTCGGTATCGCGGGCCAAGATGGCACGCGAGCGGCGACGGTGTCAACGTCGAGTCTTTCATCTCACAGGCGAGTCTGAACAAGCGGTCGCGCAAGGGGACAAGACTGGGGCACTATATGTCGGATAACCTATCAACGGCGGGAATTGGGCCAGATCTGGGTCGAGACTGCTAAGAATAATCCAGCATCCTTCACGGTGGTAATTCAGATACGGGCAACACCGTGTCCTCTTTCTGCGCCAGCGCCGTATGGTATAGTATCGTGCGTATAGTGCAGGACACTGTTGGTGCCACGCCGTTGCCTACCGGCACGAGATAGAAAAGAAGCCTGCAGCGAGGCTCTCCTTGGCTCGAGCAGACTGCTATCGTGGATCGTGCGAGTGGTCACTGCTGAAGTCCAACTGGCCTTACTGTTCCCACCCCCGGGTGACCGAGACTACGCCCACCGCCGCCAACCAGCGTATTTCTGTAATCCCAAACAGAAAAACACTCACCTCTTCCTTCCCCTTCCCTTCACCCTCTCTCTCCATCCCCGACCAACCACCCTTTCAACATCCACTTTCGGTGAGTCGTGCCCCCCACGGTCCCACCTCGCATGGCGAAAGCCTGCAATTCGGGGCGTGGTTGCTCTGCTGTGGCTCCCCCCCTGACATCCAAACCTCCAACATCCACCTCCCTTCCCCTCCTCCTTCCCTCCGCCTTTCATCTCCCCAAAAAAATCAACTAACCACTCTCTTTCCCATCTCAAGGGCTCCAGCC
Organism: Penicillium hispanicum; assembly: GCF_028827665.1. NCBI lineage: Eukaryota > Fungi > Ascomycota > Eurotiomycetes > Eurotiales > Aspergillaceae > Penicillium > Penicillium hispanicum. The sequence continues at coordinate 2,266,834 of NW_026623198.1, read as the reverse complement.
ATCCGACATCATGGGTATCACTTTTTCCAGGCTGTTCGACAGACTATGGGGTCGCAAGGAAATGCGAATTCTGATGGTCGGTCTGGACGCCGCCGGAAAGACCACCATTCTGTACAAGCTGAAGCTCGGTGAAATCGTCACAACCATTCCCACCATCGGTCAGTCCGCCTCATGATTCCAATCGACTCGCGCGCTCCTTCCCTCACCTTTGCCCGTGCAATTCCCTTTACTCGCTCTCCGCCCTTCCCCGTACCCGCATCACGCGAGACCCAGGGATGAAGCTGACTCAGTGTGGTGCATGCAGGCTTCAACGTCGAGACCGTCGAATACAAGAACATCCAGTTCACCGTGTGGGATGTCGGTGGCCAGGACAAGATCCGTCCCCTGTGGCGCCACTACTTCCAGAACACCCAGGGTATCATCTTCGTGGTGGACAGCAACGATCGCGACCGTATCGTCGAGGCCCGTGAGGAGTTGCAGCGCATGTTGAACGAGGATGAGCTCCGAGATGCCCTGCTCCTGGTGTTTGCTAATAAGCAAGATCTGCCGGTACGGACCTCCTATTCGCCCTGGCAACGAGTTCCCTTTCTTTTGGATACTGATTTGCGATTACCTCACTGTTTAGAACGCCATGAGCCCCGCCGAGATCACCCAGCAGCTTGGCCTCCAGAGCCTGACCCGCCGTGCTTGGGTAAGTGCCATCTCCCGCGGCATTCGCCTGTCTCCGTCCCCGGTTCTTCCTTGCTGACTTAGTCTAGTTCATCCAATCCACCTGCGCCACCACCGGTGACGGTCTGTACGAGGGTCTGGAGTGGCTCGCCGACGCGCTTCGGAAATCCAACCGCGACTAAGCGGGTATAATACGAATGCGACTGAGGGGGGGTTTCGTGTGTCTGTGTGTGTATGTAGCAGGGCAAGAGAAATACCACGGGAAATCTGCAAATGATGGATTGATGATGACTATGGCGGGAGTTCTTCGCGAGGCCATGGGACCTTTTTTTCCTTTTCCCCCTTCGCAACGGCGGGGGGACGGTGCTTTGTGTGTTCTCTCCACGGCTCTATTTCTCTTCGCTATGCTATTAGCCTCATTTGTTCTTGTTCTCTCTGGCGCCACGTCAAAACTGCTGGTTCTCTTTTACGATCTAGATGTGTGTACCTCTTTTAGTACGGCCATCAGTACTCCTTTACGCCGTTGGCACTAGACCCTTGACTATTCCAACTAGCAAACCGCATCTGATGATCAGGGTCCGCAGGAGCGAGGAAAAGGAGTTTGCGGTTGGAGCGATCGTCTGCAGCCAAAATTAGACGAGGTGCGTAATCCTTTCATTCGGCCTGCTTTTCAGTCTTGGCATCGCCGTCGCCCGCGCCGAGACTCGACGTGGTCATTCCTTGGGAAGTCCTTCCAGCTGATTCCTGCGATTGACCTCTATTGTTCCCCTTCTCCATCTCTCCCGCCTCTCCAATTCCCCCTGAGGCCATCGAGCTCTGTGGAGTGGTGCACCGACGCAATTGACACCTTCGCCCCCATTGCCTGGCCGACGATCCACTTGCGCCCACGCCAACACCAACACCAAAGCCGGCGCCAAACCACCTGGCAACCTCTTCCCCGGGCTGCATCGTCATCGTGTGCGCAATCGACCTGTCCCCCTTTTCCACCACGCCTGCACATCGTCGGCTCCACTGCGGGACGTCGCCCTGAGACAGACGGCGTTAGCAAGACTCTGGAGTTTAGCTCTTGACTCCTGATTTATGCGGCATTGTTGATTGGGTTGGTTTTGGTCTCGACGATTTGTTTGCCGTCATGACCGTCCAGGCGAGGAGATCCTCCGCAGCCTACAATAAACCGTCGCCGTACTCATCTCGCCTACCTGACAGTGATGTCGAAAAACACCCCCGCAATGCCCGCCACCACGTTCACTACAACCGCAGCGACGATGACGACTCCGACAGTGGTCCGGAAGACTCCTCGACATCCTACCCGCCCATGAGGGGTGGGAGCCTCCGCCACGCTCGAACGAACGTGGGCTACCGCGTGCCCCAACGGATAATGCGATGGTTGTGCTTGCTTCTGTTCGCCTCCCTCGTCCTCTTCATCTTGACCCTCTTCCGCTTCACCATCTCCTCGTCGGTTTCACAAGTCGTGGAAATGCCCAAGACTGTGTCCAACAAACCTCCCCAGTGGGAGAGCTTCCCATTCCTCAACCGCTATGCGGGTGGCTTGACCAATCTGGTGTCGCGCGGCGACAACGTCCCGGAATACCCTGGCAACGGCGCGGAGACATTGGCCTTACCTGTGGAGGACTCCCCCGATGAGAGTGCAAAACGATTAAACACCCGGGCCCTGAATCCCTCGATGTTGAGCACCGTCTTCAATCCCTACCCAAACTACCAATCCTCCGACTACATCGCTAAATACGGCGAGAAGCGCGAGTGTTTCTTGGACAAGGAAAACTCCATTCGGGTCCCCAGCATCCAATCGTTCCCCGGTGTTCCCAAAGGCTTTCCAGACCCGGTCATGGGCTCGAACGTCATGCTTGGTATCCGCGATGACATGTGCTTTGACCGCTTTGGACGTCTTGGGCCGTACGGATTGGGCTACGGGGTCAAGAAAGGTGGCGTTGGTGCCGGGCTGGAGGGACACCGGGATGGCGCTGAGCGTGTCTGGGAGGATGTTCCGCCGGTAGATTTCCGGCAGGTGAGCTGGGCGGATGCGCAAAACCGATGCCTTGCCGCCAATCGCCACCGCTTCAACGAACTGCCCGAGCCTCGCCTGAACCGATTTGTTTCCATGCCCGTGGGCGTTCCGAATGTCACCATCCCGGAGCCCGAAGATACGCCTAAATCGTCGCCGAAGATCGGGTCCGATCGCCTCCCCCGGACCGCAGTGGTGATTCGAACGTGGCATGACTTCCAATACACGGCCGAGGATATTGTGTACCTGCGCTCGGTCATATCCGAGCTTGCGCTGATGTCCGGTGGAGAATACTCGGTTCACTTCCTTGTTCACGTCAAGAACAATGACCTTCAGATCTGGTCAGATGACGAAACTTACCAGCGCGTGTTGAATGATGCGCTACCAGAAGAGTTCCGCGGTATGGGAACGCTCTGGTCCGAGCAACAGATGGCTCTGATGTATCCCGCGCTAGAAGAGACACTGACTCGGGGCCTGCCGATTCACGGCGTCTACCGCAGCACATACATGCCCATGCAGTTCTTCGCCTACCAGCACCCTGAGTACGACTATTTCTGGAACTGGGAAATGGATGCTCGTTATACCGGTCACTGGTACCATTTGTTCGACAGGGTGGGTGAGTGGGCGAAACAGCAGCCCCGCAAGGGTCTCTGGGAGCGCAATGCTCGTTTCTATGTGCCCTCGGTTCACGGATCGTGGGATGATTTCCGGCAAATGGTTCGCGTGCAGACCGAGATCGGCACCAACAGCCCCAACAATCTGTGGAGCATTACGAAGCCTGGGTCAGATGGACCCGAAAAGAGTGCACTACATCAGCAAGGCGACAAGTCTATCTGGGGCCCTGAGCGGCCCGACGAGCGCGATATCTTTGAGGTGGAAGGGGAAGGCATCCCGCCGACAACCATGGACAAGGACCAGTACCAGTGGGGCGTGGGCGAGGATGCAGACTTGATTGTCTTCAACCCGCTCTACGATCCTGAGGGAACAACCTGGCTTCTTCGTGACGATGTCACAGGTTATAACAAGGAAAACGGCATGCCCCCACGACGCACTGCCATCATCACCGCCTCGCGCCTATCTCGCAAGCTCCTTACCACCATGCACCGTGAGACTAGCCTCCGGCATCACAGCATGTTCTCTGAGATGTGGCCTGCCACCACCGCCCTACACCACGGCTTCAAGGCTGTCTATGCGCCGCACGCCATGTACGTTGACCGACGGTGGCCCACACGATACCTGGAGTCTGTCTTCAACGCCGGCCGCAACGGCGCATCTGGTGGTGCCCGGACCTCGATCTTTGGTGATCGGGAACACAACTTCCGGGGCACGACCTGGTTCTATTCGGCCGGGTTCTCGCCTAACCTGTGGCGCCGCTGGCTCGGGCTCCGCGTTGACAATGACGGCGGTGAACAGCAGGAATTGGCCGGCGAGGGCCGCATGTGTCTTCCTCCCATGCTTCTACATCCCGTCAAGGACGTTGGGCTCATCATCGATGATGGGGAGCACGCAGAGGATCGGTGAGACGTTGCCGGCCCTCGCGCACTGATTTGAGAAAAACGACAGAAGTGGTAATTCTTCATCACCTCCACCATATACCCGCCCACTTAAAGCTTGAAACATTCCGTTGCCGCTGCTTCTCATTAATCCATACCACCGCCCGCTCTTGTTTATGTTTTGGGTACCGAGTCCCTGAGCTGATCAGTAGGTATGGCTTGCATACTCTAGCTTTCTCTTTCTTTCTATATAAAGTTTCTTCCTTTCCCCTTGCGATATAGACCACTACCGGTCACCACCATTGGCTCATTTGTTTTCTTTTTACTTACTTTGGGAAAAGGCGTTCTCTGTCTGTTCAGACGGGTGTAGATGGATAGACCATCGCTCATGATGCATTTTTTTGACGTCTCGATGTTCTCCCCGGTCTAACACTTCACGGGTTCCTAGATTGTGATATCCAAATCCTGTCTCTGCTTGTTTCTTATTTCTGGGATTCGATTGTCCATTCTGGAGGTCTTTGTATAGCCCGACCCATTGAATACGCATGCTTTCGGAAGCGAATTGAAACCAAATTCGATAATTTATAAGCTCTTCATTTAATTAGGTGCGCTTTCTGAATTCATGGATTCCATCAATGCCGCTGGAACGAAACAACCCACCCAACCCGAATGCGCCACAATCAGAGAAAACATAAACCATGACCCTTCATCCCCAATCTCCTCCTCCCGGATGATAGTAGAGTACACCAACACAAACGACCAGCAAAACACACGGCAACAGACACAGGACAGCATAGAGATCACTTCGGCTTCACAAGCGGCGCCAACAACGCCGCCGCCGCCGATCCACCCCTAGCCTGCCCACCACCAGCCCTGCTCACCACCCTCCTCGACACACAAGCCATCTCCTCCGAGCACGCCCGCAACGCCGACAGCGGCGACCGCGCCACAAACGACGTCGGCGCAAAGCAGATACTGCACTCGTACACCCCGTCCGCCCCGACTCCGAAACCGAGACACGTCCGGCACACGCGGTGCCCGCACTTGGTGAGCAGGATGTCCGCCACGTCGCCGCCGACCACGCACGTGTGGCAGAAGTGCGTGGGGAACGCGACCGCGCCGTCGCGCAGGCGGCGATCGATCTCGGCGGCGAGCTCCTTGCCCTTCTCGACGCGGGCGCGGAGCAGGCGGACCTTGGACTTGAGTGTGGCGAGGGCTTTGTGGTCCGCGGAGCGCGGGCACGGTGGGTGGAGGACGGGGATGGGTTCGAGGAAGAAGACTGGGCGGAAGCGCTGCGCGACGGGGCGGTCTTGCATGCATTTTTGTTCGAGTTGCCAGCGCCGGCGGAGTTGGCGGTTTAGGAGGACGGTGAAGTACACGGCGAGCGCTTGCCAGGCGCGCCATTCGGAGACTGCGTCGAGGGGAAGGGCTGGGGTGGTTCTTAGGGAGGGGATACGCTGGTCCATCTTGAGGGCGTAGATGCAAGCCCGATTAAGGGTTGATGGACTATCCCGCCCAGTCGAGATGTCGGATTGGTTTGGATGCTTGCGTGGAGTCGTTGGTGTCGGCCGATCTTAGCCCTAACTTTGATCGAGGCCGGCGCGGATGGGACTGGGACTGGGGATTCAGAACCCACGGCGTGTCTGGACACAGTTTATATAGAGCCCTCTTCATCTTCCAGGCCGGAGTGAAGAGTCTTGCTCGGCCGAACCCGTGCCAGAACTCGGATGTCAAAGTAGTAGAGCTCGCGTCGCCCCGGCTCTCCGACCCGCCGAGGCTGATCTACCCCGGATTAGATCTGGCCAGCCTCTTTCTGCCGGTTGGTAGCGATTGGCCAAGCCCGCAAGAAAATAGCCGCATTGGGGTAGTGGTGCGACCTAGACCAGTAGTCCCACTCTTGTCTTTTGTCTGGGGACGTTGGAGAACCTTGGGTCACGGGTGCATTGCGGCTTTCGTTGCCACTCGGCCGGAGCCGACGGCGAACGCGAGCATTTTCTATTGCGGCACTGCGCAGTGGTCCCAACGCATTTTTTTTTTCAGTTCCATCGGCGAGAAAAAGAAGGAAAGTATCAAGTACTCATAAAGGCCAAAGTGTGAGCCTGCTTGTAATGCTTATCAGGAGTTGCTTTTTCGTCAGAAATAATCGCCTATGTAGTAGATGCGGGTCCATAGTTCGCCTCCGCGATGGCGCTTGTCAGATGAAACTCTACTTGTCGCCGTGAAGAAAAAGCTTTAGACTGGAGTCCAGACTTCGTTGCCGAGGCAAAATGAATCCGAGGTCGTGAGTTTATCCATGGTATCGACAGTATAGTTCGTAGACAGTCTATGCTTTCTAGGTAAAGTGCCAAGTCCGATGTTCATGTACGTACCTTCCTCATTCAGACACTATTTGGAGACTTGGAGTCCGTAATCTGGTTTTAGACTTGCTGTCTCTCGTAAACAGTCCGGGCGCGTGGCAAGGGCCGGCCTTCTGAATCGGTCCCATCTTCTGCAGCGCTACCTTCCAGACCTATACACTCCCAAGTGGCTATTGAGACCCCTTTGAAGTGGAATATGTACTGATACTGATGGTCGTCATGGATAGCTTCCTGGGTAGAGCCCCGAGTAGCAACTGGAGAGAGCCGATTGGCGTAGATTACATACTCCCCTGGAATGTATGCATCCTCTCTTTTCTTTCGGTAGAAAGGCGTTAACTGTAGTGCTTGCAAGAGGTTGTCGGTCCCCATGGTCCCGGCCGGACTTGCTGACCATGACTCAATTCGACTATTGGCCTCGGCGGTGCCAGTCTCAGACAAGCGGAGAATTGACCGTGGTTTGTGATACAAGGAATCGTCGCCAGTCGAACCCGAGTCGAAGTGTTCTTCAACAACATACTCTTTATCGTATGATGACTTCGACGGAAACCGTGGATGGAAAACCAGGGATCCAGACTCTATGACCTGGCCTGTGGCTAAATTCATCCGAGTAAATTTCCAGGATCCATGAAGACCTCTAAAGATAGCCAGTGCCGCTGCTGCCTGTGCTGTATGATGCTCACGGTTGGACGTTGCTTCCAGAGCTTCCAGCGTTTGCTGTATGTCGCTGGATCCTGTGGTCTGGACTCCGTCTACAGTAACAGACGATACCCTGTCATGGACATATCGAGCAGGAACAACCGGGCCAGATCGGCTATCACCACCCGGCCATTCTGTCCGGGCGATACCCAAGTCCGTGGCAAATGCTTCCATCAATCCAACGTAGTCTCCCATCGGAAACTGGCCGCGGCGCACACTGGTATCGGGATGTCGTAGAGCCCTCATGCTTTCTCGTTGTTCTTCAGTCTTCGTGGGCTCATCATGTGCTGTCCATTGCGCGCCGAGGAACCTTGCTTGCATTTCCATCACACCCCAGTATGGGCCGCGGTAGAAGCCGACAAACCCAAGATCTGGGATTTCTGACCGCAGAGTACCACCTTTGTCTAAGATAAGGGGTAGGAATGGGTCTTCGGTGGTGTATTCCAAAGAGGATAGGACATCAGTAGGCAAGATGGAGAGTGACTCGAAGGGCGTAAATCCCGTAGCCATGACAATAGCAGCGATATCTTGCAGCATCATTTGCTGTCCATTGGTTGCCTGTACTTTGATTGAAGCAAGTCCAGTCTTGGAATCGGGATGTACCGAGATCGCTCGGCCCATCGTTGCTTCAATCGCACCAGACCGAACAAACTCGGCATAATCGTTGCCAATCGCCACCCAGGGTGGTCGAAGGACCTTATCGTTGTCGTCGCATGGCGGTTGCATGTGTCCATATCTCTCATACTCAGCACCAAGCAGTGACTTGAAATACTCGTTCGTCTTGATGGCCTTCTCCTCTGGAATGGGCCCGAGAGAATACCCTATCGGGCCTGGTGGTCGTCGCCCCAGATCATACATTGCCAGATCCAGTGGTAGGAATGAAACCGTCTGGTCGGAGGTTTCGTGGGGAAGATATGTTGGTAGAGTCCAGAATGGTCGTGAATATAGGTGGTGCACTGTACACTTCTTGTCGCGGGTTGCACCGACAGAAAGCCTGGTTGAGGATTGTTCAAGTGCAGCTGCAGCCGCAGCTTCAACTCCTGACATACTCCCACCAATTACGGCGACGTTTCCGCTATTTGTCGCGTTGTAATCGTCCCCAAGTATGTCGCGGCCTTTCTGGATCGCCGAACTGTGGACGATCCGACCGGCGAAGTGCTCGAGTCCTGGTATATCTGGAATATATTGACGAGCAAAGTAACCGGACGCCACGACCAGATAGTCAAATTCTTCAGACATTACTTCGTCACTTAGTAGGTTTGACTCGCGGTTGGTGTTCTGAGAATGGCTGGATCACCCTGTTAATTGGAGCGAGACCGCGAGACTAGAGACAAGAACATACCTCTCTTTGGTCCAAGATATCCTCCACCGAGCGTGAGAACTATCATTGGTGATTCGCGCCGTGCGGATCACTCGATGACCAAGTCTGAGTACATCTCTTGGGATGTATCGCTCTGCATAAGCAGCCAGGTACTGACCCACCTGTCTTGCCTGTGGAAACATCGGAATACTCGTCTCTCCCACCACAGACTCCCAAGACAGATCCGAAAATGCAACCGTGAAGCGACTGAGATTCGTTCGCATGCAAGGGTCCAACGTCCCAGGAGGCCCATTGGCTTTCGAACTCTGCGTGCCTGGAGTATTTGGCCAGAGCCCGCCCACTTCATGGCGGCTATCAAAGATGACGGGAGCAAAAGTGCCGCGTGAGAAGTTATGCAGAAGTGTCTTTGCTGTGACCAGACCAGAAGGGCCAGCTCCTGGATGCGCGGTGCTGTGAGCGGGGTCTACTCTGGGTATCTGCTTGATGAGGACACTGACCGATGATGGCGACTTTCTTGGAATCCATCGTTTCTGCTGAAATGGTTTGCGATGGCTGCGCCGATCCCGGCGTGGGTGGGATGGAGTGTAGTTGTAGTTGTATAGATGTTCCATCACGCGTTGACCCGTCCACGTCTTCCCCGCCGCGGGGCAGACTCGCACCCGAACATCTGAACATCTCGACATGGACTGCTCTTGCAGTTGGCCAAACTGAAGAAGACATGATGGAAGTCAGCTCTGTTACATCGAGATGAATTTCTATTTGATTTACATGGATCCTATCCGGCTGGTGCGACTGTGCAGAACACAACAATACTTCCCCATCGCGAGTTGGAATTACCCATGTATGTCCACCGAAAATATATGGATCCCATGTGCATTCTCACGAAGGCTCTAGCAATCCAATACAGAATGCCTTTTGTTTTGACTCAGGGATCGTCAAGTGTCTTTCGTGTGGAGGCAAGAGACAGAGCGCCCTTGCCAAGCCACTACGCACTGAAGCGCCGATCGCTCAGGACTATACGATTGTTGGAGGATCTGTGGCCTACTATTTGGATGAGCTCCAAGACAAGAAGCATACAATGAGACAGGGCCATGTCTCACCAAAAAGGATGGACACATATGCCCAGACATACCGTTTGGCGACGGCGCCTCTGCGACAGCGAGAGCCCGTCTCGGCATACGTAGTGGCACGAGTACGCCTGGCGCCATAGCGTCGATGGCCAGAGGTGAATGAGAGCAATAATGATCCCTAATTGGGCCCCCCCCTGCGACCCCGTCCAGTCTCATCCAGTGTGCTCGCTCCGACAGGCAAAGAACCGGATTGACTTTGCGTGGTGGCTGCGCCGATCGTGCGGGGCGAGGACATCTGGAAAAGTCGAGAAAGCGCCTGGTCGAACTCTGCTGGTCCGCCACTGGGCGCGTGAGATGAAAACGCTGCACGTCTCCCGATCAAGACACCCGCTCGAGCCATTCAGCCACCTGGATATCGGGCGTGCGTTGATTGGGCCGGCAGGCGTCGTTGCATTCCTGCTCCGTGACAAAGGTGTCCACGTTCCGGTGAGTCAGGGGGATCTTATATTGATTCTTCTTGCGCAGCAGCTCTTTCTCCGCGAAGGCAGATGGCGATAGTTTGGCCAGGGTGTTACGGAGCCGTCGGATGCCGCCGTTGGGAAAAGAGCGTGAGACCTGCGGAGGACCAAATGGCGTGTCGACTTTCCATGGTCCCCCAGAGGCGACGGATTGGGAGTCCTTGTTGCGCGGTGAGTGGACTTTCGACATGACGACGAGAGACGTCGTCAATCGCTGATGGATATCTGGGGTTCACTGGGACTGTCAGATGAAAGCTGGGGCTGGGGGGAGGATGGGAGGATGGGGTTGTTAAATACCAAAGGATCCTCGGGCTGATCCAGCGTGGGAAAGGTGACAATAATTCAATGTCTCCGCGGGATGCGCGGCAGGTTTCATTGGATCCAGGGATTGGGCTCGGTTCAGTTGCAGTGGTTGCTCGCCGACAGCACAGACTAGGTGGTATGCGACGGGGAAAAGTCAAACGGGAATTTGGATTGGATATTTGGGAGCTTCCCAGTCTCGACCAGGTGCACCAGGGAGTGCAACGAGCAATGTGCAATAATGTGCAATGCTGGACGAGCGCCTTTTGTATGGGCGCCAGTTACGTCATCTCGGCACCGCGAAGCCGATCAACCATCATGATTCTTCTATTGCGGAACATTCGAAGATGATTCTACTTGCGGTGGAGCCTGCGAGACCCGTGGTTGTCACTGCCAATCGGCGGTTGCTTTATACGAGGCCGATTGCGGGCATCTAGCTGGACTCGACAATACTTCAGCGTTGGAGGGCAATCTTCTAAGCCGGCGAGACAATGCCATCGACTCCATGCAGATGCAGATGGCGATCCTAATCTCCAAGCGGAAACATATCCAACGACATCATTCCTTTCAACTCGTCGCCTCTCAAGACCCACACCATGGTGATACATAATATCAGTTCCAATGCGCTATTGGCCTCGTTGATGCCCACGGGCAAGCAACAGTCGGAGCATGTTTCCGAATGATGGAGCGGAGCTCGTCGATATCATCATGAGGTGAGACGTGAGACGTGCAATGGATCAAATCCACCGGGATAACATGCTTCACCTGATAGTAAACCGACAACTCGGATGGCCATCCTCAAGGTTCCCCGGCTCTTGGGCTTCTGACAGATCAGGAGCACATATCCGATTGTGGCGATGACGCGCCTGGAGGAAGGCGAAGCGGTGGCGCAGATGGTCGCTGATGAAGGCTGTGAGCAACTATCGTGGCGATGAAGTAGATTGGGATGCTCATCCCTACGCTCACCCCGAAGCCCAGTCGAGCTGCTCGAAGATGGTCAAAGTGAGGGAAAACGAGGTGCGACCAGCGTTGACGCCAACGCAATTCTTCTCGAATCTTATATTGATCGCAAACTCGATGCATCCGCTACAGCCTGATATCAAATGTATGTTGTGCCCGAGGTAATAAACAGAAAGACATATAAAAGGTCTTATGCATGAAGATGATAGATCTAAGATCAAGAAAGCTCAAGAGCAAGCCCAGTATAAAGAATCAAGAAGTGTATCATCACCGTCTACCGCCACCAACTATGTACAGGGCCCTAATTTCCTCTACTGACTCCCAACCACTGGTGGAGGATAAAAGCCGACGTAATAGTCCAGTTTGCCCAGCGGCACCCCCTCCTTCCGCAGAATCCCATACGCAGTAGCAAGGTGGAAGTAGATATTCGGCAAGGTGATGCTATACGCGAACATGGCGCCGCTCATCTCCGTTGTCCCCTTCGGACCAATCTTGGTGGTCGCAACGATATCGCCGTGCTGGTTCACGAGCTTCTTGTCGGCCTCGTTCAGCGTCTTCTGCACCGCGGCAATGCGCTCGTGGAATTTGGCAAATGTCGTCAAGTTGTTTTCATAGACCACCGGCTCGCGACCGGTCAATCTCGCGACGAGGTTCTCGCAGAATTGGGTCGCGATGCGGATCTGGTCGGTCAAGGGGTACATGTCCTCATAGAGACGGGCCTCGAGAAGAGCGCTCGCATTGGGGCGCTCCTCGGCTTTGTGGAGGATGTGTGATAGGGTCTGGAGGATACTATAGGCCACCACGATGGTTCCGTCGTAAAGCGAGTGACCCATGGTTGGCGTGAGGAGTCTGTAGGGGCAACTGGAGAAGAGACCGGCAGATCTAGAAATTGTGAATTCGCAGCGAGGCGATCCGAACCAAAGATGGAGAGAGAAGGCTTGAATTGGGATCTACCGAATCGCCGGAGGGGCAATAATAAGAATGAAAACGATTCTGCCAAGACTGCAGCTCCGCTAAGCGAGTCCAGCATTCGGGCGGTTTTTCATGGCGAGGAATATCCTCTTCTCTCAATCTGACTATGTGGGTTCTCATCCACCCATCGATGTGCAATATGGTCGCTGTGGTTCATCTAGGAGCCCAGATTCTTCCGAAGGGCTGGCTCCAGAGGAAAGGCTTGCTCATCCTCGGTGACATCTTTATAGACCGCATCCCAACGATGTTGAAGGGGTTCGGGAGTGATCCACGCATTCTCGGGGTCCCGCAGCCAAATGCGCAGAAGATGCCGTCTACCATGGTCAGTATGATGTACGTTTGGCAGCATCTTAGGCAGGGTGGGAACATACTCTTTGCCTGGTGCATCCTTGAAACCATTCCGTGCATGAAAGATGCTGAGGTTATTGACGTATTGGACGTCGCCCTTCTGGAAATCTAACGAGGCGCTATGCTCTTCAGCTAGGAAGTGCAATGCATCCAATGCTTCGGCCTGGGCCTCAGTGATCGGCGGAATATCCTTGGAACGGGGTTGGGCGAGGAATCCCGTGAAGTATCGTCGAGCGTACTGGATTAGAACTCGCTCGGGGGTACTCTCAGTAGCTGGCTGGTGGTACAGGAGTGGACGAAGAGTGTACGGCTTATTTGGGTTGTTAAACCTGGGAACGTTATTAGCACGAAAGGCACTCCATGATGCTCAACGACTTACCCATCAACCGGCCAATCTTGGGACAACGTATGGATCAGATCGGGCCGCTCCTTTGCCAGGATATTGTATACATTCCAACTACTCGAGAGATAGCTCTCGCCCGCCTCGGCTGACGGACTGAGGCAGAGCAGTGAAATGATGTCGCCAGCATCGGTGTGAAAGACTTGCTTATCGGAGGTGTTGGATGGCGCACCGATCTTGCTCTTGTCGACCGTCCTTGTGATGTCCTTGATGTGAGAGATGACGGGGGAGGTTCCGTTTTGCAGTCGCGTGTCTTGCTGACGGCCACGAATACTTCCGATGTGGGAGGAGACGCCGGTGTAGATGATGATGTTATCCTCACGAGAGTAGTCGTCGATTCGCAAGCCCCGAAGAACAAAGAAGCCTCGGCCGTTGTGGAGTTCTTTGGAGAGGTCCCTGAGCGTGGGATGAAGTTGAGGAAGGGGGAAGGTGGACTGGTTGATGTAGCCCAGCGGCTTATTGAGAGCTGAGAAGTGTTACAGACTAACCTTGGAAATCGGCTAGTTGAATGAAGGAACACGCACCTTTGAAGCTCTTCAGGGCGGCATCAATCTCGTCTAGTTGAGCATTGTTCAACTGATAAATCCAGTCACTCCGTTTCTCAACGTCTTTCCCCTCCCAGACCAGTGGCGATACTAATTGTTGAGGAAATCCAGTCGGCACGCTGGTTTGGAGCGTCTCGGTTGCTTTGCGACGACGAGAGCGATCTTGATATTTGGCATAGTTGGGGTGATATTCGATATCAGGTTGAGTGGGTTGGGTAATGGTTTGAACCACCGACATTGTGAGATGTCTTCCACTTGAAGCTATTATTCACCGAGTCAACAGGACGAGGAACCCCGCTTCATATATTCCGAATGGAATACGGCTGACGCTGTTCACGTAGCCGATCGCGTGTGATCGCGTCATCTTTTCTTGGTTAATCGGAATGCAATCATTCGCTGTCATTTGCGACATCATCTCCACCCACGACGAGCTCACCCCGCGTTGCAACGTTGCATAGACATACATGCTAACAGTCATGGGCGGGGCTGAGATATACAAATAAATATAACTAAACATGAAAAATATTGATGGTTTCTACTACGGCCGCTTGAATGACTGCTATCTTGCAAGATGCAACGCCGCTTAGATATCTTTGCAAAACGGGCAAGCAGATCCCGGCTGTTTTGAGAATACCTTGGTCTGCATTATGGCCTTCTTACCAGTTCTGCGTCTAAACCGTGAGATGCAGCATCTGAAGCCAAGCAAAATGTCTCCTCAGCCACGACGATCCGTCTGTCACCATTGAGGATCAGTCTCGCATCATGGCCAAGCCACTAGCTGTTAGATGGGTGCAAATTACTGACGCTCTCGTGTCTCGAGTGGCTCTCTAGAAACTAAAGTCTGATACTCATCCGATTCTACGTCCTCGATTGCTCTAAGCAGAATTCTCACTCCACATATCCGGACATGAAATCATCGTTCATCTTGCATAGCCCAGGATCTACATGGCTTCAGCCCCCCGATACTCCCCGAGGCTGAATGAAAGCCAACACTCTACATTCTCGTACTTCAGCGGCGCTCACGCTTCATGGTGCAGCTCACAGAAACAGCGAGCTGTATTGAATCATTCAGACTGTCCAGTTGCCAACTCAAGTAGATCTATACGCATTTTAATATCTCAGTCAACGTCACATAGCTCTCGTTGCCGCTCCGCATTTTGCTCATCACAAGCCTCATTCACTGGCAATGGCCAAGCAATTGGAACAGCTCGCAGGAACTGCTACAAAGGCCTCCTTGGAGCTTTATCAATTTTTTGCGACGAGCAAAAATGCGCCCCAGGAGATTATGGCCATCAGCCGCGACATCAAGAACTTCAATATGCTCGTGAACCATCTCCAGTCTGCCCTGGGATCTGCCGATGTCAATCGTGACGAGGAGATTGACCGGGCAATGAAAGACCTGCTTGATCCTATGCAGGATTGTCAACAAGCGTGCAATTGGATCAAGCTGAAACTTAGTCCGCATCGCTCAGTGATCAGCCGGCTCATCCCCAACACACGTCTCTTATTGAAATACGGAGCTGATCCCGATATGTTGATGATTGAAGATGTGACGCCTCTTCACTTGGCTGCTGCTGGAGGCTGGGTCGACGGGATCAATCTATTACTAGACAATGATGCTTCAATCAACTGCCGGGATACACACCTTAGAGACTCCGTTGTATTACGTGGCCTGAAATTTCAAGATTGGGGCTATCAAAGTATTATGCGCGCGAGGAGCTGATGTAGAGATGAAGAATATTGATAGGCAGACTTACGAGGCAATTCCGGATTGCGCGCAGCGAAACCCAAACGACTGGAGTGTAGATTCGGCATTAGCCTCGTATTTTACTTTTTATTGAGCCATTGTTGTTTTCGATTTGGTTGAAGGGACAACATACCAGGCTAGCATTCTGGTTACAGTGTTGTTGGATTGCAAAAGAGCGTGGAACATCGCGCCACACGGATATTACATAGAAGCTGGCTTTTATGCTCTTAACCCAGGCAAATCAGATACACCCATTTCCTGAGGGATATTTAGCTTCGAGTGGAGCCGATTCGAGACGTCTTGCTCTCCACTATAGCACGGACGTGGGCACATCCTCGGGACTAAAGCGATCACGACATTCGTGCTACAAAATTGCCATCGCGCAACTCCAATGGCGCATTGCTGCATATTTAAACGCATTCCATCTGTCAGATTCATTTCAAGCAGTCAACTTGATCATGGCAAAAGACGCAGAGACCACGTACAGTGAGAACTTCAACTGCTGGTTCCCCGTCCAGAGACTAACGAGACAGAGAGCGATATACAGGATACCTCCGCCAGCGACAATGCTTCGGGCGCCAGCGTTCAGATCAAAGAAGCCCATATCTTGCAGGAGCGCAGGATTGGGGTCTGGGGTGCCATCTCGCTGGTCGTGAATAAGATTGTTGGCGCTGGGTCTGGTATCTCCCTCGCAAGAACGATGAACAATCGCTCATATACAATAGAATCTTCTCAACGCCGGCGACGATCTTTCAGCTGAGCGGAAGCCCTGGACTCGCCCTCATCCTGTGGGTGATTGCAGGTGCCATCTCGACCTGCGGAGCCCTGGTGATGTTAGAGTTTGGCATCGGCATTCCACGATCGGGCGGGATGAAGATCTACTTGGAACGGTCGTTCTCGCCGAAGCTTCTCATGACTTGCGTCTATCTCTTCTATTGTGTATTCCTACGTGTGTAACACCCGTCTTTCATTCCAGTTGGCTCCTTTGGACCAGGATTTGTTCTGATCCCACGGCAGAGAATTCGGCCAGCAATGCGATCACGGCTTCATCTTACCTTCTTGAGGCAGCTGGAGTCGATTCTACAACATGGAAGCTACGCGGACTGGCCATCGCCGCAGTCGCATTTGCAGTGGGTGTCCATACGGTGGCGCCACGGATTGGCAGAGGTCTCCAGGATCTGCTGAGTGGCGTCAAACTGTTTGTCCTCTTCTTCATCGTCTGCACAGGCTTTGCTGCCCTGGGAGGCCATCTTCGAGTTGAGAAGCCGCATAACCTCGATGTATCGACCTCTTTTAAGAACACTTCGAACAGCGGCTATGACATTGGCACTGCACTGCTCAATGCGATATTCTCATATCAGGGCTATGACAATTTGAACGCAGTATGTTCCGCCAGGCTATCATGGATAGCTTACTGAAAGCGGGCTCCATGACTGACTTGTTGCAAGGTCCTTTCCGAAGTCAAGAGTCCCGAACGAACGCTCCGTATCGCTCTGCCCACCGCGATGAGCGTCATCACGGTGCTCTACGTCTTGGCCAACATTGCATATGTGAGTTGACTGTTCTCCGAATGCTGCTTCTATCTAACGGGTTCTCGTCCAGTTTGCCGGAGTCTCGAGAGAAGATTTCCTTGCTTCCGACACCACCATCGCCGCTTCTCTCTTCCGAAATGTCTACGGACACTCAGCAGCCGTCAAAGCCCTACCGGCTCTGGTAGCTCTGTCTGCGATCGGCCATCTTCTCGGCGTGGCATTCGCAGTGTGTATGTGGTCCTCATTGCTCCGATCATTCTGTGTTTATCCGATCCAGATGACTGACACTTATCTAGCACGGTTGATCCAGGAATTGGCCAAGGACGGCGTCGCCCCCTTTCCAAGCATCCTCATGCAGAATCGACCCTTCCAAACTCCGATATTCTCGCTGGCCATCCATCTTGGAATCACCATCCTCTTCATCTGTGCCCCTCCAGCCGGCGATGCTTTTAGTTTCGTCGTCGGCCTCGGCACCTACCCCTCGGTGTTCCTGTTGACGCTCATCACCATCGGATTGATCAGAATACGTTTCTCCAAGACCGACGACTTCCACCCCTCTTTCAAATCTCCGTGGGCGGTCCTGGCATTTTATCTCGCGGGCAGCATTGTACGTCGATATGTGCTCAACTCCTCCTTGGCTTGTTACTGACTCGCATAGTTCCTGTTGGTCATGCCATTCATCCCCCCGAATGGAGACAGTGATAGCAGCCTTCCCTACTACCTCTCGCCCGTTGTTGCACTTGCCATTCTAACACTGGGTGTTATCTACTATGTGGCCCGCTTTGTGTTGTTCCCTTGGGTATTTAACTATGAACTCGACTTGGTGGCGGTCGACCTGAGTGATGGATCGCAAGTTTCGAGGTATAAAATCAGAAAGACAAGAAGTTAAATGGGTGCAGAGTGGAGTCCGGCTTGTACGACGATTGTGGAAGAGTTGGTTGAAAATCGGGACTGCATAGCTCCAGCCAGAAGACGAGACGAGACGAGAAAACCATATCATGTCAAGGGGTACGCGTGGACGTGATGAATCTGATTAATAACTACCAGTCGGTCTTAGGGACTCAAAGCTTTAACTTGCTAGATCATTTTTCAAAGATGTGAGCCACCCCCCCAGTTTGCTGCAGAGCAGTCCCCCATGGACACGATTATTTATACCCAACGTTCTCCACGGCCACGGCGCCGGGCTTGTCGCTTATATCCTGGGTAACATTTGATGCCTTCTGATGTGCAAGGACTTCCTCGCCTTGCACAACGTGGTTGGCGCCGCCGAACAATATGTCGATTTCTTCAAGAGGGACTTTCTTGGTCTCCGGCACCAAGAAAAAGACGAAGATGGCCAGCAAGAAATTGATACCCGCAAACAAGTAGAAAGCATAGAAGCCGTCATGCTCGAGAAAGATGGGGAAGAACTGCTGGAAGATCGTATTTGCCACATTCTGTGTCTGCGAAGCCATCCCCACGGCTTGCGCGCGGACGTTCATGGAGAAGATCTCGGAGGTCCAGATCCAGACGGTCGCGCCCCAGGAAGGCTTGTCTGAAAGAGTTGTGAGCTATTGTTTTTCATGCAGCATATGGTGGCAGGGAACTCACAGAAGAAGATAAATAAGAACATGAGAAACACAATTGCGATGCCAACGGACTCGGATTTGGCTCCGTTTGGAAGGTTTGGCGTTTCGGTCTCGACGGCGGCGGCAATGATCATGCAGAGGCCCATCCCGATGCCTCCAAGGATCAAGAGGAACCGTCGTCCAAATCGGTCGATGAGCCACACAGCATTCAAAGTGAAGAGAATACCAAAGGTGGCATTCAGGGCGTTGATGAGTGCAATCTGGCTGTCGCTGGTAAACACCTTCTCATAGATCTTGGTCGAGTAAGTGTTGAGAGAGCCTTGTCCAGTGATCTGTTGACCAGCATTGAGAACCAAGGCAAGATACATGCGCTTGCGAAGAGACCTGTCCTTCCACAAGGCGCTGTAGTTGCCTGAAATGGCTTCTTTCTCATACTCAATCGCCTCCCGGATTTGCATCAGTTCTGCCTCGACCTCCTCCTCGGTGTCTCGCACTCTTCGAAGTGCAGCACGTGCCTTCTCGATGTGGTTACCATTCTTGATGAACCTGAGTGTTGTCAGTGCTCTAGAGCCTTTTCTCACACAGTGGTGGAGTGAGTGAACCTACCAACGAGGGCTACCCGGAATAGTAGGTAGCAAGATGAGAATCAGAACGGGCACCAGAAGCTGGAAGATGATAACCAACTTCCAGTCCCATTGACCCAGTTTGGTAACATTCTTGGTGCAGGCGTAGTTGATCCAGAAGCAAATAAAAGACCCAACGGAGTAGAACATCTGCCAGAAAGTCATGATTTTGCCGCGAATCTCGGAGGGTGCCAGTTCACCAATGTAGATGGGGCCAGCCGCTGTGATGTTATTGGGTTAGTTCCTGTCATAGAAAACGATGGCCCCGAAGGGTAAGAGTAACAAACGTACTCAGTGCAATACCCTGGCCAATACCAATGATGCACCGCCCAGCCAGGAAGCACGCCAGGTTGTGGTGCGGCGCGAAGGTCTGCATGAATGTAGCAATGATGACCAGAGCGCAACCAATCGCCATTCCAGTCTTGCGCCCAAGGAAATCTGCCGTTGGCCCCCCAAGGAAAAAGCCACCAAAGATGGCACCGACTGTGTACGCTGTATTGATTGACCCGATGGTCGGCGCGCTGGGCTCGTTGAACCACGCCATCCAGTTATCCGAGCCTTGAACGGAATTGAAGACCGATGCATCGTAGCCGTACAACACCATGCAGGACGCTGCGACGAGCGAGATAAACCTATATCTTCTTGTCAAACGCGTCCGATGAAATAGCCCTAAAAGTATGTAATGGATGATGCTCCATACCAGTTATAAGCTCTCTTAGAGCTAATGCCTCCAATCATTTTGCCGACGGCGGAAGGGGGGGGGGGGGGGGTTCGCTCCTAGATTTGAAGAGACTTGGGAGAGCTGCCAAAGAGTTCCCCGATATAACAGTCAACAGGATAACGTGGATGGTTACCGGTCTAACCACACACCAAGTCCGTCGAGATAATCTGGGGAAACGATCCACAGCTTTGCGGGGGTGAAAGAGCGAGTGGAGTTCCCCAGATATATAATTCTTCACATGCTTCACATGTCTCCCTTGCGGGGAGCCATAGGTCTCCATCGACCCAAGCAGAAAGCATCACGGCACTAGTCAGACCATGCTGGCGCAAGAAATCCCCCGGACGTGCCAAGCTCACCGTGCATTTTGCTAAGGCAAGTCCTGTCCATTCCGGATCGCTGAGTGGTGGGGTATCCGGAGACTCGCACATATGGAAAGAGGCGCGATGCGCCCGGTCGACTGCTTATTGGCCTTGGACTCCCTGGAGCGCATAAAGTGAACCTGGGGTAACTGTAATCTGAGGTTCAAGGATATCTAGTCCTGCGGGACGTTGGTGATTCCCACGAATCAGCGGGGCTTCAATCCGGAGACTGGGAGAAAGTTGACTCCACCAATGGCAGGATGCACAGAGCAAATTTCAGGTTGCGGGGAGAGATTGAGGGGGGAGAAGAAGCAAAGGGAAGCGAGACTTGAGATAGGTTGAGTGACCATTCTCTTGTCCCCGGCCGGTAAGCATTCACCGGACCACAGCGGTTATAGCAAAAGTGCCTGCGGGCAGTGGTTCGACAGCCACTTGGTGATGGGAAAGTAAGAAAGATCTCGGGTACATAAGTAAATCCATTATCACATGTAGCTTTTGGTGACTTGGTCAAGATTCAAATGATCGCGAGACCTTGGGACAGGCGACCTTATTCTCCCCGGATATCAAAGCCAACGTACGTGACTGCAGATTCACGGAAATAACTCTTTAAATACATATCTATGCTACATATTGTGGCATTCTTGGAGATCCATTGATTGTAGACCTAGAACTGAGCAAATCAGCTCTATAGATCGACTAGATTTAGACTCCTGTACGAAAACCATACCACAAGTGTTGCCACTGCACTCTTCCACACTCTGCTATTTTCAGCGTAGAATCTGCCTTGATTCTAGTACTACGCAGATTATAGATCGGCCGCCAACAGTAAAAGGAAAGAGAAAAGAAAGGAAAGACGCCGCTAATGGTGTCTATCACGTGCTCTCGCGCCTCCACGCGGTCCCACGCGACCCCGAAAAGGTCGAAAGTTCACGTCGAACCAGCTAGCAATGACCTTTTCTTTTTGACCAGGGGTACCTTGGAAGCTTGACTCCTACGTCTGGAGATGCTTTATCTTCAACCAAAATCCGTCATCTAGCCTATTCCTCGCCTTCATCCGCCATGCCCCGCAAGTCTCACAAAAAGCAAACGCGGCTCGCCTTCGCCCCCGCGGCAGCGATTGCCGATGAGGACGCCAACACCGACGATCGCTTTCGTACACTGGCTTATGGTCACCCCAGTCTGGCCTCAGTGCGCCCAGAGAAGTCAGAGACAAGCAAGGCCGCAACTCCCAAGAAAAAGAAGCGATCTTCCAAATCCTCAAAGCGGGATAAATCTCCAGCGTCTCCCCAGAAGGAAAGCTCACCTGGTGCAGAAATGAAGGTTCACAAGATACCGACAGACGAGAAGAGTATGCTTATACATCAGTCCCCGCCATTACATGTGTCTCCGGACTAGCTAACAGCCGAGAAGCACCAGCTGTGCCACAAGACCTAAACGACTCATCATCCGACGACGAGATCATTGTGCCTAGCTCTCAGAGAAGAAACCGACGAGCGCTCCCCGATGGAGACTCACCTATCATGAGTCCTCCTAAAACAGACAGCCTGAAGAAGAAAAGAAAACTGCGACGGCCGTTGAATACGACCGAGCATGATGCCCCAAGCATCAGTGATTCTGTGGAGATAGCCCGTCCGCGGGGCACATTGAAGCGAAAGGCAGAGAGCTCTCCGATCGTGCTGAGTGATTCCGACGACTCGGAGGAGCCGGTGGTTTCATCGCCTGTTAAGCGACGGCGATGGGCTCAGGACCCAGAGTCACCCCGGACACCCCGCCCAGGCGCCAATCAAGACGAATTGGACATTGAGGAGGATGTGCGAGATTTGCAGGACTCAGGTACAGCGTCAACATATTCCTTCCAGTATGATCAGACTAGCTAATATTCCCCCAAGTGGTCAAGAAGAACCGCACTCGGGGTCGCATCGCTGAATCGGCAAGGGACAAAAGGCTCAGGCATGTTGAAACTCTCCGTCGAAGACGTGCTGGCTTGAAAGAAGAGAGTGAGCCTGAGCCAGCACAAGACCCAAGCGACGATGACAACGATAGTTCGCGCGAACAAATCGCCGAATTGCGGGACGAAGATGTGGACAGCGATGTTGAATCGGCCATCGCTAGCAACGAAGACCTCGACCGCTACGAGGATGACTTTGTGCTTGAAGATGATAGTGCGATGCTGGGCGTGCCTACTGAAGAGATTCCTTTGGAGTTTACACGGCACGCATATAAACAGCTAAAAGAATACTTCCGCGACGTGGTCGGGTGGATGGTGCATAACCGTCTTGACCCAGCCTTCCCACGTTCCGACGCCATGTATGAAATGGCATTCATGAAATTGGAAGACGAGGTCAAGGGCCGTGCTGGCTCTCAGCTAATCTCTTCCGTTTGGGGGGACAAGTTCCGCCGCTCCCTCCTGGCCCGGCCACACATGGAGATCACTGCGTTTCCCACGGATGCAAACCATCCGTGTGACGCGTGCAATCGGTCAGGGCATCCGGCATCTACTGACATGAAATTATATGGCAAACCCTATTCCCTGAAAACCTTAGAGCCCCTCATCGACGACAGTGACGAGGACCAGCCCGAACAGATTGGTGATTCCGACGCAGAAGATGGACAAGGGCCGGATCGTGACAGAGATGGCCGTGTCTTGCCGGATGAGAATATCCGCTTTTTCTTGGGAAGGTGCTTTTTAACACTACCAATCATTGGTCAATCTCGAGCTTACATTTCACCAGACATTGCAAGAACAAGGCCCAGTTGGCCCACACTCTCACCCACTGGCGCTTTCACCTCAATGAATGGGTCGTTGACTATCTCGATCGCATGGGCCACATGGCCGACGCCGAAGTTCTGCGCCGAAACAACCTGAGCCAGAAGCGTAAGACACGGAACGCAATCAAAGTCATTGACCGCATGGTCGCCGCTGGTGAAATCGACAAGCTCTGGCGCGATTTCCATATGAATCTCAAGTCTGCTCGGGAGCAAACGGTACGTGGTCTTTACCTTGATGCAAGTTGTGCTACCATCTAACAGCTCCATCCTTATTAGTCTGTCTTGGGATGAGTAGCATTTTGGAAGGTAGTTTGTTGCCTGATCCACATCGATGAAAACATAAATTTCCTTATTCGTGCTGTTTTCGCGGCACTTTGATACCCCTTTTTACTAAATTTTTACTGTGGACGCCATTCTGTACATATAGATCCCTTATTACAGAGGACCACATTATGATGGACAGGGAGGCGAATAACTGGCTGGTCTCCTAAAACCAGATCTCTTCTTCTGCAGTTTGAGAGAAGGAACAAAAATCAAGCTCTTTTCATCAAGACCCCAAGATATTTACCTAGACTAAACGTGTCTGCCAAATAGCGTGATTCGGACTGGGATACCAGAGTTCATCACCTAGACATACATATCACGAAAGAAAATTGGAAAAGGAACAAAAAGTATAGGAAGGACATGGGTAAAGGGAAATAATTGTGGTTGTACAAATACATGCATGCATGAGCTGCCGGAGCCAAAGATTCTGGATAAACACATCAAGGAAGCAAGGAAGAACCCGAAACAGGTGGCCAATGACCAAGAAGCAAACGACCCGAAGGCCAACGAGTGGTGTCAAAGCGTATCCCTGAGAGGTCGTGCTCGGAATTCGCCATGCTCGCCGAGACGCGGTCATAAAACCAATGGATCGGGCCGATGTTTACTCGACCCTTTATGCCGGTCTTCAAAGGTCATTCTGTTGAGTCGATTTTGTATCGTCATTTGCGACCGATGTTCGAATCGCTCGGCTCTCGGCCAATTTCTCTGTTTCTCGAGGCAATATTAATTTACAGGGTGGGCTGGGCCCCCTGCTTCTCGGGCTCGCCGCCGGGGGTGAGCATCTGTGGGAGGAATCACGGTCAGCTAAACGGTTCAAGTTCGGATATGAGAGAACTCTCGCTGGGTCACGCTGGTCATGATGCCATTAAGCCAGAAGGGGCTTTTAAGTCTCAACTTGGCGGAGAACACCTTGAGCAACCATTTTTTCGAGCGGGTCATCCACAGTGCGACCCCATCCACCCCATCCCGGTAGTTGTAACTACTCTGGCAAGAGAAGTAAGGAAAAGAGAATCATACCTCATTGGCACCCTTAATCATGCCCTGCTCACGCTCCATCTGAATGTACTGCTCCTCCTCGGCATATGCCAGCGCCCACGGGACACCGATCAGGAAGGCACTGGTGCTAATAATCCACAGAGCCTTGCCACTGAAGGACAGACTGGCCTTGCTGAAGTTTGTGAGCGTGGAGACGGAGCTGGTGACGGTACGGCGGGCGGAGGGGGGGATGATGTCTTTCAAGGCGGAGAGACGGTCGTAGATGGATTCCTCCTCGACCTCATCATCGGACTCGTTGGAGATCTCTGATTCTAAATATGATCCAAAAGGCACGATGTCAGACATGATTCCGATTCATTGATGGTTGATAATGGATATTCATTCTGGATTCTTGGGGTGATGTTCGACTACCGCGAATCTTGCCGGCTAGGCCTGGATCGGATAGGCAAGACACATCGAGTCGCCAGTCTTCGTTTGGACAAAACAAATGCAATCTCGTTCATGACGCGATGCGACTCGCGAGACCCGGAGGCAGACAGAGCAGGGGCTGTCAAACACTTACCAGTGTCGGTGTAGTCTTCCTCGTCATCGGACACCAGCAGAGCATCGTGCTTGCTGGGGGTGGGCTTGTCCGTGAAGTGCTCGTCCTCGACCTCGGTAAGCTTGACCATTTTGGTGGATTGGAGGGTATGGAGTAGATGGGATTAATGGAGATGGAGATGAATGATGGAGGAACGGAGCGCGAGTTCGGGCGCTCCGACTTTTTTGCCGGGCAAAAGCGGCGAGGAGCTTGGACCCGCCGGGAAGAACAACACGACGTAATTCGATCTTGCGCTTCATCGCGGCAGTCACTATAGAGGAATCGGCAAGTGATCAGAGGCTCACTAGAAGACAGGTGTGAAGCTATTTTACAGAGTCGTGTTGGCCAAAATGTCTATAATTACACTCATCCTCCCAATGCACTCACTTCATCCCAACAGCCATACACCTCCGGTCTCTTTCTATGGAAGCAGCCAGGCCATCCCAATACCGGAGCATCTCTGACCACACCCTAAGATTCTATTTACCGGCGACCAAGTTTCCAGCGCGCAATGCGCTCTTGAATTTCCTCCCAAGGGAAGGACCGAAGCTTGTATCCTTCCAGCTCACCCTCCTGCAGCACGACTGTCGGCTTGCCGGTTCCCTGGCCATGGTTCTGGACGTGGCCGCCAAAGACCTGACGCGCCACACGGCGCAGATCTTCAACGGTCAAAGCCTCGATCTGATCGCACATCTCCTTCACGCTCACCTTGCGGCCGTGAACCTGCACCTGGCGACCGAGATCCTCGAGTTCAACCATGCGAGACTCGAGGTTCATGAGCAGGGACGAGCGGAGCTGGTTCTTCGCACGGTTGACCTCCTGTGTTTGCAGAGCAGTGTAGCCGGTGTCCAGGGTCAGTGATTGCAGCTCACGGCACATCACTTCAAGCATCTCTGTCGTCCGGGTCGGGCTGCACGAGGCGGAGATTCCAAATACACCGCTATCAGTGTAGCTGTGGTTGAAGGCAATGCAGCTCTCAACCCATCCGTGCTGGTTGAGGACATTGGTGTACAGTCGGGAGTACATGCCCTTACCGGGACCACCAGCGGAGAAGGAACCGCCGCCACCCAGAAGGGTCTGGAGAGTAGCCAGGGCATAAATATCGGGCGAAGAGATGGGGAGTGCCTCGAAAGCAAGGTGGATATGGCTTAGGCGAGGCAACATCGGGTTGGCGGGAGGCGGAATGGGAGGAAGAGCAATGAAACCGCCCGTGTAGTGGGCCGGCCGACGCAGATCCAATGTGGAGGGCTCGATGAGAGAGGGATCAAGGGGTTCGACGGCATTTGGCGAGGAATCGGTGAGTTTCTTAAGGAATGGTAGTTTCGACAGAAGCGACGAATGTGTTTTTTGAGAAGCGGCTGGGCTGCTCACGGTCGAGGAGGGCGTGAACTGAGGGACGGTGGGTACTTGACCCTCAGTAGCAGCACCGGGGGAGTCTGACAGAGTCGTATCAATTCCAGATCCCGACAAGACAGGTCCCTTGCTAATATCGCGGCTTTTCATGTCGCCAAAGTATTGCTCGGTGAGCTTAACAGCCTCCGCATGCGGCACGCCGGCAAAAGCAACCACCATCCGGTCTGGGTTGTAAAAGACCTCGCGGTAACGCTCGACAACGGCCTTGTTGATCTCTCCCAGCCTCTCACTAGGGCAGAGCAGAGGGTTTCCTAGCGTGTTACCCTGGTATGCAGTCATGTGGACCAGCTCGGGCAGGATGAGCTCCGGCTTAGCCCAAATCTCGCCAATCTCGTACTCCGCTGTCGCCAGTTGGTCAAGAACTTCCTCCTCGGTGATGAGGGGATCCCGGATCGTCTCTGCCAGGAGACCGAGAGTAGTAGGCACTGCTGAGTTAAAGCTGGCGGACTGGTACATCAACGATTCTCGCGAGGAAGCGCATTGGATGTTGCCGCCCAGCGACTCTAGAACCTCCAACATCTCATCCCCTGAGCGTGCCTTGGTCGATTTGAAGGCCAACCGGTCCATGATATGACTGACTCCGCGCAGGCTAGCGTCTTCGTAACGAGATCCGGCATCGACGTAAACTCCGACACCCGCGAAGGGTCCCGGTAATGATTCGGTAGCGACGCGAACGCCATTCGGAAGAGTGGTAATTTGATCTAATTCCGCCGGGTCCTACATAAGACAGGAATTTTGGTTAGATACGTTCGTAAGATGGGAGAGATTCACGATGGGATACCTTGGCCGCGTCATTGAGAGTAGCAAAGCTTCTCGACACTGAGCGAGGAGCTCGCGCGAGCGGCTTTGCGGACTCGACAGCCCGCAATGCAGAGCGACGCATGTTTATTTTATTCTAGACACGCGTAGCGATCCTGGGATTCGAGAATGCGTGCTGAACTCGCTATCCAGGAAATCCGAGAGAGTCGGGAATCAGAACAACGGCGAAGATTCATTTCGGAGACCTGCGCCGATGTGCTTACTTAAGCGGTTGGGTGACCGACCTCAGTCGAGCCCGCTGGGAATTTCGACCAAATGGTGACTAGCTAGATCTTCTGGTCCGTTCTTATTCGTAATATTCTGCAAGTATGAGCCTATGGGAAGCTTTCGCATACAAGTGCACATGGGATGCGCTGTCCCCTAGATTGCTGACCAAGAACCAACAAAGGACTGCGCAGCTAAGCTAAGGGCAGAGAGCCACCCAGGGCACTACACTGCCATCAAGAAACACCTTTCGAGTATCGACTCTGTTTTCTGAAGGTCGTATACAAGTGAAACTTGACGGGGATGCCTGAGTGGCTAGGCAGCCCCAATTGTGCTCAGTGTAGATAGTTTCAGTCCGTAGTCCTTTCTTCCTCTCTTCTCCCTCGTCTGTCCCGCAATGAACATGATACTACCCACGAGGGGGGTTCTTGACCTCCGTCGGCTTGTAACCCCCTTAGGATCGCAAAATGAAACTATATTTCCATGCTTTCCATATACTTCAAATGATGGGTGAAGAAGAGGAAAAAGAGCAGATCGAACAACCTAGGATCATGACGATAGGTTTAAAAGAAAGAAATCGTCCATTTTCAACTTGAAATTACTCCTTCGTTCGTCTATCTGAAAAGTGCTTTCACGAGTGCTCAGAAGCCCAGTTGCGATACCAATCGAGACAAGAAGCATTAGCAACACTCGTACCGATCTTAATGTTGAGCCCACACAGGATCTGCTTGACTGCATTCTCCACTTTCTTGCCATTGGATGTCACCGGAATCTCTGGACAGGCATCGATAATTCCAGGAACATGACGGGGGCTGAGCTCCTTGCGAATGATAGCCTGGATACGAGCCGCAAGGTCGGATATGTTCGAAGGGCAACCAGGAACAAGCTTCACAAACAGGACGACAGTCTCATCAGAATCGACGCCTTCGCGCCGGCGGCCAACACACAAAGAATCTTCAACTTCATCGGCAAAGTGTTTGAGCAGCACGTTGTAAATCTCAGCACTGCCGAAACGGACACCGGATGGTTTGAGAACGCCGTCGCTGCGGCCCAACATGATCACACCGCCAGTTTGCGGGTTCAGGCGTACGAAGTCTCCGTGATGCCAGATTGATGGGCCGAACATGTCAAAGTAGCTCTTGCAATATTTCTCCAGACCTTCCGGGCCGGGAGGCCAGAACATGACTGGCTGTGCGGGGAACGGGGCTGTACAGACAAGATCTCCGGGTTCTCCGGAAGCACTGATATCTTTCCCGGCATAGTTGAACACCGAAACAGCCATTCCCAGAGAGCGACATTGAATCTCACCCTTGTAAACAGGCAGTACTGGGCACCCGGAGCAGAACAAAGACAAAATATCCGTTCCGCCAGTAATTGAACCCAACATGATGTCGGGGTGAATAGAGTTGTAGATATACTCAAATGTCGAGGGAGCCAGCGGGGAGCCGGTGCTGAAAATGGCCTTTAAAGTATTGAGAGAAACTGGCCGGTGCAAATGCTTGCGCGGGTTCAAGGCCGCTTGCTCCAGCATGGAGAGATACTTCGCCGAGGTACCAAAGTGAGTAATTTGCAGCTCCTCAATTAGTCGTGGCATCGCCATCTCCCCCTTTCCGCCTTCGGCATCAAATGGTCGAAATGGCGAACCATCGTACAAGATGATTGTAGCACCGCTCGCTAGTCCGGAAACAAGCCAGTGCCACATCATCCAGGTAACCGTTGTGAAGTAGAATAACCGATCACCAGGCCGGATCTCGCAGTGAAGCAAATGCTCCTTCTTGTGTTGCAGCAACGTACCCAAAGACCCATGCACGATAGGCTTCGGTGCTCCCGTTGTACCCGACGAGTAGAGAATATACACCGGGTGGTCAGGTCCCAAACTTGCAAATTCCAAAGGTGCGGCTTCATCACGAACGGCGGCCTGGAATTCAGCATAGGCGACTGCTTTCCCATTTTTTGGACGAACCTGATCAAAATCAAAGTCAAGAGGCTTGGCAGTTTCAAACACCACCAAGTACTGCAGGTGAGAGAGCTCCGAAACAATCTCACGCACCTTGGCGTGGGAGCCATGCGACTTGCCGTTGTAGAGCGAAGCGCTGTCTGCAAAGAGGATTTTTGGTTCGATCTGCTTGAGACGCTCGAGGACTGCATGGACACCGGTATCAGGGGAGACACCCGTCCAGTAGGCGCCGATCGAAGCTGCAGCCAGCATCGCCACGACAGCATTGGCATGGTTGCCGACAAAGCCCGCTACGCGATCGCCAGCCTGGAGACCAGCCTCCTTC
Organism: Penicillium hispanicum; assembly: GCF_028827665.1. Taxonomy (NCBI): domain Eukaryota; kingdom Fungi; phylum Ascomycota; class Eurotiomycetes; order Eurotiales; family Aspergillaceae; genus Penicillium; species Penicillium hispanicum. Next base: position 2,237,225 of record NW_026623198.1, on the reverse strand, counting down.
AGGGCATTGGCAGATTTTCGCACGCGTTCTCGCAACTCCTTCCATGAGATGAACTCGCGGTCCGCTTCTGTGACCCCGATCACTGCAATAGCATTCTCATCTGGCGCATTGGCCGGGTACAGGAGATTCTCGGCAAAGTTCAGAGTGCTGCCTTGGAAGAATGGCGGACGTGGAAACATCACCTTGTCAGACTCGAGAACCTGGGCCAATCTATCAACATGCGCACCTCACCTCAGTCTGAAGATTAGGCAGACCTACTTGCTTGTACGGCTGGTGGGCCTTGATGTGTGTATAGTGCCAGATCTCCTCCCAGAACTGGGCTGGCTGCGAGACACTCCATTCCCACAGAGCATTATAATCGCTTAATGACTGACCGTACTTGTTGTTTACCTTGGTCATGAAGTCGTGGATCTGCGTTGTCTCGGGAGACGAAGGACGCCAGAGCTCCTTCGCCTCCGTAGTCACACTTTCGTCAATGTGCGGCATGGTCTGAGCGACCTAGTTCAATTGGCACTCCGACTTGCAATGCCGGCGCTGATCGCAGCAAAGTCCAAAAGGAGAAAAGAAGAAGAGCGAAGCAACGTGCGCCAGTGCAACCTATGGCAGGGGCGTCTAGAGTGACCGATGTATGGAACGGTGTCGCGGTTGAAGCAGTTTTGCCACGATTTTTGACGATAGCTGGGCGGTCGCTTGACGAAGGGCAAATTTGCAGATGTTGGGATGTCACTTGCACATGCAAGAGGCAAGTCACACAATGCAATTCACCCCAACAAGGGATCGCGGGGCGGAATAGAGGGCGGGTAGTTTGCCGCTGATTCCGCGGCTGCGGGTATATAGAGAGAGCAGTGGGGATGATATCAGGATCGCAATCAGGCTCGACTTGGGTCTAAATAAGAGCTCGTTCTCGTCTCGAATCGTCTCCACTTCACCTTATACCACGTCACTTTTCTTAGGCGCCATTCGGCTCCGAATGGAGATGCTATGCGGAATGCGGAAGTGACATGCGCTGCCTGAGGCCACCACATGGTCGCGACCTCGACCGTTCACAGCAGTTCATGTAGCATCTCGACGAGTCAGCGAGGTAACGAGACTCTGCTGGGTGGGGAAGAATCACTGTCGACATCATCGCCCAATTGATAACTAGTTAACTAGTTAACTAACCACTATAACTACATAACTGACTATACCCCAGCCGGAGAGGCGAGTCAGTAGGTAACGAATACTCGCACTTAGAACACCACGTCTCCAGGACATTTGGATGGCAAATATACTTAAACGCCACCACGGACCTCCGGACCGAAAGAGTACAGCTAGGGCGCTTCATCATTTGAGTGCAGGCGGGGGTGACATCCACGGTTATGCAGTCAGGGGCAGCTTAGCTTGCCGAAGGTGAGTGGGTAAAGGTGACGGCAACTACAGATGCAGATGCAGACGCAGACCTAGAGGTGCATCGGAATACACAGGCCATGCTCTATACGGACGGAAAATTTATGCAGAGCTCTGGTTCCAAGTTCCCAGTTCCCAGTTTCAGGTTGGACAGTGGGCCTCTTAGTAACTCGCAGTGGTAACGACTGTAACTGCGGAAAAGAAGGGAAAAGGAGAAAAGAGAAAAAAACGGCTCGGTGGGTGGTATTACAGCTGGTAAATAACACGTCCCGCTCCCTATTATCGAATCAAATTCCAGAATCGGCGTCCCAGCCATCTCCTCCCGCAGGATGGGGATTACCACTGTGACCATCGAGACCAGGCATTGATTACGAGGAATACACATGTTACCATATATTACCATAGATTACCAGGAGGCGGACTCGTGCATGATGATTCAACTAGGAACGCCGTTATTTACGCCCCTTCTCCTTCTTCCTCCTTCACCATCGCAAAACCTCCGTTGCTGAGGGATACCGGTGCTTCGCTTTTCCTTGGATTCTTGGGCTACCGGCCCCTTGTCCTTGACTCTGCCGCCCCATCTCACGTGTGCAAAGCCACAAGCCCGCAAAGCCTCACCGGAGGTCTTCGGATCCAACTGCGACGCCATCAGCCCCGAGTACGTCTGATCGTAGAATCCTTCGCTCCAAGGGTTCTTGTGCCTCTTTTCCCTTTTGCTTCTGGTGCACCTCTGTTGTCCAATCTGCCATTGACTTGCTCCGCACTTGTCCTCCTGAGGATTATCAACTGACATACCCGGCCGTGCCCTCCGCAGACCACCTCCGGTTGCTGTTAGCTTCGACATACTTGGGAAACTCGATAGAGGATACACCGCCAACCGCCAATCGTCTTGTTATCTCTTTTGGAGGTACTCTGTGTGAATCGTCGGTCCTGGACGCGTGAACAGATCAACGCGCTCCTCTCCCTCTCCGACGGTAAAATCCTGCCGAACCGTCCCGAACCCCCCGTTCGCCGCTTCCTCCTTGCGATGCCTCGTCGGTTCAGCAACAACTCCTCCAACGACACCTCTTCCAACTCCCCCTCCTTTTCGCCTTCCTCGGGTAAGGGCGGAATCGCCATCAAGGCGCCCTCGGTCAAGTCTCATCGCCTGGCCCAGCTCTTCTCGGTCTCGCCCAAGTCCAAGGCTGAGCCTCAGCCTGCACAGGCGACTCCCCCGTCGACCGGTGCAAATCCTAATACCTCATCTTCTCCGCCGATTAGCTCGGCATCACTGTCCTTACCGACGATCTCTCTTTCCACCGCCACGGCTGACAACCTCAACATGGACGAAATGCCGACCACGCTGTTCCAGCCCCCGTCCCCAGAGGAGGCTCGCCGACTGGCCAAGCAGCATGCTCAATTCGGTCCCATCGGTCATCCGAGCCATCGGTACTCCAGTCGACACCCTGGCGGTGTCTTCCCGGAGCCGGTGATGGACGAGCCGCCGTATTATTACTTGCTTACTACGTACATCAGCTACCTAATTCTAATTGCTTTTGGACACGTTCGTGATTTCTTTGGCAAGCGTTTCCGCGAAGAGAACTATCGGCACCTGAAGCCCCGCAACGGATACGGTGCGCTCAACAGCGATTTCGATAACTTCTATGTGCGCCGTCTCAAGCTGCGCATCAACGATTGCTTCGAGCGTCCCGTCACCGGCGTTCCCGGCCGGACCATCACCCTCATCGACCGTGCCACGGATGATCACAACCACCACTTCTACCTGACGGGTACTACCACGGATACGCTGAACCTGAGCTCCTACAACTATCTCGGATTCGCTCAGTCCGAAGGACCCTGTGCAGATATTGCAGAGGAATCAGTTCGGAAGTACGGCATTGCTACTCCTAGCACTCGCGCGGAGGCCGGTACGCAAGACCTCCATGTCGAAGTCGAGGATTTGGTTGCCAAGTTCGTGGGCAAAGAAGCGTCGATGGTGTTCTCCATGGGATTCGGCACCAACGCAACCATTTTCCCCGCTCTCGTTTCCAAGGGCTGCCTCATCATCTCTGATGAACTGAATCACGCGTCCATTCGTTTCGGTGCTCGTCTTTCCGGGGCCTCGATTGCCATGTTCAAGCACAATGACATGAGAGATCTGGAGATCAAGCTCCGTGAAGCCATCTCTCAAGGACAGCCCCGCACTCACCGACCCTGGAAGAAGATCTTGGTGGTCGTGGAAGGTCTTTACTCGATGGAAGGATCCATGTGTAACCTTCCCGGCCTTGTCGCGCTGAAGCAACGGTACAAGTTCCACCTCTTCGTTGACGAGGCTCATTCCATCGGGGCCATTGGTCCCATGGGCCGGGGTGTATGTGATTACTTCAGTATCGACACCGCGGAAGTGGACGTTTTGATGGGTACGCTTACCAAGTCCTTCGGTGCCAATGGTGGATACATCGCCGCAGACAAGGCCATGGTCGATAAACTCCGTGCCACCAACTCCGGTATCTTCTACGGAGAGTCTCCTGCTCCCGCTGTTCTTTCTCAGATTGCCTCCGCCCTTCGTATTATCAAGGGTGACCTCGTCCCTGGCCAAGGTGAGGAGCGGCTGCAACGATTGGCGTTCAACTCCCGATACCTCCGTCTCGGCCTGAAGCGTCTTGGCTTTATAGTATACGGCCACGACGACTCGCCGATCATTCCCGTTCTCCTCTTCAACCCAGCCAAGATGCCCGCTTTTTCACATGAGATGCTCCGGCGTAAGATCTCCGTGGTCGTCGTCGGGTATCCCGCCACACCTCTGGTCTCTTCGCGTGCTCGTTTCTGCGTTTCAGCCGCTCACACCAAGGAAGATCTTGACCGGGTTCTGTCTGCGTGCGACGAGATTGGCAACGTTCTGCAACTGAAGTTCTCTACTGGTATTGCGGGCGGCGCTCTGCCTGCCTCGGAAGAACCGGCTCCCCCGCCCGAGATGGAGAAGGAGTGGCACCGCAAGCGCACTGCTAACCTCATTCCTCCCCGGTGGCGCGTTGAGGATGTGATCCGACGCGGAGTCCAGGATGTCAAGTCTCCTCTGTACTAGATTGACTTTCCTCTCCATTATGTCATGCTACCTTGGAAACTTCATGCATTCTTGAGACTGAGTCATGCGGCCCGAGTCTTTTACGCCCACGAGCCCGGTTGGTGCTGGTCACGCCGTGTCCCGGTCTATTAGTCCCCCATGCCCTTCTTCTATCTTTTGCTCGAGCTTTCTTGCTTGATGGTGTACACCGACTTTTGCTTCTTCCTGTCGTGACGCGGTTAATGCAAGGAGTGATCGGTACTGGGGATCAGAGCAAAGGGGCCTTCCAAGAAAAAAAAACAAAAAGAACCCCACGGTCATGAATTATTCGAACAAGCAACGAATGAATATGCCCCCGTTTCTCCTATGATCCAATTCTGGTTCTTCCAGAGTTGTTCTCCCGTCTTTTGCAAATGCCCTTTTGAGTCCATGCTCTGTTCTTTTCTCTGTTACTTTTACCTTGTCTAAAGTACTGCCTACTAATGCCCTGCTTGTTCCTATTTTGCATCCAGAGCACAGGCTGGCTTTTCATTTCTCTTTTGTTCGGTTGCTTCTGCCACCGTTCCCACGATGGTGGCGAGGACCACTTCTGCCACACATTGGGCTATACAGATGGGATGGCACTCTGCAGTACCTCCCCCTTCCTCCTTTTCTCCTGAAATGGGCTGGCTGGGATCCTGGCTGGCTGATGCCGTCTGTTTGAAAATACTCTGTTTATAATTAGATGAATCATTGGCAATGTCTATATTAGGGCACATTCAATAGCGAGCACCCTCATATACTTGGTATTTTAGGCATCGACTCCCATGTCGCCACTAGTCCAGGCCAGCCCCGGCCCTGAACCACGCCCGAGACAGGCACCAACCGGCGATGAGACGTCCAGACCAGAAAGTGGTGAATTGCTGATTCCAGAGCGGGCTAGTCCGTCGACTAGTGCTGGATGACTGCCTGGGTCGCCAAGGACACCGACAATTCAGGGTCCTCCAGACTCTCCACCGGCGTATATAAGCGAGACACCACCTCGTGCTTGCTTCGGGGAGAAGACAGCTACTCACACCACCAGAAATGCCCGGGTCACAGAGTTCGGACATCCAAGACGCATTGCCGGGGTATACGCTGGACCTGGACTATGTGCCGGATGTAAGGTCCCCTGTTGGAAGATTGCCTGCTGGAGACCCTGTTGATGGCCTTATAGTTTATGGCGGACACGCTGCTGGAGCACTTTCCACATGCGCTGCATCCAGACAGCGAGATTGCGTGCGTGCCGCAAGTGTATTGAGTCGCATGCAAGAAAAAGAAACGTTGACGACGGCTTTCCAGACACCACAATATTTTCCGGGAGATTCTCATGATGCGCGTGATGAACACCATCACCGACAAGCCCGAATGGGAGAAAAAGGTAATCCAACGGATGTCATCCTGCGGTAATGGCCCCTGCTCATCCGGGATAGGTCTTTGACGAAGAGATCGTGTCGAAATGGCGCACGGAAATCTCTCAGAGCGGGATGGACGTCTCGCCCACAATGATGGACAACATCATCAAGGAACTACAGTGGAAGGCTGGCCTCTTCCCGAAAGACCAATTCGTCACGGCCTTTGACATTGGCGTCGTCAAGTCTGATTCGGCCGTGCCCGCGGATCTGCAGCAAGCCCTGAAAGACGCGGTGGCACCGTTGGAGGATGTCCCCGAGGAGCAGAAAGACTACCACCCAGGCTCGGACGAGAAGGTCGTGGACTTGGTGCACCCGTCACTGTTTCCCCTCGTCTATGGCCGAACACGCATTCTCCCCGAAGGGACGATTGGTCTGGATGACTGCATCGGCAGTATCGGGCTGGGTGACGTCCTCCGCATCCCCGAGGAACCTTCAACAGCAACACACGACTTCGGCCTGGAATTTCAGCCCTACAGCACGAAATTCCAATGGCTTCCCTGCGACGTGCAGTTCGAGGGCGACGACGCCGAGTCCCGGTGCCGCATCGTTTCGTACATCAATAACCTCCACCCCACGCAGCATCGCCCGCTATACGGCGTTCTCGAGAGAATCATTGGCTGCGCCATTCCTCTGTGGAATCGAACTCTGACTGGCTCCAAAAACACCAGTCCGCGTATGCAGTTCGACCGCGTCCGGTACCACGAGCATCCTGACCCAGAGCCGCAGTGGGAGGACCGAGAGAATTTTGACGACGACGAGTATCGCAGGCGTCGGGACGTCTGGCAGTCTACCCAGCGGGTCATTCTCCCCGAGCCGAAAGCGTTCCAGCCCCCAGAGATCGATCCAGAACTCGAAATCAACCTGCGCAACGCCTTTGGCGCCGCGAGGCTCCAGGTCATCGTCAAACTGGCCAATATCGAATTGACCCCCGAGAAACCGGAGTATGCGGGAGGAAGCTGGCACATTGAGGGTCAAATGGTAAGCCCGCCTTTCCAGCACGAGTGCATCTTGAGTCTACCGGACTGGTTGCAATCCAAGATACTCACCCGGTCCAGAATGAACGTATCTGCGCAACAGCCATCTACTACTACGACAGTGCGAATATCACTGAGAGCAGTCTCGCCTTCCGGCAACGCGCCGACGTAGAGGGCATGTACGAAATCCGCTACGAGCAGGACCGGCACGACTTCCTGCAGAAGGTGTACGGATTCGACCCCGACACCACCGGCCGGGGGAGCACGCTGGTCACGCAGGATCTCGGCAGCGTCGTGTGTCGCGAGGGCCGGCTGCTCACTTTCCCGAATATCCTGCAGCACCGCGTGGCGCCGTTCGCGCTGGCCGACCGGTCCAAGGCGGGCCATCGCAAGATTCTCGCGCTGTTCCTGGTCGATCCGCACCGGCGGGTTATCTCGACGGCGAATGTCCCGCCGCAGCGGGAGGATTGGGGGAGGGAGAAGAGGGAGCTTGTGCAGGGGATGCTGGCGGAGAGGCTGCCGGTGGAGTTGCAACAGATGGTCGGCGAGAAGGTTTCGGATCCTTTGATTTCTATGGATGAGGCGAAGAGGTTTCGGCTAGAGCTGATGGAGGAGCGTAGTGCGAAGTCTGAGGCTCAGAATGAGAGCTTTCAAACGGGCGACTTTAGCCTCTGCGAGCACTGAGCGAAGGCAGGGCCTTGTTAGGAATCGATGACCTGATTCACTTCCACACTGACTAGAAGCTTGCCAACTACTAAGATAACAAGCCGGTATCACTATAAGTTCATCAATGACAATGACAACGATAATGATAATGATAATGATAATGATGATAATGATAATGATGATAATGATAATGATGATGGTGATGGTGATGGTGATGGTGATGCATGTATGGATGTAACCAGGTATAACAATGGACGCCCAAACAAGATAGCCAGAGACTTCAGCTGTAGATGCAGGAATGCCATCTATCCAACCTGCCCCCTCTGAGCCCAAAACGCCAAGCGCATATATGACCCCCGAAATGCATGAGATAACCAGGGCCCGGATAGTTCGAGGTATAGCGATAGTAAAAGAATAAGAAACAGGAAACGCCCATGCGATGGAAAAATGGAAATCGGTTGTAACCGAAAATCATCAAGTCATAATGTATCATACCTGCCTCTATACGGCGGGCGGAAAAGCTCACAAGTAGAAGGCACAAGGTACAAGCGCAATCGCTATTAGACAGTACCGTACCGTCCGTGATCCGAACCAAGGAGAGCCTGATCTTCCTGCGGTGTGGTCGCCCGCTCGCGTTCACCGGGGGGAGGTGAGGTCGACGGAATCCAGCCACGCATCCAGCCGCGAACGCGTCTCCACTTGCTGCGGCCACGCTTGGGGTCGCTGTCCTCTGTGCCGTCGAGACTCTCGTCGTCGTCTTGGGGCCCGTACATGAGGAACTGCACGCCCATGAAACCATCTAGTCCCAGCACACCGAATGCGCCAAGGAAGAAGGGGATTGCGCGGCCGATCCATTCCCAGCGATCGTTGCCGTGTTCATCAGCCCAGCCGCCACCGCCGTACGGTGGGAAATCGGACCAGGCGTTGGGGTTGGTGGCCAGCGACGACGAGTAGAACAGGTTTCCGCAGAAGGCAGCCATAAAGAGCAAAGGGGAGAGACCTTCGGTGCTCTTACGGCGATAGTTCTTGAAAAGCTGCGGCGGCCGCGAGCCGAGATACAGCAGTGTGGACATCCAAGAGAAGATGCGGCCCACAACCTCAATGATGGTCTCGCGAGGCGCATCGAAGATAGGCGGGTGGGGGGCGGGGTTGGCTTCGGTGGGAGCCGCATTAGCCAGAACGGCACATACGAGCGAAGCGATCAGCATCGTCCGGGGAAGCGCGAAAGGCGGGCTGTTTGCGCTGCTGCTCATTCGCACTGTTCGGCGCGGGGCGCTCCATTTCTCGTTGCCATAGGAATGCATGCGTCCAGCGGATGAGTTGAGCGTTGATCCGGTCTGAACACCCATATCTTGAACTTCACTCTTTTTCAGCGTCATGTCCACCGGGGCCGGTGGCTGGTGGGTTTCCTCGTTGCCCGATAGCGGCACGCCCTGTAGAACACCGCCGCGAGCATCGGAATCATCCGAATGGGGGACCTCGATATACCCCTCGTACCGTCGGGTCTTGTAGTGTGTATACCAGAAGAACTGGGCGACCAGAGTGATATCGACCAAGACGTAGTAGCTAGCGACGACGACCTGCCATCCCGCCTGGCGAGTGAAGAGCGCGCCGAGCAGGTTACTCGCGTCTCCGAGACACCAGATCACCAGAAAGAAGATGGACAATCCCGAGGTCGACTGCACCTGGTAGTTCTTGTAGATCTGCGGTAGTTGGGCGAACAGCCATGAGACGATACTGAGCGTTCCGAGAACGGAGGAGATCAGCGCCAGAGGTGTGGGGAGGCAGATGTGGAGATGCGAGGAAATCGCGGTCAGAAATGGCGATGTCGGTTCACAGTGATCGGGTAGAGACCCGGAGACGAGGTTGTATAACAACGGAGGAGGCATAGTCTAGGGTGCAATTCGGAGGAGAAGCGTGTCCACAAGGATGGCGCCTGGCGGTCGAACGAGTGTGGTGGGGAGGGTCGATCCGGGGAAGGGAGGGTTACAGCGCGGGATGGGCCAGTTGGAGAGTGCAGCAAATCCAGTCTGGCCGCGTATGGGAAGGGAAGAGAGAGGAAGAGATGTAAGAGGGAAGAGAGGGAGAGGGAGAGAGAGAAGGGAAAAGAGGAGAAGGACGTTGCTTTTTCCCAGCAATGCCTACATCACGAGGATCATTCCTATCATTGAGTCACGCGATAAGCACTATCGGCGCCCGCCAGGATTGGCCCGCCTTTATCGTTGATGATTAGACGAGTTATCATGTAAATCATCTCTATGTCACTGGCTCGACTTGATCTGTTTTCATTTTACACATCTTCGATTTCCTCGATTCTTGCCATTCCCTCAAGGCCAGACAGTACAATCCCCCATGCGGGCTTGTCAGCGTCACTCCCCGTGATGCTGTCTACAGCATCACCGCAACCGCCAGGATACAAGCTGCACCCATCAGGCCAGTCGCCACGTCGTCCGAGTATTCCTCATTCTGTCTCTTCTCCAATCCAACGTTGGCCAGGGCCAAGGCTGAGAGCATGCTAGGGTTCGGTTTGCACCCAGTAAAGGCCCTAGATCGACAACTCTCAACCAGGGCGAGTCTCACGGGAAAACGCAGGAGGAGCGCCTTGTTGACCGAATATGAGAAGATCCCCACTCTCACGGTTCCTACTATGAGCCATCATAGCTCACTGATGGTGTACTCCCGTTATCTAGCCAGGACTATAAGTCCTACTTGTATAAGTAGTATAAGAACTCAGGCACCCATTGACAATATCTACGGATATTATCCTCTCTTCCCGCAACGTCGCCTATTAGCAATACATGGGGAGAAATTGTCATTCCGGTGAAATCCTATAGATCGAGCCTGGAGGACAAAGAAAGACTCTAGTGGCTTTTCCCGATGGATGTTGGGGTTCTCATTTTCTTCCAGGGTTGGCATACTGCTTGCAGACGCGTAGGGCTGCGAGTACACGAGTCCTCCTATATTGAAACCGGTTTAGTGCATTTTGAAAGAAATAATACAATGCCGAAACTCATGAGTCGGCCGCGTGATAGAGATATGGAGTTGGGCAACTTCGACGCCTAACCTCCTGTTGATCCCACCTCATCTCCCTGAAAGCCCGTAACGTCACTTGCAACATACCTAGGTATATAATTGATACCGGGAATCAACTCGGACTCACTACATCTACGTTCAATCTTTCTTTTCCTCGCCTCCAAGCTTCGGTGACAAACCCAAACAACACCTACGATTCGAGAATATTCGAAGTGTCGACTCAAGAGAATTCCTTCGTTGCCCCAATCTTCACGGCCCACTCATTTTGCCGACTATGATAGATTCTGTCACAGAACAATCCCCGGTACGTCGCTGGGCGAGGAGTCCAGAAGAGGGCATTCTGAACTATTGCAGAGCGAAACTAGGAAAGATCTATCTAGCGAGGATGTGACTACTCTCGAGAAATATAGATCATACCCAGTCACTCCCATCCAAGCTCAGGATTTTCCAAGAGTCCTATACTTTCTCAACTGCGCCGAAGTAAGGTTCCGAAGCGAACAAGATAAACCTATATATGTGACGCACGGAAGCGGCGAGATAATCATTCCTCTCCAGGTTAGAGTTATGATAAAGAATGAAAAGTCAAGAATCATGTTTGAGTGATGGCAACTCAAGAGCTTCTTGAATACATCTCGTTTGCTGAATTTGCTCCTGCTGAGAACCCAATCCGCAATCGAATTCTCCCATATCCTGGTTGTGCTCTCTGTAATTGCATCGTGATACAACCTATCATATCAAGCTGACAAGGATTACTCAGGTTGTGGCTGCCTGTTGCGCGCCTTCAAGACCAGGCTATGTGACCGAGGCAACTGTGAAATGACCATAACCGAACCCCACCAGAATTTCACGATTATATGGCCTGGAAAATGCAAACAGCACTACTATGCCAGTCCTCCTCCCAGTTCAGAAGATAGCTTTCCTTAGTTCTGGCTATTTGCTATAGAGGAGCACAGTTACTGTCTATGTGTAGTTAACAGGGTCTAACAAGGGAAGCAAGCGAAATATAGAGTGGGGATGAACTCAGGTTAACCTATCTTATATCAAGTGCATTTGAAACCGCAGGAGGGACTTAGGCCTTCTTCCCTGAAATCTTACTATTACATCCCTTGCTTCGTACCTAGGTAGCATACACTGCCTTCCCTAGGTGCGGCTCTAACAAAGGGGCGCTGGTATAACTTACTTAGGTTTAGCGTAGTTATCGCTCAAACAACCTTGAGAGGGCTCGCAATGTCTTCTCCTTGCATGCACAATTCCTTTTTCCCTTCCAGACGTTTTTAATACCTCAGACATATCTCATCCTTTGACCTGACCATAAACCTTGCAATTCGATGGCATTCACGGCGGACCTCTCTGATATACGGAAAGAGATCTTCCGGAATGACGACGCCAAACGGATCGTCATTAAACTGAAAACTCACAGTCTGGATGCTCAAGACTATCGTGCCTCCGCCAACAAAGTCGTCAGCGAGGTTTTTCCCTGAGTGGGAAAGTAACTCTCGGATTCTCTTTCTCGTCATTGACGTTTGGAGTGAACGAACCTTTATCGTTATTGATATCAATCATCATGACTACGACTTTCTCACAGCGCACAAAAATAAGACTATCCTCCCAGTCCATGTTCTTCGACAGCATAGGAAGCGACATGTCTGGGCTCTTATAAGATGGCCTCAAGAGGATGAGAAACTTAGTGCGGACCTGGCCGACCTTCACAACGTCACTGGGTATGACGCGGCAACCCCTTTTCTTCAAGATCACAACACACGCCTCGCTTACGCCAATCCTCGTGAATTTCGCGCATGAAGGCGGTGCTACTATCTCGTCGACAGAGATGGATTTTCAAATACCCATTATTTCCTTTGGCGTATTTAGCTGAAATCTAGCCACCTTTGTTGGCTCGACGGAGGTGACGCGTGGCCGAACCATGTAACTATTCGTGGAGTCGGGGCTACGAGAGTACCAAAGTAGGGCCCGGATGAAAACATACGGTTTGTGAACATTCCTACCAATCAGTCCAGACTGGGGTATTCTGTATAGCCTCTATCGTATTCCTCATCCTTGCTAAGCAGATAACCATGCCACCCAAGCTGGCTGTGAACTATTTGGGAGCCGCAAACCCTGCGACGACAAAGCAGAAAAGAAGAAAGTTAAGTATATGCAAATATAGCAGTCGTTCCTATCACATCATTTCATTCAAATGTCAAATCAACGGACATCTCAACCATGCAACGGCATATCAACATAAGCCCAAGGCCTCACAATCCCAACGTAGTCTGAGCCTGCGACAAATCATTACTCGCACAAATTACCATGAATCAACGCAGTCTGGAAGGTCATATCATGATCGTCAAATTACATCAGCCGGGTCGTTCAGTAATCGTCCTCGCCCCGGTGTCGTGAGTGACTCCGGCTTCGACTTCGACTGCGACTATGTCCATGATGATGGTGATGGTGGTGATGGCCATGCCTATGGTGGCTTGGAGAATGCCGGCCGTGGTCCTTCACTTGATGTTCCAGCATATTTCCAATAATAGCGCCACCGATCGCGCCCAGGAAGCCATGGTCCTTCTTATGTCCAAGGTAATATCCTGCCGCACCGCCTGCGAGAGAACTCCCTAGTCCGCGCTCACTCTCTGGGTCGGCATCTTCATCGGCTGCGTGACTGTCGTCTCTGGATGAGCGTGTGTGCCCCTCATCTGATACGTATACCGAAGGTGGCTGGGGGCTTGGGGACGGAGAGTATCGCGGTTGTTCGGCGGGGTGTCCACTTCAATGAGAGGATATGTTAGAGCTCCGGCGGTATAATCCCGGACAGCGTCACCTACTAGTAGCTCAGGTTCTCCGGGACCTTTCCTGGCTGAACTGGCGATAGTCCAGCAGGAGCAACGGGATCAAGGTCGGGCTGTCCTGCCGGCGTGTAACTTCTTTCCGGCGCGGCCTGGTGATAGGGCTCCGGGGCGAGGTAGTATGGGCTCGGCTGTGAGGCATACGAGTAGTTGGGGTCTGGCTGAGGGTCTGCAGTGCCATACGGCTGCTGGTAGGGATAAGTCGAGGACTGGTGATTCTGTTCCTCTGGAGGGTAGTAGCCGATCCCGCCCGGCGTGGGCGTTGAGTATGAAGTGTATGGGTTGTAGGGATCCGCCATGGCAGAGTACAGATGCGCGTGTGCGATGTTCCTACAGAGCCCAAAGGGAGCTATTTTGTTCGCCTATTTATACACAGCTACGTAGAGGCCACCATGTCGGATGACAGGCTCGTTCACGCATACATCATAGTCATGGCGCGGCTGACCTGCCCGCACGACCCTCTCTGCGGCGCAAGAACTCTGGAATGCGCGCATCGCCAATCATCGTTGCAGGTTTCTGCAAGACAAGACTGTGGTGGTGGGGTCGTCCTGGTCTTTATGGCGGTGATTGCTACCAGGAAATCTGCACATGCTTCAAGATTGATATTTCGAGAACGTCATCTATCGAAGAATGACGGGCTATGGAATAATGAAAACAAATAGACACGGATGACTCGGGGTATTCCGGCGAAACAAAAGACAGAAATCAAAAATAGAAAGATAGAAAAAATGCCAGTGAAAGACTGCGCTGGCCATTGATCCCATCCCGGACCAGACGCACTTGGCACAACAGAAGTCGGGGCAGAAATCAGAATGCATCGAGCGAGCGGGTATGAACGCGACGAGTATGAAACCAGAGAAGAGAATGAGATGGGGAGAGCCGAAAGATTGATGTGCCCAGCACAACTGGTGCCCCTTTGGCCGACCTCACTCCCGAGGCAAATCGATAGAGGCCCATGCATATATCACAGAGATACACTGACAGAAGTTGGAAGATATATACCCAAAGTGACTTAAGCAGTCGGAGTATGCACGCTTCGCACCGCGCTAGAGTTCCTTTTCCTCTGCGACGTTCGCTGCGACATCCAACCCACAAGCATCTCATCAAGTTGATTGTTCATCTCCTTGAGTCGTTTGCTCTCCTCCTTGAACAGACGGCCCGTGACGGGATGATCGGAGCCCGCCGGAGGAATGTTAGACTTGTCATGGACAATAATGAAAAGGTCCCGAATATCGTTTTCGTCATCGAGGTATGACCGTAGACTGGCATCACTCCAGGTTGGAGTGTCCACGGACAATGTGTCCAGAGAGCCTGGGGCAGCCTCGCTGCCTTTGAGATAGTTTGCATCGACCTCAGGAGACGAGGGAGGAGAGAGCGGCGAAACCGAATGCGCCCGATGAGCACCGTCTGAGGCCAGTCCCGGTGCACTGATAGGGAATTGACCTTCCACCGGGGAAATGTCGACCGGAGACTCGGGTTCCTCGTCGTCAACGTGGCCACTGGCGACCTTTGGAACAAACTTCTGGGGCGGAGATGCCACCGACGGTTGCTTGACTGTTCGCTCGGAGACTTCATAAGGACCTCTCCATTGTGCTTCGCTGGATGGCCGATCGACTGGAGATCCCCGGATGTCTCGAGACTCAACCGGCGTGGTAAATGATTCTTTTGAAGGGCTCCGTTGACTGAGTTGACTAACAGGGGAAGCTACCGCGCCTCGGCCCTCTTCAAAACTAGCTCCCTTCGGCGTAGTCACTTGTCGGATTGACTGGCTGGACTCGCTATTCCTTGTTGCCTCGGCGGCCGTAGGGGATGTTGTGGCCGGGGGTTGCTTCTGAAGCCGTTTGCTAGTTTCCCTTTGTGGCTTCGAGGTTCGCTGCTCCAAGGATTCCAAAGAGGTCTTTGGTTGAGGTGACGCCCGGAATGAAGACTCTGTTGGTGACGTGATTTCTTCAAAGTCATCATCGGCAGACTTGCTCTTCTTGTCCTTGCGTTTGAATAAGCCGCTGAGCATGCCCGGCTTCTTTTCTTTGCGTTTCTTATCGTCTTTAGCCTTATCCGGCAAGGCAGACGGTTTGTCAATAGTTTCAAAGCTTCCTCGGCCCTTGATTAAAAAGTCAGCGTGCATATTTGAGCGAGCATGTGATGGACAACGCACCTCCTTCCAATCGCTAGCCAAACCGGCGGCGTTATTGGATTCATCACGCAACAGATTGGGAGTGAGGGAAATCTTCTTGGGTTCGGCAGTATCATCCTTGAAAAAGGAATCTGTATTCCGCACAGTACCATTCCTGGACCTACTGACAGTGGGCTCTGCTGGTTCTCCAAAAGTTAGATCGCAATGTTCATAATCCAAGGCCTTCGGTGTTGTGTCTCCATACCTTCTGGATCAAAGAACTCCTCACTTGACCGTCGTGGCTCATAGCTTGAACGCTCGGGTTCCTGTTTCTCTTGTGTGTTGTCCACATCGGCCGGTTCGGCCAGCTTTTCCTTTTGTGCCTTTGGGCGCAGGGGCTCTACAACTATGTCTTCACCCTGTTCTTGGCCATCGCCCTCCTCGGATTCAACAGTTTCCGTTTCGTCGTCGTTGAAGAAATCGCCATGCTCAGAATCATCGTCCGTGGAGAACTCAACATCAGACGCCTCGATGTATGTTGGCGCAGCAAAGTTGACTGTTTTCGCATTCCGTCGGCGCATAGCCTTCTTCAAAGGGTTTTTGGACTTTTCAGAATTGTCACCCAGCATTGTAGCAGAGAGCTGCAAGAGTTAGATGTGATCCAAAGAGTCAATCTTTTGAAACCTACATCAACATTTCGGTGCTTGTTCAATCGTGCAAGTCGTTCAGTAGGCGTTTCGATATGTTCCGCGGGCAGATATCCTGGTCTCCGTCAATACACCCATCCATCCATACTGGAAACCAAAACCTACCGATACTTCCATCTTTCACTACACGGACAAGCCACCAATAGCTGTTGCTATCATCCAGAAGCACCATGGTATCTCCCTTTGCAGCATTTGCCTGTCCATCGACCGTTGCGACAAAGTTGTGGAGCGCGTAGACGAATTCGAAGTCAATATCCTCTGGTCGTCATCAGTACTAGCTTCCTACTGCAACTCCCTGCCAAGAGCACGCACCGTCGTCGATAGAAGGAGAGCTGGATATTTTGTCCATCAAATCATCATCAAGAAGGTCGTCGCTTTCCCCATCAGCTAGGTCACCCTCTTCATGGCCATATTGCCCATCACGTTCCATTTCCTCTTCTACCTCCTCGGGTTCATCGTATATGTCGCCGTCGTGATACTGGTGACCATTTTCGACACCGCGACCACCTAGGATCTCAGATTTGCTGTCTTGGTCGGCATGACGAATTGACTTTTCTTGATGGGGGGCCGGCCGCCCCCCAGAGGAGCTGGGTGCTCGGGTTGTTTGGTGTGGTCTTTCGCCGACGGGGCATCATGATCCTGGAGGTCCAAGGTATCTAAACGATCGGGCAGTTAGCATTCGACATCGGTTCAACAATTCCCGCATAACTCCCAACATACCGGCTCGAATGATCTGAGGCCTCGTCATCTCGCGAATTTAAATGAACGTGGGATCGGCGGTGAGGGCAAGTGACACAAGATGCCGGGACAAGGAGTGATTATGGAATAGGTCGGGGATCGGGAGCATCGATGGACAAAAGAAGCAGGTGGAAAATAAATGTGCGCAATTCCCGTAGCCAGAGGCTCGAGACTCAAGAAGCAATTGCTCACGGAGTCTCTCGGACTGGACTGGAAGCCCTGAAAGAAAGACTGCGCCTTTGACAACGACAGGTGGGGGGGGCTGGCTCGGAGGCTGTACTTCAGTCGCAGCACAGGAGAGCACGAGCGCACAGAGAAACGAATTACTGCCAGAGTGACATGGAGAAAGGAAAAAGACAAGAATGCAGGGTCGAGTCAAGGCTGGATATCCCCAGACCAGAAGCCAAACGGAGCCAAAAGGAGGTGTTCCCAAACAAGCGCCCCTTGCGCGCGGCTAATCATGGTCGTCAGGGGACTTGGAAGCCCCTGAGGACGGGGTGGCTGTAATAGGAAAGTAGGGCCTAGGGCTTCTCCCTGCATCAGATGATCGCCCACTAGTGCCAATTGGGCAGTGGATTCCGTCTGCACCCGAATCCTCCCCATATTCTCTTGGGTAGCTCCGGAGGGCTCCGACTCCGGTCAACCAATCTGCTCTCCGTCGAGTCTGCATCTGACCTCACTCTGCTCGGTACCTTTGTTGTGCTTTTTTTCATTTTTAACCTCCATCATCTCACACAGCAACTACTTCACATCGAACTGTGATACTTCCTACCTTCCCCACGATCCAAACCATTCCCGCCTCCACTTTGGAACGCTTTTTGCCCCACGTTTGCCCTCGACCCTCGAGATAGTCAGCAACGCAAAACACGAGAAAACCCGACAATCTCAGGCAGAGGGTTCCTTGTAACCCGACTGCAGCCTATCACGGGCTCGCTATTCACAACGACGTCCTAGAACGCGCTCTCGACGAGGGCATGGCGCACCTGGAGCGGAACGGATTAGCAGGATTGAGGATTGAGACTACGTTCCGCCAGCAGGACTCGGGGTGGCTTGACGATGGAGAGAGCGGATGGAAGAGCTCGACAACGGGTGGCGATGGTATCGAGAGCGACCACACCAACATATCTCATGACTGCAACGCGCCCCGCCGCGATACTAATGAGGACCGCAGTGTGTTAAGTGATTTACATTCAGCAACGCCTCCCATCTCAGTACCCCGCTCAGATGGCCGTCCGATGGGCGGCGATGAGTTTCCCCACAAGCCAGATGATATCCAAGGCTCCCCGCTAGACAACTATTTGCAGCAGCGCCGCCCTTCCATCAGCTTCAACCCGAAGGTTTCTTTCGACTCTGGTCGTGAGCGCCCGCTGGAAGAGCCCCTTGCAAAGCGCGATACAACAGATCGGCCCCCGCAAAGATTCGAGTCCCGGACTTCTGGCCTCCGAAACGCCCTCTCGCAGGACGATGAGTTCGCGGACCAAAAGTTGAATTCCTGGGGTTGGGACTCCAAAAAATCCTACCAGGATCAGCGGGGTATCCCGACCGGAGCTTCCCGCGGTCGGTCTGTGATGAGCCCAGAGGATGATTCAGTCCTAGTCAGTGAACTCGATCATCCGACCTCCCTCACCTCGCGATCGACGGTTTCACCCGTGAATGACGAGGTGCGCACGCCACCCGGGAGTGCCAAAGATGCCTTGCTGTCACCTCTCTATATTTCCTCGCCCAACCAACCGTTTGCCTCCCCCGAGGATCGCAATTCATGGTCCGGTGGCGTCGTGACTCCTTTCGGGAGCAAACCTCGCAGTTCCACCTTAGATCGAAGCAGCAGTTTGCGAAATCCCACACGACGCCGCTCTCGGCGGTCGACTGCCTCCAGCGGCAAGTCTCCTGCCAGCATGTTCCTCTCCATGTGGTCCGCCCAAGGCGAAGAACCCGCCCCGCAGCCCCAGCCTGACGAGGAAGGCCAAATGGTGGGCACCGACTACGTTCTTGGAAAGCAGATTGGCTTTGGAGGCTTCAGTACCGTCAAGGAGGCCTACAAGGTCGAAGAGCACGGTGCCGCTAAACGACTTGCTGTTAAAATCGTGAAGAAGCAGCTGGCTGGTCGCAGTGAGACAGAAAATGAAGAGGTACAGGCCGAATTCGACCATGAAGTACGAGTCTGGCGATATCTCAATCACCCTCACGTTCTAACACTTGACGCTGTATATGAAACCGACTACGCCACTTTCTGTTTCACAAAACTCGCCATCGGCGGAACACTCTTCGATCTGGTCCGCCAAAATCGCCAAGGACTTGACTCAACGCTTGCCAAAAAGTATTCTTATCAACTTGCCTGCGCCATCCGCTATCTGCATGAAGATGCTCGCGTCGTTCACCGCGACATCAAGCTTGAAAACTGTCTCCTCGACCCCATCGAAGCCCCCGAGGGCACGCACTCTTCGACACTCGTGCTCTGTGATTTTGGCATGGCAGAATGGATGGCCACGGATCACGGCGATGATTCGCCTGATCCTTATGACGAAGTCGCCGATCGCCCTCCGCCGAAACAGATGGGCCCGGCCGGCTCTAGCACCAGTGTTGCTGGTAGTCTCGAGTATGCCTCCCCAGAACTGCTCCAGTCAACCAGCGGTGTCATCCACCCCTCAGTTGATATCTGGGCCTTTGGCGTCATCGTTTTCACTGTCGTCGTGGGGTCCCGGCCCTTCCAAGACTCGTTCGCACCTCGAATCCAAGCGAACATCCTCGCTGGGAAGTGGAACAACGACGCGGTCATTGGCGAAATTACCGACGAACTTTTGCGCAAAGACCGCCAAGACGCTCTTGAGCTCATTCAAGGCTGTCTCGAAATGGATGTCGACAAGCGATGGACCATCCGTGATATTCTCGGATGTTCTTGGCTGCAAGAGGTGGCCGAGGCCTCAGAGGAAAGCTCACCAGAATCTGCGTGGAGACTTTGAACATCTCTTTTTTCAGCTCCTCCTCTCTACCATCAACTTGAAATCTTGAAAGATGTGATACGATGGTTTTTTAACTTGCATTTTCCGTTCTTGTTGTCTTTTCTATTGCTGGCGCCTTCTTCAATGAGCGCTGGTGTTTTGGGGATTTTCAAAGACGTGATACCCATTCGTTTTGGCAATGTATAACTGCCTTTTTTCGGCTCATTCTCTCTTTTTTTCTTGCTTTTTTGGGATGTGTTTTGATTCGGAAATTCTCGGTTGCAAGGCATCATTGAGTTGGCTTGATACGATATTATATGATACGATGGGACTGATATGGATAATGATTTTATGCGGACGGGATGGGCAAGCAAGGCGTTTGTTTGTTGGTTTTTTTTTTTTTTTTTTTTTTTTTTTTTTTTTTTCTCCTTTCTCTCTTCGGGATATGTCTTTTCTTTCAGCTGGTTTCTCTTGTGTACTTTATATCCTGCGGATCTGGGCTCTTCTTTTCTTGCTGATATCCCATCTACGATTTCTCCGCTCATGTTCACTGGCTTTTATTCTCGGTTTCTATTCTCGTGTCTGGGCGGCAGGTTTCTACCTAGATATAAATTGCAAACATTTCTCGAGCCATCGATTCTTCTCGGAGACCCAGACGTATGCACACATGCACAGAACAATTAATGTATCCACGGATATCGGAGACCATAGTTTTCACGAGAGGAACATACATATCCAACAGGGGCTATTTATACATGTAAAAATGCTAACAAAAACAAGGAACGAGGGAACCGCAAGCTCCATGAGAAGGACTCGATTCACACACTTCTAAAACAATAACCCCGGCAGACTCCAACGGCCTACCAAAGCCTGTTCTCCGGCAACACCTTCTCCTTCTTCGTACCGGCAGCAGACTTCCGCTCCTCTGGCGAACGGAAGAACAAACTGGGTCCCTCCATGGGCTTCAGCAGATGCGCCAAGTACCCACGGTGTGCCGGATCACGGTAATACTCAATATCACGACGGCGGGTAGGATCCGGCAAACGATACTCGAAGCCCATGGCCTTCATCACGGTCTCCTCAGACAAGTCGCCCGGCACCCTGGCAGCCTCGAGGAGACCCTTGGAGCCGCTTTCAGCAGACCAGGCCATGGAGATGAAAGGGTGCGACTTGCGGTCGAGGATGTGGCGGATGGCGGCGCGGGTGTAGAAGCGGGTTGCGACGGAGCCGCCGGCAGCCTCGACGGCGGCGATGGCGGAGGCAGAGGCGCGGCTGACGACGAGGTGGATGGGTTGCTTGAGGGCGGAGGCGCCGCCGGCGCCGAGGAGTTTCACGCCGTCTCTGGTCTCGTGGATGCAGTTTGATTGACTCAGTTCGCGGACTGTGATGGGGCGGGCTGGGTCGATGCGGCCTTGGTCGATCCAAGATTGGATGCGGTCGAGATTGACGGGGGCCAGGTCGATGGCGAAACTGGGGGATATCAATGTTAGCAGGTTGGAGTGTTCAAGCTCGATGCAGGAGAATCCATCGAGAAGAGAGACGAGGGTCAAAAGAGGGAAGGGCATACATGTTCGGAGCCCCCCGTTCACCATGGACGACAATGTCGGGCGTTTGTCCACCATTGAAGCCGGCTGGCACCTTTCCGTGCTGTTTCTGACCCTTGTGACCACGTCCAGAGGTCTTACCCTTGCCGGAGGCAGGACCACGACCGCGTCGGATGCGCTTATTGTAGGCGGAGGCATTGTCGGAGAGGGAGGACAGGATAGATGCGTTGCGGGATTGTTGAAACGGCGGGACTAAAAATGCCAGAGGAGAAGACTGTTGGAATGGGCGGGCAATGAACTGCTGTAGCTGCGTGGGCAGCGCCATCAATCGGGGCGCCATGGTGGGCATAGGCTGGTTGAGGGTGTTCGGGGTGCGGACAACGGAGATCTTTGATGGAGGGCGGAGAAATGTCGGACCGGGCCCTGCGTGATTCCAGTCACCCACGTTACGACTGGCCAATCAGCGAGATATTTTACATGCACTTCGAAAGTTGGCAATCTTTCCTCCAGTTTCTTTCAAGTGCAAACCCCAAGGGGTATTCACTACATAAAATCTACTAAAAATCCACACAGGAAAATCAGAGTATGAGGAAGAAATCGAATTTCTTGGGATGCTGCAAGACTTCTGTCTGCGAGATTAAACGCCATATCATGCAAATGCAACCATAGCAATGTCCAGTTGTCAAGCAAAAGAAATGAACGCCTTGTATGCCATCCCCAAACCAGCGACATCTCCCCCAGGGGGGAAGGCGAACACCGAAAACCATTCTAGCTTTGAACGCCAGATGAATGCTAGACACGATAATGAAGAGGTAAATCTGTACACGAATAGAGAAATAGTCGAGCAACAGGAAGCAAAGGGGATGGTAAACGATGTACAACGAAGGGTAAGAGTTTTGTTTTCGTGAGAGAAATCGTAGACACGGTCAATTCGTCAAGTGGAGAGGCGATTGGAGAGCGAATCAGCCCGAGAAAGTCTGGGCGGAAGGGTAGAAGGGTTGGTAGGAACCCTGGTTCCAGGCCTCGGGCTGGATGTAGGGAAGGAGGCCCGTCTTGCGGTCAGCAGAGCCTTTGCCCAGCGGCTGGTAGTGCATGTGGTCGAAGGGAACACTGCGCTGCTGCTGGAGAGAAGTGGACGGGGGCGGGATCAGCAGGGTATGGACCGAGCGAACAGGCCGGTAGGGAGAGTTGCGGTTGGCCAGGAAGAAAGATGGGGAGAGATGAGTCTGGGGAGTGTGGACGGAATAGGCGGAGACGGCGGGCGAGATCGTCGAGGACGAGATACCATACGGACTTTGGTGGTGAGGGGTATTGTAGAGGCCAGAGGCCACCGGTGGCAGCGTGGCAGGGGGCATCGGCTGAGCCCAGGTGGAGGACCGGTTGTATGCCGGAGGCATAACAGCCGGAACAGGCAACTGAGAGACTGGTGTCGATGGGAGAGCCTGAGGCATCGGGTTCGATGTAGGAGGCAGATTCGGGGGAGGCAGACGAGAGAGAGCTCCGGCTACTGGTGCAACAGGAGCAGAGATCGGGGTGACCACGGGCGGAAGAGTCGGAATGGCATTCATGGCCGTGGAGGGGATGCTAAGAGAAGGGTTTCCAGGGGTTCGGGCCACTCGCTTGGTGGGTTGCACCTCCGCGTCGTCCTCGCGGCTGCGCTTGCGGGGTGCTCCTGTGGGAGCCTCATGGGAAGAGACCGGATAGGGCAGTCCAGGGACCGGCATGTACCAGTTTGGCTGTAACGGAGGTCGAAGTGCATCGCTCGGGGGCGAGGGCAACTTGGTGGGCGACTGGGGCTGGTACCGGGGCGGCGAGACACGCAGAGCGGGAGTCGGGGTATCCGTTTCGACGGGGAGCGTGGACGCCTGGTTGAAGTAGTCGCCGAAGAGACCCAGCTTGGTGTGCCAGCGATCCCACTCTGCCTCTGAGGCAAACAGATCGTAGCGAATATTGCTGAGGAATTCCACCTCCATGACGTGAATCTCCTGCACCGCGATGCCCGAGACCTCGGCCCATGTCTTATTGGTGTAAGTGTTATCGTCCAAGACTGGAGATGAGTCAGCATGTAAATCCAATCACCGCCAATATCCCCAAGGCGGTCAAGCGATAAGAGAACACCCACATTTATTGCCTAACATTAGCGCGACCGTCATCAACCGGAATTCACTGCCTTTCTTGCCCTTGACGCCGGAATTGAATTTCTTGAGCCGGTAAACAAATAGCAAGGCCAGCAGAATCACGTTCTGGCTCACTTGCGTGGTGGAGAGGAGGGTGGCCACCCATTTTTGGAACCCGGACGTGGGAATGGCTTCGGCAACGAGGGAGGGCACGGGGTGTTTGTGATCTTCAATGGCTTGCAGCTTGGACGTCTTTTCAAACCAGAACAGACAGGTCATCTATAGTCATGGCGAGTTAGGATCATCTGCTCGCACCTAGTCCCATCATGTTTTCCAGTGCTTACCTGAGCGGCAAACTCGGCAAGATTGCCCTTGCTGTGGTTAATGGATGAAGGAATCCGCAATTGTGAACCTGCATTCGTGCCGGAGGATTTCTTCTGAGTCCGATCTGTGGCCGTTTCCTTCACCGGAGCGGCGTAGTTATTTTGATGTTTCATGGCTGCCCCCATCGAAGTCGAAATGGCATCGACATGAGGCCGGGAGTGGGGGTAGAGGTGCGAGGGCATGCCGTGCGGTTTCCCTCCGTAAGCCATGGATGGAATGGCATTGTAGGTCACCCCAGTCATGTCGCCGGGAGGAGTTGGGAGACCGTCCCGGAAGGGAGCAGTCCAGTTCGAGCCCGAGGACCCAACGGCCGGTTTGGGTGGACGGTGTTCGTGGGGGGTCAGGTTGTAGGTTGGAGTGATCGAGCCCAGCAGTGAGAATTGATGGCCGGGCGTTGGTCGAAACATGGGGATAGCAGCGGGGAAGAAGGCTGGGAGACAAGTCGACACATGTGGGATCGTGGTCCGGCTCAGCTTTTTCTTTTTAGAGAAAGCAGCAGGGTCGACAGGACAAGTGAGCCGAAGTGGATGATTCAGAGACCCATGCCCGTATAATATGTGGGAAAGGAAGGTTGAAAGGAAGAGAGAGGATGCTTGAAAACGAAGACGTCGGATCCAATTGAAAGGCAGAATCAAGGGCGAGTGAAAGCCAGGTGGATCCAAGGGCGACCAGTGCTCGTGATCGAAGGCTGGAGGCGCAGAGAGTAGAAGAGCAGGTCAAGGGCCGGACGTGCTTTCTTCACAGAGGGGCAAAAGAATGATGTATATGGAAACGGCCAGGGAGCATCGAAGCGGACTAAACCAGCTTGGACGATGGGGGGGGGGAAGGAACCACGGGGAGCGTGGGCCAGTCAGCGTGTGTTCACAAGTAAATGGGTAGAGGAACGTTCCCGGGCTAGGGAAGTATATTAGTGGAATAAATGAAAAGAAATAAACCCCAGCAGGGAAAATCAAAAATACCATGAAGGATGAAGTCAAGGCATCATGTCTTTTACAGGCTACAGGCGAGC
This sequence comes from Penicillium hispanicum, assembly GCF_028827665.1. Lineage (NCBI taxonomy): Eukaryota > Fungi > Ascomycota > Eurotiomycetes > Eurotiales > Aspergillaceae > Penicillium > Penicillium hispanicum. Next base: position 2,212,296 of record NW_026623198.1, on the reverse strand, counting down.
CAGGGTAACTGAGGTAGAGACCCATCCGGCGGCCATACGGGACAGAGTTTGAGCCGGACGCAGGTCCAGGCTGATCCTCTCGTTTGCCGGGACAATCTAGATTGGATACTAGAGAAGGGAAGGGGGGACACATAATTCAGTGGAAAATTAGGATCTAGTAAGGACTCTGAAAGTCACTAAAAAAGAAAAATCCACAAAAGGCCAAATACCGGTTGATGTCAGAGCCCCCCGAGATGCGCTAAAAAGGGTAGGTCGCAGAGAGTAATGTTGGCGTGTATAGAGCGGAGCCAGACGGAGGTTGACTGAGTCTGGCGTAGCGCGGGTTCGGAAGGGATGCGCAGGGAGAAAGTGACTGGACTCCGGGTGTTGAGGGCGGAGGGCGCGGGCGTGTGGGTGTGGAAAATGGGGATTCCACTTACAGGGTAAAAAAAAAAAAAATGAAAAACCTGAACAAAAAAAAAAAACTTGGTTCCAAGAAAAAAAAGTGGAAAATCGAATGGAACAGACGGAACAGCATGATTCGGAGGACAGATCCAGCAACATATCAGATCCAATAATCAGGCTGAGCGTCGTTACAGTGGGTAATTTACTGTCTTCTATACACCAGGTTACACCCAGCATACACATGTATTATTGGACTTTGACGATGGATCTATATATACGGCTACCATATGGAGATAATCATTGGTATCATCGCTTTCATCTTCCTTATTACCACCGAAATGGAATCATGAAAAAAAGAAAAGAAAGTCAAAGTCAAAATACAATGTCCCATCTGTGACTTGGACTAGGTATGTACGCCTCCGTCCTGCACAGGCTCCGTAAAAGGGGAATGGGGGTAGGGGGGGCAAAGAGGGAAAACAGCAGGGTTTGAAGTGGCTGATCACTAGTTCGGCGTCACCAGGCGGAAACGAAGGGAATGGACAGGCCGATCTTTTGCTGCTTTGAGCCCCAGGGCGTCCCCAGCGTGACCCAGTACTGACCCAGTACTGACCCAGCGTGACAGTGATACCCGTCACAAAAAGCCCCAACCGACTATGGCCAGCACAGCAATGCGTGCGAGTAGGGGGGGGACGAAGACCATCACGGCGTAAGAATGGCGTATGTAAGGATCAGGCATTCGATGGCACTGACCAATCAGCACCCACCAGATCCGTTTGGCGGAATTCCAGGATGCGAGGCTCCACTGCCATCCTGACTAAGTCCAAAGCGACCGGATGCGAAGATCGATGCTTCTAGGACGAGAGCAGACGGAGCCGACGGAGTTGCCTGGTTACCCGGTGACTAATCGCGTACCCCCCGACCGGCTGTTAGCCGCTCTGCCAGCACTCTGATTGGCCTGTCGTGTCGCTTTTTTGGCCTCCCTTAGCTGCTGCTAGTCTCTCGCCTCTGTATTTTCCGCCCGTCCCATTCCTCCGGCCATGGATCGCTGTTAGAGTAGCACTTTGCACTCTCGGCTCTGCTCCGCTCTCCAGCTGCTGTGATATGGAGGATTGGCTTATACGAGGAACTATATTGGACCCAAGAAATTATGGTACATGCACTGTTCTTGTCGCTCTCTCCCGGCCGACTTGCCTTTTACTCTTTTTTCTTTCTTTTTTGCTTTTTTTTAGTCTGTTTCTCTTCATTTCTTTTTTTTTTCTCTTTTGCCTGTTGAGTACATAGTCTATGCACCGGGGCTCAGATTGCAGGGGAGTTGGGAATGGTCGACCAAGACCAATTTGATAGTCCCGGGCCTCTTGGGTCCAAAAGCCACGGAGGCGGGCGCCTCTCATTCGCCCAAACACCATGCAACCACCTGCGCTGGCGGGTGTCCTTGCAAGCGCCCTGCGACACCCGGAAACAATGCGCTCTCGTTTGCCCGGGTCGAGAAACCCGGTTCGCCCCAGCCTCGCCGGAGTGTTGTTGCACCTGTGATTCATGACTCTGATTTGCAGGGGGTCATCGTCATGGTACAGCGGAACAGCGGGATACGCACGGAGTCTGCTGAGTGCAGATAGTATACGGGCTGGCCGACCCGGGTACTACGCGCAGTCGAGGTCGCCCGCGTGGACCAGCTCGTCTCTATTGGGAAGGCTAATAGGGCCTTCGACGCGTACTGCCGCCTGGTCGAGTCTCTCCCTTCCCAACGCAGTAAAAGACCGTGTGCACGCACCGTAGTGATCGATTCGAACCGTCCCATGTCACGAACCACTCTGCTACACCGACGCCGCATACGAGTCTCTCCATTTTCATCTTTTTTTTTTTGGCGATGGCGAATCCTCCGTACTAGGGCGACTGGAGAAGGGGGGGTTCGCGCGTAAGGTCGGCAACAAGAAAAAACGAAAAAAAGAGGGCCGATTCCGGTTATCATGCCACGAGAAAGTGAAACCTGGATGGAGAAACGAACCTTGGGATCTGTACAAATCACGTTTTCGTGATGGTCAACTGGAGACGGCGTTCAGCGTCGGGATTGGGTACGATCTGGCCGGAGAAATGGGAACCGCAATCGACTCGTCAGTGCCCACTTTTCCTCTTCCCTTTCGTCCATTCCGCGCCTCTTGTCCTTTCGCCTTCGCCGCGCTTTCACCTTCGTTCGGCTTCGTCTTGGTGTTTCCAGAACCCCAGATGGTGTTGCGGTGGGGCGGTGGCTGGGCGAGAAACAGACGATCTATTCGATGATCTCGTCCTCGCACGGAGCAGGGGGGGGGGGCAATAATCCCGCGCGGAGTTAACGCGGTGCGAGACTTGTCACAGCCCTCGCTTGGGACTCTCTTGGGTCCTGACGACAGCGTGAGGCCCTCGCCCTAGATAGTTTCCAGTAAGTCACCCCTCCTTGGCCCGATCTACACGCTGACTTCTCGTTCTCTTCCACACCCCTACCACATTCGCCCCGTGGACCTCTCGCACGTCCCCAGGGTGGGGGACACACAAGGGAAATTGACACTATGTACGTTCCCAAATGGATCCTCCCCTTTCATTGCCACACGAGTATCCCGGTTGCGGTCCTGCCGAGTTCCATTTCGAGTCTTGAGAGGCCCGGCAGAGAAATGAATCCCAACCTTCCTCCGAGCGCACCACTTGTGCTCCACATGGAGTCGCAGATTCATTTCCGCCCCCCCCCCCCCCCCAAATGAGGCGTCAGCTGTGTCCGGTACGACCTGCAGTCGGGCAGTCACAAGGACGCATCATGTCTTCTTTTCTGTTCGCCTCCGGAAGAGCACCTCCTGAATTATCGGCCGATCGAGCCAAGTCTAGGTGGAGGTCTGTAAATTGTAGCGGACGGGTGAAGAACATACCCGAAACGATGGCCGAGGTCTGGTTCTATACAGTACTTCCTCATATGGAGTATACGGGACGGATCAGGCTTAGGATTCGGCGCCCTCGAATTCCACCGATGATCACAGGCGGGTTCGACACTCGACTATATTGGCGCATGCAGGCTGACCGCGACCGCCACGGTCGTGATACTCGGGGGCCGTCATCGGCGCTCCTTTGCGCCCGCCCACTACCACTCTAGCCCTTCTCTCTTCATCTGCGGAATCATCGCCTATCGTGGAAGTCATCCGAGCTCTCGTTTTGGCATCACCAGCGAGAGTCATGGGAACTTTACCACTACGTAGGACGGAATACCTGCGATGTACATACTTCCACTCCGCAGGACTTGCGTGCCGGCAGCCTGGTTGGCGCCGCGCAATGGTGATGACAGATGTCTCCAATCCTCTCCGTCTAGACACGCTCAGGAGTCACTCGGGAGTCACTCGGTCGCCATTCGGTAGCATGAAGTCCGCCGGGACATCGCTATAACTCACATCACGATGATTACAGGCGTTTCTGGTCCAAATCAGCAAAAGCTGAAGCCGATCTCTCACCCTCCCTGCCGATAGAATCCTCCGTACACGTCGTCCCTTCCCATGATTGTAACCAGGTAACCATTTGTCCGGGCCCAACTTTTGGCTCAGCCCGTCGTAACCCAACCTCTTCACCTCCCTTTCGCCTTGAAGCTCATCATTACACAGCACCACCGGGCGGGGCTTGGATTCCGTGCATCAACATCCCGGCCTCCAATTCCCATCGAGGGACAGCTAACCTATCTCATGCGTCCGTGGCCCGTCTCGCCGAGGCTAGGGCGTAGGATTTGCGAGCCGTCCAATTTTGCCCATTTGATGCCAACCGAATGTCCCCCAAGTGCCGCTGCCGCAACCGCAATTTCTCGACCGACTCGCTTTGCGCCCTCTTTCCCGGTCAGGCTCCTTGCATCTCGACCCGGTCCTTGCGGCTGGGGACCAAATGCCCGCGAGAACGGGGCGAGAGCTCCGTATGGGGATGGCTTCGGCGACGTGTGCTGTAACGTGTAGGATTTGTCGAACCAGAAACCCCCGAAGCAAAGATTGCAGCCAGACCATCCAATACTATGACCTCGCATTCCTCCGAGGCGGGTGTTCCATCCTGTAGACGTCGTAACTATACATAGTACTACTGCTACTGCTGCTCTCTCACTATAGTATCGGCCATGACTGGGTCGCGTTTTGGACCCCTGCTCATGAGTTGGGACCCATCGTGCACAGCGCCCCCTTTGCACATCGCACAAGCCATCCTGACGATCCTTGAAGGTCTGCTGCGCCCGAATGCCACGACTCAACTCTCCCGTTGTTTCTCCTCCGGTGGGTATCAGATTAACGCGGTCAGACACTCGGCCTAGCGTCATTCCTCCCTCACCCTCTCCCGCCAGGCACCCCGAGGTTCTGTCCACTCCATCCGGTCGAGGCGGGAGTCCCGGGATACCTGGGGTCCGCGAGAGAGGATCGTCGCCCCCTCCGTCGGCAGCTGTGGGTGTGGATGTGGAATGGTGTGGGTGTGCAAGCAGCGTGTGCGCGCCCCTCTGAGCCAGGGGGGTTTGTCAAATGACATGGGTTCGGTGCGAGGGAGAGTCGCAAAGCAGGATGACTCGTCTGTACGGTGGGAAGTGAAAGCAGAGATCGTTCAAGCCGAGACCATTTTTGTTGTGGTTTTCCCTTTTTGGCTTTCTTTTTTTTTTCACCTGGCTCTCAGGGTCAACTGCTGGATGTGTCCCTGTCCCATCGTGTATGCAGATGGTACGAATGGACCCGGTCTCTCCTCTCGTGAGACACGCACACGGACTGCAGGCGGTTCGAGACAAAGGGGGATCGCGGGATCCAACGCAGGTCGCAGAAAGGCAACAAAGACCAGGCTGGAAGGGGGTCGAGACCCGTTGGAGGCATGGATTCACAATCCAGAACTATCGGTCTTCCTGGCGCAGGGGCCAAAGCTGGTCAACCGTCTATGCTACTGTAGACGACTGACTCCACAAGTACTGTACATTACAATGACTATCCTGACTTGCGCCCGCACTTGGTCACTATGAAATGTTTCATTGGATGTTATAGCACAAAGGCAACTATGTATCGTGCTCCCAATACCGATACGCGGGAGACTCCGATGGAATGAAAGATGAGATATACATACTACTAGAATCATCGGATTTGATCGCCTCTAAGCACCAACTCATGTCAGACTTGATCCGCGGGCGTTTTGGGATGCAATGGAGGATGATTGAGTGTATTGGCAAATGAGAATCGCCTCTCGCAGTGCAGTGCCCCCGATCATCGTCATGATCATGGATCATGACCAGGTCAGATTATGTACGTGGAAGAAGTCGCCTTCTGGATGATCATTGGAGGATAGTTGTGGGGGACAGCGTCGATTACGTCGCGGACGCCCAAAGCTAAGATTAGCCATTGGAACATTGAATACATCCAGCATTAGTTTTGGGGTCTAGAGCTCCGTCGAATCATCGTGCAGTCGTGGCGGTCGCAGCCTGGGACGAGCATCCCAGACTGTCGGGGCGCACTGCAATCCGGAGATTGGCTTGTGATGTCCATTCCGATTCTTATTATTCTGCCTGCGACCAGACTTGGTGGAGGCACCAAGGCGGCCAGCTTCACGCGCCCCGCTGCGAGAAACTCGTGTGTACTTCGGAGTACCTCACGATACTATGGATGCTGCATGCACTTTCCGCGTACTCGGGACTTCGGCCCAGACGTGCAGAGGATCACATTCCCGTCCACATCCGGATGCCGCCACTTCCCACCTTCCACTCTCCAAGCTGCGAACCCCCTCACCCCGATGGAGTCATCCACCGCGGCTCGCTAGACCCGATCGGTTCCGCCTATGTCCTCGCGTCTTGTGTTTCGCCGTGGCGCAGGTGTTGCAAAATGCCAGGTACAGCCCCGACCTGCTGGCCTCGTTTCCAACCGAGCGCCGGCACGATGTGGTTCTCCCACCCTACCGTCCGAAGCCTCTCTGCCGGTGATTCCTGCTGAATGCGTAATGCAGACGATGATCACCGCCATCGTACTGCTGGGCAGTGCTGGGACGAGACTCTCGACCGAATCCGTCCAGCGGGTGTTCCCCGTACTCTACTCGATTCTACTCTACGTGCACCGCGCTGGAGGCGACCACGCCCAATGAACGAACCAGAGCACTGGTACAGCACTGCTTTCCGGGCCCATTATCCCGGATATCACCAGTGCGAACCTTGCGACATCCAATTCTTCACCGATGACCCCATCGGTGACGGGCAGTGCAGTGGCGGATTCCCTCAGATCTGGACCGTGGATGGACCGGGGGAGCACGTATGTCACCAGTGCCTCGATATCGCTGATCGCTGAATCGCAGCAACGCACCTGCGCAGTCGTGTCCCGATCGTATCTCGACAGTAACCGCACGTCCACGGAGAAGCAACACGATGCGTAGATGTCAAAGTTGGGAACGTCCAATCATGCATCCGTCCAGCGAGAGTTTGACCTCCTCCCGTTTCCTTTTCGCATCCTGGTATTTTTGCATTTGGGGCTTTTGGCTCGCTCGGCGCTGCTCTGCAGCTCATCTGGAGGCTGGCTGGGCTGACGACATTCAAAACTACTCCCGGGTACAGTCGCCAGGGTATCAAGCCCCCTCTCCCCGTCGACGCGCCCGGTCGCTTGCGACGGGCATCCAGTCGGGCCCGTCTAGCCCCTGGCCGGTCTGCACCGCCGGCGTAACGGCTGCGCTGAAGCTGGTGTTTCGCAACGTCTCGGCAAGCGCGCGTTGCATCCGACCCGCTCGCCTTCCCGTAATATAGGCATCGTGTCCTTTGTGAACTCACCCGGGTGTTTGGGGGGTTTGTCTACCCAGTCGCCCTGTTTTTCCAAATCGCGCCCGCTGCCTACATGCGAGTTGGTGATCGGAGCAAGAGCCGTTTCTGGGCGGCATTTTTGGTGCTTGGTTGCCTGTTGACTGCTCAGCTCGCCCGAATCGCTGGGGTTGATACCCTTTGACGTACCTGGCCTTGCTTTGCGGCTACTTTCGGAGCGCTCGCCGGAGTCAGACAGTCTCGAAGGCTGCTGGTCTACCTCGACTAGAGCAGAACCCGAGGTCCATTCTCGATGAGAATTGCACCTTCTCGACCTCACGAAATTGAAGGGACGGGGTCTGAGCAGGTGGGCATCGGCCATGCTAGCCATGGCCTGAACAGCGGCTATTCAATGAGTATTCTATGTACTTTTGACGTTGACAGACGTCTCGATGCTCACGCACCTGAACAGGTGAACAGGTATTCACCAGTCATCATGGCCTGGCTGAATTAATCAAAATGTCCAGATCTTGCCATCTGGTTCGTTTGCCGTGGCCTCCAACTGTCCGGCGGTCTGCCGTTCAAATCGGCTCTTCTCGGTGCCTTGAAGTTGGCTATTGAAGACTAGACTTCACATGCGTTCATATACTAACTAGCAGCCACTTCCGTCGAAATGTCCTGTCGGTGCATTATCCTTTTTTGGGATTTTGTGTACCTGGGTTCGTCTCTTCTGCATCTCGGGGTTTTTACTGCAGCAGTGGTCAATCATGAATGCTGTTGGGATCATATGGGTTTCGTAGAATGCCGGGGCTTTAGTCTCTGCCCACGATGGTGAATTCTTTGTTAGCCAGCCAATCTCGGATTAAAACTATACAACGAGCTTCCAAAGCTCAGGATAACTGAATTCTTGAGAAACATCCTATTCAGAAAATAAATAGATTGGTGTATCGATGATAACTCGATCAATCACTACGCAACGACAACCTCGGAATGTAGAGACGGCTGCAGCCAGTGAGTTTCCCCTTTCCTTTTTCTACTACTTCTCTTTGCACGTCCAGGAAACTCGCAATTCCGATCCAGCAGCCCAATCTCCACAAGCAACTGTCACACAGGCAAACGCAACAGCATACGCGATGCAAAACCGACCAGAAGCGAACATCCCTTGCACCACGCTGACCTCACAATCACCATCCACCACGGAGTCGGACTCTTCGAATCCCCGGAGAGACCTCCCTCCTGCACAATGCACAAGGCACGTTGACCGGTGCATGTGCAGGATCCATCATGAGTCGACCGACACCACTCCCCTCGGCAGATAATGTCATGCCATGCACATATGCACAACGCGGTATAGCCAGCCTCGAACCGGCGAGTCCCAGCCTTGCTTCTTGTCCGCACAGGAATGGGCATTGGGCCTGGTGCGTTTGGAACGGGGCTGGGCTGCAGCTCGGAGGATATATGATATATCACAGCTGGAGAGCCCCGCTGCATCGGAGGTTTATATTCCAGCGCCATGGATGGAAACGGATCATCCATAGCAGTGTGGGATGTGTGGGGGATACTAGGTATAGTATGTTTGGGTAGTATAGTATAGCACCCTGGATATACATACATCCACAGCACATCTAGTGCTGGTGGCAGCAATATCAAACCATTGCCGTTAGGGCCAAGTCAAACGTCTGCCTGGGCCGGCTCAAAGGTAGACCCGTCTGGCTTGATCATCTGTCTGGTTGACAGCGCGCTCCTTCATCCAGGAATGTAACCGGTCCCAGTCGACGCACGTTGAGAGTTTATCAGCGGCGATGGCTAGTCTGGTGGTCGTCGTTTTGTCCTATCTTAGCGTCGTCACCGAGGTATCGGGGTGGCAGAGGAGGGTTCGACGGAGCTCGTCGATGCAGTGTACTGGGGATATATTAGCTTGTTTCCGGGTCGTTGACGACTTGTCTCTGGTTATGGCGTGACTCACCGATTAGTGCTGCAGCTTGTCCTTTTCGGCTTGGTTGGCGCCGAGGTAATAGTGGTCCATGAAGACGTATTTGGAGAGGCGTTTCTGATATCTCGGTCAATACCGGGCCATGCACTAGACGGCTCGTGGGGGACGATGTAGCTCACGAGGCAATGGAGATCATGACTAACGCCGAGACCAGTGGCGTATCCACCATTGTGAAGATGTATGACCCAGTCTCGTTCGAGAGTTGTCGGTTTACCTCGTTCGAGATGTGACATTTCCTCTTCGGAAATCCGGATCAGAGTGCCTGTTGGAGTATATGAGGATTTGTCCGCTTGCAATGCAGTCTCCCACTGCTGTAAGGTGCCTTTGGCGGGCGAGTATCTTGTAGCAACCGGGACCATGACCCGTCCAGCTTTTCTCCTGGCGGCGCCATGAAGTTCTCGTCCATCGTCTAGATAGTCCGGTTCTCGAAACTGATTGCATCATTCGCCGGCGCTGGGAGGATTTCTCAGCGCACGAGTCTTGCACGTTTTCGGGAGTGTTTCGCACGCACAAGTATGTCCAGGAGACGTGTTGGCATTGGATCGCCTTGTCCGGCTGGGCCAAATATTGAGCGACGATAAGGCCCAGCTGGCCCAACTTCACGATCGCAGCTAGAGGGCAGAAGACCCATGTTCGCCAGCGCGTCGACCCACTGGGTGTCGGTGACAAATCCTCTGTTGCGAGCCTTGGAGGAGCGCCAGCAAATGACTCGAGCACATCATAGAGAAAGGATTTGGATTCCTCGGACGCCATTGTTGAACACCGTGAGCAAGGCAGCCTGCCCGCAAGCAGATATATACTCCACAGACTCACCTGAAGAATCCACCGCGCATTGCAAGGCGAGCAGTAGATGACCAGCAGAGTGGGAAGCATCCATGGACGAGAGGATCTCCACGGCGGGCCTGAGATCGACGGCTGTCAGCCCCATCGGCCATCCGCCCCCAATCTTTATCATTCTTCAAGCCCAACCGGGGAACCTGCATGGTTGTTGCATCGCCTTCGGCCCCTGATTTGCACGCCCAATGCTTGCTTCTAAGCGATCTCCCTCGGCGCATACTCGATGCAGAAATCCACCTGCAACAGTGTGATACAGCGCAAGGCCCCCAATCACATTCCGCGTCCCCCAATCGCACGTGCCGCCCTGCCTGCCTGGAGCGGAGTGGTTACATGGCCGCGCATCCTCATCTCCTCGTCGACCCCTCGACTGCCTCGTCCGCGCTCTTATATATAGCTAGCCAAGCATCCGGATCGTCGTTTCTTGTCGCCATATACCATCCATCCCCCCAATTGCATCTGGATCCCGATTTGCTCGCCCTCCAACCATCATGCATCTCTTGAAACTTCCTCTGATCGCCCTGTGCCTGTCCACGGGCGTCCTGGCGGCACCGCTGGAGAACACCGGTTAGTATTCTGCCCCGCTGTTGCGTTTCTTGTTTCTCATGCAAAGCTTGTAGCTCGCACTGCTGGCTCCGTGCTCGATCCTCTGGGTGCATCTGGCCAGGTTGCCAAGCGCGAGGAAGACAGTGGTGATTCTTCCCATGTCTGGTGGTCCTCCTCGTCCAAGCGTGACGAGGACGGGGACAGTGATTCCAAGCTTAGGTGGTGGCACAGCAAGCGCGAGGACGATAGCTCGGACAGCGGCGGTTCCTCGCATGCCTGGTGGTCCTCCTCTTCGAAGCGTGACGAGATCGGGGATAGTGATGCCAAGCCTAAGTGGTGGCATAGCAAGCGCGAGGACGCTAGCTCGGACGGTGGTGACGTGTCGCATGCCTGGTGGTCTTCTACTTCCAAGCGCGAGGAGGACAGCGGTGACTCGACGCATGCCTGGTGGTCCTCCAAGCGGGCTGAGGCCAATTCCTAGTAGGATCCTGGTCAAACCCTAATTGCGCCTCACGTCCTGGTCGCCACGGGACATTACAGGAGTTCTCTGGAGTTCTTTTGTTGGAGGAGCATGTGTGTGATGCCAGTGGATCCAGTTCTTGATGGATACGCCGACAACGGGGGATGCTATATAGATGAACCGCTTCAGCATTAGATCCTTGGGTAGTGGAGGTAGTGACAACGCGAATTGGTTATCCGACATATCAAGTGTCTCAAGATACGAGTAGTGAAAACCAAGTACGCGCCGATCGAAGTCCAGTTCATTTCTCATTTCAATGTACGAATCACCATACCTTGAGTCGGTGCAGATCCCTCCAAGGGCGGGCGATCACCCGAACTGGGGCGCCCGAGTGCATGATTCTTAGCGCGCCATTTGAGGAGTTTGGGGGCCTTGAATGCACTCTTGGATCAATCACAGTCCGGTATAGATTGGGCCCCCCTTTGACCCGTGGTTGCATGTTCATCACCCGATTGCCGTCGCGACCATATCTTACCACCTACACCTTCCCTTTACTGATAGCGTCGCGTTCGGGGAGCCTGATTGTTCCTCCCTGTTATATGACGCCACTCTCGTCTTGTAACCATAGGGTCTCCATTGACTTCGACACATCGTGAGAGGGGTTCATCTGGGCTCCCACCGCTCTTTTCAAGATGGGTAATTTCTGGCCGCACTTGTGGCCGGCAAGAAGGGCTGTCCAGTACAGGGAAATCGATCAGCAAAGCGAGGAACTCGCCAACGACCCTTTGGAGAAACAACCCACCACTCGATGGAATAAGAGAGATCTGATCGCGATCATTGGAATTGTTGCTACCATCTGCACCTCCATCGCAGTCATCTTAACCATTCGATTTGCGACTTCAGAACGCGCTCTGCGGTCGCCAGAAAGCTTCTTCCCCAAATGTGAGAATGAAGCAACCGCCAGATACCTCGTCGCGGCCACTAACCTGTCCATGATATGTCTAGTTTCTCACGCGCGAACGTCATTTGTCGACGAGGATGCCTTCTTGGACGAGGGCCCGGTCGGAGACGAAGCATGGAACAGCATGATGCCGCGTGCGTTTGAACGCTCTCCCTCGGAATGCCTTGATCAGCAGCAACTCCGCCTACTGACCGTGAAACATGCACCCATTTAGTTGGCGATGGCTACGTCGGAATCCCACACCCAAGAAACTACAATCTCAATGCCAGTATGCTTGTGACGCGCAAGGGAGTGCCCGATCCGCAGGGGACGGAATTGTATGGGACATCGATCACTCATCAGTTGCATTGCCTCGGCATGCTGAGGTCGGCGCTCGTCGCGTACCGCAAAGGGGACGAACCGATGGACCACGACGCCAAGCACCTCACGCACTGCTTGAATTACAGTAAGTGGCGAGCAATTGAATACTCAGTGCCCGGCTGACCAGCTGTCTAGTTCGACAAGGAATCCTTTGCGCAGGTAAGAAACACCCCTCCGTGTCGCCATTTCAAGCATTGACACGGTCTAGGGGACACCACTTTAGAGCCTGCCTCCGGAAAAGTGGTCATCAATGGTGAACTGACAACCACGTTCACTGGAGAAGGAGCGGTACATCAATGTAAAGATTGGTCTTCGGTGAAGGACTTCCTCACTGAGAAGCGGGTGGACAACTCGAGATCATCCATTGCAGGCGCATAATTCAACTGCGATGACGCCTCTGAACATGTATTTCTTTACTAATGATTCAATGACACACTTATAGTAGACTTTTCAAGACTCCGTTCTTCTTTCTTGCCTGGCCCTCCAAGGGCTGTTCCCGGAAGGCATTGCATCTGCTCGGAGACGCCGTCGACATGATACACAACGAGGATATCAAAAGCCATTTCAGATCCCAAAATCATTCAGGCCTTCCCATCTACGACATAGTCCCCTGGTTTCTACTATGGGCTATCCGCAATTGCGTGCCGTAAGCCCTAGTGCCAAATCGATCTTCCCGTCGACCAGGCGCTTTCCCAGGATGAGGAATCCTAGTCGCGAGAGCGTGTCAGTTACGTCTCACGACGCATTATTCATTCGTCTAGCTGAACAGAATTGGTTGTGATGGCACCACTTCTAGCCCAGCGTCAATATAGACCTGGATCCGATCAACGAGGAGCTTACAGTCGAATTCCGCGCTCCACGAAGGGCCTTTCTACGTGGGTGAGAAGAGAACCCCGTGTCTGACCGAGACCAGATTCTATGACTCTGGACTACCACACGCACTGTGTTAATAGCTGGCGGAAACAACAGCGTGCTATCGGATAAGGGAGGGAAATCGAGGTCTACTGAAGAGCATCCTCTGCCCTGAGCGGCTTTGTTGTTGGACACAGAGTCCGGCTGGAGGACGTGACTGCATTATGTGGTGGCATATCCACGGTGTGTGCATTGATATATTGATATCCACACAATCCGTAGATGAGGACACCATTCAGCTCATCCAGACCCAGCCTTGAATGAGCTTTCTATGTACAGCATCTCCACCAACCAATAACGATCGGTTCCGCATAGCTACGTCATTAGCCCCAATTGACGGGTCTTCATGAGTATCACCAAGCTCCCACCAGGCGCCGACTCTCGCCGATCGCCCCAAGTCGTCAGGGAGAAACCGGACCGCCGTGGCGGAGGTGGATCGGGTCGTCCCCAGATTCTTGTGGATGGGCAGCCCGAGTCCACATCCTGGGATTTCAGACGCAGAGAAGTTCGATCTCCGTGCGTAACGGGTGATCTCGGGGTATGGGGGAAGCTGTAGGGGGGAATATGGAAGCTTTCAGTTGAGAGGGGAGAAGGAGAAGTCAAGGTGTCATCGCTGTACTGTGGGGGAGATTCGCCATCGCGAGAATTCCATGAGGGGTTCGTGGATTTCTCCTCACTGGAAGCTTGTCTCCAATTTTTGGCTTCCTTTTCGCCGGAGGATTTAAAAAAAGAAAAGGAAAAAGAAAAGGAAAAGGAAAGAAAAAAAAAATGTAAAAAAAACCGGGGCCTGAATGATTCGTCTGCGTATCCTTGGGGCGGAATTCATAGGGATAATGAATGAATGCACAGTGGAAGTCGAAGCCATTGCAATCGAGAAATAGTAACAATAGGCACATCATCAATATGACTATGATTTAATCTGTCGGGCGTATAGAAAGGGGCGCAGAAATAATCCCGATGCAGTCATAACCGCAGTGGCCACACCGATTCGCCCAAAACAGCAACGCAGGTCGGCTCCGCGTCTTATCGCAGAATTTTTGATCCATTTCTCACACCTGAGACCTCCGACCTCCGACCTTATAGCTGGCCCTGGCCTCCTTTCTTCCCTTCCCCAGCTTTCATAAGCCCCAGCTGGTGCGCCCCTTCTCCATCATGGCTGGCAGCACGCTAGCAATGCGCTCCATGGTCTCCCCGTCCATCATGCAGCTGTCGTCCGCGTCGCGCCGGTCCATCACCACGACCGCGCACGCTCTCCGCGCCCAACCGCTCCGATCCAACGCCGTGACGGTCTCGCGCATCGCTCGTCGTGGATACGCCGACGCGGCGCCCTCCCCGGCCCCGAAGCCCAAGAAGCGATTCCGCGCCCTGCGCTGGACCTGGCGTCTCACCTGGCTGTCCGGGCTCGGTCTCACGGGCGCGTTGGCGTACAGCATCTACTCCCTGCGCCACCCCGAGGAGCAGTTCGAGCCCGACCCGGAGAAGAAGACCCTCGTCGTCCTTGGTATGACATGACGCGGTCGCGCCCGCCGATATCATTTAGAAGGCTTGCTAATGCTGTCCTCCCCCCTGGTAGGAACTGGCTGGGGCTCCGTCTCCCTGTTGAAGAAGCTCGACACCGAGAACTACAACGTCGTGGTGGTCTCGCCCCGTAACTACTTCCTGTTCACCCCTCTGCTGCCCTCATGTACCACCGGTCTGATCGAGCACCGCTCGATCATGGAGCCCATTCGCAACGTTCTCCGCCAGAAGAAGGCCACCGTCAAGTTCTACGAAGCCGAGGCCACCAAGATCGACTACGAGAAGCGTGTTGTGTATATCAGTGATGACTCCGAAATCAAGGGTGACATCTCCCACACCGAGGTCCCCTTCGATATGCTTGTGATCGGCGTTGGTGCCGAGAACGCGACTTTTGGTGGGTGTCTCCGCGTCTATGACAGCTATTGTGGTCGGAACTAATAGACGCAAATATAGGTATCCCGGGTGTCCGCGAGCACTCGTGCTTCCTGAAGGAGGTCAACGATGCTCAGAATATCCGTAAGCGTATTATGGACTGTGTCGAAACTGCGATGTTCAAGGACCAGACCCCCGACGAGGTTCAGCGCCTGCTCCACATGGTTGTGGTGGGTGGCGGCCCGACTGGTGTCGAGTTTGCCGGTGAACTTCAGGACTTCTTCAACGATGACCTGAAGAAATGGATCCCCGAAATCAAGGACAACTTCCATGTGACTCTCGTCGAGGCTCTGCCAAACGTCCTGCCTATGTTCTCGAAGCAGCTGATTGACTACACCGAATCGACCTTCAAGGAGGAGGAGATCACCATCCGTACCAAGACCATGGTCAAGAAGGTGACCGACAAGTTCATCGAGGCCGAGGTGACCAAGCCCGACGGAACCAAGTCTCTGGAGACTATCCCCTACGGTCTGCTTGTCTGGGCTACCGGTAACGCTGTCCGTCCTATTATCCGCGATCTCATGGGCCAGCTCCCCGCTCAGAAGAACTCCCGCCGCGGGCTTGCCGTGAACGAGTACCTGGTTGTCAACGGCGCCGAGAATGTCTGGGCCGTCGGTGACTGCGCTATCACCAACTACGCCCCGACCGCCCAGGTGGCCAGCCAGGAGGGTGCTTTCCTGGCTCGTCTCTTCAACACCATGGCCAAGACCGACGCTATCGAGAAGGAGCTGCAGCATCTGTCCAGCAACCAGTCCGAGGCCAAGTCCAACGAAGACCGTAACCAGGTCTTGGACGAGATCCGCGAACGCCAGAAGCAACTGCGCAGGACCAAGCAAATCGGCCCCTTCCAGTACTCTCACCAGGGTAGCTTGGCCTACATTGGAAAGGAGCGTGCCGTCGCCGACATCAGCTGGCTGAGCGGCAATATCGCCAGTGGCGGTACCCTGACCTACCTGTTCTGGCGCAGTGCCTACCTGAGCATGTGCTTCAGCAGTAAGTGTGACCGTGATGCCCATCGTTTCTGACCGCTCTTCGCTAACATCCTCTCCAGACCGTAACCGTGTTCTCGTCGCCGTGGACTGGATCAAGGCCCGCCTCTTCGGTCGTGACGTCTCCCGGGAGTAAACACTCTTGCCCTTGCCAGCCATGTCCAATGACCTGCCTGTAACATACAGCCGCACTTTTTGTTTCCTTGACTCGTCTCTTCATTTGTTCGGGCACGCCTTCGTCCCGTCCTTGTTAACTGCCCTCTTGAAACGCCACGCCACCTCCACGCCACCTGTTACCCTTCGTCTTTTCTTCCGCTCCATTCTGTGATAGACATATCCATTGCCCATTCTCGCTTCTTGATGACCTGCCATTGGTGCTGTGGGTCGATTCGTCCATTTTCCGCATTCCCTCGTGTACACTTCCTGCTTGGACTCGATATGGACTTTGGCCCTCCCAACAGACCTTTTTCGCAGTGGGAATTGGGGAGGAAAAGCACTAATCGCCTCGTTTGTTGTCTGTTCCGGCTTTCTGCTCGGGGTTGTACGCTACGGAAATAGATAGACTGGGTCCGGGATCGTTGTCTAGAACCTCCTATATTGACCAATGAATTTCGTTTCTTGATATCCCTGCGGCGTTGCTCTTCTATCCGCGTCCATACGTTCAGATATTGTTCGCATGGTGGGACTTGAGTCTTGTACAGAGATGTAGCCGTATCTCTGTACACTAAACGTGCTACGAAGCAACTGATGCTGGGACGAGGAAGTCTATGCAGGTTTTCACGGTTGGTCTGGCAGGCTAGCACCCGCTCAGCGGTATCAATTCGGCTTCATACACGCATGTCTCGTTAATCATTACAATCCCCAGTCCACTCATGGCGTTGGGTTCATTCGGGGGTCCTCCATTCTCACTTGGTTCGTCAGTACCTATTCACGCACCATGGGATGTCACTGCTTACCTTTTTGTTGTCCAAGTAGGCCAGGTAGCTGGCCCGTTTGGCCTCTCGCTTCTCTTCATCGCCTTCGATGTTCCTTCGCGCCCTAATCTTGTTCTCCACCTGCATACGGTGGCCTCGGGCGCCCTGCTGGCTGTCGTAGCCGATGAAGTTCTCGGCCATATCAGACCGAGCTTCCACAACCCTATGTTGTTCGTCAACGGTCAGCGGGTGCATTCGTGGAGACATAACAGACATGGGACTGATATTTCTTACTCGTTATATTTGCGGATTGCGGTTCTGGCGAGGTTCGAAGTCTGCTCGTGCCAGGCCTGTTCAGATTGACCGCGAGAAGGTCTTTTCCGCCTCTGGCTGCTGTAGGCCTTGCGAGCAGACTCCGCCTCCCTCTCCTTCCGGTGGTAGTCCCTGCCCATCTCACCAAATTTGGTGGCGCTTCTTTGCTGCTGGGTTGACTGGGAATGGGACTCCCGGTAGTGGTCGTATTTCGCTGCAGGCTCCGCTGGAGCACTGCCTTGACTGGCATTCCCGTGCAAGGTGCTTGGAAAGCCCGAGGTGCGACGAAACCGTTCATCTCCCGGGGCGTTCACTGGAGGAAACGAATTGGTTCTCTTTGGCGCTAGCTGTCTGTCCCTATGTTCATGATAGGAGGCCGCACTAGTCACGGAGCCGGCCTTTTGCTCGAAATGAGGGACAGGTGTGTTTCCGATACACAAGCGCCCGTTCTTCCACCGCAGTTCGGATGCAGATTTGCGAGGCATATTGAGACGAGAACACAGAGGAAAGGCAAATAGAGAAAGCAACTGTTGTATGAAGTACGCAGCCGTTGGAAGGGCCTTGGTGATGGATCAGATCGAACGTGCCTGCGAGAGCAGACGTTCATCTTGGTAGAAATGTATATAGCCATTTGAGTGAATGCTGTTCATTCAATTTTACCAGTACCTCTCACTTGACCCTCAGGATGCCTGCCTAAAACTACTTCAGGCATCCCTGTATTCAATATATCTATGTTGGGAAGGCGATTGTTCACTTTTGATTCACTTGGCTCTATAGATCCCGAATAGGAAGGTGCCCTGCCGCGCCCGCCGCCGAGCTTCAACTCACTGCATCACCCGCTTAGTCTCATATTCTCCCCGCGTCACCTTTATTCTTCATCTCCACTGCAAACCTCTCCTTGCCAGCCTCCACGATCCACAACCTCGCCTTCGCAGCTCACTATGGCCGTAAGTCAGCCGTTCCATCCTCAAGGCTGTCTCAACGCTTACCGATCATCAGGAAACTCCCGAATCCCCCAAACCGCCCACCACGCCTGACTCTATCATGGAGCAGGAGCCAAAACGCCGACTTGAGACACTGCCAACAGAACTGATCCAACTGATCCTTTCGGCCATTCCCAATATCGAGTCGTTGGAGGCCGCTGTGCTGACGGGACCTCGTCTGCACTATGCTTTCAAGGCCTTCGAAACACGGATCGTCAAGCCTATCCTGAGCCACGAGATTGCCGCAGAGCTGCTTCACGATGCCCTCGCTGTAGAGATATCCTCGCAGAAACAGGCATGGTCGACCGAAGAGCTCAAGGAATTTCTTGCAAAATACTGTGCTCGTGACCAACAACCATTCCACGTTCTGCTGAGTGGGAAGCTTACTCAGGCCCGATCCCTGATCAGGCTTCATAACGCAGTCAAGTTTCACCGTGATAGACTTGCCTCCGAGGTTCTTTCTTCAAACCCAGTGTCCGCGGCGTCGGCAGTCTCGCCAGTACGACCTCTGTCAAAGGCAGAAGAAACTCGGATCGACTGCAGCTTGTATCGGTTCCAAATTTACTGCAATTTATTCAGGGACTGGAAGAAGATTCCTGATAGCTTTCATTTCGACCAAGCAGAGGTGTTCTTTTCCCTCTTCGCTCCATGGGAAAATGAACAGCTAGCATGCATTCATGACTATCTTCTGAGAATTGTCAAACCAGGTATGTGGCCCCTCAATTTGGCGGCATTATTTGCAGATGCTAAAACCCTCAAGTGCTCGAAGGCTTTTACCTGAACAGTCCGGCGTGGGTTGAGTGGTTGTTGCATGCGGGAAGTGGGCTGAACGGTTCCCTGCAGTTCCAGTTGTCCTGCGGCCTCCACCATATGGAAACCATTGCGGAGAAGAAGACACTTGATGCACAGAAGGAATTTCTCTCAGTACCAGAGAACGTCAATGTGAACGAGTGGTTTTTGGACTTTGCCATGAAGTCAGCTGAGGAGGAACTCCCAGAACAGGATCCCATACCAAAGCCATCATATCCCGACACGGATAGTGGACCTGAAGATTCCTGGCGCTGGGTTCCTCCCACTCTAAGATTCATTTACAACCCCGTGTCGGCTCCGCTGCGGCAATTTGCTTACGTGTTATGGGATCGACAGCGGCTTGAAGAATGGGGCTTTTTTGAAACATCTTTTGATGGCAAGGCCGAGGCAGAAGATCCTGACTTGGCAGAATTCAAAGAGAAACGTGCACTCGAGAACAGCGCCAAGACAATGGTCAAGAAAGGACTTCTCCAAAACAGCATCCTGGACGAAGTGTGGGAAGATGAAATCTGGGAAAGGCAAAGCGAGACGAGCTAGCTGATGGACGGGGACTTGGTTGCGGGATCCTTCTACTGGTACAAGTTGCAAGCCTTAATATCATTATGAAGATTGCAAGCGCGTTGACATGTCACGAGTAAATTGGAAAGGGTAGAATATGTACAAGATTTGAGCCGTGTAAACACAAAGAGGCATCCCGATCCAGAGTGGAGACAAGGGGGTAGTTGGCACTGGCAATTGAAGAGGGTAATAGTGAGGATGCAAAGCAAGAAAGGTATCAAATTTACAAATGGGGAATAAAGAGGAACCGAGCAGGAGAAGACGAAGGAAGATGGAGCAAATCAACAAGCCTCGGCAATACGTTCTCAGAAGATACCCCAGCGGCCGCGAGGCTGTTTCTGGGTCTGCGCACGATCCGAGTTCCGGTGCATGCTGCGGCCGTCTAGTTGCCGGATGCCTTCAATCTTCTGAAGTGCCAGCTCCAGCAGCTCCTTCTTGCGGAT
Source organism: Penicillium hispanicum (assembly GCF_028827665.1). Classification (NCBI taxonomy): domain Eukaryota; kingdom Fungi; phylum Ascomycota; class Eurotiomycetes; order Eurotiales; family Aspergillaceae; genus Penicillium; species Penicillium hispanicum. The sequence continues at coordinate 2,192,160 of NW_026623198.1, read as the reverse complement.
GATGTCGAGGTGGCGGCGAACTCGGGGATCTTCGCGGGCGAAGCGTTCAACCTCGGCGTCCGACAAGTGCCTGCCAAGACGCATGTCCAGTTCGCGTGGGAAGTTGTAGTAGAACTCGGAGAGAAGCTCGACGTTGAGGAACAGCACCGCCGTCGAGGTGAGTTTGTCCGCCACGACGTCGAGGAAGACCTCGGGGCAGTAGTATTTGTTCTTCTGTGTGGCGCACTGCTTGGATCGGACGGCCATGAGTCTCATCTTGATGATATCAGCCCGATCACGAAGGAAAAGACCTTCTCGACCTACATAGGAAGTCAGGTCAGTGGATAAGAAGACGGATACCGATACAAAAAGAGCCTACCTCTCTCCAAGAGAGCGGCGCTGAAGCCACCGGCGCCACCGGCGCCGTTGCCCTCCAGCACCACGTCGCCCTTCCTGACTTTGTCGATGAAAGACATCACATCCTTGAGCTTGCGTCTGCCAATTACATCTTCCACGTGCTTCATGGCTGATTCACATGCCCGAAGCTCTTCCTTGAGCACCACGGTCACGTTGTCTCTGCCTTTTGACCATTCCGGATCCTCAACCTCGATTTCGAATTTATATGGCTTGATACAGTTCTCCACTTGATCGCTAGTGCCGAAGAACCGGTCATTCAGAATGCTGTTGCAAGCGTCGGTAATCTGCTTATGGGCTCCCGGGTGCGAGGCAAAGGTAGAAGAGGCCAGAAGCTGGTCCACATGGTTTTGGAGGGCGTTCGCAACCACGGTGGTGGCAAGTCTACCAATACCTAGCTTCGTCAAAGAGGAAGTTGAGGCATCAAGCTTCCGGTGCCAGTAGAGCGACTCAGGATCGGCCTTGGGCAGGTCCTTGAGTGGATCCAGCTCCAGCATCGGCGGGTTCAAGTCCTCCACAGGCTTGTTCCAGTAGCGTTGTGCCAGAATGTCCATTACTCGCTGGTCCAATTCGGCCTTCAACATTTCCCGGACTTGGGGCCGGCCAAAAGCCTCAGCAAATGCCTTGAAGGAATGCTTGAAGCTATCCAGGCTTTCAGCCAAATAGGACTCTGCGCTCAAAGGTCGATCGTTGTATTGCACCTTGAACTCGTAGGTTGCCTCTTCTAGCTCCTGGCTGATAGCATCCCTAGTTCCCGACAAGCTGGATGCCATGGTCTGCTCGAGAACGTGCATCAGCTTCTTGCGGAGATTTGAGACGCCGACCTCAGTCTCTGAGTGAACTCCGAATTCTCCGGGATGGCTCGAGAAAAATGCCTTTTCATTCTTCAAGATGGCACTGGTGACATTTCCAGAGCCTCTGGAAAAGAGTGCAGTTGTCTGAGGAATCCGGCTCACCACACCCACGTAGCCAAGCCGAAGAGGGTACTTCTTATCAGTAAGAATATCGTGGCCTCGTTCAGGATCGACAAGATCCATCTTGGTGATAACACCAATAGTTCGCTCTCCCCGAGGGTCTACCCGACGACTTGCTCGCAGTGCTGTGGAATTTGCCAGATCGACATCGGCGGCAGAGATTGCTAGGACGACATTGGGTGCTTGGATGTACTTATCGCAGAGATCGGAGATTTTCTGCTTCAGCTCCGGGGGTTGATCATGACCAGCCACCTGAATGTAGCCCGGTAGATCAATCATGGAGAGGTCCGGGACATTTGGAGAATAGATGGTCAGCTGAATGGGATCGTCCGAAACACAATCCTTTTCCGGCACAGCAAGGTTGAGATCCGTCAATGTGCGCTGAATATGAGAAAAGTCGGTGAGTTTTCCGAGACCCAGAGCCGGGAATTCACCATATTCCGCTTGGGCGTTGGGAGTGTTGACGAGGGTCAGTTCAATCGGCCGCCGGGTGACCATGTTCGAGCCCTTCGGCAAGAATTCATGCCCAACAATAGCTTCCAGAACTGAGCTTTTGCCAGATGATTGGGACCCAATAACGACGATCGAGGGAAGGGTAAGGCTTCCGGACTGGCCGACTGTCTGGAGGATGTTCCGGATTTCAATCATCTTGCGAGTAAGAAGCATCATTTGATCATCGTTGGCAACCTCTTTCTCTGCTCGAGAATGCTCTTCCTCCGAATCATCGTAGCCGAATGCCGACCCAGTTGCGGCTGCTGCTCCTGCCGCTGTAGCCCGACCCTCTTTGGGCTCTTTGCCACCTCCCGACGAGCCACCGTTTTGAGATTGCGAGTCTTCATCAAGTCGGAGGATTTTCTGCATCCATTCTGGGAGCTCAACATCTTCGGTCGTCTTGTTCCATCCTCGTTGTGTCTGTTCGGCCACATCCTGAATGCCTTGGAACAGGCTGGAAGCCGTGCCCCCCGCAGTCTCTCCAACTAGTTTCAGCCATTCCATCGCATAATTCCCAGCCTCTAAAGACAAGTGTCAGCCATTTCTAGACTCGATGAGATCTGCAGTCGCACGTACGTGTTGCTTGATACTGGAAATAAGCCAGGCCGGCGATCGTAGCACCTCCAAACATAGCTGGTACCCGAACCAGCTTGAGAGCCAGCTTCGGAAGCATCCGACTGAACGAAAACGCCCGAACAGCAGGAACATTGTTGTGAATCGCATTTGCGCCTATCGGCCAGGCGCGTCCCCTCAAAGCGGCACCATCAGCGCGCAACAGACCCCCCGTCCTGGAGCCTGCATTATGGAGATGGCGCGCCAGGCCAGTCCGCACCAACGGGGCAAGGCGATGGGAGAGAATCCTCCCACTCATGGCTGTCGCAAGATCACATTCAACACATGGGGTAGAATAGGAACTGCAAGACGAATGGCCAGCCCACTGACATCAACGTGACTTGCGCGAGTAGCCGCTTTGTCTCCCGTAGTGGTGGTCACGTGCCCCGAGATGACGTGCTGTGCAAGGGAATTGAGCCAGGCTGTTTCGGACGGAATTAGATCCTTGAAAGAAAATTCCCGCCGCATTTCGGTGTGGGAACACCTGTTCAATTGCCGTTGTGGTGTTCTAGCGGTGTGCGTGGACGAACAGTGTTGTGCTGCACCTATTGTTAGCATTAGTCGGTGACTCTTACCTGTCATCACCCAACCACAGATTAACCGGCTCGATTGACAGCAAAGATCCAAGCACCAGAATTTCTCTTGAGCAGCCTCTGGTTTGAATTGCTGCTCAGTACAAAGTTTCTGCTTTTTCTTGATTCTCGATTCGTACTCGTGAGGTTTTTGCCCGATATCGGAGCATATCAAGAGCCACGATGTGTCGGTTTTTGGTAGGCTGTCTTTAAAGCACATCAAAAGATCAGACTCTAATACAGGAATGACCAGGTATATAAGGGACGCAATGACATTCGCCTCAGTAAGCTGGTCACAGAGCCCAGTCATTCCATTCTGACTCAGTCCTACGATTCACGGCTGAGACTGGTAGGTCCCAGTCGACCCAAGAGCTATCTGCACGAAAGGCTAACCGCAAATTCAAGGATAACCGACGACCTGTCAACGGTGATGGTTTTGGAGTTGGGTTCTACACGAACCCAAACTTGGGGCCAGAGCCGTGCATTTTTACGTCGACATTGCCGGCCTGGAACTGTGAGAACCTAGAACGGCTTGCTTCGAAGACAAGCTCGAACTTGATCTTTGCCCATGTGCGGGCGACCACTGAAGGCGCTCTGGCTGATAATAACTGCCACCCCTTTCAACACCAGACCCTGATGTGGATGCATAATGGCAACATCGGCGGTTGGAATTACATCAAGCGTGCACTGGCCAGCTCACTGGCAGACAAGTGGTTCCTCGGCGTCAAAGGTGGCACCGACAGTGAGTGGGCTTTTGCGCTGTTTCTGGATCTACTTGAGAAGGAAGGTGTAGATCCCAGCTCTGATCCTGGGCCTGAGGGGTTTGGACAAGCACTGCTCCGCCGCGTGATGATGAAGACTATCGCCAAGATCAATGACTTCGTGCGAGAGATCCCCGAAAAATACCATGTCACTGGAGTGGAGACACGGAGTCTGTTGAACTTTGCAGTCACAGATGGCCATACAGTTCTCTGCACTCGCTATGTCAGCAGCAAGACAGATGAACCCGCGAGCTTGTACTTCTCGTCTGGTACTAAGTGGAAAGAGGGCAATACGAAGGGTCACTTTAAGATGGAGCGCCATGACAAGGGAGCCGACATCGTGCTTGTGGCCAGCGAACCCATCACCTTTGAGCGACGTAAGGAACTCGTAACACATATTCCACATTTGTTTGACAGATGCTGACGGGAATGGCAGACAATTGGGTCTCAGTCCCTACAAACTCGGTGGTCACTATCCACAAGCAGACCGTGTTGCTTCACCCAATTCTTGATGAGTTCTACGGCGAGGATAGGGATCGGTCGTCCTGCTTTGCAGTATCCAAGGGCCTCGTCAGCACCGCACCTGGCATTACCGTTCCACCACCAAATGGAGCTGATAATTGCGGGTCCTCGGCATCCAAGATTGTGCGTGGTGGTAATGAGATAGACCTCGAAAAGTCTCGGCTAGGTCACTCCGCAGAATGTGCCATATCGCACTGAGCATGATGCTGTCAGAGAGTTGACCCCCTTATGTCCCGATTTTCAGGGCATTGAAGCGTCCCAATTTTCTAATTGTGGCGTCCAGAGTGATATACTAGAAGTGAGCGCTTGTTGATTGAGCAGTTGGTGCAGTTGGTGTCTATTTAATGTCTTGGACACTTGATATCCATACGAAGCTCAACATCTAATATGGGAATGGCACAAAATTCTCTTTGCTAGCAGGAGTTACAATGGGAGGAATTAGTGTCAAATTGAAATGAACATGTTAACTACCTCTTCCGACCCCACTCGCTGATTGAGACCGAACTATGTCTTGATATATGACTCGACCCTGCGGCGGGTAGCAATGGACATCGGGAAACGCGCATGTTTAATGCGCTCGCCGTGCGCATCCATGAGCGGAACAAAGTGCGGACCAGAGGACGCAACTCGGCTCAGAAGAGGGGCACTTGGATGTAGATCCAAGAGTTCGAGGCATTTAATATGAAGGCCGCGTAGTTCTTGCTTCCGATGTCGTTGGTCCTCCCTGGATGTCGCCTTTTCTCCACCCAATGCTTCTTTTATTGACTCCATGGAAAGTGCATCCGCAAGGACTGTCATTCTGGCTGCAGTATCCACGAGATTGATTGAGACGGTAGTTCTTGCTGCCAGAAGCGCGGTGGTTGCACCGAGGGTATTTGCCGTGAGGGCTCGCCAGGAGGCATTGCAGGGAGGCTTTGCTTGTCCAGTGAGGTTGGACCGAGGAGGGTTGGCCTCAAGGTATTGGAAAATATACTGTCGCAACAGACACATTTCCATGAAAGCAATGCTATCTTGGGAGACATTTTCCTTGCGTAAGCCCTCTAGCATATCATGCAAGGAGTTGCTTAGAAGACGAAATGTGCCATTGGTCAAATCCTGGGGAGGTACGATGACGTCTTCAGGAATGGTTGACAAGGCAACGTAGACGTGTTTCCAGTGGTGACCATCGAGGGATCCATGCCAGTAAGACCACCACTGGAGAGCATCCCGCAATGCATAGGTACAGGTCTCGTCCGTGGAGCTGTCCTGTTTCCCGGCTTTGTTGAAATATTTTCTGGAGGAGTCGGACGAGGCACACGCGGTGCAGGTGTTGATAAAGTTGTGCAAGTCCTTGACAGCCTGATTGATATCAGGCTGCGTACAAATGCTCTCTAATGTTTCCAAATGAGATCTGTACTCTGCTTTGAGCTGCACATTGAAGCCGGCATTGTCGTTTGTGGGGGATGGTAGTTCTTGGGATTGAGGTCCATCGGGTCGTTGGTTCAGCCAAACGGAGGCTGATAGGTCACTGCGAGTATCTTCAAAAATGGCGGGAGCCGCCATGGTTGCTTGTTTGGACGATGGTTACGTTTGTGTTTTATAGAATAGCGGATCTGCATCGACTCGTGGCAATAAAGTGGGATTATGCGAGAATATATACCTCGCCTCTATATATAGTCTTGCCCATGCTTGGTGGAGTCCAAACATGTTCCCTTGCTTCAACAGCATGTCTCAATTGCATTGTACGCACATCATGCAGCACCAAATCGATAAATCAATTCCATACCTACACTAGGAACCGCAATAAATGAAACAGTGGCGTGTGATTGTCATGAAAACAAGATGGAGCGATAGCAGGGACTCCGCCCACACCTCCCCATAGCTGGGAATCTATGCAGTAAAGATGAAATCGATATACTTGAGTAAGCCAAACATGTTCCTTCCGGGTAGGCAGAACGGTAGAGATAGGAAATGTCTTCCAGTGAATCGAATTCTATCTGTGTCACCTCCCTCCTGCACCTGGCTCCACTCCGGACCATCCACTCGTCGTGACCCTGATATCGCTGTCCATGAATTATTATCCATCTAACAAGGTTTTCAGTATGGCTGCTGGATGGATAGAGGAACACCCGTGTTGTTGAAATGCCACAGCAGACTCTCCCCTCAACCCTTCCTATCACGGAGAGGTGAGCCCCATCGTGGTGATTTTCGGTCCTAATGGGAGATATGTTGGCCCCCAACGGTATCGTGCATATATCTGACCCAGTCATAAGAGCACAACTGCATATATGCTGTCAGATTCCATTTCCGGTGAGATTGCCTCGAGGGGATCATTAGAGGATTCCTCTAGGCCTATTTATACGTGGATCAAATCAACCTAGGTCGCCCGTTGTTCAACATTGGACATTGCGATGGGAAGAAAATTATGGATTAACCTAGTGACAGATCCTTTTTTTTATTAAAGCCAAATGACTGTGCAGCTGTCTGGACTAGACATCTGGACTTGGACGGGACACCTACTCGTAGCGAATGAGGACTCTTACAAAGCCATCGGAATATTGCCGCTCATAACACATGGTATTGATATAATATACAGAGAAAAAGGGTATCACCACCATCAAATATCATCCCCAGATATGTTAGCATGTTTGAAATACTTCATCCCCACCCAAGCAACAACAACCCAAACCCACGACATGACAGCCGTAAGGACAATCAGGGCTGGATAATAACCCACGATCGGGAGTGTCGGATCGTCTTCCAGCTCTGGAGGGGCGTAGGGTGTCTCGCCGACATCCCACGCCCAGCTCCAGACCTCGAAGCAACTCCCCATTCCCACGACGAACACGAGCCATGTCACGATCAATATGATCCAGCCCCAGGACTCGGTCTCTGAATAGTCCCATGAGATATCACCGCTGCTTTTCATTTCCACAGGGTGGGTTGCTAAGGGAGAGGATTTGTTGCGATAGACTGATCGGTATGCCGCGTCTGCTGGGAGAGGATAGTAGGCATCGGAGCCGGAAGATGTGGTAGTGATATGCAGGCCTGTCGTGGCATTCTCAGCACTGGAGATATTATTTGCCCCAGGCCTGGCAGAGGTATTCGCCGTGCCGATACGCGGGAAGGAAACGAGGTCTTCATCGTCGGTGGCTGTCTCTTCGCCGAGGAGGTTATGCGGAGCGAGTCCCTGGTGGCGGCGCGTGAAGGAAGGACGCGGGATCTTCTGCGCCGCGCTCGCCCGGATCCAGATAGGCTGGGCGTCTTCAGCATCAGCATCGAAGCTCCCACTCGGCGGGAACTCATGGTTTGAGGGAGAAGTCGTGTCTCTCGGCGACACGGGCACGTCGTCCTGGCGTCGGCTCGAGTCCACCCGTACAGCGTCCGCGGACTTGCTCGCAGCCCGTTTGTCGCGCGACTCCAGCCGCGTCCCCAGCAATGCCGTCTTCCGCAAGGAGCCCCTCCGCCGTCGTGTTCGCCGTTGTTGTTGTTGTATCACAGCCGCCATGGCCTTGCCGCCCGCTAATGTGTCGCGGTGGATCGGGGCCATGTTGGGCGCAATGTCCTCGCTATCGCCGTCTTGCTCCATGCCGTGGGGGCTCGATTCTGATTGTGCTGCTTGATTCATGCGAAGGAAAGAAAGTCTCGAGAGGAGGGAGCTTGGGAGGCTCCGTCTGTGGCCGCTGCTTGCGCTGTTAGACCGCGTGCGATTGGACAGTCCGTCGACCGCTGCGAATTCCGCACTGCTTTCGCCATCGTCCATTGGCGCAAGAGGAATCCGAGAGCTAACGACATCAGCTCACCGGCATTCAGACCCCCAGCATTGGAAATCGGGCCCGGGAGGTATCTGGTCGCACTGGGGTTATCCTACGGTATATTGTGTGGCGGAGCGGTGATCGGGGGATCGAGCGCCAGGAGCGTGTTATCGCCTGGCGCTTCAGGCACCAATGCTCCCAGTATTTGGATGGATATAAAAACGGATAGGAAGACTACATCAGTTCACAGAGGATTTGCGTTAGCCTTAAGGTACACTTATTTTATATCCATTAGGTTATTGAAGGCTTCGGAGCAAACCGTAGGATTCTCTTATATGAAGTTGGAATGAATCTGGCTACCTACAGAGAAGGTAGCATCATGTCACGGTCATTGCGCACCATGCACGAAAGCCACGCAGGTGGGACAAAAGAGCATTGGCAGAATCTCTAGGCATCACAAGGCACTAAACAAGGCAAGATGAAAGGCAAATTGGTATATCGGCTGGAACGCCAGCAGGCATAGAAATGGAACAAGATCAAAGACCGATGGAGTCAAGCACTGCAAAGGAAATTCATCACAGCATATACGAATACTTGGAGAAAGAAAGAAAAAGAGTTCCCATGGGACCAAATTGTCAACCGAGAAAATCCATGGCAATCCACGAGAGAAAGCATGTTTTGAGTAATGGAAGGGAAACGAGCAGTATTGAATAAACAAAGGCACGGACCTAAGAAAAGAAGGAACAGGAACGAAGCAAAGTTTGATGCAGCACAACATGTACTGAGGACCATGCAATGGAAGAGCTAGTAAAAAGCATTGACAAGAACAGAGCAAGGACACAGAGTAGTAAGGAGAAGGAGAGTAGGGAGATCGCTTTTATTTTGGAGCATTGCACAAGAATCAGAAAGTCCAAGTCACACACTCGAACAAGGAGGCAAAATGAAGATCGAGCCAACAAAGTGGACTTGGGGTATCCGGTGCACAACACACAAATTCCATTTCAGAGAAAAGCAGTTGCATCGCTTGGAAAGCCACTGGGGAAAGGCAATTTCGAAGGAAAATGAACAACAGTGAAGGCAAGTAGCAGATGTCAGAGGGAGAGAGGGGGGAGGTCGGTTCAAACCGGACAAAGTTGATAGGCTTCAGCCAGTGAGAGCCGGGGGTCGTGCAAAGTATGGAGGCCAGCACAACTGCAACCTTTTCTCAAGGTCCGCTTAGAAGAGTTACGCCTGGTAGCCTCCGTTGAAGTTGTTGTTGGACTGGTCCCAGTTACCGGACGGGGACATCGGCTGGCCACGACCGTAGCCACCGGCGTTAGCCTGGGCATAGCTTTGTCCAGGCATGCCGGGCCCACCGAAGGTGGTGGCTTGTTGATCCCAGCCTCGGCCAGCAGGAGCAGGACCTACTACACCAGTCAGCAAAGAAGCTCTTCGACAAGTCATGGGAGGGGTCTCACCTTGGTTCATGGGGTTCGCAGGACCACCGTACTGAGGGAAGAAACCGGCAGGGCTGTTATTGAACCCAGCATTGCCTTGTTGGGCAGAGAAGTTGTCAAACTGACCCGTCGGAGGGCGATCCTTACCCCACTGCGATAGTTAGTAAATGAAAGCCAGAACGGGACGAAAGGAAAGCATACGCTGCACTTCAGCGGGCGGCCATTGACGTTATAGCCATTGAGCTGGCAAATTGCCATAGCCGCATTCTCATGCGAATCCATCTTGACAAAAGAGAAGCCACGGTCAGCCTGGAGACGAGTCTCCAGAACGTAACCAAAGTTCTGGAACAGAGGTACTAGGTCATTCTGGGTGGTGTACGGCGTCAGGTTACCCACATAGCAGGTGGTTTGCCATTGCGGAGTCTGCTGGACCACCATATCATAGCTCTGGATTCCCTGGGTGGGGAAGTGGTGGTGGCCGAATGGGGTGGTAGGGGTCATACCCATGGCAGCCATAGCCTGTTGCTGGGAGATGGAGGGCTGGCCCTTCTGGTTGGCCCAGTTGCAACGAATGGCACGAGAGCCGAGCCACTCGCCATCCATCGCGTTAAGAGCCTTATCGGCGTCTCCCCGGTCCCGAAAAGCAACGAAGCCGTAGCCGCGCGAACGCCCAGTCTTCATGTCCCACATAACACGGGCCTCGGAGACCGTACCAAAGGCAGAGAAAGCCTGGAGCAGGACTTCGTCGTTCACCTCGTTGCTCAGATCACCGACAAAGATATGGAAGTGGTTCGAAGTGTCCTCCTTGTTGGTGCTGTTTGACTGGTATGCCCAGTTCACCCGAATTTCCTGGATATAGTGTCAACTCGGATTCCAATGCGATAGAAAGGTGGAAAGACTGACCGACTGGTGGATCCGGCGCCCGTTCAGAGTCTGCATGGCTCTCTCAGCCGCACCGGGGTCATCAAACTCGACGAACCCGTAGTTGTAGCCCTTGCTGTTGAACTGTATTGTATGTTAGAGCCAGTCTCGGGGGTGTTGAAGCAATGCCCGATGCTGGAGTCTCCAATCCTTCTGCGGAAGTTCGGGTTCCAGCAGAGAGAAGGGAAAGGACCAGCCTCGCAAGCAACTCACATTCTTGTCGGGAATAATTTTGACGCTCACCACGTGGCCGGTGGTCTCAAAGATTTGCTTGAGAATATCCTCCGTGACGCGTGGGTCCAGTCCACCAACGTAGAGAGCTCTCTTGTTGGGTTCCGGGGCAGCGCGACGAACGTAACCGCCAGCGCTCGTGGGGGACATCATGCCTCCAGACATGGGAGATGTGATGGCGGTGGGGATGGGGTTTGTGTTCTGGGGGATGATCACAGGAGGCCGCGGCGGGGGAGGCATGTGGGATGGGTTGGTCTGGCCATTGCCCTGGGCGGCATCGAACTGTTGGTTCTGAGCACCAGCAGCGGGCTGGGGAGCCGATGGCAGAGAGGAAGGGGCTGCAGCTGAAGCATTCTCAGCCATCGTGTATGGGTCTGAAAGGATTGAGGAAGGAATCGATCAAGATGAGCGAGTGTTGTGGAGGGTGAAACGGGTATAAACACCTGGTAATGGCTAGCGCTAGAAGGGTTGGGACAGAGGTAGGCGGCGGCACAAAGCAGAGCGGTACAAAATACCACAATCGATGGAATATGGGACTGATGGGTATAGATATAGGGGGGGTTGGCGCGGCGCTTCAAGTGGACAAGTCTCCAATCACCGACGAAGCTCAATCCAAACAAAGAGCAGCGACGGATTTGTGTCGGCGAATGAAAAACACTCTGGGCGATCTAGCTCGAGCGGGAGGATCAAACACGGTCGATAGACCGAAAGCCGAGATTCTCTGGACACTCGTCACTGCTTTCTGAGGGGGCAGTAGCGATAAAGCGCTGGAGCAGGTTGAGGTAGATCGGAAGAGCCAACGGAAAGAAGCTAGCAAAAGCCGGACAAAGAAAACGGACGCGAACAAAAACCAAGCGATGTCAGCGGAATCGTTTGAGCCGCGACTGGTAGAAACAGGAACGCAAAGAAAGGGAAGATGCAGTTGATGGGAGAAAAGAGAGAGTTGTAAAGGGCGAGCGTGTTAGCGTTAGCGGCTAGGGGCTCCCCCACCTGACCTCAACAGGCTTAGCGCCGGGTCGTGTGTACACACTGGACTCACTCAAGAGTGCACTCTTCTCTCTTCCTCTGCCTCTGTCGAGGGGCTTTGTGGAGCCTAGTGACTGCGCTGCTGCACATAGTATATTCTCACTAGTTATTCTCCCTCACTCTACCATCCAAGGAAACCCAAACTCACCCAGAATGCCACGGCTGACCGGGATCAGCTCCTTGACATGGATCGCCGGTTTAGGGAACTCGTGCCCGCTGACAGGCATCTTCGGTGTTCAATCTTTTCGTATGACGAGGGCTTCTAGTACATGCTCGGGCTCCTCTTATAACGGACGAAGAGTGATTGGGTCTATGCTTTTGTGGCTTGGTTGAGCTCCTGCAGTGCATCACTCATGCGATCTTGAGAAAGCGGACTATGGCGTGATCGAGGTACAAGAAGCCTCACCCTAGCTTATAGATGGCTGGAATATTAATTAATACCAGGACTAACATCAGCGACGATCAGATTCGATTCAGCGTCCGCTAGTCCCCAGATCACGGAGAATAGAGCCGCTGGGTAGCTCTCCACATCTGGAGAGGCTATTTTTAGGCCCTACGCAAGTAACGACATGGCTGTGAGCGAGGCAAAAGCGATTGACAATACTCATTCCTAGAGCCTTTCCCGCTAGAGAATGGTATACTTATCGCTTCATCGAACAAAGGTGCGTCTGGCATTGCATTGGGCTACAACGCGCCAATAGGCGATTCTACTATAACTACCAGCACGAGGAATACTATCGAGCCCAATCAAGCCAGCTCTGGTGATTCCCTTTCGGGAACTGAGAGCCTCACAAATCGCGGCACAGGTGATTTCCGTCAGGCCGAAGACAGTAATGAAAACGAGCGAGCTACAGGATAGGTGGTCCCCTTGAAAATGCCAACACGCGCCACGACACGGATCTCAAACAAATCCGTATATACGATGTCATCCAAGGTAGAACATGCGACCGATGGAGGCTGCTAGTTTCCCATCTTCTATATGCATCTGCAATACTTCTATAGGCACTGCCCAGCAGATAGACGAGACATGTTACGCCTGTTCCGAAACCTACAATCAGAACGGGATTAGATTCAGAGACATTGGGATATGAATCCGACGGATTCTGTTTCTTGCTCGCGTTGCTCCCCCGCATGCTCTTCCATGAATCCCAGCACCGCCATTCGGCCCCGTGGGGGAATTTAGAGTACATCGGACACCCGCTACCTCAAACACTTGGGCACCCACTCGCACTGGCCCCGTCCCGACCTGTCACTAGGATTCCGCACAAGCAGCTTACTGTAGAAGCCGCAAAGACCATACGTGGGTGGCGCAAACCTGGCGGTGCGACGTCAATGAGTCTTGGTGATCGGGGGCGGATTGCGGCCCGGTGACGTCGAACGAGTGCACTTGAACTTTTCCCTTTAGCTACAGTATGGAGTCAAGTACATAGTGAGGACACAGCACCTCCAGCAGCTCAGGGCTAGCTAGCAGTGCCTGACGGAAACCGGTCCAAATCAGGGCAGACTCTAAGGACTGCGATGCCGAGCGAAACAAGAAAAGATCAGAGTCAGGACGCGTTGGCGTTGGTCGGGAGTCGGGCCCCGATGAAGTCATCGCCAGCTGTCAGGCTTTGTTAGTTAACTAGTTAACTACTTTAACTACTGGTTATAATTAGGGCCCACTGGATTTGCATCGCTTGACAGGCCTTGAGTCGAGAGTCAATCCTCTAAGAAATCCTCCCTAGAAGACCCCAACTTTGTCTGGGGAGATATGCGAGCTGTCACGTAAGAAAAAAAGAAAATTAAAAACGAGCTAGTCGGTACATAGTCCATCGACTACGAAAGACGATCGACGCATGCGCTTGTAGATCTCCCCTACTTGTGGTCCGAACGCTCGACTCCGAGAAGGATCTTAGCGTGCAACTGGATTCTGAAAATTAGGAACGGGACCATTTTGCACTTTGGAGCATGAGGGCGTTGAGTATGAGCCACGTCTCCATTCACATAACTCCGCGGAATATATAGATCAACTTGGTTCTTTCGATTCTTATTTTTCTCTTGTTTTAGCTGGACACGAACCGGTGTGACGACTGCAGTAGGATACTAGACTAGTACCTGGCAGAATACATAGTGAGGGAGGCAGTGCCGGGTTAGCCGTGTCTCCCGTTTCGACGAGTCCCGACTCTATACGCTGCATGCTGCACGCTGGATGTTGTGGATTTTGTGGATTTTGGAGTTTGGATTTTGGATTTGCTACACCGAGCATGCTCGACGCGCTTTATCCCGTCCCTGTCTCTGCGTAGACCAGAATCGACGTAGAAACAAGCAGAGAATGCGGGAAACTCAATCCCCGGCGTCAAGGACTCCTTGCTTGGTGACACATGGAGAAGATCCACCGAGGAAGCTAAAGGAGCATGGGATAACTCGTTGCAGACAAGATTAGACGATGGTTCACGGCAGACTGCGACATCGCCGAACGAATGCCGAACCAGAGTCCATTCTCAAGCGTCTGGCCCGGATCGCCGGATGGCGAGTCCCCAATGGGCGTCGATATCATGTCATCATCGATCGGATTTGATCCCAAACTTCCCGTCGGTTCGGTTCCTCGCTCGACCTCATTATGAAATATAACCCTTCGTCCACCACCTCCCACTGATGTGCATCTCGTCTTCCCCGTGCAGGACCGCCTGAATCATTTGAGGAGCGCCACATTGACTGCAATCGCGCCAGACACCGGAACCACTCATCGGTGCCGCGCAGCCAATCCGCGCCGCCGCTTGCGAGAAGATCTGCGCGGCGATGATCACTTGGGGGGAAGACCCCGTGCTATGAAGTCAGCGCCCCAAGGATTTCTCATCTTTCGTCCTGCAAAGATCGGTGTGCTCCTTGCATGGTCCACCCGCATTGAAGGGGGGGATTCAACAAAAACAACAATCCCCCACAAGCCACCGGTCTCTTAAAGCTCAGGGTAAGTCGTTTTGTTTTGATGTCGCCCTTCCCTCCACCTGGCATTCCTTTGCAAACGGCCCGTCTGGCTGGAATGTGGTTCTGGCTGCTTCGTGTCTGGCCTTGATTCCTTTCCACGCGACAGTACAAGGCTGCACAAGCCAGACCCAAAAGGGCGTTATACTCGAGGTTTCTGCGAGAAGCGCCTGCCCACCCGAAAGGCCCCCCCCCCCCCCCCAGGACCCAGGATGCCGCGAAGGATATCACAATGATGGCAGCTCACCTTATCCCCGCGCAGGTCTTCTCGCGGTCGGAGTGCGTCGAAGCTTCCCCGCCCGACGTCGCGCTCCCTTCGCTATCATTGTCTAGCCTCATCCGCTCCCGCTCGTCCCGACGCCGGTCGGTCTGCCTCAGTGCGATCGAGGAACAATTTCCCAAGCAGAGTCGCCGCGACTCCCTGCTCAAAAAGCTGGCGGGCCCACGCGAAAACGCGAAGCGATTCCTGCGCCTGCGGTCTTCTGGGGTGCAATCGCCCACTCCCCCGCAACCGCAGCCACAAGTGCCCCCGCGATCTAGAGGCATACGCCCTCGTCCGGTCTCGGAGATCATCCTGTCTCCCAGGCGCATTCCCGATTTCGTGCCAGGTGTGGATGGTGAAATGCGCTCCGATTCCACCTCATCCATGGCTACCGACATCATGCCCCGGCCGGTGCCGGACTCATCCAACCCGGTTCCCGAACTGACCACCCCGTTCCCCTCGTTGCGCAACGAGAAGATCGTGGCGACAGGAAGCGGGCTCACCGTCGGCATCGCTCTAACGGAGCCGGTGCTGTTTCTCCAGGGCTACGACCAACACGACCCGAGTTCGAAGAAGTCGGCCATCTTGAGAGGCCAAATACACCTCAAGGTGACGAAGAGTGTCAAGATCAAGAAAATCTCCATCTGTTTCCGCGGCCATGCTCAGACAGATTGGCCGGATGGTATGTCGTCCTGGTCCCCCAACCTTCTCTTTCGCTGCATTCACTAACCCGACGCGCTGTCCAGGGATTCCACCGAAAAAGATCCATTTCCACGACAAGAAAGACCTTTTTACCCACGGCGTCGTATACTTCAACCACGGGGATACGGCACTGATGCAGAATGATTACGGGGCGCATTTCTACCAACATGCGAAGCCAGTATCACCGGTGCCCGGCGGAAAGGATGGGGTGTCTGCCACCACTCGTGAACTGCTCGCCAAGAGTGGCTCCGCCACCCCGGCCGGTCTTACCACTGGGAGAGAGGCGAAACGCCTGTCCGTTCAGAGCGCCCGGGGCCATTCCCGCAGTTTCAGTAGAAACGAGGGCCCGCCCAGTGCCCAGGCTCAGCCTCAACGCAACTATCGCATGTTCCCCGTCGGTGACTACCTGTACAGTTTCGAGTTCCCTATCGATGGATCCCTCCCTGAGACAATAAAAACCGATCTGGGATTTGTGAGATATGACTTGGAAGCGATCGTCGAGCGATCGGGGGCTTTTCGACCAAACCTCCTCGGCACAATGGAAATCCCCGTGATTCGAACCCCGGCCGAGGGCTCCTTGGAACAGGTCGAACCGATTGCGATCTCGAGAAATTGGGAAGATCAGCTGCACTATGATATTGTCATTTCCGGAAAATCATTTCCGTTGGGGTCTCAAATCCCGATCGCGTTCAAGTTGACCCCGCTGGCGAAGGTTGAGTGTCATCGAATCAAAGTCTACGTGACCGAGAACATCCAGCACTGGACCGCAGACAAGAGCGTCCACCGGTTACAGCCCCCGAAGAAAGTGCTCCTGTTTGAGAAACGCGCAGAATCCGCCAGTACTAGCACCTATCCCGGCAGCTCCATGCGGATCACCGCCGGTGGTGGCGTTGATTGGGACCATCGTGCGGCCGCCGCTCGAGGAGAAGAGATCGTAGACCGATCTCGGACCAACTTGCTTGGGAACCTCGCCACTGATTCGGGTGTAGGCCCGACTGAAATGGAATTCAGTGTACAGCTGCCCAGCTGTCACGAAATGAAGGGCCGAGATGATGCGCAGCGCTTACATTTTGACACCACGTACGAAAACATCCAGATTAACCATTGGATCAAGGTGAGCAGTCCCTCTCTTATTCTTTTTGCTGCTATCCTTTTCCCTTCCGATGCTAATTGTCGTGTCTGGTCCAGATCGTGCTCCGGCTCTCCAAGATTGATGAAAGAGACCCCACCAAGCGGAGGCATTTCGAGATCTCTATTGATTCGCCCTTTCACATTCTCTCCTGCAAAGCTACCCAAGGCAATATATATCTACCCGCCTACACGAGACCGGCGAGTGATCCGGAACCGCCGGCGCAGGAGTTTGAATGCGGCTGCCCTGGCGCGCCTGTGCTGTCGAGGGAATACTCTATGGCTCTTTCAAACTCCGACCGAGAAGATTCAACGTCAAATCCTAGCCGGAGAGCTTCGGTGGGCCCATCTGTCTCGCGAAGCTTCACGAATGGATCGGGCGGTCTTGCGCGTCCTCCGCAAGCCCACCTGGCTCACGAGCAGAACGAGCGAGATGTTCCTCGTCCAATGCATCTCGTTCGAGCCCCGTCATTCGCTCCTCCTGCCTTTGAGGATGTTCCTCCGCCACCGCCTCTGATCACTCCACCCCCCGAGTATACTACGATTGTGGGTGACGGTGACCGTGAGACGGTGCTGGAGGATTATTTCTCTCGTCTGTCATTCTACGAAGAACAGGACGACGAGCGAGGGCTCGGTCGTGTCGATGTCCCGCTCACGCCGGGCGGGCGAGTCAATCGCAGCATGGATGTGCCTCGGGAGTGGGTGCGTATCCAGGACTTTAGCGCCCCGTGAAGTCCGTACGCTCCACTGTACAGCCGTTTCGCATCTCACGATTATCGAGCCATGACATTATGACGTTGTTCATACCGGAAACTGGTGTAGGAACGGGAAAGCTTATGTTTTTGTATTTCAGCGGGGTTCTCTTTCTTTTTCATTCTCCTTTTCATTCTCCTTTTCATTCTCCTTTTCATTCTCCTTTTCATTCTCCTTTTCTTTCTCCTTTTCTTTCTCCTTTCCTCTTCTCATTTTAGAGATATACTTTTGGTTTCTTGTCCGGATTCCTGTTTGGATTTGGGGTTCATGGGCATCTTGGGTTCTAGTAACTCCCCTCTGTTCATAGTACGACGGGGACAAAAGGCGTGAGGGTGTTTCCGTGGAGATTCTGCATACACAGTGCATACGATGATTTACTCTTGCATTGGACCCAATCGACCACCTCACAAGGTACACCCTGGGTTTTCTGATATCTCTCTGTAGACTTGAGTCGATAGACGGCTCCGCGATACGCGATAAGCGGAGCGCCCGCGTGCAACTGCCTTCCCCGGTTTAGACTCCCCACCTGGTGAGGGTGGTCGGTGACATCCACACGCTTGTCTTCCGGCATTTGATTCTCCTCTTGCTTCGGAACTGCCAGCACTTTCGGCTTCTCTGTGGCAACGCTAACTTCTTCTCTGCAAAGCTTTCCTGGTTCCTTCATTGCCCACTCTCGGCTGAGCCGATGCCCTTGTTAAGCTATTTGGACGCTCTCTTCCTATGACCGGAGTGGTGTACAAGCTCTGATTCCTCCAGCATTAAAAACACACCATTAGCAACGAGTGCGACCCGTGCTGTACTCGTATATTTGCATACAGAATCCCTTCAGCTTGGACTCATCGCGCGTTCGATGTTGCGGAGTACACTCATTCTCCTACCAGACTAACTTCGATCTTTTTACATTGAGCCTCGCAGACGATCCCAATAGCTCCGGCTCAGCTGCCCAGTCAAACCGGAATGGCGATCGAAGTCATCCCGTTGACCGAGGCAGACATCCCGGCCGCCGTTGAGGTCATCCAGCAAGCCTTCGCCGACGACCCATATTTCAAATGGGTATTTGACGCGCCCACGGTATGCACCATCCTCCTACTACACCTTCAACTGTCCCGGCTAACATCCATCTCCCCCGGAACGCGGCCGCGTCCCCAACCCGGAGACCGCCGTCGTGACATCCTGCGGGAGAAACCAACTTGCACAGTTCAACAAGCAACGAAACTACGACTCTCTTGCCGCCCGCTGCCGCTGGGGCATCAAGAACGCCCTCTTCCACGTCGCGAGGGAAAGGGACGCAGCACCGGCACCAACTACCAAAGACGAGTCCAGCGCGTCCGCCGCGCCCATCCTCGGCGTCTCCTGCTGGCTCGCGCCGCACTCGCCCGCCCAGCCCGAGAGTTGGTCCTCCTGGCTGCAGAGCTGGGTGTTGTCCTTCCGCCAGCTCGTGAATAACGTGTGGTACCGCGGACACGGCGGGCTGCGCACGCACCGGTACTGGATCTGGAAAGCGCGCCAGCACGAGGCACAGGCGCAGATCTGGGATGACCCGCGCGGATACTACTTCTGTAATATCGTGGCGGTGAGTCCTGAGGCGCAGGGGAGAGGTGTTGGGCGGTGCTTGTTTGAGGCTGTGACGGATCGAGCGGATCGGGAGGGGGTCAAATGTTACTTGGAGAGCTCGAAGAGTGTGCCGAATGTGCAGATCTATGAGCGGATGGGGTTTGAGATGAGCATGGAGATGGAGTGCCGGGATGGGGAGGATGCTTGTATGGTATGTCTGCGGTGGTTCCTCTTTCTCCTTTTTCCATCTGTTTGTCTTGAGTCTGTTGGACTTGGCTGACTGGTTTCTAATAGTTGTATTGCATGGTGCGTAATCCGAAGACGGGGTGAGCATCGGTTCTTTGACGCAAGTTTGATGCGTGGACGCATCGACGGTTCCTCCCATTACGGAGATTCGCAGCCTAATGACGATACTCGACGAGACAAACGCATAATGTGATTTCGGGTCCTAGTTATTCTATTCCATATTGATCTCCGTCATCCTCTAGCTTGCGGAACGGGCAGAGAGGGGATCACTCACATACGATATGTTCAGAACCATCTCTTCCACATCCTAGCAACCCGGCTGTCCAGCAAAACAATCCAATCTCATCCTCCGATCTTCTCGGAACTCGACATACCCTCATCTCCAAGCCAGCCCAATTCCCAATCCGCCCCAACGCTCAAGCCCATCTCCTATCTTCAATGCCGAGCCCTCAAGTCCCGCAAACACGGTTCACGCCGCGCGAGCGATTGCCGCAGGCGCGCCTCAAGCATCCACAATCCTCGATCGCCGTAGCGCGTTTGCACATCGCGGACAACCGAGGTGATCTGTCGCCAGACTTAAGCTTCGCGACGGCGCGGGGCCGGGGAAGCCTGCATATGCAGGTACAGGAGAGGGCGAAAGCCCACTTTTTTTTTCTTCAGGGTTCTGATGCCGATGCAGGCTGCGGGTTAGTGGGAATTCTGCTTACCGGCCCAGCGATGTAGATATCCAGCAGGCCGGTATCTGGTTGACCTGGTGCTTGGATCCTGGGGTTATCGCCTGGCTGACGGTTTCAGGCTTAGTCTGATTTGAATCATGGCGTCCGAGCTGCACTTTGTGCTCTATTGAGAGTTTTCGGTCCCGGGTGCGAGCAGATTGAGGCTTTGTTGTTTATCAGCACTGGAGATGAGAGCCGCTATGGGGGATCTGGGGTCCAGGGGTTATTCCCTTTATATTTGAGACCGTTGACCACTTGCGCTCCAGGCTAGACATTCTCTGTGGTTCGTGATATCAAGTCTCCATATCCAACAACACACCCGAGTACTGTGAGTGACGACCAGATCGTGCATATCAACGAGCCGTGATTAACCAAAAGCGCCAAGTATCACCATTATGCTCTTCTTCGTTCCTCCCAAGAGCCGCGGGCCACTGTCCCTCCTTCGCGCATACATCAGCCGACGAGTCCAACGCAGCCGAGACGCCGCGACAGCGACTCATCCAGCCGAGCCAACCGTGCGAGGCGCCACCGCGATGGACACAGCCAGTGCCCCAAGCAACCAGATAGCCCAAGCGGCCGACGACGGCGCCACACGCCCCAGTAAACGAGACATGCCCTGCGGCGCCGACACAGACCGCATTGTCAACCAGCTCGCAGTCCTAGCAGCCACCGTCTCTGGATCGTCCCGAGGTATCACCGCATGCACCAAGGGGTCTCCGTCGCCAGCGCGCATGAGCACAGCAACCATCCACCTACCAGACGCAACGGACCAGGAAGAAACAAGAGACGGACAGCCGCATGCCGAGAAAGAGACCGAGGAGGAAGAGTCCTTCCATTACCTGCGCAGCCTGATCACCGTCTCCTGTCTGTCGCAGCACTCATCCAGGAATGCCTCGACGGCATCAATCTCCAGCCCGAGCGAGAATCCATTACCCGGCCGCAAGAGAGCATCTTCCAGACTCAGTCTGCGTCTGGGCGATCTGCCAGCACTCCCATTCCCGCCCAAAATATCGCGGAAGCCGTGCCCGCGCTATACCACCCTCCCGCCTGTATATACCCCTAAGCCAATAGCCATCCGGCCCGAGGTGCGCTTCTGACAATCTGCGGCGCCTCACTCCTTCAAACACTGTTTCATATACATAGATGGACGCGGATCCCGTGCCAACGGCCATGATCCATACCTACCGGACGTAGATATCTATTTCCTGCACGACCGTAGATCTAGCACACCGTCACACCCTTCCCTCCCTTCCCCTTCCGTCCCGAATATATTGACGCGCAAAGATCTGCGGTCAAACTCGGTATAAACCCCTGTGACTCCGGAAAGAGTACCCGATGCGCCACGGTGGAGTCCGATCGTCGGCTGAGTCTCGTTGAGTCCCCTCCAGCACACGGCCGGGGGTGCGTTGGCGTGCTTCTGCGAGCAAGGGGACGTTGCATCGGCCCTGGGCGATCCCTGAAAGCTGTGACTCCGACAAATCAGATGGTTTCCAGAACCGAGCAGCGCTGCTTCTCGTGCAAGGATTGACGGCCGTCGTGTTGTGTTTCTAGCGTGACGAATCTCCGCGCTCGCTGGAGAGATGGTAGGGCGTCGTTGGGCTGGTCGGTTGCTATATTACTATATTGCTATTGCTATGGCTATAGTGCTATAGTACTATGTTGCTGTTACTACATTGCTATATTGCTAAACCGCTATAATTCTATTGATCTACGCCTATACGACAGTTGAATATTTGTTACACTACGAGTCCCCGTCAAGTAGAAAAGACAAAACCGCCTCTCCACCGACAACCTAGAACGAAAGGACAGTCTGAGAAGCATATCACTAATTATCCACGCGAGATTCCATTCTTGCTGGACCGCGCGATTCCAATCTTGAATCTTACTCGGCAAACCCGAGCCCGGCGCAGTGATGACAGGGGCCACGCAGGGCGACTGCCAGGGCTGGAGATGCAGCCCTCGCCCGACCCTACAATCCCTACAGTGCTGTAATATACCAATGGATGGACGCCGGTCTGCCCAAACTCCGTGCACAGGAAATACTCGGCCGGTCGATCTTATCGCGTTGATCCTGGACGGGTTGACGTGGTGGATAGAGACGGCTGTGGCTTCGGGACTCCACCTGAGGGCTCGATGTCCGCACAGACCGTGTGACGGAGGGTAGAAATGCAGGGGTGTAGATACCGGCAGAGAAGAAGCGTGGAAGCGAAAAGGATGCAAGCAAAGGTGGATGAATGTGCAGCCGTGGTGGAGCGTTACAGTGGGGATTGCTCGCTGCGAGCATCGTATGTTGGCACGAGAGGGCGCGTTCTGCATGGACTGCCTCGGTAACTTCTCGGGGGACCAAGGGCGCTGCCGAGTGGGACATCGGTACATTTCTCGAGAATTAAGCATTGCCAATGCTTGGAGGGGTCGGTTGGGAAGGAAATGGCGCCGGGGTCAGGGTGGAAGGGGAAAGTGCGCGAGAATCATAGTCGTTTCCGACGCTAACCACGCGAATGCAGACCAGCCTGGACTGGCATTTCCGGCTGAAGGATGAGAACCCCTACTGGTGGCTCCGTCGCTGAAGATGGTCCCAGAGGAAGTGTGCAACAAGGCTCCAGCCCCCGCTCCCGATGACAAGCCTGGACCGCGCCACCACGACCAGCACCCATTGGCGCATGTGAAAGAGGAAGAGTCGAACAGAGGACTCGACCGGGTGAGTCCACTCCAGCCATGCATCGAGATATTCCCCCCTCGGAGAATAGGTCCGGACGTTGGTCGAGGGAAGAAGTACAGGTACACCGTGCCAGAGCCGGATGCACTCCGATGCGGGCGACGAGCAACATCCCCGCTGGGCACCACCATGCAGGCCTGCAGTGCGCGCCATGAAGATGCCAACGGGAGCATATGGATCTCCCGATCTGGCCGCGAGCAGAGCCCTCATCTTCATGCATGGAAGCAAACATGCCGGTTCCTTAGCCGCAGGGCTACCGATGAACATCAACGGCATGGTTCTGATTGGATCTGCTGGCTGACGAAAATGTGCTCCCCCTCGGGCCTCAATGAACAGCCCGACACGGCACGCGATTCGATGCTGTCTTCCAGGTACGGCCAACCAGAGGCGCCGGGCTGGGGAAAGCCCCGACAGCGCTGAGATGCAGTTCTTGCACCAAGCGAGCGCCGGGCCTGCGCCATGACCCGTGGTCGACTGCAGTGCGTATGCCGGATGATGGAGGAGATGCGCCTGGCGCGGGATCAGAACCTTGATCGTCACCCCCCCCGGTCGTGGACTACGGGAGAGACCGCTTGGATGGTGGGGAGAACGGGGAAAGGGACAAAAACGAAGGGAATGAAGAAGAAAGAGAACAAAAAAGAAAAAAGAAAAAAGAAAAAAGACAACCAAAAGGCAAGAAAGGGAGAAAAGAGCAGAAGCCCTCCCTCAGATGAAGTCATCCAGACCGGCAGGCGTGGGACCACCAACGAGGCTAATGTGCCCGCCGACACTAGGGCAATCGAAAGGATTTAGTGTTCCGTACATTCGATGCGATGATTTTGCATCGCCCCGGTACTTGTCCAGACCTCGGCGCACATCCCGACTCGAAAAAAAAATCTCTAAAACTTGAGATTTTCTCTGGCCCCCGTTCCAGTCGGACGAGCCATCTGATGGGCCAACTCGGGTCTTCATTCGTGCTCCTGCGAGTCCACGCAGCTGCACCTTTCCCAGAAAGAGTCTTGGCCGCCCTGAGCAGACTTTCACCAGACTGTGCTGGTCAGGATTAAATATGGAGGACCGAAATCGCTAGCCCGTGGATGCGATGCGCCTGCCCCATCGACATCTATCATCCCTACAATGTAGGGGGGAAACGTTGCCGGGAGGCGCACAGCGCGATGAAGCTTGATTGTATTTCCACCCGCTTCCCCCGACGCGCTCGGTAATTATGTGATAGAGCAAGACAGGCTCAATTGGTGCCGGCATAGTGATTGAAGACTAGTTTCCTTCCAGCATAGTCCCCAGGGGAACCTACCTCCACTCTCCCACTCCACAGCTGCAATGCGCCAGCGCGAGCAAAAGCAAAGCACAGACTCGATCAGGCCAATTGATGGCAGCTTCAGCATCTGTGTCCGAGAGTGGACCACTCGTGGGAGTGGTTGCGAGGACCCAAACGCGCACTGGGCGCGGGTTGATCATATCATAATCAGTTCCTTAATTGGCATTGGATGTGGTTGTCGCTGGCGCTGGTCCGAGGCAAGCGATCAACAATGATACTCCATTCGAGTTGGCTTCATTTCTGATTTACTTCATTCTCCTCTCGCATTCTAGAGGGGTTAGCATGAGACAATGGAACGGAGATACAACGCGGGCCGGCCGTCGAGTCCGACAATATGCAAGTCGAATCGTAATCATACAGGGCGTCGGAAACTCCGAAGGGTGGGACACAACGGGCATCTTTGTGAACAAAAAAGGGGGAGAAGCCCAAAAAACCACCAAGTCACACTGAGCCCCAAAATCAGGTGGACATTAGGTTCCGGTCTAGCATCGCACCAGCGCTGCGCTCCTACACACAAGAAAGTCCATTCCAGGAACGCCCTTCCGTCCACTCGAGAACAATGGAAAAAACGCATCAGCGCAGAGAAAGGGGCGGGCCGGCGGCAGCAAGAGGGAGAACAAAAAGAGATGATCATGGGAGAAAGCAATGCGAATACGCTTCAACCCCACCACCAATACTTCCGGAGTATCGGCGGGTCGAAGGGCCTGGGCACAAATTTTAAATAGGGATGGGCGGCCGAAGGACCCGGGATAGAAGAAGACCAAGTGTCGATCAGGGCCGCACTGACGAGGAGCTGATTTCAAATTGAGTGTCCCATCCTCCATCGTCATCGGTCCGGGAGAGCGACCTGCTGAGTGGAGAGTCGCGAGGGTCGGCTCTAGCCGAATCATGGTTCCTGGCAGGGCGGGATCGCGCTGCAAAGAATGGCCAGGCAAAGTATTCTGGATTGGTGGCATGCGAGCCTCCCACGATGTGCTTAAACTGAGAAAGAGCCATGGAAAGTATAAGAAAAGGCCGAGAAAAGCGGGAATATGGGCGTGGGTGTAAGTGTGAGTGTGAGCGAGGGGGAGGTAGAAAGGCTATCGCGTGGTGCGGCAAAGAAGACATTTGCCTACAACCACAATGAACCGATCGTGGGGACTATCGGAGCAGCGACTGTCTTTGCTGCCGTCCAGCGAGGTTCGTAGGAAGTGGGCGGCGGGATTCTGGCAGCCGCTATAGATATAGTAGTTTTTAAAGTAGTTGCACATTTTGATCCCATCGGGTGCGGGCGCGTTCGCGCGGTGGGATGGAGGAATTGACGGTGGAGGTCAGTAGAAAGGTCGAAGTCGAATAAGTTGAGAGGCAGAGAAGCGAAAGACCACTTCTGAGAGACACGTTCTGAAATAGACAATCCACCGGTGCGGCATTTCCGGATTCACCTAAAAAAAAACGCGCGCAGAATAGGGCAAATGGTGGGATCCATAGGCGGCCGAAGCCCACGGGGGAAGGACAACGAGATGGGAGATGCTTCAAAAGGAAAAAAAAAGAAAAGAAAAGAAAACGGGAAAAAAAAGAAAAAGAACTGGGAATCCCAATGGCCATATCACTACGAGGGCCGCATTCGACTCCATAATTCCACAGCTCGCTCCATGCAGGTGTTGGTTCGGAGGCAGTATAGGGAATTCTGCACGGTAGTCGTGCCCTTGTGCCCACCCTCCCTCCTGTAGGTACATGTACCCCTCGAGCATCCTTGTCGCAAAGCGGGTCTGCCTCCTGCATGACGCTGGCTCTGATCCGTGACTGTTGAGAACAGACGCCCAAGGACCACCGTCGGAAATTTACGCCATCATCGGGGATCAGCCCAATTCCGATGACGAGACCTATTCGCGTCGGCGACGATGTATCGGGTGGGAGATCGACGCGGTTCCTCGCAGCCGTTGATGCTTTTTCCACCCACACGTGGCGCTAGTCAGGATCTTCATGCATATGTAGAAAGCCCGCCGTGAGACGCGCCTCAGGGCGAGTGCGTGCCTCGGAGGCTTTCCCTTTGCGTGACCAGGTCTCGCCCGGTGGTGCTGGACCAGGCGAGAAATCGAGTCAGGCGAGCACGGACAGAAGGTCGCACCTCCGGGTAACAAATGGTTGTAATAATCATTGCCCACCGGGTTGGGCAACGGGGACACGCGTTGGGCAGTCGGCGCGGGTGATAGGCTCCTGCCGATGATGACAGAAAAAACTTTGGACTCTAAGCTCAGTCTCCCCCTTTTGGTTGAGGTTGTTTGCGACAACTGATCGGAGCCTCCGGTTCGGACTAAACTACCTGCTCAGATGAGCAACCCGTTGAATGACAGCACCGGGCAATTCGACTACATAGGCCGTGGGGCTGAGTCATGAACGGACAGGCAACCTTGGAAGGAGAGCACGGCCGGTGTACACACTCGTCTGGCCTGGAAAGGAGTCCATGTATAGACCCTGTAAAGGAAAGGCATCGACAAATCAGGGTCGTTCAGGGTGGTAGCGTCGATGGCAGCAGACTCCTTCCGGACACCCGCTCTCCGATCTCTTGTGCGCCCTCACGGCAGAGTTCAACCTGGGCCGCGTTTGTGACTGGAGACGAATCGAACAAGGTTCGAGCTGTTGCTCGGCATTCTCCAGATCGAATAACTCCAGAAATAGTGTCCCCACTAGACCCATTTGGTCTCGAGTGGCTGTGATCCTGTTTGATTTTGTTTCTTGCTGTGGCTCTAGCCGGATCGCTACGACTTCGTACATAGGAATATTTATGTACTTTTGGTGGTGTATCGTCAATCGTCCACGGCGCGTAACGCCACAAGCCATCCACATTCCAGGTGAACCGGGCGTGCTGATTCGTGTACCACAGTTCCCAGCATGGTTTCGTGGTCCCAGGCGGCAGACCTGGAGGCCTCGGTCATGATTCTGGAGAAGAAGTGATCTTCGCCGGATTAAACGTCAGCGGACGCTAGGCAACGGTCGAGGACACGGATCGTGCGGACAAAACGAGCAAGATGAGGTAGTGTGACAGGGCCGTAACATTTTGAATGCAGTTGAAAACTTGATCCGCATACGCAGGTGTCTTCCAGAACGACAAACCTCGGAGGGGCACGGCTCATGGGCCCATACCCCTGTGAGATTGTAAGGCGCGTGCTCGGTGGATGATGCGGCCGGCTGCTCCAATGATAGCGGGCCCCGGGCGGTAGAAGAAATGCGGCACGGCGCCGTTCAGCTCTCCAGCCCCAAGTTTATCGGATGGTGGAGCTACCTGAATACAGTAAGTATACAGCTCGCTCATTCAGATCCGCCTCAGGTAAGTATTCCGTACTAGCCTCTGCACATCGCAAAGATCATCAGTCGCCCACTGCTGCACAACTGTGGGGCTGCAATGGCTGCGAGGTACACGCCGAAGCACTCGCGGCACTGCGAGGATTTGAGCGTCGTTCTCTCTCTTCACGCTGCGCAGGTTCGGCCGAGGCCGAGACCCGGCTTGGAGTCACGTGGCAAGTCACGATCCAACTGAGTCATCAATCGGCGCCTGGGGAAACAACGCTAGTCCCGAATTGGAAACGGAAAAACAGCCGCCGTCCCAGGCATCCCGTGACTCCCCCTCGCAGAAGAAAGCCGACTGCCTCTGGCTCGCGAAACCAGGCGGACGACAACTCGTTGACCAGTCCAGGAGCGACTGCTGACCCCCGGAGCTGGGCACCAAACAACACACCCAGGGAGCAGGTTGTCGTTCGAGTCCTCAATCGCCACTCTCTACTGTTCTACCCTCTCCGTCGTTGTGGAGACAGCCGACCAAACCCAAGCCCTTTGCTTTGTGACCGCCCACCGCAACGGGAAACCCTCTGTTTGTTGTTGCACCGCTCGAAATCACCAGCATCATGGGGTTTGGGCAATTTGACTCGATATGTGAGAAGACGCCGTTGCCTTTGTGCCTCCTCGTGGGCCCGGCATCTTCGATCTCCGGCTCCACGGGCATCGTCTCCAACTGCTATGCGCGGAACATTGAGGTTGCAAATACGATGATCTTTCAGGGCGCCGCTTCATTCATGCATATCATTGCACTCGCCATGACGGTGATCATGATCTTGCATATTCGATCCAAGTTCACCGCCGTCGGTTCGTCATACGTACCCCAGATCGGGAGGAAGATGCGTGGCTAACCCTGCTATCCTACTAGGTCGCAAGGAGATCATCACTTTCTTCTACCTCTTTATGGCGCTCACAATTTGCTCGCTTATCATTGACGCCGGCGTGGTGCCTCCCCGGAGCGCCCCGTTTCCTTACTTCGTGGCTGTCCAGTGTGGGCTGATATCAGCTCTGTGCACCTGTCTAGTCGTGAACGGATTCGTAGGCTTCCAGCTGTACGAGGATGGCACTTCGCTCTCTGTGTGGCTTATTCGGCTTCCCTCGGCGGCAATGTTTGCCATGACGTTCGTGATTGCCCTGCTGACCTTCAAGGGCTGGGGTGGATTGGGGCCCGAGAATACCGTCGGCTTGTTTGTGGTGCTTTACCTCTTGAATGCCATTTGTGTCGCCATCTACATTGCAATGCAACTGCTCCTGGTTGCCAACACGCTCGATGACCGCTGGCCTCTGGGTCACATCGCATTCGGCGTCGGCGTCTTCATTGTCGGACAGGTCTTGCTCTATGCCTTCAGCGACGTCATCTGCAACAATGTGCAGCACTACCTTGACGGCCTGTTCTTGGCCACGTTCTGCAATTTGCTCGCGGTGATGATGATCTATAAGGTGAGCCTCTTGCCCAATCATGCAAGGCCTAAAACAACAAGGGGAAAGGTGGGGAATCAAAAGCTGACTAACATATTTTAGTTCTGGGATTCCATCACCACGGAAGACCTGGAATTCTCTGTCGGGGTGAAGCCAAACACCTGGGAGGTGAAGGAGTTGCTGGAGGACGACCGCCGAGCAACGGTCTACAACGACACTAACTCCGAGTACGCGGGCAGCATGTACCACCACCGCGCATCGACCCAGGGTCACCATAATTACTAGCGGCTTCGTGTTCGTGAACCGTATACGTGACAAGACTTGATGATCTCTTGGCTTCTCGTTTAAATTTTTAGTTTTGGTTTATACATACATAGCCACCGGTGCCCTTGCCAGAAGGATTGGGTCTGCATTTCAAATGACACCTGGGCATGCAATCGCTGTCTAGACTTTTCTTCTTCCAGGGACCCCCATGCTGATCCTTCCACTTGGAACCTGATGGAAATGTGTGCATTTCCAGTATTATACCCAAGCATGTGTGTGCAGAGATTGCCACTCGGCATCGCCGATTCATACTGTGTGGAGTAGGTTACCCGATCACGAATCCTTCCTTGGTGGATGTACCGTACAAACACTGCCGCTAGTCTGGACAAGGGTGTGCGCTATGCATGTGAGGACATGTATTCCCAAGTGCCCCAAGGGTGGTTGATAAAGGATGGAAAATGCAGAGATGCATGAATGGCCTACATGTGGATGCTTAGCGTATGTATGTGGACATCGGGACGATTCAGTGCCTACAGATTCTTCAATCCTGACGTGTCGCAGATCGTGCGATTGAGAAAGGAATCGAAGGCGCCCCGGTCATCACCCTTGGAAGGTCCGGAACATGCATGATGGGGTCACAGCCTTTGTTCATTCGGCAACGCACGGCAGGGCACTATACATACAGAAAACCCCGGGGGCCAGTTTTCATCGCTGGAACACCAATAGGCAGGCACCGGCGAAGCGAAGAGGATCATCGAGAGGCTGAAACAAGTGATAAGATCGACACTGTCTTGAGCCGTTGATTTGATGAAAGATGCGTCCATCGGGCCGGACTGCTCTGATTGGAACGCGCCATGATATCTCCTGATTTGCATTAGCAGCCAAATCCCCTGGAAGAATTTTCATCCCGCAAGACATACTTCCTAGGGGTCTCGTACAAAGCATATTCTGTATGCCATACGTACTTAGATGGGATTCATGATATGAAAAAGCCGGTTGGAAGTCTAAAATGGGCTCCGCTGATCAGGGGGAGAAATGGCGTGTGGAGTACGAAGAATAACTTTCCAAGCCCAGTCGTAAGTAATGGATAGGGGTTTAGGCTGTGGAGTCCCCAAGATGCCCTGTGTGAGTCAGGGTTGTCTCATTCCACGACAACGACGTCGTCGCCATCCATGAACTCGTCGCGATTTCCCGCTGTCCGAGGGTATCCTTCAGCCGGTCTAGTCGAGGTATTGTACCAAGCACTGTCCACTAAGGTGACCAAAGCCTTGCAGGCCTCGCCGACCAGATCATAAAACGCTGGGTTATCCTTGGGCAGGAACATGCTGATATGTGCTTTGACTTCATCAGCTGCCTGATCATTGACTGCTTTGGTCCATGAAAGTCCTGGCTGCGCCAGATTTGAACCATCTTCGCTGTTTTCCACCTCCGACGGAAGCGTGCAGAAAGTTCTGTTCTTTGACCGAATGATTTTCTGGCTGAAAGATGTCTTTCCTGTTCCCCTGTTTTCCACCAGAGACGACGCGCCCTGTCCGAGACATGTGTAAAAGTTGACACATCTGATCCCCCGTTCCTCCTGCACGCCCGCCAAACCCACGAGACGTTGACGCAGTTCCGAAGTCCTCGCAAGGCATCCGACAAATTCCAGATGAGACGATACCCAGCTAAACCCGGCGGACAAATTCTGGCGTTGGGTATATAGGGCAGCTGCGCCGCCGGCTGCAACGGCTCCCGCGGCTCCGGCGAACATCGCGTAGCGACCCCATCGCTGCCAAGATGGCGTTGCAGCAGCATCGCCAGTGGTAGGGAGTGCTTGAGGAGGTTCCTTCGCACTCGCCGGGGCAGGAGCAGCCGCTCCTTCAGTCGTGTTGCCCTTTCCACCATAGCCAAAAAGGCCTGCAACTTCGGTGAAAGTATTGTATGCTGTGGTAGCATTGCGATAGTGTCCCTCTGCACCATACGATACTACTCCAGGCGCAATGCCCAAGTATGGAGTATCGAAGGCGAGCACACCCTGGATGTGAGGGAACATGAATGTGCCAGGTTCCACAACAGGTGGCTGGTCATCTGCCTGCTGGGCTGATGGTGCGTCAGGTGTCGAGCTGCGACGAATTGGCTGCTCATGTGCTAGCAACAGTAGAGTCTCTGCTGCCACAATGCCTCCCATCGAGTGCCCAACAAGGAAAACATGAACCGAGGGGTCAACAGTAGGCGACGCCGTGTGATTTGCAACTTCCAAGTCTATCACGGTGTTCTGCAACCTGTGCCCATAATAAGTCAGTGAATCCAGAGCTACCTTATATTCAAAGCCTCTCATAGAAGAAGAGTCTTACCAGTCTCGGAACTTGCCCACGCATTCTTTCAAGTCGCCTTTCGTCTCATACTTGGGGTACACAGCTGTTGCGACGGTGACGGCAGGAAGTGCTTTGCTGACTAGGACACGCAGGCTCTCAGGAAAATTGTTGAACGTATCATCACCACCCTAAGTTGATCCATAGGTCAGTGTGGGTCTTCAAATTGCTGCAGACATAGTTCGTTCGGGCGCAGAGAGTTTTGCGGGGAACACAGCAGTGAAATGTGCAAAGTACTTAATACCTTGAAGCCATGGATGAAGACGAGGAGAAGAGTTTTGTGCATCTTGAATTGGTGCAAGCCAGTCAAGGATCATCATGGGACAGTTGCTGGCGCACAGCAGCTTTTGGATCAAACAAAACACGAGAAAGGTGAGAGCGAGAGGACTCCGTTCGGTCGATCTGCCGATGCCTTACGTCACCAGGCCTGTCGGCACGTGATCCGGTAGAGAAGCCATGATACATTAGGTAGATATACCTACAGTCGATATGCAAATATCATTGTAGTATATCCTTGGATTTCGCCATTCTCAAGGAGTCGGTGGGAATGGGCTGAGCACTCGTGGTTTCCAAGGTCCGAATAACTTCTATAATCGGCCCATTATATACTGCAATATATATCGAGGTCAAAGCCTATAAGTTGCTCTTCCGTTCAAGTTTCCGGATCCTAAGCATACTATCTTGTAATGAAGTGGCGAGCAATGTGCCATCGGGACCCCAGAGATGACTTTCGTGCACCGCTCTATTCTCTGCCGACTGAGGGGTCCATCCTTCCTGCATAAACCATTTCATCGGCACGCCAGAATCTTTGTTGCCAGATACCGCATCCCAATCAATCATCCTCAAAGCCGGGCCATGCCGGTGTATAACCACCATTAAAGTCAGACTTGCCATCGCCTCCCAGTGCTTGATTCTCAATGCGCGTGGGATCAAAAGAAGCGAGTTCTTGTCACTGGAGTACATATGCGCACAAGCGTAGATATTATCATAGTCCCCGGAATCTTCTCGTTCTCTGATTTGGGAAAGACTTGCGTTGGGATCATCGTCTGGTAGTCCCTTGAGACGGTATTGGGCCAGCTGGCGGTATTTCTCTGGGCGTTCTTGGATATGTTTGGTTTGATTGTAATCCTTCATGTCCACCTTCCGCACGTCAAGTCCGGGGAACTCTCGTTCGGCTATATTACCCTGTCGAACCATACCAATCCACCAGTCCGAGTCAACGCTAGGGCTGACTGGTTGGTCTTCAGGATGTTTCCCGGAGAGCACGCCCTCATAGCGCTCCTGTGCCGAAGGTGGCTGGTGTTGGAAGGTTTGTTGCCGTTCGTCACGTGTCGCCATCGCTTCACCGTCGGGCGATGATAAGCATTCTCAGGCATGGAGAGATGGTAGATTGAACCGGAAAAGACAAATATGATTGCAGTTTTATACAAGATGCGCCGATCGTGCTGGTAGTGCAGAGGGGTTATGCCCGATTCCCCACGCCGTAATGATACATAAGATGATAATGTTCAAGACCAATCCTGAAGCCCCCATTAATCCATCGTGACAATAAGAAGTCCACTGGCTTCGCTTTTACGTGGCTCAGATAGAGTCACTGATATTCCGGTTCTTGTTCCACTCGACCTTTCCTTCGACATCTTTGATGCTCTCGAGCTTGTCACCTAGTTTGACGACGGAGAAGTTGATCATACGGGGGTCGAGACCAAGGGTGCGGCGAACTGAGGCCTGAACGGGGCCCGACGCATCGAAGCGCATGATGAAGTGGTGACCTTCACTGTATCGAGCCTGGTGTTTGGTGGTGACCTTGGGCAGGCGGAACGCACCCCAGTTGGTGAAGCCGCGGACGACGCCGCCGGAGCGGATGACCTGAGCACCAGCGTTGCGGGCGATTCTATAAGAGAAGGGATGTCAGTTGATCGGTCGATGGAAGAATCGAAGGCTCGTCGAAATGGACGTACTCCCGAACCTCGTTGAGGCTGCCCGGGCGAACCTGTGGAAGGCGAGCGCGTTAGTTTCCAGACCGAATTCCCATAAAGTCTCCAAGAATAGGACAGTCACGTACAATGGCAATCAGCTCGTATAACATTGCATCGAGTGGTGGTGCAGAACCCCGATAAGAAGCAAAAGATGTTCGAGGATCTCCTGGCGCGCAAAATCCGACGAGGTCGGAGCTTATCAGCCAGGCTTGGCACGTCGTTATCAGCGTCAACGCAACTCCGCCGGGGAAGCACCCGTGCTTTCCTTTCCCTCTTAAACTCTCCTCTCTCCTCTCTCCTTCTCTCTTCTTCTTGTCGCAATCCCTCCTAACCCACTCACAATGGCCACCGTCGCCCGTACCATCCGCCCCTTTGCCTCCAGGGCCCTTGCCCAAAAGCCGCTCACCGCCGCCTACCGTCCTGCGCCTGCTTTCCGTTTTCCGCGGGGAACCCGAAGCTTCTCGCAGAGCCCGCTTGGTGAGTTCTTCTGCCCTCCAAATTGGTCACGGGAGTCGCAGATGACTCTACATGAGCAATTGGCCATGAAGGGATGTCGGAGGAGCTTTGCAAAGCTCCCAGAGACAATGGATTGCTGATGGCGTTATCGATTGGCATCGCTAGCTCAGGTGAAGAAGTACACCGAGTCGCACGAATGGATTGAGCTCGCCGACAGCGGCAACACTGGTTAGTGCTCAAATGGCCGCCAATGAGATCGTCTCTGTCGATAGGTCTTGATGGTACATACACACAAACGGCAAAATAACTGATCGGAACCCTACAGCCAAGATTGGCATTACCAAGTACGCCGCCAACTCTCTTGGCGACGTCGTCTATGTTGAGCTTCCCGAGGCCGATCTCGAGATTGGCGCGGGTGAGCCCGTTGGCGCTGTCGAGTCCGTCAAGTCTGCTTCAGACGTTCTTTCCCCGGTCGCCGGCAAGGTTATCCAGGGCAACGCCGTCCTGGAGGACAATGCCAAGACGATCAACGCTAGCCCCGAGGGCGATGGCTGGATCGCGGAGATCGAAGTTGCCGACCCTGCTGAACTGGAGGCGCTGCTGGATGAGGCCGCTTACAACGAGACCATTGATGCTTAGAGTTGGAGGCCTCAAGAGGGTTGCGTCGGGACTAGGATCGGGGCAATTTATGTTAAATGTGATGTCATACTAGTTTCTTCCTGTTTCGTTTGTTCTTGGTTCAACGGAGACATGTTTCCTTCAACAAGCGTTAGATGTCGAGCCCTCCACGGCTTTGATATTATATCCCAAAAGATACCTATATCCAGGGTCTGTCAAGTAATTGTAGAGGTGCATCTACATCCCAAATATCATACATTCGCTGCCTGAGTATTAGCACGAAAAAAAATGGAAAGCACCTTTTGATATGGGAAAAAAAAGTAGAAATACACGACCCAAGCAGGATCATGCGGGCCACCAGCTTTCTATGCGGTGTCTGAAGGGCCTATGGGTCGTAGCAAGGCTTAACCCTGCCACAGAGTGTCCGTCCTTTCACTTCTCCCAGTCTTTGGTATCGGTTTTGATGAGGTCCTTCAAGCAGACTATGGGGGTCCCTGAAATCTCGCGTAGGAGAAATTGGGGGCAAGTGCAAAGAAGAACCCTTGGGCACCCCCCACTATTCATGACGCAGGTTTTGAGTGTGCCAGAATTCTCGAGTGAACCGCTGACTATCACGGTGACAGATATTGACGTAGCCTGCGCCATCTCTATGGAGGAATACATAGGCTTGACCTTCCAGAGGGATGAGACATTGAGAGATGAAAAAAAGGACATGGGGCTTTGCCCGAGATGGATTCATGTTCTACGTACAAGATGCAAAACAGCAGTATCTATACGGGAGGAATAGATTCGCGACAGATCGGACACTGAAGGCGAAGTCGCATCCAGCTTTCCAGACAGGCTGTATGAAAGATGTGACGGCAAGGCGTCACCATGTATGCCCGACGGCTCAGAATACTCGTGGCCTCTTCAGCAACACTGCTTCCGCCAGCAGAAGCAGGTGTGGACAGAACAGGAACCTCGATATCCTGCATGCAAATTGCGCAGTCAAACATGACTCTCTTGCGGTCCTTCGACCGATGCTTGTCATCATCTTTGGAATCGCTCACAACATCTCGCTCATCGGCTCTAAGGGACGCAATGGATATGACACCGCCAGCTTCAAGATCGGCGTCGGCCCCCGCAGTGTCTCGCAGAGTAGGATGGTAATCATATGCGGGTGGAGCCCAGCCCCTGGGAACAAAGAAGCGCGGGCCTAAGATATTCTGGCTGGCCAATATCCAGGCCTGGATCCACATCCATCCGACCATTGCGAGTGCGGTAGTCCAGTCAGGGCG
The DNA here is from genome assembly GCF_028827665.1 of Penicillium hispanicum. Classification (NCBI taxonomy): domain Eukaryota; kingdom Fungi; phylum Ascomycota; class Eurotiomycetes; order Eurotiales; family Aspergillaceae; genus Penicillium; species Penicillium hispanicum. Next base: position 2,156,460 of record NW_026623198.1, on the reverse strand, counting down.
AATAAACAATACGTTTTCACGTGCCGTAAGGAAGTAGACGAAGGGAAACAGTCGAAGAATGCTTTGACCAACGACAAAATCCCACCGCAGTGCTTTGCGGCAATTCCTCATGACGTTACGGTAGATCTGCGGGATCCAGAATGAAAGGTACACCGCTGCCAACAGGCGTGCGTAGATGGCTCCCAGACGACGCGGGAGCAGGAAAGCCCAAATTGATAATATGAGCGATCCGAAAAGTGCTAGATAGAAGCGTGCATACATAGCACCAACATCGCTGCGCATTTGTGTTGCTGTCGGTGGTACCGTACGGTTGGCAGGGGGCGCGTCCGTTTCTTCCTCGGCTGGAGGGTCTTGATCGGGCGTCAAAATAATCGGAGTTGCACCGGTATCTCGAATTGCTGCAGTCGCAGGCAAAGGCAGCGTGCCTGGTCGTACAACCGGAGCTGGTGGATTGATCGGTCGTTCTTCACGCCGTTCTGGTTCCTGAACAGCCCAGATCTCCATCATGAACTTCATGCCAATGTAACTGACAGAAAGGAAGGCCAGAAATGAAGCAGTCGCAAGAACCAAGAAGGATACTGCTGCATAGAGTTCCAATACAATGAAAGTAAGAACGAATGCATCACCAAGCGCCATTAATGCGATGGTATAGAAACTGACGCGACTCCGGGTAGAAGGAGTCGACGCTTCTTTGATCTGGCGCAGAAGAAGGGATATCTGCGCCACGAAAACCCCAGCAACCGCAAATATGAGGCGAGCTGCATATTTATTGTATTCTTCGTGCTTGGGCCCTGACAGGTACAGACCTTCCGAGGGCGGGAACTCTGGAGCGCCTTTGGTCTCGAGTATGTACCCACAATCGGGAGAGAAAACGACGGCAGACATGACCATAAGAGGGGCATGCGGAATGGGTGCCCCTATTGGATATCTGAGCTCGTGTTCCATTCGTTCCAACAGGAGACGATCGGCGACGGAACCATCTACCATGACCGGATGCTGTTGCATGAAAATGATATGCTCGCATTTGGGTGCCGGAAACTCGACCTGCTCGCTTCCTGCCAAAGAGGACCATGGAAACAGAGTCGCAGGTCGATTTTGCTTCGCCGACATGGCATCTGTGAGCGACTTGAGTAGAAGTCGGTGGGACAGCTCGTAAGTGTCGGGGGAAAGCGTGAAATGTGGCAGGGCGAAGAGGCCACCAAACTTCTCACTTGAGGTGCTTAGGATTATCCCGCCTGTCTCTGGGAAGTGGACACCGAATAACGAAAGATACCAAGTGCTTCCCCAAAAGTCCTCACTCTCAACCGTCAGACTCGCTCTGATTTCCCGAGCCAGACCCTCACCGACCTGGAGCTCTTCTCCCGCCCCTTCCTCCAGGTCAAAGTAGAATGCACCACCGGTGCCGGTGATATTGGAGCTAAAATCATGTGTAAAGTACTCGTGCTCTTGAGCGATAGCCGTGGTGTTGAGAGGTGTATGGCGCTGCACACCTTCGGTCCGTCGAACCCAATCTCCTCGCACTTTCCCTGTTGCATTGCGATAGACCGGGAGAAAGAGCTTTGTGAAGTTCAATGGGGACGATTGGTTGGGATCGTCTAGACCTATTGGGGGTTCGAGGCCGGCGGTTGAGAGGACGGATTGCAGTTGATGGCGAACGCGGCTGCGAACATTCGGGAAGAGATCCCAGGCATAGCTATCATTTTTGCGCAATCCGGAAAAGGGGAGCCATTGATCCGCTGGTGGATCGAAGTCTCCATACTTCGATTCGTTCAACAGCCGGAGCGCCTGACGCTCTCGGTCGAGCTCCCGCTGACGCTCCCGATCCTCATCGATCAACGGTGGACGTGACTGTGAGCTGAGAAGAAGGTAAAATATTAACAAGAAAAAGAAAAAGGAGCCGCGGTTATCCATTGATGCGACGAGGGTGTCAGCATCGGACGTCACTCTGCTTTAGAACGGGACGGCAAGCATCGCGGGAGAGAAGGACAAAAGGGAGTGACTGAAGTAACGGCGCGATCTGAAGTAGCAGACACCGAGAAAAGTCTATAGGGCCTGAGCACAATGAATGACGAAGATGAAGGTGACGGTGGCTCAGCGTCGCGCGGAGTTGATGATGTACTCGACATGCGATCCGGGGCTTTCGGTCCCCGCCCCTTCCGCCCCGATCGACACCTGGTGGATCGGGCACCGAGCGCCTCCGTTATCTCCTTTTCCTCCCCGGAGTCCTCAGACGAACGTCTGGCCCTCGCCTCGAATCTTGTTCGTGAAACTGAAGCCGTCGCAATGGCTTCAAACCTGCCACTCCCGATCCCTCCACGCACGCCCACGCCACCTGCCGACGATCCAATAGATCAATATGCTCCCCAGATAACGCCGGGAGTACCTGTTGACCGCGACGCCTTGTCGCCATTGCGAGAGACATCCTACCAAAGCGTGTCTCTCGAGTCAGGAAGCCCAGGTCTTCTCACTCCTACTAAATCGGCGTTCAATTTGAGTCCCGGATCAGTGGACGCTATCAAATCAGTGCAGAATGGTTCAACGGATGCTACTCCTGCGGGGCCATTCAATTTCAACACCACTGTTATGTCAAAGGGTCCAGTTGTCAAATCAGTAAGTCCTATCAAATCGCAAATATTCAGTGGATAGTGCTGATTAGCTTCTTTGTCAATCCAGAACATTGGACAACGCCGCGGCCATAAGTATAAGCACAGCAGCATTTCGCACCAGATCTTCCTCGAACCTCCTCCTCGTGCGCCCTTGGCTCTACCCAATTCACTCCCAATTCCAACATTGAAGGAATACCGCACCAGCATGTCCAAGGATCAGAAGACACGGTTTTGGTGGAGCGTATGCCACATGTTCGTGGCTGCTTATACTCTTTGGACGGCGCATGGGTCGTTGGCTATGACGGCATTGTCCCATTTGATCCTGTTCGACTCTCTGGGGGCTCTTCTGTGTGTAGCCGTTGATGTACTGGGGAATTTCGAAGTCTGGAAAAGGTCTAGTATTCGCCATCCATTTGGTCTCGAGCGAGCCGAGGTGCTCGCTGGGTTCGCCATGTGTGTGCTGCTGTTGTTCATGGGTCTCGACTTGATTTCCCACAATCTGCAGCACTTTCTCGAGAAGTCCGGCCATGAGCCGCACCATGCGCATGAGCATGACCGAGTGTCTCTTGGCAGCGTGGATATTACTGCTGTTCTGGCTATTTCCTCGACCCTTATTTCTGCGATTGGTTTGAAGAACCATGCGCGGATTGGAAAAGCGATGCATTTTGCATACATTGAGTCCCTTCCGTCCGTTTTGAGCAATCCCTCTCATTTTCTGACCCTCTCCTGCTCAACTCTTCTGTTGCTCTTGCCTCTGGTGTCGATTCGGATATATGACTGGTTCGATAAGCTTCTTTCAGGAACCATTGCTATCTCAATGTGTATTCTGGGCGTGCGCTTGGTCAAGGCACTCGGTTCAATGCTTCTGATGTCCTATTCAGGTCAAGGAGTTTCTGATGTCATCAAGGACATTGAAGCAGAGCCTTTGGTCTTTGGCGTTGATGATGCTCGTTTCTGGCAGGTCCATTATGGACTATGCATGGCGAACCTGAAGTTGCGCGTTTCTGGTGGCGACGACAATGTCTCCCGATTGCGTGAGAAGATATCTAGCTTGATACGGAACCGACTTGGTGGAGGATATGGGACTGGGGGACAGAAGTGGGAAGTATCTCTCCAGTTCACCATCGAGCGGAGCTGATTGTCTACTCCAGCTCCAAAGACTGGTCGAAATAGATGTGTAAACACCTTTAGAATACCCCTGTACATTACCAATGGATCAAACTGTTCTTATTTATTAGCATTGTCTATGCGTCCTGGCCCAATACACCATTGCACGTCGAATGGCCATGTAAGTGAATCCCAAAGGGCTCAAGTATACGCGGGTACGGTGGCCTACTTCAACAGATGCATAGGACCCATATTATAGCCAAGGACCATAATATAGGCCAACTGGGAATTTTACTGATGCAATAGAATGCACAAGGGACGGGAGTTGATCAGAAGTCTTCTTCAATTCCATAGCGCACATCGCTGCCAGATACATCGCCCGCGAAGACTTCCCAGGGTGGATGCCGATATCAAACTGCAGAATTTTGGTACAGGTAAAATAGAAAAGGGAATACACACGCAATGCCGAGCCACCACTGATTCACATAAACAAATGAAGCAACTTATGATGTAGCAGCCAGAACAGCACCCTCCTCAACCTTGCTGATGCCTTCACGCACATCCCGTCGTCGACGCTTTTCCAGGATAGCCTCTCGTCGCTGCGCAAGCATCTTGAGCTGTCTGTTCTCAACACCCTGGAGCCAGTAGCCGAAGCTGCCACCGACACCAGCGAAGAGGGGATAGACCCAGAGGGATTCCTTGGCGAGGATCGGACGCATCTCGATTCCGAGTTGCCAGAGGCGAACGGCGATGCCTGCAAACGCGGCCCAATTAGTCCATTGTGCATTCGAAAAGGACGAAAAAGCCCATCGTAGTCCATGTAGCGGCGTCTCCAGACGAGACGGGCCGCTTGTGGAGGGTATGTCACGCACCGAAGCCGCTCCAGAAGAGTACTTTGTGGACCATGATCGCGGTCGGCTGTGGGCGGGTAGGAGGGAGATGAAGAGGCCGACGGTTTCCGCAAGGCGTTAGAAGTGGTGACTTTGTGCAGTCGCACTTGAATGTCACCCGTAGTCGGAATTGATGGAGCCGGGGCTTGAAGTCGCAATGGGCGGCAGGAGGGAGGTCTGAAGCAAATCAGCAGCCCGCAGTTGTCAAGCACGGAACAACGTATCGCCGCCAACCCCCTTGTTATCGCTTATCGCTCTTCACGCGACTTTCTCTGCCATTGCGATTATCCACGATGGCCACATCGGAGGCCATGGAGGACGTGCAACCGGGCAACAAGAGGCCCTCTGTTGATATCGACAGCTTAAAGCGCAAGAAATTCAAGGCCGAAGATCTCCCGCTATCAGCCGCGCAGCATGGAGCCATCGACAAACTCCTACATTCATTCAAGAAGAAGGGTGGATTCGACAGTATTCGCAAACAGATATGGGCTGAGTTCAATGATGGGGTATGATAAGTACTCTCTTCTAGCATCAATTTGATCTCTCACAGGCTGAAATTTCTCACGGATCTTCATAGGAGTCTAAGACCAAATTCACCGACCAACTGATCGAATTAGCGGAATCGGAGATCGAACGCGAACCGGCACACCTTTCACGGGAGAGGGGCAAGGCTGCGACACTGATCGAGGGTGCAGTCGACCGTGGGGATGTTTACAAAAACGTGGAAGGATCCATCGATCAACTGGCATCCAAGCACCTAGACACCATACTCGACTCTGTGCGTGCCATTCGGCGTCAAGAAATCGGAGACGAAGCTGCTTCCAAAGAAGAAAAGACTGGAAGCAAAACCGACGAAGACTATGAGGTCTATGTTAGAGCGAAACGAGAAGAGCGAGAGAAGGTCTGGCGCGAAGAAATGCGCAAGCAGAAAGAACTCGAAGAGGAGCAAAGGCGTATTAAAGCTGAGGAACAACGGAGAAAACGGGAACTTGAACGACAGAAGGAAGATGAAGAGAGGGCCAGAAGAAAAGAGATTGATGATCAACGGCGAGCTGAGCGTGAGCGTTTGCGCGAAGAGCAGCGAGAACGAGAACGACAGGAAAGATACGAACGGCGAAGGCGCGAGGACCGCGATTGGTATCGCGACTGGGACCGTGATCGCGACAGAGACCGCAGTCGCACCAGAGAGCGAGATCGTGACCGTTATCGTGATCGCTCTCCAGCCTATCGCTCGGATCGTGGCTTTTCTCCTCGCAGCCGGGACACGAAACAAGAAAAGTCTGCTACACCGAAAGACTCAACCCCTGCACCGGTTCCCCCGGTGGACGATAAGTCATTGGAGGAGTTTGCTTTGCAGATGCTTTTGAAAGAAGGCGAAGAGCTTGCTGCCAAAGCTCGACAAAAGCCCGAGTTTGATTTCGAGGAGGCCGAAGCCATCGAAAACGGGCTTAAGCCATCGACATCAACGGTTGGCCAGACCAAGACTGCCAATGACTCAAAGGTTTCCAACGCCTCAACCAGAGCCGCTAGTCCAACTCGGGATTCCAGACGGCATGATTCTACAACAGACAGGACGGATCGCAATTGGAATTCTGCTAGAGACCGGAGCCGAAGTCGAAGCCGCTCGCGGCGACGGTATGCCTCACGTTATGATCCCGACCACCGTCGAGATCGATCTCGGGACACATCTGTGAGATCCCGGGATCGCAATTTTGATGACCGTCGTGGATACCGCGACTTCCGAGAAGAGCGGAGCTATCGCCCAAGTCGCCGGAGCCGCAGCCGATCGACTACTCGAGCGCGAGACAGGAATCGGGATCGTAGCGCCGATCGTGACAGAGACAGGGATAGATGGGGGCGTCCGCGTTCCAGGTCGTATGACCGGCGCCGCTATGATCGCAGTCGTGACAGAAGCAGAGACCGAAACCGCGATGATTATCGAGCCCGTCGCCGGTACTCTCGTTCGCACTCTCGTCATCGCTCACGTTCTCGCCATCGTGGTCGAGATCAACGCTCTCGCTCCCGGTCAGCAGTACCGCGACGGACCTCGCGTTCTCGGTCAAGACGCCGGTCACGGTCTCGGCGTCGCTCGCGATCCAGACGCCCTTCTCCACCTACCCTGGACATCGATCGTTACGTCCCTTCCACCAGCAATCGCAGCAAATCACCTCGGCGTCGAGTGCGGTCTCCTGAACGTGAACAAAGACCAAGGCTTGGCGAAATTGACCGCTACATCCCTGGCTCCGAGCGAGAGAAGGAGCGTACACTGGAGACGGGCAAGGAAGCGGACCCCAAAAACACGACCGAACAAAATGCCAAAGATTCGGATGATCGTCGCACTCGGCGGCGCAGTCACAGTCGGAGAAGAAGCCCTAGTCGAAGACGGAGCTATAGTCGAAGAAGAAGCCGCAGTCGACGGAGAAGTCGTAGTCGACGACGGAGCCGAAGCCGGTGAAGAGCATCAGGATATGTGGAAGTGGGCAAGCGAGGATTCCACAACTCACATCTTCGAAATCTAATTGTAACATTAATCGTGGAGGAGTAGAGGAATGCATACAGCGAGCATCTACGGCCTACAGCAATGATTAGAACTGTAGCTCCTGCGGGACTCGATTAAGCATCCGCCTTATCGTTATCGGAGGCTCCACCCAAAAAGTTGAAATCGCCGACCTGCGACTCAACTTTCTCAACTATGAAATATCCTCACAGTTTCCAGTTCTATCTCTGAGTTTGACAAGAAATTTTCCCATCACCATTCAAAAATAGTTCTTGCCAAAGTAATACGCCCTCAGAGCGAGATAACCCCACATTGCAGGCGGACGTCGCGCAGCAGTCCCAGGGTGTTCTGAGAACTTTGAACCACCCCAGACCACGAAAGGCCTAATCTCGACCTCATGAAAGCAACGATCAGCCAACAAGACTTACCAATCCTTCCAAAAATGAGATCCACGGAGCCAAACATCACGAATGACCTGCACACGACCACGGCAATCCCTTCCGATGACGACCCAACTTCGTCCTCTGGCACATCATCCTCAGAGAGCGAGGGCGAAGAATCTTCAGAAGATGAGAACGAAAGTATCCGCCATGAAAGCCTGACCACCGCTACGGATACAGCATCAATACCAAATGTCTCCGCCCGCCAGAAGCCAAGAATACAACGCATTGAGGGTGGCTCGGATCTGATGGCACGACTGTCCGCATTCCTGCCAAAGATGAAAGATGCGAATGAGAGCCTGGAGAAGGAGATTGCCGCAGGTCGCGGGCAGGATGTTATGTTGGATTCTGTGAACGAGGCGGATGGGAAGGATTATATCGAAATGGTATATTTGAATTCTTTCTCTCTGGTTCCCTCACACTTCTCAGATTTTGACTAATAAGAAGGGACAGAATCTTGGACTTGGAGTGCTGGAAGAAAAGCGTGGCGACAATGACGATACCTCGAGCGATGAGAGCGAGAATGAGAGTCCCGGGGCGACTCCGAGCACCGCCAGAGATGCAAACAAGAAGCCCAAGGCGGAAGAGGACTCGAATGTTCTCGGAAAACTCATGGGTGAGAATGAGTCGGCCACGGACAAACCATCCATCGAGGAGATAGGCGAATGAATATAATTCAACACTGGGAACTGGAATATGTGCAATGATGGCAAGGCGAAATCGGTTTGAAACATTAATGATGCCAATATCAGAGCCAATTCATGGCCAATCAGCTCAATCATCTTTGTAACGCAATTCCCTGGGTGTAGAACTCAGTTCCACTCAAACCATACGCCATTCTCCGAGGTCGCCTCAAGGCATGGGCCAACAAGAGAACATACTCGACTTTCAAGATGACACCGATGGCGTGAAAATACCCGCAAAGGACTCTAAGACAAAAGTCCTGACCACAAATGATTCAAATGAAATGAAGAGACATGAAGTTTCATACATTTTATGCAAATCGCCGAATTCCCAAAGGAATTGTAAAAAAAGAAAAGAAAATTCTAGATGGAGACATTGATGAAAACCACAAACAGGCATGTCGAGTATCTATTTATATGCATGGACCCATCACGTAATAAGGCCGAGCCACATTATTAAAAGAAATAAAGTTAAACAAGGCACCGCATCCTAGTCTATGAGACTTCCTTGATGCGGCACGTCCAGCCAGACTCCTGGCTTAGAAGAGGCAAACTGGAAAAAATATTTAGCGTCTGTTGCCAATAGAAAGGAACTCGGGGAAATATTCTTACCTTGCACCAAGGCACCAGCCCAGCTCATTATCCTTGATCTTCTTGGCGATCTTGACTTCACGGGATAGCGGCATTTCGTAGCCCGTGTGCAGCAGAGCCAACATAAAGTTAAGGTCCATGCACCATTCCGGACGGCCGCGAAGCTCGTCCATAGCGCCCTCCACACCCTCGAAGACACTCCAGCTACTTTGGCCGGCACAGACGGTGGAGGTGAGATGGTGCAGCTCGTCAAGGGTGAAGGAAGAGGGCATGCCCAGAGGCGCAGTGCGGTCAAAGAAGTAGGAGAAAATATACACGTCCTCCCGAGAGAAAGTCTTTTCAAGAGAGGGCTGGTGAACTCCATTGAAAGAGCAGGGTGCCAGCTTGCACTCAGCCTCCTTCTTTAGGATCTTCTCGGCGATTGCGCGGCACTGAGGAGCCGCGGTGGACTGGTCCTTCGGGCCGACCATGGTGACGGTGGTCTGGGGACTAAGAGGGTGGTCATCCGGGAATTTCACAGTCACCTCACGCTCCATTTCAGGACCAATGCACGGGTTGACAATGGGACGCTTGAGCCATGACACGTCGTTCTTGTTGTTGGCCAACATGGCCTCCAGAACGACTTTGTGCATGGCGTCACGAGCAGACATGAGACCATAGCCAAGATGGGAGTGTTGATAAAGATCAAACTCGCGGCCACCAAACTTCAGCTCATATTTGTGGTCACCTTCGGCCAAGCGCTCGGGCATACCACCAGCCTTGCTGTTCTCGAAAGTAGGTTGGAAAACGATTTGAGTGGAACCGCCACCCAAGTCGAAGATAGCAGCCGTCGGAGTCTCGTCAGGGCCACCAATCTTGCCCAGAAGATAATTAGTAGTGATCCAGGCGTAAACACCCTCGTTAGAGCCGTCCATGATCTCCACGCCACCCTTCTCCTTCGACACCACGGGGAAGGGAAAGACCGTTTCCAAACGGCGGCGAACAGCCTCCAAAATGTTCTTGCTCATTTCAGGGCCCAACAGACGGAGTCCAGCGGTAGCCTTCACTGCAACTGGAGTGCAAGACTTGTACTCGTCGGGCACATTCTGCATGGCAACTTCCATGAGAGGGTCCAGACTCTGAGCAGCGCCCTCGGCATCCTCCTTGTAGGAGCTGAGACCAGAGCCACCCTCCTTCTTCTTGGTCTGCTCGAACACCTCGTTTTCAAGTTCCGGGGTGGAGCCGCAGTTGTTGAAACGATAAACGTGGATCCGAGAGCCAGTGCTTCCGGCATCGATCATGAGCGCATACTGGATCAGGGGCTTAGAGGGGTCGTGGGGCTTTGTGCACTTTGTGGAAACACCGGCGGTCGAAGGCGCTTTTTGTAGATGAAACATTAGAATCAATTATGCCGAGTCTTTCTTTTTCTGCGGTAGCGGCAGAGCACATACATTGTGACAAGCCGGAAACGGCAGGCTTAGATGGCGATAGCCATAGAAGTACCATGAAGACGAAGCCGACAATGGCTGCGGTTTTCAGATACCGAGATCTTTGGCTCTGTGCCATGTTGGCGGGTTGTTTTTCAAATACCCGACCGGACTCGACCGACCGCGGGAAGGCAGATCCGTTGCTCCGAGAAATTGAGCGTTGGCGTGCGAAACTCAGATTTATAAACTGACTGGGATGCTGTTGGTTGTCGACTCCAGTCGACATACGAGCAACCGCGAAGCGATAAGCAGCGAACTGACAGGTGGCGCTGTTGGGATGAGGGGAAGAGTGAACGACAGGACGGGTTAAAAAGAGCGAGACAAAAAGCGAAGCACCATTGATCTTCCGGAAACGCCAAACGAGTCCGGAATGGAAACGAGGATAATGGAGTAGTAGACGGGTAGGAAGAAAACAGGGGAGAAAGGAGATGGCGAGTCGGGGTTTCGGTTCGTGGCGCAAGATGTGGCGTTGCACCTACTGTATCCGGCTGTCTTCCGCATACTGCGCTTCATCAACCACCTCCAGCCTGGGTTGTCTGCTACCGTCTGGGGCTACTTCTCCCCGGATTTCAATCTTATCTCCTGCGGCTCTGATTTCCTACCTCTGTTCCTCCCTTTCCTCCGGTATCGTCAGCATGAAGCACCTGCGTGGTCTCGTGTCTACCGCGCAGGCCTTGCGCCAGACCTTCATCGCACCCCTCAACATCCCCAAAATCACACCTCTGCAGTCATTGCCTGTTCAAACTGGTCTTCAGATGAGATATTTTCAAGAATCTCGCCGTCTGGCTCGCCTCGATGCTCGACAAGCCACCAAAACCCTGGTTCAAGATGAAGCCATCCGCGCCCCATTCGTACAGCTGGTGAACGCAAACGGTGACCTTGAGCCCCCAACGCCACTTTCGGACGTTCTTTCCTCCTTTGATCGCTCCAAATACTTTCTTCTCCAAGTCTCTCCAGGAGCTCCCAAGCAACCGCCGGTGTGCAAGATTTTGAACAAGATGGAGTATCGGGAGAACGAAAAGGCCAAGGCCAAAGCAGCAAAAGCGAGCAAGATACAGACCAAACAGATTGAGCTGAACTGGGCAATTGATGCTCATGATCTGGCCCATCGGCTAAAGCAGCTGACTACCTTTTTGGAGAAAGGCCGGAAGGTGGAGATTGTTCTGACTCGAAAGAGACACAAGCGTGCACCAACTGTGGATGAGATTAAGCAGGTTATGCAAAGCGTGCTGAATACCACGAAGGATGCCGGAGGAACCCAAGTCAAGGCAATGGAGGGAGAACCAGGCAAGCATGTTACAATCACAGTGAAGAAGGAGAATTGAGCGTGTTGGATGGATGGACTACTCTGTATATAATGGATAGCTGCGAAGAAGTCATGGAATGTAACTAATTAAGCATTCTATCACATTTATATGGCATTATTGCATTGGAGCATCTAGCTTTCTCTTGCTTAGATGAGATACCTAAACGTTGTCTGTTTGGTCTAATACTCTGGATGCAATATACGGCCCACCTCAACTATTCCTATAAACACCTTTTCCAAAATATACACCTGCATCTGTCAATTGCCCAAGGACATCATATCGCAGCTAATACCAAGGTACGAAGTGTAAATATAGGGAGACCATTGATGACAGGCGTACTTCCGCAATTCACGGCCCCTGATTGGCTGATAGATGACTAAGCGCCGCCTGCCAGGGAAAAATTGGGTGTTGATTCTCCCTCATCCTCGTTCCATCGACTGTCCTTCTTGCTCCCGCGCTTCTATCGTTCATTTGATTTCCCAGTTGCAAGATGTCGAGCATTTCTCGTTCCATTAACCTTCTTGCGCGCAGCAGCCGGTCTTCCCTGCTGCGTCCGCGCGCCGTCAACCCCGTCCACCATGTCTTCGCCAGCGACAAGATGGCTGCCCGTGGTCTGGCGACTGCTTTCGAGCGCACCAAGCCGCATGTGAACATTGGTACAATTGGTCACGTCGATCATGGCAAGGTAATATTTCCTTCTAATGATCCGGCCATCTGCACGTCTAACTGATATGCTGTCTATAGACCACCCTGACTGCGGCCATCACCAAGCACCAGGCCTCCAAGGGCCTGGCCAACTTCCTCGAGTATGGTGCGATTGACAAGGCCCCTGAGGAGCGCAAGCGTGGTATCACCATCTCGTCTGCCCATATTGAATTCCAGACCGACTCCCGGCACTATGCCCACGTCGACTGCCCCGGTCACGCCGATTACATTAAGAACATGATTACTGGTGCCGCCAACATGGACGGCGCTATTGTCGTCGTTGCTGCTTCGGACGGTCAGATGTAAGAGCTAAATAGAGGAGTCTGGGAAGGAAAAGAAGGGGATTTGTGCTGATATTCTTTTGTCTACCAGGCCCCAGACCCGCGAGCACTTGCTGCTTGCCCGCCAGGTCGGTGTTCAGAAGATTGTCGTCTTCGTGAACAAGGTCGATGCTGTTGAGGACCCTGAGATGCTGGAGCTTGTTGAGATGGAGATGCGCGACCTTCTCACCACATACGGTTTTGAGGGTGAGGAGACCCCTATCATTATGGGCTCTGCCCTCTGCGCCCTTGAGGGCCGCCGCTCCGAAATCGGTACCGAGAAGATCGACGAGCTCATGAACGCTGTTGACACTTGGATCCCTACCCCCGAGCGTGACTTGGACAAGCCCTTCCTCATGTCCGTCGAGGAAGTCTTCTCCATCCCGGGACGTGGTACTGTCGTCTCTGGCCGCGTCGAGCGTGGTCTCCTGAAGAAGGATACCGAGGTTGAGATTGTCGGTGGCTCTGAGGCGCCCATCAAGACCAAGGTCACCGACATTGAAACCTTCAAGAAGACCTGCGACGAGTCTCGTGCCGGCGACAACTCGGGTCTGCTGCTCCGTGGTATCCGCCGTGAGGATGTCCGCCGCGGTATGGTCGTTGCCGCTCCCAACAGCACCAAGGCCGCCCAGGAGTTCTTGGTGTCCATGTACGTTCTGACTGAGGCTGAGGGCGGTCGCCGCACTGGCTTCGGCTCCAACTACCGCCCCCAGGTCTATCTGCGTACCGCCGATGAGCCTGGTGACCTCACCTTCCCCGGTGAGGACCAGTCCAAGCGTGTTCAGCCCGGTGACAACGTGGAGATGCTTCTCAAGACGCACCGCCCGGTCGCTGCCGAGGCCGGCCAGCGTTTCAACATTCGCGAGGGTGGCCGCACTGTCGCCACCGGTCTGATCACCCGTGTGCTCTAAATGGTCCGTTCTTGGCCAAAGACTGAACCGCGCACCCAGTCCCTGTATTATGACACTTTTTCCTTTTTCTCTCTCTGTCCTACTGTTTGTCTGCCATCCTATATTCACAGCGCGCGAAGCGTGGATCAACCCAAGGGATCCGGGGGTAAGCCGGAGTTTTCGCTCGAATCCTGTTCATGTACCTCTACTGTCTTGGAGATGTAGCTTGTTGTACCTTCTCCCCTCACCCGTGGAAATGTATTAAGACTTAAATCCAAATACCAAACTTTCGAGATATCTCTGGAATTTCTATCGTCGTATCAAAGAGTGGTTTCCACGTAGGCTTTACAATGAGAATATCCAGACACACCAAACTCGACTTGACCCGGCGGTGCCAACCTTCAGAACAATTGATTGGCTGGTGGTTCGGCCGGATTGGACGGACGACGGACGAATTTTTCGGGCCAGATTCGCCCGTCGTGTGGGAGTAACACTTCAGGGCAGTGGCGTTAGTGTGTACGTAGTGCACACAACCGCGGAAGTGGTTCCCTACGCCCTGGGTGGCCTTATTGACACGACCCATACCGGGGGTCGCCCCCAAGAGTACATCTAACAAGACCATCTCCGTGCTCTTCTCTTTTCTTATCTGACATCCCTTTCGTGGAAGAATTTCGGCCGCCGGAAGGTTGTTACACCTTACAATCGACGAGTGCTGCAGACTAATCGTGTGAGGAACTGGCGGTGCCTTGTTTTGGACACCTGCCTTGAATGGCGCACGGGGATCAGCACATGTTCAATCCGATCTAGAAAGCTCCTAGGATCAAACCACCATGGACATCTGGACAGACGCTCATGGCCCGCCGCGCAAGAAGATGCGAAAGGGTACCAAGAGCTGCACTGAATGTGTGTTGTCTAACATATCTTACGCGTCAATGTGCCAGTACTGAGCTCGCCAACAGGCCGACGTCGCAAGATCCGGTGCACTTTCGACTCCGATCGTCCGGATGCCTGCACTGAATGTCATTTGCGCGGTTCAACTTGTATCGATCAAGAGCATGGCTCGGAGGACCTCAATAGCACTCTGGGTCTTCACCAGGCCGAGCAGAGATATAGCCTCCGAGAACGGGTGGCTCATCTTGAGAATGTCGTTCAAGATCTGGTCAAACGGTTGGACCAGGTCACGGCGACTAGTTCGCCCTGTGAGTATCGAGCTGAAGATTTGACTAGGGTTAACCTTTGTGTATCTTTAATGCTTTCGTGTGGTTACTAACATTGCATAGCGAGCAACGCACCTGTTGCGAATCTCTCACCAGCATCAATTGAGTCGGACAGGCTGGGGCCTTCAAGCAACCGCATCGAAAATGCCCCGGTAATGCAGCTCTTCGACAACTTCTGTGTCCGCCGCCGCGATGATTCCTCTAGCAACGACCAGTTCGCTGGAGTGAGTGATACGTCGCCGAAGGCTCGAGTGGTGCGAGCAGAGCTTCTGTCCTTACTCCCCCCAAAGAAGGACGTTGCGACAATTATAAATGAAGGTGCGAATTTATGGTGTGTGTGGGAAGAGAATTTCCCTGAACTTGGAAGTGCCTTTGGTACAGTTGAAGACCCCCATGGAAGTCTGGTAGCGCCCGCAGACATCGCCAAGGCGCTGGTGTGTCTCTCCATGAGTGTTGTTCAATCTCCATCGATAATTGATTTCAGCAAGTTGCAAGTTCCTCTGGATCCTCAAGAATTCGCCTCCCGTTGTACCGAGGCCGTCGATCGCTTGGTGGTTCGGGATGATGACTTTGCGGCTACTTTACCAGGCATCGAGTGTCAGATGCTCCTCTCCAAGTTCCATTTGAACGAAGGCCGGCTTCGTAAGTCCTGGCTAGTCAACCGTCGCGCGATTGAGTTTGCACATCTTGCTGGGATGCATCTGTCAACGCGAGTTCCTCAGCCATCTGACATGTTGTTTGAAAGACGATTAAAGATTTGGTGTTCTCTGTGCACATCGGATCGCTCTATCAGTTTAATTCTCGGTATTCCATATGGGGTAGTCGACAATTATTATCTGCCCCAGGTCGAACGGCGCTTGAATCAGACACAGTCCGCTGCTGAGCAGTACATGTTGCGCATGAGTGTGATCACCGGACACATGATTGATCGAAATCAAAATCCGACAGACATGTGCCTTGAGACGACATTGCGACTCGATCAAGAGCTCGAGGACGCCTGGAAAGCCCTGCCAAATAGCTTCCTGGGTCTTGAACTTGGACCTGGTGAAAAACGCGAACAATTCTATGAGCGGATTCCTTTGCATTTCATGCCGAAATTCCTCCGCACCCTCCTACACATGCCTCTCATGCTGAAGTATCCCCGTGATCCACGGTTCAGCTTTTGCCATCAGACGGCGGTCCAATCTGCTCGGGAAGGGCTGGCTCTGTACAAGGTGCTTCGGGAAATCACTCATACCTACCTTTGCAAGATGATCGATTTCCTATCGTTTACGATGGGGATGCTTCTCATTCTTCATCTAAATGGTTACTCTGAGGAGTCTCCCGGTCATAGCCAAGAACAAGACGAACAAGACTGGCGATTGGTTGGGGAAGTGGTGAAAATCCTTCGCAAGGCCTCGTCTGAGAGTGGTGGCTCCGTGGCCGCAGAGTCATCTAAGATTCTCGGTGCAATCTTCGATTCCAGGGCGGACAAAAAGCGGTGGTCTATGACGAATAGTTGCCAGATCTCCGTGCCTTACTTCGGCACTATCACCGTGGGCGCAGGCGCCTTTGTAAGACCCCAGAACGCCGGCGTTCCAAGTCCATTGGTATCATGCACCTCATCGTCAAATCATAGTCCCGATCAACTCTATACCCCACCACTGTCTGATCCCGACGGGATATCAAGCACGCGCACTGACGGCTTGCCTGGAGATTCGGCCACGGAAACAACTTACTCATATCCACCGCTAGCTCAACCAGGCGGTGCCAGGGCAAGCCCATTCATAGGTCTGGAGTCCAATGCATTCACGGGACTATTTGACGACTTTGGGCAGTATATGTGGCCGAACGCAAATGTCGACCTCGGCCTGGACCAAGGCTGGGGCTTGAACTGGTTTGACAATTCGATGTTGCCAACGGAGTAGACTTGATTTTGAAAATACCCCTATTTGTTTATTATCATTTTGATGATTACAGCTTTGGATAGTGGGTTAATAGTGAATAGCATGTCATATTTCCAATGCGGCCGATGCAGATGTAGTTCCCCGGGTTCCAAGCTTAAGGTTGGTTCTTGGAGCAGCAACCTTATGTAAGAGCGCCCCCAGCAACCAGGTGAAAGGTGAGAAGTAACCGGCCTAGGCCTGGTGCCAAGTTTAGCTCCGTCGACCTCGGATCTTTCGACCTCATCCTGTGATCATCCGAGTCTCACGTTGTCGGTGCTGTCGATTTGCGTAACTCGATCTGATCCACTCCCCCCCCCCCCCCCAACCTCCTAGTTCCCGCTTCTCCCTGTTCTCGCCACTCCTTCGGTGATCTGTCCCCACAACAACACCTCCGAGAAAACAACAACACTCACCATGGCTGAACGCCCGTCGGGACTGGGCAGGAACCCTACGGCGCCTCCTGTCATGGGAAATGGCCACTTCGCCACGATCGGCGATCACACCGACTTGGCCGCTTATGAGCATGGCGTGCAGGTCATTGATGAGAATAAGGAGTTCAAGTACGATGCACCTCCCATGGTTGCGTTTGCCCGTCGCACAGCTTGCACTTCCTGTACACAGCTGCTGACTATGACCTCTGCAGTCCGAATCTATCCAAGTATCTTTCGCTCGAAGATGTCACACCGGCCGGGTTCAACTACCACCTCATCTCCGTGTTTGGTTCGCAGTCGACCGGCAAGTCCACTCTGCTCAACAACCTTTTCGGGACCCAGTTCTCGGTCATGTCCGAGCTGGAAAGGAGGCAAACAACAAAAGGTATCTGGTTGTCCAAGAACAAGAAGCAAGGCCAGGAGGGCGCAGCCGAGCGTATGGCGGACAACATTCTGGTGATGGACGTGGAAGGTACGGACGGCCGCGAACGAGGCGAGGACCAGGATTTTGAGCGCAAGAGTGCTTTGTTTGCACTTGCGACCAGTGAGGTGCTCATTGTCAACATCTGGGAGCACCAGGTGGGGTTGTACCAGGGAGCCAACATGGGACTGCTCAAGACGGTATTTGAGGTGAATCTGCAGCTTTTCCTGAAGGATAAGAAGTATGTATTGGCTGTATTCGTCTTTCTCGGTTCCCACGCGGGTGTTAACCGCTTTCTAGTACCACTCATCGATCTCTTCTGTTCTTTGTTATCCGTGACTTTATCGGCACCACCCCGCTCAAGAATCTCCAAAAGACGTTGTTGGAGGATCTGTCGCGCCTCTGGGCTACGATCTCCAAACCTGCCGGCTTGGAAAACTCGACCATCCACGATTACTTCGACTTCCAGTTCTACGGCCTCCCGCACAAAGGCTATCAACCAGACCAGTTTGTGACGGAGACCAAGAAGCTCGGGCTGCGTTTCCGCGAGGGACACAGGGACCCGAAGAGAGATGCACTCAAGGGAGAGTTCTCGGAAGGAGGGGTATTCCTGCCTGAGTATCACCGGCGCATCCCGGCTGATGGTTTCTCGCACTATGCGGAAGGGATCTGGGATCAGATCGTCAACAACAAAGACCTGGATCTGCCGACACAGCAGGAACTGCTCGCTCAGTTCCGCTGTGATGAGATCCTGCGGGAGGTGATCATCGGGTTTGATGAGGCAATGGTTGCATTCGAGGATAAGCAGGCCGAGACTGTGCGGCTCGGAGCCCCAGAGGTGCTTGGCGGTCTGGGTGTGGCTATGCGGTCTGCACGGTCGAAGACTTTGAAGGGCTTCGAAACTGAGGCCAGCCGGTATCATAAGGGCGTATACCAGCGCAAGAAGGCTGAACTGGAGAGCAAGGTTGACACCCGCCTTAAGGCACTTTTCCACGGCCAGCTCTCGGCCGCGCACAAGTCGGGCATCCGTGATTTCAGCGACTCGGTCACCAATGCGGTCAAGTCGGGCCAAAAGAAGGGCGGCAACTATGACTTTGCTGAAATCGTCAACGAGGAGACGAAGGTCTCGCTGGAGAAGTTCCAGGAGGTCGCTCGCTCGACGGTGGTGGAGGGTACTACATGGAGCAATTATAAACAAGAACTGGGACTGTATGAGAAAGAGTTGGCCGAGGTTAGCGCTCGTCTGCGACGGGATGAAATGAGACGCCTGGCGAGTCGCGTGGAGCGATGGGTTCAATCTCGGTTGGGCGAATCGGTGGGAATCGAGTTCAACAGCCTGGGCTCTGGGCGTGCCGGTGGCGGCGCTCCTGAGAACGGAGAGAAGCCTACTGAAAAGGCATTCTGGGATCGAGTATGGAACGTCTTTGTCGAGACTGTTCTCGATGCTGAACGGAGATTCACGGATCGAGCTAGCAGCTTCGATGCTAGCCTGGAAGAGGTCGATGTTGGGCTGTGGCGTCTGCGTCGCAAGTCGTGGGGTGTCCTGCGGGCGAAGATCGAGGAGGAGATGATCGAGGGTAACTTGCTTCTGAAATTGCGCGAGAACTTCGAGGACAAGTTCCGATACGACGAGGCTGGCGTGCCTCGGATTTGGCGGCCGACGGACGACATCGAAGGTGTCTACACTCGCGCTCGCGAGTCTACGTTGACCCTCATCCCTCTTCTGTCTCGTTTCCGCCTGGATGAGACCTCTGCTCCGCCTCCGCTCGATCGGTGGGTTGGACACACCCCTAGCTCGGCGACTTCGGCGGATGAGGAAGACCTCCCTCCTATTGGTGGGGTGGATGAAGACGAGGGCAAGAGCTTGGAGGAAGAAATGACGATTCTGGGTGATGCGAAGCGTCAGGAGCTCACCGTCCGCTTCAAGAAGGCGGCAGACGGTGTCTACGTTGAGGCCAAGCGGAGTGCCATCGGTGGCATGACCCAGGTGCCGTTGTATTTCTACGGTCTGCTGCTTGCTCTGGGTTGGAATGAGATCATCGCCGGTGAGTGTATTCCGTGCTTCTTTTCGTCCCACGACGTTGCTAACCCTCTACCTGTCTAGTACTCCGCAACCCAGCATATTTCTTTTTGCTGTTTGTGTGTGCTGTCGGTGCCTATGTCACCTACCAGCTCAACCTATGGGGTCCCATCCTTAAGATGACCGAGGCTGCGTCGCAGCAAGCCATTGAGGAAGGCAAGCGCCGCCTACGCGAGTTTCTCGAGTCCTCCGATACAGGCAGACAAGCCATCGCCATGTCGGCCTCGGATCGTGCTGGGTCCCCGGGTCGCAAGGAGGAGTATGAGATGGCCGACCTGCGAAAGGGGAGCACGAAGGCCCGCGACGACCTGGATGACCTGTAAATTTTGATATCTGCCCTTTTTTTTTTTGCTCCACTGCAGCCCATTCGTGTACGCTTTTGTTCTCTGGGGTAGAATCGTTATAGCGTTGGCATTGACCCCAGCATCGGGGTGTGTATTACACGATTGAATGGATACATCTTGACTACAAGCCCTATACACTAGATCATCCAAAGCTTGTCTGGCTTCAGCAAGGTCGCCCATTTCGCCTGGGAGTTGCGGGGTCATTGCTACGTCAACCGGACTTGCTCCGACTGCGTGGGGGAAGCACTGCGACTATATAGCCACCCCACGCTGCTCTTCCTCTGCCTGTCTCTATCACCCCGTTTGCCTTGTCCTCTCGCACCACGGCCCGATTACGATCATGACTGGCGCACCATTTCTTCCAGACAAGTTCGATGACCTTCCCGACAAGCGCCGGTACTGGCCTGCGCCTGCAGGCTCCGAGGAGGAGGGCCTGGGCATGCTGCGACTCCTCACCCCAGACGTGGTCGCAGATGCGGCGCGCACTCAGATTCAGACCGGCGAGCGTGTGTGCCTGAATTGGGACATCGAAAATCTGAGCCCACCAGGTTAGATCGCCCCTGCTGCGCCCTTGTAGAGCAAAACAGTCGACGCGGAGCGAAGACGTGTATGCTCACCACGTCCGCAAACCCAGGGTTCGGCCGCAAGCCATTCGAGCACCGCATCAAATGGGTCGCAGAGGGCGTTGCCTTTGACGACGAGTACCACTTCAACCCACAGCAATCCTCGCAATGGGACGGCCTCCGCCACCACAATGCACCCGCGCCCACGCCGGAGAATCCAGACCGTCGGGTCTTCTACGGTGGCACGACTGCGCAAGAGATCAAAGACACTGACTCACCGCGCATCGGCATCGGCTTCTGGGCGAAGAAAGGTATTGCCGGGCGCGGCGTGCTGATCGACTACGTCTCCTACGCCGAGAAGAAGGGCATCAGCGTCAACGCCCTGAGCCAGCAGATGATCTCCCTGGATGAAGTGCACGAAATCGCACGCGAGTGTAACGTCACTTTCCAGAAGGGCGATATCTTCTTCCTGCGCGTCGGTCTGCCGGGCACCTGGTCTGCGATGTCGACTGACCAGCGCGTCGCGTACAGCCAACAAGCGAGCCCTAAGCATGCCGGCATCGAGCAGAGTGAGCGCGTACTGCGTTTCATGTGGGATAATCACTTTGCAGCTGTTGCCTCCGACGCGGTTAGCTTTGAGGTTTTCCCGCCCTTGAAGCCTGAGTTTGATCTGCACCATCACCTGCTGGCGGGCTGGGGAGTGCCGATTGGGGAGATGTTTGATCTGGAAGAACTGGCTGCTACGTGTAAGCGTCTGGGTCGTTGGAGTTTCTTCGTCTCGAGTAGTCCGCTGAACTGTGCTCGCGGCGTTTCGAGCCCGCCGAACTGTATGGCAATCTTCTAGAGGCGTAGATTATATCTGATACAATTGCGTGGCGTCTCTGCCCAGAGAGTGAAGTGTTCTCGTATAAAACAAATGAACCTCTCTTCACCAATACTAGGAACCTCTAGGGTGTTAGCCCGGATCTCTTTCTCATTCTTTTGTGTTAAGGGGCCCAACAGCAGTATAACTTGGAACCTGTGCTGTTGCACCTTATATCCATAGGTTGTTGAATCTAGACGATAATGATATTGCCACATCGGGGTGTGGTTACCACGGCTCCGCGGATGTAAACTTGCCACCTCCACAATCATGCTGCCTTGCCGCCAATCCCAAATTCCGCAGCTCGGAAATGCCATTTCCAAACCAGACTTCCACTTCCCTGGGTCCGAATATTACTGGAGCTTTTTAATATTCATCCTGGGGGTCATATGACTGACATCATCATGACCTTGGTTTCCCCGGATGCCCTCGTATATATTGGGCGATCTCCCGAGGGGCTCTCTGGATGGCATATGTGCGATCAAATATCTGATTTTCTACTAATTTCACATCATGTTTCCAGCTCTGATCCGACGCCAGCTCCTGAAACCCTCCGCGTGCCCGGTTACCCAACTAACGCGGGCATCCGTCCATGGAAACGCACACTCTGACATGAAGGGCAATGAAGACTGTACGCCATGACCAGTTAATTGCTGGTATCGCAGATGAATAACCTTTGGGCCGTTCTCAGTTTACGTCACCACGGCGTTCCCTGATGATTTCGAGGCATCGCCCTTGGCCCCTGAGTTCCTCCAGAAACGGGGCCAAGAAGTAGTAAGCGAGGCCTCAGCAGAGAGTGATACCGTGAGTGACTGTCTTGCCTATATGCAAGATATGGATCGTTACGTTCATGACACTGAGACTTTTAGGCCACCACTGAACAGCATATGGCTGATATCCACGAGAGCCTGTTCCCCAAGGATCCTGCTAAGCCCAAAGATAGAAAGCAAAGCACCAAACTTCCCAACGAGGCGGAGCGAGAACCCAGTATGGATGAAATGTGATTTTGCCGGGGTTTGACTTTTGTATCCAACCATCAGGAGGCGTGGTTGAGATGATATGTTGTGTGAATTACCCATCTGCTTGACTTCTATTCCTCAGAATGCATACGTTGACTCTAGTTCAAAATTTATTCTAGCATGGGTTTATTCTTCGATGTGACCAAGTCTTATCAGGACAGAAACTGACTTTATGACCAAAGTGATTCAGACACCCGAGATCCTCCAAGGGCAGGCGTTGTTCAGTCAACTATTAGGATGTTCCTTCTGGCCTTTTGCAATCTCTCTCGTTCTCTGTAGCTCATCGCAAGATCTTTCATAGCAAATGGTACATCAGGTGACTGAACATGGCAGGCCTCCGCGTCTTGTGCAGTCAAATCTGCGCTGTTGCCTTTCCTGCTTCTCTCGTTTCCTTCTCTTCTGCTGGCAGATTTGCAGCAGGTCAAATATGCACCGAGCCACCTTGTGGATCTCAAAGGCCATCTCTTCGGTGGAGT
Organism: Penicillium hispanicum; assembly: GCF_028827665.1. NCBI lineage: Eukaryota > Fungi > Ascomycota > Eurotiomycetes > Eurotiales > Aspergillaceae > Penicillium > Penicillium hispanicum. The sequence continues at coordinate 2,133,620 of NW_026623198.1, read as the reverse complement.
GACCATTTCGTCCCTTGAAACCATATATGTCGCTTCTTTGGCTCAGCAATCGCAGAAGACATAAGGCTAACAATCCAGATTTCGATCGTCGAGTGTGGATCCTTGAGAGCCGACCTGCAGCGCCGGGCCAGTCATTCGCAGCGCCAGAATCTTTCAAGATGCGGCCGTTCGTGTATTGGATTCTGGGAAAGGTCAAATCTACGTCGACAAAGCTTCAAAATTGTTGTATTACCATCACCTCGGGGGTGAACATTTCGACGCATGTGTGCCTGGCAGTTCCCCCGCCCTATGAGCGTACTGACAAGAATCCTACTCTAGATCTACCTCCATTCAAAATCAAATTTTGGCCAGCGACATCAGGGCAATGACATCAACAGGATAGGTCAAAACCCAGGCCTACCAGAGCAGTGACGCGCAAATCGCGGAGGCAGAGGGGAATTTGCAAGCGCTCATCACTTTCGATGGTTTAGACTGGGTCGCTCAAGGGCCCTCTCCCCCTTTTGGATCGACATAAATGGGCCCATTCACGATATATTCAGGTCAATCTCGCTATCCACCGGGTATAACCTTATCTGTACGGAGACAATCGACACGGAGGAAACGGACAACAACAACAACAACGACGACGACCGCGATTTTGATTTTCTATGCATATCACCAGATCCTGATGCTCGGCCGTCACAAAGTACGGGAGCAGGAGGGGAAGGGCGCAAGAGAGTATCCAGAGAACGGCATTGTTGGTGCCAACACATCGAACAGTGGGGCCCCTTTACGCTTCACATGTCGTCTTAACATGCATCCACACAGAAATGCAGGCAAAACTAGGCGAGACGATGCAAGCTTCCTGCAGCTATTTCCCTCTCTCAAATGGCAGCGGTGGCTGATATACGGCTGAGGAGTTGGAGAGTGCGGGGTCCCTGAAGGAATTATCCTACGTTTTGACCTGAAATTGGCACCGTTCCTTGCACGGTCTAGCTGGTGCTGGCTTCCAGTTTTCTTCAAATTCTGGCACATGTAGTGTCACGCATGGAAATGGCCGATTCTGACCCAAATCAATCCTCGGATTTGGAATTTGTCACCATGCCACCTCCAGACGGCGGCGACGCTCACCGAAGAAGCCGCACGCTTCGGTTTTCGAGTAGATCTCCGTCGCGACGGTCAGCAAGCTCTTTTCGCATTAGGAAGCAAAGTCCCAAGCTGCAACCGGAAGATGGCCAGACCTCCCCGTTGTCCCCACCTGGCAAAGACAGATCGAGCAGGAAGCGCCGAGGCAGTCACCGTCGACGTCAGCGCACTTATCCTCCGTCAGAACCATCTTACTCCGGTTTTGGACGCCAATCGGCGTCTTTTAGATCCGGATCGATACCTGGGATCCCATCCGGCTCATACTTTCCCCAATTTCCCACTAGCTCAGTCCCATATTCGATTTCTCCCGGTGGCCCTTACTACTGGCCGCCGTTATCTTCATTTCCTCAGCCAGCAACTATCGGTCCCAGCTTCGAACCGACTGCCCGTTCAGATCAGGCGCAAAGACGCGTTGGTACCGTCAATGGCCAAGGATATCTGGCAGATGCATCGGATGAACAAAAGAGCAAGGTGCATCACGTTATCAATATCTCTCCTCAGCCCATTCACGGCGAAGACGATGGAGGAAGTATCAAAAACCGTTTCCCTCGTCATCCAACATTCAATTATCATGAAAATAAACCGGCGTCTGAGAAGTATGAGATCATTCAAACACGATTGGTTCCTGCGCCGGAAGATGGAACCAGTGATGTTGCAATCTTGACGTTCGACGACGAAACTGTTCTGCCGCAATCTGAAATCCGCTGGATGTAAGTCCAGGTACCTCACTCGCAATCCCCAAGCGAGTGACGCATTATACAGGTTTCGAGGGTCTCCTCTAGCTAACACAAATATAAATAGTCATTTACAGAGTGATTCGATGAGTCTGAAGTCATTAGAGGTATGGACCCGCTTATCAGTTCCGCTATCTAGCTAAAAAATGGCAGATCGAAGCTTTGAGACTCAAAGACATTCCGGATGCAACCAGCGCTCTGATTTTCTCCTTGTTCAAGAGACTAGAGCACTATGAGAGACCGTATGTCCACGGAAAATATCTAGAGCCTACAGCGCTGACATTTGTCGGCGAGAGCAACCACAACGAGGAAAACGAGTCGACCGAAGAATATTCCGTTGCGTTTTTGAGCTTCCCTTACTTGTCTCTGGAGCCGCTGCACCCTAGAAGGGACTCAGATGTAGCGACCATACACCCCGTGAGAAGTCTCCTTCAATTTCATTACTCATTCGAATCCACCGAGTGGCGGGATACAAATCAGATTGTCTGCGCTGCTCGTGAGTCCCTTGAGGCACTTCATGTACCGCAGATATGGATGCTTCTCATCAACGGAGGTGAATCTTCCTAAGAGCTTGGGTGTACACCGATTCTGAAGATCTATCTAGGTTTGATTCTGAGTATGGGTCCCACAGGCATTGAAGGCCTCCAAGGAGACCACATCGTCCTTGAAAAGGCTCTCCGCTCACGTTCGGCTGCTGGCGGATTCCAGATCCGCCTGGTGGACCTTGAAGAGAAGCAATACTGTCTACCTATGGGAGAATGCGAAACATGGTTTGTAAGTTTATAGTATTCTCAGATAAGCCACATTAGTGCTTACGCGGAATTTTCACCCGAAAGGAATTCATCAAAGTGTTTGCCGGGGCTCTAGGATCCGAAAGCCCGATGTACAAACCCTTCCTGGAGAACTCTTGGAAAGAGGAGTATGATCTTCTACTCGATAACGAGCCTGTCTCCGAGAAAAACTGGCCGGAAGTTGTGCGCCAGGGCGAGCAAGGCGATATCGTCATCCGCATTATTCCAAAGCAGCATGACCCTTCACAGCAGGCCCTGGCTGATGCTCAACGCCTTATAATACAAATTCCACCACCGGTTTTACCAGCTTATCCTCCAGAATTAGGAGCTACTGCACAGACTGGAAATTTGCAGGTCGAATACACCTTACCTCCACCGCCTCTGCTCGCAAGACTTCAGTTGCAAACTCGCAATGCTGACCCGCCTGCTTCTTCGTTTTCGATCAGAAATGTTCGGGGCACATTTTCCCGTCGACCTCATTCGATGCCTGGATATCCATATACCAGTACTGCTTCCCCGCATGGGGAGAGAGACACACTTCCCATGGCACATCTGTCTTCTCCCCGTTCCAATCCCACTCTCAGAAATCCCCGAGCTTATTCGCAGAACATCTCTTTCGCAGCATCTGGTGAGCCAACGGCACTGAATATGGTCGGCTAAACCCCATATTTTACTAACCGTTCTCTTCAAACAAGCTCCGTGTCTTCATGCACCAGCTGAAACTTTTGCCCGTGCTTCAGCTCCTTCATCCCAAGAAGGAAGCTCTGAGAGAACCGTGGTCCCACGGCCTTTGACCACAAGATCAGAAATATATATCCAAGAAGAACCTCATTCTCCATGTCCTATACTCGTTGAGTCGTCTCTACCAACGACAAGCACCTTGGGTATCGACGCATCTGTTAGATCGACGAGTCTTCAGCATTCTTTCAGTTCTGACAACGAGCTCGGTTGGACTAAGGTAGACGAAGTCTCTGTGTCCCCTTCGTCGCCTAGTTCGCAACATCTATATATGCCGCCGGATGCAGATGTGAAAGACTTTACAGAAGAGACGGAAAAGATAGAAGCATCGCAAAGCCAGCCGTCCAATATCAAAAACCTACAGAGCTATGTCGAGGATGTGGATGATGATAGCCTATACCCGTCCAAGCCCTATGCTAACTCAGAAGGAGATTCAGAGACAAAAGATCGCGCTTATGACCTGCGTCCCCCCTGGGTCAAAGATGAATCATACCAAATCTGGCCGACAGACTCAAACTCCAATTCATCTGACGAATTGCAACAATCAATGGAAATGCGAAAAGGCATAATGCAATCCCAGCCTCTTTCGTGCCTCGATTCAGATCATCAATCGGGCTGCATCTCTCATGAACCTCGACCTTCCAGTTTATCGTCAGTCATACAAGATTTGGATAGGCATGAGAAAGATGCGCGTATCACGGCAGAAGGGAGTACAGCGTCCTTCTCAGCAGATGAACAAGGAGTAAAGAGTCGCACCCAGGAACATGATATCAACGGCTCGAAACAAGAACGTGGAAATTTACCCACACTGCCAATAGATGCGTACCAGGCCGCAAAAGAGGAATCGGAGAGTGGGAGCATTCACATTCCTACAGCGATAAATGTGTTTGACTACATAGTCCCTGGGGTTGATGATGAAGGATCAGAAAAGCCAGGTGACAACCACGAGGGAGCAAACCCTTTTACCTATCAGGACTTCAATGATGCCTGGACCACGGCGGTGAGTTTAGGAGGTTTATATCTCTTAGTATATGGCGAATGGACCGACAGTAGCTAACCGGCACTGATATAAGAAGAGTGTCGTTAGTGAGGGCTCGCTCAAGGAGAGGGATGCGTCAGAGACTACAGGAATCGCTCCTATTTTTACCTGGAGACCCGAAACAATTGATGGTCTTCCGACAAGTTCATCGCAAGTTCTCGACGGGATTCCGGAGCAATACAGACACATGGACAGAATCATCCGTGTGATCTTAGAAGAACGAGATATTGAAGCCTTACGCACTCTGGACAAGAGCCCTCTGGAGCGCAAATTTGTGGACGAGATTCTCGGATGTTCAAGATCAGATGTCCTTGCACAGGTCGAGAAGATCGACAGCACATTGATTCATTATGACGGACTCGATTCAGTGGCAAACATGATAGCTGTTTGGTCCAAGAAGCAAAAGGTCATTGCGAGCGCTTTGGAGATCCTCGATGCGTTTGTCCCGGTAGAGTACCAAACCATGGATCAGTACTGGCTTATCAAGAAGTTTTGGGGTGCGCTGATGAATTTTGCGAACGATGATGTAGGTTGCCATGCTGCACATCAGAAGACTTCCCATGCTGACACGCCTAATAGTTCTCCGATTCTTACCTGGACCAAGTTGGGGAAGTTGTGTCTTATTTCTGCCAAAGTCTTAGGCATATCCATGCCGGTGTGTCCAGCAACCGCGACAAACAGTCCACAACATACTATCTCCCTAAGGCCTTAGAAGGCGTTTTCAACATGCTCATTTTCTACATCTGCGCCTGCAGTGGGGCTGGAGATACAAACGGTCCCAAATGGCACCTGCTGCAACTCAAGGCAGAAAAGATAAACGAGGCCCTTCTAATCAGCAGGAATCAGCTCATTGCCATGATTCATGCTGGGGACTATAGTGAAGCCAAAGTCTTCAGGAAAGTCCATGCCCGGGATATCACGACATTTATTGTTGAACGCTTGGCGAGTGCTCCAACTGGAAACCCACATTTTACGACGAAAAACCAAAAAGAATTCAGTTTGCTGCAGGTTTACCGAGAGCACATATCACGCTTGGTGAGATGGGGCTATCACTATGAGATCACGGCACGGCGCGCTTACTGTAGAATAGGAAATGCAAGCTCGGAGTTCTCCAAATCCCGAGACCTTTGAACAGATCCAACAGCTCAGAGAAGAACTCGGAATTGTCAATATTGTCCTTGATCAACAACTGAGGGTTCTGCAACAGATGCGGATGATATGGGACATTCTCAAACATTCAAAGAATCAGACGAGTATGCAAAGCATCCACCAAAGTCGAAAGCGGATCAAGCAACTCAAACACGACCTACAAGAGCTTGAGGATCTGGCTGAGAAAACTTCGAGACTGGTGAGTTGTCCTACTGAAGTTCCAAGACTCGATTCCCTTCTCTAATTTAGCAATTTCGATAGCTCCGGTCTATGATCGAAGTTCGAAAGGAGTCTAACAGCAAAGCAATCATTGTCTTTACCGTTGTGACGGTGATCTTCTTGCCTCTGTCATTTGTGACCTCCTACCTGGGCATGAATAGTGTCGATATCCGTAATGGTACATTCAATCAGAGCTTATTCTGGATCATCGCTCTGCCAAGTACCACATGTCTGCTGCTTTCCCTTTGGATCATCATTCGATTCAGGGGAAGATTGAGACTCTTTTTAGTGTATCTGAGGAGATTCTGGCTTCACCACTTACGGAGAGGGTTGAATGGCATAGTGATAGGTCTGTCTCGAAGGCCGTCCACAAGTCGAACGAGCCTAGACACCCTGCTGTGACTATTCTTCTCTTTCATCCACCAAAAGCCCAACCCTTCCAAAATCCGAACATCCTTTGGCTTTACTCAATTTCCTGGAATAAGGATCAAAGCATATGAGATAAGTATTTGATAGAAGGGTCTCTCGCTGAATTGATAGATCCGCTGTCTCGCCCCAGAATGGTGTGCTGATGGCCGTTGCACTCGTCTGCGTCTGCCGACGTGGTTCAGGCTTTGGTGCTGTCGGCCAGCTTCAAACCTGCTCTGTAGCCAAAGGTCATTGCTGGTCCCAAATTTGATCCGGCACCGGGACATGCTCCTCGAACCACGGAATTCTGGTCACAGCCCACCGCATACAGCCCAGGAATGGCCATGGCCATTCCTATCCAGAACTTGAGCATCGTTGTCTGTCGCCAGGCCATAGAGCGCGCTGATATCTCCAGGACATATGTATAATGCATAGAATGGCCCCTTCTCACATTTGCCCAGGTTTGGATTCGGCTGCACGGTAGAATCTCTGAGAAAACGGTCGTTGGCATTTCCACCACGGTCGTACTGAAGACCCTTGCCTGTGGTTGCGAACGCATTCTTCTGCCTCACCGTTTCCTCCAGGGCGTCTCTTGGTACTTCAATTCGATCTGCCAAATCCGACAAGGTTGACACCGATACCGACACTAGATACTTGCGTCGCCTCACGTTCCAAATGGGATACGGCCATGGTAGCGCCATCCCTATACCAATCTGCGCAGGTGCGTATGGCCGCTACTAGGGGGCCACTTCATTCTCAAAACGGCGACCATCCGGGCCCACGATGATTGAACCGGGCTAGGATCTGTCGGACCAAAAATGGGGAAACCGTCGAACGGACTGGCCGGAGATTTGGAGGAGGGAGATAGGCGTGAAGGCGGCATTCTCTGGATTCTTTGATGCTATGTTTGAAGGAGATCCAGGGGAATCTTCCTCAACAAACTGCCACATGTTCTTATCCCATAACACGTTCCCACAGGCCAGCGTATAAAAAAGCCCCAATATCCGTACCGCCATCCTCTCTGAGTAAATTGCAAGTGCCTTTGAGGTCTTCCCATCGCCGAAAATTCCGCTCAATCACCTCTGCCATCCCTGATGCGTTCAGGATCTCCGCAAGTCTGTAATGGCAGTCTAAAAGGGCCGGATTAGGGAGGTCTAGGTCTTGCGCATCATCTGCTTTCTTCAATACCATATGGCCACTCTCAGGAAGGAGTTGCCTCTCGAGTGTTGGGAATCGATTGAAGACCTTGACTTCATATGTGTCATCATCATCCTAATTGTACATCTCACTGTTAATAATACTGAATAATAGTATACATGCTTCGCTGGTAGCTACTTACGGTAGGCTTAAAAGCGATAGAGAATTTCCCGAATTCGCGATGGACAGAATCTCGTAGTGTTATTCCATTTGAGAGGCTGTTGATGGTATCAACTCGTAAGCCTTCTTGTCGAACACGAGGGAAACAGCGCCAGAGCACCGCCCATGCACTTGCGCTATCATGTGGCGGCTCCTAGTATTTGTCAGTACATGAGGCTCTGTACACCTAGGATATACTACCGATGACTTGTCCCATGATGCATAAGAAAATGGAATAATATGTGCGCCTTCAGTAGGCCCGAAATAGATATCGTCTGGACACCCAATCGTCTCCCAGTAGTCAGTGTTCATTTGACCGGTTGCGACGCAGCAATTGCCATCACGCCGGAGACAAAGGTCCCCGAAAGTTGGATCACGACTTTCTGGCTTGTCAAGTGTTGTGGCTACAGCCTCGACATTTGCCTGCCGTCTGAGTTGCGGCGAGTCTGTGATAGATGGCTGTTTGGTGCGAGCTTTCACTACCCTCAAATATCGATTAGTGATTCCTATTGCTCCATACCATATGTCCTGGACTTACTAGGCATCGCAAGGCCAGTGAGTAGATTATGAAAGACATCGTAAAGAGCCTTATCCGTAGTCGCATCCACAATATCTCTCGCCACGGATTCCCGGCCGCCTGCAGGTAACCACGTGACCAAAGCGTTCAAGGAAGGTTGAAGTACAGTGATGTGCCATAAGTTTTTACACCCCTCGGGACCCACACCCCTATTACATAATATTCTGCCGGCCAGAAAACTTCCATGAATTCAGCTAATATGGTGTATACCAACCCTGGCTCTCGATAATCGCCCGCACACGGTTTGGCATAGTCTCTGATAGATGCTGTAGGTGCTGAATGTCTAGTTCATCCCATGCCTGCTGTGCAGTAGCCACTAAAATCTCCTTAGTCTGATCATTATTCGCCATATGTAAAAGATCAGGTCGAAGCTCATAGATTTTAGCTTTAAGCAACGCCCAGAGATTCTCAATAGGATTCAAATCTGGTGAATAAGGTGGCTATTCCATAACCTCGATCTCCATCTCAGCTAAAGCATCCCGGACCACATATGCAGTATGTGTTGGTGCATTATCATGCTAAAAAATCCCATCTTCATTTCTCATCAAGGTAGGCAAGATTCAGCGATATAAATCCTCAATAACAAAGCGATTAATACCGCCACGCTCAGAATTTGGATCTCCAAATAATAGGATAAGTCCAGTTCGACGTATACTGCCTAAGAATACAGCCTAAAACATCTGTTTAACTTGTTTCCCACGTTGTGGAAGACCTTGGCATTGACGTTCTTTTGGCTGATCTTTTAGGCGTATAAAAGACCATTCACAGCGAATACCAATTCCACGTTCAACAGTACACTCATCTGACTAAAAGACTCGGGCCCAATCTTCAGGGGCAAAGTGTTGATATCAAATTGCCCAACGAAGTCGTTTTAGAGCATTTTCCTCAGTCAAATAAGGACGCCAGCTGCATCGCCACTTCCGCATATTATCTGCGTTTAAAAGTCGAAAGATTAATCGATATTTGACTTTATTGTCAACTTCAGCGAGTAAATCTTCACGTGTAATCTTTGGGTTGTCTTGGATAGCGTACATAATACGCTCTTTATTAAGCTCGTTTAGCTTGCGTGGCCGGCCAGATCGAGGCTTTGATATACACTCACATCGCTCTGGCTCTTTTTTAACAGTATATCGAATAGTAGCCAAGGGAATCCAAGGGTATCGTTTATGGATGCGTTTATAACCCCACCCAATAGCATGTAGCTCACATATTCGCTCCCGAATAGCTGGTGTAAGCTCTTTGTTGCGTGCCATAGGTATAAAGGGGTATAAAAAGAGAGAATTTGACAGGATTTGACAGATTTTGAGAGAATCTGACAGGAAAATAGGGGTTAAAAGCTATAAACCTATACGTAAGGCACGCGTGGGTTTTTAGCGTGTTCCTATAGTACGCGTTATAGGTAGGCGGTCTATAGGGGCGGTGGGCCAGGGGTGTAAAAACTTATGGCACATCACTGTATCTGTTCGTGGTTTCGATGTTCGGGCTGGTATTTTGATATTCTTTCCGTCGCTCTAGCTGCCAAGGACGGCCAAGTCTCGGAAGACTCGGTGTCAGTAGATATGATTGACAACCCTCTCTGTTGCTGCTGAGGAAAGCTTGTAGCCATCGCCTCAAGTCGTGATGACTTTCGACGAGGGGCCGAAGCAGACGGAGATACAGATCGCTGGCGCTTTGAGTTGGGAGCCATGATTGGTTGTTGATGTAACTTGAGAGTGGGGAAGTTTTCTCGCCAGGTGGACTCTCAGTTGTGGACCCATTTCACCGCCTTCAAATCGGGTTAGTCAAATTTGTCTACCGAGAACGACTTGGCGACCTGTCTTGATTCGGGTTCCAGCTCACTAGGCGTAGAAGATCGGAATCATAATGCTGCCGAATCCGAGATATTGGCGGGCCCACTCCTACGCCTAATGATCTGACGCCTGCCGGCGAGCCTCGATACACTCGTTAGTACTCAAACCACTGACTCAGCCGTCACGTGTGGACCTCGGTCCGTCTCCCCGCCGAGATGACGAGTGCCGACGGTGATTGGCTGTTCGTGACTGCAGATCGGTCGGCTCAGCGTGAAATCATCCAGATGGCGAGAATCCCAGTCTGTCGACCTCTCTTCCTTCCTCCTCTCCCCTCCCATTTCACACGGTCTATCCGTTCTTCCCGGGTCTTCCTCTTCCAGTATAGGTTTATCTCTCCTGCTGGTTTACCATTCGGTCGGTTTTGCGGTTTTGATTCAATCATAAACGAATACTATATTTAACATTGAGCGCAGGGACGAATAGCCTTCCAAGCGGACGATCAGGCAGCCAACATGACACAATATCGTCTCAGCTCCAACTCGTGGACGCTGCCTTCTTGACATAAATAGGCTGAACAGAAGTAATCTTCTTTGTCATCGCATCACTTTATCGCCTCTCCGGAATGACCACTATGCAGGCAAGAAAAAAGGCATTCACAAAACGGTCTCGAACGGGCTGCCAGGCATGCCGGTACGTACTCGAGGAGAAGGAAACCCAGGCCTCGTTAGGAGCGAGCTCACGCGTTGCAGGACTCGACGCATCAAATGCGACGAAACGCTCGGTGGGTGCAAGAACTGCAAGTCAGCCGGGTGGAAATGTGAGGGCTTCGACGCTGTCCGCCTCTCGAAACTCGGTAAACGGGACCTGCGCTGGACCAGTCCAACTCTGACTCTGCAACGCATCAACGGCAATCTTCCCGCAGGGAATGTGGAGGAGCACCGCGCGTTTGCCTTCTTCCAGTGCCTGACAGTGCCCAGCTTGACTGGGTATTTTGACTCGCGCTTATGGACGGATCTTATTCTCCCCATGAGCCATTCGGAACGGGCCGTCAATCACGCCATTGTGGCCCTGAGTGCCTTGCACGAGGATTCGGAACTACGGGGAGCGCCTCTCTCCAAAGAGAACTTGACGTTGGCTCATCATCGATTTGCCCTCAATCAATATGGTCGATCTCTGGCCGCGCTAAATGAGCGGCGACATTCGCAAGACCCGAAATTGCGAGAAGTCATCCTGACCTGCTGCCTGCTGTTTGTGGCTTTCGACCTGATGCGCGGACAATATGACCCGGGTTTATTACATCTGAAGCAAGGTCTTGCCATTGTGGAAGAGACGCTTCCCAATTCCAGCGGTATTGATGCGGTGGGACGGTCGCTTTTTGCAACCATGGCACGCTTCGAAACTCAATCCGTCTTCTACGGCCTACCGCCTTCTGCAATTTCGTCAGAAGGCTCGGGCTTTGATGATCGTCGAGGCTTCCAAACCCCATCAGAGGCTCGCGGAGCCTTAGATCGAATACTGGCCCAGGTTGTTCGCCTTTTGGCCGCCGCGTACACTGTTCCTCTCGAGGAGCGTCTCCCCGAACAGCAACCGGACCTAGCACGACAGCAAGCTGAGATTAGGCTACAGCTTTTCAAATTTGAACAATATTTTCATTTGTACGAAACACGGGATCCATCTCGTAAGAGCCGAAAAGAGCAGCGCGGGCTGGATCTGATTCACTTGCATTATATCACATTTTCAATCCTGCTCGAGACTACATTGTGCGGGACAGACAGCTCTGTCTTTGATGACTACGTGAACTACTTTCAACAAATGCTGCATCTCTCCAAACGGATTTCCGACAGCTTCCTGGGAGAAAGCCATCCCGCCTCTCGGCCGACTCTTTTACTAGACATGGGCATCATCTCTCCCCTTTTCTTCGTCTGTTTGAAATGCCACGACTTCAATCTCCGCTTGCAAGCCTTGGGTTTGCTTGAGTCGTGGCCTCACCGAGAGGGACTCTGGGATTCGCGTCTGCTAGTGATATTTATCAAACAACAGTTTCAGCTCGAGATCGAGGTGAATACCTTGGCGTGTGATTTTCAGGCGTCAGGACGTGTGCAAGAATTGTCCCTTGAGGTATCGGATGATCAGAGGCATGCGACCATTAGGTATCAGACCCTGGAACCCGGGCAGAAGCCGCGAAAGCAGCAAAGAATTATCTCGCTTGATGAAGATTCTAAATGATATTGCGACCAATTGTAATTCCTAGAATATTATCTACGAGAACCATCAAAGGTGACTAGGCCATCGTGTGCTTTGTGTAATTGCCATCCAAGACAATTTTAAGTTGATGTGTACAATGCTTAACGAAGACATAGAAACCAAGTGCATCGGTGAGCTTCTTAGACACCTAAGGGGGAGCCAGATCCCTGAAATGGGAGTGTGTCTGGCTGACAAGTTGTGTTGGCTTTGGGAAGCTCGCCATTGAGGTAGGACTGTATCTTTGTGAGTAGACAGGATGAGGCACTCGCAATGGCAGTATGCTATAAATTAATTAGCATGTGCATTGATCACGTTGGGGTAATTCTATCTCTTACTCCAACCGATTTCTGCTCTATCACGATGGACCCTGGGAATACCGATGACATTTTGTAGGCCCTATTAACCTGTCAATAACTATGACCCTCAAGCAAAGAGCCGAAGCATACCCCCGTTTCGGTGTAATAGGATCCAGTTCAGAAGTGACGAACATGATCGGATATGAGGTTCTCCTGGGATCCATGATAGAATCTGACTGGTGTTAAAAGAGTTTCGCAGTGACTTTTCAGAATAGAAGTCACTCACCGGATAGCCTCGCGCTCTTGGGCGGCTTCACATTGACAGCTCTGCAGGAAACACCGTTGGCATTGTTGGACCATACTTCACCAAAGAACTGGCTTTGCGTGGCCAAAGTATCCACGTAGTCTCGGTATACATCTATGTCCTTGAAATGTTGGCCGGAATAGCCATCCACGCACTTGATCAGAGTATCCACATCCGTTGTAGTTCGAGCCGTTCCGTTATTGCATGGACTCGCGGGCAGGGAGCCGCTCACTATGGCACTCATAAACGCGGAGGTGTTCCCCCTTTCAAGGCCTGAAAGAACGTCGGCCAGTTCTGGAAAATCTGTCAGGGGAGAGTACAGTGTCTCCAAAATGTACTCCTTCAGCGCAGAGTAGGTTCCCAAAAGGGGAATCTCACAAGCCTCTGAGCTTTGTATGGGGATCGGATGATATTTCAGGTCTTCCACGAGTTGATTCAAGCGGCGGGAAATGTTATGCACCGAGGGTCCCCAAAATGTGCAGTTGCTGGCCCCCGCCTGGTGGCAGTAGTCGGAGAAGGATGACAAGACCTTATCTGTGTCGTAAAGATTGGTTCTCCATCCCAAGTTATAATAGTCGGACGGAACAAAGACACCATCCAGGATCATCTTGTCAATCCGATCTGGGAAGAGATGTGCAAATGTAGCACCCAGAACTGTGCCGTAGCTAACACCGAGATATGATATTTTCGAGTCATTGGCTAGCTTACCGACGGCTTCCTGTTCGGCGTTGATATAGGTGAGCATGTCCTGGGCCATTGCTGGAGTGCTTATGAAGGAGGCGTTTCCCTTGGAGCCGCCCACAGTCTCCGTGCATGCCTTGCCAAATATCTCCGCCGCGTAGTATTGTGTGTCGAGAGCAGTCGAAGAGGCGTTGGAGGTCTGCGAGTAGAAAAGTCTTTCGTACTCAGCTCCTCTTTCTGGATGACCTGGCCAGCAGTCAATCGAAGGCCCGCTCTCGCCAACACCTCGTGGATCGAATCCCACAATGTTGTACGATTCAATCATCTCAACCAGGGTCTGTCCTTGCTCCTGGATCAGCTGAATTCCAGAGCCCCCCGGGCCGCCTACTGCGTTGTTAGCTTCTGCACAGTTTGGCTGGTGGAGGACAAGACTGATTTTATACCTGGGTTTACCAGTAGATTTGGGGTATCCTTTGTGGCATTTTGCGCGGCGATCTTCATGAAGGCTATCGATGCGTTTCCTGGAGGGTCACCGTAGTCAAGGGGGACTTCCAGTCGGGCGCATGTAAAGTTGTCGAAGCAAGAGGTCCATTTAAGATTGGTTGATGGTGCAATCTGGAGATGGGATTAGTTGCAAGTGCACAACGTCCATTTTCAAGTGAGCGCCGCTCACCAAGGCCCAGTCCGTGACTGTGGCTCGCGCGGCATGGCGAGGTGATGCCCTGGATGAAACCAGACAAGCAGCGGAGAGTAGAAGAGATGCAGTAGTCCAATCAAGCAGAGAAAGCCCCATGGTTGATAATTCGAAATGATAGTAAGTCTGATTGAAACAAATAAGAGGTACTAAGCAGAAGATCAAGGCAGTTTTTATATCGTCCTTGTCTAAAAGGACACGAAGATGATACAGTCATTTCTCCAAAAATAGCCAGGCTATATAGGTTTCATTGCTTGCCTTGATCCCCATAAAGCTTCATTTGAGGCAAGAACATGGATTGCGATGCCAATTTGAGCATTCAAAAGAAGTATCGCGGCATCTGATTGGCTGCTCCGTCTAGAATAAGCTTCCCCAGAGATATTATTTGGGGGCCAGGGTTCAGATAAGGATATGTCAGGATAGGGAGGGGATCCGACCAATTGGAATCAAGGAGAAGTCTGAGTTACTATTCCACCCAATCTGCCAATTTAGGGGCTTAGAATGGATCAACTATTAATGCGAGTCTCCACATACTCCTTCCAACAGGGCACATGCCTCACGTGATCCACATGGGGCATGGGTCCGTTACACTAGGTAGGTGTTCTCAATCGCCAATCACTGTTGGAACAGTCCAAACTTGTTACCTAGACAGGCAATATATCCATATATGATCCCACTCGGTCACCTTTCTTGATCTGCGAATCCCTATCATATGTAGCAAACACCCCATACCATCAGAGACTATTTCACTATTATCTGTTTACTTCTTTTATACTTCTAAATTGGTACTGAAACCACTGACTCAGCCATCACGTGCAGACCTCGGTCCGTCTCCCCGCCGAGATGACGAGTGCCGACGGTGATTGGCTGTTCGTGACTGCAGACCGGACGGCTCGGCGTGAAATCATCTGTCCGATGCTGTTCGGCAGGGTGCCTTTCATTCTTTACCATATCTCGTGCTTCCCTTGATTAACCCTAAGTTGAGTCCCAGCGAGCGATAGGTTCTGTATCCCCGAGAAGAGCTAGACGAGTTGGACGTATAGTCTCTCTATCGCTTACCGGCCGTGGGAGAGTAACCATCCCTTATTCTTGGTTACTTGGTCGTCCACCTTGGAGCCATCTGTCACCTCTTCGGGCCTTCATGCGCTTTTGTGAGCATAATTTCCTCCATCCCGGCTATGTTTCACGTCGAAAATATGCGCGACTTGCTTTCCGCGGCGGCATCTCTCGCCTCCTGGAGGACGCTGGCCTTGGTCCTGGTCCTGGTCAACCTTAAAAACATCCCATTCGCCTGGCATGTAAGTGCCGTCCTCAAGACATTTCTCAATCCCGCTCGTCAAAATTCGTTTAGATGCGCATATGGGCGCCAGAGGCGCCCTGTTGAAGCTGTGCGACACTGCTGACCGCGTCTTCAGTTCCGTCTGATGTATCACTTTCTGGGCAATCTGCGGCTGAAGCCCAATGCTCCGTTCTTTCCCAAGGGCAAGGCGATTGTGGACTCTGAGGGGAAGCCAACACATCCGGTCTTTGTGCCGTGCGGCATCAGTTCACGGACGCCGCTGTTGGAGACAGACTACAACATGCACAAGTCCAACAGCACCTACTTCAGCGACTTGGACGTGTCGCGTACGGCGCTGGTGACCCGACTGTACAGTCCCGGAGTCGGCATGGTCAGCAAAGAGCTCGACCAAGAGTTTCTGGCCGCAAGCCAGAAGGAAGGCAAGAAGCCCCCGAGGCGGCTGCCCGTCATGGTCGTGCTCGGTTCTGTCTATTGCAGCTTCAAGCGCGAGATCAAGCCTTTCGAGCAGTACGAGATGCATTCCCGGGTGATCTCCTGGGACAAGAAGTGGTTGTACATCCTCACCACTTTTGTGCGGCCTGCCAAACGCGCTGGCGGCCAGAAGACGCTCCTGGCCACCGGCCTGAGCAAGTATGTCGTGAAGAAGGGCCGTCTCACCGTGTCGCCGGAGCGTATTCTGCGTACGGGCGGATTTCTTCCTGCACGGCCCGCACAGGACCGGAACGCGACGCTGGACTCATCCACGGACGTGTCTGCGATCGCAACCCCGGTGAGCGGCGAGGGCATTACAGCCACGGGTGGCGTTGACGGCTCCCTCGTGCGCGAGGTGCTCAAGCTGAATCCCGATCAGATCCCTGATAGCCCTGAATTGGAGAAGGAGAAGCAAGCCAACTCCGACTCGTGGAATGCCGAGGAGTGGACTTTGGAGCGCATCGAGCAGGAGAGAGCTCGAGGATTGGAAGTCGTGGAACCATACGTTGGTTTGGATGACAAGTTGAATGCAGAGGGCGCGAAGGGGCTATGACCATAGAATTAGAGATGTCGTATGTAGACGGGTTCGGGTTTAATTCAATGAAATATATTTCCGTGGATGATACCCCTACCAGTGCATGCATAAAGGTGTGGGCTGATCTATGTATAGACGGCGGGCCCATATCGCCTGAGATCAGTCAGCGTACGATGTCGGCCGCTAATTTTGGCCGATCCAAGGGGGTGTCTGTTTCAGGAGGCACCGTCTGACGCAATGGAGTTGCATGGGTCGTGGTAAGTCGAAATAGTTATGCGAACTTCTGACAGATGGGGTTCCTACAGTAGCAAGGGATGACACAGTCGTGTATGATTGGAGTGCATAATCCGTACTAGAAACTAGTTATCTAGGTACATAACTACATATCGATGTGATGTATGTATATACTACTTATATACGTCCGTAGTAATAACAGGCCACACTCGCTCCGGCGCTATCCGAATGCCGGTTCGCTCGATATGCAGCCGCGTATTGTGTACGGTAAAGGTGCCCGCCAAGGCCTGGTAATTGCCGTCCGCGCAGCATTCCCCCCTGACCGTTCGGTACGGTCATCCATCACGTGCCATCACATGACCCCTGCCCATTCGCTCGCCGTCACGGACCATCGCAATCGCAGTCGCAATCGTTTTCCCCGGCGCTGGCCTTTCGCAGTCTCTGAGTCCATCGTGATATCCTGGTAAGTGTTCTCGACCTTCCCTGCACAATCTGCACCTCTCTTGGCCCCTTCATCCCCCATCTACCCAACCGAGACCGGATGACTACTGCCTACTCCCACGGCTCCTTCAGTCGACCTAGGCCGTCTGGCTCGGACATGTCCACTCGGCCCTACCGTGCTGCCCTCTGATTTGCCCAATCCCAAACGCATCATTCCTTCACTCCCCCATCCTGTCTGCCCCTACCTCTCCGTGTCAGGCCATCGTGCGCCCGCTCCACCCTCGAGCGTCTTCGACACCTGCATGATTGGCCCGTGTGGTGCTATTGCTGCTTCTCCTCGTCGGACCTACCCTTGTTGCTTTTGCGCATTGGAATGATCCCCTTGACCAACCCTGCAACCAATCCCCTTCCCCCGACCCATTTTATCTCAGAAGGACACGGACCTCTCCAAGTTATTCTTATTGGCCGTCTGGGCTAAGATCCGTTCTCATTTTCCCGCTCACTCCAGGGAAAAAAGAGCTTCCGAACAGAGCTTATCGCGCAATCGTCGAACCGCACTCCGTCCAACCTCTGCGATCTCCTCACCACTGGTCTCCCTGACCAACCCTGAATCCTACGAACAATCGCGGTCGCAACTCTCCTGCTCTCCTAGCTTGCTCGACTACTCTTTCGCTTCCCCCGACCGCTGGGAACCGACCCTTCTCGCCGTCGATCAGCGGTCGCTCCATCCGACGACGGCACCCACCGAGTAATCAACAGCCTCTCCCAACAGCGTTCTGTCGCTGTCGACGATGGCGGCTGCTTCTGAACAGCCGTACCTCAACCCGCTCGCGGGCGGTCCGGTCGTCGACTCTGCATCCATCACTCCGCCGCACAGCGCCAACGGCAAGAAAGACGCGCCTGACGGTGTTCCTTCGGAGCTTTCGGACCTGGAACTGGATGCGAAGTCCGCTTCCATATCAAAAGAGACTCCCATAAAACAGGAGGAAAATGAACCCGAGGAAGAGGAGGATATCGAACCGGACCATTACTATGGCGGCGGGAAAGTCCCTGTGTTCAAACCCGTGAGTTGAACACCCATCTCATAATATGCCGGGGCTCGTCAATATGGATCAAGCCTCCCGACACCTTTCCCGTGCCCTGGATGCAATGACCTTTACGAGCGATGGGCTGACATTGAGACTACCTCAGACAATGGACCAGTTCCGGGATTTCCAGTCGTTTATCAATAAGATTGATAAATACGGAATGCAGGCAGGAATTGTGAAGGTGGTTCCTCCAAAGGAATGGTGAGTGTGCGCAGGAGACGAGACGTGATTGGGATGCTTGTGCTCATACTCCTGTCAAGGACCGAATCCCTGGCACCCTTGGACGAAGCCGTTAAATCCATCCGCGTGAAGAACCCTATCATGCAGGAGTTCCATGGCTCGCATGGTACTTACACTCAAGCCAACATTGAGCGTCAACGTACCTATAACCTACCCCAGTGGAAAGCGCTTTGCGAGGAAAGCAGCCATCAACCACCGGCCCGGCGAGGTGAAAGACGCCGTAACCAGGAACGAGTCAACCGTACAGCTCCCACCCCACGTCCTCAAGTCCCTCGTCCTGAGGGCCAGAAGCGACGACCGGGCCGTCCTCCCAAGCGCGCAAATCAAGTCAAGATCAAGGAAGAACCCCCGGCAGAGGATGCAGAAAAGTCCAAGCTCGAAGGCCCTCCGACGCCAGTGTCACCCGAATCAGACCCCGTTGAGACCAAAACCGAAGATCTGAGTGACGGCGAATCCCTCCCACCTACAAAACCTAAGGGTAGACAACCTAAATCAGTCACGTCGCGACGGAAGAACAACCGCGGCGAAACCGTCGACCACCTTGACGAAGAGGCATTCAAAGACTTCGACTACCGCATCCATGATAATGAGGAATACACTGGCGAGAGATGCGAAGAGCTAGAGACCGCTTATTGGAAGTCGCTCATGTTCAATAATCCCATGTATGGCGCGGACATGCCCGGCTCTCTTTTCGATGAGTCTGTCGCCTCCTGGAACGTTGCAAAATTGCCAAATTTGCTCGACGTCCTCGGACAAAAGGTTCCCGGTGTGAACACGGCCTACCTATACCTGGGCATGTGGAAGGCCACATTCGCATGGCATCTGGAAGACGTTGATCTCTACAGCATCAACTACATTCACTTCGGTGCCCCGAAACAGTGGTACAGCATCTCGCAGGAGGATGCTCCACGGTTCGAGGCCGCCATGCGCAGCATCTGGTCCAGTGATGCCAAGAATTGTGATCAGTTTTTGCGTCACAAAACCTACCTGGTCTCGCCTAGCCTGCTGAAGTCCCAGTATGGCATCACCGTCAACCGGTTGGTCCATTACGAAGGGGAGTTCGTGATTACCTTCCCTTATGGATATCACTCCGGTTATAACATTGGTTACAACTGCGCCGAGTCAGTCAATTTCGCAACCGAGAAGTGGATGGACTATGGCCGCATTGCCAAGAAGTGCCATTGCGAAGCCGATAGTGTGTGGATCGACGTCGATGAGATCGAACGCAAACTGCGTGGAGAGACTACTCCCGAATATTATGGCGATTACGACAGCGAGCTCGAGGGGTTCGAGGGTGCTTCAGATCTTCTCACTCCTCCACGCAGTGTGCCTGAGAAGACCGCCACTCGCGGTCGAAAGCGGAAGCTTCCAGACGACGGGCCGAGGACCAAGCGTCCCAAGCTCCACCCTGACGGCCCACGGAAGGCCCCGTGTCTGCTATGCCCTAACGATCTTGATTACGAAGATCTGCTACCCACCGAGGATGGAAAGGGCCATGCGCACCGGCGCTGTGCGTCCTTCATTGAAGAGACTAGCATTCTCCGCGACGTCTCTGGAAACGAGGTTGTGTGTGACATTGACAGGATCCCCAAGGCACGCCTGGGTCTCAAGTGCCTCTTCTGCCGAGAGGTTCGCGGCGCTTGCTTCCAGTGCAACTTTGGAAAGTGCGCTCGCGCGTATCATGCCACCTGCGCTCTTCTGGCGGGTGTGCAGGTCGAGCATGGGTCCATTGCTGTGATTGCCGACGACAGCCAGCAGTACTCGCTGCCCAGCGTTGACCTGAAATGTAAATTTCACCGCCAAAAGCGACCCAATGGCCTGTTGGGAGAATCATCCGACCTGGATCGTCGTGTGATTGACGCTGCTCGTCGTCTGATGCCGGGCGATTTGATCCAATTCCAGGCGGACAAGGAGATCAATGGTGCTATTGTGCTTCAGAATCGGCCAGAAGAGCGGAGTGTTCTGCTGAAAGTGCTTCCACGAGGGTGAGTCTATACTTCTTTTTCCTGTTCCGGGGTTCCTTCACCCGAGCCCCCAACCACTGCGGCTGAAAGTCTGGAACGATGATCGAATACTGATAATTGTCAACAGAGACATGATCGAGATGCCCTATCGCTGGATGCTGGTCGTGCGCAAGAGCAACTTCGCGCCCCTCGCGCCCGGCATCCAACCCCTCCCGGCCCACTTGGTGCGCAAGCCCGAACAACGGAAGGACTTCGAAGCCGCCGTACCGGTCGCAGGCAGCGCATTTGGCGACAGCCCATCTCCCTATCACTGGGCAGAATTCGAGACGGTGGATGCAGCTAGGAATCAATTCGCCCCACCGGTCGCCGTCAACCTCACCCAGGGCGAGCAGATGTGGTATTACCTAGGCGCGCCGTCCACCGAGAGTAGGGCACAGTATACCCACAACCCTAGCGTGCCTATCCACAATCCGCGGGCCAATTTCCTCGACAGCGTCCGGTCGCTTGGCGTGGCTGGTGCTGCTGGTGGTGGTGCTCGTGCATCGAAGATCTCCCCCCACCATCTGTTGCGCTATGCTGCCACCGCCCCTGCCCCTCCTTACCAGCAAAATCTTTACGCCCACCCGCAACCGCAACCCCGACCGCAGTCACATCACCACCTTTCTCCCCTGAACGCCAACGCAGCCCCTCACCTGCAATCCCGACCGCCCACCTCTGCCGCCTTCGTGCAGCACCTTGCCCCTCCCCCTCCCCCTGCCCCTGCTGCCACCGCCGGTGCTGCTGCTGCTGGTCTTGCGATGCCGTCGGCCTTTCGAACCCTGCCGAATCAGTCCGCCCGCCATGCCCCCTATCCTTCGGTCGCCAAGTCGCACGTTCAGCAGCAGCATCACCTCCCATCCACCAATACCTTCGCCAACGTCCGGGAGCTTATTGCCCGCCGCCGCCTCGCCCAGATCACCGATCATGCCAACGTCTTCGCCGGTTACTCCATCGTGAGCCCCGAATTGGTAGTCGAGACCCTGCTGGGCCCCATGGGCTCCGTACCTCCTGCCAATGGCCTGGAGAAGCTCGAGCTGGCCATGGCCCAACAGCGGGTGCAGCCGCGGGCGGCCGATGGGACCTTGCTCCCACCGCAAACCCTCAACATGCGGTCGGAAGAGGTGACGCGTCTGCTTCAGATGCTTCGGTTCTCGCTGGTGAGTCACCGCGAGCGGTTGGATGTCATCCACAAGAAGGAATCGGAAGGAGTCAAACAGGAGACGGTTGATCGGGGCAGCGTGGCCGCGGCAAAAATGCCTGGCAAGTATGCCTTCCTCGATCAGCAGCGGGCCTTGGCTCCCAACGTCTACCAGTCCCCGTATAATATGCCGTCGGGTCTCTCGGAATACGCCAAGACCACATACGGCCTGATTCCCTCTGCGGACGACCCGCCAAAGGCATCTCTGGCCAATGATTATTTCGCCAGTCTCTCGCAGGAGGACCAAGAGAAAATCATGAAGACCTGCGGCAGCTTCGTACAGCGTGCGATCGAGCGGTCGGCCAGCCACAGCCGGCAGAGCTCAACGTCCAACCTTCGATTGTCGTCGGCGCTTGCCCAGCAGACGGAGAACCCGACCATTGATATCACGGCCGTTGACGACCCGCCCTTGTCGGGCTTGGACCTGCCGCTCCACGCGGACTCGCCGTGCTCTAGTTTCGGCCGGTCGCATCTGCGGCTCCAGTCGCCGAATGACTTCCCCATCCACGGCCCCGACCCCCATCCGGATCATCACGATCTGTTTGGGGACCAACAGGCGAACACGCGCTTCTGGCAAAACGGGCCGTGGGTCGCGGGCGATGGCAACACGCCGAACGACGAGAACCGACCGTTTTTCGGGCCACACGAGCGGCTCAAGCACGACTATGCCTCCTCCGATATCTCCCTGGGCAAAGGGCCCGGGTCCCTGCATTCCGTGGACATGGCCGGCTTCGGCTTCGACGGAACCGAGGATCTCTGTGCCGAACTGAGTCCCTAAGGGTGGAAGTCCCTGCATCCCTCAACTCCTGCATTTGCCTCGCCTTTGCGACTGTACTGCATCTCTCCTGTAACGACTTCACCAGACTGACGACTCTGCATGATTGGGCGTTTTTCTTGTTCCCCTTCGACCTCGACTCACGATCGTTCCGAAGCACGGGCCATGTTTTCTATGATATTTTGGAGTTGATGCTAGCTGGCTGGTTTCCGACTCAGCGTTCTTTTTTTGACTCTTTTCTTGACTGTTCCCCCTTCGCCTTCTCCCCCATTTTCCCCCATCCTCCCTCTTCATTCAGATGCGCATTCCGCTCCGACTTCTTCTTTCTGTGCTGGGAGTGGCCGTTATAGACTGGAGTCTGGCTGATCTTTCTGCTTATCTCGCACACTCGCGCCCTCCGACCAAAAATCCGGCCGTTTCCCCCCAATCCTATCTTCCGTCACCGTTCAGGGCCTACTTCCGCCCGCTTCCCCTTCACCCCGATCTCCTCCTTCCCAATGTCCTCACCACTAGATACTCCCAAACAAGAAAAAAATTTCTTTCCGAACCACCCAGACCACTGGACATTTGCGTGCCCCCGTTTGATACCCCCTTCTTTTCCCGCACTCCCCCGGGCGCAGTCGAGCCTGGGACTTGGACTGGTCCAAGTTTATTTCCGGGTCTCTTTCCCCCTTCTGTTTCGTGATGTCCTGATCCTGGCGCTCATCTCCCGGCGTCCTCCTGTGGGACTCTCGGCCTATCTCCGATGTGGCAGCCGTCACCCTGGCGTGACTCTGTATTTAACTTGCCAAAGAAAAATGACCATTTTTAAATCCAATCGCTAAGACGTTGCTGCGTCTTCTATTCTAGGAGAATGGCGCACTCTCCACTTAACCTGGTAACCAGATAGCTCTGCTGCGAGGCAAAGAATATGCCGTATTGCCATTGATGCATTCGATCCCATACTACCAACTCTAGTCAAGATCAAGGGCTACAATAACATCTAGGGGTCACGCAACATTGTTACAGCACAGCGATACCGGTGAACGCCCGACTTTGATCGGTGGCCAAAATCGACTTGTTCTTCCCGTCCAAGTCGCAACGATAGATGCTGCCACCCAGATCCGTCACGAAGATCGACTTGCTCTTGGCATCAATCTTCAGACCAATGGTCTCATTGAAGTTACGGGTGATAATCTCGTGCTTCGCCGTTGGCCGTCCAGTCTGATCGAGGCGAACGCGGTTCAACGAGTTCCCAAAGGGCAACTCGCCCCGGTCCGTCCAATACAAAGTCGACGATCGCTCGTCAAATTCGAGGTCAATCGGCTCCGGAAGGCCGCTCAGAATACACTCAACATCCGATCTCGATGCAGCCGACTGACCAGCCGGTGTCGCAATGTCAGCACAAAAGATCCGTCCCTGATTACCCTTGGATGGGCCCTTCTGCGTCCAGTAGAACTTGCCCAGCTTTGGAATCACGGCGATACCGACACACCAGCTCGCAGCATCCTGCACCTGCGTCGGGCTGGGGAATTTGCTGGGTGATACGAGGGTCTCCAGGCCGTGTCCATCGAACCCGCAGCGGTAGACGTGGCATCCCTCACGATCGCTGAAGTAGACCTTCTCGGCAGTCGAGTCGAGTGCCACCTGCTTTGGGGTATTGATGGCACCCGGAGCCACGATCGTATCAATGACTCCTGTGGTCAGATTCAGCCGCTTCACAGCGCCATCATCTTTCCCAGGAACGCCCATGTTCGTCCAAAACAGGAGATTCCTTTTCACATCTACGGCCACGCCATCGGGGAGCATCTGGTCCTTGACAAGGGTGCGCTTGACTTTTCCGTCCGCGGAGCATTCCAGAATGGAACCTGAGGTCACGGTGGGCGTTGGAGAGGATAGGCCGATATCCAGGACGATCAAAGAAGGCGCGTCTGAGGTTTCCCCTTCAGCGGGATAGAGGCCACCCGCGGCACTCTTCGTGCCCAACTTTCCATGACGGATGTAGTTTGCATTCAAAAAGTCCACCGTCTTCGCTGGGGAAAGCCCGCGCTCTTCGACATAATGTGACTCGATGAAGGCCACGGTATCGAGCCCCACGCCTGAGACGATGGTCAGCACTGCGGCTCATCATTGAAAGAGCGGGGATATACTCACCATCCATCATCTTGCACGGAGTCACTTTTCCGTTGATGAACATCTCCGTCCACAACGCGTCGATTTCCTCCGGCACCGACACGCCTTCTGCCAGGATCGTCAGGGTTTCCCTCTTGACGGCGGCCCATAGACGGTTGAAGATAAAGCCTGTCGATTGTTTCCGGGCAACGTAGGGCAGGGTTGCCGCGTCCTTGCAGCGTTGAACCAAGAAGGGGAAGATTCCCTCGTCCGTGTGGCCATCCGTCATGAGCTCCACGAGCATGCACTGAGGCGGCATATAGTAATGCATGTTCAAAATGCGCGTTTTCGTGAGATCCGATACCTTCTCCAGCATCTCGGATGACTGGAACGAGGACGAGTTCGAGGCCAGAAGACAGTCACCTGGCGCCAGGGCCTCAAGCTCGGCGAAAGTATCGATCTTCATCTGAAGCTTCTCCGGTACAGCTTCGATGATCAACCAAGCCTTGTCGACGGCCTCCTTCAAATCCTCGGTGGCTTGCGCCGTTCCAGGTACTGCACCCGTTTTCTCGGCGTAGGATGCAACATTTTCCTCGATGTATGCAAGGCATGCGGCTCTCTGCTCGGGGCTGGGATCTCGTATCCGTACATTATAGCCTGCGGATGCCCAAATACAACCTAGGGAGAATTTATGGTCAGGATGTACTCGTGTTCGTGTGGTGAACTCGGCAATCATTTACCGATGCGTCTTCCAAGTACGCCGCCACCAAGAACGGCAACGGGGCGTTGACTATAGTCCTTTGGCGGCTGCCACGTTGGGTGCATAATGATGATAGTTGTTGGTGGTAGGATGATAAGTGGCCTTGTGTTGCAGATGCTTCTATCCTTAATCAGAAAGTGCTCTGTCGGATTGCTCAACGACCAGTGACTGCGGAAGATTTATATACAACAATACGCCACCCACAAGATCAATGGTCGACCTGTGGGTCTACAGAAATATGGAAGTCCCAATCCTGTTGTTTTCGGTCTTCAGTACGGTCTATGAATCCGACTTAGCCGCGGAGGAGAAGTATTAAATCCGTGGCGCGGCCATCCGCGGAACAGTCTTCAGAGGTACCTCGGAAGCGAGTGGCCCCGCATGCCAACTCGGCGGGCAAGGCAAGGCTGAGGTTTTCGGTGAACTAATTGCCGTGCACTCTATATATAGTATTAGAGCATTTACGCAAGAGGTCCTGAAATGCTTAGGCGGAAATAACTTCTTGGATGTACCTAGTTAGGGGTGTCAAAACCTTTGCTGCGTCACTGTACATCCGTAGTCGAACTTCTGGATCTTCGATTGGCTATGTAGATGTAATCTCAAGAAGTGTGTTCCTCTGGAAAGTAGTCCCCTCTCGAACATTAATCGGACGTAGAATTGGTGGGTTGAAAGAAAATATGTAACTTGGATGAAACAAGACGGTCTATCAGATATAGCAGAAAAGAGCAACTTCAAGTGCAGAGTACAGGCAAATTCACCAACCGGCTAAAACGCTCAAAAGCAAAAGATCTGGTCCGTCATTTTGCTCACCGCGCCTGGAGCTTCGAAGCCCAAGCTCACTAATGCTTTCTTGGAGGCGTTGACCATCCCCGGGGGACCACAGATCATCACTTTAGTGTCTGCTGCCGGAGCTGGCAGCCTCTCCGTCATAACCTGAGCCGTGACGTAGCCCTTTCCATAATCCCACTTCTTCGGAGGAGTATCCAGCATGTACCAGATCTTCAGATTACTATACTTGCGCGCATAAGCCTCGAGCTCCTGGCGGAGAAGAATGTCCTCCTCCGAGCGGTTGGCATACACCAGGCTAATCTCTGTGGCATCCCTTTCGTCTTCGCAGATGGCGCGGATCAATTGGAACATGGGGGTGATGCCCGTCCCACCAGCGATCATGCCAATGCGTCGACAGATGCCTCGGTGGTACTTCATCGCGCCCTTTGGACCCCGGAAAAGAACCTTGTCCCCGACTTGCAGATTCGCTAGATATTGCCCGGTGAGAAGGCCATCGGGATAGCACTTGATCACCAACTCGAGTACACCGAGGTCCACATTGTTGGAAGTTGGCGTATAGGAGCGGGAGACCGACTGGCCGTTGATCGTGGCTTTGATGGCCACGTGTTGACCGATTGGCAGACCGATCACATCTCGAGGCCCGGGCAGTTTGAAAGTAAACCTGTACACATTGGGGGAAAGCTGAGTTTTGGCGACAAGGGGCAAGGCCTTGAAATCCTTCGGCTCGAGGAATCCTCTCAGGTCGTGAGGGTTGACTTCCGGCTTCTTGTTGATCTTCTTATGCGCGGGATACCGCTCAAAGCCCGCCTTGATCTGAGTGAATTTGGATAATTGAGAGCCAACCGCAGCTCCAACGGCCGAGCAAACCCCGGTGCCAGTGAGCAATCCGTTGAAGAAGCCCCCTCGCAGGAAGCTCACTTTCGGGAATGGGATGCTATACCCCCAGTCCGGGAGAAGTTGATAGGGTTTGGCGAACAAATCTTTCAAGGAGATATGCCCAGCTCGGTGCAAGTATACTACCACAGCGATGCTCCCAACCAAGCTCGTCGTGACCCCAACCCTGTGAATCGTCGACGTGGACTCCCTCGCATTCACTTGTTGTTCGGGAGCGCGCTGGGCAACTCGGACGGTTTTCGGACGAACGAACTCAACAGCGTCCTTCAACGTGCCAATCAAGAAGCCCTCGAGGACCTCATCGGCGTCTTCGGAGTGTCCGACGTCTTCGTATGCGGCGGTGGCATCGGTTCCAGCAACGTCTCGAAGAAGATCGGGTCCGCCGGGGTGGTCTCGAACATAAGAAGTGACATTATACACTACCCAGAAATGTCAGTAACTCTGGACTTGGCATGTCCTTGGATCGATCTCCAGAACGGACAACTCACCCTTCCCGTGTACGGCGATCCAGAGGTCATCGTTGGACTGATGCGCTCCAACCTCTGCCAAGGTATATTCTCTCAGATCAGACATGGTCGCAGGTGATGGATTTCTGGAGAACAAGCCACTGAGTAGACAAAAAGCAGCGCGAGATGATCGGAAGAGAAAAGACAAGTGCTAGGAAAGCAGGCTGTCGAGTAAGTGCCAGAAACTCACCAAGCAAGCGGCAAATCCGTTAATATAGTTTGTCCAACGACCGAGGGAATATCTCTATGAGGCTTTTCTTTTTCCTAGATTGCCTAGACCAAACAGAGCGAGGATTCATCTCCGAGGTAATAAAGTGAAGAATAGCCAATCGGAAGGCTCTCAATTTATTCCCCGTCGGTATCCCGAGGTAGCAAGAACCTCGGAACGCCGCCCCTCGGGAAGCCGACTTGGCCGATATAGGTATGGTATCCAATTCTAGGTTGCTTAATTTAGAGTACCGAAATACTGCCTTTGGATTTGTGTTAGGAAAGAGGCTGGGTATTTAGTGGGCTCGAGTGCCGGAACATGAAGTTGCAACGCAAGCCATTTCGGTTCCTTTTCCTCCAAGATGACAACGGTACAACAATTCTATCTCTTAGGGGACCCTGTGTCCTCCGCAAGAGGCATTGAAGTCAATCCAAAGGATGACCTTGACGGACTAAAATCCCTCATCGCCTCCCACTTTGCTATTGTCGAGCCGGACGGTACGTCCAAACCATCCGTCCTTCCACGCGTCTAGATCCTGCTTGTTACATGCTAGGAGAACCCCGCTAATCAGAGCAGGCATCGCATTCCAAAGTCAGGAAAATGAACTGCTTCATGATGTCCCAGAGGTCAGCGCAGCCAGCACGCCTGTGGCTATCACTGTCGATGGACACGAAGTGCGCGATCCACCGCAACCCAATTCGTTGCCATATGTCGGAAACTACTTCGAAATCTTCCCAGATCACCTGGGTAATCACCAACGATTGTTTGAAAGCCTGGGACCATTGATCAAGACAACAAGCCTGGGACGTACCGTTTATCAAACGAACGACCCAATTCTCTCCGCCATTGTGTTCAACGAATCGGATTTCTTCACCAAAAAGATCAATGAGTCTCATCCTCTGTCAGCTCTGAAAGTGCCCTCAGCTGGCGTTTTCCTTGGCGACACTGATACGCCTGAGTGGAGGGTCGCTCATAAATTCCTGCCTCCTGCACTTGGCCCTAAAGCCGTTCGTCACTATGCCCCGACCATGCAAAAAACGGTGGAAGATGCGTTCAATGTCTTCGATGCCTTGGATCAGCAAGGCGAAGCTTGGAATGTCTATCAATACATGCTCAAGCTTGGATCCCAGGCAGTCGGGAAACTCACACTGGGGCTTGATTTCGAGCATTTTACCTCTCCCAACGCCCCTTTGCATAGAATGGTCCATGACATCGCCGAATTGCTTGCTTTGAACAAGAAAGTCACATCAAAGGGAGATTGGTATAGCTACCTACCATTTGGTGACCCACAAAGGCTCAAGCAATGTAAAGCCCGCATTGAGCAAATGGTGGATGAGTCTATCAAGATCGCCGCTCGTGGCGGCGTCGAAGACTTGCCTCTGCAGGATGCTGCGCTGAAAGCGTCCAACATGGTTGGTAAGTATTGAATATCAGGAAGTTGGGTCTCTTAAGTCTCTAACAGACAATAGACTATGCAATTCGCGCAACCGACAATAAGGGCCAGAAGCTTCCCAAGTCAAGCCTGGTATGGGCGCTCATAGTCGCAACCGGGGCTGGTTTCACCACCACCAGTTCCCTTCTGTCGTGGCTTATCTACGGCCTGGTAACCTACCCCGGCATGCAGGACCGACTGCTCCAGGAGCTGGTTGATCATGGAATCGATGAAAACACAGAGATCACAGCCGAAGTAACAGAGCGTCTCGGGTTCCTTGATAAATATATCAAGGAAACTCAGCGACGACATAACCCTTCATTCCAACCCGGCCGTACAGCTAAAACAGATCTGATTCTACCAGGTGGTTACAGGCTACCAAAAGAGGCCGTAGTGATTCCGGCTTTGCACCATATTCACAACAACCCTAGTCTGTGGGATAATCCTCAGAAGTTCGACCCGGATCGATGGGACACAGACGCCGTGAAATCCAGACATAAAGCCGCCTACATTCCTTTTGCTACGGGCCCGCGTATGTGCATTGGATTCAACTTTGCACTTCAAGAAGTGAAGGTGTTCCTTCCCAAGCTGGTTTATCGATACAAATTCAGCCGGGAAGGAGATGCTCCGATTGAGTACGACCCCATGTTCCAGCTGATCAGGCCCAACAATTTGTATGTGCGCGCCGAACGACGTGTCAAGTGGCCTTCAAAGACAGCACAGTGATATTTTGCTCATCATCGTGGATGTGGAGGTTCATTGCAAGCATGACTTATCATATGCTGTGGAATGGGTGAGCCTGAGGTTTGTCAACAAGAATTATTCGTCCATATCCTGATCATTTAGCAATGTGTATACAAGCTGGTTTCAACTTGGTTGCGGTGTCTGAGTTGTGAGGCAGCTCTTCTAATGCGTAATGTAGATAGTTTCAGTTCTGAAGCTTCTTTTCTTCTCCCTCTTCATCTCCTTGGTCATTGCCACCGAAATTAGCAAGTGCATTATGAACCTCCCTTTCAGGCTCAGGCTCGCCTTCTGGAATCTCAAGAACTCGGTGCTCACGGTCATGGAGCCCAGGGCTGTTGAGACTAGCGACACCAGCTCCAAGTTCCTAACGATATGTTGTAGATTCTTCTTGAGGTCTTTTCCCCTGAGAAATAACAAGCCTAGCTTTTTCAAGATAGCTTCTGCTAGGAGGATATCCTGATGAATAATTGAACCTTAATGACTTTGTGTATATATCATGGGTATCTAATCTGAATTACGTAGGATAGTTATTACATGTTGTGGTTGTGCATGATGTCGGAGATATATTTTCTACAAGGATATAGACATCCAACTACTGCATCTCAAGTTCGATATTGCAACTTATCGCCACTTCAGTATCACTCACCCACCTTGGAAATTAACTAGTCAGTTCTAAGGTTAGTTCCAAGGTTATCTAGGTACGAGTCCCAAAGTGGCCATTATGTCATCGCCTCGGAACCTCGGAAGCCCTGGAACCTCCTTTCCACCTCGGATTCGAGTAGACGATTCATCGTCACAATGCCCCCGGCTGAGAAGATAACTCGGGCTCGCCGGCACAAGTCTGCGGTCGCATGTCAGGCTTGTCGCCAGCGTAAAGTCCGGTGCAGCCTGACCGTGACCGGCGTGCCTTGCGCTGGATGTACACAGGATGGCGCCCAATGCATCGTCGATCTAAACCGAGCAAAAGCGTAAGCGCCCTTTGAAGAAAAGAGAAAGTGAACGCCTTGACCCACGAACAAGCGGTTTAGTACCAAGAAGCGCGATCAGCCAACGAATCATGCTCATCCGGCGTCTTCCACTGGATTCCACTCCAATGTGGTCAACACGACCCCCAACCCTTCTGTTCAGTTGGCGAACGGCTCGCCGAACATTGAATCATTCCGTGCTCGATCGGGGCAGTCGACGCCTGCCGCAACTAATGCCAGCTCTAGCAACATAGAGGATGAAGAGCGCAACGGCCTTGAAATCGCCGCTGCCGCTTTGGGCAAGCCACAGAGGATGGGTGAAGTGCCATTTTACACAGGTGGATCCTCACCTTCTACACGATTGAATTTGACTGCGAAACTAATCCATGTCCTAAAGGTGATCAGACTGGGCCCACGTCCGCTCTGAATATCTCTTCGTCTGATCAGTCTCTTCCAAAGCACTTTCTTATCCCCGCTAGTATCACGCAACTCTCAGATGAGGATTGGGAGTTTCTTCGATCAAAAGGAGTCTATGCACTTCCAAAAGCAGCCACTTGCGATAGCCTGATTATGGCATATCTTTTCTATGTACACCCTATCATGCCGGTGATTGAGGCGGACGTTCTTCTATCTCATCACCGATCCGGCAAGCTCGCCGAATACAATTTCCTAATTCTATGGAGTGTTTTCTTTGTCGCCGTTAACGTTAGTTCTACTCATTTTATGCCCATCTGGATTGATGCTAACTCCAAGTCCAGTTCATTCCAAGTGACGTATTCCAAGCGGAAGGTTATGTATCCAGAAGGGAGATGAAAGACGCAATGTATTCTCGCGCCAAGGAAAGCGACCTGTTCACCGTCGTCACCCTCGCAATTGTGCTAACATCTTCCTTGGAATACAGTACATGTATCGAAATGGCAACGAAAGGAACAAAATTGTTCTTCTGCAATCGTCCCTTATATTGGGATTTTACCACTCCGAGGTCAACGAGCATGGACAGCCATGGTACTGGACTGGCATTGCAATCAGCCTCTGTCAGATATTGGGTCTACATCGTAACCTAGACTCCAGCAAGCGCAATTCTGCCATAACGGAACGACAACGTCTCTTATGGCGCCGTCTCTGGTGGAGCTGCTTCTTCCGAGATCGTTGGCTCGGTCTCACCATGGGCAGGCCTCTTCGAATCAACCTCGACGACTGCGATACACCTTCAGCATCACCAGGTGATTTGCTGTATGACATTGATGGCTTACCAGATGCCGTTGCTGTGTCCTATATCCCGAGTGACATGCCCAGACTGGCCAAATACTGGGTAATGTTGATTGGATTGAGTAAGCAACTAGGGGACGTACTGTCGACGAACTATCGAGTTGGTCGAAAACGACCCTCGATGCACGAGATTGCAGATCTTGAGAGGCAGTTACTTCGCTGCGAGCTCCCAGACCAGTACGAGGCAGGACTTACCCGAGCTTCGCGATTCTATGTGAACCACATCCACTTGCATTACCAGTGAGACTCGGTCGCCGATTTTTGTGACTGCATGGATTGCTGATCAGATACCCTAGGGCATTGCTGATCACATTCTATCGGCCGTTTGGCATTGATGCTCCCTTTGATCTTCAGCCGACCGAGAGAGACGATTGGCAACATCGAATGAGATCGCGGGCAGATGCCGCCGCCTCTCGAACCAACGAGATCGTGGAAACCCTCGTTCAAGAAAAGTTGCTTGAATTTGCAGGGCCTATGACGTGAGTCTCGAGGCGAAGAACTTCATCCACGCGTGCATTCATCAGTGCCCAGCTAAGAGTTTCATTCCATAGACCACCTCTTCTCGTCCCCGCTATGCAGACCCACCTATTCCAATGCAAATTCGGGGATCGCCTTTCGAAACGTATGAGGCTCAACAAGCTGGAGATGTGTATGCTCGTGATGGAGGAATTCCAAAAGACCTATCCCGTCGGTTCGTTTTATCTTGGCGTCTTTTCCAAGGCCATTGAGCAAATCTTCCCGGGATATTCCGCGCCCTCCTTATCCAGCTCCAGCTCTATGATCAATCATACTGGCGTCCCTGTTGAAACGGGCCCTGGGGATCTCCAGGTCGCCCCAGGGACCCCGATTCCAATGGCACAATTCGATGAAACTGAATTTGGTCGTCTCGAGGAGGGTGACATGATGAATGCCTTGATGGACGAGGCGTCTATATTCAGTTTTTGGGACACCTGGAACCCAGAGTGAACACACAGTGTACTTGCATTACTGGAGGGGAGACGAGAGTGCTCTGCAGTGCTTCCTACGGTTCCTCGGTGTCTTGAAGGGAAATAGCGCCGACTCTGTCGTACAATCATAGTCGGAATCAGCAAGATCTGAGAAACTATCCACGTTTGACTTGTATGACCAACTTGCTCATTCCTAGCATCAGCAGAAGGATCTTGACCACTTCCTGCTATTTAGGTATACCGTGATAGAATAAATATATGAACTTGTAAATAAGTTCTTAGCGTTCCTTCGTTTCAGACCCACGGCGAGCCAAACTGCCAACGTGGATCACGTCACATCCCACTTCAGGGCCTCTATTAGGGGTCCATTTGCAATCCCGAATCTCGCTCTAATTACCACAAAAATTTAGCTTACCAAGGTCTATGCTTTCTGTCTGGGAGTCTCGTCATACCTAAGCACCAGTGCTTACCTGGACTCCAAAGAGGACAAAAAGTGGAGTTCCAGTGATGATTGAGTGTATTTCT
Organism: Penicillium hispanicum; assembly: GCF_028827665.1. Lineage (NCBI taxonomy): Eukaryota > Fungi > Ascomycota > Eurotiomycetes > Eurotiales > Aspergillaceae > Penicillium > Penicillium hispanicum. Next base: position 2,100,063 of record NW_026623198.1, on the reverse strand, counting down.
AGATGTCCGATATACTCATCCACCTTATCTATATCTAGTTAAACTTGGCAACAGGTATTAGGTAATCTATTGATAGTCTTCCAAGGTTGGAGTCAACCTTGGAAAGGACCAGGGCCGATCGAGTGCTAGATTGGTAGCAGAAGAGCGGGTGAGAGATCTGCATTAAAAAAGGGGCCGGAGAATAGGTTTTTATAGGCCTTTAAAATAATGCTTGAAGATAAGGATCTCGAGGGTAGTAGGGAATAAGGAGTGATTCTACCGCGGATTTCAGCTCCGCTAGCCTCGAAGGATGGCTTATCTCGTCGACCTCGCTTGGATTCCCTGCCTTCTCGCATTATTCTCCAGTTTAGGACCAACGCAGTTCTCACCCTGATAAGACTCCGTGACGAAATGCCTAGGTGGGCGCCTGGACACTTATCTAGGGTAACATGACTAACAGTGGGACTCCTGATAAGCTGCGCCTCGGGCGTTGGAGCTGCATTCACGGTCCTCGACTGGCATCCCATTCGTCGCTTTAACAACACAACCGTCAGGTCCACCCGCGGTCCCGGACCGCGATGTTTTTATCATTCTATCATGCGGGGTTGCGGCCCCAGCCCGGGCTGGTGCTTAAGTACTTCAAGTGCGGCGCATCTCGCTCCCCCATTTCGCTGCCTCTGACCCCAATCTCATCATGCGTTCCTCTGTCGACGCCGCCGACGAGGCGTTGGCGCGCATGGGCTACAAGAGCGAGCTGCCACGGAACTTGAGCATGCTCAGCATTCTTGGCCTGTCCTTTGCCATCATGGCTGCGCCCTACGGCCTCAGCACCACGCTCTACATCACTCTCAGCGACGGCCTATCGGTCACCATCATCTGGGGCTGGGTCTTTGTGACCCTGATCTCCATTGCCATTGCCGCCTCGCTCGCCGAGATCTGCGCCGTCTACCCTACCGCTGGGGGTGTGTACTATTGGAGCGCGATGCTCTCCACCCCGCGCTGGGCGCCGTTGATGTCCTTCATTGATGGATGGTTGACCCTGGTGGGCAATTGGACCGTCACGCTCAGTATTATCTTTGGCGGTGCCGAGCTCATCCTGAGCGCGATCTCCCTCTGGGACGAGAGCTTCGTGGCCAATGCCTGGCAGACTGTCCTCATGTTCTGGGCTGTCTTACTGGTCTGTACGCTGGCCAACGTCTTCTGCTCGCGATACCTCGACCTCATCAATAAAGTCTGCATCTTCTGGACTGCCGCTAGTGTCATCGTGATCCTAGTCACGCTGCTGACCATGGCCGACGACCGCCGCTCCGGCGAATTTGTGTTTGCACACTACGATTCCTCGACGAGTGGATGGCCCGCTGGCTGGGCATTCTTCGTTGGCCTGCTGCAGGCAGCATATACCCTCACGGGATACGGAATGGTGGCCGCCATGTGCGAGGAAGTGCAGAATCCCCACCGGGAGGTGCCCAAGGCCATTGTGCTGTCGGTGGTGGCGGCGGGTATTACCGGCTTGCTGTACTTGATCCCCATCTTGTTCGTGCTGCCGAATGTTGAGATGCTGCGCAAGGTGGCCAGCGGACAACCCATCGGGCTGGTGTTCAAGACGGTTACGGGCTCCGCGGGCGGTGGCTTTGGCTTGCTCTTCCTAGTCCTGGGCATCATGATGTTTGCCGGTATCGGGTCTCTCACCGCGGCCAGTCGCTGCACCTATGCTTTCGCCCGCGACGGGGCCATTCCGGGCTTCCGGCTCTGGTCTCGCGTGAACAAGAAGTTGGATGTGCCCGTGTGGGCCGTGATACTGTCAGCCCTTGTGGATGCGCTGTTGGGGCTCATCTACTTTGGTTCCACGGCGGCCTTCAATTCGTTTACTGGCGTGGCGACAATCTGTTTGTCGATTTCGTACGGCCTGCCTATTTTCATTTCGATGGTCCGAGGCCGTCGCGATGTGCGCGACTCTACTTTCTCCTTGGGGTCCTTCGGATATGTCATTAATGCCATCACGATCGCGTGGATTGTGCTGGCCGTGGCTCTGTTCTGCATGCCCGACACCCTGCCCGTGACGGCCTCGTCCATGAACTACGCGAGCGTGGTCTTTGCTGGGTTCGGGGCAATCAGTATTATCTGGTACTTTGTGTATGCGCGCAAGCATTTCACTGGGCCACCCGTCAGCAAGGAGGAAGCTCGCGCAGCGTCTGGCATCATGACGGGCTCCGCGCTGGATGCGGAGAACGCGATATCGGAGACTGCCGATGTGAAGAAGATGCCCAGTAGCGAATAGAGGCGTGGAAAGCCCCTAAATTTGTATAGTAGCTTGAATATATAGTTCATGTAATGACACGCAGAACATGTCTCTACCTCTTCTCTCGTAAATCGGCTGTTGGGAATCACAAGTGCACTGACGATCTTCCTCCGAGAGCCGCGGTCCAACTTCAATCCGCCACTTCTCGGCCCTGAGTCGAGAGGCACGAGACAACCACCGAACGCTCCTCCTCACCCTGCATGCGCCTCAGCCTTCGACCCAGCCGGAAATTCTCGCTCTCTTCGATCTCGGCAATCTGGGGAAAGCTGTCGCGTGCGTGATCGGGAACCGTTGCATTCCCCGGCGACGACCGCCAAGGGGAGAAAGTCGAGTCGCTCGGATCAACGTCGAGAACATCAGTCAATTCCGACGTCCATCCCTCCTTACCCATCCAACTGCGCTCTCCAGGGATTCGATCCTTCGCTCCGTCTTTGTCGCGCTCTCCATGAGGCTCGTCCGCGCCTGCCGATGCCCAACCCCGCTCCCATGAAGACAAGGCAGTCCACCGGGTCGCTTCTTATCGCGTCAGCATGTCGGACTCTGTAGGTGCGTGTGGTATCCCAATCGCGCTGGATTTATCCCTGCGAGATCATTACTAACGCCTTTTTTTCGCGCGCTAGATCGCGTCTTCGTCCACGCCCTTAATACCGTCAAAAGGATCCCCCGGACGGGCACCGCGCGCCCTCCGGCGGCGGAGCGGTTGAAGCTGTATGGCTTGTACAAACAGAGCATGGGTGAGTCATTCTTTGTGCTGCTTGGGAGGGAACCCTGGGATGATCAGGGCTCATACGCGTTATCACAGAGGGAGATGTGGAGGGGGTGATGGATCGTCCGATTGGGAATACACTAGAAGTGCACGCGGAGGGTGAGAAGTGGTACGTCGGCCCATGATAAGATGCTCAAACACCACCGGGCTTTGGGCTTCTGCCACGCGAAATCGATTCTGACCATGTCTTGCTGTAGGGATGCTTGGTACGCTCAGCGCGGCCTGTCGCGCACCGAAGCCAAACGCCGTTACATCTCCACCTTGATCGATACCATGCACGAGTATGCGTCGCAGACTCCCGAGGCCTGCGAGCTTATATCCGAGTTGGAATTCGTCTGGGATCAGATCAAATATAATGCCTCCTTGTCATCATCCTCGGGCCCGTTGAATGCTGTCGGGGTGCCGCCGTTATCGCGGCATCAAGGCAGTTCATACGGGAGTATCGGGGGCCGATTGGCTGGGTCGGCGGAGGGACACGGTAGATTGAATCCCAGAGGAAACCACGATTCAAGACTCCGCGTCCTTAGTCCTGTCAGCCAACCAGAAGACGGAGAAGGAGAAGGAGAAGATTACCGCCGCCGACGGAGGCGGTCGACCGAAGAAGTCGATATTGAAGACCAAGAAGATTCGGAGAGCGATGAGGACGAAGACGAAGAATACGAAGAAGCCCGCGACAGTCTCTACGAAGACCAAGACCACGCCAGCACAAACACTGGCCCTGGCACAGACCGCACCGCCTCTCATCGACATCGACATCACGGCCAAAGCATAGGCAGCGGCAGCGGTCGCAGCAATCCCCCTGCGCGCCGCGACTCCAACTCCAACTCGCAAGACCCCCAAACGCCTCAAAATAGCCGCTGGCGCCGCCGCGTCGAGCAAGCCTTGACCAAAATGACGGCTGAAATCGCCGCCGTGCGCGAGCAAATGGAAACCCGCACCCTGGCGCACCGTCGACGATCTGGTGCCTGGGCGTGGCTCAAATGGATCTTGTGGGCGGTGATGCGCCAGATCCTCTGGGATCTCGCCTTGCTAGGCGTGCTTCTGATATGGATGCGGCTGCGTGGTGATCGCCGCGTCGAGAACCGCTTGCGCACGGGGTGGTCGGAGCTGAAGGCGCGGCTGGGCCGCTTCAAGCTCTTGCGGCGCTGGGGCGAAATGCCTCTTCTGCCATAGGGAGTTGGTACCTGTTTATTTTAATCTTATTATTGAGTCAGGAACTCGCGTGGGGGGTACCTTTTTCTTCATATATTGGTTTCCTCAGTCTCGTCCTTGCATCGTCCGCCTTGTTCATTGTTTTCTGGAGTTCTGTGCTCGACGTCTGTCGATCTTTCTTTGTCACGTATATATGGGTTCAATTCAGGTCTGGTGTTTTCCTGTGTTTCCTTGGTACTGTCAAGAGTGGATTATGTACTCTAATCTAGACGTGGGGTCATTTGGTAAAGAGGATGATGGGTGAGCCAGCTTTCAATCATGATATTTGGAACGCGGTAGAGCCGGGTTGTGATGGATAACGTTTCTAACAATTAGGCGGTCCGATCTTTTGTGTCTAAATCAGGAGATGGCTTATACCACCTGACCACCATAAGGGGGGATAGAAGAAGTTCGCGATGAAGAAACGATTCAAGCAGAAATCATGTAACCATTCCTGATGCCAATAGATATTTACACAAAACATACACCGGACTAAGGCAGACAGACAGATGAGACACACGGGCCAGTGGTGTATCCAAGTAAAACAACGTGTAAAGAGAAGCCGCGGCCCTACACGGCCAGATGAAGAAGCGGGTGAGAATAATCGAGGTGATGACGATGAGCGGGAAAACGGCGTGAACCACCCAATTTGCTTTTAGTACTGCGGACCCGGGTACTGGGCGTACTTCTGTTTGGGGCGCAGGTGCACAGGGACCTGGTTTTCGGGCGAGCCGGGAATAGTCTTCTTCAAGCCCTGCAGCGACGCAAAAAGAGAGGTTAGACATCATACGTGACTCGTGCATGAGAGCGAGATGCTAGGTCCGGCGAGAAAAGGGAGTGGGGGGATCGTACCAGTTTGTCGAAGACACAGCTGTTCAGAGACATCTCGGCCTTGCGGCACTCGAACAGGTGGTGGTTGTTGTTCTCGAGACACTCCCAGTGCGCCTGGAACTGCTTCAGGCAGTGGGTGTTGATATCCTTGATGCTGTGACGAGTCAGCCCAGAGCTCGGTTGTCGCGGCCGGGGGTGTCGTCTCCGGCTGATACTGGGCCTCCAACGAGGCTGTAGGAAACATACACACTGGCGGCGCAGCGCGTCACCTTCCGCCCCTCCTTGAGGCAGTCGATCTCCCCGCGGCCGTTCGCCTGGTCCTTGCATTTCATGAAATCGTCGTTATAGGCCTGGCACCGGTCGCCGATGAAGTAGGCTGCACTCATCAGGGGTGCGGATGTGGCGCCAATCTCCTCCACCTTGGGGATGTGGTCCGGCATGGGGGTGGTGTCCACGAGGACATGCTGGTTGAACCTGTTCGCCGAGGGATGGGAAGGTTAGTTTGCTGCTGGCGGCCGAATAGCAGAAAAAGCCCCGTTGGGTGCTTCATTGTTGCATACCGAGGGTCTCTCTGAGCCATAATAGCGGCAGCTTGTTTGGAGAAGGGTCTGTGTCGGGCGTGGAGGTGCAATTGACGGGACAGGACTTGGTCGAGAGCTGCGGGTTGCGGTGGAATGAAAGGTCGGTTTCTTTGGCGCGACGCTGATTGGCTGAAACCATGTGCTGAGGTAATCACATTATTGCAGCGCAGCTCATAGCGGACTGGATTGTGCGGATAAGTGATGAGGTTGGCATTTGATGGGCTGAATGGTCTCTAGATATATTAGCTTTGTCCATGTCTTCATTTGCTAATTAGCTTAAAAGACCATACAACTATCATTTCAAGTCGTTATTCACTCTACTCTGTCGTGCTATCGGGTGTAATCACGTGATGCTAAACAAACCACAGCTCCGACGCTTCTTTCTCGCGAGCTCCAGCACCCCTCGGCTCGCTTCGACTCGAACAACCCGCCGGTCTCTGACCGATGCGATCTTGCCCATAACCTACTTCTAGCCCAGTTACTTTTCACTTCTGCAATACTGTCGGCCAATTCTGTCACCGAGCGTCACGATTGTAGCTGATCGTGAATTTTTAACGGCACTCTTCCGCGCTTCTTTGCGACGCCAACCATGTCTCTCTTCGGACAGCAGAACCAAACACCATCAGGTGGGGGCCTGTTTGGAAATAGCGCAAATAAGCCCAGTCCCTTTGGAGGGCTCGGTGGAAGCACTTCGACCACGCCTACCCAATCGACCGGTGGAGGAATGTTCGGGGCCGCGACACAGAATCAGCAGCAAGGAACAACGGGGAGCAGCCTGTTTGGCACCAACACCACATCCCAGCCACAGCAGACTAGTGGATTGTTTGGTTCCACTGCCACTTCTCAACCACAACAATCCGGTAATCTATTCGGCTCGTCAACACAACAGAAACCACTAGGCGGTGGCCTATTTGGTGGAGCTGGGTCAGGGCAGCAACAACAAGCTTCAACCGGGACAGGAGGGCTTTTTGGAGGAGGTCTCAATGCTAGTACGCAGCAGCAACAGCAGCCACCACAGCAGCCACCACAGCAGCAACAGGGCGGCATGTTTGGTAGCTCGCTTGTTGGAGCGCAACAGCAGCAGCCACAGCAACAGCCATCGCAGTTTGGCCAGACCACTATGGTCCAGCCCCAGACAGAGCAGCAACAGCAGTCTCTGTCATCTAGCCTGTGGTCTCCTGGCCGTGCTATCACTGGAGGTAGGCACACACGCGGATATGCGCTGATCATATGTGTAGTAGACTAACTTGTCAACTGCAGTGCACCGAACTGTCCCTATGCAGATCGCCATTATCAAGGATAAGTGGGATCCTCCAATGCAAAGCTCTCCATTTCGAGCCTATCTTTATAATCAAGTCGGTGAAGACGCTTCGCCGTTCTACCAACCAGGCCCTGAGGATGATGATATGAAATGGGAGGAGGCTCTGCGGAAACGACCAGATTCAGGATACGTGCCTGTACTTGTCAAGGGCTTCTGGGAGCTTGGCAAGCGTGCTCAGCGCCAGAAAGATTTCCTTGCCATGATGCAGACCCGCCTTCACGAGATCAATAACTGTCTTACCGATCTCCTCTCGCGCCATGAACTGAAAATTTCTCTCAAAGTTGCCGACTGCCGCCGGAAGCACCTTGTGCTGAGCAAAAGGTGTCTTGCTCTTGCGGCCAAAACCCAGGTGCTACGCAACCGTGGTTACGCAATGGATGATGCTGAGGAGGAGTTGAAGAAGAAGCTGACCCAACTTGAACGCTCTGTTTTCGACCCCTCTCTAAATGGGCGGGGCGAAGAGATCTGGGCCCGCATGCTTGCCATCCACGAGCAGTCCAAGCGCTTGCAGGCGGAGATTGACCGTGCTGGGCCGAATGTCGCGGCGAGAGCGGAGGATGAGATTGACGAGCAGACCATGAAGACAGCGAAAAAGGTGGGTCTATGAAGTTGTACCACCCACATGGATTTGTGCTAACTCGCTGCTTTCTGTAGATCCTCGATGATTACCATGCTCAGATCCAGCACCTGAACAAGGAACTGGCATCGGTCAAGAAGGAATTCGAGGAGGCGCAGAAGCTGAACGGGAACTGAAACTTGTCCCTGCAACGTATTGTCGACTCGACTATTGTATCTCTTCACATATAGGACGGGAAGGACCATGGGCATAGGAGCATCGGCGTTTCTGAGGAGCAAACTACTGTAATGCATAGTCCACATCAATCCCGTTCACTGGAATGACGATCGTTCCGTGTCGCTTCTTCCATGATTCCATCGCATTCAGATGCTATACTGCAATAGTTTTCCATTCCGTTGCGCTCTATGTATCCGGGCAACCCACATAAAACAGACATGTACATGGATAAAAATACACTCGTCCTAGAACCAAGTTCTCGTCAGGCCAACGGCCATTACGAGGTAGTTTTACAACCTCATCTTGATATGGCAGACCAAAACTCGTCTCGAGCGAGAAAAAAAAACATTGTCCTATTCTCCCCAATCAAATGCGATGATCATAAATGAGGTTCTGATCCGTCATTGTCAATGACAGCAGATACGGAGGGTGTAAGATCTGTCTAGAGGATCTTCTTGGCGAAGTCGACGGCAAAAGGAGCTGTTAAAGGGTCCTAAAGTCAGATACAAGTCATGAAGATGGAGCTTTTGGTCGTATTTTGGTTGCATCGCTCATCGCCCATTTGGAAGACGTCACCGTGGGAATGCACTTACACAGGTAGAGGAGGATACCGCCAACAATAACCATCTGGACGGTCTGGGAGGCCTCGACCTCACCGGCCTTTGGAAGAATCAATCATCAACGAATGCCCATAAGTGAAATCCGTGGTCGGAGTTTACCTTGATGTCCTCCTTGGAGAGCTGTTCTTGGCCTAGATGGAATCGAAGTGTCAGCGGATTCATTTGTGGTAACTTGATTAGGGGCGAAGTTGACAATCATACCAGGACCAAACATTGTGGCAACAAGTAGTCTGTAATTGGGGATGAAATAGGGATCAAATTAGGTGGTGAAGTGTAGGAGTCTTGGACACGAGAGCAATGACGGTCGAGAGTCGGAGAGAAGAAATCACGGGAGCACAGACCACTCCCTCCTTCTCTCACTTCCGCTTCGACCTTTTGCCTCTCCCCTCCAATCTTCTCCCCCGATCTACCCTCGTATCGCCTCTAGATGGTTCCTCCTGGGCTGCGTTCATTTATTTGCAGCTTCTTCAAATACCACACCAATCGTCACTACTCTGCTGCGCACCGACTCGCTTTGCGGAGAGGCATCGCGGCCTGGACAATATAAACTACCGCACCTTTTCGCCAGCCCCCGTTGATCAACACCTACAGTCCTGCTTCTCTTCCTTTGTCTAATCTTGAAGCCAATTTCACATTCTACCTCCCAGTCATGTCTGCCTCCCCAGAACCCCAGACCGGCTCGCGCGCCGCTACCCCGGACCACGGCGAACCCGAGAAAGTCGCGACTCCGATTGCTGGCGACGATGAAGAGCGCGAGAAATCTGCCAAGCCTGCTTTCGGGGGTGAGGAAAATGCGAATGGTGACGCTGAGAAAAATGATATCGAGGATGCACCCGAGTTGTCGGACGACGAGTCGATTCTATCCGAGGTTGATGAGGCGCAGTTCGAGAACTTTGATCCGGAGAATGTCGATGTTGAGGACCGGGCCCCAGTGCATGCGGATGCAGAGAACCTGAAGCTAATCGGCCGCCACAAGCGCAAGCGCACTGAGGGGGAAGAGGGACGCTCACGTCGCAAGGAGGGCCGTCGAGAGAAGAAGAGCCGTCGCGGCCGCGATGACGAGGGTGATGAAGGGGGATCATCTCGCCGTCGGGAGCGAAAGAAGAAGGAGGCATCTCCGGATACTGATGAGGAGACACTGGACCCCGAAACACGTATGTACCACCCTTCGGGATCTAATGGTCATGTTAAACAGGGGCTAATGCCTATATGTCACCAGGTCGCCGCCGTGCTCTTGATCGTGCTATGGACGAGGCTATGAAAAAGCCGGCCAAGAGACGGTTCCGCAAGCAAGATGGCATCGTGCGTGGTCTACCTTTATACGTCCATTGCCTAAACTGATAATGAGGATAGGACCTCGAGGCCATGGCCGACGCTGAGATCGAAGACATGCGCAAACGAATGACCCACGCGGCCCAGATGGATGCTCTCAATCGTCAGGAGGGCAAGCCCGCTATGCACAAGCTCAAGCTCCTCCCTGAAGTGATCATGCTTCTCAATCGTAATCAGTACATGAACAGCCTGGTCGATCCCGAAATTAACCTGTTGGAGGCTGTTCGCTTCTTCCTCGAGCCTTTGGACGATGGCTCAATGCCCGCATACAACATTCAGCGTGATCTGTTGACCGCCCTCACCAAGCTTCCTATCCAGAAGGATGCCCTCATTGCCAGCGGAATTGGCAAGGTCGTTGTTTTCTACACCAAGAGCAAGCGCACCGAGCGACAGATCAAAGATATGGCGGAAAAGCTGCTGGCCGAGTGGACGCGCCCCATCCTTCAGCGAAGCGACGATTACTCGAAGCGTGTCTACCAGCAAGCCGATTTCGACCCTACGTACGTCCATGTGCTACCTGAATTTGTCCATCATACTGACCATTGGACAGCAAAATCACCAAGCGTACCTCGACCCCAGCCGAAATCGTTGCGGCCGAGGCTCGCGCGCGCGAGATGCTTCCGCCTCGTCTGGCGAACCGAGCTCGTGTCGACCGCACTCAAGTCAGTTATACCGTGGTTCCTCGACAGACGGCCGTACAGGAGAGTCGATTTGCGCGCCCCCTGGGTGCCAGTGGCGAGGACCGTTTCCGCAAAATGCAGGCACGACAGAACGCGGCGCAGAAATCAGGGCGGCGGTAAATTGTATTGTCTGTCGTTTTGTGGCCTTCGGTGACGGCTGTCGCTAGCATTCTTGAGTCATTTTTCACGGTATTTGGCGTTCGGGATTGATCGGGAACTTTTGATATCTGGACATGGGCGTGTAACTTCGATCGCATCCGGTAGATTCTAGCCGCAGAACGTGTATAAGCATTTGCAACGAGCTGAACAGTCGTATTGGCCAGTGAGCGGTTTTCTATTCTTTGCTGATCGCTTTCTCCGCGGCTTTCTACAGGATACCGAATCCGGGCAATGCCGAGTTTCCACCGGCCGAAACAACGCCGCCTAAGCAGATCCCGTGAGCTAACGTCATGCTTCTCGGGCTCTCGGCTTCTGCTCTCTGCTTTTTATACAGCCGCTTTTCCTCCCTTCGACCAACATCGTACTTACCAATTCGCATCGCATTCTATCATCATGAAGCTTCTGACCAAGGAAGAAGAGGACGCTCACTACCGGTATGCTTCCATCGCTTGAATTTCCATACCAACCACCAGAGAGCCCGACCGTTCCGCATCATGCCATACTGACGACCATCTTCACAGCTCTGTTGTCAAGGGCGGCAGCCTCGGCGGTGTGGCCGGCCTGGCCCTAGGTGTAGCTGGAGTCGCTCTTGCATCACGTCGATACCACACAATTCGCAACCTCACCCTTCCGATGAAGAGTTTCCTGGTGACCTCATCAGGCACCTTCATCGGTATCATCGCAGCCGACCATGCCTCGCGCAACTTCGATATTCAGCACAACGCCGAGAAACTCTGGTACGAGAACCGCGAAGAGCGCCTCCGCGCTGAGGAATCCCGCGGGTTGAGCTTGACCGATCGCGCCCTTGCCTTTGCCCGCCGCGAAAAGTACAAGATCGTCGGAGCCACTTGGGTCGCCTCCATGGTGGGCTCATTCGTTTTGGTCGGCCGCAACCCCTACCTCTCCGGCCAGCAGAAGATTGTTCAGGCTCGTGTGTACGCCCAGGGCCTGACTCTTGCTGTGCTGTGCGCGTCTGCGGCCTTTGAGATTTCCGACCAGCGCCGTGGACGCGGTATCATGGATGCCGCCAAGAAGGACAAGGCCGGCCAGAAGGCTGATGCTGCCGAGACCGTTCCTGCGCACCACGATAACCAAGATGAAGGCGACTTGTGGAAGGAGATGGTCGCCGCTGAAGAGCAGCGCCTCAAGAGCAAGCACCAGTCGCTTAGCTTGAAGCACGAGGACCACCACAAGAATGAGAAGCAGGAATCTGAGCCCGAGGAGGGCAAGGGGGAGCCTAAGGAAGATTCCAAAGCTGAGAAGACACCGGCCGAGGGTGAGAAGAAGCAGGCCTAAGCATCGCTCCGTTGCCACGAACACATCGCCCGCTCTGTATGTGCAAGGATACCCACATACCCAAGCCAACCTGGCCGTTCTGGCTTTCGGTTGAGTTCATTTGGACATTCATCATATTTCCGGGCCTCGCTAGGCTCTGTGGAAATATCATAGAGTACGAGGGAGACAGCGGATCTTTCTCCCAAGAGGCTGGACCATTTGGTTTCTCATATTGTTTGTTCTCGTACATATGTTTGTGTTTACTTATGTTGGCGTCTTTCTCTTTTTCTCATGTCTCCAGATCGATACGATCAAAAGTCGATATTTATTTGGTTGCGCATGACACTCAAGACCGTCTCGAGTTTTCTCTACTCTAATGAATAACCTGTTTCCATCTGGAGTTATGCTTGTTCTATGCACCTCATCCTCATATCCAAACCATATCTAAGCCTGTATAAATCATCATCAATTCAGTTATCAAATTCCGTCTCAGTGGTACTTCTCTCGTGATACATCGGGAATTCCACAGATTCTCAGGAGACATGATTGGCCTTCCGAAACTCGAATCTGATGCCATTCCCAAGAACGAGCTGCAGTTGATCAGCACGGCCACCTCTTTCGTTAGGAGATGACAGGGGGAGAACAGAAAATAATGAAGTGGCGTATATTCTTCGGTGTGGTCACCAGCAGTCATTATACAGTGGATTCGAAATCACAACAATATCTTCTCGCACTCCTCCACGGGCTCTAGTCCGAAACTCCTCATACCACCCTGCCAACTCAATTCAATTGCAGTCCTGGCAAACTCCCGTATACTTGCCTCGTATTCTCCAATGACATGTCCATCCACGCCTTCGATGCTAACAGCAACGATCCGGCTTGCAAGATCAGCTGCATCCCGCGGAGCAGTGGAGCAGTATTGGCACCATCGCCCCCATCGGCGGCATGACATGGACCGCATCTCCAAGCACGGTAACCCGACGTGATGCATCCCAAGGAGCCATCTCTTGGGCAGCAGAGAGGATAGATCGGATAGGGCTCTGATTCGCATCTTGCATCTCAAGTATGCTTCGTGCCGAGGGACTCCACGACTTGGTGAGGTCGAGGGACAGCTGCGCCGACTCTTGGGGATTGATCCGCCACGCCTTCTCGTCTGAGAAGGGGATGTTGGCACGACGAGCGACAAGAACCCAGTACATATACGGCTCGGGCAATTGCAGCCGCGCGATCTCGTCCGCGTGCGGGAAATGGATCGATTCGAACATGAGTCGCGGCTGGGACTCGTCGTCTGGATCCATGACGAGACTCATCCCGTGGTGACGACTTTCGGGCATGGTCGCGAGCAGCTCGGGCGTGATGGGAGTCTTCCCGAAGATAATGCGCACGCCGGTGTCGATGCCGGCGAACTCGGGGAGGTATTGCTTGCGCACGCGAGAGCGGACTCCATCTGCACCGACCAGCAGTGCACCATCTTCGCTGGTGTCGTCGGAGAAGGAGGCGGTGATTTTATCTTCATGAATGGTGTAATGGTTAAAGTCCTTGCCAAAGAAGACGTGCTCCTTGAGGCCGGTCAGAAGGGCTTTCCGGAAGGTGCTGCGGTCCACGGTGTAGGACTTGGTGGAATGCTGAGGCGGCGGTGATCCAAAGCCTTTGGAAGGGATCTCTTCTCCGTCTGGCTTGATTCTGACGCCGAGCGATGCTGTTTCGGCGTAGGTTTTCTCGAATAGAGTGAAGAGCTCGGGTGTCAATGCATCCTGCAGGGCTTTGACGCCATGCTCGTTGATTCGGAGTCGATAGCCTTGAGAGCGGAAATTGCTTCGTCCGTCTTGTTCAAACAGTTTAAATGGAATGTTGTTTTCCTTCAGGGTTTAGGCCAAACAAACCCCTCCTAGCCCGGCGCCAATGATCAAGAGTGGTAGTGTCATGATTGGTGATCTCACAGGCGAGATATCCAAATGTGGAGGACAGAATGAGCTGAGTCCTGAATATGCTTTGGTAAGGCTCTTTGTAGCTTGTTATAATCGTCCTAGCAAGGGTGGGAGTCGTCGGCTTTATATGTTGGATGATTCCTTCTGTAGGGACCGAACTATACAGCTCGGGACCGAGCGGGAGAGCAGGACTCCAGTTGCGATCGCAATCGGCCCTAATTTGGGGGCGCATTTTCTTCCATTACAATGATAGGAACTATTGACCACAGGCGGAGTTCCAGTTATTCCTCCCATTTGTAGACCAAGTGGCTCTCAGCCAGGACTAAGAAAGATTCAATGACAGACTGTATTATGTGTATAACAGATCCGGGCAATCATCACCATGCACCTTGTAGGTACCTAGGTAGAGGTATTATACTCTACTATATAATCAGGTCTTACTCTAAAAGCCCTGGTGGTCTTCTCAATAATGGAAATTGGATAACAGGAAGGAATTCTGGTATTCGGTATTTACAATAGCTTCGTATAACAAGGGTTGTTGCCACCTTAGCCAATCAAGCGATCTAAAAGGTATCATCTTCCATTCGTTCCATTCGACGCACAAGACTTGGGCTGTGGTCATCTCCGAAGTCGTCAGCAATGTCGTCCGTAATATCGTCTGCTCCAGCAGTGGCAAGTAAATCAGTCACGATGCGCTTGGAGGCTTCCTTGGCTGTGAAGGAAATAAAAGTCAGCTCTTGGACTGCAAGATACATATTACTCGGGAACACTCACCAGGTGTCTTCATCAGACGACTCTGGGGTATGTGGAACTGCATCGTCTTAGGGGGGCTGCCTCCGAACGCCTCATCGTCCAAGTCATCGTCGCTGTCCCAGACAGGACGGTGACCATCGGACTTCTTCGCTGGCGTCAAAACACTCATACCCGGCTTGGGGGTGCCACGGAGACGATTGCTGCTGGTGCGTCGCTTGCGGCTGGGACCGGGGGTGGTATTGACGCCTTTGATTGGCGAAGAGAATATCTCCGAGTGAAGCTGCGGAGCTTCAGGCTCAGGACTAGACATGGGTGATTCATCGAAACCATGTCGCGATGAAGAAGCTGCTGCGTTCGGGGTGACGGTGAACTTGGAGTGCGGGTTTGTGCTTCCACCAATGTTGCGGTATCCCTTGCCCAATGGTGTTGCTTGAACGCGATATGTTTTGTCGAGCATCTGGTGCAGCACGGGGTCGGACGGTTTCTGGTATTTGTTGCCTCGCGATGCAGACTGGTACTTGTTGGACGATACGGGGGGGATGAACGGGGATGACATTGGGATTCCGGACGAGGCTTCAGGCGGAAAGTAAGGTTGTCGCCCTGGCGTAGATGGAAGCGTTGAAGAATCTGGCATATCGAAAGGTGCCTCGGATTCAGTGATCTGCTTCCGTAGATTCTCATACGATGAAGAGTGCTCAATAGAAGAGATTGTCACATCTTCATCGGTCGGCTGCGCTGGGGCACGGGGCGTGCTATGGGAGGATATGGTGAGGGAGGTAAGATCAACATCGTCGCCATGACCGTGGTACGCGTTTGGTCGGGATGAGGGCGTATCGAAGGATTGATCCGGCTCGTCGACAGTTGTGTTCTGGGTTATGTCGGTGGAAAGCTCTTCTTCCGTTGCCGTGTGTTCTTGTACGGTATCATCATCGCCAGGGCGTTCCTCATAGCCAGAAAGTGACACATTGGCGCTAGCTTCGAAGAATTGTTTCCAGAACTGGAGGGGCCGTTAGAATCAACGTCATCGCTCCTGCGAGCATGGTTTCTCCTGAAGACCAAGCTTACCTTGGCACCGTCCCAGACGTCGCGCGAATGCTCTGTATACTGCTCTACCAGAGGGAGAATGCTCGTTGTCACGATCCGATGGGCTTGGCTAAAGTTGTGGTCGATCTCTGCGGGCAGACATGAAGGTGAGGATCCTGTCCGATGGCTTGTTTACTGTAAACTTACCCTGGAGCGTCAGGGTGATGGACTGTTCTAATTTCTCGAGTTCCTCTGTCAGAGACAGCGGTCGCTGGGGCTGAGCAGAAGGACGGGACATCTTGGCGGAGCCCTTCCTGGCCAGGAGGCTCTCGACAAGTTGACCAGAAACGTGAAGCTCGAAGCTCCCAGTGAAGACGCGCGGGGAACACGTCCCAAAGCGGTGTGTAGTTAGGGCTGCTGATAAGGGCTGGCCCAGTCATGTGCAACGGGGTTTATGTAAGATGCTAGGCATCATCAGCGCATTCAAGCTTCCCAAGCTCCCCTTCTCGCAAAGAGAAGACCTACCTGGAAGGGAACTCATTTTAGCAGGAGGACGTCTATATTCATCATGCCGGCACCACTTGCAAAAGGTTCGCCAACCCCTTCTCTCATGGATGCTCTCCCCGGATGATCCGGGCGGGTACTCGCGCTTATCAGTTCCCCGCAGAGGAGTGGAAAGTTGACGATGGGAGCAGGTATTATAGTCACCGTCTCTGTTCTAGTTGCGACTGGTGTTGCTGTCTACCAGTCTCCTCAGTTTCAGCAGTGGATGACTACCTCCAGACGCAAGATCGCTGTGGCCTTGCACAACCTGGGTGATGAGATCCAACCAAGCGACTCGGCGTCTCCGATTCGGGAAGATATCTCTATGACCGAAGAGGTTGGGGAGGCTGCTGAAGAGCGCAGACGGATCGCCCGCGCAGAGATCATGCGCCGAGCCGCTTTCCTAGAATCACGGCGCAGCGGGAAAGACTCGCACCGGCCTCTCGATAGCTTCGACACCCTTGTAGATCACGATGGCAATCTCCGCATGACCAAAGAAGAACACGAACAAATCGATAATAACGTGGGTATTTCGACAGGAGTGGACTTGCACGAAACACCACTTCTTCGCCGCGGAGGCAAGTCTGATGAGCCCGATGGCTCCATAATGAGCGGAGAAAGACTGCGCATCGACGTACATTCGGAAACGACGTCTCACCACCCTTCGGAATCGCTTGTACAGTTCACCCCTACTTCTGAAAGACCGGGTGAAGACATGTTATTCGACCCATTCTCTGACTCGCCCGTGAGGGGACAGACACCTGTGTCTATCTCGGCCTCGAGCCATACGGAGGATAACCAACCTGTTTATTATGCTCACCCTCGCTCGGCCTCGAATTTCAGTCAGCAACCAGAACTGCTTGCCGACCTAGATGAATTCAGCCACGGAAACCAGTTCCAACACGAAGTCTCGTCCGCGCCATCCACGGCGGGCAGCTTTAGCCATGTTAATGAATCGATCGACGGCTTATCTGATGGAACCCTGAGTGATCTGGGTGGGCGTTCGGTTGGAATCGCCACACCCGCCAGCTGGTCTGAAGTGGGTAGTGTAATCAGTAACGATGATGCTGGTCATCAGCAGTTGCTGTAAGGGGACCATCTCGGGGGACGTTTTTCCCTTTGTGTTTTTTCGGCCAAGACCTCTCAGAGAGGCTGGGTAATATGGCGCTAGCTGGTTGAAGGATCAAGGAATGCTGGATTGCTCAAGGAGGATGGCGCATGGAGTCTTACTTGACGCTTGTTCGTACACGCCGAACAGCAATTCATGGGTACCAAGGTAGAGCTCATTGTCCAATCTATAGTACTCATCTCTATCATGTCATCGGGCTCAATCTGAGTCATGATGGTTCTTGAATACATTGCTTGTGTTACTATGCGCACCTGCTGCTCGATTTGATGTCAAGATTGGCATTTAACTAAGTGCAATGCCCTTGTTAATTCCGAATTCCGCCCCGACGTGCCACCTCCACTCTGCCTAAACAGGAAGCCCTTGCTGGTTGGCTCAATGATTGACTCGGACTTAACGTGTAATGTCCGAGTCGTCGCACCGAGTATAAAGTGTATATTGTCGAATCTTCTCTAATGCCAGATTGGAGCATCAATCCGACACTTGTGAAATCGGACATCTTACAACATGGCCACCACACCCCGAACGATCGTTCTCATTACCGGCGCCAACCAGGGCATCGGCTATGCAGCGGCCAAGCAGCTGCTCGCCCTCGAAAACTATCACATTCTTCTGGGATCTCGCAATGCCGAGCGTGGTGCCAAAGCTGCCGCCGAGTTGGACCCAAGTGGCACGTCCGTTGAGCCGATTACCATCGATGTGACCGACGACGCATCTATTCAGCAAGCAGTGGACCATATTGCATCGAAGCATGGCCATCTGGACGTGCTGATCAACAACGCCGGAATCAACAATGAGATGCCTCACGTCTCAGAGCAAGCGGCGCCAAGCGACAAGCTCGACCTACCTCGTTTACGCCAGATCTACCGCGATGCATATGAAGTTAACGTGTTCGGTGCAGCGCTGACCACGGAAGCGTTCGCTCCTCTCCTGGAAAAGTCGACTGCCAAACCCGCCCGCATCGTGTTTGTGTCTTCGCACACAGGCTCTATCGGCCTTCGTCTCGACAAGTCGACGCCCTTCTACGAGAAGCAGTCCATTCCCGCCTTCCCCGTTTATCGCAGCAGCAAGACGGCTCTAAACATGCTTACTGTACACTATGCGTCGAAGTTCCAGGCGAAGGGCTGGAAGGTGAATGCGACATGCCCGAACCTGACCAACACGGCTTTCACTCGTGGCCGCAACATCGGACGGCCTGCATCGGAGTCTGCAGTCAACATTGTGCGACTGGCAACTTTGTCGGAGGATGGAGAATCTGGCGTGTACTCGGATGAGAATGGAGTGGTGCCTTGGTAGAGAAAATCGAGTGAAAAGTCTCGTTTCTTAGTATATACAATTCCATTTGTGGCGTGCGATGTCCGAGATCTTGTCTCCATAACGAAATTCAGAGTGCATGACTGGTTTCATATCCAGGGGACAACATGAGAAAGGACAAATAGGAAAAGAAAAGCCATCTCATATCCACAAGATCCTTTGAGCATAAGAATACCAGGGTGGCAACGGAACTTCTGGCAGCAGCAAAGAAAAGGGGATCCCCGTCTTTGCCGTTTTTTCCACTTCTTGACATTCGACGGGACGATAATTGATCAAAAACAAATCAAAGTGTTATAGAATATAAAAGCAAGCCCATGCAACAGCGAGAATTCGCATATGGTCAATCCATCTTGCTGTCGGAATATCCAAGATATAGGATCTCGCGTTAATAGTTTTCAGGGTTATCCATTTCTTCCAAGGGTGTTTGTTTTGATTAGTTAAGCGTACGTCCTTTGCCCGGTAAATTAGCAAGCGGGAGAAGAGCAATATCATCTTCTTGATTCCTATTTATCGGGTCCCTCCTAGAGTACCAGTTATAAGCCCGGATTGCCCTGTCATTAAGCTATTCAGATAGCTTGCCCCTAGGCGAAGTAAGGAAGGTGCAGGATGATCGGTCTGCGGACGCGTCTTACAGCCTCATTATCCGCACCATTTTCCCTTGCCCGGCCACGCTATGGTCGACCGTTGCTGCCCTATCGACCAACTCACACCATGGCGCACAACCAGGCAATCGAGGAGCAAACCCTCCCATTCTATCATCGAAAATGTTATTACCCAGTCAAAATTGGCCAGACCTTTAACAATCGATATCGGATAATTGCAAAACTTGGTTACGGCGCCTACTCCACTGTTTGGCTTGCATGGGATGAGAGGTCCTGCGCCATCGAACTTGGTTTGATTTTGGCATGTCTGTTGCTAACTTAGAATTAAGGGCAAATGAATATGCTTCGCCGAAGGTCTCTGTGCAGACGGATCATAATAATGTCGGACATTCTCCCGTTCTCAACGAAATCAACATGCTCCGGCGTTTGAAGCAGTTCGCCGACGAGGACCATCCTGGGCTTGACTTTACACGACTCGCGCGTGACATATTCGAAACTGAAAGCCTCCACGGACTTCATTACTGCATTGCATATAAGCCTCAGGGAAACAGTGTCCGCACATTGCAAGAGACATTCCCTAATGCGATAGTCCCCAAACCTCTGGTTAAATCCCTGATACATCGCCTATTCTTCGCCGTGAACTGGCTACATGCGACCTGTGGTGTTGCCCATACTGGTCAGCTAGTATAATGACGTATATCTTAGATCTATACTTACGGATGGCCAGATATCTCACCTCAGAATGTTTTGATCGAAACTGAAGACGACACCAGCCTTCGAGATGTCGAGGATCAAGAGGCCCGGAGTCCAAGCTTACCGATAACATCTACAGACAACGGGGCTGTGTCGACGATTGTCTACCCATCTAAACCTACCATGCTGGAGCTCTCTGGCCACCCCATCTCACAGACTTTGGTCAAATGCGACTGGTCGAAGGATGTGTGAATCGAGACTGGTGGATGTCCGATCTCTATCGCGCCCCAGAAGTGCTGTTGCAGCTGCCGTGGGGGTTCCCAGTTGACATATGGTCGATTGGGTCATGGTGAGTCGAGCACATCGTTGGCTACAGGCAGCACAACACTGACCCTTTTCTTATGACACAGACCCTCGAGCTTCTGGAAGGAAGAAACCTCTTCGATCCGATCGATCGTGTTCATGGCCAATATGTACTTCCACTGGCTTTAGCACAGTATATCGGATATCTCGGTCCCCCTCCACTGAATATCATCCAGCAGAGTGCCCTTTTCTCGACGTATTTCGATGCAGAGGGTAAGTCTCACCATTCACCTTTCAACGCCTGTTCCTGACTGAAGGGCCATAGGGAATTGGGTTTCCGAGCCCCCGATACCAAAAACGTCTCTTGAGGACTTTGTCACGACAATCCCACCTGGAGAGGAGAAAGATCAGTTTCTGCAGTTCATCCGGAAAATCTTGACGTGGGATCCGGACGTGAGAGCTACGGCAAATGAGATTATACCAGACGAGTGGCTCATGCGGCCGGTTGAGGAGATGCTGTAGGAGGAGGTCATCGGGTGTACAAGAGTATAAGATGAGATCATTTATGTTAGGACAGCATCATCAATGATGAGGAAAGGACTTTTTTCTCTTTCTTCATTGCCACTTATGGGCCTTGGTTTATCCAGATCATCCACAGAGCAAGGGAGGTACCCTTTTAGACTAGGTCAGTAGCCATATCAACTGCCAGATAACAGGAATATCATAATAGGCTCGGGGGAGCCATTTTGATTTAATGCTGACCTGGACTATATAGCGTTAGCGGTATATACAATGCTGTACACTAAATTCGTTAAATTTCCCTTTTCAACTTGTGGAGGGTACGGTGGTAGAAAACAAGTCTTCATGCAAGATAGACCAATCTAGAGTCGGGAATCAAATTTCACCTTATATACCGAAATAGAAGATGCCATACAAACCCAGTCAGCAACGTGGCTGTTGGTAGTCTGTGGACGGTTCCCCATTTCCTCCGTTCTTCAATAAGAGGATCAGGTATTCCCCCCAGTGTCCATCAATGGTCAGGTTTACGGTGATAGCTCGACTTTGATATTTGCCTCCCTCGCGTCCAGTTAGTCGGCACTAGAAGGATTCTCCGAGGCCCATCAAGCTCGATATCGAGTTTCACCCAGCCCCTGAACTCTGGTATGGACATTCGTATAGAAGGCGATGGAGTGACTAGCTCGGAGAACCCAAACCTCTAGTTCAAGCACATCTTCTGAGTGGTAAGATGACCGGACGAGGCAAGCACTCGCACAGCTCTCTCTCGTGGACCCGTGGGGGCTGTGCGACGACGGGCGCGAAATAGATAGCACCAAGTAGAAAGAGAGCCTTCCTTTCCCCGCCCGTGAGATGGAAAAGTTTCTCGTTTCCACCTCCCATAGTGCAGTAGTATAGAGCAGGACTCGCAACCACTCTGCCCGCTGTGGCCAACTTGGTCCCATTCTTTCTTCCGCTATGGCGGTAGCCACCTTATCTGGCCAGGCTGTGGTGCTTCTCTGCGGGCTCTTGGGCCTTTATATCGTCAGGCTGATCGCGAGATATGTCAAGTTGATGCATTTTGGGGGACCCTCGGGGTCTGGTATCTCGAACTGGCCTCATAGCATGGCCATGCTTCGGGGTAATTGCCACGTGTGGTACGCCGACGCCAACAAAAAACACGGTGCGAGACATCTAGACATCGGCGCTGTGCTTTGCGTCTCGTCGGGTCTTGCCTAGCTAACACCGATTCGAGCCAGGCCCGATCGCCCGTGTCGCACCGCAAGTGCTGATCACGTCCTCTCCCGAGGTTTGGAGGCATGTCAACAACAAGCCTGGCTACAAGCGCTCCGATTGGTACTACAGAGCCACCCGAATCGAGTACCGGCGAGACAATGTTTTCAGTCAGACGGATAACTCCAAACACGACCGACGGAGGAAGCAAATGGCTCCAGGGGTATGATCGCTGCTTCGTAGATGTATCCCCCCATAGACCCTGGCCGCTGATTATGACACAGTATTCGGGAAGGGAGAACAGCCAGCTCGAGGGGTCGGTAGATGAGCGACTCCAAGATTTCCTGAACCTCATCCGGTCCAAATATATCTCGTCTGGCCACGGTGTTGTGCCCATGGACTTAGCGAAGAAAGTCCAGTACTTCACACTCGACGTCATCAGCACCGTCGGCCTCGGCAAGGCGTTCGGCATGTTGCAGAGTGACCATGACGTGGACAGCTACCTCCAATCCAGCGAGGAGGGACTGGCTATCGGGCATACCGCCCTTGCCATGGGCTTCAGCTGGATTGCCCAGGCACCATTCATTGGCAAGTTCATTGCACCTTCACCCAAGGATGAGACCGGCTTCGGGAAGATGATGGCCGCCTGCTTCCGCCTCGTCGACGAGCGCGCAGCAAGCTCCGGCGACAAAGGATCTGACATGCTGGCCTCATTCATGCGCCACGGTTTAGCAGGGGATGAGCTGCGCAGTGAGGCACTAGAGCAGATCATTGCCGGCTCCGACACCACGGCGGGAGCCATCCGTGGCACGCTTCTGCATGTCATCACCAATCCCCGCGTGTACCTCAAACTACAGCACGAGATCGACGACGCCGTGCGCTGCGGCCGTGCTCCAAGAACGGGCGAGGGCCTTATTACTGCGGCCCAGACGAGACTGCTTCCGTACCTCCAAGCTGTGATCCGCGAGGCTCTGCGAGTCTGGCCGCCTGTTGCGAATATCTTCCCGCGCGATGTCCCGGCAGAAGGCGACACGCTCGTCGTCGACGGCGAGAGCGTCTTCCTCCCGGGCGGCGTCTGCATTGGCTACTCGGCGTATGCGATGCACCAGAGCGAGGAGATTTTCGGCAAAGATGCAAAAGCCTTCCGACCCGAGCGGTGGCTCGAGTCGGATCCTGCCCAGTTGGCTGTCATGGTGCGGACAAACGACCTCATATTCGGTCACGGTAAGTTCCAGTGTTTAGGCAAGGCAGTGGCGCAGATTGAAATCGGAAAGTTGGTGTTTGAGGTGAGTCCAGACAAGACCTCCCGTCGTCCTTTGTCTCTCGAGATGGACTAACCGCCGGGATAGCTCTTGCGCAACTTCGACCTGGCGCTGATCCGTCCGACTCGACCCTGGGATGCGCGGAACTACCTTGGTCTTTTCGCGATCTCCGACATGTGGGTGCAAGTGATGGAGCGATCGCCCTATTCTGCTTAGCCGGGTAGTGCCAGGGTTGCGGAGGGAAGACTGGTGTTTATCAGTCACTTGACTGGCTTCGACCTGCGATCATGAAATCCGGGGTCAAACTGTGGCTGTATGAGTACGCGAAGAACCACGCACGGTTTTAGTGAACTCAACGCATAGTAATTTATGTACCACTAAATCTATTCCCAGGGGGCTAACGCGCCCTGGTTCTCGAAGAAATCGGAGAAACGTAAGAAACCCGAGAAAACCTACACTGGGGAGAGAGCGCGGAAGGAAAAGAGAGCTAAAGAGAGCTAAGGGACGAAGCTATCTACACACTGCGCACGTCGGGGCTGGCTGCCTAAGGTTGCCATCGCCATCACTCTCAAAAGGGACCGTTCAGAAATTTCGCACACGTCTTTGAATTCAATTCTGGTAAGCTATATCATAAAGAGGAAGGTAATGCATCGCCAGCGGCATGCGTCCTCGAATGGGTTTAATGATTGAAGCTATTTGGAAACGAACGAAACCAGAGATTGAACAGTCCAACTGACACCCGAGTCGATCGCTCCCCCCCCCCCAGCACAATATTCAACTTCTCACTTCTTAGATGCCATCTCACTTCTTAGATGTCACTGACATGGGCGCTGACAGCACACTTGAAGTCGGCGGTACCGTAGTAGATGGTGTAGTGGTCGTTGGGAGAAGGACCGGTGGACAGCTGCTGGCCGTACTGCCAGAAGAGATCACCAGCGTTGGTCTCCAGGGCGGTCTTCTGCCACTTGAGAGAGTCAGAGCAGTGGTCGTCCTTGATACCGTATTCCTCGAACAGGCAGGGCTTTCCAGCGGCGTCGCAGATCTGGGCGTGGGCCTTGATCCACTCGTTGCCCCAGGAGTTGTCCTTGATACCCCCTAGGAGAAGTTAGCGTACTGTGTGAGAAATTCTTAGAGGGTGTTCTTACAGTCAGAAACGTAGAGGTGATAGGTTCCGAAGTCGATACTAGGGGCAGCAAGGTTCTTAGCGAAGTCGCTGCCCTCGGAGGTACCGTAAGGATAGGAACCATCCGATCCGACCTTCAGGCCCATTCCCTCTATATAACTAGTTAGAACAGTGCATCGGTTGTATATCTCAAGGAAACAAACCTTCACCAGTAGTAACCATGTGGTTAGAATCGAGGGACTTGATATAGGCACTGGTCTTGGCCACCCAGTTAGCGATAATGTCGGTATCGCAGCCAGAGCAGCGGGGCTCATTGGCCAGCTCCCACGCAAAGACAGAAGTAGAAGACTTGTAGCGAGAGACAACGGCCTTGATATAGGCCTGGTAGACGCTCTGGATCTTAGCGTTGGTGTACCATTCGGTCTTCGAGCCTCCGTAGGCATTAACGTAGGCGTCCATGCCACCGTAATCATCCCAGTAGTTGACGAAGGGAATAATAAGCTTGATGCCGTACTTCTCAGCAGTGGAGACAACGTAATCAAGACGCTTCAGTCCATCGGCACCAGTGTTGATAGTAGTCTTGCCGGTGGCCTTGTCGTGGAGCTGGAAGTAGACAGTTCCAGCGGACGGGGCGGTGTTAACATCGTTGAAACCCCAGACACGCAGAACCTTAAGACCAGAGGTCTTCAGGTTCTTGAAGACGGAGTCAATATCAGCATCGTTGGTCAGGAATGGCAACCAGTACGCGTTCGTGCCAGCGAAGTACTTGGTCTCGCCATCAAGGTTGAACTTCTTGCCATCAACCTTGGCAAAAGAGCCGCTGCCAGTGCTGACAGGGGCCAAGGGGGTGGAAGAAGCCGGGGCCATAGTAGACGAAGGCTTTCTGGTGACAGAAACAGCAGTCGAGAAAGTGGTTCCTGCAGCGGAGCTACTGGCGACAGAGCTAGTCGGAGTGCTGGTCGAACTGCCTTCGAAGAAATTAGTCTTGAGCCAACGAATAGGGGGGTTTTTTTTGAGGCGTTGTATCTCCTACTTGGTTCGCAGTGACCGAACCACTTATTCAGATAGACACAAGACCATCCGGACTTACAGGCCGTGGACCCGGTGTAGGAGATACCTCCGCAACGGTCCCAAGGACCAAGTTGCGCGGAGGCAGCTCCCACAACAGAGAGAATAGCAAGAGAAGAAACGGAACGCATCCTGTGCGGTGTGAGAGAAAGAATGAAAAGGGAGGCAAAGTTGAAAAGAATGTTGTTGCTATGATGAGAGTTGAAGGTACTATGGGCTACTTTTATACCTCGCTCTAGACGGAGACTTACCATTCTGTTGGT
Organism: Penicillium hispanicum; assembly: GCF_028827665.1. Classification (NCBI taxonomy): domain Eukaryota; kingdom Fungi; phylum Ascomycota; class Eurotiomycetes; order Eurotiales; family Aspergillaceae; genus Penicillium; species Penicillium hispanicum. The sequence continues at coordinate 2,074,507 of NW_026623198.1, read as the reverse complement.
CTCTATCCGAGGCTTCACAATAACTCCTTGAAACCATAGTTCCTTACTTTTTGGAACGAGAATTATTCTGACAACTTGTGAAAAAGCATATGGAGTATAAGATCGACAGTGCGGAGTACGGAGTATGGCTTGGCTAATCGGAGTTTTCACCTGATCCACCAATATGAACCTATAAATCGCGCCCCACTTGCCGATGAATTTGTACTAGCTAGTGTTAGTCCTTGAAGGAAATTAATCTAAAAGGTCAAACCTTAACCCTACTCGGAACTATCTAGGCGGACCTCCTGATCTTCTTCACACACATCCGTGCCGGATCAGGTAATTTCCGTCTAACCGCGATGAAGCGAAATGAACAGGAAGCTTAACAGGGTCTCGAACCTGAAAATCACAGATCGAAACTCCACCGGCCAATTCTCTAAATTGTCAACTAAACTTTTGCTTCTCGGAACCCCTGTCAATGCATGGAAAGGCGCAAATGCGGATCCTCTGTCCGACGAGAAATCACCCGGATTACCTTTCAGGGTGTTATGGAATGCGGGGTACATCTTCCTGGAAATTTTATTCTCTAAAATATCCTTCATAACATACAGAGTACATGGTACAATGTAGAGAACAAGACAGAAATAGATTTCAGGGTCTTGAGGTTGTTGGTTGAAGCGGATATACAGTGTGAGACATTCTCGTGAAGTCAAACACCCAACCCGTTGGAGGCCCATTCCAGCCCCTTGATATAGAAGGACATTAAGCTTGGACTCTACTAGTTTTATTTACTGGGCCAATCAGTTCTAGGATGAGCATTAGACAAGTGTTCCACAATCAGACAACATTCATCTATAATTTATCGGGGCTAGTAGTCGGATGCAGGGTCTTGTCTCAAATAGACACTAGTATCCTAGCAAAACTACCTAGTCATGAAAGCCACAATACTAGATATATTAATTCGCCGACGGGTACGGAGGGAAATAGACTAGTCGAAGCACAAGGCCACTTTTGGTAGCATCGAGACTGTAGACACCCAATGTTGATGAGACAAGTGCCAAGAATACGGAAATTAGACAATGAAAAGAAGTCTCAGTTACCGAGCTTAAAGGTATTCTCACGTTCAACAAAGTACGTTGTATATCGAGCATCGCGAGTATAAAGCCTCCGAACCCAACGTCGTCCTTGGCTACTTTATCCCAGCGAAAAAGTCTCGCGTTCTTTACTTCTTTCATTCTTTCATTCTGTCGATTACTTTACCATCCCTCTTCCGGTTCAAGATGAAGTTCTCTCTTTCCTGTGTTGCTGCCTTCTTCGCGGCTACAGTGCTGGCCACCCCAATCCCCGAAGATGCGCTCGCTAAGCGCGATGACCGCGGTCACTACACTGTCTCTGGCCTTGGAGCCCACAAGAAGGCCATCCTCAATGCTGGTGGCAACACCCTCGACCTTGCCATTGCCATGCTCGAGATGTAAGATTTCAAGTATAACACACCTATTGTATAATATTGACAGTCATTCAAAGTGCGGATATGAACACTGGCAGCTACCCCTATGGCGACGGCAAGACATACGACGCAGCAAATTTCGGTCTGTTTAAGCAGAACTGGGGTATGCTCCGCGTCTGTGGCTCGCGCTACGGATTTGTTGGCAAGTCCGAGTCCGAGTGGAACGATGGGGCTGTTCTCAAGTAAGGAACCCCTAGGTCGTATGATGTTTTACCTGATGACTTACCTTCGGAAAGCTCCAACGTCTATGCCGATGTTGCCTCCCGCTGGGACTGCCAGAACTACTACGGCTATGACAAGTGGTTCGCTGGCCACCGCGACGGTTCTTCCGGTCTGAACAACCCTTACACCAAAGACATTCAGAGTAAGTTTTCAAAGATAGTGGGCTGCAATCGTGATGGCGACGCTAACTGGCCTTTGTAGACTACAAGTCGGCTGTTCAGTGGATTCAGCAGCAGATCGACAGCAACGACTCCTACAAATGGGATGACACCCGCTTCTGGGTTAACGTTGTTGCCATCTAGGCAAAACGCAGATTTTAACCCTCCCCACTTTCTGATTCTATATACAGTCTTCGTTCTCATGATGGATCTGAAGCTGGTTGCGTTGGCCGATTCAAAGCTCTAAGTAATATATATGGCTGTTATCTAGATCTTTGGTGATCGAACAAACACCACAATGTTATGTGAGAGCGAATTTGAGTTGCCTTTATTGTGACCAAAGCGAAATCTTTCAGTGTCATGGAATCTTGGTGAATCAAAAGATCTCAACAAGTGTAATGTGTACAATTTGAAAATTATAGCCAAGTAAAAACTCAGAATATAAGGACGGATGGAGTGTTATGCCAGGAGTCCTCACTTTGGGAGCGTACAAAAATTTTCTGTATCTACTCCATAGTAGTCAAGCTCTACAGTGTATAACATATTTAACCACCAAGCAACACACACCACCAAGCTAAGCTGTTACAACCCCAGCCCTTGCAGAGACCACTCCACAATAAGATAGAAGAATAAATTTTAAGTATATGATCTAGAACATATTACACACAGTAAGAGATAGGAAAGGGATAGAAGATTCTCTGAACTGGCCTGGTGCCTGCCTGAACCTTCAGGCATCCAGCCATCAGGTAGTGCTAAGCCTATTAGAGTAGCTTATATATAAAATATATCCTATTCTGGAACAGCCCTACCCTATAACCTTTATACTTCTCTTACTCTTCTCTCACTCTTCTCTTACTCTTCTCTCACTCTTCTCTTACTCTTCTCTTACTCTTCTCTTACTCTTCTCTCACTTACTTCTTATATTTCACTCTCTCCACACTACTATACCTCCCTCCCTATATTATCTATTTTAAATACCAAAAACTATTTCTCATCAAATCATGGCAACAGCGCCTGCACTTACACAATCTGCTACACGTGGCTCTAAGCATGAGCTCTCATATGCATCTCCTCTGGTCATCCAAATGCATAGAGGAGATCGACCAGATAGGGAATCTCTTGAGAGGCATGACAGTAAGCGCCAAAGTGAAGGTTTCAATGATGAGGATGGGAAACTGGGGGATGATGGACGCAAGCATCACTCTTGGGGAAGTAGCGACGATGAAGGCCGACTGACCCATGACAACCTACACAATGAGGATCTTTGCATCGGGGGGCCATATTTGTGCTCCATTCCTACAGCAAGCATACCTGTCCCCACAAATCATGTCAATTTCCGGTTGACGTGTCTCGAAACGCATGAAGGATGGGAACTTGGCCAGAAAATCCTCAACATCATCGACAAACACCATCTCAACCAACGCAGCCTCAGCGTCAGGTTTTCTTTCTTCGGCAGGCAGTCTATTATTGACCCTGAGCCACAGCCCTGCCTGACTCTTTACATCCCAGCTAAGAGAGGGACAGTGGATGATACTTGGCTTCAATGCGCAAGAGAGCTACGAGATCTCTTGATTGACAATAGCCTTGCTTCTTGCTCGGTAGAAATTGCCGACCCCATGGTTTTCACGCCGATGAATACTTATCCTGTCCTCCAAAAGGATAAAGTTTTCTGGGAATGGGAGCCTCTCCTGAAAGAACTCTTGGTTCGATTGGACCTGACTTCAATTCGATTCATTGGATGCTTCCGACGTGGCAGAGGCCCCAAGCTCCTGGATTGCTCACCAACCCTGTTAATACTGGTCGATCGCAGCCAGGACTGGACTCAAACCCGGGAGAACGTCGTTTCTATTCTTAAGAAGCGGCGTCTCCAAATGCTGGCTGTTGAAATTGTTATGGATAGGCCGGTGTATCAGGCGGGCCGCAAAGGGATCAGCACTGGCCTTCTCGAAGGACTTCTAAAGAATGATGGCCAGACCATGGCAACCGAATCCATTGCTTCATCCCGAAACCACGACAGTAGTGGCACTCTGGGGTGTTTCCTGAATCTCAAAAACCCATCCTCTGATGAGTGGAGGACCTTTGCTTTGACATGCTGGCATGTGGTGGTCCCCCCTTTCGATGGCCTCTCCCATGGGGATAAAAAGGGTAAGTACCTTGTATGTTTCGAGCCCTGGCAATACTGACATGACCATCAAGTAATCGAGAACTGGAACAAAAATGGTATCCCACCAACCATCGCCAACACGGATATTGACCGCCTGCTTGGCGTCGATCACCCAACTCGACTTGCTTACAGAGAAGGAGTGTCGAGGATGGAGAAGACAATTGAAGAAACGGAAGGTCAGAAGCAGTATCAGATGTGGCAACAACTTGAACGTGATGATGCACTCGAAATGCTCAGTAACCACCATCGCCGGGGCTATGAAAAGATCAAGTCTGATATCAACAAGCAAAAGGATGATCTTCAGACCCTCCATGATCGTTTTAAAAATGGCCATCAACTGCTTGGACGCGTTTTTTCTGCCTCTGGTTTCAAGCAGAAGAACTTTGGCCTCGGAAAAGATGGTGAAAATTATTCTACGAATCTTGACTGGGCCCTTGTTCACTTGAGTCCTGCTCGCCAGCCATCCAACAAGGTATGTGACTGTAATTAAATTATTCTTATCCTCTCCTCTACTATGTTACCTCCTCCCTTCAGCTTCTATCCGCTAACTACTACTCTATCTTTGTAGTTCTTCGACGAAAGACCCTGTGTTATCCCCCAGGGTTTCGCCCCGCGTTCGATCTTACAAAGCCTAGAGATGCATGGGAATGAAGTTTTCATGCACGGATATCGCTCTGGGAATAGAATTGGGGCTTACAATGGACTTCGGGTCGCCAACATTGAAGCCAAAATGGAGGGGGCTGTGACCACAGTCACTACCTTTGAGTATTCCATTACTGGTCTTAGTGGAGAGGCTTTCTCTGTGCAAGGGGATTCCGGTGCAATGGTGAACTGCAAAAGAAAAACACCAACAGGCACTGAGAGTGTTGTTATTGGGATGGTTATTGCGGGTTTTGAGAAGGAATCACCCGCTTCACTCGAGCGGATTTTCTGCTTGATGACATTAAGGAAATGACCAAGGCGAGAGATATCGAGCTCTTCTGGTCCCCTTGAACTTGCGGGCTTATTCAATTTTTTTTTCTTGTCCCCTAAGTGTATATTGAGAGAGTACTAGGTTTTCGATATACCCGAGTATAGCTCTCAATTGAGGGGCTCTTTCCGGATCACTGGCGGCCACTTGGGTGGATGCGCCAAAGTAAATTTCGTCGTAATACCGGAAAGGTGTAAGGGGAGTTCATGATAGTAGGGCCATTAAATTAACCAAAAGGAGCAGCGAGGAGCAAGGGAAACTTAGCCAAAGGGCATGTCAGCCTGTTTGGGGGACTGCAGGAAGATTTAGGAGTTCAGGCGAAGGGGCTGAAGACAAGGGCGGCAGAAAAAAGAGAGCCTAGGTGATCCCCAACAACAGCTAAGATTCGTGTGTGGTCATTATACTACTAACCCGCAGGAGTGTGGCCACGGTACACAGAATCCTAACGCTCGATGTACAGAGGATGCCGCTTCTTTCGGGAAGACCCTACTTACGCTCGGCCACTGTATTTTAGCATATTTTCTCTAGCTTCGAATCAACATAGTTCTCGTCCTCTCCTAGTTGGACCATGCATTTCCGATAGAGCGCGGACGCGACACTAACTAGTTGACTACCAGGGCACCCAGAAAATCGACACTTGACACATAGGCACACCATGTCTATGTTGCGTGGCCGTTGGGTTAATATATTTGGACTTAATAGTACTTTGTGTTCGGGGGCAGCCCCTCTTTCTGATCCCTCTCCTAGGATAGTAGTCAATACTCACACTGCATACTGCAAATAATGATTGCAATTGAATTAAACATACAAAAAGGTCTCCCAGGCTCGCTGCAAGAAGCTTTTCATCTTCGAAAAGATATCTGTCTTTAGGAGTCATGTCCTCCATTGCAGAAAAGGTTTTCGCAACATCAAAATCGATCCAGACCACACGCTCTGGCTCGCCGGGAACAATAAGGATGTTTTTTGGGTAAACATCAAAATGAAGGACGAGGGCCCGATGAATTTCCTGAATGCCTCTTAATACCCCGACAAAACGGTCTATGGAGTAGTTGACACAGTTCAGCGATTCTGTATCTGCCAAAAACTCAAGGATAATGGCCTGTGGGTGGAATTTGTCGCTTGCAAAATGATTCAGATGTGGTGAAAAGAATGCTGGATTGAGGCGATCAATATATCCATAGCAATATGGAACAACGCCACTGTCGCAGACACCATATGAAAGCAGGTGGCTGTATGCGTTGACTTCACAGCGGAATCGATTCAGATCGCGGCCTTTCTCGGTGAAACCCTCGTCGCCATTGTCGTGAAACTGTGGATAATTAGGCAATTATCACACAACAGAGGATATTCCAACATCTTACAACTTTCATTGCATAGCGCTCGCCATGAAGCTGGATCTCATATATGGAGGAAGCTTCAGAGTGTCGGAGATCTCTTCTGATTTGTATCTGATAGGAATCAGAATCCAATGCTGGTAGTCCCATCAATGATGCATACCCAAGTCGCTGTAAGACTTGAGTTGAGTGGGGTGAGGAATAGCCAAGAGAGCGAAACAGCTGGGTCCTGGCCAAGTAAACATCAAACAAGCGATGAGATGGCCGCTCAAGAACACACTATACAAAGAAGAGGGGCGCTAAGTGGTTTGGCCCTGGCAGGCTTGAGAGAGAAGGAGAGAACTGTTGATTCAGTCTAGGAAGAAAGAAGCTTAAGGGCGAGCTCCCTGTCTACACTAGTGGAGCCTGCGGAGGGGCCGGAGAAAGGTATTCCTCCGATAGTATCTTTTGTCTCCTAAATCCCCCTGTCTCTTCTCTTCCTGCATTCCACTTTACCTCTCCAAGTCTTGTTCTGTTTGTATGAATGAATCCCTAACTGTATGTCTTTCCTTCCTCTATTGAAACTAAGCATGTTTTATCTGCAATTTTCAACATTGGAGAATTATTTTGGTCCAATAGGTTAGCGCCCTTCGAGTATGCATCCTTCCTCTCAACCTGCACAGCACATGTATCTTTGATCACACACTAGTTAGCCGCGCGAGTCGCTGTTAGCTTAATAGCCAATCCCTCTAATCCCCAAGAACAAATGGATCTCTACTCAGGGCTACATAAAGCTTGCCTATTCCCTACCGTTGTTCATGTAAAGACTTTGACCATATATTGTTGTGATCCTCATACCCAGCCAGCCCTATGGCCACCCAATCTTTACTTCACTATCTCTCTATTGCGCTTCCATCGATTCCTCTTCAGGGAGCTGCTCCTTCAACAAATACTACCAACCCGCGATATGGCGCACCTGATATTGATCATATTGTTTCATGGTCTGACTTCAACTATGGAATTATGTACCAAAGATATGGAGCGATATTGAACGCAAAGCAAATTCACCCCGATCCTTTTCGATCACCCCCAGATGGGATCAGAGATGAAGCTACATTCCACCTGCGGTTCGGGGAGCTGGTACTACCTCGCATTCGACGCGCTCTTCGTGCTGGTTTTGAGCAGCTTGAACCACAGCGCTTGCAACGCCAACTTTCTCCTGTGAAGTTCGACGGGGGAGAAAGGGCTGATATCCTTGATCAATTCAGGCCGGATACAGCATTCTTTGTTGCTGGAGGCAGCAACATCACATGTCCAAATCGAGCTCCTGGTGACCTGACAGTCTCATGGAAATGGAGATCTTCGATGCGAGACTCGGAAATACGGCGTGATCGGCACGAATACAAGCAAACTTTAGCTCAAGTGAACTTTTATATGAAGCAGCATGGTGCTCGATATGGATTCATACTTACAGATGCTGAGTTTGTCGCTGTCAAACGGCTCAATGCAAATGGTTACCTGGCAGTTGCCGAGGCGGTCCCGTGGAAGAGTGGTGGTATGGGGAATTTCTCTGTGCTCTTGGGGCTATGGTACCTTGGTATGCTTGCAGCGGAAGACCAGACTTGGGCTTTGAACGGGTGAAAGGCGGTGCAGAGACCACTCGATTATGGTGCGAATGATAACCCCACTTTAAGTTTCGAGGACCATCTTTTGGACGGTATACTGAGCTAAAATCCAGGGACAGAGCCGTACAAGGCTGGTGTTATTCCCCAGCCTCGGAATTGCTGTGTTGGGACCCAGCAATGTGCATGTTAGTGGTCTTTGTTCAATTCTACAAAGTCGAAAGCTTCTTCAATTCTTGACTCGTCAAACAACCTTGGCATTGGTTTTCCCAATAGGGTTTCCCACTGCTGTCACGCAAATGCGAAGGATTTAGTATAGAATCAAATGAAAATGATGTTCTGATTTTTCCAGTCACCCCATCAAGGATTTGTAACTTTTCTGAGTCTCATATCCTTGATCTACTACAGTATTCTTACATCATTTCAAGGAATATGATGATACAAATCAGGTCTATAGCATATCGGGGGAGTCGATGGTCTTCACATTCGGCAACCAGGTAAAAAGACCATGTCATGAGCCTCTGCTAGCCATTCGGGCATCGGCATTGCCATCATATACTACACGGACATTTCAACCATTATAATAAGAGCGTTTCGCAATAATCTGGTCAATTCCTGGATTATGGACAGTATTTTCCCAGCGATATGTTGAACTGGCAGGAAAATCACAATAGAGCGTGGCAGAGCGTACCTGCAAATATCCGGCCAGGACAAGTCCCAGCTTAGCCCTAAGGGGGTGAGACAGGCCAGCAGCCCTCTAGAGGCAGTAGGCCTAGGGGGAGAGGAGGACAGCGGTAAGGGAGAGGTTTTAAGATAGGAGGCAAGTATAGAGGGAAAATATAAATCTGCCGCAAGCATCTGGGCACTGTTTTATGCCTGTTTCATCGAGCGCAATTTATTAATTGGTAAATTCTTCCTACTTGATATTGTTGAGTAGTATCTTCTGTCCGTTCGACCTTAAAAAGGTCGGAATAAATAAAAGAAAAACATACAACAGCGAGGATTCGCATGTGGTCACCCACCATACTACTAACTCGCCGGCGTGTGGCTTAAGTACGGCTGAGCGGACGGGAAGCCCTGTTCTCCACACCCTGTGGTCGTATGTGGTAGACATAACATTAGAATGGAATATATAGTAAACTAAATTTGGGTGGTTATGAGTGGACAAACCTGTCCAGATCCTATTTTCTAGTAAACTAAATTTGGGTGGTTATGAGTGGACAAACCTGTCCAGATCCTATTTTCTGCCATGACTGCTGATTCGACGAGGAGTGGTATTGGAAGGCAGCTCATCTCCCTAGTGATTGGATCAATTACCAATAAATTCTCTTGAGAAGCAACTATTTTTAATGAATTTATTTGTGATTGCCTCCATCAGCACTATCTGCTCATCGTTTATCATATACCACGTATACAACCTCTAGCAACCTTAATAGTTGATACGCATGCGCCATCTCACCAGCGTATATCTAGTCACTATGGCCAGTATTTTTCTGCAAGCAAGAATGAATGAGAAATAAGTGATCTAAACCAATATCCAGTTCATCCTAATAATTATATTTTTATCATTATAACATATGCATCCCATCAAAATTAGTCATTAAAGTATTAAAAATGTCCTAGCCAATGGCACCTTCGCCATATATGTGGGTCCGCCTACAACCCTCACGGAGACTCGGATTTGCGACGGTGGATTTTGTTGTACCTATGTAGACTCGTTAGCGTATATCAAAAAACAAGTATAGGTAATTGAACTTACTGTCGCGAGAACCATCCGAAGCGGCGAGAGGAACTTGCCGAGACGCGGTCTTGGGACAAGTTCACTTGCTGGAAAATGTTTTCAATTTGCGCAGCATCGAGCTTTGGCGCATTGGTGGTGCTAGAGCGGGCCGATTGCAGGCTGGTGCCGTAGGGGCCAGTGCCGATCATAGGAACAGCGACCATTGTGGATTGTAGATTTGGATTCAAAGGAACTTGGGTGGTTTGGTCTGGATAGCGTGTACCAGGGGTGGTATTGGAGTAGTGAGGAGTGAGGAGTGAAGTGAATTGAGGTTGATGATACTCGGATTGCTGGCGATCGAACGCGTTTTTATCTTGTTGCTGTTCCTCCCCTAGTATATTTCTGGTTAGATCTTTTGCGTGTTTTTTTTTGGCTGTCATGAGACGGCGATGCCGAAAATAACCACCCGGCACGGTAGAATCCGATCCAGCCCCTAGAAATCGCCACCAGTCTAGGCCTATCGTAGGCCGATCACCCGATCACCCGATCAAAGAATTTTTCCTGATATCTTGACACCCTCTAAATTGGTTAGCCTACCACACTTTTCTATGAGTGATTTTCGTCTGTCCCGTTTCGCCCACCTAGAACATTCCTGAACGATAACAACCCTCCGCGGATGAGATATCCTTAATTCGTTTTGTCACACGGATCGCGCGGCACTGTGCTTTGACTGATGTGATTGGCTGCGATCGGACGCCCGACTCATTTTCTACACTTCGAAACCTGTTCGCCAAGGCGCTTATTTTCAGGATGCCCTGTGAAAGGGTCCCTCGGTACTATTGACAATGCACGTAAGCTCAGCTTCGTGAGCGATCTGTAGTATTGGCTTGATTGATTTCATAGTATTCAGGATGCCATAAGTATACTAAGAGCCCAGTATGGATATAGAAACAACAAAAGGTCTATAGAGAATGATCACAGGGGAATAATTACGTTGGGCAGAGTTGTAGCCTTGCGATGAATACTTACAGACATGGCAATTATAAGCTAAACTTAATTTAGTAGATAGGCCTAGGGGTAGTGGATGGCCCTTTCAGACCTTAAAAGAAGCGGACTCGATTATCTAGATAAGGACTATATCACCCGGTTCTCACCTCTTATCGCCATATCTAGAACATTCCCTTATCCTATGTGTCAACTCTTCTCGCCGCTCTCAGGGACTAGGGTGATGAGGGCAATAAAAGAACTAGCCATGCAGAATACCATAATCGAAGCCTATTAACCCGATAAATTGGCGACAAATACCACGATCAATCCTCTAACCAGGACACATCATAATAACCGTTCGTGCAGCACCAACAGTATCCATCTCAATACTGATCGGCTGACACAGGCGCGCGAGTGTTCACCATTCCTATGTGGTTCCAGTCCTATGTCAAGAGGACGCCCACAGGAAAGACCGAAGAGGGGTATGGCTTTCTACCTGGTTAGCTAATCTTTATATAATAAAGGAGAAATAAAGAATTTACTATAACTCTTTGGTAGTTACTGGTACCGCCGGTAGATGCCAAAATAAGCTTGTTGGGTGACTGCCCAGGTGGGTTTCACCCGACGACCTGCTCGGTTGATCTAGAGCATAAAGCCTATCCACGGATGCGGCACAATCATTATTCTCTGAGAACTCCTGTTCTCCCTGGAAGGAGCAAACATATTCTGAGCAATGGGGAAATCAAAGGCGGAATAGCCAGGAAGTGAGCAAAGCAGAAGGAACCCATTCTTCGAGGACGCCGAAAGAGGAGAGAAGCTTACGAAGAATGCAGAGTTTTTAATCAGGAATGACGAGAGGGAGAAGTCAAGCGAGTGCTAGAATGAGCAGAAGCAAGAAAATCCACACAGGAAATAGCGCCAAGGTAGAAGAGAAAAGCTGATCGCAATTAAAAGGGAGAAAGATGGGAGGGGATAGAAGCTTAAGAACCAGGGCTATCTACATATTTGCGCCGGTGGAGCTGCCTGGCGTATCAGATACCTCCATCAATTTCCGATCAACACCGTAAAATAGACTAATTTGCCATTTCCTTTTCATAGAGTAAATAGCTATATTCACCTCCCAGTCGTGCATGATATGCTAACCTGTCAGATTCAAATAAACGGCATCAAACGGAGATCCATGTGGAACTCACTAATAAGCAAGTGGATATTCAGCTTAAATTTGAGCGCGCTCTAGAGTGATAGGCTGGGCTTTGGTAAAGCTAGGAAGATCTGCAAAGACCTTGGAGGTGTCCGGGTCCTGCAAAGCCTTTCTTAGACCTTCGCTGTTCTCAAATCCTAGCTGGGTGGAACTGAGGTATTGGGAACGGGATCCATCGAGGGCGATAGAATACCTGATGGTCTCCCAGATGAGCAGGCCATCCTTCTTTCAGATGCTTTCTACAAATGGCATATGGGTCTGCAGATAGTAAGTCTCGTTGAACTGAATGCCCTTACAGAGTTGCGGCGTGATGGACCATTTCCAATGAATTCAAAGTCGGTTACTCTCCAGAAGAGGAAAATGCTAACCAAATTATGTTATAGACTGAGGTCAATGGGAAGGACGAATGGACAGGGTTAAAGAGAAGCGCCTGTTTTGTACCCAAGGTCGGCTTGATATTGTTTCCCAGAGGACGACATGATCTGACAGAATGTCTCCAGCAGACGGAGTTAACAAGGACCAACGCGAGCTAATCAATGAATCACCCACGAGAAATGCTGTCAGCCATTGGAATTCTACGGGTGGAATAGAGCTACACTTGCCTAGAAAAATATGGCATCGACTCCACGCGCAAATTGCCAAACCCATGGCTGGAGGTCCTGGACCGGATTTCCCGGATTCTCCTATTGCCTGCTCAATCAAAGAAGTGCCTCTCCGAAATGAACTAGTCACTGAGTTCGGGTTGGTGGAAGACAGCGGGGAGAAGAAGCATTCTGTGAACAATGGCACTGAACTTGCGGCCACGGCGACCGGAACTGACCATGGCATTGCGAGATAATACTATAACGTGGCGACTATATTGCCGAAATCTACAATACACGCTCTCCTCTCACGTATTCAACTTGTCAACAGATAATATGGTTACGCACTGCGGGACTAACGTCCTAGAGCCAATTTTACGCATATTTCTAGACTGCCATCCCCCCCCCTGGCATTATGTCACAGCAGAATTGTCAATCCCTTGAAGGATTGTACACAATTAGAGCCTTCTGATGACCGCGATACAGGAAGAATGTGTAGTTGATAATTGGAGAAACCAAGCATAATCAACAATCGCCTTCACTGTCGGGATCGTCACCCGATCCAGGATCTGCGTATGTTTCCCCACAGATATGAAATTCTGGATACCTAGGATCAGGACTAATATATCTAGCTTGTCGGGCAATTCAAGGCGTTGTTCCCACTGCGTGAAATACGCGATCCGCAAAACAGCCTTTTTCTATGTTTTCTCCACTCCTTAATCGCACATAACCTCAATGTGCAGCCGAACTGACTCAGTTGAGATCCCTTTTGAAGCAGCCTTGCTCGAGAGAATGAGCTTCTCATTTAACAAGGCTAGAAACTCTCCGAGGGTATCACGGTTTCAGGGAATCTCCATTCCTGTAGAAACGAGGTATTATCGATATTCACTATTCGACTATAGCATTCTGCCTTGCTGGCTCGACATGACGAGAATGATATTTATGAGGTAAAGAAGCGAAAATTGGAGATGAGAGAAGGTAATTGGATTGGGGAAAAGTAGAAGTGACCTGTTATCAGCGTGCCGCACCGGCGACCACAGAAGTACCTGATACACGCCCGGATAACTAGGCGTGCGCCGACAAATGAGCCTCGGCAGTTTCGGGGATACAAAGCGGAGTTTCCTGGCTACTTCTTGCCTTTCGCATCCTCGTCGATTTCTCCCTCCTTAGACTCCGGTGCTCTCTCCCTCTCTCTCCATCTCCTGTCAAGCTAGTAAGTCCAGCGCGACTACTGTCTTTATTCGCCCCTGAGCTGTTCATGATCCCCAACTCGACAGCCGCGGCACGGAAGCTTCCCCACAAAACCTCCGAGCCGCGACGGCAGCAAGAACGACGAAACAGAGGATTGCGGTTTTTTACTAACATTTTCAGCAGGTAGTCTCCACCCTCCATCATGGCCGCAGATCGCCTCAGCTCCCTCTTGAGCCACCTCAAGCCGGGCTCTAGCAGCGGAGTTAACACAATGTCAGCCGAGAGATACCTCGCCACGGTATATTGTGGACTGATCTGACAACGTTGAACAGCACCCAAAAGAACCCAGATGATGTGGTCATCACTCTATCTATACGCACACCGCTGACCAAGGCGCGCAAAGGTGGCTTCAAGGACACCGAGCTAGACTACATTGTGTACGCGCTGCTGAAGGAAACCCTGGCGAAGTCGAAGATTGACCCAGCGCTCATTGAGGATGTCTGCCTTGGAAATGTGCGTGAAACTCCCGAAACAGCATTTCTGAGGCAATATTGTAACCATCTCACCCAACGACAGGTCGGGGAAGGCAAGGCCGCCTACATGGTGCGTGCGGCCGCCCTAGCAGCCGGCATCCCGCACACCGCCGGAGCTTCCTCTGTGAACCGTTTCTGCTCCTCGGGTCTGAAGGCCGTGCAGGACATTGCGAACCAGATCCAGCTGGGTGCGATTGATATTGGTGTCGCGCTTGGCGCGGAGTTGATGTCTGCCGCCGGCGACCGGCTCGAGAAGCCCTTCAACGAGGAGGTTCTGCGCAACCAAGAAGCTGCCGACTGCATGCAGCCCATGGGCCAGACATCTGAGAACCTTGGTAAAGACTTTGGCGTCTCGCGTGAGCAGCAGGACCGCTATGCGGCTGAGTCGTTCCGCCGCGCCGAGGCTGCGCAGAAGGCCGGCTGGTTCGACGATGAGATCGCTCCTATCAGCGTCAAGGTCAAAGACCCCAAGACTGGCGAGGTGAAGCAGGTTACGCTCACTAAGGATGACGGTATTCGGCCTGGCACCACGTATGAGTCGCTGGCCAAGATTCGCCCTGCGTTCCCCCAGTTTGGTGATAAGTCGACCGGTGGAAACTCCAGCCAGGTTACTGATGGCGGTTCGTACATCTCAGTCCCATCCATGCTGCATGTTCTAATCATCTATAGCTGCTTCGGTCCTCCTGATGCGCCGCTCCAAAGCCATCGAGCTTAACCAGCCCATCTTGGCCAAGTTCTGCGGAGCTACTGTAGCCGGTGTCCCTCCGCGCGTGATGGGTATCGGCCCGACAGCCGCTATTCCCAAACTGCTGGGCAAGTTCCAGCTTGACAAGAATGACATTGATATCTATGAAATCAACGAGGCTTTTGCCTCCATGGCGGTATACTGCGTTAACACCCTCGGTCTTGATCACGCCAAGGTGAACCCGCGTGGCGGTGCTATTGCCCTCGGACACCCACTGGGCGCGACCGGCGCACGCCAAATTGCTACCATCCTGAGCGAGGCTCGCCGGACGAAGAAGAAGATTCTTGTGACTAGTATGTGCATTGGAACGGGACAGGGCATGGCGGGCCTATTTGTCAACGAGCAGGTGTAAACGTGAACCTATACGACCACAAGGAGAGTGCACAAATTGGAACAGCTTCAGATGTGACGAAATTCGATTCCCTCCATTATCTTAACATATCAATCGACTCAATAAAACCCGTCGGCCAAGATTTCTTATTTCTCATTGATTCATCAGTCTACAGCTGCCATCGTATCTACAATGATTTGGCTTCTGTGACCCGCGGGATAATGCATCAAAAGCACTGTCCCACCCACATCTCTGTCTTCAATGCTACAGTCATTCCCAGGCAGCGTTTCCATGTCATCGACGCACTATCTAGCAATCGACTGTATTGTACATCTTAGATACGGCGCTGGCTACGACGTCCCCGCCGGCTGCGCCGGACCTTCTTGCCGCTGCCAGAACTGTCCTTGGGCGGGTACTTGATACCAGAGCTCGGGCAATCCGAGTCCTCGACTAGTCAGAAATTAGTCGCGAACAATCCCGAACACAGAAATCGATTTCATCATCAGACTCACGCGGACTGGTTGCTTCGTAGGTGCCATTCACCGCGCTGCCGTAGACGTTGAAGTAGTAGTACACCTCATAGAGGGTATCGTCGTCGCAGAGCAGGGTAGCGTCGTAGCCATTGTGAATATCTCCGAGCGCGGCTTGGATCTCGGATAAAGTGTAGGTCTTGTCGTTCGAGGGTGTGATGCCGACATCAGAGAGGGCCTATACGACGAATGAATAACCAGCGTTTCGGTGCGCCAGACCATCCACGTACCGTGTAAGTGTCCAGAGATTTGAATAGGGTGACGACCTGCTGGAAGAAGTCGCCGACCTCTTCGTTCTCGTAGTAGTCGGTGTAGCAGCTGGGCTCGATGGTGTTGATGCAGGTGCCATGCGTGTTCCACTCGTGCTCCCAGAATGCATTGTTCGACTCGTCGTCGCTGAGCCAGTAGGTCTCCATATACTCTAGGAGTTCGGTGCGGCCTTGGTCTCTCAGAATGGAGGAGACGTCGGAGACTTTGCGCGAGTCGTCACAGTCTTCGCCGTAGTCTCCGTCGCAGTAGTCGGGCCTATGGAAGCATTAAGAGGGAAGGTCCTTTGGTTGGGATATTTCGAAAGACCATACCAGAGACCGTGGATGGTCCATGAGTCTGTTGGCCCGGTCGAAGGGTCAGTATCCCAGAATTGAACTTGCAGCAGAGATCCGCCGGGATAGTTGAAACAGCACATATTGGACACGGCGGTGGTATTGTGGCAGCTGAGAACAGTGTCGCTGCAGGTCTCGAGGCCGGCACGAACACCTGTCAAGAGCTGGGCAGCAGTCAAGACCACCAGGCCCGGGGACAGATAAGAGGGCATGATGGAATAAGTTGAGAATATTATGGGGCTTAGTTGTTCCACTCAATTCAGCAGAAATGGATGCAGCATTTATATGCAGCGGGATATCCGGCACGGTATGATCGGAATGGTATATAGTATGTTCTGCAGGTTGCATGACAGGACAAGCCATTGGCTGCAGATGAACGCTACCCATGGGTGAAAAAGTCCTCCGATACGCTAGATAAGTAAATGAGGATGTTTAGTACAGCTTAATGGCCCAGCGGCAGCTTGGGGTCGCGTATAGGAACCGGCTTAGTGGCTGGGGAGGACGGACTCTGCAGAAATGCCATAGATGGCCGTCGGAGACCCGGCAATTCCAGTGGGAAAAGATATGGGCCCAATAATGGGGGATTTGCATTAGCAAAGCATTCGGGGCTGCTAGCCAATGGCGTCCGATACTCTCGTCCATCAGATGGGCACATGCAGATTGGGTTAAGCCTAAAATCGAAAGCTTGTCTCTCGACTCTAAACTACAGTCGGACTCAGTCCGACTTGACATGGACTCCACAGGCACTAGGGAGCCTAGTCTGCAACGAAGAGCCATTATGCAGGACAACGCGTCAGCATTGTGGACGACGATACTACTGACTCGAGAACAGCCACGGGTCAAATCAATACAGATGAGGCATAAAGAATGTGAATGGTGCACCTATATTAGATCAAAAGAAATATATCACATCAAAGGTCGTCAGGGTATCGAATCCAAATGGACAAAAGTGTACAAGTCACGCATGATATCAAAGGGAACAGGTCATCACGGCTCAGTGCGTATCATCGGACTTTTCCTTCTTGCTCTCTTTCCGCATTCGCTCCTCAGCAGCACGAGCCATGATCTCTCGCCGCGACTCAGACCCAGTGGCAGCACCAGCACGCCGCCCAGCGTCATCCTCCCTCAGCCCACCAAGCACGAACTCGCCCCCAGTCCACCCACATTCATCGACCATATCCTCCCCGCTCTGCACCCGCTCCCAGTCACCAGGGTTGTAAAACTCCTGCTCCGTCAACCGATGCCCACCGGACTTCCAGTCGGCCCTATCAACCTCGCGCTCGATCTGTGCGGTCAGGTCCCAGAAATCGCGGTCGTGTTCACTGAAGACACAATGCGCTAGTTCGTGACAGAGTGTCTTGCGGATTGTCCTGTAATCGCGGTATCCGTCGTAGGCATCTGTGCGCAGACGCAGCTCGATCGCTTCGCCTTTATTGCGGTTGAGGCCCAGGGTGCGCGACTCGCTGGTGGTATGCTCGGCCGGGTTCATCTCAGTCAGTAGCGGAACCGAGAAACGATGTTTCGTCATGGCAGTGCGGATGCCTGGGTCGTCGCGAAGCCGTTTCAGGAACTGGAGAGACCGGTCTGGGTTGGGTAGGTAGGCAAGTGGGAGCAAGCGGTGGAAGGTGTAGTTGTTGCTTGAGTCTGAGAGAGTGCGGATGCCGCTTCGAGGGGCGGGTGAAGCTTTATTTGTTCTGCGAGCGGAGGCGAGCGCTGAAACCCGGGCTTCTTGACGTCGTCGCGTGCTGGCAGCTTGCTCATGTAGGTCGGCGATTGCCTGGGCTGGGGAGCCGAGAAGGGTAATTTTGAACTTTGGCGACTCGAGGGGGAGGATCGATGCAAGCTTGCTGGTAGAGAATGGTGCCTTCTGCATCCCTGGTTTGGGGGCTATGAGGAGCTTCTGGTTCTCGACGGGGATGTTCAGAGTGCTTTCGATATCTGCGGAGAGGTCCTGCAGAGTCGCTGAGGTGGGGAGATGGAAGCTGTGGGCCGTGCCATGATGGTGTACCGTCAGCTCCAAAGGAGAGTCCATCGCAAGAAGTGCGCAAGTTCGAGGCAAGTATAGCGTGAGGGTGTTGCGAGAACAGAAAGCAGCTGCGGGCGCCATATAAGAGCCCGATTAGGCAGGCGCCGAGGCGAATTCGACGCGCTTCCACGGCGTTAGCTTTGTCAGCACGGAGTTAAGAGCGGGTTTATGCCTGAGGCTGTCCACAGAACTTATACTTGGTGGCAAAGGTGTCTGCTCCTTTGATTATGACGGGGTTTCTAGAAGGCCATGGGATGAGACAGAAGCTAAATGATTCTCAAGAGTTTGAAAATAATTGCTGTATAATCAAGAACTTGTTATTTATCCAAGAGCGATGTATCAAAGAATGACTGATAAAACCACAGATGCCCATCTACATCTCAAAGGACCATCTAAACCTGCATCTCCAGAATTCCGTCATAGGCGCAGGTGATATTAACGTAGGGCCGGGGGTTGTCCTCGCAAATCCACTTCGTTCCAGGGGCGCCGCCGTTCTTGTTCGAGTTGAGCAAGACCTGACCATCCTCCGGGATCGAGCCATTGACACGCTGCAGCTCTAGTGTGAACAGATTGAAGTCTGGAGCACCCTGGGGGAACTTGATGTAATATTCCGCGTTGTTGCAGCGGGCATTTTGCTTGGGAAGATGTCCGTAGGTCCTATAATGTTGCCGAATTGCAAGTCAGTCTTCACGGCCTTCTTTCCGATTCTGTTTAGTCTAGGGTATACTGACCAGATCAAATTGCAGTCGGTCGGGGTATCTTCGGGGTAGTTGGGATCGGTAACGACAAAGTGCATAGTGGCACCAGGAGAGACGGGACCAGCGATAGCGTTGAAATCACTAATTTGAATCGGACCGGCACGTTTGGCCATGGTAGGAGAGGCGATGGCCGAGCTGGCGGCCAGGAGAATGGAAGTAGTGGTAAACTTCATTTTGCCGGTGGAATTTGTCTCAGAGAGCGAGGTTATTGAGTATGGAAGTTGTGAGATTGTTGGTGAATGAAGAATAAATCTTGCCGGAGGACCGCGATACTTATAGCTCTGGATAAATGCCTCTGTTGCAAGCATCCAGTTGTATATTGGCTGCGTTTCACCCCGAGTTGTACACTGAAGGATGAGACATTGCGTTGGCGAGGCCTCGTTTCAATGCGACATTGCAAGGAATCTGGATCAGAATGATCTTCGATGGCTCACGATACCATCCATTCAGAGCATGGCCTATTTTCGGGCTGCGCAAGCTGGGACTCAATGCAGAGTAAGCTCGTATCCCGCTGGTTCGTAGATCAACACCCGCCAAGGACTATTTCCGCGCGGGATTGTGGCTGATGCGGCCCTATAAGGCGTCCCAATCTCCGCCGATCACTTCCGGACTGATAGGCGCTATTCCAGTCACTCCTTTAAATAGGCAATTGTGCCAGCTGCGCCCCAGGGTTCTCCATAAACTGCTTTTAGCACCTTCGCTTGGCATGCATTCAACATTTGACTGCCGGATCTGCCGGTTCCCGAACGTTACTAGGCCGTTGGACAAGGCACGCCTGATTTCTGACTTGTCGGTTGCGATGCTGCGCTGTCATGTAGATCTTCTAGGGTTTCATTCGAGATTGGGTTGGCCCTACGATCAGCTGTTAGCAGCTAAGCCCCTCCTACACACTCACCAGCTCTTGAAACAAGACCAACCCAATATTTTTCAGATACACGCCGAGAAATGTTCAGCTCCAGTGGTGTGCTCTTAAAGCCTCTTAGGCGCCCAGGGCTGTTCAATAGACAACAATTCGCTGTAGCTATAGGCTCCCCGAAATATGGGATGATGCATCCTTATGGCAACGCGTAGTTATGTCTGTTAATGCTTCTATATTTGCAGCATAAGAGGATAATGAAGCAGGCCTGGCTGACGGTCATAATAATCGCCCGACGTCCATTTTCAAATTGACGCCACACAAGAGATGAATATACTGCGCCCCCAAACTCCCTGTACAAAAGGACAAATGCAACCCAAGAGTATCATGCTGCCAAACGACGTAGGCGGTCTCACCCAAAATGCGAGATGTACAAGAAGTAAGCCGTAAATATCGATCTATAGCACTGAGAAGAGACCATACTCGACCCGCAAACACAAATGCAACAAATTCAGCAAAGAATTGAGTATATGGAATGAGCCAAATGACTGCATGTCACATCAAACATCATTCATACTGTCTCTCATCTGACGGCTTGACGGTCAGCTTCTCAAGGGTCGCATCGGAGATCCACTCCGCCAATTCAGGGAACCAAGTGTGACTACACCACAGAGATCAGTACTTTCTCCCGAGCCGCGACCAGGTGCGTAAAAAGAAAAGACAATGAAAGAAAAGAAAGAAGGACTTACTTGTGAAACTTGGTACTGATCAATGCCTTTTCAGTATATTCCTCGGACAAAACCAGATCATACTGAAACGGAACCTTGGCCGAGACACCCTCAAACGTCGTCTGGCGCAATGGGTAGATGTCGCCGAGTCGGTATTTGTGGAAATTCTTGCACTGCCAGATATCCGGGTGCTCGTCGGGCTCGAGTCGACTAAGGCCGGTGATGTCGATGTACAGCCCAGTGTCGATGTCGATCCAGCGCGCGTCGATAATGTTATGGCCCTGGCCGCGCTCGCGCTGCCGCGACCATGGGTTGATATCCAGCAGATATCGGCGCCTGAGGGTGCTGTCGGGCGACGTATATTCGACGAGCGTGTGGTTGAAGTGGTCGGCCAGGTACGCGAGCGTGGTATCTAGGATCTGGGTGTCCATGTCCCAATCCCAAGGCAGGATCTAGATATTCACCCCGACGGTCCTTAGTACATGGTTTATTTTGTCGTTTCAAGAACTGATGCCATCTCGTTCTGCACAAGTCATTCTGAAAGCTCACCTTCCCGTTCCACCACCAGCCCAGCAGGGTCCCATGCGCAATCCACGTTTCCAGATCGTTCTCGTTGAAGAAATTCAGATAGGCGCGGATCATATGTGTGAGCGTTTCGGCGCGCGCCGCATTGCCAACGGGCTGTGTGAAGAATCGTACATCGTAATGCCCAAGAGTATCGTCGCGGCCGGGCTCGTGGAAGTATTTATATTCGGCCGAAGCATTAAGACCGTATCTCAGCCACAATGGGTCTGTGAGGGTTGGATCGGGTTGCGCCGAGTCGGGCCCAATTGTCCCTTCGTTGGAGGAGCCAGGCAGCGCCGTGGCCACTGTGGCCCAGAGTGCAGGGACGACAGCGCGCAGCACTCGCCACTGCATCTCTGGCCGTGGTAGCAGTCGGCCAAGCTCTGGCGAGAGGGCTCTTAGAACGAGGCGCACGTTCCAGTTCGCATGTTGGGGCTCTTCCGGTAGTCTAGCATATACAGTCTATGTCGATGGGTTCATGTGTCGAGACCATGGACCCTGGAATGAGGTATATACAGCGGAGCTAGGTCCGCAAAACGAGATGGGAGGGAAGAGAGGGAGAAACGGACAAGAACGAGCAGAGAGATATGCAAGAATTCAAACAGAAGGCTCGATCAATGGGGGGGGGAAGAGGAGGTTAAAAGAAGACAAGAGGGAGCAGCCCACCGATGCAAAACAGAATCAGAACAGGGGACAACCAGCGCCCTGGAATCCAGTCCGGGTCTGTCTGCGGGGCGGATTCAACCGGATGGAAATCCCCACTAGTTGACATGGGTCAGATCAAGTCAGAAGCTCAGCAAAGCGAAGAAAAAAAAAAGTCAAGGGGGAGGGGACAAGGAGTATGCTAGGAAGGGGCACGTTTGGCATCTTTTAGCTCTAGCGGATCCAATCCCGACGCCAATCTTAACCGTGTCGAGGGAGCAGCGTCCATCACGCAGTGTCTAGAAGGGAAATGCGAATACGATGATCCGGGGGGAAGCGAGGCCGCGAATGACCGAGTGTGCAACTATCGTCGGAAGGGGTCCGACATTGCTTCCCATTGCTCCAATTCCATGCACTATCGTGCTTATTGACCCCGTCCACTCCGTGCCTGTCCATGGATCTTGCTGCCTGGAAACGAGCGATACATCCCCTAATGTGATACTTACGTCGTGAAGCCCTTATCGTTGTTGGGGTGCCAACTTTCCCATCCAGTGGATCCACCCAGGGAGAATCTCACTCGGGTTCGAGTAAATAATGCGGCAGCGAAGGAAATCAAAAAGGGAGGCCGCATACAGAGACTGGAAATGTCGGTCTGGATTAAATCAGGCATTGATTCTCTCGGTGCACGCGGCTTACATGGAGTTCTGCTCTAGAATCTCTTCTCCCCGTACTGCGAGACTCGGTACACCGGGTCAGAAACTACCACTACGAGGACCCTGTCAAGTTCGTCTAGCATCTTGGTGGCCACTGCCAAGATGGGTCCCGTTTAGGTTCGGCCGAGGTTGACGAGCAAAAGCGTGGGAAACAGCGCGAGTCCAGAAAAATCCGCGATTCTTCCGGGCGACCCGACCACACGACACTTTTCCGTATTGGGCGCAGTCGCGTGGCCGAGAAGAAGCATAACGGCGAACTCCAAGCGCCGACGGGGCCACTTTCCTCAATGAGCCTTGATGGCAGGGAATCCAAAACTCGTAGTCCGTGTCTAGATAGTGCAGTGATGAATCCCCGGCATTTGCGACCAGGTCCTATGGCAGGAAGCTCTTTCCCCGGCCAGGGTTAGGAGATCAAGAGACAAGGACGATCTAGGTTGGTTTGTAGTTATCTATATAAGCTAAGACGTCTCCGGTAGGACAAAATAGGGTTATTCAGGGTGATTGCCAAGGAGTGGCACAGCCTTGCGCCGCAGATCGCACGGGATGACGAGGGGTTGTCGATCGGTTGATCGTGAAGCAGGGACTTGAGATAGCGTGATCGTCACTACGCTAACTAATAGTTACATGGACTCGACGTAGATTAGGGTAGTGGTAGGCATGATTGAATTCATCTATTCATCGAGTAACGATCTACATCATAACTGGGTGCCATTAAAAACAGAGATCAACCGAGTGGTGGTCGATCGGGTCTAGGTCCGTGAAAAAAAATCTCTTGCAGCCTTGAAGCCTTTTCGTCATCATACGAGCAGCCCGCCGCTCCAACCGTCGCGTGCAGACGTTTCGCTTCAAAATCATCACAGGGGAAGCGTGCAGATTTCGTTAGATTTACTGCTTCTCCTCGGTCTCGCCCTGTGCAGCCTCACCCTCCGCGGGGGCATCCTTCATCTCGGCGTCAGCCTCGGCCTTCTGAGTCTCCTCGGTCTTCTTGGATTCCTCCTCGGCCTTCTTCTTGGCCTCGATTTCGGCGCGCTTCTTAGCAGCGGCCTCCTCCTCGGCCTTCAGAACAGCCTGGCGCTCAGCGTCGGCCTTCTCCTTGTACCGCTGGATGATGGGGCCGGCAATGAAGCGAATTTCATCCATCTTGGCGACGTAGACGGACTTGGTGGTGTCCTCGCCCTCCTCGTAGAGCCAGTCCTGTGGGGATTTGATCAGCTTACTTTCTTGCGAGTACGGGGACGTTGCAATGAATAACCTACCTCGGTGGCAGACAGCTTGGCCCGCAACTTCTCCTTCTCCTCGTCGCTGGCAAATTCGGAGTAGACACCGTCGATCTTGTCACGCAGTTCGTAGATGGAGCCCTCGAGCTCGTTCTTCTTCTCGTCGGTCTCGGCAACGAGCTTGTCCTCCATGTACATGGCGTTCTCACGCTCCTGGAGGGCCTGCTTGGCAGCCTCGTCAATGCCGCCAGTACCGGAGGCAATGGGCAGGTCGCCCTTGCGGACCTGCTTCTTGACCTTACGGGTCTTCTTGGGCTGCTCATCGGTCTTGCCGTCAGTGTCCATAGCCTGTTGAAACGTTGTTAGCATGGAATTGAGTGAACGAATTGTCTATCGGGAACTTACGTCACCGTTCTCGCCCTCCTCAGGGACGGGCTCCTCAACCTCCATATCCTCAACATAGTAGCCGGACTCGACGTTCAGAATACCGTGCAGGTTAAGACGGGCCTTGAGCTTGCAGATCATGAAGTCATCGTTGGCATCGGCCTTGACGCCCTTGACAGAGAAGCGACCAATCCAGGGGTTAACCTTGCCGGGCATCATCTCGGGCTTGGAGTAGCGAGCCTCGAGGTCGAAGGGCTGCTTGCGGTAGAAGGTCAGGATCTTGGTCGACGGCATCACGTTGCCGCGGTTGAACACAGTGAGGCTGGTGTCCTCATCGGGGATATCGGGGGACTGCTCCCAGGTGAAATCGATGGGGTAGTTGACAATGTCGTGCACGGAGAAGTCACGAACACGGAAGACGGGAGAAAGAGTGGCACAGCAGAAGGCACAGCCACGGGCAATGGCCTCGTCCTGGTTCAGGGTGAAAGAGAGGGTCTTGCCGAAGAACTTGCTGATGGTCTCCTTGATGGCGGGGACACGAGTGCAGCCACCAACCATCTCGATGTGGTCAATGTCCTCAACACCGAGCTTGGCCTCGGAAAGAGCCTGTTGCAGAGGGACGGTGACCCGGTCCAGGAGAGGCTTGACCATGTTCTCAAGCTCCTCACGCTTCACCATAGCACGGACATCGGTGTCCTCCATCAGAGACTCGATGCTCATGGGGGCCTGAGGGTTGGCAGACAAGACCTTCTTCAGCTTCTCCGCAGCAGCCAGGGTGCGGGACCACGCCTTGGGGTGAGTGCGGATGTCGATCTTGAACTTCTCCTTGAACTCGTCGGCGAAGTGCTCGGTCAAAGCCTTGTCGAAGTCGCGACCACCGAAGTGACGGTCGTAGGCAGTAGCCTTGACGTTGAGCTCACCCTTGCGGAACTCAACAATAGTGGCAGTGTAGTCACTGTAACCGATGTCGACGAACACCACGCGGCGGGGCTTCTCCTCGGGGCCGGGCAGATCCAGCTTGGTGATACCGTAGCCGAGAGCAGTAGCGGTGGTATCGTTGACAAGACGGAGCACGTTGAGGCCGGCAATGTCACCGGCATCGATCATGGCGCGGCGCTGGACGTCGGTGAACCAAGCGGGAACGCTGACGGTGACATCAGAAACAGGCAGCCTCAGCTCCTTGGAAGTGATATCTTTGATCTTGGTCAAGTACATGGCAACCAGCTGGGTCGCCGAGAACTTCTCCTTCTTGCCGAGGTAGCTAACCTCCACACCAGCCTGTCCGTCGACATCCACGAGGGCGGCTGTGTTGAACTCCTGTTCGATCTGGATGTCAGGGTCGGTGAACGAGCGGCCGACAAGGCGCTTAAGAGAGCCGACGGTGTTCTTCAGGTTCGACGTCTCTTGTGTCTTGGCAGCCTCGCCAATGTGTCTGCTGCGAGCGCTGAAACCAACGAGAGACCTATTGGGCAGGAATTTCGGGTCAGCACTGGACGATCAAAATCCTGACGGGGATGACGTCGGATGACTCTGATGGGTTCACTTACGGGGTCTGTCGGTTGGAGACCTCATTGGTAATCTAAAAGAGCAAAAACATGTCAAGTCAGTGTCAATTCCTGGCGAGCCCAGCGCGTGGGCGCAATGGAAGCGATGCGAGGGGTCCAGTAAGGCTGGGCGGGGCAAGCACGCACAATATCTATACCCTTGTTCCTGGCAACGCCGACCTTGGTGCTCTGCGCACCGAGATCAATACCGACAACAGACATTGTAGGCGGATATGAGGGGGTGAGTCGAAGGGGGAATAGGTGGGTAGGAGGGTGAAGAATGGAGGTTCACAGAAGGTGAAAAGAAGTTTGGAGGGGAGAATTTGCACGCCACTCCACTATTATGATTGGCGGGGTGTGATAACCAGTGTACTCGAGCGGTCTGGCCTGTTCCTTGGACGGGGGTGAAGCAGGAGGGGGGAATAGGTTTCAAACGCTAAATGATATTTCAGACAACTGACGCTCGGCGCCAACCTACTTCGGGGGGTGCTATATACGATTGCTTTACCATCTGGCTGTGCGCCCGTCGACCATCGAATGTTCTGGCGGCTGCTGGATGCACCGCTGCTTCACCGCCTGAAACAACTGGCAGAAAAAACTCAGTCTCACCGCCTGCTGTGGGTATTACATAACCAGTCTCCTTTGCTTGAGCCTGATTGGCCAGAGGTGCCTCAGTACTATCATACATATACTACCCTTATAGTTACATAGTACATATTCACCATCACTACAATAACACCCTCAATCAAGCATCAAATCACTAGCAGCCCTTGTATTCATTCACTAAACATCTATATTCACTGGGCACCTGTATTCACTCGCTGAGCAAACCCTGGGGAGGTATTTAAGCTCTCTTCTCGCATTCTCTACCGATGTCATATCCTCATACTCAACAACCTCGCTGTAAGCGTCACGCTGGCAGCCATGTCCTCCATTTTGCCAAATGTGAGTAGTACATTGCATATCAATATTTACACACTACGTCGCTGACATTGTCTTCATCTAAGTCATCACCGACAAAGTCACTCCCAAACCCTCAGCCACAGACCCAGCCTCCTTCCCTGCTCCAGGTATGGATACCCAGGCTCCCTATCAGGCCCAGTTAGGTCACTAATATTACCTACCAGCTCACCGTTCCCCCAGGCTGGACCATAAGTCCCGACAGCCCCGAATACAAGGAAGACTGGGAGGGCCGTGACCCGCAGATTCAGACTATTGCGCGGTGCTACGGCCTTGGACCAGGCATCCCGATAATGGAGGATGCAGAAGGCTGGACAGCAATTTTCCAATCTGGCGACAAATTCCATTTGTGGGCACGGATGAGCAATGATGTTGAAGAGATAGCCTTCCAAGATATCCACGAGATTGTGTGTGATTAATCAGCAAGATCCTCCATTTTCTGATCTTCTACGTTAATTTGAACAATACCACTCGAAATGTTACGTATAGTATTGAATACTACTGTAGCCAGCCAATTCTCTGCCAATCAGGCACCGCTTTATTATCAAACCAAGTAGAGGGCTCCATGCAGTTCCATATACAGCAACTGGATGATAAGACGGACTCGGCCACAGAGGCTGCATCAGCCGGTATGAAAGCCACTAAGCATATGTAAGAATAGGAGTGGCTGGGCAACGTGTCGAAAGAACAAGGGACCACGAGAAAAAAAAAAGTGGAACTTTGGAAAACCACCGAGCATTGACGTCAGAAGGAAGAAATGTCCTTCAAACCATCTCATCGACTGATTCAAGGGTTCGCGACCTTCGTTGAGACCTTGGCAGTCGCGAGTGCCGTCCCTGCATCTCCACTGTATCAGGGGTCTCGACGGAAGTCCGATTCTCGATTCTGTGAGCGAAGGGTTCGACTTGTAATGTGCCATCAGGGGAGTTGGCTGTTTCGGGCACAACTGGCGCGCCGTCAAGAGTAGTGGGGCAGATCTCGTCATAGGTTGGGCCAATGCCTTCCTCGAGATCATCGGCCATCGGCATGCTGGTCGATGCCTGAGCCTGGCGAGCATAATATAGTTTCCGCCGATCTTCCTCGCTCATGAGGTTCTCAACGTTATGCGACACCAAAAGTGGATTGGACGCGCTCTCAGAGGACGCAGTAAACATAGACTCCAGCGAGTCTCGAAGCCGCTCAGGGAAATGGAATCGTGGAATGGGGCCTTCCAGTTGGCTCATTGCATAGCCAGTCTCATTGGTATTGGCATAGAAGCCATCGAGGAGTTTTTCAGACGGTGCGAACCGTCCATCAATCTTATCAGCTGGGCGAACAGGAACAGATCTGCGACGGACAAGGCCTGTACGAAAAGTGTTGACGTTGACGTTCAGCTCATCGCCCTGTTCCTTGGCCTGCTCCACCGCCTCCCCTGGAGTAGTATGCACGTCTGCTGCTGCTGCATCAGCTCGTGGTCCACCCCAGGTGCGATGCCCAGCAGTGAATATCCCGTACATCATGTAAATCCAGTTGAAGAAAGGGTTGAAGATAAACATGAGAGGATACAGCCAGGCCTTGTAGCGCTTGAGGCGAAGCCCGAAGTAGAACATCAACAGATAGTTCAGCCCCAATGAGACCCCAATAAAACCGACTGGAAGATCATTCACACGTTTGGAGGTTGTGATCAGAGCAATGACCATGATGAAAAACAGCAATGCCGTGGTTCGGATGGTGTTCTGCATGAATCGGACAATGCACAACAGAGGATAACGTGCCCATAGTCGAACGTCGGTCATCATGCACACCTCGTTTGTAATGAACCCTAGGAACCAGCGCCGCCGTTGTTTCAAGAGACTTCTGAATGTCTGCACAGCTTCAGTCTTACAGAACGCACCGCTGCACATCTGGATCAGATAGGGTTTCTTTGCGCCAATCATGAAAAGATGAGTGAGCCACCGATCTTCACCCAGGTGACACTTCCCAAAATCAAACAAGTCATCGCACTGCTCAGCCTTATCGGCAAAATAGTACTTGGCCATTTTGCGGAAAGCAGAATATCGCAGGATCGTCAAGGCACCGGGTAGGCAGGTCACGGCACCACAACCTGACTCCACGGAGCGTTCAAAGAGCTGTCCATGGATGTACTCCATATCTTGAAGTATCGTGATGAATGAGTTCTTCTCTGTGGTAGATGTAATGATGCCAGTCATAGCAAGCATGGTATGCTTGCTCCCAGGCTTGAGCTCCATGTCGTACATGAAGTTCTGAAGGCACACACGATCGAGAATGCAGTCAGAATCAATGAAAAGCACAAAGAGGTCATCATTCCGTCTCAGGTACTCTTTGTAGACTCTGTCAATCAGTTTGAAGGTTAGCTTTTGGCAATGTCGTTTGCCACCATGGGGGAACCGAGAGACCGTGATCCGAGCACCTTTGTATGTGACATCGATGCTTAGGGGGTAATTCTGCATATGAATGGGAATACCAAGATGTTGAATGACTCGCAGGTATGGCTCGTCCACAGCGTCGCCGTCCCAAGAGAGAAAAACATGAATACAAGCGGCAGGATAATCACAGTCAACGACCGAGTCGACCGCTTTAATCAGGACCTCGGGATTCTCTTTGTAGACTGGCATCACAACGACTGTCTTCGGTGCAGTTTGATCATCGAGTACTTCCTTAATCCTTTTTGTACGCCCAATAGATGCAGTGACCAATCTGTACAGACAGAATAGCCATGGTCCGATGAGCAGGATTGAAAACGACCAGAATGCGAACCACTCAAAGCATGCAGACACACTTTTGGGGAAATGCCGAGTGATCTGGAATGGCAACGGCAGAGTGAAGACCATAACTGGAATGAAAGCCAGCCTGTCAAGAAAATGTGGGTTTTAGTACTCCGCGTGCTCTTTTGCAACCGTGTTCCTGGGGTGGCCATGGCGATTTGGAACTTACCGGAGCACCGAGAACAGAACCATCATCACCACCGCGAGAACCTTGACGCTCCAATGATCTGCCTTTTGGTAGACTTTGACAAGGCAGTAAATAAATGCCGCGAGCCACAGAAACCATTCAATCGCAGCTGCCAGCATCAAAGGGCCAACGATGGACAGGTAGACGATCTGTTGAAATTAGTCAATACATGTCAGGCTGAAAGTGAAGAACACACCTACATCTTTGGTTGGCCACCCATTCTGATCCAAATACTGACTCGCATTTCCTGCCATATTTCAGATGAATCAAACTGTGGTCTGCAGGGATTTAGGCGTTCGATATGCCTCCACGCGCCGTTTGATATTTCGTAAGATGGATCTGATGGGTCCGGTGCACGAAGATCGCGTGTATCTGCTTGCTGTCAGTGAACTTTGACACTCGCAAAAGAAATGGGCCAAGAATCCTCACAGTTTGGAAGAAATACGCGAAAATATCACGCGCAAAAGAGCTGGGAGGGCAGCACCGAGGGCGTAGATGTGCAACGATCCAGAGAAAGTGGGTTTTTTCACATCTTCAACAACTTTTTAGCTGCTGCTTAGGCTGGTATGGAAAGAATAATCGCAGGTAACAGAGATCGCGGTCTTCTAAGGGAGAAGCTTCCATGATTGCAAAGGCAGAGACACAGACGGACTCCAACGGCAGGCGCGATCCCTCATCACATCTACAACTCCCCGTCCTTTCCGCCATATCTATACCCAACATTCTTCTCACTCAGTTACCACTGGTACTAAGTGTAATCTTATGTGTTTGCGTACAACTTCCGACAGCTCCAATCTAAAACTGTGGCAAGTCTAGAAAGAGCTTCTCTATTTGGTGTCGCTTGCTCCGATTAGGGCTTAGTGTAGTAGCCTTAGGCTAGCAATGTAGCTCCGAAAAAATTAACATTATTCACTCCCCGCGACACTTCCTCTTGTGATCACTCGACCACATCTTTCCTCTCTATCCTACTCCGGTGTTCGCCACAGAGTGAATCGCTTCTTGTTTCTCTATAATATCGAGTGGTCAAATCATTATTCCGACTGTTGAGTCATATTCCAGCTGCCGAGTTGCTTTTTCCTCGTTCCCGTCCGACACATCGACCCCAACCTTTGTCCCACCTCAGTGCTGAACAATGGCTGAGGAACAGAAGCCCACCACTAATGTGGAGGCCGAGAAGGATGTTCAGAATGTCCTGGCTGAGCTGAAGGGAGATGCTGGTGCAGAGGAGAAGGCTGCCAAGGAAGACCCCGGTGCAGAGAAGGCTGCTAAGGAAGATGCGGAGGAGGCGCGCATTGTCGCTGAAGCCGCCAAGCTGGGGCAGAAGTCCGAGCAGTCAGAGGAGAAATCTGAACAGCAACGCGAGTCGAGGGGCTACCAGCGCGGCGGCCGTTTCCGCAACAATGCCAAGTTTGACCCCTCCTCGCAGAAGGAGACCGATGACCCCGTCGAGATCCGCAAGCAGGTATGCACTCAGGATGATTGTGCGTGATACGAGACAAACTCGCTAATGCCCTCGAACTAGGTCGAGTTCTACTTCTCCGATTCCAATCTCCCCATGGACAAGTTTTTGCTTTCTCAGGTTGGCGGCAGCGCAAACAAGGCCGTGCCTCTTAGCGTCGTGCACTCCTTCAAGCGCATGCGCCGCTTCCAGCCTTTCAGCGCGATTGTCGAGGCCCTCAAGACCTCCGAGACTCTGGACCTGGCTGAGAACGACACCGCCGTGAAGCGCAAGGTTCCTCTGCCTGACTCGGTCTCCGACGAGCACAGCAGCGATGCCATCAAGGTTTTTGAGGACAAGGCCATGGCCCGCAGCATCTACGGCAAGGGCTTCGGCGCGGAGGGCCCCAGCACCCAATTCGAGATTGAAGAGTTCTTTGCCCCCTATGGGCCAATCAACGCCATTCGCCTTCGCCGCTTCCCAGACAAGACCTTCAAGGGCAGCGTTTTTGTCGAGTTCGGCTCCGAGGACAAGCAGAAGGAGTTCCTTGCCCTCGAGAAGAAGCCTCAGTGGAAGGGCGAGGACTTGCTCATCAAGAGCAAGAAGGAGTACTGTGACGAGAAGGTCGAGGAGATCAAGGCTGGAAAGGTGAAGCCTAGCACCAGCCGGGGCCGTGGAGGTGGCCGTGGCCGTGGTCGTGGCCGCGGTGGCGGCCGCGGTGGTCGCAACGACCGCGACTGGCGTGAGCGCCGCGCCGAAGATCAGAAGAACGGGTTCAAAGACAACCGTGAGACTCAGAAGGACTCCCGGTACGTACTATCCAATGCCTTTCCTGAAATATGTCACTAACGATGGTTGTTCCTAGGGGTGTTCCCGTCATTGCCAGCACAGCGGACGACAAGTCCGCCGGCCAGAAGCGGACCCGGGATGACGAGGCCAACGGTGATCACCCGGCCAAGAAGGTCGACGCGAAGGAGTAAATCATAACCTATATGATCATTCTTTTGTTTGCTCTCATTTTCTTATCGGGGCCTTTGGGGCGGGATACAAAAGTGTTTTGGCTCGCTTACCCGTTCGAGCATGGTACATAGGGAGATTCCTTATCGGCGTTTATTCCTCGGTTAATGAAGATCTAGATGGGTTCTTTGTCTTCTCTGTTCTCGTAGCTTGTGCATCCAATGTGCTCCATGCCGTTCCTACACGATCGTCCAGAATGAGGCTGTTGAGCAATACCGGCAACTGCGGACTCTATCTGTCATAATACAATCCAGCAATATCACCCGATTTTAAGAAAGTGTATATCAATCCGAGCAATTGCTTCAACGGCTCGATCGCGAGTCGTAATCAGAACGCCAGGTCGTAGGCCAAGGTGTCTTCACACAACTCCTCTCTCATCTTATGAACTCTGTTCGAAATTGTCAGCGATTCATATAATTCGCAAACATCATCCCGCACTTCCAGGGAAGACAGCAAGACATACTCCATGTGTGCCGGATGTACCGCGTAGGTCGCCACATGGTCCGGGGTCTCCAGGACGGCCACCAGTCCCATGTCAAATCCTTGGGCACGAGGGATCGAGATTGGCAATGGCTGGCCAGTTTGCATCGACACGAGTCCTGGTTTTTCGGCATGTGTTAGCCTGGAACCCGGATCGGAGACATCTGCCGCGTTTGCGGGGACCTTCTCCGCGAGAAAGACTGACCTGGAATCTTGCCAACCATCCCCTTGCACATCTGAGACCAGGTCTGCAGTTGTGTCTGGGTCACACCTTGCTTGAGGCGAAACAGAACTGTTGTGCTGGTCAGAGCTGTCTTGGGAGTTCTGATGACGATATTCTCCCCGCATTCTCCGGGGCAGCGAAATGGGGTGCGCGGAGAGGCGGATTAGTTAAGAGCTCACCAATGTGGTAGACAGGCATGTTGAGTATAATCGACGGGGAACACTCTGTGGAAATCACACCAGAGAGATGGTTGTCGGGTTCTTTGGATATAGGGAAAGGGACGCTTATCGTGCCGAGTCTGCGGGGGATCGGGGATTCTCCGATGCTTGTGGACCGGAGATCTGCATCGGATTTGGGACGTGGGGACGTTGTCTGATCTATAACGCTATCAGCAAAGGCAGTGCAGCAGGCATGAAGGGCCTTCAACTTTCGAAATATCTGGGAGTGATGAGTAGAGAGGTCATGCTGGCCGGGCAGCAAAAACCTCGATCGCTCCTTCCCTTTGCAGCGCCCTCCGACTTCCCACTCTTCCCATTCTATTCTCATTCACCCTCCAGCCAAATTCCCTTCTCGGGCCCTGTTTCTCGTGCGAAGTCACTCATGAAAACCGTCCAGTTGAACATCCACCCACCCACTCGTTATTTACGTTGACCGGAAGCTTAGATCTTCCAAGATGTCCCAAAAAGAAGCGAAGGTGTCTGGTGGGTCGACTCGTCCAATGGATCAGTCAGATGGTCAGATCCTCAGAGATGGTGGCTTCAGAAGTCGAAAAGCACTTATGGACTCTTATGGCTTGAGATTCCAAAACCACGATGACGTCGAGGAAATGCATCAAACAATCGACAAATTCCGCAACATCTCGCAGCAACAATGGGGTAGTGTTCACGAAAAAGATCCGAAACCATCCGGTGATGCTAGCAGCAAGCCCCCTGGCACAGGGCAAGGGCTCAATGGTCAAAGGCATACCGCACCGAAAAGTTCTGGAAGAGAAAGCACGTACGCTCTGATTGACGAGTCCCGCGGGCACCATTATATTCGTTACAATGAACAGATCGAACTGGAACAAGTATACTTCTCGAGTGATACTCGAGGGTATGATTCGCACGGAGAATATGGTGGAGACAGTTATGAGCAGGAATACTTCAGCTGGGATGCCGGAACATACGATGAATATGACCACAGAGATCCTGACTACGACCACGGAGAGCCTGGTTACGACCACAGATAGCCTGACTACGGACACGACAGCCATTCAAATGACGACGACTACGGTTATCCCGATTCGGATGGTTATGATTACGATAGCTATGATTACTAGTTGAGGCTACGGATGATAACTTACAGCAATTCCAATCTCAAGCTGAGTGGGAGCTGCCCAGACTTCATTTGAGCTGTAGAATAAGTCCGGCTAACAGCTGACAGTCAACCAGAGCCTATATGTTGTTCATTCTTTTCTCGGTCATGGGCTTAAATATCGATATACAATATTCCCTTGCTGGTTCTTACCTGTTGACTGCATGTGCAACAGGTAGCGGAATTGTCGAGGTCTTTAGGCCGTGTAATATTATGCAAAATTCTAGGAGATAGCTGCCCCAGTGACTTGAATATTCTATCTTCATGTATTATTGAGTGATTTTTCAAACGAAGAAACATTCAACATTCCAGAATAGTTGTATGTTCATCCCGAGCGGAGATGTGGAGAACGCGGTTTTTTTTATCGTTGCAACTCCGTCACTCGCCTCACGTATTGACTCCTCCCACCTCCCCAACACACCCTCCCCTCTGCCTCATCGCTTGGAACAAGAACTGGAGTGTCCTTCTCGAACTCCGTTCTTTAAACTGGTGTTCCTTTCCGTCAGCATGTTCAAGAAGAAGCCGACAGTTGGTGAACCCCTCCCCCGCACTGCCCCTCCTTTGAGAGCTATCGCGCTTTGGAATGCTGGACACGATCTTGACTTGGAGATCAAACGCGCCCATACTGACAGCTACGCAGATCAAGAATCTGGCCCCTCTGCGGTCTTCCGACCGAAGGAAGATCGCAGACCAGATAATCAGCGACTACCAGGTCTCCATTCCCTCGAACCCTGCCGAAACAAATGCCGACGCCGCACCAAGCACAGCATCTACCCCCTCGCCAAACCTCACATCGATTCGAAATGCACTTCTCCCGGATAGTTCTCTGACCGCACGTTTCACCACCACAGCCGGCCCCGATCTACGGGAGGTTCAGGGCATTGTTTACGTTGGTGCACACCCTGGGGAAGAAGAGCGGGTATTGTGGTTCAAAGTGGAACATGGCCCTGGCGCGGATAAGAAGCGCGTTTATCCTACAGTCTACACGCTATGGCATAATCCCAACTTGGTCCCTTTACTGCACACTCCAGAGCTGGTGATGCGGAAGCTCCATGGCGGAGCGGACCTGATGACTCCTGGTCTTGCGAACGACCCACCATTCCCCGAACGGGCAGTCAAGGATTCTGTGGTTGCTGTGGCCAGCCTTGATAGGGAAACTGTTCCACTCTTTGTGGGGATCTGTGAGATCGACATTTCCAAGCTGGGTGAGGTTCAAGGGACAAAGGGGCATGCTGTCCGAGGCCTTCATTGGGAAGGCGACGAACTTTGGGCTTGGAGCTCATCATCGCGGCCTGGTCGGCCGGCCCCCGAGTATCTCGAGGGATGGGACGACGAGGAGACCGAGGAAATTGAGGAGGCTGTCGGCGAATTGACATTGGAAGGCAAAGAAGACGTCGATGTCACTCCAGCAGAGGAACCGGGTGCCGTAGAGGAGCCTGTGGAGGAGGAGAAAGAGCCTACGACCAAAGGTATGAACTTCATTGATCTAGAATCATGTCAAATACTGACAAGATACAAGAAATTGACGATGCTTTCGTCAATGCCTTTGTTTACGCGCTCTACAAGCTTAAACAGGATAATCCATCAGCCCCCAATCATAATTTGACCCTACCAGTTTCGCCGTCAATTTTGATCGCGAATCTCGTCACTCCATATCTTCCCATTTCTTCGGCACAACAATCACAGTTTTACAACATCAAAAAGACCAGCTGGAAGAACGTCAAGAAATTTATCAAGCATCTTGACAAAATGCAGCTGGTCAAGTCCAAAGACCGAAGCGGCCAGGAGACATACATTTGGGATGTCGACTTTGACGATTACCGTGTGGAACGATTTGTGCCTTACAAGCTTCCATCCAAGAGCGCGCTGGAAAGCACGAGCAAAACAGCTGCATCAGACGGCAAGAAGCCTGCCGCAACTGGCGGTGCCGATCCATCCGTGGGACAGGTCCTCACTGTCCAGAGTCTGTATCGGCCAACGGGCAAGCTGACGCCGGATATCTTCCCCGCTCTCTCTGCCAGCAACCCCAAAAACTATTACAAATATTCCGACGTGTCCAGCCATCTAGACCAGTTTCTTCAGGCACAGGACCCGCCTGTGATCTCACAGGAGAATCGTCGCATCATTAAAATCAACCCGTACCTCGCAAACCACATCTTTACCTCTGGCTCCTCTGAGGATCAAGGCACTCTGAAGCGAGGCATGGTTACTCGTGACGGTCTGCTGAAGCGTCTCGTGGAGGATATCTCGTTCTTGCAGCCGCACTATGCCATCCTGAAACCAGGTCAGACCCTCGCAGATGTCAAGCCAAAATCAGGCGCGACGCCAAAAGCTCTTGTTACCCTCGAGAAGCGAACCGGCTCCAAGACTGTGACCAAGGTCACCAACCTGGAGATCTTTGGCATTATTCCGAGCCTCTTGGCGGAGGAGCTGCAAAAGAAATGTGCAAGCAGTACCAGTGTCACCCAGGCCACCGGGGCCCCCAAAGGTGTTATGGAAGTATTGGTGCAAGGGGATCAGCGCAAGGTTGTGGACACGGCTCTGGTGCGCCGCGGTCTGCGGAGCCAATGGATTGACGTGGTTGACAAGACCAAGAAGAAGAAATAGATACCTTGGGTTCTTGTACGGGCGGGTTCTTGTACGGGCATACATGGGCTTAGCCACGAGTGGAATTGATGAATGAATGTCTTTCTGAACTTGGGATAAATACCACACGCCTGGTTGGGCATTGGTCCACGCACAATATTACACCGTGTTAGAACGAACTTTGCTCCAAAACCATGCTAGCGGTAATATCTATGCCCTTGCATCCTATCTAATCACGACAAGCAGCTTATACCCAACTGCCTTAAGCAACGATCTCTGCTCCCCTTCTTTGACCTTTCTACTGCGTTCACTTACTCCTTTACAATATGGCTTCTGTGTTTCAAAGAAAGCAATTATGTCAGGTAGGAAAGGGGTCTAGGCAGTTAATAGAACACTGGACCAAGCTCACCTTGTCAGGCCGTTTATCTAGATGGCCAGCCCATCATTGCGGCACAAGTCGAGCAGTTGGACCCACGTCGCTCAGTATATCGTTTCGGACTTGAACCCAGGTTCATTTCGCCACACTATCCCACCAACTGTCACCACAGTCATTGTGAAGCAACAGAAAGGAGAATGGGGGAAAGAGTTCTGGAATGAAAAAAACGCATATGACAGATTGAAAGAGCTTCAAGGGACAATAGTCCCAAACCTTTTTGGTCAAGGGTTTTTCGATGGGCTCCCGGCACTTATTTTTTCAGAAGTAGTCGGGACTACGCTATTTAACGTCGCTTGCAGCAACAAGTGCAAAATCGAAGAAGAGAGGTTGAAAGCTTCTATTGAGCAAGTTTCCAATGCCTTCTCTGAATACGGAGTCATGTACTGCGACCAGAAATTGGATAATTTCTTGCTTCTGCGACAATGGAGGATGCGAAAATAGCAAGGTGATAGTTGTTGATCTGGAGCAAGTCCAGTTTCCTGGCGAGTTTCGCCCATGGCAATACCTCGTTGACAAGGGCGGGGCATATTCTCTGGTAAGAGACATCAGAGACATTCGAGTCCCAGATCGCGAATCATCTCCTGTCAGATTCTGGATGAGCGACAACGACCAGGAGAATTCCTTAAAAAGCGGGCCAAGTTGATTCTCTTCGTGGAATGATGGAGAGAACATCAGAACGCCAAGTTAGACTGCGACTTGAGTAGAAGGCTAGCAAATCATATAGGCCAGGGATAATGGTGATGGGAAATTAAAGTACAATCTTGTTTGAATAATTATACTTGGTTAGATTTGGATATACAATACATTACCCAGAAGAAATTCTACTTTACAATACGTGGGTTCAAGTTCAAGCAGTCTAGATATCCCATTCATGAAGTGAAGTATAAAAAGAGACCCGGAGAGCCCAAGACTCAAGACCCCTGTATATACAGCGGGGCAAGAAGAAAGTAGAAAGAAAGAAAGAAAAATGCAACACTTGTCGTTGTCACATTTGCACAACTCAAACCAACCCCAAGAAGACAGGATACCGGATCCAAGCCAAGGAAAGAAGAAGAAGAAGAAGAAGAAGAAGAAGAAGAAGCAAATTGGTCATAATGGCCAGACATTGCAGACTTGCCAATCATGTCTGGTTGTGGGGCAGAACGCTTTTAGTTGCTACCGAGATCGCGCGCGTGCTTCTTGTCAGCGACGAGCCAGCGCATCGT
Source organism: Penicillium hispanicum (assembly GCF_028827665.1). Lineage (NCBI taxonomy): Eukaryota > Fungi > Ascomycota > Eurotiomycetes > Eurotiales > Aspergillaceae > Penicillium > Penicillium hispanicum. The sequence continues at coordinate 2,036,069 of NW_026623198.1, read as the reverse complement.
CTGACGGAGCATGTCGAGGAACTGCTCGGCGCTCAAGGAACTGAGATAGGAGGACCAGTCCTTGGAGTTGTAGGAGGAGTCCGGTCCTGGGGTGGAGCTGGCAGTGGTTGCAGAGCTGGACGTAGAGCCGGAACTCGAGTCGGATCCAGAGCTAATGTCGGATCCACTGGTTGCAGCGCGAGAGGTGGCGCTGGGAATTGACTGGCCTGTCACGATGGAGGTGACAGTCACTACGTCGGGGTCGATGCTGGGGGTCTGGACAGCAGGCTTGTCAGTAACGGTAACCTGTTCAGTAACCTGCGAAGTTGCGGTGTCGGTGACGGTGGAAGCGACGTTCGGTGGCTGCATAGGGCCGCCAGGTTGGGAGAACTTGGGAGTGGGAGCGGAGGAAGAGGAACTCGGGCGACGACCGAAAGGGGGACGAGTGCCCCGGGTGGAGTTGAAGGAGTGCGGCAAGGCGGAGGGTGTGCGAACTGGGGAAGCACTGACAGGAGAAGCGGTAGTAGAAGACAGGGCCTCAATGGAAGCAGAGCCCTGGGAGGTGGCCGCGGAGGTAGTGGTGGCGGTAGCAGTGGCAGAGGTTGCCACTGGGGAAGTGGCAGTTGAGTCAGAGGCAGCTCCAGTGTACAGGGCCGGGCCAGGGATGTCGTAGGTGCTCAGGGACTGGTAAATGTTGATCAGGATGCCGGGGTCGGTGTCCTTATACAGCGAGGTACCCAGTGTACCAGTGGGAGAGTCACTACCGCCACCAGTGACCTCCAGATTCAGACACTGAGGGTAGTTCTGGGCGCCGTTCGTTTCCTCGGCCGAGTGCAGGGCGATGATTTCGTGACGGAGGACGTAGTTACCCGCCTCGATGCTACTAGGAATGGTGACAGTGCGACTGTTGTTGTTGGAGATGAGCTGGTCGGTGGCCCAGGTACCGGGCTCATCGTTGTCACTGATAAGACCGCCCTCGTCGATCTTGAAGAACTCCAGAGTGGTCTTGTCGACAGAGGAACAGTTGCCGTTACATTTAGCCAAGTAGGTAAGGACAGGGCCGTGATGGCTTGAGGGCCAGGTAGTCCACTGCAGCTCAACGCTGCCGCCGGCCTTCACGGGAGCAGACAGAGCACCTGGCTTGCCATCCTTGTGGCAAATGATGTTGGCGTTCGAGTACTCAGAGCCGTCGATATATCCCAGGTCGGTCTCATCCTCTGACCAGCCAATGGTCTCCGGGGGATCACTCTCGTAGGGATACTGGTTGACCAAGTAGCCGCCGTAGTAGGTACCATCAACAACGGCACCAGACACGTATCCGTGGCCAGCGACAAGGGCGGCCGAGCCGAGGAGAATTCCAGCAAGCTTGGACACAGACATTGTTTTGTCGTTGCGCTGAAAAGAACGCACAGCGTTGGTTGGATCGACGAAAGAACGTAGTTGAGAAGAATGAATGAAAATGGGGACTTCAAGTCAACCCGAAAGAGAATGGAAGGCACTAGACCCTGAAAAAGAATGGAAGGGAAGACTGGTGGTGAACAGAGTCAAAGGTCAACCCGAAGTCATGATGCTGAGCTTTATATGTCTGGCTCGTCGGCCACTGCAGCCGGTATCGTACCTCATTTCGGATTTAGGATCAAGGCAGCCACATCAGAACATCCACTTCCATGACAGATTTTTTGTGGGTGAACACCTACGTCTGCCACTCCCGCTCATTGTTACGGTCTCACTGGGCCAGCCATGGGTGGAGAATCTCGGGTGACCGAAAGAACAGCGCTCCGAGGTGAGAGATAGATGAGGGGCCTTGTCTCCAAACTGCCGAGGGTTTTGTGAAGAAGAGAATTAATTAAGCTATATCCGCCGAGTTGGGGTCGTCTGGGCTCGCTCAAACCACTAAGCGGTACCTGGCGAGCATGGGCGGCTGTCTGCGACCATTCAGGTTTCATCCCTGCGGTCAACTCCCCTCAATTGGCAGTTGGTCCCTGCAGCCAACGTGATGATATTGTCAGTGGCACGTCTGTCTTAGTAGGTCGTGCGTCCAAGCTCCTGCGTCTGGGATGATTTCGCACTTGATGGGCAGCTGGCCCCTGCAGAATGGCGGCCTCACCATATGGCGAAGGATAGTCTAGACTGATGGATTCAGACCCATTTCATGCCCTGCACATAGTGTAGCTCGTGGTGTTTGCATTTCCTCAGGAATAGCGAGACACAGTCGCCCGTTAGTGAGCTGTCAGAATGATTCAGGTTAATTTGAATGGCGCTAAATGGGTGCGACGGCCTTCGCAGAAAGTGCCACCCACGAGGGATGAACTCGAGCTCTCCGGGTCGTGTCCTCGTTCATGATCATCGTCCCCTCTCGGCGCCGTATAATCTGATCCGAGCCAGTATTGAGTTCATCGGGTGTGGCGAGGAGAAGCTCGAGGGGTGCCACTTGGAGTATTCGGTCAGTCCCTTGGGGGATTGAATGTTCGACGGGAGTCTGCAGCGCGTCTCCGGAGAATTATTGTGAAACACCCGGTGGGCTCGGCACGCCCAGAGCGGAGCCTAGTACTCCCCGCGGGCAGTGTCATTTACAGCCTCTCGCTGTAGGAATCCTTCATTAGATAGTCGCCGGCTATACTCGAGACACTTCTTTTGGCGCCTGCAACCCTCGGCATGGTCCAGCCTTCCACTTCTAGCAGTTACGTCGCAGCTCTGTTTACCTAGACTATGAGTAGTCTTTGTGAGTCTCACTATAATATTCCTCGCGTTGATACCGTCCGCCCGCCAATATTTCTGCTGCAAGCCTCATGTCTTTACCTGCGCGCCTTATGTTCAGAGACCTCGCACCTATATTCGGGGAATTCGTGAGATTGAGCACGTCGAGTGGCTCATTCCACCCTTCTTGTACATGTACTGACCTCGGCAGTGGGCAAATCAGGGTGTTCACAGGGAGTTTATCAAGTGCCATGGTCTGTTATCAGACACCCAGAGTTGGACATATGGTTTGGTTTGATTTGATTCGATTGAAGGAAAGAATTACAACTATTCTCTCGGGTAGTAACATAGAGCGCAGTGCAGGTTGCGGTTCAAGCGGAGGAAACCGGCCGCATTGTCTGGATCTGGCCCAGCTCAGCTATGCACGCCCCGTTGCGGAATAGATAGCCGATCAAAGGGGTTCCAACGTTGGTGGTGACTCCATTGTTGGGCGCAGCGGTGTCCGCCAGATATCCCGGCGAAGAGGATGATTGGGTATTTCGCTGATCATGTAACTCCCGTCTCTGGCTAGCAGGAAATGATGTTAAATACCTAACATCATACCTCAAGCAGAGCTGAGCAGGGGTAGGCGGTAAGGTCCTTGGAGGCAAAGTTTCGAAATCACCTGAACGAGGCTGTCTCGAATCGGACATTAATATTGTGGAGGCTGGACCGCCGCGGACATTATCTATGAAGGGAGTACGTCACTGCCGGGAATGGAGGCGCATTTGCGGGGATTTCCAACCGGGCAAATGGACATCGGAAGATTCCATGTCTGCGGAAATTCCTTGGCAGCTCAAGAAATGGATGCTAAACGTCAATGATACGGCTGAAAGGAATTCCAGCCACGTATCGGCCTGCGCTAACTCACGTACACGAAAGAGGCTGCATTGATGGTCGAGATAAACCAGTGGACTATCGTCGCTTGGTGACAATCGGGCCTTGCACGATAGTGGGACAGCGGCGATGGCGTAACACCATTAGCTTCTCGAACAGAGCATGATAGCCGGGCTCGTGTCCGTATCTGGCCCGAGTATTTGGGGCTGCAGGCTCGAGCCAATCACCCGTAGAGTGGTCTGCACCAGAGGGCGCGAGGGGCACTGAGCAATGTTGAGGCGGATTAGTGTCAGCCGGTCATGAGTGAGAGCCAACGCGAAGCCATGCCGGGGTTGCACAGGTACGTGTCGACCAGGGGCCCAATCCGGACCATCAGGATTGCACGATGCACGTAACTCCCGCAAGCGGGCGCTGGGGAGCTTGGGAGAAGGACGGAAAGCGAGAAAGGGTGGAAGCCGAGCGAATCAGACCGCCAGTGTTGAATTGGTCACCGCCGGTGGTGCCTGAGGTGTCGACATACACCGAACCGTCCGCACGACCACTGTTGAACAGGGAAATCATCGTTCGTGGATCATGAATATCGTTGAGCCTATATGCTCCCGTCAAGACGAGGTAAAGGACTTTGGTGCCATTGAAAAGTGGAATCCCACAACATCAACAGGCGCGCCCTGCCCGTTCCGCCGCGCTGGTTCTGCCGGTCTGGATCGGCGCTCACACTTTTCCCGCTCTCCTTTCTCGACTCCACCAGGCATTCACTTTCCCTTACCCCAGCGCATTCAACCGTTTGTGCGGGATTGGCATTTGCATATTCATCACTTTGTTCCAGGCGCCATGGTCTCGGGAGACCGGTCCTGGTACACCGCGTGAGACTCTTGCTCTGATTACTTTCAATCCACAAGTTCCCATCGTCCGTTCCCCCAGGACACCGCCCCCCAACCATCCACACGCGACAGTCGAAACGGTCAGGTCGAGAACGCTGCGTTGCAGGCTGGTCGGATTGGACTCTCACACCTCTGAATCAACCGACGCAGGTGACCTCGAAGTATGGGACCGACGGAAGAGCCGTCCTCATCCACACTCCCTGCCCTGGACCCTATCATCATGGACGACGAAATCGACTCCGCCTTCCGCGACGCCAACATGGATTTTCTCGACCCCGCCAAACTAGAGATGCCCTCGGAGTCCGCTGGAGGAGACTTTGATGACCTGTTTGCCCGAGTGCCGAACTCGCGCTCGAATGCCGCCCCGGACTCGAAGCCATATCAGGATCAACACCCCCTAAGGCAACCACCGGTCCTAGCTGCTGAATCGCCAGCAGAATCGCCCGACGCCTCGAGTCGCAGCTCTTCCTCTGAATCCCCAAGAAATTACCTCCGGCAGGCCTCCATCGCCTCCACCAACTCCGCTACTCATAGTGAGAACCCGCTCGCTTCTGCCGGCTTCCCAACGGAGGACTGGATGCGTCCTGAATTGTCATCGGTTAAGGAGGAATCGCCTTTCACAATCGACCCGTCATATTCGGTAAATGGCGGCTTCTCTATGGACCCGGATCTGGAATCTAGTAACAAGGCCATGGATGCGGCATTTGACTTCGAGAGCGCAGCGAGCAGTCCCAGTCCATTGAAGACCGAAAAGATGCCGCAGCCTAACTCTCAGAAAGGGTCCAAGTCGCAGCTCTGGAGCCCTTCCACCGCGTCAGCCGTGCCGGCGTCGAACGAGGCCACCGCTGCGTCCTCGGTGAGTCATCTCAACACTCGGTGCGATTCGATGTGAATATACTAATCTCTCCCGCAGGTCCCCGGTCCCGGGTCTCCGTTCTTTGCATTTGGCTTAAAGGAGCAATCTCCGTTCTCCGGTGTATTCCGCGGTGACACAGAAAGGCTGTCTGCTCCTCAATGGGGTGGGCAGTCTCCATCGTCGCTCCTGGAGGAAAGTTTTGGAGGCATTAACATGAACGGGCAGTCTCCATTGAATGCAGCCATGTCGCCAAACGTGAATTTTGGCTCCCCTACCTCGTTTCCATTCCCCGTCACTTTTGCATCCTCCCCGGCGCAGCCTCAAGTGGACTCTCCGAACTCAGCCCAGCCCGTTCTCACGGTTCATCCGACATCCCTCAAGTCGCGTGTTGAAACGCAGATTCCGATCAGATTGACGCTCTCTCCGCTGCCGGCCGGCGTGAAAAAGCTACGCCTTCCGTCTCACACCATCTCCAAACTCAAATTCCTCGCTCCTCCTTCCACTGAACAATCTCCCGACACTCTGCACCTTTACACGAGCCTGGTATGCACGAGCGCAATGCAAGATCGAGAAAAGCTGAAACGTGCTCTTGCTCGAACTAGAGGCGAGAGATACCAATCGAGCACCAATGTGGAGGAGGAGCGGCCCTTGGATGGCGGCGATGTGAAGATATGCGGCGGTTGTATACAGCGCGAGCGCAAGCGAGCTTCTCGGAAGAAACAACGAAAACCCGAGGAAGACGAACTATTCCAGAAGGACGAGGAGAAGAGAGTCGTCGTTTTTAACACGAGCGAAATCAAGGAATGGACCGAACCACCCAAAAATGCCACAAGTGGTTACAATGAGATGCCACCTGCTCCCCCGGGATCTATGCAGGTGGAGCTTCCAATGCGAATCGCATGCTATTGTCGGCACCAGAACGAAAAACTTGGATTTCAGGTTATCTTCACTGTGAAAGATCATTTGGACAATGTGGTCGCCCAAGCGATTACGAATTCAATTATGATCACCGACGATCACAAGACCCAAGCTCCATCAGCGCCTCCGCCAGCAGGCCCCTCGCCTTCTCTGCCAGATGGAACCCAACTTCCTGGTGTCGGTGTCTTCTCGTCTGGGTCGAATGCTGATAATCCCAAAGGTGCAAACGGCGCATTTGCATCGCCCCAGTCGCCGACTGATCTGCAGGGTCTTCAACAAAGGTTCAACTCACAGTATCAGCTCACACCGAGCTCATTTGGTACAACAAATGGTGGGTCTTCGAGTTCCCAGAACCCTCGAAACCTATCTCGGCAAGCATCACCTGCAGATTTCCCTGGCCCGCAATCTAAGCGGCGGAAGCATAGCAGCTCTGGAAGACTGCCCACTGAGCTGACCATGACTCGCTTGGAAATGCCTCAATCATCATCTTCAGCCATGAGCAACGCTGCACATATCGCGACTGCCCGTGGATTTGCTTCGCCAACGGAACGGCCGTTTGTGACACCATCTTCAATGTCTGGGCAGTATGGGAATGGGCCACCAACTCCGAACCAAAGCAGCGATAACAATCCGTTCTTCAATCCCACCCCCGCTCAACGTCAAAGTTTGGATAGCCTGGCTCAGCAACCTTTGGTTTCTGCACCGAACTCGGCGCACCCCAGTCGCCCTGGAACACCCGGTGCTTCAGGTCGCAACAACTTCCAGGACCAAAACCTTGCACTTGCGCTTGGGGCCACTTCCGCGAGCCCAATTTGGCCTCCCCTGGCTACTACACCCAATCGTCTACCTTCTGTCATCCATAAGTTGGTACCCGCCGAGGGCTCGATTACTGGGGGTACTGAAGTCACACTCCTGGGCAGTGGCTTCTATCCCGGCATGGAAGTTGTGTTTGGTGATACCCTAGCTACCACGACTACATTCTGGGGAGACAAATGCTTGAACTGCCTGACACCGCCGGCCCTCCAACCCGGCTTGGTATCCGTCGTTTTCAAGCACGAGCATCCAACGTTTGGTCAAGTGCAGCAGATCCAGCCCTTGATGCCCAAACAGCAGCTATTCTTCCGATACGTTGATGATCGTGAGCTTCAAATGTATCGTCTGGCGCTCAACATTCTTGGACAGAAGCTGGGCAGCCAAGCAGATGCATTCCAAACGGCTCAGCAAATCATGGGAAGCGACCCGAATGCGATCTTCAATATGCAGAAGGACATGCAAAGCGGTTCCTCTAGCGGTCACCAGCGCCAGGTGCCAGGGCTGGAGTCGCAGGGTAAGCTTGGCGATCTGGACTCCAAGATGCTGACTTACCTCGAGTTCATCGACTTGGATGACAGCCCACGGCCTCCGCGCTACAGTTCTCGCAGCACAACCGGCCAGACTCTTCTCCACTTTGCATCTTCTCTGGGACTCACCCGGTTTGTCGCCGGTCTTCTAGCTCGTAGTGCGAACCCTGACGTTCAGGACAACACGGGCAGCGCCCCGATGCATCTAGCTGCTCTGCATGGCCATGCCCACATTGTTCACCGACTCCGACTGGCAGGTGCTAACGCCAACGCCCGCAGTGTGCGAGGCTTCACCCCCGCGGATATGGCAACTACGCTTCCTGCACACCAGGCGGCTCTGCTTCCTTCTCGGCACTACCGGTCTCGCAGCGTTGGGTCTCTCAATTCGCGCCGCAGACACAGTAGCTCTGCGTCTCTCAGTTCCCTCTGGGAAGCCTCTTCGGCTTCTGGCTCTTTGGGACATGCGGTTGACGATTCTGACGACATTGAAGATACCGATGACGTGGACAGTGATGAGGCCGATGCCAATCCATTGTACTTAAGTGCATCGCGACGCTCTAGTGTGCATCAAGATGTGATTGCACCCGTTGTGGATGCCAGCGAACAGCCTGCTGAAGTCGGAGATACTCGTGGTTTCTCCCCACCGGCGGCCATCGTTGCATGGCGAAATCAGCTGGCTGCTCAGATCAATCACTTCCAGCAAAGCGTCGCCAATGCCTTCCCTACCATTCCGGCACTGCCCCCCATGCCTGCTCTACCAGACTACCAAGCAAACCAAATGATGCGCCGCATTACCAACCTTGTGCCTCACCGACCTGCCGCTCGGGACGGATGGTGGGATCTTCTGACGGGCAACACTGCCGCAACTCACAATCAGCCTCCTTCCTATGACGAACTGTATCCTCACCAACAGATTGGCGAGGACGGAGACATGGAGATGAAGAAAACTGCTCTCTTGCAAGCAGCCACCGAGGCCGCTTTGGATCAACACTTTGAGGCCCAGAGCAGTGCTGCGTCGGCCTCGACATCGGTAGCCCCCGCCGCGCCCACTGCCACCGCCGCCGAGCGTATCCAATCCGATAAGGATGACCTCAAAGACATCACCATTGGGCGGAAGGTAATTTCGCGTGAGCAGCAAAAGCACCTCCGAGAGCACCAGGCGCGCCGGATGAAGGGGCTTGGTAGCGATCGGAATCTCTACTTCATTTGGGTAAGTCCCGGTCTGCCATCTCATTTAGACTCGTGCTAACCGCCGGCCTTTTAGATTCCTCTTCTGCTTCTGGTTATTTGCGCCTGGGTTCGGAACTACGTACCCGGGATCTGGCGAGGCGTCACGGACAGCTTGGATTTTGTGAAGACTCGCTATACACAGCGGGCTGTGGAAATGGGCATTTAGGTAATTTTCTTCTGTGTTCTGCTTCGTTACCATCTTCGGGTCCGGTGTTTTTGTATGAGCGAGTTGACTCTTCCCACCCTTTCATCAGCCCCTTGCTTTCTTTGGTCTGCGTATAATGACAGGATACGATTATACATATTTTCGCTTGTTCAAGCCGGAGCACCGTCTCTGCATTTATGTACAAAGGTAGAAATTAGATGCTGCTATTCAGTTTTGTGTGACACTTGGCTGAGACCGGTTGAGCCCTAATGCTCACTGTAATTCTTCCCGTCAATAGAGCGTTCTCTAAAGATGCGAGACTTGATGGCTCTCATCCCCGGGGCCGTGGGAAATATCGATCTCGAGTCTTTCTGGAAAAGCACCAAGGTCTTGGAGACGCCCAGCGATACGTGGAGAGGATGCGAAAGGTCGGGCGACTTGCCGTTGCACTGTTGGCCGCGGGCATGTCGTCCTCGTCCACCAGCATCTGGACACAGATGCCAGTCAGTTGGACCAACTGGTGCAATTGAATGCCCGATCTGGTAAGTGTCTGTTCGCGGAAGCACAGAATCGAAGCGAATCAAATGTCTTCAGAGTATGCTGGCCGTTGCTCCCTGGGTCGATGCAAAGTGATCTCTGCCAGTCTGAAGACGAAAACTTGGCTTCACACTCGGACTTGACTTCTTGTCTGGCCTTCCGCCCTCCAGTTGGACACAGCCGATACTTCGGGTCGATCAGCCGAAGTTTCGGCTTGTCGGTTGGGCCACGCAATGCGGAGAGGTGTGATTTGGCGCTAAGATTTCGTGATCGCATTCCGTTTTGCGTCAGCTTCGCGACAATCCCCACGAGACCAAATGGACGGGCGTTGATCGAGATTTCCTTTCGGATTCAATACTATAGATCAATTCATACACAGCTCCATGCTGCGTCGACTGGACCGGCCTAGCTATGATCTTTGCAGAGGCAGATAGAGTCCGGGTTTCAAGGTGATAGCTCCATGCGAACTCTGTGACGCTTCACGATCTCCGCAAAGTGTCACTCTGGATGCTCGGCTATCCCCGCAGTTTCAGTTGCACTGCTGATAAGATGTTGGACGAAGGCGCAAATACTGCCGGCAATGGCGTGATCCGTTGCTGTCCATAGACACCAAGTATATAAAACGTGCCCCGACACACTGAGATCGCTCCAATCGCCAATCTCTCTGTTCTCCATACTTTGCGATAGTTTCCAGCACTCGTAGTGGACTATCACCATGGCCCCTCTAAGTCTCGGCTCGCCGCTGCCTGTGCGCTCAGCACCCAGCAAAGAAGAGGATACTGATCAAGTACAATATCCGGCACCCTTGAAACTCAGCGGCGCCTTGGATCAATTCGAATTCGAAGAAACAACCCCTGCCATTGGCCGTGAATTCCCCAGTGTGAACATTGTCGACGACCTATTAAATGCCCCTAACTCAGACGAGTTGGTGCGAGACCTTGCTATCACGAGTAAGATCCGCTGCTCTTTTCCCGAGCATTCGGGTTATCACAAGTCCAACGCTGACGGTGTCCATCTGTAGTCTCCCAACGAGGGGTGGTCTTCTTCCGTGCCCAGGATAACCTCACCGATAGCTTGCAGAAGGAGTTGGTGCAACGACTGGGCCAGCTGGCTGGCAAGCCAGCCAGCTCCACGCTGCACATCCATCCGGTCCTCAATAACACGAGCGAGTTTGGTGTCGGCGACGCACAGGTCAGCACTATCAGCTCGCTTGCCCGCAAAAAGATGTTCCGCCACGAGAACCAGCCCAACAAGCGTCGCTACGACTCCGCCCAGTGGCACTCAGATATCCAATTCGAGCCCGCCCCGGCCGACTATACGTCTCTCCGCTTGACGCAGCTCCCCAAGACAGGCGGCGATACCCTCTGGGCCTCGGGCTACGAGGTCTACGACCGCTTCTCAAAGGCGTACCAGAAATTCTTCGATGGCCTGACGGCCACGTATATTGGCGACGGGTTTCTCAAGGCTGCTGAGAACGACCCCGTCAACGTGCGGGTCTACACCGAGCCACGCGGTAGTCCGCTGAATATCGGGCCCGAATTGAAAGCGGTTCATCCCATCGTGCGGACGAACCCGGTTACCGGCTGGAAGAGCATTTTCGCGATTGGGCCGTTCCCCAAGTACATCAATGAGCTCAGCCCGAGTGAATCGGATGAGTTGTTGAAGAAATTCTACTCCACCATTCTTGAGAACCACGACCTCCAGGTGAGGTTAAAATGGAAGAATGCAAATGATATTGGTGAGTCTCGGGAATGAGTTCTGCTAGTAGGATGTGTGGTGTTGCCGACTCGTTGCTAATCAGCTTCGCTAGCTATCTGGGACAATCGCAGTGCTTTCCACACTGCCACCTTCGACTATGAGGGACTGGGGGAGCGATTCGGTCACCGCGCCGTTGGCATCGGCGAGCGGCCGTATCTGGATCCGAACAGCAAGTCGAGAGCCGAGGCGCTGGAAGCTGAAAGTTCTTGATCGATGTGAATGTCGAGGTATAAGCGCTGTGAGCAAAGCAGGCACGCTATCAGCACTGCCAAGAGATACGGCCTCAGCCCTGGGGGCTTTTGGACTGCTTAATAATGGGAGGCTCAAACAGCCAGGAGCTGTGAATATAGTCACACCAAAATACTTCAAGTCCCTGCAGGGTCATTTCTCCACTGCCAGCTCGGGGTCCTTGGTTTGGGGGCGCATATGCATTGTCGAGCCTGCATCACGAATTTCTGCATGCGAAACAGCCCCCGAGTAGCGTTATCGTATCGGCAGGGGCTATCACTGCCTATCGTAGTCTCTTTCTTGAAGATCTTATTCAGCCAAGCCCTGGTGGGGGGCGGTTCTCGCCCCCATGGCGCTTGCCAGCGCACCGTCGTAGCACTGCCATCTGTATCCTTATTTTTGGCATGATACCTAGTGGGATCTCATAAGAGGTGATAATCTGGTCTCTAAAATGAAGAACCGTTAGTGCATATCTTTAGTTATTTTTTTTTTTTTTTTTTTTTTTTTTTTTCGGGGAAATGAAGGGCTTCGCGGCGGAACCAGACTGGTTCCAACGACCGCCATCGTTATATCCTACTGAGGTTTATATCGACCCTGACCGTCAAACGAGGGTTTTGAGCCTTCAACCTGGGTCTGGCGAAGATGAGCTTCGCTGTCAGCTATTTGTGCAGGATCTAGAGACCGACTCACAAGCTGACTACGACGCGCTCTCGTATGTATGGGGCGATTGGTGGCAGAAGGGCGCCATTCGAGCCAACGGCATTGCGGGTTTTCCTGTGACTCTCAATCTCTTCCGGGCTCTTCGCAGACTCAGGGACAAGGAACGGCCTGTTCTGCTGTGGATCGACCAGGTTTCCATTAACCAGCAAGACAAAGACGAGCGCAAGCGTCAAGTCAAGCAAATCGGCCCGATATTTCGCAAGGCCCGTCGAGTGATAACATGGTTTGGGGATGTCGATCAAGACATCTGCTCAGCACGCGGTGATGAGGAGAAACGGGCTCAGCGGGCCTTTAGGAGTGCAATCACCAACAAGTTGACTGACAAGTGGTGGACCAGAGCCTGGGTCATCGAGGAATATGCCCTGGCCCGGGACGATCCCATTCTGATGTTTGGTCCCTTCCAAATACCGTGGAGTCGGGCAGAGTCCCTGGAAACAAAGCGCATGAACAATCCATTGGGCGAATTGACGCAGATGATGCTGCATATGTCAGATTACGAATACTTGAGAAGCGACACGTTCGAACGGAATCTCCACTCTCTCTCGGTTATCCTGAACGAGACCTCCACGCTCAATCCCCTGGACAAGGTGTATTGCATCTTAGCTTCTCTGCCCGAGAAGGAGAGAGCCCAGATCACGCCAGACTACAACCGGTCGGTTTCGGAGGTGTTTGCACATGCCACATACGTATCCATCGCTGCCAGTGGCAGTCTTGGGATTCTCAGCTTGGCATCCAAGTTCCCATCCCCCCAAATGGAGTATCCCGCCACTTGGGCTGTGGATTTCACATTCCCAGACAGAGATCGAGCCGTCCGTTTTGCGGATTGCGCAGAAGGTGGACTGCTTGAAAGGGTCAACAATGCATTGACCAAGCCAATCCGGGGATTGAGAGCATGGCTGTTGCTCAAGATCTTCGACTTTCACAATCATCAGAGGGGTTGGTGCAAGCGACACCCTCATGATATCGCCGAGCCTCTGTACAATTCCTCTGATCCCAGAAGGCTGGCACTTAACCTTGTCGGCCTGGAATTTGATCAAGTTCAATTCGTCACGGGCGTCGACAGATCCGTGGATCTACGAACGAACTTTAGGCCCGGGGCTATTTTTGTTGAAGGAGCCCTCAACTTTTTTGTTCCGACTTCGACAAGTAGCTGGGCATCCTGGCTCGATACGAAGACTTTGAATTCCATGGAGCGCGACCTATGTGCGGCAATCCAAGAGCGAGTGTCCAAGGCCAATCCCTATCAGCTCCTCGGGCCCTCGAAGGGAAAGCATACACAGCCGCTACTTTCCAGGATTCCTAAGGATAAGATAGTCCGCTTCACAATGATCAATGCTCTTTTTAGGGCATGGGATAAAGCCGCTAGACCTCGCAATGCGCGTCCGATATTTGAACCTGCCATTGAGTCGCTACCGGAAATACTGCAGGAGCGCAAAAGATTTCAGCAAGAGCCCGAAGATGAAGAGGGACCATTCGAATTCGTTCGGATCGTGTTGTTCAAGCTGCTTCTGCAAATGAATCCGATAGGGTTCAAGTTCTTCGTCACCCCTGCTGGATTCATCGGACTGGGTCCACCAGACCTTAGACCAAACGACACGATCGTCTTAATGTATGGAAGTCGATTCCCCGTCGCACTTCGACCCGCGAAGAATGGACGTTGGAACTTCGTGGGGTTTGTGTATGTCCGTGGTGTCATGGAGGCTGAGCTTTGGGACTGCTTTTCTGACCTTGAGTTGAGAGAGATGGAATTCGTGTTAGAATAAACGGGGCCACCAAGTAAAGCGAACTTTTAAGATTCAGCAGTGTGATCTTAATCAAATCCGGAATGTGGTTCGACTCGTATTGATCGAGAGAGAGGTTGAGTGAGAATAACCAAACGGGGAGTTGAGGACGCGGAGCGCCAAGATGCGGCCCGTCCATTGCTGGCCTCGACGGCGGTTTCCACCTCTATCAACCCCGCGACTTCACATCATCCCCCCCCCCCCTGCCAAAAAGGCTCCCGGCAGCTTGTGGTGCTTGGATCGGCATGTGCTGAGTGCCATTGGCTATCTCTCGAATTGTGCCCGGGAATCATGGACTCCTCGCACGCGGCTTCAAGCAATGTGACCGGTACGCCCACCGCCGAACCCCATGCTCGAGAGCTCCAGAACTCAGAACTCGCGCTGATTAGCAGGGACACGCAGTCGACTACACCGACCCCTCTGAGCTGTTTTCGTTGGTTCAGCCCGTGATAGAAGCCAAGCTTCCCCTGAAGAACCTTCACTGGAAATCGCCCACCCGTCCCGTGCGATCGATCGAATCGCTTCGCATCGGCTTCGTGCCCGCGCAGAATGAGCCCAGCGAACCCAAATCATCGAGTGAGGGTGCCAGTGTGTTCCCACATCGCCGACACCAGATCCCGGGCTTGCGACAGACCCCATACCTGAAGATCTACCTTCTCCGCTGTGACGATAACGATGCCTACAAGGCCACAGCCCGGAAGACACTTCGCGATTGGATCAAGACTCATGGATCCACGAGCACCTCGCAGACAACTGGAAGTAATCAAGAAAAGCACGACGCCTTCGAATGGCTCATTCTACATGTGGTGCAGGACGGAGATGGCGTGGAAAAGACCCCAGCACCTACCTCTAAATGGGGTCGAAGCACCAGCACGGTCCTCGAAAAAATCAAGGCAGACTTCAACGGGTCGTCCAAGACTGCGGTTGATCGTGTGGCACAGCTGCGGCTTCCCAAAGGGCCAACTACCAAGTCCCCTGAACTGACTGAGCAGTTGGAGGACCTGATCGACAAGATCAAAAATGGGATTCTAGCTTCCTTTGATCTGCGTGTGGCCCAGTATGAGGAGGACATCAAGGAAAAAGACTCTCAGCGAAGCCTCCCGGGCTGGAACTTTTGCACGTTCTTCATGCTGAAAGAAGGCCTTGCACGAGGGTTCGAGAATGTTGGCCTGTTCGATGATGCTCTGGCCGGATATGATGAGCTATCTGTAGGTTTGGACGCGGCCATTAAAGATCACTTCGAAGGGACCGGGGAGCAACATGGAAACATGCTTCTAACCTTCGGCAAGAGCTGGGTGGAAACTGCCAAAAAAGCGCTAGAGACGGGGTCATTGGCTGACGAGACTGGCGTGACTGGAGACCCTCAGCTTGATATACGGCCAGAGCAGTTTCCGCTTAATTCTACTAAATTGCCTTACCGAGACATGATTCTGGCTAGCGACATCTCCATTTTCGATTTCCGGACTTACCTCTTTTCTCGTCAACTCACCTTGCTCCTCCGGGCAGCAAGAGCCCCGTCATTGACTAGCAGCGAGACGACGAAACGCGACAAGAAACCCGAAGACCTGATGCTTCTTTCTGAGATCTGCGCAAGATCGACGGAATTTATCAGTCTCGCTGCCCGGTCTTTTCGGTACGGCCTCGAATGTGGACTCGAAGATGTGAAGCACAACTCCAAGACCCATGTCATCAACAACCTGGTCTCTTCTTGGGCCTACTCAGCTTCGTTGCAAATTCTTAACCAGACATTTACGCCGGGTCTCGTCCTTGCCGAATCTCCGCTTCATACTGTAACACAGGCCGGTAACACCTCAGCTCCGCCCGTGGCTGAGAGCCGTGCCGATATTCCTCGCCGGTCAAGCTCATTGATATCGTCATCTGCTACCGCGAAGTCTAGTCGCCCAGTGACTCAGGACATGTCTGACGGTCTGAATCTACTGCAACGGCGATCGACTTTAGACCACCCAAAGCCGGCATCTGTTCCCACGCCCAAGACTGGATCCGAGCAGCTTGCATCTGGAAGAGGGGAACTGCTCCTGCTTGCTCGACGGTCTCTTGAAGAGATCGCCCAGCGGCGTGGCTGGTCCGAGAAATGGAATGACCTGGGCTTGCTCTTTGACGAGAGCCGTCGTTCTGGAGGAAGTGGTCTGTCGGAGGTCTCATTGGACGATAACAATGACGCAAAACCCGAAACGAAGACAACACAATCCTCTCTTGTGGGCATCGAGCTGCCTACTCTGAAGGCGGCTTTGAAGTCAAAGGAGACCTTTTTGTCGCTTTATGAAGAGCTTACCGACCAAATAATCCGCCATTACATGGCTGCAAGTCGCGCTAACTCTGCCGAAATGGCGCTCGCGGATATTGCCATTCTACGATTCCGGCAAGCCGACTATGAGACTGCCGCGTCATACTTCCACCAGATGGCTCCATTCTACGGCAGCAAGTTCTGGGTGGTACTGGAGGGAACCATGCTTGAACTGTATGCCCGGTGCTTAAAAGAACTGAACCGCAACGAGGATTACGTGCGCATGATGCTCCGGCTCTTGGCCAAGTTTGCTGCATATTCGCAGTCGCAGTTGTCGGTAAAGCAACGAGCTCTTTCTACGCCAGTATCCCTTCTAGAGCAGGAACAACTGGCTGGATATGTCTCTGATCTTTTCGAGGGCATTGGAAGCCTGCAGAAGGATGTTACGGCATCCTTGGTTGACTTTTTCACGGATCTACACGTTCACCCTGCCATTCGACTGTATGACAATAAGGACGGTTTCCAAATACAAATGTCATTGCGGTTTCTATTAGGCCCGCAGATTGAGATCAACTCGATCAAGGTCCGGCTGGTCAGTGCCAACAGTTCTCAGAATGCGGAACATTGGATTGAAAGCTCGAATACCTTCATGGTCCAGTCGTCGATGACCAAAATTCTGATCGATTCGTCGGTGGGTATCAAGCAATATACTGTCAGCCCTTTTCTTTCATGGCTAATTCTTTTCCAGACTACCCTCCAAGGAAAGTACTTTGTGGACCGCCTCGAGATGAAGTCTGGTAACCTCCTCTTCACGTTCAACAGTGGGCATCATGGCGCTCTTCCGGTTGGATTCCGGGAAACAGACGTGGCGGAGGAAGCCGATCCACGACCGTACATCTACTGCTACCCTCCATCAGATGGCCTGCAGGCGAAAGTAGTTTCACCTCACCTCATCAACCTGGAATCAATGCGTTCGCTAGAGCTGGAACTCAATAGCGGACGAAATGACATCAAGAGCGGCACTATCCGCGTTCGACCGGCCACGGCAGGCCTGCGCCTTCGAATTGCCGAGGCTGAAGTGGTGGAGGGTGAGTTAGATGTCGTTGCTAACAATGACTCGGGAATCATTGAGATTTCCAAGTTGACACCCCGGTCATTCGTGCGACTACGCATCCCATACACGGTGGAAGAAGCTTTCTCGACGCTCTCCGCACGGGCTGAGATTGGATATGATACGGACCAAGGCCACTTTGCTTTTTCGGCCGTGCATAGCGTTGTTGCCACCCTTCCCATATCAGTCAACGTGCAGGACATCTTCAAGGATGAGTTGCTTTTCTCGCGTTTCACAATCAGCCCCGCCATGCTGATCCCTCTACGCATCACAAACTGCAGCCTGCCCAGCTCAGACGCATATGGTGTGCAATCCAGCATCACGGGCCCGGTCGCTCTGGATGTCTTCCCCAAGCAGCCCGCCTCTCTGCTGTACAAGATTCGCCCGCAGAGGGGCACGAGCGCAGCCAATCTGGCAGGGCAGCGCAGTCTTCGACTGCGCGTGGACTTCACCTGTGTGGATGACGAGTGCCTTGATGCGGTTGAGAAACGCTTTGTGACTGCGATCGAAGCCAGCCCGTACAGCCAGTATGCAGCGCTTCTTGCATCACACCTTGTCGGCAGTTTCCGCGCCCAGCTATCTACCGCTGACATGGAAGTCATTGGGCTCGTACGGGAGATTGAGATGCTCCCCTATCGGAGTGTGCGATGGGACGACTTGTTGGGTGCACTAGAAGAGGGCACCGAGGGTGTGCAGCAATGGCTAACAGCATGGCACGAGGTGAGTCTGCGTTTGCATTGCTATGCCCAGTCATCCATGTATTAACCATCGCGACGATCAGAACAACCCCATCATCCGCCTTCCGGCGCAGCCCTCCATCCCCACCCGCAGCATTATCATACCCGTCGAGCTCCCTGAAATCCAGGTGGTGCATACGGCTGAGCTGCAGCTCCAGCCCAACGCTGAGTCTTCCCACGCCGCCGTGGGGCAAATGATTACCGCCGAGCTGTGTCTCCGCCACACACGACGGTGGTGTTCCCCCGCAAACCAAGAGCATGCCGGCCAGGCGCTTGAATGCTCCTTCGAGATACACGCCAATCCGGACCTCTGGTTGATCGGTGGCCGTCGCCGTGGCAACTTCCTCGCGCACGACGGCGAGACCACGCGCTTCGTCGTCCTGTTACTTCCCCAGAAACCGGGACATCTCCTCCTGCCCGGGCTGGAGATTCGGACCTTTGTGCCACCCCAGTCGCAACCCCCGACCTCCCCTGCGGCGCCAGACGTCTCGGCGGGAGGAACCGCTGTGCCCGTTCAGCGTCGCCCGATTCCCTGCGAGGTCGACTATCGCAACTACGGAGAGACCGTGCTGGTGCTGCCGGACCTGCGCAAAACTACGGTCAGCCTCAGCGCGTCAGGCAGTCCGGGTGGCTCGTCATGGCTCGTAGACTCGGAGCGTCGAGCCGAGGTACACTGATGGGCGTGTGTAGTCTTCTGTGTGGGCGAGCCGTGTGTGTTTGTCTGGGTCAGTACATACATACGTCTCTGGGCGATCGCGCAATTTGGAGAGGGGGCTGTATGTACATATAATCATAAATCTACGAGTCATGAATATTGTCTGTATGGAAGGCCTTTGGCAGTGCAATTAAAATCATCATGATTGGACGCATTTGATATACCCCCATCGTCCATCAACTCCACGATAGATGATACATCGAGAGGTATGGCGGTTTTGCAAAATGACAGCAGTGGGGGCGCGCGGATTGGGGGCGCCTCAACAAAACTCGGCGGGTCCGGCCCACGGCCCAACAACCTAGTACCTACAGGTGACCTTCCCGCCCATACTGGCCACCCCCCGGGGCCGCGTACCGCACAGGTACCAGTACCGAAGCCACTTTGGCCAGCACTCGCCCGAATCATGCCACGCCGCCGACTCTCAACCAATGTCCGTCGCATCTACGGCCTGGCCCCAGCTGAGATGGAGCGGTCGGGATGGATTCGAACTGATGATTTCAAGTCCATCAGGGGAGTTGGGACCGGGAATGGCATTCATCACATGCCCCAGCGCATGCCAATCGCCACAGATCAGCTCGCCGCGGACCAATCCACGGGGCGCTATAGCACGCCTGCGCCGCACGAAAATGACCCGCCGAGGCCGATCGCTGGGAATCCACATGCTGGCCTTGTGGATCGGGGAGAGGCCCGCATGTGAAGTTTGCGAGTTGTCGTCCCAGCCGGGTCTGTTCTCGGTGGCCATTGTGTTCCGTCCATGTTGCGTTCGACGATCGCGTAGGTCAATGGGTGAGCGTCACACCTACGAGTCAGCCTCGCCTTGTCGCAATCGCGGAAGCAGAAAGGAGGAAAGGAAGCGAATGAGCAGAAGTGTTGAGGGCCCAAAGTGGTTTAGCGCCCGCGATAAGAAAGCGGTGGGCGGAAGTTGAGTTTATTTCGATTCTGCCGTGAAGAACCACGCGTGGGTCGGGCGTATGGAGAGGTAATTTTCACTCGGGGATTGGCGTGCACCAGCTGCAGCTGGCCCCGACTAACTCGGTAGTGGTAAGTCTATGTAGTACATAGATGGACCCAGTGGCGTCCAACAAGCCAGATCCGCCAATGACGACCGGGCAATGGGCGACGTGGACTGGCCTTGCAGTGAGATCGGCTCGAAAGGCGTTCATGCAGGAAAGGGAGAAAAAAAAGGAAACTGAAAAATAAAAACACAATCACATTGAAACTCTGGTTGATACCTCCGGGAGGCCTCAATCGCCGCCAATTCGATTTCCATAGAACGAACATGACAGGACCAGGGGTGCAGGAGGCGTGCCCAGACAAGGTTTTGCAAACCTCCCAAACTGCAATTATAATACCATTACCACCCCCTTTGTAGGTGCGGTGGCGGGCCCCAGCTCGGCCTAAGGGCGGCGCGGTACCGGGGGGAACACAATACTGAGAACTGCAAATTACCACCCCACGCAACGCACCCCCATTTGGTCCCTTTTTTTTGTTGCTTTCCCTCCCTTCGCCTTCGCTCGGTGATCTTCGTTCTCTGTGTTCTGCGCCATTCGCAATTTTTCCGCGCTCGGGGGCTTCTGCGCACAGGATCTGCTGTCTTATTATCCCGCTTCGCCCACCGCTTCTTGGTGTTTCTTCTCTCGCGAGATCCTGCTTTCGTGTTACCACAGAAGCAGAAGAAGCAAAAGGCCTTGCGAATCCATCCCCTCGCAGTGAGTGATGCATGGCCGGAGTGGCCGATCCTCGAATCGTCGAATTATGGACTGACCCTCAATAGGTCCCCTCCCCCCAGTTGAATCCTCCTGTGATTCTCTCCCTTCCTCAACCATCTCGTTGGGATTTGTCCTTTGCGGAGATTGCTTGTTAGCGAAGTATAAGGAGGGAAACGGGCAAAGTGCGCGCACAAGACTCGCCGCCAATTGATATATAATTGCTTTGGGATCGCCCATCATGTCGTCAACTGCTGTGCCCAAGCGTGTTGCGCTTCATCGCAACCCCACCACGGAGTCGTCGGTGGCCAGCTCCGCGTCGGCTTCTCCCTTTGACAGCCCTCGCCAGTCGCCTTCGTCGACGTCGCTGTCCTCCATGGCCTCGGAACAGGAGAACCAGCGCAGCAAGATGCTGGACACGTACGGCAACGAGTTCAAGATCCCCGACTTCACCATCAAGCAGATCCGTGATGCCATCCCCGCTCACTGCTTCCACCGCTCCGCCGCCACCAGTCTGTACTATGTCTTCCGGGACATGACCATCCTGGCCTCCGTCTTCTACCTCTTCCACAACTATGTCACCCCGGAGACCGTTCCCTTGTTACCCGCTCGTGTGGCCCTGTGGACCCTGTACACCATTGTCCAGGGTCTGGTTGGCACCGGCGTCTGGGTGCTGGCCCACGAGTGTGGTCACCAGGCTTTCTCCCCTTCAAAGGTCCTGAACGACACCGTAGGCTGGATCTGCCACTCCCTGTTGCTGGTGCCCTACTTCTCGTGGAAGATCTCCCACGGGAAGCACCACAAGGCCACCGGTAACCTGGCCCGTGACATGGTGTTCGTCCCCAAGACCCGGGACGAGTATGCCTCCCGCATTGGCAAGACCATCCACGACCTCAGCGAGCTCATGGAGGAGACCCCTATCCTGACTGCCACCAACCTCGTGCTCCAGCAGCTTTTTGGCTGGCCCATGTACCTCATCACCAACGTGACGGGTCACAACAACCACGAGAAGCAGGTCGAGGGCCGCGGCAAGGGCAAGGCTAACGGCTTTGGCGGTGGCGTCAACCACTTCAACCCGTCCTCCCCACTGTACGAGGCCAAGGACGCCAAGCTGATTGCCCTAAGTGATCTGGGCCTCTTCATCACGGGTTCCATCTTGTACTATGTCGGCACCACCTATGGCTGGCTCAACCTGTTGGTCTGGTACGGCATCCCGTACCTGTGGGTGAACCACTGGCTCGGTAAGTCTCGTCGTTTCTGGTATCCCCTGTTAGTGGAGGAAGCGTCAGCTAACAAACATCCTTGCAGTTGCCATCACCTTCCTGCAGCACACCGACCCTACTCTCCCCCACTACCAGCCCGAGGTGTGGAACTTTGCTCGTGGTGCCGCCGCCACCATCGACCGTGACTTTGGCTTCGTCGGCCGCCACATTTTCCACGGCATCATCGAGACCCATGTGCTGCACCACTATGTCAGCAACATCCCCTTCTACAACGCCGACGAGGCCAGCGAGGCCATCAAGAGCGTGATGGGCGACCACTACCGCACTGATGCCCAAACCGGCTGGACTGGCTTCTTCAAGGCACTGTGGACCAGCGCTCGCATCTGCCAGTGGGTGGAGCCCACCGAGGGCGCCAAGGGCGAGAGCCAGGGTGTGCTGTTCTACCGCAACACCAACGGTGTCGGTGTCCCGCCTGCCCGACTCGCCAAATAGAATTTTGTCTTGGTTTTGTTCTGGAGCATCTTGAGGGTACCTGTTGTCTGTTTAGTCGTTGTGGCTGTCTTTTGCCCCTTTTTTCTTCGGGTATCCTTGTGTATACATGGTTGACTGCGCGCATACACATATTGATGAGATTTGGCGAGAAATAGAAGAAAAGATCGTTCTTTCCCTGTGTCTCCTTGAGAGCTGTTCGCATGCTTGATCATGGTATTTCCCTCTTCCCCATATTGACTTGGGCGCCCGACATGCGTTGCACTCGGGTGGTCCTTTTAGACGGGCGTTTTCCCATGCTCTCGTTTCCATTGACCACCGGTCTTCTTGCGATGAGTCTGGGGTGTAGCCCATCGACTCGGATCCATCCTGGTATCGTGGTCGCTATGTACAAGGGTTGCCGCCGCGCAAGGCGCGGCGGGGCTTAACGGAGCATCCCCTAAAATAATACATCTGTTGCAGCAAATCCCATTTTGATTAGTATTAAAAAGGGAAGTAAAACTGTAGTATTATAGCAGGCAGAAGTGCTGAATATGAATACCCTTTCTCAATAGCTACTTCTAGCCATGCATACATATAGCCACATATGTAGCTGTATATATAGATTCATGTGTATATATATATATATCTCTCTCTCTCCATGAATGTATTAGAGGAATTAAGAATCTAAATAGGCTGCTGATAGGTTATATAGAATAATAGCTAATAAGAAAGCTGGCTCTTGAAGCGGGACCTCCATTCTGAGTCAGTCATAGGGACTATTATCCACCTCTAACCGCCGAATTCGTGCAGGCGCATGTCCGATGAATGTGCTGATCCTGGCGATGTCAGGACAGTCGTTCTCGGTAGTGACGTGAAAACCGGCAAAAACAACCTTGGAAGAAAGCCGGCGGAGTGTGGATCTTGCGGGGTCGGCGTCCGCGGCGTTGATTGGAGAGGCATATCAGCCTCGCCTGGATTTCCTTTGGGTTTCTGGTGGTTTGTTCGGTGATGCTGCTTGGATCTCTGTGAGGGTAGAGTCTGTCCTGTCAGTGTAGAGAAAAGGTCTACCGATTAGGGATCAGTGGTCAGACTGGGAATCAACTTGAAATTGACATCGCTTGCTTTAAGCAACGGACGAGTAATCGCTTCCAGCGCTAATATTCCGAGCTCTAAAATACTTGGATGTTTACGTTGTGGCTCTGGTGCAGAGCCTGCATCCTATAATTACAACTCAATCCGTGTGAGTACCCAAGAACCCTCTCCTGGGATGAGATCAGCGATGGCAGAGCCATAGCCTCTCTAGGCTAGTCGCCACGCATATAGATCTCCGGCGTTGGTTGGCGTGCTATACATAGTCAGAGTAGAGCGCACTGAGACCCGTCTGAGAGTTCCCCCTCGGTCTTGCGTTCTGCAGGGCTCAGGGCTTTATATTACCCATGCTACTCTGCTTGTAGCTTGCTTCGCGGGAAGAGGTCATAACGGTCTTCCAGCTCAGCCCCCATAAGCTCTTCGTATAGGCCGGCAGACGTGGTGTGTGATATTGGTAGTGGCTGGCCAGTTCTCGATGATTCCGTTGATACCAACGATATAGATACATACCCCCGGAGCTGGCAAAGACGCGTGAGGCGCAGGTGTATGAGACAACGGCAACTCTTATCTATTTTCCCTTGACGGTGCCGATGCGGTTTTGGGCCAGAAGATAGACACGTCGCTCCCAACGGGCAGCGCAGGGCAGGAGCCCATTAGACCGCACTGCTGAACGCGGACGCTTCTGGCCTACGAAGGCACAGCTCCTAGGGCCGCAGCCGCAGACTTTGGTCGCCACCTGATGGTCGTGGAGTTGGTGGGTAATCGTCCTGGCAGGAGTGGTATTCTCACTGCGTCAGCGATGTCCTCGTTGACATCCACGAATAGTCCTTGGAACCAATGATTTCGGTCCCCTGCCAAGTCATCTAGCACGGGGACCTTACTGCAGTGACGGCGCCGATGGGTGGGTGTATGGGAACCTCACCGGACGGGAGCGAAGCGTAGGTCGTCGCGATTGTAACCCAGCTTTCCTTTGTATAGTGCATCGTCATCGCCAGCTTGATCGGGGGGACCCAGATCTGGCAGTACTCAGAGAATCTTCAGGTCGTCTAGTATTTGCCGTCAATTAGGCCTCCTAGGAACGGGCGTTAGTCAAGAGACCAGCAAGGCGATGCCACGATATCCACGCAGGTATGGCTGATACTGACCAAGTGCGTCGATAGACCGGGCAATGAGAGGAACAGAAGACAATGTAATTCTAGCTCTCGATGCCATAGAGCCGGACGTTCGGGATGTTTAGGAATATAAACTCGCCTTCATCGTCGCTGTGGACGATATATAGTGGATAGTAGTGGGAACGAGAGAATATATACAGGTCTGAACGGCCGTGTGCAAGAGTGAAAGTAGGGGAAAGCCTGAATTTATATGCAGACTGGACAAAGGGATGGGGAACACCCAGCTAGGTGTTTCGTGTGGAATCCTAACGATTCAGGCCCGATTCTTCATGATTTGTGGTGGTGGTTCTATTCTTTCACTGGGCAATAAACGGGCAAGATAGACTATGACCAGTGGGAGATAGCTGCCAACTAGATCTGACATAAAATTACATCATTCGTCACGACATGCCCGGAGTCCTCCTTTCCAAATTTCGAATTCGACCTCGCTCCGCCTTCTGTCCAGTTCTTCTGCCTGTGGCCCAGCTGGACCTGTTGTCGAGCCTGCCGTCCATGGGGCAAAGACAAGCTTCATGCTTCGCCTTGTGATATGTTCGGGCTCGGGTTCATGCGGCGTAGACAGCGGCGGTTTCTGTGAGAGAGTTTCCTTCGTTGGAGACTGCAAAGACTCTGGTCGTTGGTTCTCATTACATGCACTATGTTCAGGGTTCGATTTTTCTGTTTCCGTTTGCGTTTCCCGAGCAGAGGAGAACCCGGGCCGCGTATTTGACGGTTTGGCTTCCTCGCGCGGGTCTTGCGACCCTGTCTGCTCTCGAGGTGTGAGGATAGGATAAGGACCTTCCCAAAGAGCAGCCATGGTCCGTATGATTTCCTTTTTCAAGGCAATACGACATGCTATCTGAGTCGACCAGAAGAACCCCAGAGCCGGCGTCTTGAGCGATGTCGTGCTGAGCTGCGACCCATCGCCCCAGCCAGTAAAGAAACGCTCCTGGTGCAAGAGACTCAGCGTCTCATTACGCGCCGGGTTCCCGATGAGATAGGAACCGTCGAACTGGTCATCCTCTGGGACGGGGTATGGAGACGAAGCTGGTGATGACGAAGGGGGGTTATATGAAGATTGCTCTTCCAGAGCCGCGCCGGGATTGTCTGCCTTATTTCTCGGCAGCGGGGAGGCATTTACCGATTCACGCGCTGTCATTGCTGCACTCTGGCTAAGTACACTTGGGAAGCTTGGCCGTGAAGCTGAATCCACGGCACGACCCTCGGCGCTTTCGAACCGGTCTGAAACTTGGTTCGCCAGCACGACCGCAACGTCTTCTTTGACTGCAAGGTTGCGCAGCAACTGGCCCAGCTTTGCAAGCTCAGTGGAACGTGTGAGGATAGCGGACATGCTGTTGGAGGAGTGCTCGGCGCGGTAGTTGGATGTGACGGAGTCGATGATGACCAGGCCGACATCGTATCGCGTGATTGCCACTGGGAGCTGGTAGTTGATGATGTGGTCTTGCGTCTCGAGGTCCATCGCGTTGATAGAGAGGATCCTCTGCAGCGACGGCGCCTGGCCGGCGGGCAACGTCGAGAGGAGCGGGTGGCATTGCAGCAACTGGGACAGGCGGGTCGTCGCCAGCGGATGCTCGGTCGAGATGTATATCGCGCTCTTTTGGAGGCCGTGCGGTTTGGGCAGCTGCACGGCCAGGAGGAGGCTGAGGAGGAATTGGGTCTTGCCGCTCCCGCTGAAATCACGAAGCCACCATGGTCAGAGCGGTCCCTTAGATCCCAATTCTCGCCATTGTCTGCCACGTACCTCTCACCTGTCACCTCCGTCACATATCCTGTCGGGATCCCGCCGCCCAAGAGCGCGTCGAATGCGGGGTCCAAGGTGCTCACCATCTGCCATCGCGACGGCTGGAGCTTCGTCGCGGGGCTGGGGCTGATGCTCGCTGGCTC
Organism: Penicillium hispanicum; assembly: GCF_028827665.1. Taxonomy (NCBI): domain Eukaryota; kingdom Fungi; phylum Ascomycota; class Eurotiomycetes; order Eurotiales; family Aspergillaceae; genus Penicillium; species Penicillium hispanicum. The sequence goes on along the minus strand of NW_026623198.1, from coordinate 2,009,770 downwards.
GGCATTTATACTCGAGCTCGGCTCGTTATCTCCTGTACTCTCTATAGTAGTCTTCTCGAAGCCAAGGTCAGCGTGTAGCGCCTCGACGATGCGGCCAGACAGCCGACGGACATCTGCGGGGGGCACATGAGCGCGTTTCGCGATTTCGAGGATGTCGAGGGTGATGAGGTCAACGGTGGTGATCTTGCTGCGTTCGAGCGGGGGCAGGATATGTGCATACGGTTTTGTCGCGAAGGTAGGCAGGACTGATAGAAGATCCATAAGAGTGAGAGACAAAGATCGGACGCTTCGCAGTGACGCGATTCTTCACGCCTCGCGCGGGCCAATCACAGCAAGGCTTCACATCAGCGAGGACAACTCGAGGCGTGCACAATTGCAATTAAGAAGCAGTTCGTGGGTCACGAATCAATGGCTGAGCCCGTATTTGTTCTCATATTCTTCGGAATATTGATCGATTTTGTGAGTCTAATCTACCAGGGTTGGTTGTAGATCGATAAGATCTATATATTTGCACATTGCCTCAGTGAAACACCATTTCAGCTATCCAATTCCTTGCACCCTGCTTTATTATATCAAACTGAACCAAAATCCCAGCATTGCTCATCATTCTTCGACGACGCCTATGCTTGGCTCAACCTTGGCTCTCAGACATGTTGATCTGAGTAGCGTCCGCTCTCCCAGTCGCATTGCTCTCCCAAGCGTCTGTGGCCTGTAGCATATCCAAATAGCCTACCTCAATACGAAAGATACCTAGCACGGGGATTAACACGCCTACAGCCTTGAATGGTGGATTCCGCGCAACAGTAGTAACTAGTTGTAAAACGTCGATTGTCTCGCCTAGAGTGGGGCCTCGAGGAGAACGACCTGCCCAGTTCCGCGAGACGCAGACAATGGCAACGCGCAGCCTTGTGGGGAGACGTAGACAATTTGTGGTTAACTTTGGACGAGCGTTCCATGGAGATTACGACGTTGCCACCGGGATCATCATATGAAATAGTAGCGTAGTTATCGCGACCCCCGACGACAGCCCGAGACGCGGTCGATCACAGGAATCTGAGAGTGCGGAGCAACCGACTATCGTTTCTTCAACATCAGCATGTACAAGATAAGGATGCAAAGATGTGTGTGTATGCACGCAAGCAGGTGAGACACAAGGCTGCTTGCGCCTCCATACAGGAACAAGGTAATCCACACGCGACAAAGATCGGCGCCCGAGTTCCTTAGCACCAACAATGGCGTCTCAGATGGAGCCCGTGGGTAATCAGCCCAGCCGATGAAAGCAATCAGGAGCGAGAAGATCCGCGAGGCGGCTTTTGGAAGCGTCGGGTCTTGAAGTACCCTGAATAATAATGCTTTCTGTTGCACAAGCGGTCCAAGGAGGATTCCACTAGTGAACGGCGCTGCAGAGAGAAATCAAACTAGGAAAGAGTGACATCGACCCGGCTCGCTTCTGCTCGGAGTTTCACGCCACACGTATTTTCTGCTGCAGGTCGATATCCTATCTATACTCTGATGGGCAAGAAGGGTATGAGGATATGCAAGCCAACGGAGCAGACGGAGTCCGCTCCCGATGACCAATGGCCTTCGCCCAAGTTAGTACTTGCTGAGTAGTGATATAGAGTAGTATACATACCGACAGTATTGCGTGAGACCTGCTCATATCTCACCGTCGTGCTTTGCAGTACAACGGTAGCATACTGGTAGATAGGCGCAGCGGTTGAAACCCTTACTCTGATCCCACGTGGAGTAAACTCCATTAACTAGCGGTCTGGGCATCAGTCCACCCTTCTCATTGGCACAGAAAAGTCGGACGCTGACAGCATTACGAGATGCATCGAAGCAAACCCCCATCTGGTTCGAGTGGTGGGCATCGTGGTGCACGCCCAGCAGGATCGACTTCGGTACCCCCTCGTGCACCGGTGTCAAGGAGGACTTGCATCACAGCATTGCAGATACGGTGTATACGGAGAATCATGGAGCCCAGACGCACGCTGTCATTGGAGGATAACCGTGGATGGGAACCGTTGGCGCCATCATTGCGTGGACTCGGCCCATGGATCGACTCAGCCATCATGTGTATAGCGGTAGATCAGGGGAAGAGGGAATGGAGAATCGGTGATGCCTGTATAAGCAGGATGAGAAAGAGCCAGAGCCGACGGGGGAAGAGGAATACAAGCATGCGATAGGAGCGCCAGAGCCGACGCGGGTCTGACGGGATCCGATACGCGATCGCCGGGCGAGGTCGCTAATTTGCGCCAATCGCTGGAAAGAGGAGCGTGACTTGTGATTTTCACGCGAGATGGAATTTCAGGCGTTGATTTCAATTTCAGCGCCCCTGATCCTCTCGCAAATCCTTCGATCTGGCGATGCTGGGGGTGTGCTCCTGCAATTAGCGGGTCGACTCCTGGATCGTGGATACCGCTGAACGAAACGCCGAGCAGCTACGATCTTGTCGCCCGAGACTCGGAGTTTGGTCTGGTTGGAAAGGGGACCGGGAAGACGGTACGCCGTCGCACATGCAGATGGAGGCCAATAGGACCGACAAAGGATCAGATCTGGGGGGAAGCGATCACGGCGTCGATGTTGTGCGTGGGTGGACGGTACCAAATCCGAGGCCCTGGTCCTCCTGATGCGACTGGCGCCATGGACTCGGAGAAGGAGACTCGTACTTCTCGAGGCCAAGGTTGACGAACGGTGTACTTTGGACATTTCCCCGTACATCGAGCTGAATAATCTTGTATGGTTCGTATGATCTTCGCATCGCGCTTCCTACCCTATTCATGCGGCACCGCGATACGCACGAGGGTAGTAGTACTCGATGTAGTAGCATATTCCTAGAGTATGTATGGATAGAGACTAAGACTCCCGCTATATCACTACGATTACATGGGCGTCCGGTAGTTGCATATGCCGAGGACTGGAGTCTTTCTTACTACAGGATATTCTATATACAAATCACAGGTTCCCTGAGTCATGCTAGTCGGCTTGTCCGCTCATGATTGAAGCACCAAAATCATCGTTCATCCTCACCGGAGTGGCCAGTAGAAATGTAAAGCGAACGGAAGAATGCAGGAACCTCCAGTGCGCCGGTCCAATGATCTCCCTCAAAGGATCTCAGTGGCCCTCTAGAGATCGACCCATGAAGCCCTAACTCCATCGTTCGACCCTCCGACTTCCCCGGCACTAGGTGCGTATAGTATACCTGCTGTAAGTACCTACTTCATGGACGCCGTACGGGAAACGAAACCTGACGTTCTGCCCATCAGACCACTCGTTCGGGTACATTGGAGCAAAATGGACAGCATCAAGCAGTCCGCGGATAATCTCCCAGAGTTAGCAACCAAGAAATTCAGTCATCAAACCGAGACTGAACTAAATCGCTGGCCAAATACCACACCGTTAGAGTCCGGCCGAGAAGGCGGTGTTGTGTGCCGCAGCGACGCGCAGAACTAAACCTGCAGGTCGCAGCCGCGCACCTTCTTTGTGTGTCTCTGTGTGTGTGTGCATACAGAATACGGGAGTATCTGAATTTCTGGATCCTTACCGCAGAATAACCAGGCGTATCAACGTGTCCAGGCCCAAAATGCGTGAAACATTGGGCTGGATGGGGCGGCGGCTTCAGTTGCGGTGCGGACCGTGTCGAGTGGGGGAGGCTGAAGAGAGATCCCGATGGCCGTACTGTCATCACGACTACCATTGAGAACAGAAGTGTTGAGATTCCATATACCAGTGTCTACCTGCGCCAGTATCCCTCTGGTCTCTGGGGCTGGGACGTTTGGGCGCGCCGGAGAGATTGTACTCGACGGGGCTAGTGTTGAACAGGTTGACACCTCATATTGGGCCATTTGGGTCTGATTTTCTTTTTGCGGTTACTGGATACCAGCGAATCACCGACGGCGTGAAATGCGGAGACTGTCGCTCACTTGCCAATGGGCGGGCTGCTAGTGATCAGAGTTGCGAGAAAAAACTGGAGCTGCAAACCAGAATTTACCGCAACATCGCCCGCAGTGGATTGGACAACTGGCAACTGAGGGGGAATGCCGATTACAAAGGGGGAACCCCGACCAGTGTCTAGCCCAAGTGCGCCCAGCCATGTCGCGATTGGTGGAGGATGCTGCCAAGGGCTATCGTGCTCGATGTTGGCAATTTGGCGATTAGCGGTGGTGACAAAGCGCAGACCGAGGAATACCGACTAGTAATAGCTGTGGGCCCGTATAGTAATGGATCTAGCGAGAGCCCTGGTTCCAACGGTGAGTGCATCCATGGTTCCGGCGTGAGCTTAAGCTGCCCTGCGAATTCGTTCGTGATTTGACTTGGAGATGCGCGGACTGAAAATGAATTTGAAATGCAAGACGTGAATTGCAGATATCTCACATGAATTGCAAAGTACAGAACTAACCACGTCAGCGGCGAGGGGGGCACAGCGACTACCGCGGAATGACGGCATCGAATGCCGGAGGAGGTCTATGTTTCTGGTTCTCTTTGTCCAAGTCGCCTGCTAGTGTCGACTCCACATGGGCGACAAGCCACGGGGAAATCATTGCCACTCACAGGGACAGACAAAGCGAAGAGCAACAGAAGGCCTCCCTGGTCCGCGGGACTGGGTTTGCGAGCCAGGGCGATGCCGGGTAACGTGGCTGCAGTCCCATGGCCCGCGATCGCGAGGAATGTTCGGGTCGCACGGTCAGCGATCGGAGTAATACGCCCTGCAGAAGGGATCACGGAATAAGTAGGGAATCATCATGATGGACATGGGGAAGAGGCGAGCTTCGATGTAGTGTCTATCCTCAGTCTGTATAGAGGCTAGCAGATCCACGGAGTAGTATATAGAAGGGATCGAAAGAATGACATCGGATTAGCTAGGATCGACGAGTCCAACGTCCCAAGACCAGCAGGTCGGGATGCGTTTCTTTGCGCCTGGGAAATCTGGATGAAATTATAATTTGACGTATAACTGAAGGAACTAGTCAGTTACTCACTAGATACTCAAATACCCGATACTTCGTCCTCAATACTGACGTCGCCCCCCCTCTTCACGGCCAACGCTATTTGGGCGCTGGCACCGCACCAAGGAGCCCTAGAGACGCCTGCTAGCCCCGAAGTGGTCAAGTCTGAGGGAGCTTGCCTGAGACCGCAGATCGCAGCACGGCGGATGATGTACCCAATCGACAGCCCCGAAATCCGAGGAATGGAGGACGGCGAGGGTGAGGCGATTGGGGGCGTTGAGCGAAGAGTTGAAAAGTGAAGGACAATCTGATCCGCATGCCGCACATCCTTGGCCCGGCTTCTCCGACTTCCCCTTCCCTTTTCCTTTCTTCCTCAAAGCGCGATCCGTGGGGATTCGTAATACAATACCGGCCATACACACGCCATACACCCTCGTCTTTGCTCGCAAGTACCCAGGTACCTCGACCAGCCCGCCCGCCCGCATACAAGGCCCCCGTACTCCTACACGGCTTCCCAAGTCACTTCCCCCTCTTCCTTTCTTCCCTTCCCATCCCATCCCCAACCCTCAACTCTTCCCTCTCACCCCCCCGACACCTGGAGTCTTTGACCTCGTCGAGTCCGTGTGTACCAGACATCCTCCCCGACTGCCCGCCCATTGACCCGCCTGCCATCGTCTTCCAGCAAGGGTGGATTCCCGATCGAGGGAATCACCGGGGGACATATCCTTGAAACAAAGCGATCGAAGAAAAAAGGACAGAGACGCGAATTGGGGCAACCGCTCGTCTAGTGGAGGACGTTGTATCCATGTACGTCGGCGCGCCCGACCGACCCAGCCACCTGCGAATCACACCGTTCCAGGGCCCAAAGGAAATCCAAGTTGCTAATGGCGCTGCGATCGATAGAATTTCCTCCCAAAACACGTCCCCCCTCGAGTACCATCCGCCATGGCGGCCAGACCACCCATCATGCCGCCTCACAACGAGACGGAGTCGTCGACTAGCCGCATTACGCGCGAGGGCAAACAGATCACCTACAAATTGAGTGTGATGCAACAACCGGAGCGTGCTCGTGCCTGTGGTGCCGGCGCAAAATGTAAGCCCTTCTTTCTCCCAGCTCAATCGCCCTGGCGTTGGGCCACATTCCATGTTGCTGACTGAGAATAGCATCGGCCGACCGTCGCCCCGTCGACCCTCCACCCGTGGTCGAACTGCGAATCTTCCAATCGGAGCCGGGCAACGAAGCCCAGAAGACCGACATCACCTTTGCCTACAATGCGAACTTCTTCCTCTACGCAACTCTGGATGCGGCACGTCCCATTGCTCACGGGCGGGTGGCTGGACCGCCCTCGTGTCCCGTATTAACAGGTGTTCCGGTCGCTGGTGTGGCCTATCTCGACCGTCCTTCGCAAGCTGGCTATTTCATCTTCCCGGACCTATCGGTGCGCCATGAGGGTCGATACCGCCTGAACTTTCACCTGTACGAAGAGATCAAGGATGCCAAGGACGCCGACAAGGATTCGCCTATATCCATGCCCAACCAATTAGCTCGCCCGACCACAACTAAGCCAGGAATACCCCAAGCGTTCCTTCACTTCCGCCTTGAAGTCAAGTCGGTGCCATTCACTGTCTACAGCGCCAAGAAGTTCCCTGGGTTGGCGACTAGTACTTCGCTAAGCCGCGTCATTGCGGAGCAAGGATGCCGCGTGCGTATTCGTCGGGATGTTCGAATGAGACGCCGGGGCGACAAGCGTGAGGAGGAATACGACTTTGACGAGGAACGAGCGGCCGTATATGCACGATCCGATCGGTACTCAACCCCCGATCGCTACGTCGCAGCTACCGTGGAGCGTCCTCGATCGAACAGCAACACCAGCGCCATGGAGTCACCATATGGATTTGGACCAGAGATTCAACGGCGACCATCAGGCCCGGACTACGGCTTCCAGTGTCCGCAGCCGTACCAGCGGCCAATGCCGCCTGCACCCATGGCCCCTTCTTCGACCCCTTCCTATCAGTCACATCTCTCCTTCGGCTCCACGCCCACCCATTACCCTGCTCCCCATATGCCTCCCACGCCACCGCCTGTTGCACCACCTGGGATGTACTCACCTCACACCACCTACGCAAATATACGGCACCCATCCACTGCGTCAGAATACGAAGCCTCGCCGGCTGGTTACCCCATGGCGCCCCAGATGCCCGAACGGGCTGGGTACCCTAAGAGTACTATGACTTACCGCGTGGAAGTACCCAAGCAACCGCCCTACATGATGGCGGACCCGAGCCCGTATCAGCCCATGCCACAAGGTGTGATGCCTCGGGGCCAGACGCCAACGATGGGTCATCTTCTGCCTATGAAGGCCCCTCCGAGCGAGTACATGAATGTTCAGCCGTCAATCGAGACTGTCATGCCCAGCCCAGGAGGATACGACTCTGTTTCCGGCAAGCGAATGCTCTACCATACTGGTCCTACAGCAACCAAGCGCTCCCACGAGGATTCATTTGGCCTCGACGATCGTTCCATGCAGAATGGCATGCGGCCAGACAACGATGGATACTCGAGTGCTTATCGTGATTTCTCTGCCGAGAGCCGTGCGGCTCTAATGGCCGAACTCGGCGTTGAAATGGCCTACAAGCGAGCTAACGGCAGGATGGTCATGAAGGCTCCTCCATCCGTCCAATCATAAGACTGATGCGGCCAAGAGTTGATCTCTGTCAAGCGATATGTCAAACATAATCTTCAGAACCTTTTTTGGCCGCTCGGTCAGACGGGGTTCAACGAGGCATCCCCATCCCGCGCGTCCAGCTGCCTTGCATTATTTTGTACAGGAATTCCTTCACTGTCCTTACTTGCCTGCGTGCTTACATAGCTCGATGCATCGTGTCTTGCCACTTCTACTCCCAGGATCCCTCTTTCTTTTATATTGTCATGTTCCCGTTCAATCACTCATTGGGACTTGCATTGTTTCTTTTCATTACACTCTCTTCGTGCCGAGGCCAGGTGTTCTGTGACACCGACTGCTCGTCCAGACCCGAACCCAACCCCAGAAACCACCTATACGTTGCATCTTGAGTCTTTGACAGACCTCCCCACTTAATGGGACTGGAAGGGCGAAGCGCCCGGTACTCCTAGCCCGGTCATCTCTTTTTCTTGTTTTTGGGCTGTTTCTTCACGGACGATCAAAAGGATGGCTGAATTGGTTTTATCGTCTTGCCGTTTTTCCCAGTCAGCGGTACGGCTGTTTCCGCAATCTCGCACCAGCATTACTTCACCTTGGCCAAAAAAGGATGGCCTGTTTTCTATTTCTTTGCTTGGATCTTACGAAAGTGCATTAGAGACTTTGGCTTCATCTATGGATGTTGTCTTTTGGTTACCCTCTTGCTGGACTGGAGATGGTTTCTCCTTGGCGCGATCACACCCTCCCGAAGGCTGGTTGCTTAATTCCTTTTTCCCTCACCCTTTCTGTCTGGCGTTGCGGCATCTGTTTGATACCTAGCATTGTTCGAATCGATATCCATTCACAACTTTCCGTTCTAGTGCTGGTTTGTATGCTGCGTATGAAGTGTCATCCTTCAGATGGCTCCAATTCCACCGCAGCGAGGTTGTAATGCTCTGCAAGTGCTGAGCTAAGTTATATTCCTAGGTAGTGCTAAGTCGCACTCCACTCTTAATGCCTGAAGGCGTGAGCTAATCAGTAACTATATCCCCATGAAGTCACTACTAGTTTCGCCCTGAGTCTTTGGTAATGGGGTAGAATCTCTTGCACGGCTAGGTAGTCGTTCTGATGCTAGTTCTCGAAGTACAACATCTCTCAATACCCAGCACTTCCTGCTACAGTTGTCACAGTCCCGCCTCTGCATCCCTCAACCCGGATAATCTCGACTTAACACTGACAGTAATCCGCCTCTTTCTGACAAGCGCCCTTGGCCGGACTCAAATTGCATTGGGCAGCATACTCCTGCGCGCACGCTTCCGCGCTACCTCCAGGACAACCCGCGGCGACCATCTGAGCGCCGCCGAGGAGGAGGGCGGAGATGAGGGTGATCTGTCCCGGCGACATCCTGATCAGCAAGACAAGGCTCTTTCTCGACTTGGTGCCTGGCAGGCTGGAGCCATTGGATAGATCACTCACAAGTCTGAACTGCATATTGGCGAGTAAATGCTGGCAGCAGGGCACTCCGAGAGTATTGTAGGGTTGTGCGTTGGAAGATGCGGTGGCGAGGTAAATAGGGAGCAGACAGAGCCCATGAAATGTCGCGGGCTACTTATAACCATTTATTGCCAGCGACATCGGATCTCTGTGTCTGGGTCTCTGACTTGCATGTTTCGAATGGAGCGTCTCGGCGGTAACGGGGTCCAATCATTGTACTGGGAGGTGGAGGTTGGTTCCATCTGATTAAATCTCTCATCTGATATCGGAGCCTTGTGGGAGTCGTCGAGTTCCCGGATGGAGGAGGCGTTGTGGCGATCAGGGCTGTGGATGGATCAGGACGCACCAGCTGTGAACGCCCAGACGGTTCTGTGTCTGTCGAGTGCCCAAGGAGTTCCTTTGTGGCCAGTACATCAGGCAGAGGTGCTCAACACGCTTTCTCAGTAGCTCCTCACCGTGTAGGTACCATGTAGATACATAATGAAAGGTGCCGTTGGATGCATTTTTATTATCTTTGAGGAATCAATAATCGAAATAGGGTACCAAACACGAGAGGATCAACGTACTGCTCACAAAACCCCCCAAAATCTCCTTAGAGCCTGTAGTGAAGCTGGTAAGAACTGCAGAGGGAATCCGAAATGTGATTCAGACTAGCTCCGGCCTTGGGAATCCAGAGTCAGTGTTGATGCACAACCATATTAGGCTTGGGTTTTGATCATGACAATTCGACAGGCTGTAATATAGATTGTCGCGGTGCCATTCCGTGCACTGAAAATTTCAACTCGCTGGATGCTACCATGTTGGGGACTTGGGCGGGCAGATCATGACCCACATATTGTCGAGAGGAGGATTGCTTCGGACGATTTCTTGCTCATATAGCTGGACACACGGTTACTGTGTGTATTAGCTAATTACCTTGTATTCCATGACATACACTATGAAATGAGCCCAACGAGCGGAGCCTATTCTTAGAGCCATGACGCTGCGTATAATGGCAGTAAATGACCCCGGAGATCTGCATTGCGAGGAACACGAACACGAAGACATCATTGATTGATGTCTAAAGGCCCGCGGTCGTTGCTATCAATAATCATTTTACAAAGATAAAAAGAAAAGGACAACCCCTGGAGGGGAAAAAAGATATGCATCATCCGTGAATCGAACACGGGCCTCGTCGATGGCAACGACGAATTCTACCACTAGACCAATGATGCTATTGGATGGAAAGACCTTCCATATTTGACATTGTGAAGAAGCGCGGTCGATACCCATCCCGCTGTCCTATAAATATCTCCAATGCCACGAATATTTGTGGCTCATAGCGCGCCGAACCTTGTTTTTCTAGTCAAGAAAGGTGCTTTCCAGTAAAATCTCGCTCGTGCTCAACTGACGTCGATGATTGGCACTCTGTAAATAGTCACTGCCCCAAGAGATCGGCGATCCTGGAAAAACCTTGATTGCGATACGAGAACCGACCAGGATAGCGGATAGTCCTAGCTTCACAGAGCCATCACTAACTATCATGGCACTCTGATGTACTCCATACAGGATGAGCTTGGCCACGGGAGGGCTCGAAGTTATTGATAATTGAAGGCATGCGTGCACCCTGGTCGACCCCGGAGATTATATCTCATGCATATAGGATCCTGCCAGCCCCAGAGATTCAAAGCCTCATTTCCGACGACCAATTGGATGCCTGTTCCCACGATCAAAACGAGTAAAATTCTGCCCTCGGCCTGTTAGGCCCCCAAGACGGGACGTCAGGATCCACTAGTCGAGGCTTAGCCTCTGAAGTGCCGTTTCGCAGATCGATTCAAGCGCGTTTGGCCGGCTGCAAATCCTTTTTCTGGGCGTTGGTGAGGACCCTGAAGTATGTGGTTCTAGATTGGTGCCTGTCTAACGAAACCAACATGTCTGAGCGCTATGCAGCCGCCGTGGTGATCCGCTATCATATACTAGTACACTACTATGTATGCACTATACTACTTCCAACACGACCAACACCCACCCATCCCTGATGAAGGGATTGTGATTGGGCCCTAACTTAATGAGCCTCGAAACTTCTACTATGTATAGTAATTGTCACATCATAGCTTCTTCGGGAAGTAAAGGATTTGGACCCTGAGTCTTGCCTCTGCCGCCGCCCCTTTGGCCCCGGTTGAGTTGGGGCGGTCCCTGAAGCACAACACGTCACAGAGCCGTGTCCCAGGCACATTGCCCTATTTGCTCTTGTAGGCTCATTTAGTATCTGCAGCTAGTGAAGAGAGCAGGGGTGCCTTTGGGGGATTGGCGTATAAGTGTCGACGCCGCCGCCGTCCCCGGAAAAGACTGACTCGCACGCCATCCCCCACGAGTACAGCACCATCAGGATGCTTCCCTCCTTACTTATGATAGCCGCTGGCGCGGCTCTCGTGGACGCTAATATCCTGCCCACCCCGCCACCAGCAGTGGTGACCGCCGCCAGTACCCCAAACACCCACCACACGCTGCAAGTGGCGGTTTCGGCCCCCAGCGCCGCGGTCGATGTGCCTCCCGACTTCTTCAGCTTCGGTTTTGAGACGGCCTTCCTGACCCATTTCCACAATAAATTCTCCGAGAACGTGGTGGGCTCGATTGCGAATCGCACGAGCAAGCCGTTGATTATTCGAGTGGGTGGAACGTCGGGAGATCTGGTGAGCTTCAATGAGAGCCAGAAGGAACCTGCGCGCTGCTTCAGCGGCCATGGGTGCCGACACGCCAGCGACATGGCTTTTACTCTGGGGCCCAGCTACTTTGAGGGCTTCAAGGCCTTCCCAAACGCCCATATGACCTTCCAGGCTCCGATTTACCCGAAGCTGGAGATGAAGGATTGGCTCAATCGCTCGATGGAATATACACGACGTGCGTCCAAGGCCCTCGGACAATCCAGGATTGCCGGGATTGCCCTGGGCAACGAGCCTGATTATTACACCTATGGGCCGGAGGAGTACATCGACCGCGCTGTTAAGCTCGAGAGTCGCATTGTCAAAGAATTGGGACTCACGGGCGAGGCCCGGCGCATCTTTGAACTGGGTGATATCCCCAACTCGGTCATCGCGAAACGGGACGAAGACGAGATGGAGGAGCGAGGGTTCAACTTTGGAGTGTAAGTGCTTCGGAGTTTCGCATTCTCACCCAGGCGGCTGACCAGAAGTGTTCTAGCTCGAACATTCTAGGAAGTGAGCTCGATAAGAACGGCATGGGCAAGTTCGCTGCCCAGCACTACTACCAGATCGAGCAGAAGCACCTCCCAGCAACACGAGAGACCATGCAAAGTAAATCATCACCGCCACGCACCTCCCTCCTCTCTCGTCTCGTCACTAACATCCCCGTCTCGTAGATCATCTGATGAATCACAAGGCCATCACCGCCCGATTCCCCAGGATCGACAGGAGTATCGAATACGTCCAGACACACGCCAAAGACATCGCCTATGTCATCTCGGAGACCGGGTCAGCCATCGGGTCCCTGCCGCTCAACATCTCCGGAAGTTTCGGAGCCGCGCTCTGGGCCGTCGACTTCCACCTCTATGCCATGACCCGCGGTGTCAAACGAGTCTCCAACACCATGCGCCCCGAGGCCACCCACGGCTTCTGGGTCCCCGACGACACGGGAGCGCCGATGACGCTTGGCCCGGCGGTGCACGGCATCTTCCCCGCGGCCGCATTCATCACCGACTTCATCGGCAAGGACTCGCTGGGCAAGGCGGCCGTCATCGACGTGCCGGGCAACCCGGACTTCTTCAGCGCATACGGCATGTATGAGCGGCAGTCCGGGGCTCTCAAGCGGGCGGCGCTCGTGAACCTGAACTTTTGGGATGAGTCTGTCAAGGGGCACCGGGGGAATGCCACTGTCACGCTGCACGTCGGCGACACGATCAAGTCTGCGACTGTGCGCAGGATGCGTGCGGACAACGGCGCGACGGCCCTCGGCTATGACCTCGGTGGCCACAAGAACAATGTGACGTGGGCTGGCGAGCAGTGGACCTACAAGCTTGACCGCGGCGTGGGGCACTCGCCTCATCCCGTGAAGAAGGAGACGGTGTCGGTGAACAAGGCCGGGGACGTGGTGGTGACTGTACCGGATAGCGAGGCGGTGATGGTGACCTTTGCCTAGACTGTGTGGCGGGATTGTCTTCCATATGTACATTTATTACGATGTCAATTGAATTAATAAGTGTCTCCGCGACGTCTTATTCTCCATGACAGCGTCTACAAATAGCAGTGGCGTTGGCATGGGAGCTGACTCCTACACCGAGTAGGTACTGGCATCAGCCATCATCGTACAAGCTGGGAAGGGCTAGACGCGTACCAGGCACATAGCAAGTCCGCTGAACGTTTCTATCAATGTGGGAAAACTGGAAACGGTGTTAGGAATTGATCATGAAGGAACATCAGAGTGCAATCAATGCGTGCGGAGAGAAGAGTGGAGGATTCTCCAGATTGCTTTCTACCGTAGGTGTGAGGTCGCCGAGTGAGGCTGTAGAGGGAAAGTTGAGTGTGTTGTTCTACAGAATCTATGACACCCATTCTATGGGCAGTCTCTATTGAGAAAACGTTGAAGATTCATGTCTCGCACTTTGAGGGAACGACCCCGTTGCCGGAGGCCATTGCTAGGCCATTTGAGAACGATTTCCCATCCTCGGTCGACTTGCAGCAGAGCCATCAGACTCTCCGAATCTCCGTATTGTTGAAAGCGAATACCGAAGACGTCTACACGAGAAATTCATTTGATAGACCTAATGGCCATGACGGACCTAATGGCCCTTTTTTTATTTCCTTTTTGATTGATGGAGTTGCCTCCGGAAATGGCTATGGTACATGCGCTTTGAAAAGGGACTGGCGATCGATAGCCGCCCTGGGAGATGGTGCGCGAATGCCCTCGAGGGGTTGTGCTGCACATTGCAACCCTCCATGCATCCGCCACCTTGCTTCAAGTGGCTGCACGAAAGGTGAGATACCCGCCCAAACTAGGTATATCAGGAAAGACGCTGGAAGGGGGTATGCTTGTCATCGAGAAAAAAAAAGAAAAAAAAGAGACCCCCAAGGCATGAACGAGAAGTGAACACCCATAATTGCCGATTGCAGAAAGTTATCGTATTGCCATCCCAGAATGCCCAGGCCATGATTCATTTCCATTGCGCCGAAGTAACGAAAAAAAAAGATTCAAGCATAAATCATTCGTCCCGTTCATATGATTGGATACCCCCAAAATGCGAAGAAGCCATAGCAGGTGTTGCTAGAGACTCAAGAAAAAGCATGTTTCGATTTAGCCTTGGGAGGGGACTCCGGTCGAGTGAGAGGGGGCCCGGCCTCCGCGTCCACGGCCACCGTATCCACGATTGTAGCCGCGTCCACGACCATAACCACGGCCGCGACCGCGACCACGGTGGCTGCCGCGGTAACCGTCGACGCTACCTTGGCCAAAGGTTTCAATATTCCGCTTCTCCTCTTCGCCACGCCACTCACGACCGCCGACACGCTGAGTGGAGCTCTCTTCGCGGTCACGGGCTTCGCTCGAAATGTTATCGAAGAAGGATGTGGTACGGTTGTAGAGGTAAGGAGCGGAAGCCGCTGCGTGGACGTTTGTGGCGCTGTCACCAGCCAGCTCGGCCTCGCCGTTGGCAACATGGGAGTCGGCCTCAGCAGCAGGAGAGCCGGTGGCAATGGCCTCCTTGACGAGATCTTGCTTGTTGAACTTCGCATTCGCCGTCTCGAAGTCATAATCCGACTCGGGAACTTCGAACTTCTTGTGCTGAGAGCGAGCACCCCCGCGCCCACCGCGGGAATGTTGGTGGCCGCCCCGGGGACCCCGGGCACCATCGTATGGTCGCATGTCATTCATCTTCCGTGTGACAGTTTCAATGGATGGTTCATTCTGACCAGACTTCTTTTGGGCGCCGGGCTGCGGCAGCTTGGCCATAGCCGCGGCGACGGCGGCAGTAGCAGCGGCGGTAGCGTCTGTGAGAGAGGCGGCTCCCTGGGGAGCCGCAGTGGGGGCACTGGAAATGGGAACAACCGGCTTCGGGGCCGCAATTGGGATTGCTGGGACCACGCGACCACTCTTGGCACCAGGCCCCTGCACTGCTTCAGAGACTGGTGGCTTCGACTCCACCGACGGAGCAGGTGCATGCTGGGCTGCCGGAGTCACATCCCGACTAGCGGGCTTGCTAGGTACTTTGTCCCCGACGGGAAGCTCGGAGGTCTGTTTGGGAGCAGGCGCTACTCCGGGAGGTCCTGGGCGCTGATGAGGAGGTGGTTGCTGACCGGGAGGTCCAGGGGGCACGTGAGGAGGGAATTGGCCTGGTCCCTGAGGGAAACCATGGCTAGGAGGAGGGAACCATCCTGGAGGAGCACCGTAGGGCATGTTGGGGAAACCAGGGCCACCGGGACCACCGGGGCCTGGAGGGAAAGGAGGAGGGCCAAATCGTTGACCATATGGTTGGTACATGCCTCCCTGGAATGGTGGCTGTGGAGGATAACCCAGAGGCGTCTGCTGAGCACTCTGCGGCTGCTGAGGGGGAGCTTGGGGAGGAAGGCCAGGGGCAGATTCTAGACCAGGGCCCGGTCGCGAGACATTCTGTTTTTGACGCTGGTCAGCAAGCGGTCAAACGTGATGAAAAAACAATGCAAGCATATGAAATGAGGGATTTGATCAATCAGAAGGAAGGCAACGGAAATCTCTACACGATTTTTGCGCATTCAGAACAGGTCTGTGAGTTTACATCCGAAAATATTTCATCATGTGATCAATTGACCGACCGCGGCGGTCCAGTGAGGTGTGCAGTGGCAGAAGGGAAAGCAGAGACCGGATGTTCACTTACTCCTAGAATGGCAGGATCGTCGGGAACCCGAGGGGGTTCAGGCTGTGGGTTCTCCTTTTCGTTGTCCGCGATGCTTATATCCTTCACATCACTGCCTCGGAAGACAATGTATTCATAGACGCTGGTTGAAGGAGCGACTTCATCGGCAGGGTTTCCCCGTCGCCCCTCTGTGCCCCATGAGAGGACATTCTCAAGAGCTATTGTGGAGGCCTCAGGGTTGATTTCATGAAGTGTGCCAACATAGCTAGGGGCAATTAGCAAGGAATAGAGAGTCAGAATAGTGGGTGAACTCACCGGATATCGCTCTTGGAAATCAGGTTGAAACGCTGACTGCCAGGTGTTAACTCCAGCCGAGCCGCACAAACCCTGCTTCCAACCAGGCGGTGCAGACGACTGACCCTATCAAATGGTTCATATCCATCTTGGCGGGCTGCGCAGAAGCGCACAAGGTGACAAACGCAGGAAAACAGGAAGATAGGAAAAGAAAAAGGGACGTGGAGAAAGGGGGAGTGGGTAGGTTGAGAAAAGAAGAGAAGGACGAGGAAGCAAAATCTGTTGGTTTTGGTCAAAGCGGGCTACGGCGGACTGCACGAGCTTAGTTAGCAGTTCTTAGTTCTTTTTATCTGTGCGGGCGGTGGGTCGGTAGCCTGTGAGCAATCCAACCCTGGGCTGCCTTCCCCTCTGTACATACAACATTACTTTCGTCGGAGAAGCGGGACCGACAGGGCAACCATGACGACCTCCTCTAGCCGAGATCATTTCTTTCAGACTTCGTAAGAAGCCCAATTGTGTCTCGACCAGTGGCCAGAACTGATCCTCGGCAGTGCGGCGCTCGACGAGCAGCAACGGAAAGACGCCAAGTCCCAGAATGCCAATGGAAACCCTATCAGGCTGCAGAGCAAGATCCTTGCAGTACATCTGGATCCGCGCAATCAGGGTTCCATATACATTGCACAGAGCAGTGGAGTAGTGAGAAGGATTGTTCTCGAAGTAAGTGATATTGATGGATATTATTGACTCGTTGGAGAAAAGTCCCAGACTAACCACTTCCGTAGACTGGTGAGACGACTGCACTGTACAAAGGTCCCACTGCGCCTTTGACCAGCCTTTGCCTAAGCCCGGATGGCAAGCTGCTCTTTGCTGGGTGCTGGGACAAGACCGTGTGGAGCTGGGATGCAGCCTCGGGGCAGGCTCAGCAGAAGTATGAAGGGCACTCTGATTTCGTCAAATCAGTAGTTAGTGCTAGGCTTCAGGGTGAAGACTTGCTCATCACCGGAGGTGCCGATGCCCAAGTCCTAGTCTTCAATATCACGACGGGCGAGCGGAAGGAAACCTTTAAGGGCCATGTTCGAGGCATTCAAGACCTCGCAATTGATCCCGAGCTGGAAGAAACACAGGCTGTTGTTTTTAGTGCTGGAAGTGACCGGGAAATTCGACAGTTCAAGATCTCTGGCGGCGGTGATTCTGCAGAGCCTCTCCTTCCGCATGACACCAGTGTATACAAGCTCTTCTTTGACCAGGATGGCGACCTGTGGACTGCATCCGCGGATAAAACCGCCAAGTGCCTGATACGAGCAGATTCTTGGAAGGCCAATCTCAGCCTGGAACACCCTGATTTTGTACGAGACATTGTTGTCTACGAGGCCGGTGGCTGGGTTATCACCGCATGCCGTGACGAGGAGGTCCGAGTATGGAATCGATCTGTGAGTTTACATTACTCCAGCCATATAACAGTGGATGGTTACTGATATCTCTCTTTCAGACTGGAGAACTTCATCACACATTTTCCGGTCACTTCGAGGAGGTGACAGGCCTGGTACTGGTTGGATCGACTGTTGTCAGTGTCGCCATTGACGGTACTATTCGCCAATGGTCTCTGCGTCCCGAGGAGCTACAAAAGGCCATAGACTTGGCGAAGAAGGGTCCGGTTGAAGACGAAAAACCCAGCACCGAAACAATACTAACAGAGGAGGAGGAGCGGGAGCTGGCGGAGCTGATGGGAGACGACTAGAGAGATGACATGATACCCGACCCTGCGTGGGTTGTACATATAGTGTTGGATTCTTCCCATGAATATATTACGGCTCTAGAAAGGCCTATACTTCCAGTCCACGTATCAACGACCCCCCGAACTAGGAAACTGCGGATCCATGGTGCGCGACACGTGACGTGCCTGATGCATCGATGACGCACAGGGACGATCTCCCGTGCGCCGACGCCCTCGCTCTCGCCGCGCAACCCCCACTTCCGTGTGCGCCCCTCTACCCATTCCCTGCCTCCTGACTCGTCTTGCTGTTGGCGCTTGTGCTGGGAGTTGCACATTGCGGGATCTCGCCCGGGATATTCCCTTGTCAGAGTTCAATAGTATCTCCGATTCAAACCGAGAGACACTTTCCTCTTCCCCGCAGCCTCTCCGCCACCCTCTCGGGACAACGTCCAGGATGCAGTCGCAGCATCACGAGATGGCTGGCGACGGGCTGAAATTGACGAACCGTCTTCAACAGAGCAGATCGCCCTATGTAAGATCCAGATGCCTACGCTTCCAGCTGCGGACGCTAACATCTAGTAGGTAAGGGCGCACATGAACAACCCTGTGGCATGGCAGCTCTGGGATGCGGAATCGATCGACCTCGCAAAAAAGTACAATCGACTAATATTCCTCAGTATTGGATATTCTGCATGTCATTGTGCGTCCTGTCCCCGCTGCTTTTCCCTGGTAATTTGCTAACGATGTCCAGGGTGCCATGTCATGGAAAAGGAATCCTTCATGTCGTCCGAAGTGGCTGCGATCCTCAACGAGTCCTTCATCCCAATCAAGGTTGACCGGGAGGAACGGCCGGATGTCGACGATATATACATGAACTATGTCCAAGCCACCACGGGTTCGGGCGGTTGGCCGCTGAACGTTTTTCTCACCCCGAATCTAGAGCCCGTTTTTGGAGGCACATACTGGCCTGGCCCCAACTCCACCACGCTTTTGGGCCCGGAGACCACTGGATTTGTAGAAATTTTGGAGAAACTGAGCGATGTCTGGCAAACGCAGCATCAACGCTGCCTCGAAAGTGCCAAAGACATCACCAAACAGCTGCGAGAATTTGCCGAAGAAGGCACCCACTCACGGCTTGGTGAACGCGAGGCTGATGAAGATTTGGATCTTGAACTCTTGGAAGAGGCATATCAGCATTTCGCATCTCGGTATGACTCCATCAATGGAGGATTTGGCCGAGCGCCTAAATTCCCTACCCCATCCAACCTCAGTTTTCTGCTCCGACTGGGGGCCTACCCCGCGCAAGTAACAGATATTGTGGGACAAGATGAATGCGAGAAAGCTACTGCTATGGCGGTCACCACTTTGGTGAATATGGCTCGTGGTGGTATCCGGGACCACATTGGGCATGGGTTCTCGCGGTATAGTGTTACGACCAATTGGAGCCTGCCTCACTTCGAGAAAATGCTGTATGATCAGGCTCAACTGTTGGATGTCTATGTGGATGCATTTCGATTGACGCATGATCCTGAACTACTGGGGGCGGTCTATGATTTAGCTGCCTACTTGACAACTGCTCCTCTGCAGTCGCCGACCGGCGGGTTCTTTTCGTCGGAAGACGCAGATAGCTTCCCGACCCCCAGTGACACTGAGAAAAGGGAGGGCGCCTTCTACGTTTGGTCTCTCAAGGAGCTGTCTCAGGTTCTTGGTCCACGGGATGCTGGCGTTTGCTCCCGGCATTGGGGTGTGCTTCCCGATGGCAATGTCGCTGCTGAGTACGACCCTCATGATGAGTTCATGAACCAGAATGTGTTGTCAGTCCGAGCTACCCCGAGCAAGCTGGCGAAGGAGTTTGGTCTCAGCGAGGAAGAGGTTGTCAAGATCATCAAGGGCGGGAAGCAAAAGCTGCACGATTATCGGGAAAGGACAAGAGGGCGACCGGACCTGGATGATAAGATAATTGTGGGTTGGAATGGCCTGGCGATCGGTGCACTTGCCAAGTGCAGTGTGTTGTTCCAGGAGATTGAGAGCTCAAAGGCGGTTCAATGTCGCGAGGCTGCCGCCCGCGCGATCAGCTTCATCAAGGACAACCTTTTCGACAAGCGGACCGGGCAGCTGTGGCGCCTCTGGCGTGATGGGAGTCGCGGTGATACCCCGGGCTTTGCCGACGACTATGCGTACCTAGCCGGTGGCCTGTTGGACATGTACGAAGCTACCTTTGACGATAGCTACCTTCAGTTCGCCGAACGCCTTCAAAGTAAGAAGCTTACCCGCCTGTAGCTGCGATCCATTGACTGACCTTGCCCAGAATACCTCAACGAGCACTTCCTTTCCAAAACTGGCTCAACACCGGCTGGCTATTATAACACACCATCGAGCATGACCCCTGGCATGCCGGGCCCGCTCTTCCGGTTGAAGACTGGCACTGAGTCGGCAACCCCATCTGTGAATGGCATCATTGCACGGAATCTTCTGCGACTTGCAGCACTGCTTGAGGACGACGAGTACCGTGCCCTAGCGCAGCAAACATGTAACTCGTTCGCCGTCGAGATCATGCAACACCCGTTCCTTTTCGTGGGCATGTTGGATGTGATCGTGGGGCTGCAAATTGGCACTCGTACCGTCACTGGTGTATTTGCCACCGCTGATATCTCCAACGTACCTGCTGTCCGGGATGACAGCCTCCTCAGTCGAAAGGATGAGCCCGTGTCGGCACATGACCTGCTCGCACAGCGGATCCGGGCTGAAACTGGCAACGGTCCTGGTTCGTCGATAGCCGTGGCTTCACTTGTGGATGTTCGGCCTTCCCATTTGAAGGACTTTGTGGGCAACCAGTCCTTTTGGCTGAAGTCGCGGAACCCGCTGTTCAAAGATGTGAAAGCGGCGGACCCGGCCAAGAACTACCTGCTGGTATGTGAGACTGGGAAATGTCGAACTGTGGATCTGTAGAGACACCCTTATTACCCGTCACGGTTGGGTGGTTTAAAATCTTTGTTCGTTAAAGGGGTACATGATGCATGGGCTTGTGTCCGATCGGGCCGGGCTTGCAGCCCCTGAACGCTTGCATGCTGGACCCGGGACTAATGCCGGGGGTGGTTATATGGAGGGATCGGGGCTGGTGGGATCGTTATTTTTCCCCTTTTGCAACTAGTCATTTTCATTGCGTTGAAAGATGATTCTTTTAGAGAATCTAGACCTGTTTTATATGGATCATTGTGTATTTAGTGCTTCAGCATGTATCAAATTGTGATAAGGACTGGTTCTTGTGTTCAACCACTGTAAGCAATTGTAACCTTGGAAGACGCAAGTCTGCTTACGATCCATGGATGTAGCTCTTCTCGATGTGGCCCCATTATTATTGCCACACCCTGTATACTCTACAGTACATACCTAACTGGGTAAGTAGGAGCAAGTGCGGAGCAACCATGACACATATGTGGTTATGGCTGCGAATCCTGGTCGCTGCCGATATTGCCGGGTGCACAATCTCCATTGCATCCAGACCGAGGCCCAAATCCTGGGCGGGCGCCGGCGGAAGAGGATTGGTGCAGCGTCAGTCCATATAGTCAGTGGACTATCAATGGAGACGATCGTCATGATTCTGCATCGGCCGAACTCTGTTCAAGCGCACGGGATTCCCTGTTTTTCTCCTCATGTCCTCCGATCGCGATTTTCGCGACTCAGGCCGTGCTACATGAGTCGGGCACCCTTAAGTACACAGTCGTACTCGGGGCTCGCAGGAGGCGGCCTTGTCTCAGGGCTGAAACACGCTTCATGAGGACGCGCATCGGACTTAATCAATCCCAGGTGACGGCCGTGTATTGAGTGGCTGCTGAGTGGACTAGACCCGAAGCCAAGTCTGTTAGCGGCATCGTTGGTGTGGTGGAGGAGATTATGAAATCACCACGCAAGGGATGTGATTGGCGCGTCGCCTGCAATTCTGAAACTGTACCTGGGCAAGGAGGTGGGATATCTATTCCACCTCATCCTTCATCTCGGTCGTTGCAGCGGTGATCCGGATCTCCGGCTTGAGGTTGGTGTTTGTCGGTGATGGGATTGCTCCGATTCGAGCCTCTCCCAATGCAAAACTGGAGATCATAACCTCCGGCATTTGTGATCCGAGTGTGTTGCTGGCGATCCCCGTTTGCGCGGCAGTCTAGCGCTGCCCCGAAATGGAGAGGAGTGGCGCTAGTGCAGACATCGTGGGATTGAGGATCCGCCTAGGGATGGAGCAATCCACCACTTCGCGACGAAGTAAAGACGACCGGAGTCGATGCGGATTTCTGGACCGGAGAATAATTTGACATTGCGCTGTGCCATTGCCCAGCCTCCCCGGTCGTGGAGTGGCCAGTGGTGGGCGCTTCAGAGACGCGTTGGAATGTGGAATGTCCCACGCCAGCGAGTGGCGGGCAGGGCCGGTATGTGTCGCATCTTGCGAGGTTGGAGTCGCCGGGAGGGGGGTAGCAATAAGTAGAGGTGTAGGCGCGATGTGCGCAGGAGTCTAGATCCTGCTGTTATGAACAAGTTTCTGTGAGGACGAAGACTCGCGGCCCGTCCTGCTTCATCTCCGCCATAATTAAACCCAACTGCCAATTTCGCTCACGGGCCCACTCCCCTTTCGACTTCCATCTACTTCTACCTGTTCAACCTCCTCACCTCTTTCTTTCTCCTTCACGCCTTTTCCATCCGTCCCGCCTAGTTGCGTTTTTCTCGCAAAACGTCTTCGGGGCTGTCACTCTTTTTTGGCCAGCGTCCAATCCACTCTTTTTACCGTCCACGCAGTCGATCTGCGTCTTGACCTTCAACCCTCCGCCGAGAGAACTTCCTGGAGAAGTCCTGTTTTTTGTGTTGTGCCGTTCTTTGATCTGTGATCGCCATGCGCTCCGCTCTGCTTGTCGCTGCCCTCGCAGCAGGCTGTGCCAACGCCTACGAGAAGCATGTCTATGTGACTGACTGGACCACCGTCACCGTCACCGAGACCGTAACCGCTTCTGCCGTCACTATCACCGTTCCAGCCGCCAAGCAGGTCCAGGTCCCAACCACTACCACCACCTCCTCGACCTTCACACCTCCACCGGCTGTTAACATTGAGTCTTCCTCGTCGGAGCCGCCCAAGACACCGACCGTTGCTCCCGTACCTCCAGTGTCCTCCACCACCTGGGCGCCAGCACCCGCGGAGACTGAAGGCACGACATCTTACTGGTCCACTGCATGGACCTCGAGCTGGGGGGGCGCCTCTACCTCTGAGGTCTCTCCTTCCGCTACCTCGACCTCCACTGCCGCCGGCTCGACTGCTAGTACCGCTTACCAGTCGGCTGTGCTGTTTAACCACAATGTCCACCGCAGCAACCACTCTGCCTCGGATCTGGAATGGTCTGCGTCCCTTGAGTCCAGCGCGTATACCCTGGCCGCTAGCTGCAACTATGGGCACAACACGTAAGTTTTTGGACGCACCATTCCCAAATTCATAAGATCTCCACTAACCAATATTCCCCCTTCCAGCTCCATCGATGGCGGTGGCTACGGACAAAACATCGGCTACGGTGTCACGGCCGATCAGATCGGTGTCATGATCACCAACCTGATGTACAACGACGAAACCAGCAACTTTGACCCTTACTACGGAGAGGCGAACCCTTCGATGACCTACTTCGATAGTTGGGGTCACTTCAGCCAGATAGTGTGGAAGGATACCACCTCCGTGGGTTGCGCCACCGTGACGTGCAAGGGCCTGCAAAATGTCGACACCAGCAAATCCCTCCCCTACACCGTGTGCAATTACCACCCGGTTGGCAACGTCGACGGCGAGTATGCCAGCAACGTTATTTCGCCCGGTAACAACCCCAAGAAGACCTACGTTGCCTCTTAGGGAATCCACTTTCCGAGCCGTTGAGCTGGGGGAGATCGCTCAAGATGGTCCGCGAAGGTCAGCTGAAGGCTCGCTGGCTTACAGAAATGACCGCAGATTTCCTACGACATCCCGGCTCGATGAACTCCCAAGACGCTTTGCATTCGTTTTCTGCATCCTGTGTTATTCCATGTTTTCACCTTCGATTCTTGATCTTCTGCATGTCCGTCTCGATTGGCTCATCTGCCCGGGAGCTCTTCCAGGGGAGCAATCGGCGTCGGAGTACCTCTGCCCGGGGATTACAGTATACAGTCTTTGGTATTCCTCGGGGAGCTCCTGTATGTACGTGGGGACCCGACGCCGTGCTCTGGAAGAGGGACATAGGGGAAGCCCTTTTTACCATTGTGAATAAGCATTTCGACTTGGTGTCTCCTAGCGACCTTGTGCTTCTGTGGATAGAAAAAGCAAATGTCATGGCGTATAGATGGTCACGTGCTGTAGCTTCCCCCCACACCGCGCTATTCTCCAAACAGTTAGCTTCACTCTTCCGCTGCTTACGTGTGCGATTTCCCTTCGTCCGAACGTCATCGTCCACTCCACTTCCTGCTTTGCCGCATGCGATTTGACGACTGGACTCGTGCAGATTCCCAGCTGCTGTGCTCTTGCTCCGCATCCAACGCCGTTGCTGCACGTTTTGTCCCTAGTGGTCTCCTGCTACAACGCAGCTGCTCAATCTCAACGCCATCTGATTCCTCTTCAGATCTAGTCAGTCTGGATGTACATCCTAGACCCTTCTTCCCACTCCGTCATCCACTGCTGTCAAAAACAGTTCGGCACATTTCCCTTCGCCGTGGTGACTGGAATTGTCTTGGCTGAACTCATCTGACAGCACGCGTTCCAGAAAAGCCGCCTCCGTTCCTCCGGCGCTATCGCCGGCTTGTGTGCTAGACAACCGCCTCGGGCAACACCCACTTGCTGCAGTTCGTCCCAATCTACCCGTAAGTCCCTTTCCCCATTTCCCCGTTAGTCTCCGGTGTCTCCTCTTTCCCATCGATCCGAGCTCCACTGGCTCGGCTGTGGGGTATTTCTGTTTTTTGTTTTGGAGCGAGCGAAGTGCGGGTTGGTATATGGTCCCTAGGTAGTCTTTGCTTTCTCCCTATATATAACGTGGGTATGGCCCTGTCCGACCCGCACTATTCTTCTTGTTCTTATTGTTAGACGCTTATCTTGCCTTGTTCCCTTCCCCGGCGCTCGCATCTGGCTATTGGACTGCCTTCCCCACGAGGTTCTACTATACTTGTTGGCCTCAATGCCGCCATACTGCCTTCAGGATTGCCACTACTTTTATCGCACCGCTCTGCGCCTTCTTTCTCTACCTACATTCCTCGCCAGCTGCTACACCTGATCTTGCGAGTGGATCTTGCTCTTACCTAGCTCTCCGGGTTGGGATTTGGGTCGACTTGACATCTATATCTCCAGACTTGCTAACACCATGTCCTACTCGTCTATGGCAGTTCGTTTTTTCACTGCGCCAAAGCCGCTAGGGGATGCGATGGATTCCGATAATGCCAAATCTGCTGCGCCCGGGCCACAGGGTCATACGGTCGTGAGGTCGAATGCCGACTCGACCCAGTCGCAGGGGGTGGAGCCGCTCACTCCAAAGAAGCAGGGTTTGACGTTCGCCAACCAGGACTCCCTACCGAAACTACCGGTTCCTGATCTCGAAGACACCTGCCGCAGACATTTGGATGCCCTGGCTGCGCTGCAGACTCCGAGAGAACACGGGGACACCAAGGCTGCTGTCCAGGACTTTTTGAAGACGGATGGACCGGGGCTCCAGGAGCGGTTGAAAACTTATGCCTCATCGAAGACGAGCTTCATCGAGCAGTTCTGTGAGTTTTGTATGCGCTTAATGGCCATGGCACCCGAGCTGATTTTTTTCCACAAGGGTATGATTCATATTTAAATTTTGATAATCGTGAGAGGCACTACCTTCTGCTTTAAATGAAGACCATCAGAGAGTGCTGACATCTTCCAGCGGTTGTGTTGAATCTCAACCCTTTCTTCCTGTTGGAAGATGACCCAACTCCCGCACGCAATAACCAAGTCACTCGCGCAGCGTCTTTGGTCATATCGGCACTGTCTTTTGTGCGCGCTGTACGACGAGAAGAACTTCCTCCTGACACGGTGCGCGGAACTCCGCTCTGCATGTACCAGTACTCGCGGCTCTTTGGCACCGCGCGTGTACCCACCGACAATGGCTGTGTGATCAGCCAAGATCCCTCGGCAAAGCATATTGTTGTCCTGTGCCGAGGCCAGTTCTACTGGTTTGATGTGTTGGATGACAATAGCGACCTCATCATGAGTGAGAAGGACATTTCGCTGAACCTGCATGTCATCATTGATGACGCTGCTCAAACTCCCATCCAAGATGCGGCTAAGGGAGCGCTGGGTGTTCTCAGTACTGAGAACCGCAAGGTCTGGTCTGGATTGCGGGATATTATGACAAAGGACAGTGCCTCGAATAACGCCGAATGCTTGAATATCGTCGACACAGCGCTCTTTGCGCTATGTCTGGATGATACGGAGCCCTCTAGCACTGCCGAGCTCTGCGCCAATATGCTCTGCGGCACAAGTGAGGTCATCAAGGGCGTCCAGGTGGGAACTTGCACGAATCGATGGTACGACAAGCTGCAGATCATCGTCTGCAACAACGGTAGCGCTGGTATCAACTTTGAACACACAGGCGTGGACGGTCATACCGTCCTTCGCTTCGCAAGTGATGTCTATACAGACACGATCCTCCGCTTTGCAAAAACGATCAACGGCCAAGCACCCAGTCTATGGGCAACCTCCAGCCCTGACCCGGCCAAGCGCGATCCGAGCAGCTTTGGCAATGTCAGCACCACCCCGCGCAAGCTCGAGTGGGACATGATGCCCGAGCTCAATATCGCCCTGCGCTTCGCTGAGTCGCATCTCTCGGACCTACTGCACCAGCACGAAATCCAAGTCTTGGACTTTGAAGGCTTCGGAAAGAACTTCATTACTTCGATGGGCTTTTCCCCCGACGCATTCGTGCAAATGGCCTTCCAGGCTGCCTACTATGGCTTATACGGTCGAGTAGAAAACACATACGAGCCGGCCATGACAAAGGTCTTCTTACATGGTCGCACAGAAGCAGTTCGTACCGTCACCCCCGAGGCCGTCGACTTCGTGAAGACATTCTGGGGCGACAACCCAGCCGAAACCAAGATCGAGGCTCTACGCACCGCAACACAACGACACACCGCCATCACCAAAGATTGCTCCAAGGGCCAGGGCCAAGATCGTCACCTGTACGCATTGTACTGCCTCTGGCAGCGCTCCTTCGATGAAGCTCTCTTCCACGACACCAGCTCCGCAGGCGGCTACTCCAGCCCCAGCGACAGCCTCGAATCCCCCAAATTCTCGGAAAACTCCGAAGACGGCTTCTCCTCCCCAACCAGCGGCAGCGTTCGCGGCGTTCGCATCATCACACCCCCGACTCCAGCAATCTTCAGCGACTCCGGCTGGGACAAGATTAATAACACAATCCTGTCCACCTCCAACTGTGGAAACCCCTGTCTCCGCCACTTCGGGTTCGGTCCCACATCCGCTGATGGCTTTGGCATTGGCTATATCATCAAGGACGAGTCAATTTCCTTCTGCGCTTCGTCGAAGCACCGCCAGACCGCGCGTTTGATGCACACGTTGGAATCGTACTTGCTGGAGATCCGGAAGCTGCTGCGCGCAACAAACCGCAAAGCTACCAGCCCGCGCACGAGTCGGGCGCGTGAGACCGAGGCTCTGGCTGAACGGCTGCAGTCTGATTCGCAGCGCCGCGGTCGGATTGTGAGAGGTGATGCGCGCGGTGCGGAGACGCCGACTACGACGACGGATAGTGGGGAGCTGGAGGATGATGGGATGGGTGGATGTGAGTATCTGTTTTCTTTTTACTTTCTTGCCAGGGGACACGGGCTGACCTTCGCTCTAGATGGCTTCTTTGATGCCGGTATGCTGCTTCATGCGCTCAAGGGCGTGAGCGCAGAACGGGAGTCGCGGGGCGAAAAGCCTGCGAAGAGAAAGTTTGTGGGCAAGAAGCTTCATCTCAACGAATATTGATCTGAGGGCGTGATATATTTCAGAATGTCTGGTGCATATACCGTATGATGTTGAATGTTCTATGGAGTTTTGGAATCTCCAACATACCTAGGTAGACAGTTGGATAGTATATAAGTGACATTTTGTGCCAACCACCGAGCAACTCTCCGCTTGAAAAAAGTAAGATATTGCAGTTCAGCGACGAGGTAGGTTTGCACTCGTAGATAACAGAAGGTCGTTGTCGCAGCCTGTCAATACGAATAGTAAAATACCTAGGCATTCCAAGTCAAATCTCAACGACTATGGAAGAATAATCAAGGTTGTCTTGGAAAGGAACAAGTCAGGTCAGAATGTATTTGTATATACACAAAAAGAAATTCCAGAATGTGGAAAGGGAAGTATCAACAGTATTAACATGAAAGCTCATATAATCCATCGTGTGGGGGGTATAACCAAATCAGTATCAAAAAAAAAAAGAAAGACAACCGTCAACGTAGCGGCCTACGACTCAGAGAAGTGAATAGACAATTCAAACCATAGCCAGTCCTGACAGACCTATGCTCATCTCGCATCCCACCGACGAGTCCGTCTATACAATCTCAACACCCTGTAGGGTGCGCCCCGAATCCGTCGACGCGCGACGGTTCCGCACAAACTTGGCCCATGTGTTCGTGAGCACGAGATACTTGATGCTCTCCTCGGCGGCGTCGAAGACGTTTGCGCCGAAGGCCTCGGGCACATCGCCCCAGTACTGCACGCGGTCACGGATCTCGGATACGGAGCTCCGCATCGGCTTCTGGGAGCTCTCGGAGGATGTGGGGGACGGGGGCTCGGGGAAGCCGGGCGCGCCGAAGGGACTGACGAGGTCGACTTCGCGCTTCTCGCCGTACAGGATGCGGGTCGGGGCTTCGAAGATGGCCTCGAGCTGCTTGAGGTCGTGGGAGGAGATGTTGACGGGGAACTCGGCGTGGTGGACGCTGATGAACTCGGCGTAGATGTGCAGGGCGCGGTTGAAGCGCTCACGAGTCAGTTCCTTGACGTTCGCGTCGGGGGTGGCGGCGGTGCTGTCACGGACGAGCTTGGGCAGCGAGCTCTTCCACTCGGCGACGCTGGTGAGGAAGGCGATGTTCTCGCCGGAGAAGTCGTGGAGGGCGGCGAATTCTTGGAGCGGGGACGGGTTGCGCTCGAGGACGTACTCGAGGGCGGTCATGGTGAGGATGCTGGCGCGGTTGCTGTTGGTGCTCTTGACGGAGTCGCTCATGGACTTCCAGCCGGACAGCATGGACTCGACCATGGTGGAGGTGGAGCTGTTGAGGGACTTGGACTCGGAGTTGAAGCCTTTGTTCTTGGCCTCCCAGTTCGTGATAGCGTCGAGGGTCTCCTGGCGAAGAGTCTGGCAGCGCCAGACCTCCCAGCATGGAAGGAAGACGGTGAAGATTTCGATGAACATGATGGAAAGGCAAATCCACTGCGGCGGAATCCAGACCGCGTTGACTGGGGCCATGCCAGGCACGTAAAGAGCGATCAGCCACATTGGGGTGGCATGGAGATTGGCAATAGCGCAGCCAACGGTCTGAACTCGCCAGCCGTGGGTATCGTGAATGTTGCGAGATTTCCAGAGGACGATGGGGGCGATGATCCAGGACCAGAAGAACTGCCAGAACACCCCAGGCCACCTGATGATTTGTTAGATATCGACCTGTATCCAACGAGGGTTGTGGATCGGGCACTTACCATTCCCAGCCGGTACCCTGGGCAGTCCTTTGCTCCATGATAGTACCGTGGACCTCGGTACCAGGGATGCCCCAGGAGCTGTGCCACTTGCGGGAAATCAGGAACATCAGGATAGTCAGGAAGATCTAAATCAACTGGCTCGTTAGGTCATGCAAGAGGGACAGGCCGTAGGGTGGACCAAAAGTTATCAACGCACCTGAGCGAACATGCCGACACCAACAGTGATGAGGATCTTGGTGTTATAAGAAAGACGGCGGAAGCGGCCGACCAAGCCCCGGCTGGGTCTCCAGTCGGAGGGAGAGTCGAGCAGACGACTACCGTGGATGTATCTCTTCTGAAGCTTGGAGACATGGAGGAAACGAGTGTTGGAAGCATGAAACAGAGCAATGCCGCAGGGCAGATAGGTGCCCATGACCCAGTACTGGACATCTCCCGGCATGATGGTGCCGATCATAGTCCCGAACTGGCAGCTTGCCCAGTAAATATGAAGGAGTGCAATGGCCGATAACGACAGGCCGAGGCCTCGGATGCGAAGAATCGGCGAGTTGCGGCGGGCAATAAGGAAGGCCACGCCCAACGCCACGGCGGCGGTCCAGATGCAGGCCCAGCACGCCCACCAGATGCTCACTGGCGAGAGGTCGATCTGCTCCTCAGAGCTTGCGGTGACGCCCAGTTCTGATCCCATGATGAAGGGTTTGGTGTTTTCTGAAGAGCTTAAGGATAGTGATGAAGTTGGGAAAGGCTCAGCAAACCGACAAAGAGACACTCATCAAAGAACGAGATCCAGATCTGACAGCAGGGCGACGGGGATTTTAAAAAGATCCAAGCTTTAGGACATGGCCGGGTTGAATCCTGTCCCCTGTTGATCTATGGAGTTGTCTCTACTCCATCGCATCCGTCAGTCGGGCAGTCCACAAGTGCCTATACAGGTGATAGGTTTACCTGCGCGAGAATTTCTGGAGAGCTGGACGACCCACTCGGCACGATCGTTCATTTTGCATGCCGTTAATGACGGGCGCTGGGCCAATCGCTCACGATGCTTGGGCGCGATGGTATACAGAATTCAATATTACCGGCAGGTGGAGCGGCCAAATCTCCTCGTCGTGGGGCCCGTTAAACTCAACGGGGAAGTCGAATTTCAAATCGCGCCCGGCCTCCTCTCGATCGGAGTCGGGATCTGCAGCACTATCGAATTGACATGATCGATTCGGCGCGATCGTGGATTCGCTTGACCAACGCCAGTTACCGAGTTGCCAGTGACGGCAACCCCGCCGCGCCCGCGACGGGCTGTAGCTCTCGAAGCCCACCAGGAAGCGAATGATGCCGGGCGCGATGGAGTATCTGGGGCAGGTCTGCTCCTCGTCACCCCAGTTGCCGCAAATTTGAACTTGCTAACCTGCTTTCCCGTGGATAATATGGAACCAGGAACCATTGTCAAATAGTGGCCTTCCGGGTCTCACTCACACCAACGAAGACTCACACCAACGAAGATCGTGGAGTCCTCGCACCATCGTCATGGCCATCACGAGATTGTGCCGCCTCGTGCACCGGGCTTCATCACATCACGGTGATCTGGGCCAAGCACACGAGGGAAACCCAGCACCCAGGTAGCTCGCGGGGCCTCTCGCGGGCCATCGATCCTGCCGGTGGGTTGTTTAGCGTCTACTTGGCACTCAGGAGGTCACTAACGAGGCCCCAAAGAAATCGAGGGAAGCGCGGTGGACACCATGGATAATTTGATTACCTGGGTAATCTCTCCGTGGATAACTATTGTAACCCGCAATCCTGCCGGTCACGAAGGATGAGACCGAGCTTTCACCCGCTTCGTTAACAGCCATCAGGCTCGCGGAATGATTTCTAAAGGCGTTTACGGGGAAAATCCCCGATGTCTATAACGCCGTGAACCCTGCATATGTGCCACGAGTCATGCAACCGATCTCAGCACTTGATCTAAGGCTTGGGGGTTATAACGGGAGGGAAGAGGTATTGAATTGCCTCTGGTGTTAACTCCAGTAGCCACTTCAAGTCCAGAGACGTGGAAATCTGGAACTGGCGATCAATAGACTTCGGCGGTGCTGGACGATCTCTGCTGTGCCGCCGAGACATCACTATCACACTTTAATCTTGGGCAGCGACGAGACTCATTTGCAAGCCGTCATGAGTGTGCTTGATGGCTGGTTTTCTTGCGCTGGTTGGGTGATGTGGTGCATCCATTGTTGGTCCCGGCAACCTCCCACCCTTCAGGGGTAAAGGATCGCACATCGAGCTCCGTCTAGACCGTCCATCGCCTATACACTTGCATTTTCTTTGTTCCATGCTCGCCCAATGCCATTCGACATCACCCCGGTCACTCTCCACTCTTCCCATCTAGGGATCCAGAGCCCGATCGTCATCGAGCTCCCATCTCACAGGGAGCCAGGTCTATACACTGGGATGCCTCGGGATAACACCGAAGTTCAATAGCGCCTGGTGAAGAGATGCCTCTCCCCACATCTTCTCTGCCCTACTCTGGCCCTACGCGCGTGGTTCTATGCAGATCGCAAATTTCTGCGTGAAGAACCGCCGAGGATATGTAAAGATGTAGGGAGCTTCTCGGATCCAAGCTTCTCATTCGTCGCTCACCAGACATGCACGCACACCGGACGCGCCCAGCCTGGAGTATGTGCTCCCGATTTTCCCCCGATCCACCGCAGATCGTCTCCCCAAGGGTGCGCCTGCGGAGCCCTAGGAGGTTTTCGCCGGCGCTATCGGTTCCACTCCGACCAGGAAGCCCAGTGCAGTTCCTGGTTCTGGGTAGCTCAGGTGGCGCGGATTCGCATCAACGAGACACTGCGCGGTCTGTGCTGGGCTCGCAAGACAAAGGAACCACTCCCGTGGGATGATCACATTGATGCTGTCGGTTGCACGGTATTTTTTTCCCTGGCGCAGGTGGATTTGGTGGATTTCCATGCCAATCGCCGGGCGGAGGGTTATTTCTTCTTTCGGGATAATCCAGTTATATATCATCTCCGCCTGACGGGCTCCAGCTGTGAAAAGGTTGTCTTTTATCCAATCGCCATTCTTGATGGTTACGGCTTGATCAATGCCTGGATCAACGTCAAAAACGGGTGTGATGCCCTTCAGTCCCTCTAGCAGGCGGCAATGGAGCTGATGGCATCACGTCGCGGAGCGATTCGGTTGCGACTCTTGATCGCCTTGCGCGACTTAGCATTGCGCTTCGAATCCCATATTTTAACTTCCGCTACTGTTACATAGAAATCTCATTCGTGGACGACCACATAGACTGGGCACGATCCCATGGAACAGTGTCTCCTAGGGGCATCTCCAGCATGAGACCAGACCACCTGGTGATAACAGTCAGTCACAAAATTCTGGCCCAATAGCCCAGATTCATCGCACAAAGTCGCCAGGGGAGCAGTGTACTTGCGTTCGAGTCCCAATAATGGGTTTCAGAGGCCGATCAGTGAGTCGGACAGACGGAAAGTCCAGATGGGTCTACTAGGCGAAGACATGGAGAATTAGGTTGGGAAAAAAGAGTGACCATCGAGCCTACATACCTTTAAGGGCTGCTTTGCGTAATGAAATTAACCTTGGCATGATTTGGATCTGGGAAGCTCTAGTCTTTGTGGAATGATGGATTGAAGACAGTGACTCGTTATTCCTGCATTCTGGGATGGGGCGTGTGTCTTTACAATATCTCTCCTCGGAGACCCGGTGGCTGAAGCCTGGGAGCAAGGCACAGATAAATACAACATGGCAATAGAAGAAACTGATGGGAATATCTGAATGGCATTCAATGGCCAAGTAACGAGTCAAGGACATCAAGGATCTCGGTGGCTTGTCCAAGATGTGTTGAGTAGGATCTTGACTCGGAAGAACAAAGCGGCATTTGGACTTGACAGACAATAGTCCAAAGCAAAGTACATGCATCCTCCATGAAACAAACATCTCAGTCCCAAGTCACCAGGAGTTCTTCTCCTAAGCCCATGTCCTCCAACATACACAACATATACAGCATACACAACATACATAACAGCGCCCATATCTGGCAACGTCGAGATGATTTCATCATCGACTAAACAGGACCTTCTTTGCTCCCACCATCCATTGTTAACTTCAAGTTTCATCCGACGCCAATCTTGTGGCTCATCCCCTTTTTGTGAATTTGTGACATCCGGACGCTTCTTCGTCCCTTAGTCACCCATATGCTCGGTGCTTCCTCACCCTGAGCTCCTCCTTTCTTTCTGACCTGCGGCTTGTACCTCCACACCGCTCCTGTTCCTCCGCTGTCCCGGGTACTCGAAGGGAGGGAGCACTGAGGAGTGCTCTGAGGTAGTACCTGCTGCTTGCTTGTGAGAGCCAGGGTGCTCGTGGAGTGTTGCAAGGCAGCAAGGTACGTGGACTGGGCGACAAGCTCGAGGTCTCCTCTCTCAGATGGGTGGATGAGTGGCTTTTGTTATCGCTGACCACTTGTGACTTGAGCTTGGTAGCTTTGTTGTGAGAGGGAGGAAGCTCGAGTGAGGAGTGGACATAGGGCTTTGAGGACTAAGCCCATGTGAATATTAGGGGGTCAACTTTTGATGGGAGGCTTGGGGGCACCTTTGAATTTGTGGATGTCTGGCTTGAGACTGTTGACCAGAGTCATGAAGCCACAGGAGAAGTCCATCAGTATGTGAAACTATGTGAAACTATAAGTAACATGTCAATATCTTGAAGACATGTAAGATGTTGGAGCGTGAATACTTACTCGAGGTTGTCGCCTCAGACCACAGTCAAGTATTTTGACTCTTGTCTCAGCTGCCAGATGATGTGTGGTTCATGATGTCGTGAACCACAAAGGGTATCTTTAGGAGCTCCTTCAAGAGAGCTGGCTGACAGAACTAGCAGGGGGATATATCAATGAGCCAAGCCAAAACAGAGTAATAGCCAGTATGTGTGAAGCTTACAGGAGTCACGAAGAGTGTGTAGGGACCTGAGCATCCAGAGGAGATCCATCCAGCAGGTAGCTCTCAAGTTCTGAGAGAGGGTCGAGAGATGGACAAGGTCCACGAAGGGTATATGAGTAGACCCATGAGTGGATGGATGGTAAGGGAAGGAGGGAGATGGGATGGAAGGGGAGAAGATGGATGAAAGGAGGAAGATGAATGGAAGGAAGAAGGAAGAGAGGGGAGGGTAAGAGGAAAGAAGGCGATATTTATAGCTGGAGGAAGAGGAGGAAAACGACTAAGAGACAAGCGAGCTCGCCATGTAGCCAATAGAATCGATGTTTGCTTCAAGACCATCCAGAATCCCAGGCACAAGAAAGTAGAATGCCTCATTTCCAATCCATATCGAGACACACATGCCTACAAAGACTGGCGCGTCGATATCGGGGCTTTATGTCATACAGAAATACCTGGACAGCGAAGCTATCCAGATATGCTTCTATATGCCAAGGGTTAACACAGATACCCGGTGAAGAGCTCAGTTACACGCTGCTATTGCCAGAATATGCCTAAATGTCGGATGCTCTGATATCCCAACTGCAAGTACTCCAATATTTGCCTCTTAACATCAAGTATCTACGACCCTTGTGTCAGGATATGGCCCATGGAGTATCACTAGGCCCAAGGGGCTTACGAACAGTTTCGACGCTGAATAATGTACCTCCTCACTTCTCTAGATACTTCAAAACAGATTCATCTTCATTGGAAGTGGCGGTAGATGCCTAAGTGGTTAGGCATAGATAGACTCAGTCCGTACAACTCTCTTCCTCTCTTCCTCCTCAGTGCACTCCATTTCTTTGGCTTCAATACTCCAGGAAACATCGTTCAAGTTTCTGCCGTTCTAGGTTTAGACATTCGTCATGAGTATGGAAATTGTCCACTCTGCGGAAACTCCAGCTTGAGGCTCCACGCCTTGATTTGAGATTTATCTGCAGGCCGAATCAAGTTAGCGGTTGAGAGGTTTTCAATGCCATTGTCCTGTCAGTGTTGCTACATGAAATCCCCAATTTGCTTGGAGACATCCTTCACGGCCCATACCTCACGATATTTCTGATAGCGCGCAGATCCTGATCGAGTGCAGATCCTGATCGAGTGCAAGATCAGATTCAAGTCATCGAGAAGAATAGGAAACAGGAGGACATACACCAGGATGCGAGAAAGAAGGCAGGAACGAAGGGACCGAGCACTGGGAGGGAGAGAGGAAGAAACCTCCGAGCTGAGGCGATCTACATCTAGCGCGAGGGGGCTGCCTAACCTCTCAGGCAACCGCTGTCAATTTCAAATTTCTCCCCAGTATATTCTACTAGGAATAACAGTTCTTCGCAACTTCAAATACTTTTTCTTCTATGGCTGGTATTTTGCAGGACCTCAGTGAGGTCCCAGTCAAACCCTCCGATAGACGCAAAGGGAGAGTGGAAAAGGCTGAGTATTGAATGAGAAAGATCACCGAACAATGAATCATTTCCAGGAATGCGACAATGCCATCTCCGTTGACCGATCGGATAGGAGACAAGCTACTGGATACGATGCTCGAGCCTATCAGATCGCAGATGGGCATTCGCAAAATCTCCTTGGGCGGAAGGATATTTGTTGTTCAGCAGCGGGACCCCGAACGAGCACGGAGGGTTTCACCACGCCTCAGTGTCCATCCACCCTTCGTGTCAGGGAAACACGAAACATATAAGATGGCCTTTCCCAGAGCTGTCCTCGAAACCATCTCATTCTCAATTCCACACCTCAAACACTAAACACCAGTTGCAATTCCATCCTCCAACGACCATCTACAGTCTCCACTCTCATCATGGCCAATTCGAACCTCCCGACACTCGCCTTCTTTGGAGCCACCGGCGGATGCACCATCCACTCTTTGGTCCCTTCGCTCAATGCTGGCTACAAGTGCAGAGCCTGTAAGCACCTTGTCCTTTTCATGTCCACTCCCAATGTTCAATATTGTCTCTGGGTTTACCGATGCTGATAGAATCTGTCTGAGCAGTGGTGCGCAGTCCTCAGAAACTCGAGGACATGCTTCTCCAGCAGCACGGACTCTCTGAGTCTACACTGAAGACAAACCTCACCATGGTGAAGGGGAACGTTAACGATGTTGCCGCTGTCCGACAAGCACTCGTTGGGCCAGACAACCAGCCGGTTGATCTGATCATCTCTGGGATTGGGGGCCAAATGTCGTTCAGCAACCCCCTCCGACCGACGCTGTCGGATCCCACCGTCTGTGCTTCGGCGATGAGCACCATTTTGGAAGCCGCCCGCGAGCTGCCCAAGTCCCCACGGCTGGCGGTCATCAGCACGACGGGTATCGACAAGAGACGGGATCTGCCTGTGGCCATGATGCCTCTCTACCATTGGATGTTGAAAGAACCCCATGCGGATAAGCGCAACATGGAGGCAATGATCCTGAAGCAGATGGAGTTGCCTGCCCGCGATCGTGCCATCTCGAGCTACTTGATTCTCCGGCCCAGCTTCTTGACGGAGGGTGAAGGCGACGGCATGCACAAGATCAAGGAGGGCACGGCAGACAAGCCGGCGGTGGGCTACGTGATTGCCCGAAGCGATGTCGGTCGCTGGATTTTCGAGCGAGTCGTGCGCGATTACAAGCGAGAGCCGAGTCAGGAAGACCCCGTTGGGGGCAGAATCGTCACTCTCACCACTTGATATGGAGGTGTGTGGAGTTCATCTGCGATGTTTGGGTTCAATGTCCTCTGTCTTTTGCCTCTACCTCTGTTTTTGATATCCGTGCAGCGACAATACAAGCTTGTTTGAGAATCTAGTCAAGGCGGCTTCACGTTGGTCCCCAGTAAGTCTAGGTAGAAAGAAGACCCACCATCGCATAATACGAGCCCACCTCGGGAGCTTGAGGTACTGCGATCATGTTGATCCAAGAGTGAGTGCTCTAGCCCTGCTATTCGGAGCCTCGCAGTCTGGGGCGATCCATCCCTGATATTTCCAGCGCGACCGTGGACTTGAGCAGGTTGATTCCAGACGCGTGAATTCTCTCCCAACGTTCCCACCTCGTATCCCGCTTTCCACCAATCTCACCACTCCAACGCATGCGATAAGATTCCATCTGTCGCTGATTCAACTCTTCTCTGCTCCAGCTCCCCTTCTCCTCCCAGGGACTCTCAACGCGTCATGCGCAAGAAGAATGAGCTTCGTCGAAGTTGCAACCTATGTCGCACTCGCAAGATTGCCTGCTCAGGGGAACAGATCTGTTCCTCCTGTCGAGAACGTGGTGTCGAGTGCGTGTATGATCTGGAGGGCTCCAAAGGGCGACCTCGATCCAACGCCCAAGCTGATGCTGGTACATCTCGAGCGAGCAGCTACCCAGTCACCTGGTACACGACTCCGGACGCTTCTCCACAGATTCCCAAGACAGTCGATGAGAGCGACGAAGGCAGGCGATCGCTGAGTGTGGCTGCTGAGTTGGATGTCATATATCAAGAACATTTTCGCGACAAGGCTCCCGGCGCACGCGACAACCTGTTCTTGAAGCGGGTGGTCGAATTCAATCGCTCTTGGGCGAGGGGCGAAGGGCTCGCGACTAGCAGCCGCGGCAGCCCAAGTAGCACGGACTCCGTCGTGGGGATGAATTACCATGGCCTCTTGACTCTCGTCACGTTGGACTTGGTCGAGACGGTGGTGCTCAAGTTCAGCCGTCTCGGCGTCCACGCCTTTTTTGGCTCTGGTGAGCGATACTTCCGGACTTGTTTGCTACAGGATGAGACGACCAGCATGTTCGACACCACCATCACCGCCGGTGCCTCCATGCCCTCTACTACAACCCCACAGAGCTCTTCCCTGGATATGGGCCCACTGGGAGAGTATAGCAGCCATCTCATGACTCAATTGGTCGACGTGTGGTTCACTCATCATCCCTTAAGCATCTTGCTGTCCAAATCACTACTGTTAAGCGATTTGCGCATCAACAGCGCCAAACCCGCACTGTTGGCGACACTCCTCGCCGATGCGCATGTGTTCACAAAGGATCCCGAAGGGGGAGAACAGGCAGCTCGGCTTCTGGACTGGGCGGTAGGCCAACTGCAACACCTGAAGACCACGGAGCCCGATCTCACAACTGCTCAGGCCTGCTTCCTCATCGGCTGGCGTCATGCCTGTCGGGGCGAGGCAAGATGGGCCGTCTGCTACACGACCTACGCGGGACGCGTTGTGACGCAACTCAAGTACAAGCTCCATGAATCCCCAATCACCGATCAAACTCATATCAACGGCATCGATCGGGGCGCTGTCGAGGTTGAAATGATTTCAAACTTGTTGTGGCAAACGTTTGCTCTGACTCTGTGGTCGTTTATCCAGATGGACATCTCGTTTGCTGATCTGCTGCCGTCGCGACTGATGCAGCTGTTACCACCTGCCAACGGAGCCGAGTCCACCTTGCTGCAGCTGGATCGCACCATGGGACACATCACTACTCAGCACGCCCAGACTGCATCCTTGCAGTCAGTCTGGCTGGTGGCTCATGTAAGCTCCCTCGTGGCTCACCTCTACGCGCTCTATCCCCACCCCGGGCGTGAGCTTTCTTCTACGCCCACTCCGGCCAACCGGTGGCAAGACCAATTGCTACTGCGACTGAATCGCTTGATGGATCGTGAACGTAGTCTGGCCGCCATCTGCGTAGATGCCCGTGAAGCAACGCAGGATATGATCGACCGGGTCAAAACGGACGCCAGGGAAGATCCCGTCGGGCCTTGGCTGCTGGTTCCATACTATACTATCTCTATTCATCTGCTTTTCCCACAGAAAGAGCCATCCTCTGACGCATCAATTAGTACCGGGACAGGTGGCAGTTCTGGAGACAAATCAGTGCCCACCTCAGATGGTCATTTTCCAGCATCCATTCTGACAAACACAACCCTCAATGGGCTCGAAAATGCGATGCAGGGACTAGTAGCACTTTTCCCATCCGTACAGACAGCAGCTGGCTCTGAGGCATCTCGCGGTAATGCTCCGCCCGCCTTTCTACATTCTTATGTCTTAAGCCTGGATGCGGTTGGGCGAGCGTTCACACACATTCTCCTCGCCCAAGATCGGGCCTCGGTTCTTGAACAGCAATTCTCTCGTGGGTGGTTCCAGCGTCTTCTACCAGGACTGGTCAAACTCCATTCATTCTTTGACCACGATGTTCTTTTACGAGACCATCGCTGGAGGCTGGTCAAGCGGCAGCTCAAATATGTATGCAAGCGGCTCGACGAGATGATGGTCACGGACGGCGGCTCTGCACCACCAAAAAGTGTGCCGCAAAGCTCGGCTCTTGAAGGTTTCCCTACCTATCCTTCCATGCCGGCACCGCAACAGACCGAAGAATCTGTGTCATGGTCAGAGTGGCCATCCATGCACACCGGCCAGCCAGGCTCGGGTTCAATGGACCTCTCTACCTTCGACCTGGATGTGTCTGCTCCATCAATGGAAGACCCTCTGACGGCCATGGACCACCCCCATGACAATGCCGATGAACTCCACATCAACGCCGCGATGCATTTGTTCCAGAATCCTCCCTCGCTGTGGGACGTGGCACAAGCCACCGATCCCTACCTACCCAACCGCCTTCCCAATGTCTCATCCCCTTCAGACTTTCCACTCACAGAAAATGGTAAACGGCGGGCAAATATATCGTCTTTTGATGGGACACTGATCGGCAACTTTTCGAACGATGGGCTGGATCCAACCATGCCTGGATCACACACACCTAGCAAAAGACCCAGAGGATCAGCACAATAATCCGGCGTTTCTAGAGGTTGTCGGGATGAGGCCATTCCCACCAAATGATTTGCATGCTTTGAGAATATACCCACTGTTATCGACGGAGCTGCAAGTTTCGCAAAAGAATTCGCAATCCAGATCTTTCTCTTTGGCTTTGAGTCTGCAATAACGGGACCTGTGAATTTTCTGTTCGAGTTCGTTTTACCTTTTTTGGTTTGGCCTCCCCCCTTCCGTCGCCCCAACATAGAAGACCCGACCTCGCCCTTTGGACTTCTGTCCCTTCACTCAACTCCTGGGCTCCTGGCTCTGTGAATGCCCGACTATTTCTAGATGGTCAAGGACAACCGTCTTGCCAAGCATCAGGTAATTCAAAGCGAAGATACGTCACCGATGATCGCCTCGGTTGCACCTGTAGGTCACAGTCAATCAGCAAGGTCGAACTTCCACAACAGACCAACCAACCGAATCATAACTGGCTTCGATTTCTTTATGGCACCTGAGTGATTCTTTGAAGAATTGATTTGATGAGGACAGTAAGCTTGAGAGAAAATTAAACTCGCCATGACTAAAGTCTAGATATGGGAATATCCTAGTGCTGCATGTGTATAGCTTTATAGAATGCATTTATGCTCGACATGCTCGTGAATGCAACTGAAATCTTCAAGTTTAGAAAGCTTAGCGGAAGTGATAGGAATAGGTCTTCGATGGAAGGGAGAGGCTCTTTTGTGAGTGACGCCCCTAGGGAAGTGTGGTCTTCTAAAGAGCTTTATTGTTAATTCAACACGGATGACTATGCAACATCAATATCCATTCTCAAAGACAACAGATATCACAGAATCTTGTCATGGCCCTGCTCCAAATATATCTAGAATGTGCTTAAGACGTTCGTCATGAGTATGTTTTCCCAGCATGTTCGCCTTCCAACTGTTCCATTCTGTGTCTTTATCGACGCCAAATGCAGTCCAGATACCTCGAATTAGAGGTAATGTCTCTTCCCAAGGGAGATCAACGTCAAGACCAAAAAAGAATCTTCGTACTCTTTCATTCCCACTCATGATGTCAGCCAAACCGGCCGCCCCCTTAGCTCTCAAGAATTGAGCTAATGCGAGATCATGAACAGTCAAAGACGATCTGCCATTGTAAATACCGCCCATTTCTGCTGTGACTAAAGACGGCCCAAACGCTTCACCAGCAGGGACGACTCGAGCCATTTGCCAGTCTATGATTCCAATGACGTTCAACTCCTCGTCCACCATCAGGTGGTCTCCCTTATCGTCCACGTGCTTGAGGTAGAACTGCTCTGTGGCTTCCACTGGATTCTCTGTTGGCTTCGCAGCGAGAGCCTGTAGCTGAGATTTCAGAAATAAGAATACTAGATAAGCATTCGCGGGAAAAGATGTGAAGAGCTGGCCATCGGTAATCAGGGCCATATTTTGCTCCACAAATGAAGTATAGTAGTCGCTGGATGTATTGAACGGCCCGCAAGGGCTCAGAACAAGAAATCTTTCACTAGCAATCGCAGAGACGATTGGCTCAGAGGGTGAAGGGCCTGGGAGAAGAGACCCAGCCTTAGAAAATGGATGACGTTTGAGCTCAATAAGAATATCTGCCAGGCTGTTCCAAATTCTTTCCTTGTCTTTGTCATCTGCAAAGCGCTTCCCACGCGGGCCTTGCAAGTTCCAAGTTTTGCCCGGCATTTCTTCTATGAGTAGATAGCCCACGCCCAACTGGTTGTTGCTGTCGCCAATGATCCCATAGTCGAAGACGCGAGGAGCTGGCACTTTGGTTGTCTCGAGGAATTTGAGAGTTGCGTATTCACTATTAATAAGGTAGTTGACGAGTGATTGGGGGATACTGCTATTCATTCGAGGAACTCGAATGAGCCAAACAGAGCCATTATCAGTGAAGCGAATACGAGCATGATAGTTCGCACAGCCCATAAGCGATCCGCGACCCCAGGCTGGTGGGTGCTCGATTTTGCATTTGACACCGCCATTTAGTGTTGATGCACGCTCGCAGAGAGCCTCGTCATTGATTTTCGCACGAATGTTTTCCACTTCAGAATGTACTTTCGCTTCAAACAAGTCATCTGCAAGGGGCTGAGAGCTATCAGAGCTAATCCAACTATGTGGCCATCAGTAGGACGTACCGTGTCATCACACATATGGAACGGTGGGCGGCGGTGGGTTAGGCAAGGTTGACAACTGCATCGCTCACAGGGACCAAGTCCTCGAACACTTGGCAGCAAGCAGCCCGCAAAATCACAGGTAAAAAACCTGTCAAGCATCGAGGGCATGGCGAACCGAGTGAGTGAATTGTTTTGTGCAGGGGACCCCGCTTTATATAAGTTAGAG
Organism: Penicillium hispanicum; assembly: GCF_028827665.1. Classification (NCBI taxonomy): domain Eukaryota; kingdom Fungi; phylum Ascomycota; class Eurotiomycetes; order Eurotiales; family Aspergillaceae; genus Penicillium; species Penicillium hispanicum. The sequence continues at coordinate 1,967,075 of NW_026623198.1, read as the reverse complement.
GGTGGGTTACCGGCGACTGGAAGTCACATGTATACTCCGACTGGAACTTCCAAGCACGCAGGTTGGTTTTACGTGATGTCGCATATTGTGACGCGGGTAACAAGGTAGGAAAGCTCTGACGGCAGGAGAATTTTGAAAATCCATGGGCAGGAATCTAAAGCGTCGTGATATTCCAGACCTCCCATTTGATTGACCTAGGCCCCAGATTTATAACCTCGCCTGCGTGGTCCGCAGAAAATACAAGCGCTTCTCCCGCGCATGGGCGGCAACCGCAACGGGTCTGAAACTCAAGAGTAAATAACAAAATCAAGTGAACGTTTCCTATTGGCTAAATAGTAAAGTCAATTGTAGTAGGGATTAGACAGCGCCTATTGACCTGGACATTTATCGGTCTTACTGACAGGCGGCACAGTCGCTGTGATACAGAACATATATTCACCCATGGCATAAAAGCATTCAAGCAAGACGTAATGTGTGCTGCTTAAGTATTAGTTTTGAAGCTCTAATTAGATCTCATGTATGAATCAAGCAGACATACAACATGCCGCGAATTGATATTTGCGGAGCAGGCGCTTGTAGATCAATCAATCACTTCCGAGGGTCAAAGACCTGAATCATTACTGAGAGGTCTCCTTCCCCGAGTAAGACTGATTTTCCGCATGGATTTTCTCAAGCCAATAAAATATGATTTACAAGCGCTGGTGCTCCGGAGTTCATCTGTTCTTTGATTAGGGCCGGAATCGAATGCCAATGAAAAGTTTCTAGTTTGTTGCCTTAGCCTGTAACGTGTAATCTCACTACTCGTCAGTATGTATGTGTTAGGTTGATGGTTAAGAAATGAGATTAGCGGCTAGATATAGATTGACCTGGGAGACAGGAGGTGTCCTGTCGGGAGTGCTACTGTTGGTATATGAGAGGGGACGGGAGTACGGAGGAAGAGCAGAGTGATCATGAATGATGATAATGGAGGAAGCTATCTACAGAGTATTGATCAGTCACATGACCCACACACAAACAGTATACTAATAAAAATTCGGTGCTATTTCTGCCTTGCGACATGCGTACATAATTAACATCCTTTGGACTCTTCTCGGGACATCTTAAGCCCAGAACTAGTGGACAGTTGCTCGTATTAATGTGAGGGATTAATATGAGGGAGGCTGTCTCATGGACGCTATGAAATCAATATCACTAATTTCACCAAGTCGAACTGAAACGGGCAACAATTCGCGCGCGGCTTCCCGATTTAAAAGGCCCCCATATCTTTTGGTGTCACTAGTCGCGGTAGCCTAAATTCCCGACGCTAGCGCATCCACTTTTAGGCTTCTCCTTTTTGCTTACTTTGCGAGAAGTTAGGCCCCCCATTCTTCTCCCTCTGATAAAAGCTTAGCCCTCTTGGCGACTTTGTTCTCTCAACTCAAAACTTTTCAACCAAGACGCAGGACTGGTCGGTGGCATGGCGCGATCTTTGGCAGATGACAATGCAATCCCCAACAGCTGGCGAACTCGACAACCAGGCTGTGCCATCTGGATCGTCATAGCTGTCTTTCGAAGCCTTTTGGAGGCTCTTTTCTACAGTATATACTACATCCGGAGCTCTTCGCGCCAGAGTCCAAAGTGGACCTACCGTCAGGCGTGCATGACACGACTCTTTGAGAGAGGCTTCAATATTATCACTGAGATCGGGTTCACACAATCTTTGAGCTTGGAACCGGAAAAACTCGGTGATCGCTGGGTGACTATCGACCCCGCGCCAGCCTCCGCGTATTGCGGTGACTTCACGAGCGACACTATCAAGCCAGAGACGGTCGGCGGTACGTGGTATCCAGAGCTACCATCGAAGCAGTCGCTACTGGAAGAACAAGGCCTAGTGGTGTTGTCTTTTCATTCTGGCTCGCTCCTCTGGATGACTGGACGACCAGAGGACTCGGGCCCGGCGGCAACCATGTTGAACAACAAGCTGGGCGAGAATACTTGCTCTTTTTGGCTGCAGTACCGTCTTGCCGGGGGCAACAACCCAACACCATACCCCGGGGCCATGCAAGACGCGGTAACAGCATACATATACCTCATCAAAGATATGGGAATCTCCCCATCGCGTATCGTCCTCGCAGGCGACTCCACGGGCTCGACTATTGCAGTAGCGCTTCTGCGCTATCTTGCCTCCATCAAGGAGGTACAGGAACATGAACTCGCCGGACTTCCACCTCCAAAGGCATGTCTGCTGTTTTCGCCCTCGGTCGAGTATTGCTTTGAAGGCGATCCCGAGGCTGTCGGCGCAAATAGGAACATCAAGACCGACTACGTCGAGCCGCGTATGATGGCCTGGGGTGCTAGGGCTATTGCGCCCCCTGAGACCGTGCGGCTGGATGATCCTTATATCTCTCCGGCACTGCATCCATTTGCAACCCCGGTCCCAATGTTCGTTCAGGCGGGAGGCGCGGAGGTTCTTTGTGAAAGTGTTCGTGGATTCGCCAACGCGATGAGCGCTATTCCGGGCAATCGGGTCGAATATCTCGAAGTCCCCGGCGTGCCGCATGATGTTTATGTTGTGGGATATCTATTTGGATGGCCGAAGGAGCAGGAAGAGATCCATGAGGCTGCGGCGAGATTTGTTCTGCAATAAGCTATTCATGTTTCAGTCATCTGTGACGCGTGTTGATTTTTTTTTAACAAATGCAATATAGAATTCAGCTGATGCATAGCGATTGATGAAAGTTGCTCGGCGATTTAAAAGTGGCTGGGGGTCCCGGGGGGAGCCGTTAGCCCCCTGGTAATTTAGGCTGTATATATGTCTCTGGCGTGGGTCTTCAGGAAGTCAATCGGCTAGCATTAGAGTGCTATCAGGCAAAAGCTAAAGCTATTACCACTATAATTCTTTTCCTAAGTGTGTCTCCGGCAAAATGGAGTAAACCCTTCTAAAGCAGTCGAACAACGATATGCTGAAGTTTGTGTCCAATAACTTACCAGTGGTAGTGCTTCTCCAAGACTGCGTTTGTTATACTATGTGCGCTACTTATCGGTCCTGGGGTATCTATCTTCGCCTAGAGGACATGATGGTCTTGTAGCTCAATAGAAAGGCATATGCCAAGGCATACCTTAACAAATAGGGAGAGTGCCTCGAGGGACTGCAAAGGGGAGCTATTTTTTGGTCGTAGGTAGAACCAAAGGGAATAAGTTAACCATGCGCCAACGATCAGAGCCGGCATATAATAATGCTAAGGGGTATAAAATAGTGATCGTGCTGGACTATAGGCAGTGAAGGACTGGCTCGCCTTCCAAGTTACGGGAAAGGCGGCCGTTTCCGGCGTCAAAAACTGTTAGGACTAGGGCACTCCCCCTAGTCTAACATTGTGCGTTACTTATATCGGTCCCGGGCATCCTAGAACATAGCGTTCTAGCATACATATTTGGTCTTTTGGCCTGTTGCGTCCGGGCACGTGCCGTAACAAAAACCGTCATTTTCGGCGTCGATTTCACAGGTCCTCGGATTCTAGTTGTAAATCTGTGTACACGGTAGCTGTTAGAAGGCTTCTCTATAAGAGAGAGCAGGCAACTTCCAGCGTGACTCATTGTTCCGTCCCAATTCCAACCTTGAAAGGTTGCGTGCGAACCGCCGTTGGCCGGCGGAGGTTTTTCTGAGCGCTGCGACACGGTTGCGCGGGCATACAGCTCATTAGGCCTTGGAGCGGGCCCACCAAGACCTCGGATTCGGCGTATTATACCCCCGGTCTCCAAGGCCTAACAAGCTACACCCGCTCACTAGGCCTAGAAATAGTATAGTATTTGGAGTGGGCCCACCAAGACCTCAGATTCGGCAGCATTATAGTTCCGATCTTCCAGCCCTAGCGAGCTGCACCCGTTCATTAGTACTAGGAATGTTCGAGTCCTACAGAGCTGTTTATGCATCCTGTTTATTAATTATACCAAGATCCCTCCCCCCACATCTGTGCAGCACACTCATAAGACTCCCTTGATTGCTACAGCTGCTTTGAACTCGATTCATTGATTAGAACCGATTCCTACGCTTCTTTATCATATCTGGCTAGCACTGTAAGCATGCCGATGCTGATATTTCTTTTCCAATTGTGGAGGAAAGAAGGTGTGCAATGCCATACTGTGGAGTGACAGGGGTTAAACAAGATCGAATAGGAGATTAATGATACCTAGGGGATATAAACATGGCTTACCTAACCATCTGAATAAGCTTCCATCTCTAGTCCTAATCAGCAGGAGCAGCTCGCTAGGACTAGAAGATCGGGGGTATAATACGCCGAATCCGAGGTCTTAGTGGGCCCGCTCCAAGGCCTAATGAGCTGTATGCCCGGGAGGTACCTCCGTTCCGCTTCGGAGAATACTTTCACTGTTCCAGCCCCATCGCCAGGGATCAACCAGACACCCATCGAACTCGACCAAAATGCGAATTCTACAATCTACGAGGCTCCGTTCTACGACGGGGTTTGATTCAGAGCTGCACTAAAGATGCCGGACCACCCGAGCGCCCTTGACTCGGCCCTTCTACAGATGATTGCTATATCTATTCCTCCCATCGCACAAGACATTGCATTCAGACCAGTCATTCTCATAGGCTGCTTTGTATACTTTGTCAGCATCGTGCGAGCCGTTTGATTTAGTCTTCAACCCAAATCGATTCCATGGAGAAGCACGCTACCGCGCAGTCTGAGTAAGTTTACTAGGGCTTTCAGCACGTGGAACAAGCCAGAAGGTGACTTATTCTCATTGCCAGGCGGCTAAATGGGAAGATACCAGCACGAGATACCAGCCTGCGAGCATGGCTGGTGGTGATCGGTGGTGTCCTTTCCTACTTTCCCACCTTTGGTATGTGTCTTGTTCCAACACCATGGTATACGCTTGCTGACTGGCAGTCAGGTCTACTGAATGCATTCGGGACCTTTCAAACCTACTACGTCGAGCATCTCCTCAGGGGGACGTCTAGTTCCGATGTAGCGTGGATTGGGTCGCTACAGGTGTGCTATTCTGACGTGGTTGGCAGGGGTCGTTGCTGACGATACTACCCTCAGGTCTTCTTTTTGTTTATTGGAGGAATGGTTGTCGGTCCCTTGTTTGACCGGTTTGGTGCCAGAACATTGATGGTACCTGGCACGCTGGTCCATGCTACTTCCCTGATGCTCACCAGTCTGTGCACCAAGTATTGGCAGCTCATGCTGGCGCAGGGCGTGATGTTCGGCATCGCGAACACCCTACTGTGAGTTTCTATATAAATACCTGGACTCAAGGATCTATTCTCTGATGAATGTGATCTTCAGCTTCTATCCTACGATTGCGGCGATCTCAATTTGGTTCGATCGTCGTCGTGGTCTGGCACTGGGCATTGCAGTCGCGGGATCTTCCCTTGGTGCTATCTTCTGGTCAATGATCTTGCAATACTTATTAGATCATGTGGGCTTTGGATGGACAGTGCGAGCGTCGGGGTTCATTAGTCTGGGAATCCTCCTCCCTGCCAGCCTTCTGGTTGTCGAGCGACCTAAGGAGGAGAGAGATGCCCCCACGCCCATCAATTGGAAGGGAATCATGACCCAAGCCCCCTTTATAGTCTTCAGCGTGGGAATGATGCTAGTGCTATGGGGCATGTTTATTCCCTTCTTCTACCTCCCGTCCTATGGAGAACACAACGGGCTACCGGCGTCCGCTGCTAACGACCTTTTGGCATATCTGAATGCGGGATCCTTTGCGGGACGACTGTTGACTGGCCTCCTCGCAGACAGAACTGGACGGTAAGTAGAAGCTGGTATTTATGACCTTTTGTGGTGAAAGCCAACACCGCTGACACCCGTGGGCAGATTCAACACCATTTCTCTCGCATCACTATGTTGCACTGTTCTTTTATACTGTCTTCATGTGATGGAAACCTCATCTTCGATTATCGCCTTCTCTGTTCTGTACGGTGTCGCCTCGGGTGGCCTGATCTCGCTGCAGCCTGCCTGCGTCGCTGAGATCACACCCAACAAGGATATTCTGGGTGTCAAAATCGGTCTAATGATGGCGCTCTGCTCAGCTGGGTAAGGAATAACGACATGGCCACTTTTCCTCATACCGCTAATCCTGAATTATAGAGGACTGACCGGCTCTCCGATCGCGGGTGCTCTACTATCCAACGCAAATGGCCAGTATGGAAGTATGATCAACTTCTCTGCCAGTATTTTGCTGGGAGGAACAGTCATCATAGTGCTCTCACGGTTTCTGGCTGCTCCAAGTTCCTGGAGATTCTAATCCTGCTGAGAATCAAGGGGTCGGAAGTTTAGATTCAATATGTTGGGACGCAAGCCATAGCGATCGGTTTAGGGGTCTTTGACAACAATAAAACGAGGAACAAGTTTGCATTGGCCTTAGTGCCATATTTCTTTGTGCAAAAGCTGTCCACATCACCGTATATCAGTCTCCCCTTTGCCCTTTTGAGCAATACTGAACTCTTCTTTTCAATTGGTCGGGGATTCCCCAGAACTGCCTCGGCAAATCGTGGGGAAGCTCCGAGACCGGAATAGCCGACTCTGCTTACTCGCGAACATCACCGAGTTCATATAATTCTCCACCTGAATTGGCCCTTTGTGTCAGTGTCGTGTCGAACCCTGCGTGAGTCGCTCCCCATGGCTCTACACGTCCTGCCAAGACGCGCGCCCCAGGCTACCCTCCGCTGGTCGCGGCGATTCTCGAGCTCCCCGCATACTGCTAGCTATGCGGATACCCTGCCCAACCTGAAGATCGGGGCGCACACCCGAGTGCTGTTCCAGGGCTTTACCGGTAATTCTCATCGATTACAGTCTGCATCTCGGGCTTCGACTCACCATGACTACAGGAAGGCAGGCGACAGCCAATGTCAAGGAGTCGCTGGAATGGGGAACGAAGATCGTGGGAGGTGTCAAGCCTGGCGTCGAGGGCGAACATCTGGGACTCCCCGTTTTCCCTTCTGTGAAAGTGGTACGATAGAGCACCCGATGTCTCGGAGACGATGCGATTATGAACTAATCGGAAACTACGGCGACCAGGCCCAGGAGAAAGCCAAACCGGACGCTTCGGCCATCTATGTCCCGGGAAATCAGACTGCAAAGGCCGTCGAAGAAGCCATCGAAGCGGAGATCCCATTGGTAGTGGCAGTGGCGGAACATGTTCCCATTCATGACATTCTACGGGTTAGTACCACCCTCTGTTATGATTCTGTTGGCTTGCGTCTAACTTCAACCAGATCCATTCGATACTGCAGACACAATCCAAGACCCGTCTTGTTGGTGCTAACTGCCCTGGCATCATTTCAGCGATTGGCAGGTGTCGGATCGGCTTCCAGCCCTTGCCTTGTTTTGCCCCCGGCAATGTTGGCATCGTGGCCAAGTCAGGCACTCTCAGCTATGAGACGGTGGCATCGACAACCCGAGCTGGACTGGGGCAGAGTCTTTGCATTAGTATGGGTGGGGATGTGCTGGCTGGTACCAATTTTGTTGATGCCCTGGCGATATTCGAGCATGATCCTGACACCCAGGGCATCATTCTCGTTGGTGAAATTGGCGGGACTGCTGAGATGGATGCTGCCGAGTGGATTAAAGATTATCGACAACGGACTTCCGACCCCAAGTAAGTTTATTTCTGCCTGGTGCCTTCTCCGTCTTACACTTACACCGTGTAGGCCCATCATGGCTCTTGTCGGTGGATTGGAAGCGCCGCCAGGCCGAATTATGGGGCATGCTGGTGCCTGGACAGCGCCAGGTGAGCCGGGTGCGCAGGCTAAATACCAGGCACTTGAACGGGCTGGAGCGGCCATGGTCAATCATCCTGAGAAGTTTGGTCAGGGTATGAAGACTCTGTTGGACAGCAGGGCCAGCAGACCCAATGCAAACGTGCGTTTCCATAACCACAGAGTAAATAAGCATATCCGAATACTGATAGTATGCAGCCAATCTCGGGCACCGGCTCTCAGAAACGAGGCTTTCACGCCATGCGTCGGGTCGCTTCACCTATCAAACCGGTGAACCAGCAGAAACGGAGCTTGTATATCAAGCAGTTCCAGGCGTTCGATATATTGAAACAGAAAAATATCCCCGCCACAGAAGCAGCCTCGGCCTCAGACGTGTCTGTTTCAGTCTCCGTTGACCGGACAGCCTTGTCTCCATGCATCGTTGCCTCTAGGAATGCTGATTCTGGTGTGAGTCAAACCCGGAAGTTCCCGTTCAGCTACAGCCAAGCCAGCTTTGACAATGGCGCTATCATTGCGGACATTGCGTCATATCTAAATCTTCCCAATTCATCACACAGCAATCTGGCACGTCTTATCCAAGCGTTGTGGGAGATCTTCAAGGAGAAGGAGGCCTTTGTGTTGGAGACCCTGGTGGGAACTTCAGCTGCTGGAACCCTAGAAGTTCATGCGGCTCGGTTTGGATTCGACGACGCTGCATTCCGTAGCTCAGGGCGCCAAAAAGAGATTCACAGTCTGCGAAACACAGCAGATGGAGTGTCTGAAGAAGTCGAGGCTGAGAAGGATGGTATTGTCTACGTTAAGTATGTCGACTAGTCCCCCCAAATGACAATGGATGAGTGCTTATAGTTACAGGCTGCAAGGTGAGGGTAGCGTTGGGACGCTCGGTAAGTCTCCTTCCCTACGCTGGCTGCCCAAGTTGATCCTTAAACCTCTCTTCAGTCAATGGTGCCGGACTCGCCATGAACACGGTTGACGCCCTCACCTTGCACGGTGGCCATTGTGCCAATTTCCTCGATACCGGTGGCAAGGCTACCTCGGAGACGGTTAAATCATCTTTCCGCATAATCTGCTCCGACGCTCGCGTAAAGGCTATCTTTGTCAACATCTTTGGCGGGCTGACACGATGTGATATGATCGCGGAGGGAATCATCTTAGCTTTCCGCGACCTGGACATGAAGGTGCCGGTTGTGGTCCGGCTTCGAGGAACAAACGAGGAGCTGGGCCAGAAGATGGTAAGTGCAGATATATGCGTGTTCCTCCATTGGACTAGGTTTCTAATTGGGCTCGTGATAGATTAAGGAGAGTGGTCTTCCCTTGCACGCATTTGACGGATTTGAGGATGCAGCCAAGAAGATTATTGCATTGGTGGATAACGAGGATGATGTCTAGACGGAGATATAGATTTGTTCAAGAAATGTATATATGGAGTCAGATAACTCCCGAAGTCAGCGTTATGCAGGTTATGTGTACACACTTGACAAAATGGAAGACTCGTGCAGCTGAGCACCGTCCCCGACCGCGGCAAATATATTCCATACACCTGCCACCACCTCCCCAATCACATCGGCTGGCAATTGGAGCTTTTCCAAAATTAAGTGTAACACAAGAGCATCATGCCCAGGGCTGCAGAACACATGTGACGACTGTCCTCGGCACCGGCGCCCGGCTTGGTCTAGCCCCGTCACTTCTCCACGATCGACCAGGGATGCGCTAGCCGCTCTGACGCCATCACCTGCGATCTTCCCCTCTGGACGTGCGATATACATCTCCCCAGATTCAGGGTTATCCTGTCTTTATCGACTCTCGCATCCCTCCCAAACACTCTTTTCAACGCCCACGGCGCGGTAGCGACCACCTCCTGTGCAATGGCTGATCCACGCGCCGAGCTCCAATCCACGCTTCGCGACCTATCCATTGGTGAAAAAGGGCCGGTGCAAGACATTAAACGGCCAAATCTGAGTAAAAATCCGACATCAAGCCCGTCCTCGTCCACCTCAAAGCCCAAAAAGGCTGCACAGCAACCCGTCGCGGACTCGTGGGAGGACGAAGCAGATCTTTCGTCGGACGAGGGAGAGCTCACACCTGGGCCAGCGACGACTTCGCCGTCCGTCCTCTCGCCCACGCTGAGTGTGGAGGGTCCGCTGGATCCGCCGCCTACGCCTATCTCGCCGCAGACCTCGCAGCCATGGGCTGTGCCGTCTCCCTCCCCCGCTGCGGCTGCGGGGCAAGGCAGGGACCCTGCCCGCCGACCAGAGAAGCAGACTGCTGTCGCCGGCCGGTTGATCGCAGGTGCGTTGGGGATCCGCGCACCGAAGCGGACAGAGGAGCAGCGGGCATACGACCGGGCCGTGAAGGAGCAGGAAATCAAGCGTCGCAACCGGGAACGTGAAGAACAGGCCAAGGCAAAGGAGGAAGAGGAGCAGGTGAAGGCATCTGTCTGGACGGACTAGCTGTTTTGTTTGGCAGTGGTTCTTCGAGGTTTGCGTTCTCTTTCATTCTCTTTTTCTATATATGTTCGACTGTATATAAATGTGACCCTAGATGGGGCTTCAGCCAGTCACGGATTTGCTGGTTGGATGCTTGGAGGGACCTTGTTGGTGTTGGCCGGTGAAGATATTCAGACAGGCCTGGTGCTTACGCTGAGTCTTTTTGGAAGGGAATTGCTATGCTACCTCATTGCCATGAGGGAGGCGCGAGGTCACTGTCTCACGAACAAAACCAAGCCTTTGCTCTTCTAAACATCACGTTGGGAGATTTGGCCCTGTGTAGCAACCCAGTCGCCTGGGCGAGATCTTTAAATTCGTCGACTCATTAAAAATCAAAGATAGAAACTCCTTGGTATGAAGCGTCCATGGACGCGCCACCGATTTTCACCCTACCCATTCCCTCCATCGATGCGAATCAATGCGACCTGTGCGCTCGCAATGCGACCTTCTTCAGAACGGCTCCCCCGGTACGCAAGGTGGATCAAGCGCTTAGTACGCACCACCGATCTGCTCCTGGTGGACCTCGAGGGTATCGCCATCGGCCATATCAAGCTGTAGGTGTCGACCAGTGTTAGCTTATATACTCTTAGGCATTCTTTGGAAAGGAACCTACGCCATCCGGGGTGTCATCGGGGCGGACACGGGTACCGTCAAATAGGAAACGGACGGTGGCCATCTGCTTGCCCTGGCGATCGCAGAAGGCGTCCATCAGCTTCTTCAGAGGGGTCGACCGCTTGATCTTGAAGAAGACCTCATTATTATTATCTGTCACTTTGATATTGAGGTGCTCAACGGGCGCAGCCGCTTGTTCTCCTTCGGCAGACATTTTCAAGTCAGAGAGCGGGGTTGTGTCTGTGTCTCGGGTCAACGAGGTGGTCGCGCAAGGCGAGGCGACGGACGGCGCTTACCGTAAGAGAATGAAGATAGGCGAAGCCGGGCAGGCTGAGAAGTTGGGTTCTCGGGAATGAAATAGATGAAGCAATGGCGATCACGGCGCGAGAGGATAGAGTCACGAGAGAGGAGCAGTTGGAATAGGAGGATTGTAGAGAGAAGAAGGTGGGAGAGATATCAACGGCAGACTGTCGCCCCACAAAGGCGGAGAATCTATTTTGCGCCAGGCTTGTTTGACGGAAGCATCAGGTTGTTCGATGCCCTTCTAACTTCGTTGTTTGCCTGGTACCATAGAAATCATGGTAGGAAGCCTTTCTTTTATTCTAGCGATGAAGCTGGAGATTGACATTGATTCAGGGGAATCTAAAGCAAGATCTGTCGCACGACACGCCGTGCCATCCCCGTGCCGTATGTCACCCTTGCCACGCTATGTGAAAGCTCAGAGCTTGCTGACGTCTCTCAAGTGCGCTATCCAAGGTAGTTATTTGGCTGTTATTGAAAAGATGAGGTCTGAGCTAATCCAGTCAGATTGCTTAACCAAGAATTCCTACAAGGAGGAACGATGCCAGGCGCAGATCGACGCCCTCTACGAGTGCTGCAACGCCTTCTACCAGCAGCGTGGCGACCAAGCCTCTACCGTGAGCTGTCCCAAGGCTCACTTGCTGCGATTGAAGATGAAACAGCGGGCGCAGGCAGCAGAGAAGCAGTGAACCGGCTCCAGACTCCCAGGGCCATATCATATCCTCTTGATCCCTAGCACATAGAGTAAATTGCATTGGCATGTACCAGCCCCTTTGCAGTCTAAGCTCCCATTTGGAAGAGAACTAGGCTAGTTGAGGGACCGCCAGGTTGCTCTAAGACAATCTTGAGCACGCTGAGAGGCCGCAATGGACCTGAACGAATATTGAATCTTTCGTTCCGAGACTCTAATGATTGCCTATAAGACATTTGAAGAAGAAAAGAAAAGGATGCAGAAATTGCAAAATTACCCGTTTAAATGGGGTCCCGTGCCGACGAGGCTAAACCACTTTGGGGCAGACGCGCCCAAAACCAAAAGAGACAAACACGAATTCCGCTTCCCTTGGGTTTCCAGGGTTTCCATCAACAACTTGCTTTCCTATAATCATGGCTCCGCTCACGAGGTCGGCGGCGTCCGTGAGCTCCGGGAACCTGCGGTCGCAGGTGAGCGTTTTCTTTGTTTGGGAGATCTCTTGCTCCTACAGTCGCACTAATAACTACCTTTGTTAGGCCTCTCAGCCTCTACACAAGGACCGAGAAATCATCAGCATCGAGGACGACGACGAAGACGAGCCCATGCATGAGGAAGATACCTTTGATGAGGAAGAGGAGCTTGAGGAAGACCAGGAGATTGATGAAGATGGAGATGAAGTGATGGATGAGGAGATAGACCATGTTAATGGCAACGCTGCCTCGGAGGCCAACTCCGCCTTTCCAGAGCCCAGTCTGAAGTCTGTGATCGGATTGACAGGTAAGGCTCCATGTCTGGGACATGCTTAGAGTGCTGGGTCCAATGTCAGAAGCTCACCGACCTTTAGACTCGCCTCAGCTGTTCACCGCTGCGGGCGCGCAAGAAGCGCTGCACCCTCTTCGCCGCACGGCCGATCGCGTCACCCGTCAAATCGAGGCATTTGCCGACAAGCTGGATCAATTCAAGCGGAAGAACACCACGGACGAGTTCCAGAGCATTCAAGCCGCCTACAAGCTTGTTGAGAGCTACCGCGACATCGCTCACAATGCCATCCAGGACTTGACCAAGCAACAGACCCTCAAACGAGCGAAGGCAGGCTTCCGATCGAGTGCCGCGCATGATCCTAAAATCGACGAGGATGTTCAGCGTCTGCAGTTGGAGGCCGACACTTGGCGCCTGCTCCTCAATCTGATTAGTATTGATGATCCAGCTAGTCGCGCCAGCTTCAAGGAAGGGCAGCAAGTCGCGTTTCAGAATCTTCACCGGTACTCTACGGATCGTGAAATCTGGGAACAATTCTTGGGCGCAGACCAGTATGCTCTTGAATGCGTTCTCGCGATGAGATGGCTCGAGGAGACGGCCAAGACGGGCAGCCAGGAGCTTGATATTCTGATCACGGATATGGAAGCGCAGGCAGACCGAGGCCAGGGTCTATGGTCTCACGGTTGGTTGTTTACCAAAGAGGCCATCAAGGGCCACAAACGACTTCGCGCATGGCCTCAACCTTTGGATCCTAAAGACCCCGGCATCTCACGCTCCCTTCTTAGCAACGACGAAAATAAGCCATTAATCACACAGCTGGACCCGGATGCCCTTACTCGGCAAAAGAATGGCTTGCAGCCGCAGGACGAGTTTTACGAGCGCGCAACCTGGATGACTTGCTGGAAAATGCTGCGACAAGGCGAAAACTGGACAAAGATTCGGGAATGGGCGCAGGGTCGCTTGGAGAACTGGCGCGCTGTGAGCCTCTGTGGCTCCAGCGTGGATTCGCACACTACCAACACTCGGACGCCGGTCGATGATGGCATGACGCGCATGATGAACAGTCACGCACACAACTCATGGCGCACTGCGTGCTCCGCTTTGACTCGCAACCCAGATACGGACGATTTCCAACGCGCAGTTTACGCTCTTCTCTGTGGGGAAACTGAACCAGCGGCCAAGATCTGTCGCAGCTGGGACGACTATCTCTACGTCTACTTCAACCGGGTTGTTCTCTCGCGCTATCAGGGCTTCTGCAAGCAGTTCCAGCGGAAGCTGAGCCATTCGCCTACCACCCAAGTTGCATTCAAGCCGGAGCCAGCTGGCCATACAGACCTTCAGAAGTTCTTCCAGTACCTGCGCGGTAATGAGCGCGTTGGCGGCGAGGCACGAAACCCGTTCCGGAATCTGCAGGCTGCTATCCTGAGCAAGGGCTACGACTCTTACTTCTCGACTCTCGCTCGGGCAGTTTCACAAGTGGGAGTTAACAATTTCGGAAAGGATTCGATCATTCCCGAGTTGCCAGGCACGCAAGCAGATGAATCGTACCTAATTACGGCGGAAGATGATGAGGCCTTGAGAATCGCAACTCACGTCTACCTTGTCGTTCACTCCCTCGGCTATGCCCGCGCAGATACTCAATTCTTCGAGACTGCGTCGGTTATCGTGGCTGGCTACATCGCCAATCTGGAGGAGAGGAACTTGTTCGACCTTATCCCACTTTACGCTTCTCTTCTCCCCTCGGAGATGTGCCATAACGTGTTCTCCAAGATCCTGATCGAGGTTATCGATCCAAAGGAGCGAAAGCAGCAAATTCGGTACATGCAGAGGCACAACATCGATATCAGCGCCGTTCTCGATGTCCAGTGGGAATGGCTTAGCGCTGGCGTCTCCGCAATTGAGTACTCAAGCGGCGTGACTGGCTACTCGAGGGTGGTACGACGACCGGATGGCACTCGTGTGCTGGTGCCGCCGAAGAAAGACTTGATCGGGTCAACTATTGCAAGTGAGGACGAGAGGATGATTCGCAGCCTGGAATGGCTTCGCGCCGCGGGTGGTCAGTGGTCTAAGATCTGCAAGCTTGGAGCTTGGCTCTACCGCAAATTCTTTGGTATGAGGCTATCTTTTCCACTCAGATCTCAATTTTTACTAATGCTGAACTACAGTTGCTGGTAAACTTGCCGCTGCTCGTGAGTTGTCTCATCGCATGCGGTTGTCAAATGTCTCCCAAGAAACTTTTGGATTGGACATCTTTGAATTCCCTATGTTTGATCAATTGCTAGCGGATAGTTCCGCTCCCTCAAGTCCAAGCAAATCCAAGCGGCACAGTGCCCAAAGCCATCGACGAAGTCTTTCGGGCAGTAACGGAATCCAAAACGGTAACCACGGCAGTGCATACCAGCAAGCCACTCGGATGTACAATTTGGAAACGCTGGCCCTTGGGTTTGATGCTCTGGAGCAGTTTGCGATTGTTTACGACCAGATCTCGAAGTAAGCAGCACCCTCATGTTTCCTAAATGTGTATCGTGAGTTCTAACTTTCTTTAGGACCAAACGGCGACGAGACTCGGGCACTGTGAAGGATTCCCTTGAAGACCTGGGCGAGCTTCTGCAGGAAGTAGAGGAAAATGTGGGCCTTGTGGTCGACGAGTGGCTCGTCACATCCGACGATGGTAAGTGACCTGCCGCGATTGGTGCTTGAATATAGCCCCCCCATACTAATTGTGATCATAGCCGAGGAAGAACGGGACTACGAGCATATTCGCCGGACCTATCTTCCCGATCTCATTCTCGATTACCACAACGTCTTGTACTATGCCAGCCACTCTCTTGATAAGCCTAGCCTGCTCTCGCAGTGCATGACTGTCTCGATCTGGGTTGCGAACACTCCGCACTTGACTCGCAGTTTTACAGAGTCGAAGCGGATGTCCGAGCTTGTGGATGCACTGGCTCTGGCTAGTAAAGCCATGGTGCTCACTGACCCGAAGCATGACCGCGTTTTCGAGAACGGTCAAACACTGGGGATCTGGCGAGTCACCGCTCCTGAGAATGAGGAAGGCGATGCTGTTGAGCACATGAGGTGATCGTGGCTGTAACTTTTATGTGTACATTAGCATATTTTGGGGAATCTGTCCAGGGATGGATCCAAACCACGACTAGATAGGAAATGGGGCAAGTATCAGCGGGGGGGGGGATGTAAGTCCGAGGGTCGTACAAATGCAATGGATCCCGTCACCTTTTTCTCATTATGAACTGCAGTAGTTCTGGTTTAGCTCGCTCATCGGATCGCAAAAGCAATTTAGTAGCCAACTACCGTCGGCACAAGTTGAGCCTGAAATCCATGATGTCACCTTCACTCGTATGGCTCCATCAGCTTGTTCCCCAAAACTTTGGCCTGGAATTCCTGTTCACCGAGGGTCGTCGTATGCGCCCAAGGCTTCAATCCATTCTCTCCCCGAATGGTCGCCGCAAAGCACTGGCTCCACTGGTGGCGCGGGAAGTGCTTCGACACATCTTTGATGGTGTCGGGATGCACAAGGTCAGCATAGGAGCCGGTATTATCTGTGCCCCAAAAAGCCAAAACGTCAGTATATGTGCTTAAACAGTGAGATCAGTCATTCTCCATCGGCCAGAACGAGGGTAGATAGCAAAGTCAAAACTCAAAACAACCCAAAAAGGTCGATCAACGGGAAAGTCGGTCAACCCACACACACCACGCATCAGCAACACCTAACACGACACATCATAGGCTGGGGCAGTGTTTCAAGCGTACCAAAGATCGTCGCCAGCTGCAACAGTTGTCCTACTGCAGTAATTTTCCCAACCTGGCATAGATCCTGATGCCGGATGATCGCCTCCGCCACACTCTCCGCTTGTTCCCGTGGCGCTATTGCGGTTGCGGTCGACGATGATCCATCACCGTCGTCGTCGTCACCGCTGCCGCTCTCTGCCGACTGTAGCACGTCCAGCGCCAGCAACCCGCCGAGAAACTCAAAGCTGAGCCTTGTTTTGTGGAGGTTCTCCTCCGTCGTGCCGATGTCATGCAACACACACGCCAGGAAGTAGGTCTCGTCCGAGAAATCCCAGTCTGCGAACGGGAAGCGATACTGCTTGATGGCGAGCCCGTAGTGGTACACGCGCAGCGAGTGGTTGTAGGTAGGCTCGGGGAGATGGCTGCGCGCGTAGGCGTCGATGCGCTGCGCCAGCTTGCTGGTAGGGATTGGGGTTTCGGATACTGGGATCGGGTGGGGATTGCTGCTGGGGCAAGGATACGCTGGAGTCGAGGTGACTAGGGCCGCGGCCGAGGCGGGCACGGCTGTGAAGCCATACGTGGTGATTGGGTTGGCCATGATGGGTTGGGTTGGAATTGGGTTTCAGACGCGGGTCTTCTTGGTTGCTGGGGATGTCGGTTGGGCGTACAAGAGCGGGAAGATGAAGCTGTAGTATGTTTCTTATATTTGCCTGGGTACGGCGGGAAGCTGGTTCTCCATCTCTCCCATCATCAAGCCAATTCCTGGAGCATGACAAGGACATGACACTATGGCCAGTCGTACAAGGATGTTTTCTCCGTCCAGTGGTTCATAGATAGCGGCAGCCATGTGCTACGTATGCAGGATGCACCCATTTGCGCCCTTCCCCGCTATGGTAACGATGATAACTATATAATATCAAGGAGCTTAGGCCGGCAGTCAGTGTCCGGAAGAGGTAATCAAGCCTCATTCCATTGTGCCATTCTCAGGCCCCGAATACATGTATTGAGAATCCATGTCGATCGGATTGGGTAGCAACAGTGGAGCTCCAGCAGGACTTGGATATACAGCGTGAGTGAGGCTATACACTACCAGAAGCTACATATGTAGATAAGTATTTGCTTGCTGTATTGAAGACAAGTGGAGCAGGAGGGTATGGAGACGTCATCCCCAACCAACATTCGAGGAAATCGCTTAGTCTCTTCCTATGTATCATTCTCTCCCCCTATTCGCCTCCTTCCCTCCGGAGCTCCGGGCGCGGCTTGGCATGGAGGCAGTGCAGACGGGCGTCTCGCACTTCTCCCATCCGGTGTCCGACAAGTTTGCCGCCGCGAGGTTGCGCTGGGACCAGGATGTGGCATCTTCTTCGACTGGGTCGAGGGATGATGATGGGTAGACTGTCCGTAGCGGCCTGCGGATGACACCCCGTCGCAAGAGGGAACAATCCCCCACTGGGGCTGTGCTGGCCAGTGGAGCCACTGAAGAGTGGGTACGTGTAGCAGACTAGAACGAGTTGGGACGGTGATAGGATCTCCAGGGCCTCTGGGACGGCGAAGAATACCAAAGCAAATTATTGGCGTGAGGGTCGAGACCAGAAGAAGTGGATCTGCATAAGGGGACGTCGCTTGCTGTCAAGGCGAGTTGAGTGGCGCTGCACCTGCGTTTGGACTGCTTGCGGCAAACCTCCTTTCCCATCGGCCCCCTTGACTCCCCCGATAGCTTCATTTCCTCCCCTTCCTGGAGTCTACTGGGTCATCAACAACAAGAAAACCAACATTGGCCCCCAGCTCATGGCCAGTTGAGTGCTTCTGCCACACCTTCGTCGCGTCGAGCCCCATTCTCTTCAACGCAGATCTTCCGTCCACCCCCGGCCTGACACTTCTACCTTCCCCGAAACGACCACCTCCCCTGATGCGAAGACCGCCAGTGATCCTGAATGTGCTGTGTGCGTGAATTGCGCTCGGTTCGATTTGACCCTCCACCATGTCCGAGCCGCGGCGAGAGGATGATGAGCCAGCTCACCAGCCCGCTGCGCCACTGCGCAGAGAGCGCGCACCCACCATCACCATCGACACGTCCGCTGTGAACTCCTCCGATACCAGTCAACCCCCAGTCCAGATCCTCTCCGGCCCTCCGCAGCCGTCGCTCCAGCTTTCTACGGAAAATATCGAGTCCCACGATTCCAGCACGCTGCTGAGCAGTGGCAATGCCTCTCCAACGGACATGCGATCCCCCGCCTCAATCCGCTCCAATGCCTCATCGGAAGCCCTCCACCGCGAGCGAGACAGCCGGCCAACGTCCCCCCATAATATCTCCTCGCCAAAGACCAAGGCGCCCGAGACACACTCGAATTTTTTGTCGGTACCGGGCGCTCGGTCCCGTGGCAATTCCCTGGAGTCGGAGGATACCAGCCAAACATCCAGCACGTATGGCGGAGACACCTATGTGCCGACTGGATCTCACGGGTCAAGGTCCGATTTGACCAAGAACGTCAACGTGGATGATGACGCTGCCCTGACCCCTGACCCCGGCCGGGAATCCGAATTCGACGTCCAGGATAACAAGTTCGCTTTCTCCCCAGGGCAGCTCAATAAGCTCCTCAACCCAAAAAGCTTTGCTGCGTTTCGTGCTCTCGGTGGATTGCGCGGGCTGGAGAGGGGGCTACGCACTGACGTACGAAGTGGTTTGAGTATGGATGAAACTACATTGGACGGGACCGTGGGTTTCGAGGAAGTTGCTGTGTCAGATCCCTTGCCCAAGGCCGCCTCTCCAACGACACCTGCAGCTGCGCCTGAGACTCACGTTACCACCGACTCTGACGAATCATACGGGGACCGGAGGCGGATATTTGGAACCAATAAACTGCCGGAACGAAGGCTGAAAACGATCTTGGAATTGGCCTGGATTGCGTATAACGACAAAGTGCTCATCCTGCTGACGATTGCCGCTATCATCTCCCTTGCTGTCGGCATCCCTCAATCATTACACCCTACAAACGGCGAACCCGGGGTGGAATGGGTGGAGGGCCTTGCGATTCTCATTGCCATCATCATTGTGGTCACTGTTGGTGCTGCAAATGATTGGCAGAAAGAACGCCAGTTTGCAAAGCTCAACAAAAAGAAGGAAAATAGACAAGTCAAGGTCGTGCGATCCGGCAAAACACGGGAGATCTCGATCCACGACATTGCCGTCGGCGACGTGATGCACCTGGAGCCAGGTGATATGATTCCAGTCGACGGAATCCTCATTGACGGTCACGATGTCAAGTGCGATGAATCCTCGGCTACCGGTGAATCGGACCTTCTTCGAAAAACCTCTGGCGATGAAGTCTATCGGACAATTGAACAGCACGAAGACCTGAAGAAGATGGATCCTTTCATTGTATCTGGTGCAAAGGTATCAGAGGGAGTTGGGACATTTCTGGTCACTGCCGTCGGTGTCCATACAACTCACGGGCGAACGATGATGTCTCTCCAGGAAGAAGGCGAGACGACTCCGTTGCAAACCAAACTGAACAAATTGGCTGAGTACATCGCCAAACTTGGTCTGGCCTCAGGTTTGCTGCTGTTTGTGGTACTCTTCATCAAGTTTCTCGTCCGGCTCAAAGATATCACAGGCGGTGCGGGCGCCAAGGGACAGGACTTCCTGCAGATATTCATTGTGGCTGTTACTGTCGTTGTCGTTGCGGTTCCTGAAGGCTTGCCCTTAGCAGTCACCCTTGCTCTCGCTTTTGCAACGACTCGGATGATCAAGGACAACAACTTGGTTCGGTTCCTCAAAGCGTGTGAGACGATGGGCAATGCCACGACCATCTGCTCCGACAAGACAGGAACTCTCACTGAAAACAAGATGTCCGCTGTCGCTGCCACCCTCGGAACCACATCCCGATTTGGAGACAAGTCTCCAGGCGCAGCTGATCAAGCCGGAGATGTTTCTGCTTCTGAATTTGTGTCTACGTTGTCGCCGTCCGTCAAGGACGTCTTGTTGAACTCGATTGTGCTCAACTCGACTGCTTTTGAAGGAGAGCAAGATGGAGTGAAAACATTTATTGGATCTAAGACAGAAACCGCGTTGCTATCTTTCGCACGCGAACATCTTGGAATGGGACCACCCGGCGAAGAACGCGCAAATGCAAAGCTTGCGCAGATGTACCCCTTTGACTCTGGTCGCAAGTGCATGGCGGTCGTTGTTCAGATGGAGAATGGTAAATATAGGATGCTGGTCAAGGGTGCTGCGGAAATCCTGATGGCCAAGTCAAGTCGGATCGTCCGCGATCCTACAGCCGATCTGTCGGAGGTCCCAATAACCGATGAGAACCGAGGTACCCTGGACAACATCATGGTGAACTACGCCACCCGTTCACTGAGATGTATCGCCCTCGTTTACCGTGATTTTGATCAATGGCCTCCTCGTGGGGCGCCAACCCAAGAGACTGATCGCGGCCAGGCTGTCTTCGAGCCCATATTTAAGGATATGGCTATTCTTGGTCTTTTCGGTATCCAGGACCCTGTTCGTGCCGGTGTTGCGGAAGCAGTTCACACCTGTCAACGAGCTGGTGTGTTTGTTCGCATGGTTACGGGCGACAATATCATGACGGCCAAAGCTATTGCCCAGGAGTGTGGTATCTACACGCCTGGCGGTATTGCTATCGAAGGTCCCAAGTTCCGCAAGCTCAGCTCCAAGCAAATGAACCAGCTCATCCCAAGACTCCAAGTCATTGCCCGATCAAGCCCGGACGACAAAAAGATTCTGGTTAACCAGCTTAAGAAACTCGGCGAGACCGTCGCTGTGACTGGTGATGGTACCAATGATGCTCAGGCTCTCAAGAATGCCGACGTCGGCTTTGCTATGGGTGTCACTGGTACTGAAGTGGCCAAAGAGGCCTCGGACATCATTTTGATGGATGATAACTTTGCGTCCATTGTCAAAGCTATGGCATGGGGCCGCACAGTCAGTGATGCTGTGAAGAAGTTCCTCCAATTTCAAATTACTGTTAACATCACCGCTGTCGTTCTTACATTCGTCTCTGCAGTGGCCAGCAGTAGTGAGGATTCTGTCCTCAGTGCAGTGCAGCTGCTCTGGGTCAACCTGATCATGGACACCTTTGCCGCCCTCGCACTTGCCACCGATCCTCCGTCGCCCTATGTTCTCGACCGCAGGCCTGAATCTAAGGCAACCGCTCTCATTACGCTCACCATGTGGAAGATGATCATTGGCCAGTCGATCTATCAACTGGTTGTGACCTTCGTGCTGAACTTTGCCGGGCATTCCATTTTCCCGTGGGATGAAGATCGTATGCAGACCGTTGTCTTCAATACCTTTGTCTTCATGCAGATCTTCAACCAGTACAATTCTCGCCGGATTGACAACAAACTCAATATCATGGAGGGAATCTGGCGGAATAAGTGGTTTATTGGCATTCAGCTCATAATCATCGGAGGTCAAGTTTTGATCATCTTCGTTGGTGGCGCAGCATTTTCCGTGAAGCGTCTTGACCAGGGTAGCCAGTGGGCAGTCAGTCTTGTCCTTGGAGCTCTTTCGGTCCCCATTGCTGTGGTCATTCGTCTTATTCCCGATGAATTCGTCAGTAAACTTGTCCCGCCCATCTGGTCCCGTCCCAAGAATGAAGGGCCAGAACTTGTCGTGTCGGATGAGGACCGCTACGAGTGGAACCCGGCCTTGGAAGAGATTCGTGACCAGCTGGCATTTATCAAAACAGTTCGCGGTGGACGACTGAGACACATTCGCCACAAGTTGCAACACCCGCAGGAGCTCCTCCCTCGATCTCGCAGTGGATCTCGCTCTCGCGATTCCTCTGTAGCTCCCACCCCAAATGGCGACAATGGAAGCCCAACACCTCAACCTGCAACGCCCGAATCTCGATCCCGACGCAACACTCGATCCCGGTCCAACTCGACGTTCGGACCGGCCGCAGCTATGGCTGGTGTCGTCGCCGGCAGTATCGCCGGGTGGTCGCCCATTGAGCGAACCCATGACGAGGCGGACTCATTTACCTTCCCCGCAACTGATCCTCATGCTGGCTTGGATAGACAGCAGGGTATTGAACTTCATCCAGACACTGCGGCTGACGACCGTATTGTCGGCGAGTACTCCACCACTTCGAAGACACCCCCCAGCCAAAACCCCGATCTGGTCCCCTTCTTTGAACACGCACCCCCGAGTACTTCGGATCGAGCACCGCCCAACCGCGGTCGCCGGTCCCTGTCCCAGCGATCCCGGTCTAGTCAAAGCCAGTCGCAAGTGTAATGGGACTACTCTACATTATCCCACTTCAGAGCCACCTCGGCCGCTTGGACGCATCCAAAACAAGAAAAAAAAAGCATATTCCCGCATGGCGTTGGTGGTCTGTTTGATCAATCGTTTACATAACTGAAATATCCCCAGGTTTTATAAACCGTACTTGTTTGTTGTCATGTCTCTGGCTTCCCATTTCTCGGGTCCTCTACTTTAATCCCTTTTGTCTTCACTGTTCTCTATGTGCAACTTGGCTTGATCGTTGAGGTCATAGCCGGTTGCTGGTGCTTTTTGTTATAGGATTGTGGAACGGGAGGCGGCGCAATGCTTCTTGCTTTTCAAAATCCATAGACTCCTCCCATACCCCCTTCTTCCTCTCTTTTGCATGCTCTCATTTTCATTTCCAGAGCTGGCTGGCTGATACGGTTTTGGCTTTGATGGGATCTGGTGGCGCATACTACTGGCTTGATCCATTGGGTGGTACTTGGCCGTGACTTGTTTTTTCTTGTGTTGTGCCTTCTAGAGCAACCTTATACCTCTTGATGTTCTATTTTCTGTGGTGTAGCATACCTTGAAAAGCTTCATCTTCAATACCGTAGTCTTCATGTTTTCGTAGATTCACTCCGTCTCTCGACTCGGCAAAACGTTCAGGCTCAAGCGTGCCCCACATACCCAGTCGAGGACGCGGGAGTGGCGACGACGACCACAACGTTCCCCGTGTGACAACTTCCCTCAATTCGCTCTGTGACTGCAAGAACAGGCTACAGGACAGTCATTCTCTCCCCCAGTCCATCCTGTCAATTCGACATGGCTTCAGTGATCTTGCCTTCCAAGGCAGACTTGACTCAGTTCTATGTCGGCAAGGACATCGCCGATGTACCCAAGCCCGCCGCCGTGCTCGACGTCGCAATTATTCGCAGACACTGTGAGCGCATGAAGCGCACGATCGAAGCTCTCGGGGTCGGATTCAGGGCCCACGTCAAGTCACACAAGGTCAGATAGTACCCACAGAGACAAGCAAACTCCCACGAAGCCCGCCAACGGCTAATTACCCTTCTAGACGGCCGAGCTCACAGCAATGCAAGTGGATAGCAGCAATGCCGAGGCAAAGTTCATCGTGTCCACACTCCTGGAGCTCGAGACCCTAATGCCATTGCTCCAAGACCTGAAGCAGAGACACCGCATCAACGTGCTCTATGGGATCCCGCTGATCCCCTCGCACGTCACCCGCTTGGCGCAGCTCGCCGCTCAGTTGGGCGAGGACAGCGTCTCCGTGATGATCGACCACCCCGACCAGGTCCCGTACCTAGAGAAGTTCAGCGCGGCCGCGCAGTTCCCGGCCTGCCTATTCGTCAAGGTCGACACCGGCTACCACCGTGCCGGTCTGCCGCCCGTATCTCTGAACAAGAACGGCTTGCTGGAGAAGCTCGCCCGCGCCGAGGGCGCAGGCCACGCGCGTCTTCTGGGGCTGTACTCGCATAGCAGTCTCAGCTACGGTGCGACGACGGCCGAGGAGGCCATGGCGTACTTGATCGAGGAGATTCGCGGATGCAAAGACGCGCTGAATCGGTGGGTGGCTCTGCTGCCCAAGGATCGGGATCTGGTGATCAGCGTCGGCGCCACGCCGCAGGTGGCTTCCTCGAACAACCTGGTGCAGGAGTCGGGGCTGTCCTCGCCCGAGGCGAAAGAGTTGATGGCCCTCCTACGGACTCCGTGTGCGGAACAGTCCGAGGCTCGCGTGAAGATCGAGCTGCATGCTGGCAACTACCCCGTCCTAGATATGCAGCAGGTGTCTACCCATGCCAGGATCGGCGCTGGGACGCTGGAGGATGAAATTGCGCTCTCGGTTGTTGCCGAGGTGTGCAGTGTGTATAATGATGGCGAGCGCGAGAAGCCCGAGGCGCTGATTGCGGCTGGCACGCTGGCGCTGGCGCGTGAGCCATGCGCAAGCTACCCCGGATGGGGTGTGCTTTCGTCTTGGAGACAGGAAGCCGATCTCGCAGCTAGGAGATTGACAGTGGAGCGTATCAGCCAGGAGCATGGAATTGTGACTTGGGATTCTGGAGACCAGCAGCCGCTTCCGTTGAGAATCGGGCAGGTGGTGAAGGTGTTCCCCAACCACGCGTGCGTGACGGGGGCGTTTTATGGATGGTACTTCGTGGTGGACTCCGATAGCGACCCTGGGGCGTCGCAGATTGTAGACATTTGGGTGC
This sequence comes from Penicillium hispanicum, assembly GCF_028827665.1. Classification (NCBI taxonomy): domain Eukaryota; kingdom Fungi; phylum Ascomycota; class Eurotiomycetes; order Eurotiales; family Aspergillaceae; genus Penicillium; species Penicillium hispanicum. Next base: position 1,942,285 of record NW_026623198.1, on the reverse strand, counting down.
GAGGAAGAGGTTCGTATGGTACAGATCCCCTGCTAATAACGAGGGCCCAATGATTTAGGTTGTAGATAATATCTGCGACGCAATGCATTCTGATGGCACGATGTCTGATATTTTGGGCAGCCCCCGGCGCAGTGTAGATAGCTTTCAATTCAGAAATCCCGTCCTCTCTCCTTCTACCTCTCCATTGCATCATCCATCTCTGCGTATAAGAAGTTGGACATCAAGTCGAAGTCTTTTCGTACTTCCGGTCCATGGAGGTACCCGAACTCCTGTGCCACTCTGCGAAAACCGTTGAATGCAGTCAGTGTCTGGGCTTTCTTCAACTTCTCCTCTGGCATCTGAGAATGCATCCAGACAGGTTCACACTGGAAAAGGTACAACTCCACATCTTCCCCAGCTTTCCCGTAAAAGGCTGGTTGTTGGATTGAGTTCTCCATTTTTCGCCAACAATTTTATGTTGGAACGGTGCTTTCTCACTAGTCTCTGATTTCTCTGGTTTTTCTTTTTGTTCTTCCTCACAGCATCAATTGCTGCCCTCGATCGACTCCTTCATCGCCATCACATTGGATCTAGAGCCGGCAAGGCGATGTGCGGGCTTCGAGAGCTTGACCACGTAGTTTCTTCCGGGACTTTCAAAGATGAGCCCGCACTGACCAAAGCCAATAGTGTGGTAACCAACAGTCAGCGCCTGGCTACATTGGTTGAAGTTGGCAGAGGAGGCAGTGCTTATGACGGAGTCTGGAGATAGAACTCTCACGAGGATGTTGTTAGGTAAAATATTATCAGGGAAATCCAGGTGCTACCCCAGGGTCTCATTCCATTATCGGTCACGGAGCGTCGAAAGTTGGTTTGTAAGCTCGATATCAACATGAGAGAGAACTTGATGCAGCTGACTCCTCGCTCGAGTCTTGGGGGCGTCGAGATGGCATGATTGCAATAGGCTAGACAGAGGCATTTAGTCGGGACAGCACGGTCCCCACATAATGATCTGTAAGGTCTCACGGGGAAATTCAAGAACCAAATATTACAAGTGGAGGGTTAGGTGATCTGAATATATATTGACTATAGAAATTCCCAGGAACTTTGTAATTACAATATCAATCTTCTTACTATTTTTCGCACCCCATTTGAATTATTTGACCCCTTAAAAGATATTCACAGATGTATTTGCCCACACATATAGCTATACAACCAGAAGTAGCTGTCGAGAAAGGATGTTGAGCACTTCTGCTTGATATTCCTTGGGATCCCTATAGAGGTTCCGAGGTTAGTTCTGATTTAACCAATCACACATTTCCCCATGTAACTTCGCATCAAGTGCAGCCTCCCCTCTTCATCTCTTCCGACATCTTATCTTTGTGAACTTGCCCTCTGGGCTATGGCCACATCTTCATTATATGCTTATCAATTATCTACGAACAGAGGCGAGCGCGTGGAGATTCCTCGGTCGAACTTGGAAAGAACAGATCGACCAACAGTTGAGAGCGAAGAAAGGATAACGCCGCAATGGATCGAAGCCGAGTCCAACATGGCAATAATCCTAGTCAAAAAAGTGCATCTTCTGGAATGGAGCCACAAGCCGGTTATATAGTACCCCGGCCGACGGAGCTGCCTAGGGCCTAAATATGACGTGGAAACTGGTTTCACCATCGGCTCAGTCGTCACACCACAGACCGCAAGCGCCGCGCCAAACTCGGTATTGCGGCTAAAGGAGCATTCATTGCGCCTTTTGTCAGTGACATGGAACATTCGATCACTATCAACGCTGAACGAGATCGCCGTATTCCGCAAAGCACATGTCGTCTTGAAATGCGAGCTTGCCCGCGGGTGTTGATCATCCAAGGCCACGTCGCCTGCGCAACTTAGCAATGGGCCCTTTCGATACTCCTCTGGCGTACCATGAAGCACAGCAAGACCGGGATAACAAAGCCATCCATAGCCAGCACAAGAAGGGCCAGACGAACTGAGTGTCCTGGAACATTCGCCCCGAGATCTCCCTTTCTTTGCGTCCGACCTCGGCAACAAAATGATAACCCTAACTCGTACCCAACATTTCTCGCGGAGGACCCAAGGACTCTAAACTGGTCAACACTCACAGGCTCCTGCCCAAGCTGGGGCCCTACATAAGGAGATCAAGTAGATCCCACCTTGCAGTCCTTGCAGGGCCGGCATTCCAACGACGGCATTTTCGGATCTTTAGGGTATGTGACTTGCCCCGTTTGGGAAGACGACGGTGATCTCGGGGAGAAAGGATCGCGTCTGTTTCAAAACATCCGGAGCTTGTTGAGCGCCGTTCCATGGCATCAGACAGAGTGCAGAGCCCGATCGAAACATGCAGTACTGCACACGCCTCGGAAACTCCCCACCCGGTCTGTCTCCACCAACGATGCTTGGGATGGAGCTTGATATCCACTACAGGTCTCCACACACACACGGATCCATGGCGCGGCTCCCGATGCTTTGCAGGACGGTCAGACATGCTTCGCTGGGGTCATTGGCTCGCGGAGCGAACCTGCTGCTTCTCTGGACCCTTGTTTGCCGAGGAATGCCTGGTATCAACCGGCGCGGCGGTTACACCAGGGCGAACTCGCACAGGGTGATGTCAGGTCCAGTAGCACGGCGCAACGGCTGGGTACCGGTCTCTAAGCAGTGTCGTTTCTACTTATATCTCTCATGCCGGAGCGTGCCCCCTCCTCCCTCTTTGGCAAGCATTGTCCCTACTTCCTCGAATTATCGCGTGGCGGTCGACTACCCTGGGGATAACAATTATACGCCAGATCAATTCGTTAGTGGCTGGAAGCTACGCCAGCCTTCGCCAGAGCGAGAAAGTCTGTACCGAGAAGCCTGGGAGAGGAAGACTCTTTAGCTGGGTCTCTCGGTTAGCGCCAGCGCCGCCTCGCTCGGATCGAGAATGAAGTCGGACGGTGTTGAGAAGGCACATGGTACACCTTCCCTGCACAGCGTGAGTCAGCTTGAGCTCGAAAGCAGCTCGTCAAATGCCGTCACCGACCTGGAGTTTGGAGCGAAGCCGGAGTCGAGATATCAGAGATGGATCGCCAACCTGAAAAGCGTGGAGACGCGTGGCATTGAGCAGGTTCCGTTGGAGGAGCGTCAGCCGGTAACGCCGTCAACCTGGCTGCACATGCTACTCATGTGGTTTAGCATGAGTCTGGCTACAAACAACCTTGTTGTGGGATCGATGAGTACGTTGGTCATGGGGCTGAGCTTCAAAGATGCTGCCATCTGTGCCGTGTTGGGGGTCATGCTGGGAGCATCGACGGTGGCCTATATGAGTACTTGGGGTCCACGGAGTGGAAACCGGACTTTGGTAGGTTGATGTGATGATTTACTTCTGGCTGTATCCAGTTCGGATAGCGTGTATCATTCGAAGATCTTGTGCTCATCGACGTGACAGATTGTGGCCCGCTATTTCATGGGCTATTACCCCAGCAAACTGTGCTGCGTGTTGAACTTGCTCACCAATATCGGCTACAGCATGCTCAACAGCGTCGTCGGCGGCCAGATCTTATCCAAGGTTTCTGGAGGCACCATGTCTGTGCTAGTGGGTATCGTGATTGTGGCCGTCTCGAGCTGGGTCATGGCCATGTTTGGCATGCGCATCTTCCAGATCTATGAGCGGTAAGCAGCCACCAGAAAAGACCGACACGAGACTGTTCTGACAGAACACATGCTTCAGGTTTGCATGGGTGCCCCAATTGATGGTCTTGTGCGTCATGCTGGGATCAGCCGGTCCCCGATTCGACTTCAACATCCACACCGAGGCTTCCCCAAGACAACTCAGTGCCAAACGCATTACTTTCTTTTCTCTGTGCTTGTCAGTGGCGCTATCTTGGGCTCCGCTGGCGGCCGATTACTATGTTTACTATCCCCCACAGGTCAAGCGCTGGAAGACCGCGATTGTGACCGTGCTGGGCTGTGGGTTGGCCATGAGCTTCACGTTGCTGATCGGGACCGGACTGGGCACCGTTCTCGCCAGCTCGCCCAACTACGTCGTCAAGTACGGCAGCGATCCCGGCGGTCTGTTGATGACAGCGTACGATACACTCGGAGGCTTTGGCAAATTCTGCGCCGTGATCAACGTGCTGGCGGTGGTCGCAAGCAACACGCCCGGCACGTATTCGATGGGCATGAATTTCCAAATGCTGGGCGCCTTCTTTCAGCGAGTCCCGCGACCCGTCTTCACGACTCTCACGACCGTGGTGTACACGGCGTGCGCGATGGGCGGTCGCAACTCGCTGTACGAGATTTTCAAGAGCTTCCTGCCGTTGATCGGGTACTGGGTGGTCATCTGGTTTATGATCGTCGTGGAGGAGGACCTGCTGTTCCGCCGCCACACCGGCTACGACTGGTCTGCGTGGAACTCGCCGGAGAAGCTGCCGAGGGGGATCGCAGCTGGCATGGCTTTCCTGATCGGGTGGGCGGGCGCGATCATCGGCATGGTAAGTGTTCTTTGTTGTCGGCACGATGCGTGAACCGCTGCTGATCGTCTCCACAGGACCAGGCCTATTACACAGGCATCATTGCCCAGGCGGCGGGGGATGCGGACTTGGGTCTCTGGCTGGGAGCCGGATTTACGGCAGTGGCCTTCCCGCCATTGAGAATGCTGGAGCGGTTATTCGTCGGGCGCTAGACTGCTGATCTGTCATTGACGGCGCCAGGAATGCGGCAGGATGGGGCGAGGACGATTGCATATGAAAACCAGGAAGACTCGGTCCGCGGCCTGGGATGATATGCCCCGCCGTCATGGGATCCCACTGCGATGGCTGCGGCGCGTACATAGCATGACGACTGGGAATATGCGTGGTGTAAAGATGCGATCCTCGGTTGGGAAGAGAATCTGCGAGGTTGGAAGGTTCGATGTGTTTATGTCGCGGAGGTTCCCGGGAATCCATACTGTAACCAATCTTTAGTTTAATCCAAATCACGGCACAAATCCTCCTCGCTCCACCCATCGTCGTGCAGGAACCGAGCAACGAACCAAACGCAACGAGTCCCGAATCACCTGTCATTATTCGCCCCCGCCCGTATCGCACTGCATTCACCCAGCTCTAGTTCGGTCGTTCTGCATATTAAAAGCGCGGTGTGGCGTCCTTGCGGTTGAGATTCCACCGTGGTTGTCCAGCCGGTCTTCACCCCAGCCTCTGTTCCTCTGTTCCTCTGTTTCTCTCTTGCGTCTCTCTTCCACTCCTCCAATCCTCACCGATGGACAACGCCTCGGTATTTCTGAATACGCAGCCACTCACCGAGGTGGCCAAGTCCATCCTCAATGCACTCCCGCCATCACGACTGTCTTATGCGCTGGGCCTGTTGATCGGGTACCCCCTGCTCAACCGCCTGCTGCGCTACCGGCGCCTGCGCCAGATGCAGAAACAGTTCAAGTACCCAACGCGCGAGTCTATGGCGCAAATGACCGACGAAGAGGCCTATGAGATTCAGAAGCAGGTTGCGCAGCTAGAGTTCCCGTTCATCTTCATCAAGTCCCTGCAGTTTGCCCTGTTCAAGGTAAGACCCTCCCCTGCATTAGCCCAAGCCGTTCCCTCGTCGCTCTTTCGTCTGACTGGCCAAACAATAGACATATGGCATCCCCACGATCTCAAGTCTCCTCACCAAGACAAGCCAGTTCTCCGACCCGGAGACCTCGCTCAAGCGCTACACCGACACCAGCGCCCTGGTGCTCGAGATGGTGGGTAACAGCCCGACCTCGCAGCGCGCATATGCCTCGTTCGCCCGGGTGCGCTGGCTGCACAGCGGGTACCGCGCCTCCGGCAAGATCACGGACCCGGACATGCTGTACACGCTGGCGCTGTTCGCGCTGGAGCCAATCCGCTTCATCGACAGCTACGAGTGGCGCCAGCTAAGCGACATCGAGCGCTGCGCCATCGGCACTTTCTGGAAGAGTGCCGGCGATGCGCTGGACGTCAGCTACGAGGCGCTCCCGTCCGGGCCGAACGGCTTCCGGGATGGGATCCAGTGGCTCGAGGAGATCGAGGCCTGGCGGCTGGCGTATGAGGCGGTGCAGATGGTTCCCAACGTGAAGAACCGCGAGGTCGCGGACCAGACGGCCGCGGTGCTGGTTTATATGCTTCCGAGGGCGTTGGTGCCGGTCGGAATGCAATTTGTTTCGTATATGATGGATGACCGCCTGCGGAGGGCGATGATGTATGTTACCGATAGACCCCGGGCCCCCTCCTTCCTCCTCCTTCTCTGCCTGCGGCTGTCACGACCCCAGAATCTCCGACATCTATATTGACAATCATCCAGGTACGACGCCCCCCACGCCTTCTTCGCCGGTCTCTTCTCAGCCGCGCTCACGGCCCGCAAACTCTTTGTCCGATATCTCATGCCCCCTCGCCCTGATGCCTGGCGCTATTCACCAATCACCGACGACGCCGATGAGAATGGGCGCTTCTTCCTCACGGGATGGGAGGCGGCGCCGTACTATGTCAAGCCGACCTTCTGGAACCGCTGGGGCCCAGTGGCCTGGTTGACCTGGATGTTAGGCCGACCTGTCCCCGGCGACCAGGGTGAGAAGTATTATCCAACCGGATATCAGATCCAGGATGTTGGACCGAAGTATTTCGAGGGCAAGGGACGGAAGGGAATGGATGAGACGGTGGAGCAGTATAAGACGTCCCGGACGGGCAAGTGTCCTTTCCATTGATACAGCTTGATATGAACGAATGCCCTACGGGTGAAACAGCAAAGTGGGCAGCGGGTCCATTGTGGTGGCAAGGGACGTTATGAGTTTATGCGTTGATGGCAACGTTGTGTAACGCCGAGATGGGTGGTTGTATGATCATTTTACCTGCATTCGCACTGAGATACGACGCCTACGAATTTGGATCTAGTTATAACTAGCAGGTACTTTAGCGACTTTCGTATCCTAGATCTCTCTAGGCGCTTTCGAGATGAATGAGAAAAGATGACACGAAATTGGAAGTTTTCATTTCGTCGATTGCTTTTCCAGTATGTGCTAGTCTGGCACGGCGGTCGATAACCACCGAAGACGCAGAGACAGGAAAATAGAGACAGAATAAGGGGGGTAAATTAGGAGCGCTCAAACAAAATACTTGGGTCCAGGGCATAGGCCCGTCAAGCCGGCCCGAAGGATAGAGAATGTAGGCTTATCAAGGGTATTACTGCGAGCAAAGCTCAAAGTTGGGGAATGGATGCATCCATTTAAACCTCCTCCTCGAGAACACCCTCCTCACCAAGGCTATGAAGATGGTTAGCAAAGATTCACGATCACTGGATGGGTCAAAAGGGGGCGCTTACTACTCCTCCTCGCCCTCGGAGACGGAGGCGTCCTGGTATTGCTGGTACTCGGAGACCAGGTCGTTCATGTTGCTCTCAGCCTCAGTGAACTCCATCTCGTCCATACCCTCACCAGTGTACCAATGCAAGAAAGCCTTGCGACGGAACATGGCAGTAAACTGGTCGCCGATACGCTTGAACAGCTCCTGGATGGAGGTGGAGTTACCGACGAAGGTGGAGGCCATGCGGACGCCACGGGGAGGAACGGAGCACAGAGCGGTCTGGACGTTGTTGGGAATCCACTCAACGAAGTAGCTCTGGTTCTTGTTCTGGATGTTACGCATCTGGTCCTCGACCTCCTTCATGGAGACCTTACCGCGGCTGGAGAATAGTTAGTATGATCAAAATTCATCAGACGGCCAGACGGGCGAATGAACGTACAAGAGAGCGGAGCAGGTGAGGTAGCGGCCGTTGCGGAAGTCAGAGGCAGCCATCATGTTCTTGGGGTCGAACATCTGCTGAGTGAGCTCGGGAACGCTGAGCTGGCGGTACTGGTAGGAGCCACGGCTGGTCAAGGGAGCGAAGCCGACCATGAAGAAGTGCAGACGAGGGAAGGGAACCATGTTGACAGCCAGTTTGCGGAGATCGGAGTTGAGCTGACCAGGGAAACGGAGGGAGGTGGTCACACCCGACATGACGGCGGAGACCAGGTGGTTCAGGTCACCGTACGAGGGCTGGGAGAGCTTGAGGGTACGCATGCAGATGTCGTACAGAGCCTGGGGAGTGCCATCGTTAGAGTTAAACCGGAATCACTATCCATAATATCATCCATACCTCGTTGTCGATACAGAAGGTCTCATCAGAGTGCTCAACCAGCTGGTGGACGGACAGGGTGGCGTTGTAAGGCTCAACAACGGTGTCGGAGACCTTGGGGGAGGGAACGACGGAGAAAGTGGCCATCATGCGGTCGGGGAACTCCTCACGGATCTTGGAGATCAGAAGGGTACCCATACCGGCACCGGTACCACCACCCAGGGAGTGGGTGATCTGGAAACCCTGGAGGCAGTCGCAGCCCTCGGCCTCACGGCGGACGACATCGACGACCTGGTCGACGAGCTCAGCACCCTCGGTGTAGTGACCCTTGGCCCAGTTGTTACCAGCACCGGACTGGCCGAAGACGAAGTTATCGGGGCGGAAGAGCTTGCCGAAGGGACCGGCACGGACAGCGTCCATGGTACCGGGCTCCAGGTCGACCAGGACGGCACGAGGAACATAGCGGTCACCGGAGGTCTACCAACAATTCAACATGGAAGAATTAGGCACTATCCATACTCAATGGGTCATCAGTAGTACTTACGTTGTTGAAGTAGACGTTCATGCGCTCCAACTGAAGGTCGGAGGAGCCGTTGTACCTAACAAAATCATCAGACCGCCATTCCATCCTTGAACCAGATCATCACCAAACTTACCGGCCATCGCCGTCGAGGCCGTGCTCACCAGCAATGTTTTGCCTACACTTCAGTCAGTACGTGCTCCAAGTATCATCAACAATTGATGATGGCCCATGTTTTTTTTTTTTTTTTTTTTTTTTTTTTTTTGTTGGGGGGACTCGATCTGCGGGCACATACCAGAAAGCAGCACCAATTTGGTTACCCTATTCCCCCGAGCACATCTTATTTAGCCTCCTGAATCATCATATAGATTTCCAACAGAGTCGGTCTTCTGGATTCGAACTTACACACTGGCCGGTCTGGAGGTGGACCTACAACGCAGAAAAAGGTGAGGTTAGCAGACTGAACGAGTGGGGTTTGGTTCAGGGGCAGCATCAACAAGACGCGTCCCCAGGGGAAAGAATAACGTACAATCTCACGCATTGTGGATGGTAGGTCAACGGGGATTGAGGAGTGGACGGATATGAAGAAGAGAAAGAGGCGACGACCAGAGGTCAAGAAGTTGGGAAAGGAGAAAGTAGGTGAGCGGTGTGTGCGTGGGGATCAACAACACTTCTTTTGCTCTCAGGGGGGGGGATGGCCCGATCAGGACTAGTGTGCATCACGGGATTCAGCAAACCGCGAACCACGTTTTTGCGCGGCAGCGGCCCAAACAGTGGCCTGTCTGAGTAAACTCCTGTACTCCGACTGCTACGGACTCCCTATGGCTATTGTACATGTATCCCCTTATTTCGCTGTGTTTTCCACCGTATGAGAACTCTCTAGCCAGGTCCCAAACTCGTCGAGCCGCTGATTCTCCTCTTCATCTTCCGCGTCAAAGCCACGCTCGGCCATGTCCTCCAATGCTGCCCGACGCTCATTGGTCTTCTTAAACTTCTCACGTCCCTCGGAGACATAGGCTTCAACCCGAGTGCCGCCAAAGTAACGACCATCCATGACCTACACAGACAGACATTAGTTGGAGGGAATGTGTAAACATAAAAGAAAGCCATACCTTGACACATTGCTTTGCCGCTTCAGGGTCGGCAAATCGGACACTAACCACGCCATCTACTTCCTTATCATAGAGCACGACGTTCGTCACCTCGCCGATCTTGGAGCATTCATCTCGGATATCCTCCTTGATGTCCAAAATCGCCGCAGCGTCCTCCTACGCAATTAGGTCAGTATACTGTAAGTAGTTTTAAGGGTTCCGGGGTGCCCAACCTCCAATTCCTTTAAAGTAAACATATGCTTCAAGATGACCACCTTCTCCTGCCGGGAGCTGGTCTCCGGGAGGGCAGACGGGTCATCATCATCCCAGTCGGCAAGTTTACTGTAATATGATCAGCAATGAGGCAAACAGACCTGGATATCGCACTCACCTATTCAACTTCTGGGTACGCTGGATGATCTTCCTCTTATCCCGCATATTGCTCTTCTGCGGTGCATCTTGTTGGCTCTTAAAAGAGAAATCAGCCGGCTGGACTCTCATCGGCCCATGCGGCCCCTGCAACCCAAGCCGGAAATCGGTCTCGTCGAGCATCTGGATCGCCAGATTGACTGACTCGGGCCGGAAGTAGACGACAAGTACTTCGCCCTTAAAATTACCGCTGTCGTCCGTGTACATCTTGATCCGTGGTCGACCGCTGTCGATTTCTTCTGCGATGACGCCGCATTTGGAGAAGACGTCTCGGATCTCGTCAAACTCGACGTCGAGTGGAATCGAGGTGACGTACACCGCGGTGTTGACGCGTTGCTTCTTTTGTTTCTGTGCATTGGCCTGGAGGAAAGCACGAAGGATTAGTCCAGAGGTCCCGTCAGCCCGAGACAACAGACGTGGCACTTACATCGTCGCCGCTTGCCTGTTGTTTCCGCTTCTTCCTCTCTCGGGTGTCAATCTGTTCATCCTCATCCACGCCTGCGACCTTGTATGCTTCTTGTTGTTGCCGGAGAAGCTCTTCGTCAACCTGCAACCAAATGAAAAATTCAGTATTCGCAGTTGCGCGTTGAGGATTTGCGCCCTTCCGAATCATTGCGCAGCTTGGCACAATGCCCGGGCGCAAAGCAGAGAGAGGCGAGGCGTACCGATTGAACCCATCGCTTGATCGCTGAGTCGTACACGAATTCTTGCCCGTCTTCCGTTTCTAGGATAAACTTGTTTTCGAGCTTCGAGAAGGAGATTCGCGGGTCGCTGTCGAATTCGGACGGGTCCAGTGGGAAGTTGCGTGAGGGCCCAGCGCCGTTGTCGGGGCCCGGTGAAGCCATCTTGGATCCGGACAGCTGTAGGAGATATCAAAGACGGCCGTGAGAAAGTAGGGTAATGGCTTTCGGAGGGATGCGCAGTGGATTGGAGATTCTGCGGGGCGGAAAGCTTCTCGACCTTTGGCGGAGCTCCAGTGGCCGTCTGCGTCCACATCACATGGGCGCGGCTGCCGTCACCGCTTGCGCCTGCCATCGCGGCACCTGCTAACTTACAATCGATACTCCATTATTCCCATCCGTAGCTGGTTCAACCAGGGCTCGTGATCTGTACTGCGTGCGTTGTCCTAGGACTTGTGATTTTTTACATTGCAAAGGGTATCTATCCAATAACAAATAACGAAAAGGATGCTATCCTGAAAGAATTCCATACCCCTGTGCCAAGATTTTGCGAAGAAGACAAAAGACAATTAGAAACCCCTCCTGCTAATAGAGTCACATCAAAAGGAAATTAGAAGAATAATGAATGTCTGACGCGCAAGGAAATTAGGCCTTGGTGTCAATGTTTGTTGCGGGCTCCCCAGTTGGGGTCATAGTGCGCTTGGAGCCAGTCTCGCTGCTCTCGACGCCGTTGACAATGTCACGAGTAACCTCGACGTAGTCATACTAGAGTAATGTTAGTAACTGACTGCATGGTATGTTTGGACATTAGAAGGGGTTACTTACAGCAAACTCGCCAATCTCGGCGTCGTCAATACCCATGATCTCGTCCTCCTCGGGGGCACGCAGGCTGAGACCGGGGATAAGGTTGAGAATGAACAGAATAATGCAAGTACCAAAGAACGAATAGGCAAATCCAGAGACCGAGTCGGCAAGCTGGTAGCCCAGTTGGATGTAGTTGTGGTTGATCCAGCCACCGTCGATCTCGGTCGAGCCGTCGAGGTGGGCGATGTAGTCACTATATGTATTTAATTAGCATGTGGTGGGAAGTCAAGTCTAGTGGCGAGGAAACTTACGCTGCGAAGAGACCGGTGAGAAGGTTACCAACAAGGCCACCGATGGTGTGGACAGCGAAGATGTCCAGCGCATCATCAACGCCCAGCAGGAACTTCAGCTTGGTGGCATAGTTGCAAGCAATGGCACCGACAAGGCCGAAGATGAAAGCTGCCCACGGAGTCACGAAGCCCGATCCCGGGGTAATGGCAACCAGTCCAGCAATAACACCCGAGCAGAAACCGACGGTCGACCACTTACGCTCCAGACGGTAGTCGAGCAGGCACCAGGTAACACCACCCACAGAGGCAGCCAGGTTGGTCACGACAGCAGCCATGACGGCACGGAGGTTGGCCGAAAGTGCGGAGCCAGCATTGAAACCGAACCATCCAACCCACAGGAAGACGGTGCCGATGACGACGTGGGTGACGTTGTGAGGGCGGTAGTTGAGTTCGTGAGTGCCGTGGCCGCGACGCTTGCCCAGCATAAGAGAGTAGGCAAGAGCGGCAGAGCCAGAGGCAATGTGCACAGGAGTACCACCAGCGAAGTCCAGTCCTCCAAGATTGTAGACCCAGCCCGACGAGTTCCATGTCCAGCAGGCGATGGGGTCGTAGATGATCGTGGTCCAGATAAACATGAAGACAATGCAAGGAAGCATGCGACCGCGCTCAGCAATGGCACCGACGGCGAGAGCAACCCTAATGGCTGGTGTCAGTTTTTTATCATCTCGGTTTACAGCTACTTGGTGGACGGGATTGACTCACGTAATGGCCGCGAACATGCCCTGGAAGATGGCGAACAGAAGATCCGGGACCTTGGTGCTTCCCACGGATGGAGCAGCCAGGACACCCTTCATACCAAAGTTCTGGAGGTCACCAATGTATTTGCCGGCAGTGTGCGAGAAAGCCAGCGAATAACCCCAGAAGAACCACTGGAAGGAGACCACGCCGACGGACATGATGGAAAGCCATATCAGGGACAGAGCCGACTTGCGACGAGCCAGACCGGAGTAGAAAAAACTGGTGAGTCAAATGTTAGCAATTGTTGATCCAGCCATGGTTAGGGAGGTATCCATACCCAACACCCGGAATCATGAGCAACACCAGGGCTGACGAGGTGACAACCCATGCGATGTCACCGGCCTATCGTATCATGGTTAGCCACTATAGCAGTAGAGAGAGTGAAGCCACGCGTTCATACATTGTAGAAGACATTCAGGTCTTCAGTCAGCGAGTCACCACCGGTGCCTGTGGCGGACCCGTTGTAGGCCACCGGGTATGCAGACATGGCGAAACACAGGTGCAGCGGGCGAGCAGTTGCACAAAGACCGCGATGATAACGGGGTGGGATGGGGTTGGTGAAACGAGATAGGCCCGAGCGACTGGAACCCTAGCCCGAACGTTTATCAAGAGAGTATGTGAGGAATACTCAGAGGGGTGCTTTAAGAGACAACCTCAAAGAAGAGCTGAAAGGGAGGATGGAAAAATGATGCATCGACGGCTGCAGGGACATGCCTTGAGAATTAAATAGCGGCGGGCATTCTGTTCCGCCATCCAACAGGGCTCCACCATCGGACGCTAGAATAATACAGGCGGAATACAGACGTGCTTCAATCTTAGCCTAGATAGTGGAAACCAAGGTGTGGTCATGGCGATTTAATATTATTATTGCGGGTATGATTCATCCAATCTGACTGATAGGCAGGGCCAAGCCAGCCTGGTGCAGCCATGACCGGGATACAGACTGGGCTTTCCATGGACCCAGCCGGGGGATTACGGGTCTGGCTATCCTACCTATAGTACCTATACACCTTCTAGATATCAGCTATAGCATCACAGTAACGCATCTTCCAAACTGGTGGTTTCAGCACGCTGTTTTTTCTCTGCATTCTCTAGTTCACGCTGAAATTCTCCGGTATCATCCAGGAATGCGGTTCACCACCCTGACGGAAACCCACGTCGGATTGGGTTCGGAGCTGAGCAAGCTTCCGTCAGCGTGCATGGGCCGATAAGCAGGGGACTCGATGCAGAGATGATAGAGCAGCGATGATTGTGGCAGATGGAGGCGAATAATGGGAATTATTCACACGCGATCCAGGGCAGGGCGACCAGATCGAGGACCATGACTGGTTGTAGATATGAGGTTTACAGCGGGCCAATCACAGCCCCTGTCTTATCTAGGGCTATTTGGCCGCAGCTGCATGGAGTCGCCTACGGCGGATGCCTTATTTATTTTGTTGTTGGACCTGGCTGGTGATTTGATTTTTGAATATAACTCGGTCAAATGGTCTCTGTCCCTAGTTATTTTTATTCATATTGAACGCTCTCTGGCTCATCCTCCACATGAACATGGACGACGATGATCGGAGGCTCTTATCAGGCGCGCGCTGGGCAGCCAATCAGCGTCGCAAAAATCTAGATCTCAGTTCGCCCTTATCGCCCATGTCCTACCAAAGCCATGCGAAGCCAGGGACCACGGACATTAATCGCGTGTTCTTTTCCCTGGAGTTCCGAGGCTTTCTTGGCAACTTTGGGTTGCTCCGGTATGATGCTATGTAGTCTGAGCGCCTTTGACGACAAGACTGCGGAGTCGAGCTCCGAAATCAAATTCTTCCCCGATGACCGATGCATGCCTCATCATTAAATATTGCCAAGGCGTGTCGACGTAGAGACAGAAACTCTAGAGCCAGGCCGGCAAGAGTCGATAATAATCCATGATTGGCAGTGCCCCTCGCATCGAGATCCCAGAAATCTACGAATGGACAACTGCCGTGCTCGGTACGGAGACCCCGGGCCCACTCAACCAGGTACAAGTACATACAATAATATGAAGGACACAGAGAGTTTATATGTATCTGCTGTAGTAGCATGTGTGCGCGTACATATTAGTGGCTCGATGAGAACGCATGGGGCGAAGGACTGTTGCCATGCGGTCTGGGGAGCCAAGTCGAGATAAGCCTCCCGGCTTTCATTGGCCCATGCTCGCTTCGGCATCCCGACTGGGGTTTGGCCCCCGAGTCAGTGTCCTGCGCTCAGGGATTATGAGGATTGATGTATGTATGTATATACCACGATATGTAGGTATACAAGTACAGATATTATTGTTACGCTATTGAATCTCCTGGCTTTATTAGATAACTGCCCTCGTCCGAATGGACCCTTGTTCTGCTCGAGCCATCCCTACATTAAGATGATAGAAGGTCGCACGAATCTTCTACAGCTAGTTGAAGATTTATGGTCTCAACAATACCAAGTTTCGAGAGATCTCTTCCACAACCATTGTATATGTACTCCATCATTCCCATAGATCTGGGTCCACCGATCGATGGGTCTGGGGGAGGGAGTAATGATCCACAGATCGGGAAGGAAGGTCTCCTGAGGGGTTAATCGCTCGAAGGATGAAAAAGCCAGGATCATCCCGTATAGAGATGATGCAACTGCTGCTGACGAAAATAATTTGAGGATGTGTATTGTTCCGTATTTTTAAATTGACGAGAATCCTGCGTGTCCTAGCAAGGCTTCCACGAGCCACACAGTTCCAGGGCCAAAAGGCAGCGGCTATAAGCACTAATAATGAATAGACTCATAGTTTCTTTTGCGCAAACTATTCCTCACCTGCATCGGGCTATACCCTTGATGCCAAGGGAGATCAACATACGCCGTACCTGAGCCTAAACTGATTGAGAGACTTGCTTGTTACCAGTGCGTACCACTAGTGAGAGTTACCCAGGATGCTGCTAAACCATTACTGGCCTGCTACGGAAACAGTTGTCGTCTTCCATACCCTTGCATTGAAAAAGCAACTCGCAGATCTACGTGCTGAGAATAGAATTGACTTTGTGGGTTGGTAGTACCATTTCCTATTTATGGACATAGAGGTCGTTGCCTGTTCAACGGGAGCTTACATACCTCCCAGGGTCGAGTGCATATATGGTATCATCCTGAAAGGGGGGTTTTCTAAGGGGAGATGTCTGGTCAGCGTTATGCGGAGACTATTTTTTGAGTGTGAGCCTGGCAAAGAGATGCGGATTACCAGCTACGCATGATAGTCTTGAAATAGACTGCCTCTCTTCCCTAGCCGTACCTAGCAAGAGAAAAAAAAAACAATATATACTCGAGATTCTCCTCACATTATTGACATAAGTATTTGGATAGCCTGGTCGCCCGCTCCAGTCTGACGCGTAGCATCTATGTACACGGCCCCGAGGTCGTAGTACTCCATCCGACAGTGCCGAAGAGTCAGAGGTCCCCTGCCGTAGCAGGATATCAATCACTCACTTGGCGTAAGAAGGGCAATTTTATTATAACTTCTGGGTCGCTCTTGGAGCAGGAGTATCGTCTTCATCTGAGCACGGCTTTGATTATCGCGCTTAGTCTGTGATCAGCGCCCGTGACCTCGAAAAGGAGCTTTTTGAATATGAATCCAGCAGTCGAGTCGGTGCCACGTACTGAGCGTGCTACACTTCAGCCTGGGAGAGGCAAGACCAGCAGTAGATCGGTGGCAGCCGAGACGGTGAAGCCGTTGGCAGCGTGGAGCAGGATTGTCGCCCGACGGAGCGCAGCCCATTGGCCACGTCCGCCACCGCACCGCCACACGCCCCTATCACCCGAGCTCCATCCCCATCTCCAGAGCTTTCTTGCATCACACGGTCCACCATGGAGCACCCTGACATTGCTGGCCAGGACTCGGGTGGCTCGGGCTCCTTGGATGGGTTCCCTCCTCAATACCCCTTGAGGGCGAACTCATCCTTCGGGGAAGCCTTCGATGGTCAGGTCCAAACTCCAGCGACCACGATCACCTCTTCCCCTCCATCCCACTCTTCCAGCCTGTCATCATGGTCCAGTAATCCGACTGCTCGGCCACGAGGGTCCAGTATCGGCGCGTCTGCTGTGCTCGATAAACCCGATGGCCATGCGATGGCTGGGGAACTGCGGCCTCAACGCCCGTCCGCTCCCGCGAGAACCCCCTCCAACACCTACGCCCCTCAGCGGCGACCACCGCAGTACATCAGCCTTCAGAACGACCGTCAACGATCCTCCTCCACCAAGAGAGGTGCCCGGCGCGATCCAAATGCGCAATATCGCGCCCAGGAGAAGGCCTATGTCCAACGAATTCGCGCCAATCCTCAGGCCTGGTACCATCACTTCGACGACGCGCAAGCAAACATGATGGTCGCGGACGCCGACCTGGAAGATCCCTCCCCTTCTTCGGAAGCCCCATTCGATGACGATTCTTATGACCCCGATACCCAATTATTCCTTCCGGACGACAACCTCCCCACAATGGAAGAACTCCGGAATCCGAAGAACCAAGAGCGCCTGGAGTGGCATTCTATGTTAGCCTCAGTGCTGAAAGGTGATGTCGTGAAGCAGGAGAAGCAACGCCTGAGCGGCTCCTCGGAATCAAACCGATCAGCAGTACTGAGCCACGCGCTTTGGATCGGCGTCAAAGCACGAACCTGCGGACGAAGCATCGCTCTCCAGCGAAAGCTGATCGATGATTCTCGTGCCCAGCTTGGTCCTCTAATTGAAGAAATCATCAACTTTCAAATCAAAGGCGAAACCGAAATCGGCAAACCCCCACGTCAGCAGGTGGAAGACGTGGTAGAGAAGGTTGAACGTTGTGAGATGCTCTACTCTACACGCAAAGAGATGGAAATAGCCAACCCACGTACCGCATCCGAGGAGTTCTTCTCTAGCCACGAAGCGATTTTTTCATGGCATAATATTACGGCCTTGATCAACACTGAGCTGGCCGTACTGCAGAGCTGGGTGGGCAACGACGCCCTCGATTTCAGCGAACCGCGAGTGAAATCTGCCAATAGCGACCTTTCCGATGATTCGTCATTCTTGGATCGAATAATGAAGGAAGATGGTCTGAAGACGCTCCAGGGTGATCGCAGCATGCTCAATGGTCTCGGCGAGGTCATCCAAAAAGCAAAGAGCACTTTGATCGAGAACGCAGAGGCGTTTGCAACCCGTCATCTGCCACCTTACATTGAAGAGCTGCTTACGTTGATCAATTTCCCCTCGCGGCTGATCCAGGAGATCATTCGTGTCCGACTATCATATGCCAAGAACATGAAGGACCCGGCTCACCAGTCTCCTATTCTCTTGGACCAAATGATCTCCCAATTTCAGATTCTGATGAGGGTGGCTGTTGAGATCAAACAGCGCTATCTAGCCATCTCCAGGCCTGAGCCTGGGTGGGATCTCCCCCCTTGTGTCGACGAGAATTTCGACTCGGTTGTGCTCGACGCCATGAAATATTATTTCAAGTTGTTGAATTGGAAGCTGAACGCCAACAAAAATACTTTCAAAGAGGCAGAAATCCTGGAGCAGGAGTGGGAGTACTCCTACGAGATCGGTCGACAGCTTGAAAGTGGCGATATCGAAGTAGCCGAGCAATTCAGGTATGTGATTATCAGTCTACCGGGGACGACTCAAAATTCTAACAAGAACGCCAGCGCTTTGACTGCCAAGTCACTCCAGCGACTCATGATCCACTTTGAGCGTGAACTAGTGCCTCGACCTAACGAAACTGTAGCGGATATGGACAAGCGTTACAAAAGCATTTTGGATTCAACCCGCATTCGTCAACGAAAATTGTACCGTTTCTCGAGGTTTCTGCGCCAACTATTCGAGAATGCCACCGAGTACAATATCACTGCCGATATCGCATACGAGTTCTTCGAAGCACTCCTGGTATCTGACCATTTCCTTGTCACATCCCCCGCCTCGGTTGGCCAAAGGGGTGTCTACTTGATTGCCCACCATTCGTTGTGGAATCGTCCGGCCGATATCCAAGCTATTCTTGCCACGTCTTTCCGGGAAGATTATATCGATAACAGCAAGGATGGATCCCATGTCCCCTATGTTCTGGTGATTCGCCCCGAGAAGCCTCTGGCATGGGCGGGCAAGGAAATGCAGGTAGAGATATTGGAGCAGCCAACTGATGTGCGTCCGGGCAAACTTCGGCTTGTCGTTGAAGGCATGCAAGAACGGCTACAGAATGCGAGACGGGAGTTGGCGCATCTCACTGGCATCCAACTCGACATGGCGATCGAGCAGCGTGCTAACCTAGGACGTGTGAATGTGGAATTAAACAAGATCAAAAAGATCTCTTTCAAGCTCTCTATGGCTATTATGGATAGCGTGGCTGTAATCAAGAACCAGCTCCGGAAGCAGACGTGGGAGAACAACGACCTTATTCAAGCTTGCTATGCATTCGCCACCGAGTTTGGAAAACGTTCCTCGAACTACGTCGACGCCAACCGACGCGCCATGAACAGTGCTCGATTGGTGGAATTGTCTCTCGACTGGGTTTCTTTCATTTGCGATGAGTGCGATGCTGCGGACCGGAAAACTTTCAAGTGGGCGGTTGCTGCCCTCGAATTTGCCATGGCGATAACATCTAGCCGGCACCTTCTTTCCATGGACGAGGAAGAGTTCGGTCGTCTCCGGTTGAAGGTGGCAGGTTGTATGTCTCTTCTGATCTCCCATTTCGATATTATGGGCGCTCGATCAACCCTCGCGGCCCAGGCTGAGAAGCAGCGCATGGAGGAGCGCGCTGGAGCACGCAAGCTTGGTGCCGGCCGCATTTTAAGTGACGAAGAAGCGTCGAAACTTGTTCGCGATGCGTGGTACGCACGTGTGATGGAGATCGAAGACAAGCGAGTCGAGGAGGATGCCAAACGACAAGCCCTGGGTAGGGTGTTGGAGGGCTCCAACGAGGCGGACCGGTCCCTCACTGTCTTATCGTCTTCCGCTACAAATGTCTCACTGCGGTGGCAGCAAGGTCAATTCATCGGAGGTGGTACATTCGGCTCTGTCTACGTTGCCATTAACCTGGACAGCAACTACCTGATGGCTGTGAAGGAAATTCGATTGCAAGACCCTCAACTAATTCCCAAGATCGCACAACAAATTCGTGACGAGATGGGCGTGCTCGAAGTTCTGGACCACCCGAATATCGTCTCCTACCATGGCATTGAAGTGCACCGTGACAAGGTGTATCTTTTCATGGAGTACTGCTCTGGTGGCTCACTTGCTAGCTTGCTGGAGCACGGCCGTATTGAGGATGAGACGGTCATCATGGTCTATGCCTTGCAGCTGCTTGAGGGTCTGGCTTATTTGCACCAAGCAGGTATCGTGCATCGCGATATCAAGCCCGAGAACATCTTGCTAGATCACAACGGAATCATAAAGTATGTTGATTTCGGCGCAGCTAAGATCATCGCTCGATCTGGTCGTACTGTGGCTCCCACCGACGGTCCTGCCGGCGCTGGTTATAAGGAGTCGATTCTCGGGAAGGACCCCCAGATGGCGAACCAACGCAAAAACCAGAAGACTACAACGGGAACCCCCATGTACATGTCCCCCGAAGTCATTCGTGGCGACTCTCCCAGCCTCGACAACCGGCAAGGTGCCGTCGACATTTGGTCATTGGGCTGTGTTATCCTTGAAATGGCCACCGGCCATCGTCCATGGTCTTCTCTGGATAACGAATGGGCAATCATGTATAACATCGCCCAGGGCAATCAGCCATCGCTGCCGACTCGCGATCAGCTCAGTGAGATAGGTATTGATTTCCTCCGCCGCTGCTTTGAATGCGATCCCCTTCGACGACCAACCGCTGCCGAGCTTCTCCAGCACGAGTGGATAGTCTCCATCCGCCAGCAGGTAGTCCTGGAACCTGCCACTCCAAACAGCGAATATAGCAGCAGCTCTGGCTCGACCACGCGCCAGAACTCTGCGTACCTGTGATCTCTTTTCTCACTCCACTTCATTCTTGCCATAGTTTGGCATCCATTTGTTTGTTGTGCTCTGCACGGCATCGACTTTTGTGGAAGGGGTTTGGCTCCATCCCCCGTCCACAACGCACTCGCCGACATCGACTGAACTCGTCCCATCCTCAAACGACATCGCATGTGATACCCCTTGTTCCAACTGTCTTTTTGTCATCTATTTGAATCTTGACATCTCATTGTATTTGCGGCCGTTTCGTTTATTTCTCCATGACTCGCACACACGAAACCTAGTCAGTTCGTCTAAGAACTATTTTCTTGCGTCGGTGTTGGTACCTTGCATTGGTCATATCCTCAGGTTGTTTATCCTGTGTACGAAAAGGGATTTTAGGTATCTCTGGCGTTCGATATTTATCCTTTGTAGCATGTATAAACGCAATCATTTTCAAATGGTTTGCCGGGGCCATGTTCTATGTTGCAAAGCTACTGCTTGCGAGTGTACAGATTTTCAAAATAAATCTTTGTAAGGCTTTCTACGAGCTGAAGAAACTATAAAACTATGAAGCGAGCTTGAAGTGATATGAGAATTCAATAGAATCTGATCCTAGAACAGATTACAGTGCATGTGAACTGCCAGAAGAAATACATATTGCAACAGAAAAGTCAAAGACGGTAGGCAGTGTTAAAGAATATAAGATGAAGAGACTGTTCCTGAAACAGAGAGGAGAACCCATTTCGCCAGAGAATAGAAACGCCATTTCGTGGTCGTAAGGCATGAGATACAATTTGAGAAGAACCGGTGAGAGTTCTTTGAAGAGTGTTCCAACAGGGTATAGGAGGTTTCGGGATCTTTAAACATCCAGGGAAATGGCGGGAATTCGCTAAATATCGAGGTGCCGAAGGCGGAGTCGGAATGTGTGAGAGATGACGAAAAAGAGCAAGATGCAGTATCGATCTGCAAAGCAAGAACTAGTTTTCACGCAGTCATGGTGATTTCAGAATGGCAATATGGCCATGGTAGATCAAGCGAGGAGGGAGGTGAGAATTGGGGTTAGGGTGAGGTAATTAGGTCGATAGTTATTGTTTCAGCGCCAGCAATCGATTTTCAATGTGCTTAGCGGAACTCGACTGCTGGTGCACATCCACGGTCCTCAACATGTTTGAGTTCGAGCTGTTGGAATCTTGCTATACAGTCAGATGATACGATGTCTTTTTGATAAGATAGGCTTGAACAAACCGCTCGCTCTTCGCATGGAAATAGAGGCCATCCACTGATCCCTCCATCTGATTGAAACAGATATAATAAAAGCCCTCAAAGCTAGCGCCCGAGATTGTTCGAACACGGTGGTCAGGGACGAGAAAATACTCCTTCCATCGCATGAACACATGCTCACGCTGAGCGAAGTTACGGTAGTTGAAGTCGGTCCGCTTTGCCTGCCTAGCGAGCGGTTTCCAAGCAGGAAATCGGGACCAATGATGTATGTCTGTTTTTTCGTTAACACCCCATTCCTTGTTGCGAGTCAGGAAGGTGTGTTTGGTGCCAATGATCTCTCCTTCGAAAAACGTGGTCAAAGTAGGATGATCTTCTGTTAGACCTGTTCCCCAGCCAAACAAGAAAACGGTTAGCTTGGAGTATGGAATAAAACGTGGATGTGCAGGAACTACAGACCTTGGATGCGCAGATAGCCGCAGAGGTAGGACTCGGCCATATCAACGTGCTTGATCTCCACATCAACATTATAAACCTGTTTATCCGACTGTTGCGTGCCAACAAATCTGCTTCCTGAACGAAGGAAAGATGAGGAATGGTTCGGTAGGAGCTGTTTTGTTAGTCAATTGCGTGGCGCGAACCCAGGGGTGTCGGTCTCGGTGCCTACCCGAACATTAGAGAACTCATACCGCAGCAGCGACGAGCTGGGCGGCGTGACGGGCAACTGGCTGCGAGCTGTTGACTCCGTCGGAGAACTGGACCTGGCGGGCCCCGTGTCGTCCTCCGCGTCGGCCATTTTCCGCTCCACTTTCAGCGGATCGGTCGCCAAGAGAGCGCTGCCATCGTCGGATCGACTCAGCACGGACGGTGCGATGGCACTTGCGGGCGAGAAAGCATCGTCTGGGACATCGCTAGCCGAGTCGCTGGGGTCCGGCGAGTCTCTCCAGGCTGAGAGTCGATCAATTTCGGGTGGACAGGTGCGGGCGATCACCTCTGCGATCGAGGTCGGCTGGTTGTCACTCGGCGTCGGCATAGGGGGCGAATCAAGGAAAAAAGAGTGTAGACATCGGATCGAGGTACAATGCGCCCAAAGAGAGGATACTACCAACAGGCAAAGGGCGGGGAGGGCAATAGTAGGAAGGAGAGGACTTTCAGGCTTTGCCGGGCCACGGACCGTCAAGCATGGGGTCATGCGAGCGCGGGGGAGGCGTTGCTGCCTGAGGCATTGAGCGACGTCAGGTACATCGAGTTGCCGCCACAAGCGCGGCTCTACAGGCGACGGAGCGGTTTACAGATACACAATGAGCAAGAGATGCGCTGAAGAAGCTTCGCGAAGTCACATAATGGTCAAATTTTTTGGGATTCTCTGCGTTGGGTTCCACGTGAGAATGGTGAGCCCGGAGAATAAAAAGAGTCCTCAACAAACGCCCGGTATCATAAGCAGAAAGAGAAGAAAACGACTACAATCCAGATAGACCCGTAGACTCAGAAGTCATCGTTTCAGTCGTCGATTAGATGGGCTTGATCTGTAACCCGTCATGTCAGTACCGTTCTGGTAGTAGCGGTGTAGAATGACCGGTACCTTGAAGTGAAGAGAAATCAGGGAGAATATGAGCGCCTTTAAATCTTGAACAAGATAGTAGAAGACACGCAGTCCTTCGGGGTCGGCAGATTCCGTCACATCTACCAGCGAACCGATTTTCGCCGTCTAAAGAGAAACAGGGTCAGAACTTGGAGTCGGAGCTGACTTCATCCTATCACGGAGAGGATATCATACTTCAAAAGAGATGTGCTCATTTCCCAGTCGGATCTCCAGCTCCTGTCGACCATCCTTATTCTTTTGCGGCCACTTGGAGTCGTCTTCCCTATGTGGAGTCAGCACAGCCGTCCCCGCGAATTCTCGAATAGTTGGCGGCATACTTCAAGATTTCGCTCTCCTTGATGATGCGCTTGATTTCTTGGATCATCGCACCGCTCACACACACTGAGACCCCTCCATTAGATTGTCCGCATAAGCCTTGGGTTGATCCCGCACTCACTTTCTTTGCGAATCAGAGAGTCATTGCGGTAGTTCGAGTTGTTCGCATACCGCACGGCGGCGCTACTACCATCGGCAAGGGTACGGAAGTCAAATTCTAGGGTCTGGTCAGCGAAGCACTTCCAGTCTGGTCCGAATGATAGCACAAACCTAGGAACTCATGCCCGAACCGCCCAGAGTGACCTGAGCTGCGGAGCTGTCAGCAGCCGAGGAAACCTGGGCTCAGGCGCATCGTGGTCATTATGGTAATCCTTACTAGTAGCGCAGGTAGAATGTATCGTTGTTCGACATCGTGTCAGAAAGCGCAAGAGTCGTTTGGCAAAGCAGTCGCAGGAAGTAGGCAAGCCGTGCTCGTGCGCAAGTCGAAAGGCGGAGTGAAAAGTGGGCTTAGTCATCCACACAGTCGGGGCGAAGGGACAGGTTGATGCTTCCATCCCCCCATTTGCGCATCGAAACCAACACGCCGATGATTTCTAGAGTGGCGAGGGTGGTTGGATTACTCTAATTGCGTGTTTCTGATATCGGCCTGACCTCCTGTTCCTGGGAGATTTCTTTCGGTACGTGCGCGGGGTGCCCGCTGAGGTGTCCAAAACATTCCCCCGACCTGACAACTTGCAGCTCCCCTTCGTCCTCGGCCGTTGCCTCAATCCCACCACCATGGCGTCTTTTCTCGAAAATGCATACAGTCTGGTCCATATGGACAATACGGCGGACCAGCCGACCATTCAAGAGCTACGACTCCAGCTAGAGAAGGGCACCGATGAGACTAAGATGGAGACAATGCGGACAATTGTCACGATCATGCTAAACGGCAACCCCATGCCGGAGCTGCTCATGCACATCATTCGCTTTGTCATGCCGTCAAAGAGCAAGTCATTGAAGAAGTTGCTGTATTTCTACTATGAGATTTGCCCCAAGCACGATTCGAATGGCAAGCTGAAACAGGAGATGATCTTGGTTTGGTGAGGATGTTCCCCAGTCAGAGACCCCAATTCCAAGTGGACTGACACTCCCCTCCCTGACAGCAATGGTATTCGTAACGATCTTCAACACCCTAACGAATACATTCGCGGTAACACTCTCCGCTTCCTGTGCAAGTTGCGCGAAGCCGAACTCATCGAGCCCCTCCTTTCCTCGGCCCGCTCGTGCCTGGAACACCGCCACGCATACGTCCGCAAGAATGCTGTGTGGGCTGTTGCTTCTATCTTCCAGCACTCCGAGTCCCTTATCCCCGATGCGCCTGAGCTTCTTCAGACTTTCCTCGAATCGGAGACCGACAGCACCTGCAAGCGCAATGCTTTCGCTGCTCTCATGTCCATCAGCCACCAGAGAGCGCTTGAATACCTCCGCACCACCTTTGATACCATTCCCAACACCGACGAGCTCCTTCAATTGGCTGAGCTGGAGTTTCTTCGAAAGGATGCTGTGCAGAACACTCAGAACAAAGTGGGTTCAACTGACTAGGAAGTCACAACGAAGTTGCTAACGAAGGGCTCACAGTCCCGGTATCTTAAACTCATGCTTGAACTCCTCGATGCTTCGACCAGCACTGTTGTATACGAAGCCGCTACATCTCTTACTGCCCTGACCAGCAATCCTGTCGCTGTCAAAGCCGCCGCGGGCAAGTTGATCGAGCTCGCCATTCGAGAGGCTGATAACAACGTGAAGCTTATTGTGCTGGACCGTGTGGATCAGTTGCGGATCCGCAATGAAGGAGTGCTGGACGAACTGACAATGGAAATTCTGCGCGTCCTCACCAGCCCCGATATCGATGTTCGGAGGAAGGCCCTCGGTATTGCACTGGAGATGGTTTCTAGCAAGAACGTAGAAGAGATTGTTATGCTGCTCAAGAAAGAGCTGGCAAAGACTGTGGATGAGCAATATGAACAGGTGGGCTCTAAATTTGCTATAAAATTTGTCTGCCACGCCGCTAACACCATTCAGAACAATGAATACCGCCAACTTTTGGTACAGTCAATACACACTTGCGCTATCAAGTTCTCCGAGATCGCTGCCAGCGTTGTCGATCTTCTCATGGATTTCATTGCCGACTTCAACAACAACTCCGCCGTGGACGTGATTTCGTTCGTGAAGGAGGTTGTCGAGAAGTTCCCCGATCTGCGTGCATCCATCGTAGACCGCTTGGTGTCCACTTTGAGTGAGGTTCGTGCTGGCAAGGTTTATCGTGGCGTCCTGTGGGTGGTCGGAGAATACTCTTTGGAAGAGAAGGACATTCGGGAAGCTTGGAAGAAGATCAGGGCCAGTCTTGGTGAAATCCCCATCTTGGCATCCGAGCAACGCCTTCTCGACGAAGTTCCTGAGGATAATGCGCTCCTCCAAGAACAGGCCAATGGTCACCCCAAGGCCGCTCCCAGTGGATCCCGCAAGGTGTTGGCAGATGGCACATATGCTACAGAGAGCGCTCTAACTAGCCAATCTGCTGCTGCCGCTCGCCTCGAAGCTGTTAAGGCTGCCCAGAAACCGCCACTGCGCCAGCTTATCCTTGATGGCGACTACTACCTCGCAACTGTCCTCTCATCCACCTTGACCAAGCTCGTCATGCGCCACTCCGAGGTTTCGCAAGATGCCGCTCGTACCAATGCTCTTCGTGCTGAAGCCATGCTCATCATGATTTCCATTCTGCGCGTTGGTCAATCACATTTCGTCAAGGCTCCGATCGATGAAGACTCGGTTGACCGCATCATGACCTGCGTCCGTTCTCTGGCTGAGTTCTCTGAAAAGAAGGATCTAGAAGCCACCTTCCTCGAGGACACCCGCAAGGCGTTCCGCGCTATGGTTCAGGTTGAGGACA
The DNA here is from genome assembly GCF_028827665.1 of Penicillium hispanicum. Classification (NCBI taxonomy): domain Eukaryota; kingdom Fungi; phylum Ascomycota; class Eurotiomycetes; order Eurotiales; family Aspergillaceae; genus Penicillium; species Penicillium hispanicum. The sequence continues at coordinate 1,915,579 of NW_026623198.1, read as the reverse complement.
AGAAGCGAGCTGCGAAGGAAGCGGTAGAGAAGGCGAAGAGTGCGGTTCAGATCGACGATGCCATTCCCATCAGACAGTTTACCAAGAAGAACACTGTGGAGGGTGCTGAAGAGATTGAGCTAGACCTCGTCAAGGCTACTGGCGGCGAGACTACTGTGGAGAATGTCGCCTCGAAGTTGAGCCGCGTCGTGCAATTGACTGGATTTTCTGACTCGGTCTACGCTGAGGCCTACGTCACAGTCCACCAGTTCGATATCGTCCTTGATGTGCTGTTGGTCAACCAGACCACTGAGACCCTGCAAAACCTGTGCGTTGAGTTCGCAACTCTGGGCGACCTAAAGGTTGTTGAGCGGCCATCGACTCACAACCTAGGCCCGCGCGACTTTTTGAACGTCCAGGCGACGGTCAAGGTGTCGTCCACCGATACTGGGGTCATCTTTGGCAACATCGTTTACGACGGTGCCAGCTCCACTGAAACTCACGTTGTCATCCTCAACGACATCCACGCCGACATCATGGACTACATTCAGCCTGCTCACTGCACCGAGACCCAGTTCCGGACCATGTGGACCGAGTTCGAGTGGGAGAACAAGGTCAATATCAACTCCAAGGCCAAGACCTTGCGTGATTTCCTAAAACAATTGATGGAGAGCACCAACATGGCTTGCTTGACACCCGACGCTTCACTGAAGGGGGATTGCCGTTTCCTCAGTGCTAACTTATATGCCCGAAGTGTATTTGGTACGTTCTCTTCTTTCTTGTCTTTACAGGCGAGAAATTCGACGAGATATGCTAACGGTCTCCCTTTCTAGGTGAGGATGCTCTGGCCAACTTGAGCATTGAGAAGGAGGGTGACGATGGGCCGGTTACCGGCTTTGTTCGCATCCGAAGCCGCTCGCAGGGCCTGGCTTTGAGCCTCGGTTCTTTGAAGGGCCTCAAAGCCGCGGCGGCATGAGTAGATTTTGTCTTTTCAGCGGATTGCAGTATATGATGTCAACCTTTATTCCTGTTTCTTCTCTTTTCTTTCCCCCTATGGTCTTCTGTTTTATCAAGACAAATGTGTGGGGATTCCCCTTCTGTGTACTGAGACCGCGGAGTCGTGGAAAATAGATAATGGTTCCTGCTACTTAATGACGGGTCGTACGCGTCGCACTGCATTCTAGATCCGAGGCCGCGCAGGGGCCACCCGCAGCCCCAGGAACCGGAACGCCGCGGGCTGATCTCTTTGATCTCGCTCCTTTATCCTTATCTTTACTCTCCTCCGTACTCTTCCCTATATTACAGGCTACTCACTCTTCCCCTACCATGTGCTGAGTGACACGTCTGTCCAGAATGTCCGACCTCGACGCATCTTCAGAACAGCGGGAAGCACCGCTGCAGCACGACTCGACCCTGCTCATCGACAAGTCCGTTTCGCTAACGCTAGGAAGCGACTCCCTCCTAATAGTCGGTAAGGGTTCTCGAGTGTACTCCGCGCACAGATGAAGGAGCCACTGTTACTGACGTTGCTGAAGACGATCGCACTCGCAAATCGGGCCGTGGCTGCTGCGGATTATGCAAGTCAAGTAAGCTAGAACTCTCATTGATCCGCGAAAGTCAATCGCGGGATCGCGCGTCATGTCCAATGCATCTAACCGTGCTCTACGACTTCCAGAACCAAAGGCGAAGACCACGCATGCCATTTCGCTATATAATGTCCTGGACGCCGAAGTGAATCCCTCCCACCTCGTCATTACGTATGCCGTACCATCCACAAAGAACGATGTGTCTGTGACCGCCGCCCACTATCCTATCCTGGAGAAAGAGAAGCCTGCTACCGAAGCATGGGTGTCTAAGCTGCTCGATCTAGCATACGGCCATGCCCAGCGCAGGAAGCGACTGAAGATTCTTGTTAATCCATTCGGCGGGAAGGGAACTGCGGCGAATCTCTACAAGACCCACGCGGCGCCGGTTTTCGCTGCGGCACGCTGCCAGGTGGATGTACAAAGCACCGAGCGTCGAGGGCACGCCATTGACATCGCGGAGCAACTCGACATCGACGCGTACGACGCGATTGTCTGCTGTTCCGGTGACGGTCTTCCGTACGAAGTGTTCAATGGATTAGGCAAGCGTTCGAATGCCCGAGAGGCGTTGACGAAGGTAGCCGTTGCGTTGCTTCCATGTGGCTCGGGTAATGGAATGACCTGGAATTGCCTTGGTACTGGGAGCGTCTCGATTGCAGCACTGACCATTGTCAAGGGTCTGAGAACACCGCTGGATTTGGTCTCGATCACCCAGAACGATACACGCACACTTTCCTTCCTATCCCAGTCCTTTGGTATTGTTGCCGACTCGGATCTGGGCACGGACAACATTCGGTGGATGGGTGCCCAACGATTCACATATGGTTTCTTGGTCCGTCTGATGCAGCGTACTATCTACCCATGTGACCTGGCTATCAAAGTTGAGATGGATGACAAGACCGCCATCAAGGATCACTATAATGCCTTTATAGCCCGCGAAGAAGACTCCCCGGTTGACCAGAAACGCCTTGCGGCGGCAAAGCAGTCACCACAATTACCAGAGCTTCAATTCGGCACAGTGCAAGATGAGCTCCCGTCAGAATGGGAAGTCGTACCAGGTGAACACATTGGCAATTTCTATGCAGGCAACATGGCCATCATGTCAAAGGACACCAACTTTTTTCCGGCGTCCCTCCCGAACGACGGACTCATGGACATTGTCACGATCGACGGGACTGTTAGTCGCATGACGTCGATTAAGATGATGAATGAGATCCCTACCGGTGGCTTCTTCGGGATGCCCGACGTGAAGATCCGCAAGGCCACTGCTTTCCGCTTGGTTCCCCACGAAAAGGCAGGATATATCAGCATCGACGGCGAGCAGGTCCCATTCGAAGCGTTCCAGGCCGAAATTCACCAAGGTCTGGGTACCGTGCTCGCCAAGTCGCGTCGCGTGTATGAGGCCGACGGTCCTCGATGATCGGGTTTCAATTCGACTTCGACATAAACCAGAACTCTTCTACGTTCGTTCATGGGGTTCGAGTTTGCGTCAGCGTTATATATACTTCCATGTGTCCCGGGGCGGTTTTGCTATCCATTTCCATGATACCCTCTGCAGAAGTGACCCGGCGCTATGACATGTTCGTGTTTGAGGACCAGCTGTGTGGTCTACTCGACAGATGGTTCCGCTAGCTTACGAGGATGGTATGTCTATGCTTCGTGACCAAGCTGTACACAGGTCTATCAAAATAGATGATATTAATACATTATACTTAAATGATACACATCCAATTCTGACTTTTGGTTTGAATTCATTCATAATCTCGCTAGGAAATGCTGCGCAGAAAATACAAGATCGGGGGACACTCTTCCTCATGGAGTACATAGATCAATCATCAAATCCGCCCCATTCCTGCTCACTGTCATCTTCGTCCTCTTCAGTCTGGCGTGTCCGCACTCCCCACTCCACCAGTCGGTCGTCATCCAATGCTTCCGCCGCCCTTGACCGCACGGGCTTATACGGACTTTCAGTTCGCAGTTTTTCCAGTGGCCGCAGAAGTAATTCCATGGGCACATCACCCTTGATCTTCCGATCACCAACATCTTTCGACTCATCAAACTCAAGGACCTTCTCCAACTCGTCAACCCAGATATCAACTATATGATAGCGCAGCCCATCCGGGCCGTGCGGCATGGGCACGGAGTTCGGGTCTTCATCATCAGTAACCTGATCGGGATCAAAATTGACCGGACACAAAGGACCCTCCTCAATGATCGAGATATAATCCGAGAGGTCGGTCCACTTTCCGTCCTGGTCTGTCTCGTTCTCAGCGGTGCCGGCTGGCTCGCTCTCGCTCTGCTTCTTTTGCTTCTTCCCACGGCCCTGCTTGCCGCTGTCTTCACGCTTGCGCTTCTTCCCATCAGCTTGTGATGCCTTCTTTCCTTTCACGAAAACCTCGAACGCGACTCCGACGTAGCAGCGAATCAGGAAGAGGTACTTGTCCAGTCGCAGCCGGTCCAGTGAGTGGAAATCCCGGCCGATGGTGATCCAGAATGCGCGCAGAAAACGGTGGAGTGTGGCGTGAGGCAGAGACGGGACGAGAGAGTAGGATAGGGCGCGGGCGAGGGCTTGTTGGGTGAGAGGTCGATCAGAGTGGTAGAAGCCTGTGCAGAGAAAGATTGTAAGTTGAGAGTCCGCGAAATAGAGTGTTCATTTTTGCCACTATGAACCATACAAAAGAATAGACCCTTCCATAGCTTGAGCATATCGAGGAGAGAGAGATCGTTGCGCGACCGCAGAAATAGCGTGAGCGACTCGAGCGCCTTGTCGCGAATTTTTCGGTCTGTAAAGTGCAAGTTAGTTTAAGGAAGGAGCGTCTGTCGCGACGCAGTTCATACCGCTCGAGGCAAGGTCCCTCACGAAGGGAGTCTTCTGAATATCGGCCATTGCGCCGTCAATTGCGTGCTGATGCAAAGCTACAGATCGATCGTCGACGATAAATTATTTTTTTCCTTCTGATAGCGAGTTTGCACTTATTGCATCCTCACATCATTATTGGCTGTGATTGGTCCATCCTACAGGTGGGTCTTCAAGCCTCAGGTGTCGACCAGGTCCTGATCGCCACAGATTCTCGACTTCGTCCTTAGCCAATTGATCAATGATTGTATACAAAAGCGTCGGATTGGAACTTGAGCAACACTCTGTCTGACTCAGGTACCATTCTATCCAGTTTCAGTGGCCGAGCACACACGTTGCAATGATCGCATCCAATCTTTCCCAATTCCAGCATTGTAGCGTGGAGCGTCCGCTGGATGTTGACATCACCACTCGTGAGTCTATCGAATGGGGGCGCAGCAACGCTATTCTCAGTACTACTGGACTTCTGAATCGGGAAGAACATTGCAGATTGTTTTTCCTCGGCGACGTACCAATAATGTCTACTGCGACACTAGTAATCTCGCTGCCCTTGCTATGCGCAACAGAAATCACTGTCGACCTTCTTTGTGTCTTTTTCTGTAGCTCTTCTTATCCTCACTCTTCAAACCCCAGTTCTGTATCACACTTGACTCTCTCCTCCCCCGTTGGAGGAACGGTGTGACACAAACAACTTCACACGTCATGGCTCAGCAAGGTGAAGACCACGGGATCACGCCGACCGGATCCTCTCCAGTTGAGGACGAGCATGTATCGCGATCGAGCTCTGAAGCGCTACCTGAAACAGACAGGTCCTTCTTTGAACACATTCGCCCCGAAGACCGCGATGAACTGTCCCGCATCGCGTCGAACTTTCCCCGCCACCGGGCTGCCGATTCGGGCGTCAGTGGGATGAACAACATCGAGCGCAAGGATACACTGGAAGGCTTGGAGCTGGGGGATCCCGTTCTCGATCCCAGAAGCGATCAATTCGATCACTACAAGTGGGCTCGTATGATGCTGAAGCTCATGGACAAGGAAGGGGTTCCTCTGCGCAAGTCGACCGGTGTGGTTTTCGAGAATCTCAATATCTCAGGGTCTGGCTCTGCTCTTCAATATCAAAATAATGTGGGATCTATTCCATTGGCTCCATTCCGCCCGCAGGAATACTTCTCGTTTGGCAAATGTGTGCCACAGAAGCAAATCTTGCGCAATTTTGATGGAGTCCTCAAGAGCGGAGAGCTACTCATCGTGCTCGGACGACCTGGCAGTGGTTGTTCAACGTTTCTCAAGTCCCTGTGTGGTGAGCTGCATGGGTTGAATATGGGAAAGGGCTCTGATATCCAGTACAACGGTATCCCCATGGACAGAATGCACAAGGAATTCAAGGGAGAGGTTCTGTATAATCAGGAGGTAGGCTTTCCTAAGCATGCTGCTTATCCATATTTGCGTCTATAATCAAGGCTCATCATTTTCGTTAGGTCGACAAGCACTTTCCACATCTGACTGTTGGTCAAACATTGGAGTTTGCGGCTGCTGCTCGAACGCCAGAGAACCGACTCAATGGCATCAGTAGAGTCTCGTACGCGAAACACATCACCCAGGTCGCTATGGCTGTTTTGGGATTGAGCCACACATACAACACGAAAGGTATGTTGGTGCATGGCGAAGGAAGAAGGTTGGCTAACGGCTTTCTTAGTCGGCGATGACTATATTCGTGGTGTCTCGGGGGGTGAACGAAAGCGAGTCAGGTATTCTTCAATTTCCCTCTATTGCAAGACACTGGACTGATTACTTGTATGCAGCATTGCTGAGATGGCACGTGAGTGATTCTGACCGTGATTCAAGGAGTATAGGTAAGCTTCTCGTGGAGAATACTGACTTCGATCAGTTTCTGGGGCTCCAGTGGGTGGTTGGGACAATAGTACTCGAGGCTTAGATTCTGCCAGTGCATTAGAATTCGCCAGGTCTCTACGTGTCTCCGCCAACCTCACAGGTAGTTGCCATGCTGTCGCTATCTACCAAGCCTCGCAGGCAATCTACGATATCTTCAACAAGGTTATTGTGCTGTATGAAGGTCGAGAGATCTTTTTTGGACCATGCAGTGAAGCTAAAGAGTACTTCGTGGAAATGGGCTGGGAATGTCCACCACGTCAGACAACCGGTGACTTTCTGACATCAGTTACCAATCCGCAAGAGCGCAAGTCTCGTGAGGGCATGGACAGTAAAGTTCCACGAACTCCCGATGACTTTGAGCGGTTCTGGAAGAAGAGTTCGCATTATGCAGCACTCCAGAAACAAATCACTCAGTACCGTGAGGAGTATCCACTGGGAGGGGAGGCGGGAAAAAGTTTCGATGAGACAAAGAGACTGCGACAGGCAAAGCACGTTCGGCCGAAGAGTCCCTATGTCATTTCTATTCCGATGCAGGTTCGGCTTTGTGTGAAGAGAGCCTATCAACGGTACGTTTGGTGTCGCTGCTCTTGCATCTAGAAATACCGATCTGACTGCTTTCAGCATTTGGAATGACAAGCCTTCGACTCTGACAACCGTCATTGGACGAATCGTGATGTCCTTGATCATTGGCTCGATTTACTTTGGGTATGCTCCTCTCTCTCCAAGACTGGGGGACCAAAGCTCACCATTTTTAGGACGCCAAATGCGTCTGCCGGTTTTCAGAGCAAAGGTGCTGCTCTGTTCTTCTCTGTTCTGTGGGTTTTCCTCAGTCTCTAGAGCGATTTTCGGAGTGTTGATACAGTTTGCAGTATGAATGCCTTGATCAGTATTACCGAGATCAATTCTCTCTACGACCAGCGACCTATCATCGAGAAGCAAGCATCCTATGCTTTTGTCCACCCATTTACAGAGGCCCTTGGTGGGATTGTCGCTGATATTCCAGTCAAGTTTGTGTCGGCTGTGGTGTTCAACATCATATTCTACTTCCTGGCCGGTCTTGTGAGTTTACACTGCAAGAATCAACGAACAATTCTGACCATGAACTCAGCGTTATGAGCCTTCACAATTTTTTATCTTCTTTTTGTTCACCTTCCTCAGCACTCTGGCGATGTCAGGAGTCTTTCGGACTCTGGCTGCATCGACGAAGACTCTCGCACAAGCAATGTCCATGGCGGGTGTAATTGTGTTAGCCATCGTCATCTACACGGGTTTTGTCATTACCGCCCCCGAGATGAGCAAGATCCCATGGTTCAGCTGGATTCGCTGGATCAATCCTATCTATTACACATTTGAGGCCTTGATTGCCAACGAGTTCCACGGGCGTCGGTTTGAATGTTCACAATTTATCCCAGGCTATCCAAACCTGACAGGAGACTCGTTTATCTGCTCTGTTCGAGGCTCTGTTGCCGGCGAGAGAACTGTTTCCGGCGATGCTTACATTCAAACGCAGTACTCTTACTCGTATGCTCACGAGTGGAGAAATCTGGGCATTCTGATCGGTTTCTGGGTGTTCTTCATGGCGCTGTACCTCATAGCCTCTGAGATGAATTCTGCTACATCGTCTACCGCAGAATATCTCGTCTTCCGAAGAGGCCATATACCTGCTCATCTACGGCATCTTGAGAAGGCTCAAGGCGACGCTAGCTCCGCAGAAGTAGCACCAGGTCCTAATCGGTCTGAAAAGGAGGCGGACACGTCAGCTATTCCTTCGCAGCATGACATCTTCACCTGGCGAAACGTCTGCTATGATATTCCAGTCCAGGGTGGTGAACGACGTCTTCTGGATAACGTCTCTGGCTGGGTGAAGCCCGGTACCCTAACAGCATTGATGGGTGTATCTGGAGCTGGAAAGACCACTTTGCTCGATGTTTTAGCCAAGCGTGTCTCTATTGGTGTCGTTACTGGCGATATGCTTGTGAATGGCAAAGCACTTGACACCAGTTTCCAGCGGAAGACGGGCTACGTTCAGCAGCAAGATCTCCATCTGCCGACGACGACTGTCCGCGAGGCTCTTCGATTTAGTGCGATGCTTCGACAGCCAAGGAGTGTTTCGAAAAAGGAAAAATATCAGTATGTCGAAGATGTGATCGACATGCTTGGTATGCAAGACTTTGCGGATGCGATTGTCGGTACGCCAGGAGAAGGTTTAAACGTGGAGCAGAGGAAGCTTTTGACTATTGGCGTCGAGCTTGCCGCAAAACCTGCTCTGTTAATCTTCCTCGATGAACCTACTAGCGGATTGGATTCTCAGAGTTCCTGGGCTATCTGCTCCTTTCTGCGAAAACTAGTGGAACATGGCCAAGCTGTGCTCTCAACGATACATCAGCCGAGTGCGCTTCTTTTCCAACAGTTTGATCGCCTGTTATTCCTCGCAAAAGGGGGGAAGACGGTTTATTTTGGTGAAATTGGAGAGCAGTCAAGAACTCTATTGGACTACTTCGAAAACAATGGGGCAAGAGTCTGCGGCTCCGAGGAGAACGTAAGTCATTCTTTTTCATACTTCGGGTGGCTGTGTATCTGACAAAAATATAGCCTGCAGAGTACATGCTAGAAATTATCGGTGCTGGTGCTTCTGGAAAAGCCACAAAGGATTGGTCATTGGTATGGAAGGACAGCCAGGAAGCAAAGAGCGTCCAGGCTGAGATTGATCACATTCACGACGAGCGGGCTTCAGCTGCTAGCACTGAGCAAGGTGAATCTCAGGTAGGCGAATACGCCATGCCTTTCATGTCCCAGCTTTGGTATGTCACGCACCGCTCATTTCAGGGATTCTGGCGTGAGCCATCCTATGTGTGGGCTAAGATCATGCTGGGTACTTTGTCGTCTCTCTTTATCGGCTTCACTTTTTTCAAGGTCGGTAGTTCCATTCTCTATGGAGTATATAAGCATCACCAGTAAGCCCTCCCAATATGGTCTAGGGCTCATTGGAATGTTTTGCTATTTTCTCGCAGCGACCATGCTAACTTGTGTCCCTCATATAGCCGGACCGCTCTTTGCAGGGGTTCCAGGACGTTCTCTTCAGCGCATTCATGTTGACTTCAATATTCTCTACGCTGGTGCAGCAGTGAGTATCATATCCCGCGGTTCAATAGCAAATACTAACCCCCTTCAGGATCATGCCCAAATTTGTTGTCCAAAGATCCCTGTACGAAGTACGCGAACGGCCTTCCAAAGCCTATTCGTGGGCAGCTTTTCTTATTGCAAATGTCGTTGTGGAGATACCTTACCAAGTATTTGTTGGTATCATTGCTTGGGCTTGCTACTACTACCCAATCTATGGAGCGAATCAGCCATCTCACCGACAGGGTCTGATGCTTCTTTTTGTGGTTCAGTTCTACATCTTCACGTCTACATTTGCGTCGCTGGTGGTTTCTGCACTCCCGGATGCCGAAACTGGTGGTACCATCGCAACTCTGATGTTCATCATGACCTTGACTTTCAACGGTGTCATGCAGCCCCCCAGTGCTCTTCCCGGCTTCTGGATCTTCATGTATCGCGTCTCGCCACTAACTTACCTCATTTCCGGCATCACGGCGACAGGGCTGCATGGCCGAGACATTCATTGTGCTGATCCGGAGCTCAGTGTGATCAACCCACCGTCTGGTATGAGCTGTGGTGAATACTTGAATCCGTATGCAAATGCTACTGGGGGCAACTTATACAACCAAGACGCTATGAGTAACTGCCAGTATTGTCAACTCAGAAATGCGGATCAGTACTTGGCTTCGAGCAATATCTGTGAGTGATTGCGCGACAGCTTTTTGCTATTCTACGCATCCGTACCTTCTGCTAACAAATAGACAGTCTACACAGAGCGCTGGCGAAATTTCGGCGTAGGCTGGGCTTATATAGGGTTCAATATTTGCGGTACCGTGTTGATTTACTACATATTCCGCGTCAAGCACTACAATCCCACTTCGCTGGTGCGCGGCATTGGCCAAGGTGCCTCGTTCTTATGCCGTGTGTTCAAGCGGCGTTCTGGGAAGACGCCCAAGGGGAAGGAGGCGAACAACGGGCGGCTGGTTTAAGTTATTAAGTGCGCTTGTCGAGGTTCATTTCTTGTCATGACTTGTGGATCAATGTACCTATAGCCTCTAAGCTGTCAACACATGCACCCTCGTCGAATAATTTAAACGTAATTCACATCATATTCATCTAGAGCATGGCTATCGCTCCTTCGGGCCAACTACCTGATCAACTGCCTCCTGTACACAAGGGTGCCATTTCGTATCAAGCACATCCACAATAGAAGCAATCAACCTAGCAGGCCGTCCACCAAAGTACCAACACTCCTCGGCCTTCTTCAGTATCACGCAGTAATACGCAAGCAAAATCAACGACCCAGGATGTCTCTCGGAGATCAGATCAAAGAGCTCATCTTCCACACGTACAGGCCAGAGCTCAAGTATGCACCACATGTTCACATGGACCTCCTTCTCGGCGCGCTCCAGGTATGCAAAAGACTCGGCCAATGCCCTCGCGGCATCAACGTATATCGACTTGCTCTCCTGCGACCAGGATGAATCCTCGGGGACGAAGGAGAGGAAATGGTTGAGGTACGGCAACTTGCTGTCACCGACGTCGAGCTCGGTTTCCCACGCAGCTGCGAGGGCACTAACAGGGCCGCTTTCGACTCGGTCCCAGACGTCGCTGAGCATGACGCAGCCCGTGCGGATAAAGTGCAGCCATTGGGGGAGGACGATGTTCTTCCCGTCTGGGGCAGTACCGGTGTCGTCGACGACGAGGAATGAGGTGCTGGTGCTGTCGACTTCGGTGGCAAACGAGTACACAGTCAGGAGATACGCGAATGCCATGATTGCGTCGCAGTTCTCAGCGGTGGGATGGTCGATTGCATAACGGAAGCGTGGAAGCGCGCGGTCCTGGTGGGCGCATGCCCGAAGGCTGTATGCGTGGCACTGTGATGGATATAGATGGGCCATATGGAGGGCTGTACAGGCGAGGATGCCGTGCAGGACAAATGAATGTCTGTACGCAAGATCTGCCACGACGTTCAGCCAGATCGTCTCAGTTTGGTCGTCTGTCACGAAGCTCTTGTACGATGAATAGAAGTAATGCTCCAGTGTGAGGGAATCAATTGGATCCAGTGCGTACCGGTCTCGCATTTTTTGAGTATATGTTGGTTCCGCCGGATTGCTCGTGCAGCCTTGATTTATCTTGGTCGATAGCTGGGTATCGCCGCCATACCCGCCCGTCTGCCGATTCCGACCACCGCGCGTGGTGAAGTAATGCAGCATGTTGCCCCGGAAAAATGTCTGCAGGGGCGCAGGGCTCCAATCCCGGCTTGGATTTCCCTTGCAGCCATGAACTGCGGACCAATGTGTTTCCATTCGCTTGGTTGATACACACAGGTGGCGGCATCTGGGCGCTTCGCATCGCCATCCTTGCTCAAGCGGCAGGTATGGCACCGGAAAGTCTTCATCTCGGGGGTCTGATACTTCGGCCGGCTTCTTTAATTTCAGGTTGCTTGCGTATAGCATATATTGGCGTCTTCCTTCGTGGTAGATGCGGTGAATGTCCTTCAAGTGCCGGGCAAGAGCTCCGGGCTGAATCGCATAACGACAGGCCGTGCAGATCAAGACTTGATAGGCCGAAATGTAGTGGAGCAGCTCATGTGGCTTCGGTAAAGTCCTATCATGGTCACTCAATGTGCTGCCGTAGGATCGGGGCACTTGAAGACCCCCTTGGTCTCTGCTAGCCATAACCAAAGCTGGATCCAACGCATCGCCAAGACGTGGATGCAGGAGTGATCAGTGGGGGCTGATCAACATTGCGCTTCCTGGATCCCAGGACGGACACAATCTTCTAGTTCCAAGTGAGGTCTTGGAGAGGAGAAATCAGAACGTACAGTGAGGGGATGGAGTAAGCAGACGAGGCGCCAAATTGGACCACTTAATAATAGTCATGTCTGTCTGGGACCAGCCAATCAGATCACGCTGGCTCAACGGTGCTGTTCGGGTTAGTCCGAATCACGGTTTTTCTTTATATATACTGTCTCGGTGCATTGGGCATTTTTAAATGAGCGACTAGCATTTCAGCCGATCGTCCCTTGAGTGTCCTTCTATCTAAGATGTTTCATGTTGGTCATATGAATCATCAGTGTTGGCAGATATATATACTGAGGTAATACTAGCCATGTAGCCCAACCAAACATACTGAGGATAATTAAGCAAACACTTGGGCACGAATGAGGGAGATAGAAAAGCAACCGAGCTCTAGATAAGAAAAGTGCCACATCGCAGTTCTACTTGTGTATTTCTGCCGTGAAAGATTCCATCCTATACTGCACTACCTTCAGACCCGCTAACCAGATTGGCCGCCAATTCAATAGGGTTCATATAACATATTCCCGACCCACATTATATCGCCCAGCATCATTGGTCTAGTGGTAGAATTCGTCGTTGCCATCGACGAGGCCCGTGTTCGATTCACGGATGATGCACATCTTTTTTTGATCTCTTTTTGCTTTACTTTGCACTAAGTCCACCAACCGTACAAGACTTACAGGCAGGTCTGTTTTTCGACGTGTTCATCATCAAAACATTCATTCAAATTAATTAGTACAATATCATGGCACCAGCCGCCCAAGGACATACATGTAGCAAATCAGGATGTGCAATTTAATACCAACCTGGAAAGTGGTGAAGCGGCTGCAACCCCTTTACCTGAGCCATAGCTGCAAAGTACAGATGTTCAAGAGATTGCGAGGATAGAGCCTACGAGGAGATTGGAAAGAAAGCAAGAACCGCATGAGCTGGCCAATAGTCATAATCAATGCGAAGGACAACGGGGGTATTATGCGAAGAACATCAGGATGAGATGGCGGACGCCAGAATGCTGGAGATGAGATGGGGACACGGCAAGAGAAGCAATAGACGGGGAGCTGAGATGAACCCTCGTGAGCTGGCTTCCCCTAAGGTCCAAAAGCGAGTGCACTCGCATCAGAATGAGAGCACTGCCAGGTGCTTTACGAAAAGGGGTGGCTGGAGGCGATGAGGGCGTTGACGACATGGCCAGTCTGCCAGCCCTGCTCGAGGAGCGATTCATGTTCCTTGAGCATGTGCCCAAGGTAAGCTATTCGAACGCGTTGATGGGTTGAGATCTGTGGAGAGTCAGAGCCTGCAGAGTAGCGAGCAAAAACAACACAAAACACCAATCACATACCCCTGCTTCCTGCTGCACCTTCCGGGCGAGAAAGCCCACGCTCTGGCCCTTGCCTACCAACATGACCAGATCTGGACCATCACGGTCACTTAGCCGAGCCTGGACACGGATCAAGTCGCGCTCGCTGGTCTTGCCTTTTTCATCTCGCCGTCGCTCAATATCCTCCGCGATCAGTTCGTCGCCCGAAGCATCGTCCGTAGCCAGCTTGCCATCCGACAGTGCTTCTGTATCCTCAACCTGCTCGGCCTTGTCGGGCGTCGCACCGCCAGAGGCGGTCTTCACTATATTCTCCGGGTCGCTCACAATGCACTGCGGCAGGCGGTAGAGCACACCCTGTTCATCGTAGCACCCCTCACAGAGATCGCCTGTGGGGATCGTGACCCCAGCCGCGTCAACGATGCCCTGAGCCGTGGTGAGATCCCCGGCCTGCATCAGCGAGATGGCACTCGACAGCGCCGCCCAGACCTCCGGGCGGCCAGTGACGCGAGTCTCGAAGAACTCGCGGCGCTCGCGGTCCAGTTGGGCGCGCGACCAGGTTCGGCGCTTGCTGTACCAGACGTGCAGACGCACCGGCTCGTTGTAGTGCTCGTTCAGAGGGAGATGGGGCGCGCGCCTGCGGCGGCGGCTGGATGGTGTTGGGGCGGCAGGGTCGGCGATGACATGGCGACCGGGTTGCGCTCTGCGGTCCTCGGCGATGTCTCGTTCGTCTGGGGGATGGTCGCCATCACGCGATAGCACAGACGCGCAGCAGCCCTAGGTGGAGAGGGGAGCTGTCAGTTCCTGAGCTTGAGTCCTTGGCATGCCGAGACCGGGGTTGCTGCGGATGCGAAGGACGTGAGAGGTGTGATGGGGGGAGCTGGCCAGGCGACGCTCGGCCGGGGGAGGAGGATGCGACTCATCGCAGACAGAGATAGAGAATGCAGGGACTTACCATTTTGATGTAGACACTCCATATGCTGAAGAGGGGGAAGAAGTTCGAGGAGAGGGGCCGAACTGGCGGATCTCGAGGATCCAAGCTAACGGCGAAATGGCGAAAGCTTGCTCTCGACAACGACCGGGCTCGTGCTTGGGGAACTTTGCACGGCCCGATGGAGAGTTGTAAGGCGAGAATAGAGAAACGTAAAGCGCACCTTGAGCCAGGCACATTCCACGAGGCGTAGGCCAAGCGATTTCGCGCGTCTCATCGGGTCAATGATGCTTGGTGCATCGGTTACACGGCTGGGGAATCGGCTCTACTGATGATGGCACATAGAGAAATGACAACTATCGTCAATTTCGACATCAATATACACTACTGCATACGTCGTGAACATTCCGAGGCTCAATCCTCATCGTCGCTACCGAAGATCGCCTTGAAGATCGCATCACCCGGTCGCTCGGCTTCGAGGGCATCGTTGCGCTCTGGCTCGACCACCGGCGTAGGCGCAGGCGGCGCAGCCCCTGGCCCAGATGCTGTAGCGCTTGAACCAGCACCAGCGCCGGAACTGACAGGTTGCCGACCGGACTCGACCATGATCAAATCCATCACTTGCTGCGATATCAGTTCCTTCGGTCCAGGGGCGGTTTGATACCCACCGGACTGGAATCGGGTGCCCGGTCCCGTCCCTGAGCCTCCAGCTTGTTTCCCAGGGTCGAGTTGAACATTGTCAGGCGGTTTCACGTTGAAGCGTTTGCAGAGAAGACGGGCAGGATAGAAAGAGGCGGTGCTGCGGGTCATCTGTCCGAACATGCCGACCTTGGCCGCAGCCACCGCCGGGGGATCAGGCCTCTCAGCAGGCCGGCTAAGAGGTTGATCGCTGGACAAATCGGGGGCATCAGAACTGGTCTTGGGTCCGGAGGATGCCGAGGTAAATCGCGAGGCCATGATGCCGGACATGGGCTTGAACACCTCAGCAGCACGAGCGAACTCTTGCATCTCCGTCACCCAATCGTCGGTGCTAGACCCCGTCACCCGGTCCGGAAGAGAGTCGCGGAGGCCTGCCCGGACTTCAAGAAAGGTGCGATAACGCGCCCGTTTGCTTTCGTCTTCGGAGTAGGGCATCCATCCACTGACGGCTCGGGTCAGCGCCTGGACAGCTGTTGGCTTGTCAAGTTTGGGGACAAGGTCCCAGAGGTCCTTTCGTTTTGCAGATTCAGACACCTCGTACCCCTTTGGAGCCTTTTCACCCAGGGCTGGAGGCAGATTCGAATTCCCGGTGAGCTTCACAATGCGTTCGCGAGCTTCGGGCGTCATCCAGTCGAAAATGGACTTGCCCGGTAGCTGGGCCTCGCCTAGGAGCGCAGCTCGGGAGGTGGGATCCAGTGCGGATGCCTTGGCTGCCTCTGCAGTAGAAACATACTTTGATTGATCACGTTGGGTGGATTCGGGCCGCTTGGCAGATACCCAGCCCTCGGGGATCGTGGGAGCCTCGTATCTTTTCTCAGAAATAGACAGGCTTGACAGACTGTCGGCAAGAACGAATCCATCCAGTGGTAATCGTCCATCGCGGCATTTCCTGAATCCACCAGCACTGCGAGCAGCGGCCACTTTCTTTGAGATGAAGACCGGCTTGGTGTTTACCAAGGGGTTTGACGATGAGATTACAGGCTTGCCTTCCCCGGCCTTTGTCTTCTTTTTCTTCTTATCACCGCCAATCGTCTTGTTGTAGGAAATTTGTGGACCAAGGGAATAGGGATCTTCCTCATCTGATCCCGTGTCGTTGAGGATGCCAACGCCGAACCCTCCTCGCCGCGACACCTTAGCTTTCGGGGGATTGCCCTTGTCCTGGATGCCTAATCGTCCACCGAAGAAGGAATCCGACTCTTCAGGTGCTGCGATGGCCTGCTTAGGCTCGTCGAGTCGCGTCTCGCCTTCGAACCCAAGACCTTTATGATCTGTTTTGCGGATGAAAGCGACCATTGGTGGATTTGGAGGCGCAAAGAGATATGTCTCATCGGTACCATCCCTAGGGTCATCTAGGTTGGCCTTCCGTCGCACCCTAGGACCAATCCCTTGGCCCTCACGCCAGCCCATCTTTTTCAATAGCTTCACACCCATTGTCTCCCCACCAGATTTGAGCAGGTCCATCAGACCCGCGCGTCGGGTGGCATCGGTCTCGGTTGAGCCAAACCCAGCAAACCCTTCCGTTGTCTGTAGCTTCCGTGATTCCTCTTGCTCCCGAAGATCCTCGTCATCCATGAAATCCTCCGGTCGCTGTGAAGGGGCCTGGTTCGCATTGCGGGCACGGTTCTGACGGGATGAGACGAAGGTTGCCGGGGTCCATCCTTCTTTCGATCCGACCGTATTGAAGTATCTGCGACGTATGAGCAACTGCGCACGAGAATCATCTCCAAGCCGGCGAGACCTACCCAGCACTGAAACCGCCGGTGAAGGCTCCGTGCAGACGCTTCCTCCCTCTCTCGTCCGTCACTTCCTGCTTCCAGACGGGCATATACGAGCCATCGTCGCGAACGCCCGCTTCAAGGGGTGGTAAAGGTGTTCCGTAGAAGGCGTAAGGTGGTGGTTGGACCTGATCGGCCTCAAAGGCGGCGCGCGGGCGCTTTGAGGCCATGCTGGAGAGCAGCTCTGGGGTGAGAGCGCAGAAGGCTGGCCGTCATGATTCGTGGAAAGCGACGGCGTCAGCGGAGCTGCGGTCTTGGCAGTGCAAGGCCAATGAGAGCGCGCGCCGAATCAAGAGTTCCGGCTGTCAGGCACTTGGGGGCTGGAGCTATTGGCCTCTACTTCCCAGGCAGTGATATATTACCTAGGTAAAGGATTTAAACCTGGGTAAGCCGTGGCGCTGAGGACCGATCGGCAGTTCATAGATAATCGCGCGGATGTTGACGTACAGACGAGGAATACAATGCGGGATTGCGGAGAAAAAGGAAGGAAGCAAAGCCCGGCCCAAAGCCTCGTCCTCATCCTGGCTCGCTAAGTCATGGCGAACCTGTGAATTACGCTAAAGTGTTTTCGCGCTCCTTATACTCTCACGCGCTCCCCCCTCCCTCTTCTCCCTCTTCTCCCCTCTTCATCCCTCAGAAGCCATCACGGCATCAACCGCCCTCCATGTGCACTCGGTGACATCTCCTATTTTCTTTGATTGGGTGACCCTTCCCATTTTGTTCTTCCCCCCTTGCATCGCTGGTGTGTCGATATTTCCTGTTGCGGTGCCCGGAACCCCAGTCCGGTGTAGCCCCCGATCTCTCCACTGCTTCCAGAATGCTTGGCGCAAATGGCTTTTTGAGCAGGCGCAAGTCCTTATACTTATGTCTCGCCTGTGCAACAACGGTTATCTGTCTCTTGAACCTCGTCTTCCTGACCCACGCCGTCAATCAGACAAAGATTCGCCTCCCGGGCCTGTCGCTATTCCGGCCACAACATAAGCCCCTGAAAGGGACCTATGTGCATGACAAGCATCCGATTGACGACCTGATCAGGGAGGCGGGTCGTCGCTGGCAAGAGTACGAGGACAGTCGTTCGACCAACTTCTCCCAAACGGTTGCCAGATACCGGCAAACGTACGGTCGCCACCCCCCACCCGGATTTCGAGAATGGTATCAATTTGCCCGCAAGCGCGGTATCTACAATGTCGACGACTTCCAGCAGATCACCGGCGACTTGCGTCCTTTCTGGGCCATCCCCCCAAAGGAGATCCGGCAGATGGCAGCTGGGCTGCAAGAGGGCGAAGGTATCGGGGGTGTGCGAATTCGGAACCACAAGGTTGTGTCAGAATCACCGGGTTGGCGTGCGGAAACCCTAGCAGCCTCTGTGAGAAGGCTCGCAGCGCATCTACCGGACATGGACATTGCGATGAATAACATGGACCAGCCCCGCGTGATGGCTACCAATGAGGACATTCAAAGATACCTGCAGGTGGAGGAAAGCACGAGGAGCATGCCTCTTGACGCAGAAGATCAATTTACTCGGCAAATGGACTATCTCTACGATCAGAAGCTCGGCATCCAGGCGGATGTCGATCCGGAATGGTTCTCTGTTGCGGGAAAACCCTACATGGATTTCGCCAAGGAGGCTTGTCCGCCTGAATCACCCGCTCGCAATGCCAACATGACTGCAGAGGAGGCAGATAAGCTATACAAGTCCTCCTTCGGTGGGTTTGTTTCCAACTTTACCGGTTCCTCGGACCTCTGTACGGTGGGGCCCGTCCTCGGAGACCAGCATGGCTTTCTGTTTTCCGCTTCCAGCAATGTCATCACCCGCAAGCTGGTGCCTGTCTTTAGCGAGTGCAAGGTCAGCGTGAACAACGATATCCTGTTCCCCGCAAACATGTATTTTTTGCGGGATCCGCGCTATGTCTACAATGCGCGCCATGACAACGAATGGGCTGACAAGGCTGATTCTCTCCTCTGGCGAGGTGTTACGTCAGGTGGCGTCCAAGTTGAGGATAACTGGCACCGGCTGCATCGTCAGCGCTTTGTCCGTATGGCGAATGCCACCGAAATGACTCAACAGACTGTATCTATTCTTGCCCAAGACGGTGAATCGCAATATCATCTTGTCTCAGACTTCCGGCCTTCTGAATTTGCCACGTCCTACTTCGACGTCGGTTTCACTGATGCCTGGGGCTGCATTCCAGACTGTTCCTTCTATGAGGGTGTCTGGACGTACAAGGAGAACAAAGCTTTTTCAGAACAGTTCCAGTCAAAATACCTAGTTGACATCGACGGCCACAGTTTCTCCGGCCGCTGGCGCGCCTTCCATCAGAGCAAGTCACTCGGCCTCAAGGCAACAATTTTCCGCGAGTGGCATGATTCTAGACTTTTTGCCTGGAGACACTTCATTCCCATGGACAATCGGTACACTGACTTGTACTCTCTGATGACATACTTCATCGGGCTGCATCCAGCGGCTGAAGAGGATTCTCTCCCGAGCCCCGGGCCATACGTACCCCGGCATGATTTCCAAGCCGAGGTGATCGCCGCCCAGAGCCGCGAGTGGGCACACCTATCACTACGCGACGACGACCTGGACATCTATCTTTATCTTCTTTTACTTGAGTATGGGCGGATTCTTGATGACAATCGCGACACTATCGGGTATAGTGGCGATGGAAGCGAGCTGGCCCACTTTGATGCGCAATACCCATTTCCTCCAGCCATACAGCCTCTGGTTGGAGGGTGACCAGATACCTCACTTTGAATAATTGCATCTTATCCTTACTATTGCATCAATCCTGGGTGGTGGTGATTCCCCTTCCAGCATGTACCGTATCTATTCATGTCCTAATTACCAACATTGCATATCGTCACGATCTAAGAACTAGTTGAATTGATTGCCTTGACGACGGAACTGGTGGAAGAGGTACTATAGTCGCCGCAGTACCCCATTAGGGTGTATTTCTAGTCTCCTACAACAAATGTTACAACATAGAATCTACAACAACCTCGCTATGAATCGTTCAATGACGATATGCAGTTCGAGTGGATGACCATGGTGTACTATATTAAGAAAGGGTCCTTGGAGAGAAACCTCTGTGTTACTGCGAAACAAGACAAGATGTGCACTCGAAGATGGGTCTTCTGATAACAACTGAATATGGCAATTACCGCAGAAACTGCGCTACAGATGTGATGCTAGGGCGATGAGACAAGCCTCAATACCACCGAGAACTATAAGGCTCTAAGGAAGTAATCAGTACGTTGATACTCTCACTGTGGTTAGCACCCTCTATTCCGATTATTGGTTCCTCCAAGATATCCAGAGATATATTTACCTACCCATATATCTATGTAGGTAGCTATATGGTGAGAAGTAGCTGGTGAGAAATGGTGTTGAGCACATCTGCCTGATGTGCTTGTCGCAAACATTCCTCGGGTCCCCTGTATCTTCGTAGAGCATGCCCTTAGCATTTATACTCAGGCACTTTCCATTGCTTGCATCCTGCGACTCAGTATGCTGACAGACCCACAAGCTGCCTCCGGTGCCACGTACAACTACGTACATAGACCATAGATATAGTCAAAGCTCGGCAGTGACGCTGATTCGATCTTTGTAGCGCAAGGTACTGGTAATTTAATAGTCGACCCCATCCGTCGAACCTTGGGAGGGCTGCATCTTGATTACTATTTTACTTCAATTGACTTGGCTTCTCCATGTTGTTCAGGTAGCCCAGTCCCACAGCGTTCCAAGGCTACCTAGGTAGTTATTCAATATGCCTATTAGCGACTATCCTTGGAGTGTGACTTCGCTGTTCACCAAGTCCACCCTGTGGTATCTTTGGCCCAGTCGGTCTTCGGAGATGGTTTGGCCAAACGAAACAGAACGTAGTACTTGTCATGCCACTCTTCGTTCGTATCAGTACGGCCTGCGCGTGAAAACCCTGAGAAATGCCTAATGGTTGTCAAACTTATCGTGTCCGCTACTCAAAACGCACCGAACGTACATATTCCCGGTAGCCTTGTCATAGATAATCTTCGACATCGTAGACATCCGCGGTAGGTAACCGTACTTCTTCAGCTTCCTTGTTTTTCATGTCATTAGGAACACGCCAGGCAGAAGGTTGTGTCAACTCACGGAAAGGCTTCACGAAATTTATCGCGGATCGCTTGGCGTGACTCCAGATCTAGCCCCCAGAATTCTTCTGCGCTTAGAGGCTCCCCAGGGACTTTATCCCAGACCACATATGTGACATAACCTCCCGGAACGATACTATCTTCGCCTTGCTTGTCCTCTTGGTAAGCAAGGAGGTCAGGGACAACATCGCATTCCAATTTCTTGAGCGCTTTCAAGGTCGTTAACTCAATATGCGGCTGTGACTTGGCGGCCTGCTTTTGTCGAATCTGAGGGCTCTGATATTGAGTGCCAATAATAGGGATTTGAAGATAAATCCGCATAAAGGCCTTCTTGCTAGGACTTTCCTTGCGATGGCAGAGAAACTTAGCAGCTGCGAAAGGAAGTCCAAGGCCATCGGTAACGTCTTGCTGCGTCATCGATTGAGATCTTTCAGAGAGCTTACTATCGATCACCCAAGTTTGGCGGGGCAGGTGGAGAGGTGGCTCAGCCGGTGGATCGAGAGTGACGTCTGTGCCTTCAAGGCCGCACAGGAACTCGGCACTTTCGGGATGGCTCATGCTGGCTTGACGACTCTTGCAATGCAGGATGAAGGCGTAATGGCGAATAGAAGTTCAGTAAAGCTGGCGACTGGATGAGAGTGAAGAAGACGAGAGTTGTTGATGGAAAAAGTGAGTGCAAACCGAAAATGCGAAACGTCGCCCTCATAGAAGGATAAGAGACATCTACTAAGCATAGTTGCTCCCTTTCTGTATGCCTGGCAATACATAACGACAGACTTCTTGGTCCAATTGATCGGGTCCTTGCGGAAACTGACAGTTATAAGCCATAAGATTTTCGCTATAAGGCCTGAAACTTTCCCGCATCCTTAGCAGCATATCTTCGAGCTATGGCTGGTTTATAAACCAGCAGCGCACCGGTGTTTATGTGAGAGCGCGGTCTAGATCAACGGCTGCTGAGCATGCTGCATGATATATTCCATTTATTGTACAGGTTGTCAACCCCGCCATGGTCATCTCCAACGGCATTTTCTCCGATTTAGCTGCTTCCTCTCCCCGGCATTGAATCCGCATGCAACTCATGCCTGATTTCCAGCGACTTGAACTCCGTGGAAAATGGTGGGTCTGTGAACGCATCCGTTTTGTCAGAGGCAGCATATGAGTCCAGCTCACGCGGTCGCCTCACCCCGATATCTCTGGGGTTGCCTCTCCTGCCCGTGAGTGCTGGATCTTTCTTTCGCTGCCACAGCGTATAGAAAAGGATCAATGCAATCATTGAAGCAGCCCCCACTCCCACACCAACACCGATTCCCACCTTTGCGCCTGTTGATAGCGCAGGAGAAGAGGTGGAATTCAACGACGCCGCAGAAGTCAGTGGAATGGGCGTATTTGTTATTGTCAAGCTCGGAGAGGGAGAGCCTGTACTTGTAGAAGTCTCCGAAGATGACGAAGAGGTAGTCGCAGAGGTTCTTGTACTCGTCGAGCTTGAGAACGATGTGGTCTGAGCGAAGTTCGCAGCAATTGAAATTGCATCCGATGTGCCGCAGCAAGTGGTGTTTTTCAAGCCACAGCACCAGTACTCGGAGTTTTCTGTGCCATCGCAAGGCGTGATCTGTGCAGTGCCAGTGTAGGAGCCCTCCTACAGACAAAACCAACGATCGTTGTTAGCTCCAGTCTCTATGTGAGGCTACTACACGAGCCACAGTATCAATGTGCACTTACCGTCCCATTCGTACAGACATCGAGACAGCCCCCAGTCGCCCAGTCGTTACTCGTACACGAATCGCGCCAATAATCAATCAAGGTTGTCCCTTGGCTGTCTTTATGGGCGTTCATGCAGAGTCCGTTTTCCAGACACATATCTGCGGTCCTTCCATTACTGGCTGAACCATCGAACGGATTTGTGCGATTGGTCCCACAGCACATTCTGGTTCCGCCATTTGAAGCTGGACATGGCTCATACACGAGGGATTGTTCGCTGTGGCCGCTTGGATAGTAGCAGACGGCCGAGTCTGCGGTGGCCGAAGCCGCTAGCCCATGCAGAGCGAGCAGAGCCGCGAGGGCTTGATTGGGCTTGTAAATTCGTCTCATGGCGATTGCGAGGAGGCCATCGAGGGAGTGAGACTAGGCGATGAGCTCCGGGGACGGGGATGCTTAAAGCAGGCGGCGATTTGGACCCCATTCTCACGGGGGGCCTGATCTGGGAGAATGCGAGTGGCTAAGAACTGGCCTATATATGCCCATGATTCAAGACCAGGGATTAGCTGCAGCCTCGCATGCATGTCCGAGACATCTGCATCGCACAACCTGGCCATGTTGGGGTCTGAAGTCCACGGCTATCGGTGGATACGAGAACCATCTCATTCGAGCCATCGGCATCTTGGCTTCTCACCTTTGTCTCTCAGGGACGCACTCGATGGGTGATCTTTGATCCTTGCGGTTGGATCACTTCAGATGAGTGAGATCGACCCGTTGCGGCCCGCTGATTTACCTCGCGTCTCTTCAACCGCGACCACTGCAGGGCGGATCGGATTTCGGAGACCGCAATGCCGACCACGCTGGGCTTGCTCCAGGATCCCGACGTCTTCCTGCTCCCTTCAGATCTCATTTCACACCCTTTGACGGCGCCGGTCTCTGTCTCCGGTTTGCTCTCACGATGCACAGACGAGGACCCAGCCACTCGGCCCCGTATGGACAGGCCTGCATTCACTGCTTCAAGTCCAAGTGCAGATGCGTCCGTCGCCCCTACGGTGAGGGCTGCGAAAGGTGATTGATTGATCTCGCTGGTCGCTGCTTCGCGACAAAGCGCCTTCCATCGCCTGATAGCCAATAGGTGTCATCGTCTGAAGAAACAGTGCTTGCCGTCGGATTCGCTTCGTAAGCGCAACCTCAACGAGAACCAGAAATCTGCATCCCGCATCTCCCAGCTGGAGGGGAAGCTCGATGGTATCACCTCTCTGTTGAAGTCATTTGCCGAGGTGACCAATCCATCGGTATTCTTGCGTACTGCTCCCACCCAAGAGGACTCGCTAGGTGATGGCCGGAGACCAGAGGGAAATTTCTCCCACGACCACCCCATCTCAGCGACCAGTGCCTTCAACTTGCATAACACTGGCTTTGAGGGGCATGCCCGCTCAAATTCAAGGACCCGTGCTCCTTCGCCGAGAGGTCAGGCGAATACGCATAGTCCACCAAGCGAGCTCACAGAAAGTGACGCTGACGCTCGCCTGGGCATCTTCCGCTTCAAGATGCCACGATATTTTGCCTTTATAAATTTCCCCTCAAATTTAACCGCCCAGAAGCTGCAGCAGTAACGTCCTTTTCTTTTTAAACCCATCATGGCAGTCACTTCTCTGTCGACCCAGGAAAGATTGGCGCGAGGGAGTGAGCTGAAGCGCGTGCTGGCTTAGTCAATGATAATCGAGAATGATCCCAGCATTGACATCCGACTTGGCCTCCTCACATACCTGGCATGGAGCTTCGATCAACTCTTGGACTAATCTGGCACATTGTCTCGACTGATGGTACTTGCCATGTCAATTTTCTACGACCTTCGTCTCAACAAGCCGGTTCCTCTGGATGCGCATGCGCTTGGGCCTCTCGGCAGAAGCTTTGAAGAATGCTGCGATGACGGCGGGGATAAGCTGGACCCGCGGACGCTCGAGTATGAGCGTGCTATTCTGGGGTGCTTCCTCATGAGCTCTGTGTAAGGATGAACTCATAGACTCTGCAGCAAGCCTCACTGATACAAGATCAAAAACTAGAGTATCAAGCTATTTCGCACAATGTGATGGGTATGAAATGGACGCCCAGGATGGAAGAGTGTTTTCGTGCCGTTGAGGCCAACAAAAACTGTCCGACAGATGAGGCATTCGCATTGCAGATTCGGCTACAACTCATCGCCGAGACGGCCTTGCAAGCTTGAGAGCAGCAGAGCCCAGAATCCCTGAGTTCAGGTCCGGCCGCATTTGTTCTGTATATCAGGACCCTCCAAGGACATCTACGCGATATCGGAAGCTCACTTTCTCCGAAGTTACAGCAACAACGTAAGTCACTGACAAAACAGAGAGAAAAAGATGAGGTCTTGTGGTGATACAGACATTCCCACGGCTCACATCCACTACATCGAGCTCTGTCTAAGTGAGACCGCATATACAGCCATCTCACAAGCGCCAATAGTAAATGGAATATCCATGCCTTCATTTGAACACGTTGAATATCTATGTCAGTCTGTGACTGCCATCAGGTCATGGTTCGACATATTCATGCAGCTGATGCCGTCAGAATTTCGTGGCTTCTCCTTCCCTTTCTCCGCTCAACTAGCATGTTGCGTTGTGACGCTATACCGATTATCCACGTACACGGATCCGGCCTGGGACTGTGAGGCAGTGCGCAATACCGTTGATCTGCTGCCTTTACTGGATCAGGTCGTGGAGGAAGTAGAACAGATGAGCCGCGACGTTGGCGAGCGGTCCAATGAAGATCTCCTCATGCAGTTGGCGGGAATGATGCGGTTATTTCGTAGTTTCGCTGGCACGAAGATGACACCCGAGGGGACTGATGTCAATGGGCCATATGGTGACACTGGAATTATCACAGACAGCATGGCGATGGACTCGAGCGCACTAACGATGATGTGGCCAATTGATTTTGGGAATGATCTCTGGCTGGAGAAGATATTTGGTCGGCACTGACCGTGCTTGGGTGTGTAAACAACTGAATACTAACTGGAATTGAAATGATTTACTTCCTACATACTGATAGTTGCCTAGCTCTAGCTTTAACGGGCTATCATTGTCGAGGTATTGCTCCGAGAGATGAAAATGATCGCGGATATTGCTGTATTGGAGAGCTCTGGAGAGTTGCTGTGACTCACTCAGGTTGCTCCTGTCGCTATATGCCTTTCCTAGCTCTCATACGAGGTGGAAAACAATACGCATCGGACAGGAATACGGTGATAGGCTTGCTCACTGGTGCCAGGATGACCCTTTCTAGGGGAACACTGCCAGGGCCACAAAGGCACCATCCCGAATTCGCTGCTATGCCAAATACCATAACTATGGTCTGCTTCGGCAACTGTCCCTTTTCTATGGCGTGCTTTGATTTTCAACTACTGCCTGCCGCTTTTTTTCTCCAGACAGTCAAAGAAAAACAACCCTGCTTTGAAAAGTGGCTTACACATCCTTCGGACAATCGTCGGGCAGATATTATTTACGTTAATTACAGGAATTACCAGTGAGTCTTAGCAATAATGTTGTTAATGGGCGACTAGATAGTACAAGCTTCGGCTATTACCTTCCATGGATTGTGACCAGCACTATTCTCAGCACAATCGTGTACGGTCTGCTATCGCTGGTAGAAATTTCGACCCTTTCAAACACATGGAGTGCATATAAGATTCCTTTTGGGATTGGCTGTCGTATGAGGCCACTGCTGTCGGCATTGTCAACAAGGTTCCTGGTACGAAGTGAAGGCGTAGAGAAGTGTAATTGATTAAGTAAGTAGCAGACGGCTACGTGATAATGACTATTAGGGATCACCTGATCTAGCTCCGTAACAGGTGCCTGCTTGGAAAAATGATGCCGTCCTTGGTGTCTCACTCGACGCAGAAAACGCTCCCTGAGCGGAAAAAACTGCATCTCCTCCTCTCTTCCTGTCCTGTCCCTCAGACATTATCCTCGTCCTCGATATCGTCGGCGCCGTTAAGTGTATATTAACGTTTCTTATATACCGGCTTGAGTAGGACCTTAGTATACTTTGTAGCTGCTATAGTGGCTATAGCGTAAGTGGTACTGGAGCTGTGGAAGAGGGTCTCTGGAATAGGGCTGTTAGCTATAGCTATATTAGTGTTATTAATAGTTTATATAATTATAAGTGATTTATCTTTTATACTTTGGGGAAGTGTATCTATAATAGGATAGATCTAGTATAGGGTGTTATTGAGGTAGAGTGTGTCCTGTATATATAGTAAATTGCTGTTAGTGATTGTATCTATAATATTATTTATCTAGGATAGAGTATATACTAGGCGATAATAGACTTCTATAATCTCCTTTTTAGTAAGATTTAATATAATTCTTATAGTAAAGGCGTTTTATAATACTATAGAAGTGAGCTATACTATATAGGAGAGTACAATTTTAATATAGATAGCTAATTAATAGGATAGTTTAAAGAAGAGTTTATATAGTAGATCTTTAGTATCCTAAACTAGTTTACTAATATTATTAATTAGGTTCTTAATATAAATAGTCTTTTAGTGTATATCTAACTCTAAGTCTAATATAAGGGCTAAGGTTCTATATATTTCTAAGTAGGTTACTAATACTAAGGTATATCTAGCTGAAGTATAGTTTTAGTGGCGAGTATACTAATACTAAGCTTTTTATATAAGGGTACTTTAGTTAACAGCCTTTATATATATATAAAGGGTTCTTATTATGTAAGGCCTATTATAACTAATAGTATAATAAGGCGCGAGGTCTATATTTAGGATATATTTATCTAAGTTGTTTAGATTGGCACTTTTAAAAGCGAAAGGATATATAAGCTGGCTTTATTATAATATAGTATACTTATTAGGGGCTATAATAACTTAGTAAATATACTTTAGGTTAAAGATAAAGTTAATATTAATATTTTAGAACTTTATAATGTTAAGAATTTTTGAAGGCCTATATCTTTTATTAGGCAAGGAGTAGCTATTTAGTTATAGGACTATAGTATTATATAGGTTTATAGTTAGTATTATTACTATATTAATAGTGAAGCTTTTATAAATATTAGGGATATTATTACTTTATTTATTATATTAGATCTTTTTATAGAATATTTATTTAGCAGCCTTAGTATAGTTACTAATAAAGGTGTAGGTGTCTTTATAAAGTAGGAATTAGTAGATACTATAGTATTTAAAGATAACTATAGGGCTAATAGGGTGATATAAGATATATATATCTTTATATACTATAAAGTCTATAGGGAAAAGGGCTATTTAGTTATATATAGATATATAGATTATAGCCTAGAATACTGTGTGGTCTATAAGTCTTATATATTTTATAAGTAGATATACTACTTTCTTCTCTAAGTCTTAGAAGGTATTATATATAATATTAATATTAAGGATCTTCTAGTTAGTGTAACTCTTAGTATTAGAGTGTTTAAGCTTTAATTTATTTAGTAAAGGGCTATTGCTGTTATTTAGTCTTTATATAATAATATCTAGGGTATCTTATACTAGGTATTTTTTGTAGTAGCTCTTCTGCACTATAATTATTAGCTTAATATTAGTAAGGTTAGCTTTAGAGATATTTTTAGAGCTTAAATCAGATATAGATATTATAATATAATAGTAAAATAGAATAATAAGATAGAGGAGAACTTAAATAGTAAGGTAAGAGTGTAAGGGATATAAATAATATAAAGAAGCTGAAGATAGAGATAGTGATATAAATAATAAAAAAAATAAAAAGGTAATAGTAGAAGTAGATATAGATAGGAAGATAATATAGATAGAAAGATAAAGATAATATAGATAGAAAGATAAGGATATAGGTTAAAGGGAGAAAGTAGAAGTGGAAAAGATATAAAATAAGAGATATATAAATATATAAAGATATAGATAAATAAATATAATATATATTACTGCTGCTAAGCAGTTTTAAATTCTGCTATCTTCTCCTTTATACTAATTATATTCCTCTTATATACCTATTTATTATATTTTAGGCCTAGATATACTTAGTAGATAAGATATTAAGTGACTAATATATATATTAGTCTATATTAATATATATATTTATTAAAGATAATTTCTATATTAAATCTATCTATATCCTTAGAGAAGTATTTATTAAATATTAGGATAGTATTAAGACTAGCTGTGTCTAGGTCTTAGGTATATATATTATCTAGGGCTAGTTTTAGATACTCTATAGAGATAACTAGGTATATATTCTATAATAATAGCAGATTAAGTCTATATATAAGGCGGCTTATATATTCTAGGATTTTAAAGTGGCCTATATACTGTTAACCTAGTTTTTTTAATAGTGTTGCGTTTATAGGAATATTATAGCCCTTCTATAGGTGTAGGTAAATATAGTTGCCTATAGCGAAGTGTATAGGGTAGTATTGCTAGTTATATAGTCTTTTTATTTAGGCTATAGTATAGTTTAGGTACTCTATAGCGTCCTACTATATATCGAGGTTGGGTTTATAGATAAATATATTCTTAAATAATATCTATAGTATATATAGGTTAATGCTGAATATAAGTTAATATAGTGTATATCCTGTAGTAGCACTGATAGAGCTGTTAAATAATATTTACAGTGTAGGGAGACTATAATACTATTTCTGTGATAGATATATAGCTACTTAGTGATATAGCTAAATCTCGGCTATCTAGTTTATACGCTTTAATTACCTATTAGCTTATATATAATATATAGTGGTGTAAAAAAGAGTGATATATAGCGCTGTGAAGATGCTAGTCTATAGGCTATATACAAATTTTGGGTTATGATCTAATATCCACACTATAGGGATGCCCTAATCGCCTATCTATAGGACAGCGAGGACGGCAATTGCCCACTACTCACCTATCCAGTTGGACTTACCCAGAACATAGCCAATCCTCTTTGTGAACTTGCATATAAGAAAGGCTACTGCATCGTAGCGCGTAGCATGCATCCTGTGTATAGCGCGCATCCTGTGTCTATGGGTGATCAGCAAGTAGACGTTGACCCTACTGATTGATGTATTGGTTATTAGTATAGTTCTGGTTCTACTGATTCTGCACTTAGCTATTAGATATAGTCTGCTAATATAGTTAATTCTGCTAAGTATAGGAAAGTTAATACTGTTAATACTAATACTAATACTACTGTTATATAGTATATAGCTAATACTGCTGCTACTAATAGCTATAACTAAACTACAGTAGAGGTAATTACAGCTATTATATAGGTGGTATCTAAGTATTAGATCAGTAAAGATATCTATTCTGGTTCTACTATAGCTTATACTAGTTATAGTTAGCTTAGCGTCTATAGTTCTACTGGAATTAGGGTTAAATAGGGGTTATATACTACTGTATATATATAGATAACTAATATTAATATGATTTTTAAAAGTCTGATATTGACACTTACTGCTGATAGTGGCTATCTAGCTCTTTAATAAATATAGATAGGGTAGTTATAGATATAGATTCTTTAATATCACACTAGAGTTAGGGGTTAAAGTAGAGCTATACTGCCCTAAGCTATATAATAATACTAATAGAGGAGCCTCTGCTTAGCTTAGCTACCTATAAGTTATAGAATATATTCTATATTTATTCTATAACTAAATAATATACTACGACGTTTTATTAGCTATAAAAGGTATTTATTATATTAGCTTATATAGTAATAGCTTAGGTCTTAAAGTATCTCTTTAGTTATATAAACTATCTAGTATTAAGAGATATTATATTTAGATCTATTTACTTTTTATCTGAAAGTTCTATCGTTTACTAGTAAAAAGCTTTATTATATAGATATCCTAAGAGATTCGCACAAATAATATCTTTAGTTTTAAGTGGGATTTAAATATATAAGATACTAAGGAAAATATAAATATTTAGATAATAGGAAATACCCTTAACAGTTTTAATATAGATATCTAAATTAGGATCTAATATAAAATAACTAATCTCTTTAGTTTTCTATTAAGATCTATTTATATCTAGTCTAAAATTACTATCACTTTTTACAGAGCTAGTAAGGCTAAATAGTCTTAAGGGACTAAATAGGCTAAGGACTAACTACTATATTATTAGGGTCTATATCTATACCTATAGTACCTATATATTCTATACTAAAGTATATATTATATTATAGATCTCTACTAGCTTACTACCTCTATTAAATAGGTTCAGGGTATCTATAATAGATTTAAGTGAGTTATATATATTAAGGGCTAAATATATAGATTAAAAAGTATCCAAAGGTAATATAGTTTTATAATACTAGATAAATATATTCTGCTTTAATACTTATAGGATAAATATAGATTATATATATAAATAATTTCCCTACACTAATTTATATAGGTTTAAGAAAGGGTATAGATTATACAGTTTTAAATTATTAGATATAGCAACAGAGACTATTAGTGCTTTAAGGATCTAAAGTATAGATTAAAGCGTCGCCTACTATTAGATTATATATATATATATATAGGTAAAATCGCAAATAGTACAATATAGCTATAATCAGTTAATCGCCTAGTCTAGGGGATATAGGTATTCTTATAAAAGACGAGGAATATTAAAGTAAAAGATAATATAATTAATATATATTTAGAGCTCAGTAGTGATATCAGTCTAAAGAGGATTCTAGATATCAGAGTAATAAAGATATAGCTAATAAGCTAAATATACTATATTCGCGATATCTCTATCACAATTATACAATATATAGTATATATATATAGGTTAATATAAATAGGGTTTAGCTAAACCCTACACTTATATAATATGTACACAATACGAGCAAGAGATAGGATAAGAGAAAAGGTATAAAAAATGTAGCTATAAAGACCTCGACAGTGAGGATTTAAATAAAAGCACACGCTGGAAACCAGCAAAGTGCGTAGATGCTCAGGCTTAGAGCGGAATATCGACGTTAAGTGACAGCGATGCTATACGCAGCTGCCGGAAGCCAGCAGAGCGTGTTAACGGCGTGGATTAAAGGACTCGAAGACTCGCAGTCGTTCAATTAAATCAGAAGACGTAAAAAATTAAGCCCAGAGAACCCTAGCGAACCGAGACATACTACCAGTTGGTACGAAGTGAAGGCGTAGAGAAGTGTAATTGATTAAGTAAGTAGCGGACGGCTACGTGATAATGACTATTAGGGATCACCTGATCTAGCTCCGTAACAGTTCCTGCGTCCATAAAGATCCCAACTAGCCGTTTTTCATAGCCTTACACTGCCATTCGGAATCTTGTTTCAGTTGCAAACATCCCACTGGCTCTGGGTATCATACTATTTCCTGTCAAAATTGAACGCTATATTGTCTTGATTATTGCCGAAACCATCTACACTAACAGTCTTACGTCTAAGAGTCGGGAATATGCCGGGTTAATCCCGAACCGAACATCGCTGTGGGAGTCCATAGTTGCGCCAAGGCATAGGGGAGAGCAATTAAAGGAGGAACTGCAAGCCTAGAATGTCAGTGCTAACCGCACGATGTACCTTGGGGTTGGTTTGGAATGTCTCTTTTTGCTGCAGCTGGAGTTTGGGACGGCGAGATATCCGGAGAGGCAATGGAAAACCCACAGATACCTTCGGCGTCGAGGGAGCATCCACTGATATCGTCGGTGATAACCCACAGCCACACGTTTAACTTACTTTCTCAGGGAGCAATTCTATCAACGATAAATATATTTGCTCCCTGATGCAGTGCTTTTGCGCGTAGTCAATCTCGCGCTCTGCACCGAGGGTCAACAACCTATTGGCGCAATTAAGTTGCACAACATCATGACTTTTCTTTTTATCATTTAGCACATCAATGCTTCAAATTAAAGCGGCAAGTTAACAGCTGTACTGCCATGTGATACTGAGTTACGATTGCTACAGACGCCCTATGACCGGTTTTCGGACTCTGTTCGAGACGTCTAGAGCACTGTATACAGTGAATTACCATTGCCCTTCGGTTCTACTCAAGAAGCTTGTTATGCGTGACCTATAACTAAATTATAAGGTCTGACATCACTTGGACTGGGCTCGCTCGATAGGTGCACAATTCGGCAATCGGCTTTGCTACCATTAAATCCGTGTTTACTCTACCTCTGTATCGCCAATTTCAGGCACTTGGCGTCTACATTACCTGACACTCACCGACTCGGCAGCATAGCAGTAGACCACACATGAAAGCAACACAATGACATGCTTGTGTGGATACCCCCTTTGATTTGTCAGACCGTGTTCGATGTGTTTTGGCATATCAGTTTCGACACGTCCCGGAGCTAGCTATAACGGATCCTTCGAAATCTCCTATCGGTGACGTAGCCTAGATCAGCCGTTCTCGCAGTTTAATAAATTAACAGACTACCACAGAGTGGGGGATGGTATTAAGTGGTACTTAGGCACATAGCGCGCTCGGCCGTCCCTATCTGCGCACTCTATACCTAATCCAGTCATTAGATCACGTATCCTGACTCACATAGTCCTGTTATCCATTGTATACATCCTCCTGCTCATCCCGGGTCCGTTGTCTTATCTCTCCATTTTATTGTCGCAGGATCTTCCTCCCCTCTGACACAATGGAGAGTGCTCTGTCCTCCCGGGGCAATGCGAACCTCACCGAGGTTCTGCCTCTATTCCCGCCCTATCTCTTGAACCCGGATTTCACCTGGGACGGCGTGGACCTCACCCTGGCCGAAAACCAATTGATCCGAGGCGAGATTTTATCGATTCTCAAGACATCTGTTGCTGAGAATGTACAACCGCAGGTATGTGGATTGGGCTACACGGACACCTTACCTTGCAACATGGCGTGCTGAGACCGAGCAGCATCTGGACTGGCCAAAAGGTCTTTGCGGACACCCCAAACTACTTGATGCGCTGGCCAAAACCTTCAATCGCTACTTCCACCCATATGCTCCCATTGAGCAGGAGCATATTGCAGTGATGCCGGGGACCGCGGCCGGTCTGGATTCACTGCTATACCACCTCTGCGATCCGGGCGACGGAGTGCTCGTGCCCTGTCCGTATTGGAGTGCGTGAGGTGATACTCCATCTGCCCTCCGATCCAGACAGTAACACTTCTCCTGTCCAGGTGGCTACGACACGTACTTCGCCGTCCGCTCCCAAGTCCGCCCCATTGGCGTCGAGATATCATCGCTGGAAGAATCCTTGGGCTCGACGCTGATCTCGGCCCTCGAATCGCAATACCAGCAAGCTCCGTGTCCCATCAAGGCCGTCGTCCTCTCAAACCCCCATAACCCGCTCGGACGGCCCTATCCTCCCGCTGTGCTGGAACAATGCATGGCCTTTTGTCAGGAGCGGAACCTGCACTTGATCGCGGACGAGGTCTTCGCCCTGACCGGCTTCACCAGCCCCGACCTCCCCGACTGGCCACCCTTTGCCTCGATCCTCAGTCTCGACCCGGCGCGCGCGCGCTGCAGCGCCGACCGCGTCCACGTCCTCTGGAGCGTCAGCAAAGATCTCGCCGCCAGCGGCGTCCGCCTGGTACGTGTCGCGCCCGCGCATCAGGACCCAAGACTAACACAACGCCCGCGCGGCGTTTCTGCAGGGCTGCATCGCGACGCGGAACGCAGCGCTGCGCAGCGCGCTCGGCCTCGCCAGCTCCGTCAACGTCTCGGCGCTGTCCGGCGTGTTCGTCGCCGACCTACTCACCTCGCCGCAACTGCCGTCCCTCCTCGACTTGAGCCGCGTCCGGCTCGCGGAGCGCTACGCGGTGCTGACGACCGCCTTCCGGCGCATCGGCATCGCCTACGTCCCCTGCTCGTCCGCGGTGTTCCTGATGGCCCGGCTGGCGCCGCGTGCGACGACGGTCGACGAGGAGGTCCAGGCCTGTGGCCAGTACCGCGCGGGCGGGGTGGCGGTGGTGCCAGGCAAGGCGTACCATATGCCGAAGGATCAGCGCGGCTGGATGCGGGTGACATTTGGGGTCGAAACGGAGGAATTGGAGAGGGGTATTCACTGCATCGAGCTGGTGTATCGGCAGCTGTGCTGAGCAGTGGGGAGGGGAAGAGGGGACAACCCTGTTGCATGCAGGTGCTTCGCGCCGTTGGCCGTTGGCGCGCTGCGATTTGCTGGGCCATGCGAATATCATACATAATGAATTTCTGGATCGGGGGCTAGCCCTTCTGCACGTATCGTCCTATCAGCGGGGTGCATATGTACGTCCTGTCGTGCCGGTGCACGCTGTGCCTGCAGCCCCCGAGGGCGCTATATGCCGCAGTCGTATCCATTTGCTACCGACCTACCGAATATAGTTCATGGTAGCGAGTCATTCGTAAAAGTCGTCTTCTCCAGCCTCCATGCTGCACATCGCCTGCAGCCAAGATCAGCTCTGGTTGGGGTTACATGGCGTTAGCCTCTGATGAAGTGCAAGTGCAGAAGCCCAGACGGAGCCCGTTTCCGATCGTGCAGAAACGTATGGCTAGCGCACTCGCCCATCGGCAATCGGGATTCAAGGAGGCTTGGAGTGGGCGACGGTGCGAGGAACAATGAGGAGCAATGAGGAGCTGGCCCCCGGTGTCCGACTCCACTGAAACGGCTCATCCTGCTAGTCGACTCTAGTGCTGCCACTAGGACCCTAGCATCTACTCAGATACACATCCACACATCCACTGGTTATCGAGTTGGGACACCATGTGCACCATGTGCACCGTGGGTTCGGAATTAATAATTCATGATTCATCCTGTGTTTCGTGTGGATTGGATCCTTCGGCTCCGCATTTACCGATCCTTCACGTCAGTATCGCAACGTGCATGGACATCGATGGAGGTTGAGAGAGCGCGGCACCGCGAGGCTGAATAGGACAATGCACGTACTCATTCCCCGATTGGGCAGGTAGACTGTTTCTCGTGTCATGACATCAGGTCGCATAGTTGATCACACATCTAGTTAACTGCCTAAGCAACTCACACAGTAAATAGTTAGTGCAGTGCAATTGAGCATCATACCACGGTGGGCCCTGCCCCCGCTAATATACAACAACCAGCACCAACCCCAATCAGGAATCAAAAAGCGGCCCAAAAGCCCTCACGCCACGAGCCTTGAGCTCGGCGACCAGCGTATGCGTGAAACTACGATTGCTGATAACGCAGACGGCTTCTGCCTGGAAAGCGCCATACTCCGCCTCGATCCAAGGCCGTAGATCGGCGCGCCCGGACTTGTCAGTGTCGATCACCACCGGAGTCGGGTCCAACCGATGAACCAGCTCCATCACGCGGGCCCCGTACGTGCGTTGGGGGGCCCGGGCCTGCCAGATGAGCCGCAAGGCCGGGCACTGCTTGTCCTCGAGGAAGGCGAGGCAGGGGCCGATCCCGGACCCGGTGGCGACGACGACGACGCGGCGAAAGAGCCGCATCGCCCGCGTGAAGCCATAGGTCATCAGCCCGCGGGTCCAAAGCACCGTGGGCGGCTGCTGGATGCAGGCCGCCGTCCAGTCGCCGGCGCGCGAGACGAGCACCGAGCAGCCGGTCTGGCGGTCTGTTTCGTCGGTGCGGTGCTCGTCCGGGAAGGTTGCAAAGCTGTGCCAGTCTTGCAGAGGATGCGCCGCCAGCGAGATGGTCTTGCCAAAGCGGGTGGCGCCCTTCAGGTGTAGTCGCACGGCGTGAGAGGAGAGGTACTCCGGCTCCACGTCCAGGCGCCGGAGGCGAGTCCATGGGTGGATGATGGCCACCGCGGCGGCGAGCACGCACCAGAAGGCAGGCAGTTGGAGCAGGAAGCTGCCCGGACCGGCCGGTGACAAGGATGACGGGCTGTGGGCAAAGACAATCAACAGTGTCAGGAACAGAGCCACGACGAGCCAGCTGAAATATCGATGCGTAGATTCAAAGGCGTCATGATGGCGAACGCGAAAAGTAGGGTATGCGACGGCGACAATGGCGACAATTAGAATAAGAATTAGGTAGGCGATCACCAAGGCGACGGTGGAGGTAGTCGCGGGAGCAGTGCTGGCTGGTACGGTCATATACTGACGGGTCAACAGGGCGACCACGCCGATATACCAGAGTAGAGCGGTGATGCCGCACCCGCTATGCACGCCGCCATAGTGGTAGATATTGGCTGCGGCATGGCGAACGCGCAGTGGCAGCGACCGAGGTATTGAGCAGAGAATCTGAAAGCAGCCGTTCACGACGAGTGGCTGCCGGGCCAGGCCGCAGGCGAGGAAATTCGCCGCCGCGGCATCAACGAAGCGCACCAGAGATCGATGGCACGTTACGAGATATATAAAAAGAGCAAGGTTGACCAAGAAAACCACCGAGAAAAGGTAGCGGTAGACGCTTGGCCCGAGGAAAAGCTGGCTGTCCGCACTCTTGCGAGACGTGACTGCAGACTTGTTGCTTTCCACATCGGGCGATGAATGTATACTGGACCGATCAGAGACAGAGACGCCCGTCACGGCGACAGCCATTGCCCAACCTTTCTCCAGATCCAAGCATCGTGCTTCGGGTGGCCCTGATGGGAAGGTTGGATCCATCGTTTGAGAAGAGCAGGCAGCTGAGGGATAGACATGTCGATGGCCTGAGACTTTCTACTTCATTTGTTTTGTCTTATTCGACTTTGAGGCCGAACCGCCCCCTCCTCTCCGCCACCTCATTCACGCAATTTAATTCTTCGGAGTTCGGCTTAATGGCATGGTCCATGGAGTGACTGAGAAACGATGGCATAAACATGGCCATGAGAGATTGGGGGCGGAAGTAGATGAGATGGCTGATAGAGTCGGCGCCATACAGCCGTTGAAACGGAGATATGTACGGCCTTCGGCCATATTGTTGAGTTAATTCTAGCCTTTTTTCTTTCTTTTTTGTTCGTTTTTTGTTTTTCATTTTTCAAAATTATTTTTTATTCGTTTTGGTTGTTGGCTATTGGTTTCTCTTTCGTAGTGCAGAACCCGGGTGGATGGTTGCAATCTGTATTCTCGTCAGTCCCTGCTGCTTCTGGACTGTCATGCGAGGGGCCGAAACCTGCCGAAGAGCTCATCCATTCACGTCCATGATCGATGTCACTTGCTGTCGAGAGCCGCTGATAAGCCCACTGGCGCTAGTAGGGGACCCGTCACAGCGGCACTTACTCGCTCGGAGACTATTATTCTCGCAGGGGGCCAGAAGGCTAGCGCTGTCAATCAGAGCCCACACAGCCGCCACCGCGTCGCGTTGACATGTGTTGGGTGTAGTGTCGGACCTGGGTTTCGGATAACAAGGATGGACGGCATGGAGGGAGAGTGGGAGATGGGGAGATGGAAAGAGAGTGAGATGGGAGAGGTGGTCAGGGAGGCCGCCATGACCAGTCAATACAATTCAAGTCTCAGAGGCTGGAAAACAAAGAAATGGCCGGCAACGTCCGCGCTGTCCTCACTAGGAAGTCTACGGCGAACTCCAATCCAATCCAGACTATCACCGCTGCTCTCCACTTTCGCCCCCACATCCACTCTTTGTTCGTGCGATGATCATGTCTCTCCCCTCTTGCGACGCCCTCGCAGGGTATATGCTTCAGCTGGAAACAGGGACTCCGGGAGACTCGGAGACTGACATACCGTGAGGATCGCCATCACTCTATATCACTTCTGCGAGCCCCTCTCGTCGCGTCGCGATTGATCTCGAGCACCAACTCACTGCTTTCTTCGCCCCTCCAAGGCTGCCTGTTCCAATCCTGCAATCATGACCAACTACGACTTCATCCCGCTGGCGACTAAGCCTTCCGCCAAGCTCTGCTACAGCTTCCACCCAGCGGTCGGCACAACCAAGCCCGTGCTGATCGTCTTCGTGAATGGACTCGGGCTGCCGCAGACCTCGTGGGAGAATGTTATCGCCCGCTTGCACGAACGGCCTCCCTCTGCGGGTCTCCCCGCCATGCTGACTTACGATCGATATGGCCAGGGCCAAACCACCGACCGCGATCCTGCAGACGAGGGAGTCGCCGATCCCATGCACGGACACGATTGTCTCGCCGTGGTTCGTGATCTTCGGCAATTGCTGCTCCAGATCACCTCGGAGAAGATGGGCGTCGCCAACATCGACGACGTCCAGCTTGTGCTGGTCTGCAACTCCATTGGGGGAGCGCTGACGCGCCTCTACGCGCAAGAGTACCCGGGGACGGTGGCCGGCCTCATTCTGTTGGACAGCGTCCTGGCCAACTCGGACTTTGTCTCCATCTACCCGGACCCAGATGCGTCCGACTTTGAGGCCACCAGCCTTCCGGCCGGGGTGACCGTCGAGGCCATTCGTGAGGCACGCGCATACATGTGGCGCGTCTTCCACCCGAGTAATGGCAGTCGGGAAGGCCTCAGTCGGAAGAACCTCATCCAGCTTCTGCCCGATAGTGATGGTCCCCAGCTCCAGGGCCCGGGAGGACGCGGCCCCTGGGTGACGGTGATTGGCCACGAGTTCGAGACCTTTGAGGGCGAGTTCGAGCGTATGGGAGGAGCACCCCCACTACTCACTCGGGTTTACATGAATCCCTATTGGCAGCGGTTCAACGAGGGACTCGCCAAGATCACCGAAGCGGAGCGCAGCAAGGGCCCGCTGCAGGCTCCGGGATCAGGTCATTTCGTGCAGAAGGATAACCCGGAGCTGGTCGAGAACGAGCTGCGGGACGTGCTTGACAAGGTTCTATGAGGGCGAGTCAGATGGCAAGGCTCGAATGTGTATCTAGATGATAACGGGCCAATGACAAATTGAAGGATATTTGAAACCCTTGATTGGAAATCCAGGGGGATTGATTGCATGTGTATCTCTCGGCCTCGCTCGCGGCGATATAGATTCCCGACTGTTCTTCACCACGGACGCGCCAGTGGCCAAAGCGAGAATCCTTCCCGGCCCTGCATGTGTCGGCTCCGAATGGACCACACCGCAGGCTGGGGGCGGTTTTCTGCATATCGACTATCGCGGGGGGAGCTATCAGTGGAGGCAGATGCAGAGTGCAGAGTGCAGTGTGCAACCCACCTCGCAGCCCCCACGCCAAAGGGGGGCCATAAACGGAGCAAGTGACAGAAAGCGGGCTGCTGTCTACCAGCATAGCCAAAAGCTAATCCATCCTGAGGAAAGAGTGAAAGATTGAAAGATTGAACAAGTACTCAGGTGGGGCGGGGGGCGGGAGTTCAGCGCCAGGACTTGTTCACCAGCAGGATCGTCAACTCGTGGGATCGTCCTCTCGTGCACATACATTGTTTCCATTTGAGTATTCACCTTGGGGGTTATTCGGGGATTCCAATACGGACCCTCCCGAGTCAGCCATGGACCAATACCGCGCTGGCCTCGAGCATGGTAGAAGAGAGGCTGCGAGCCCCTCTCGCACCGAATGCTCTATCTTGATCGCTTTTCTTTTCTTCCCTGCACCTGCATCTGCATCTGCATCCTTTTCCTGTCGCATCTTCTCTGCGATCTGACCTTTGGCATCGCTACTCCCAGGCCCATCATGGCTGAACATCCGCCGGACGTCGATATCGGCTACAAGCTAGAGGTGGGCACCACTGTCACCTTTGTATGCGCATTTATTGTGGTGATGCTGCGCTGCCTGGCGCGTGTCATCTACGCCAAGCTGGGATGGGATGATTATTGTATGCTGTTCGCCGTGGTAAGAAGACCTCCCTCGACGCCCCTGTCGCGATGCTCATACCTACACTTTTTTGCTAGCTGCAAGCGTTAGTAGCCACCATCGGCGATTTCCTCGCAGTCAATCATGGACTCGGCCGACACATGATCTACTTGACCAAGGCGGAGATTCCCTCGCTGCTGTTCTGGGACTACTTTTCTCAGGTCTTCTGTGTGAATGCATTGACCTTTGCGAAGATCTCCATTTGCCTGTCCTATCTTCGCATTCTCAAGGGCTCCCAACGGCCCTTCCTCCGGGTGGTCTGTATTTTGACTGCCGTTCTGGTCTTTGTGATCAACACGGTGGTCATCATCACCTTCTACGCACGCTGCAGTCCTACACATAAGTCCTGGAATCCTTATCTTCCTGGCAAGTGTTGGCCCTCGAAAGCAGAGACGGGGATGGTTGTTCTACAAGGATGTGAGTGATTGCCAATCTAGAAGTGCATGAATGAAAACAGAGTAAATGCGCAAGCTCCAAGGAAACAGACACTGATGCTCTCGCCTCGCAGCATTTTCCGCTTTGACCGATTATTTCCTCTCGATCGTGCCGATATTCCTGCTCAAGGACCTGCAGATTAGTAGGCGAAACAAACTGATTCTGTGCGGTCTGATGGGGATGGGGACCATGTGAGTGTGGGCTGCGAGGTCCAATGCTTCTACTCTTCTCGAGGTTCTCGACTAACCCAGTTACCAGCACCGGCATCTTTGCAACGATCCGCACTGTCGAGTCGGGTGAGAGCCTGACGGGCAAATCCTCGTCTGACTCAACATACACCACGATTCTTGGCTTGATGTGGGCCGGTATGGAGCGCAACATCGCGATGATGGTCGCCAGTGTTCCATCTCTCCGGCCACTGGCAGAGCCCGTTGTCCGGTTGACCTCCAGAACCCTCTCCTCCTGGCGGTCCTCCAACCGCACCCAGCGCACCTACGAGATGCACTCTTCTAGCACCTTTAAGGGGAGTAACAGCTACAAAGAGAACCGGCCCATGCCTCCTCCCAAGGACTTGGGTGCCATTAAGAAGGCTACATTAGAGTCTGATGACCGCTCCAGTAGCCTGGAGCATATCCTGCGGCCCGCCCCAACGACCTCGTCAATGGTGTAGGAGCTTCCCCTCCACGCGAGGGAAGACCCCACGAAGCATGTGTATACGATATAATTTCCGATGCATAAAGAATTGAACGGGTGGAACACCGATGACGAGTCATTTGGAGCTCGGGTGGGAAGCCGGCGCAACTATGAGTTAGGGCAAGAAACGAATCATGTAGTTAATCTATATCTCTGTATATTGGCACTCAAAGATAACCAGGGCCTTGGCAATTCTGCGTCCACATGATTACTCCATCAGGATCTCCAATTTCCCAAGTGGCAAAGCCGAATCCAGTGCCGTTGAGGCCTGTTCCTGCACGCAAGCGCCATGGTTCTCGGGCTCCCAGCGCATACTTTCCGAGGGCCCATAGCGTATGTGGCTGTGGTCTGTAAATCCTTGATCAGCACTATACTTGCGCATCCCCCGTCCCGCAGCACTGGATTTGATTATGCGGAATACCCGATGAGGCATGTGCTCCGGTGGAGAGCGCAAATGGGACCGCCGTGTTGGAAGTGGTGACCTGTTGTGCCTCTGTCGAATTTCCGCCCCCATCGGCTAGAGCGTTGGGAGTCACCTTCCACGGTACTTCCGGCTCGCTGAGGTATAAAAGTCCGTACTGCATCACCGCTCAGCTCTC
Source organism: Penicillium hispanicum (assembly GCF_028827665.1). NCBI lineage: Eukaryota > Fungi > Ascomycota > Eurotiomycetes > Eurotiales > Aspergillaceae > Penicillium > Penicillium hispanicum. Next base: position 1,873,442 of record NW_026623198.1, on the reverse strand, counting down.
ATCTCTCAATTGAATCCCTTCTTCTAATCCACACTCCGTTGTGCTGCCTCGATTGAGTCTGCGTACTTACATTGCTTCTGATGGCTCCCTCTCTCCAGGCTCCACCCAACTGTGGCCGCCGTTTGCTGCCGGCTGTGCTGGACGAGGTTGCCGCTGAAGATCCTCAGCGAATCTTCGTTTCCGTGCCCCAGGTTGCCAACGATCTCGCCGAGGGCTTCGAAGACATCACCTATGGCAGATTCGCGCAGGCTGTGAACAAGTGCGCCTGGTGGCTTCGAGAGCATGTTGGGCCTCCTAGTGACCCCAAGACCATCTTCTATATTGGTCCGCTGGATGTGCGGTACCTCATTGTCATCATTGCGGCCGCCAAAGCCGGTCACATCGTAAGTTTTCCCGAGTTATAGATCGGTATGGGTGACGCTAATTCGGTCAATAGGCGTTCTTTAGCTCCCACCGGAATAGCTTGGAGGCCCATGTGTCTCTTCTGGAGCGCTCCAATTCCACTTTTGTCTTGCGGCCCGCACATGCTCCAGCTATTCTGGAGCAGATCATGGAAGCGCGGCCCATGACGGAAATTGCTATGCCCGAGACGGACTTCTTCTTCGCGGATCTGGAGAGTGTAGAGAAGTTGCCTTTTACTCTGACCTGGGAAGAGGCGCACAACAAGCCCTTCTGCATCCTCCACACTTCTGGCTCGACAGGAATTCCCAAGCCGGTCTTTGTGCCTTACGGCAGTCTGGCAAGCAATGATGCACACCAGCTCATCCCATCTCTGGGTGGGAAGCCAACCCTTATGAATTATCTCCAGGATAAGCGCTTCTTCCTGGCTTTGCCTGTCTTCCATGCTGCCTGCTTGACATTTGTTCTTGCCTTCAACATTTTCTCTGGAGTGACCGTGGTACTCCCACCCCCGGGCCCGTTGACGGCGGATGTTGCCAACGACGTCTTTGTGCACGGTAGACTGGATGGAGCGTTGTTGGCTCCCTCATTGATCGTCGACCTGTACAACAACCACACCTACCGCAAGAACATGGTAGAGAAGCTTTCCTTCCTTTCCTATGTCGGTGGCTCGCTACCGGAAGCTGTCGGCGACGCGTTGTCGACACAAGTGAAGCTCATGTCGATCATGGGTACCTGCGAGACCCTCCTCTATCCATTGGAGATGAATGACGATCCAGCCGACTGGGAATATGTGACCATCAGTCCCTTCTTCGGTCACCAGTATCAGCTGGATCGAGACGGACTGTCCGAGCTGGTTCTCGTACGCCAGCCCAAGTACGAGCAGTTCCAGGGTGCATTCTACACCTTCCCCGACAAGACAGAATACCACTTCAGCGACCTCTTCGCGCAGCACCCTCGCAAGCCGGAGTCCTGGGTCTTCCGGGCCCGTACAGACGACATCATTGCGTTCACTACTGCAGAAAAGCTGAACCCCATCACGATGGAGAGCGTGATCGTGGCCAGCCCCAAGATCAAATCGGCCGTCATCGGCGGCCATGGCCAATTCCAAGCCTCGGTCCTGATCGAGCCCTATGCCTACCCGGCGACTCCTGCCGAGGAACAGCAGTTTATCCAGGATATCTGGCCCCAAATCTCCCTGGCCAACCGTGACTGCCCGGCTCACGGCCGCATCATGAAGGGCTTTGCCATGCTCACCAAGCCCGACAAGCCATTGCCGCGCGCCGGCAAGGACACCGTCCAGCGCCACGCGGTATTCAAGCTCTATGCCGATGAGTGGAAGGCTCTGTATGACAGCAAGCGCCCACATGTCGAGCCCCAGCCAGCCCCGGCTCCGGCTGCTCCGGCTGCGAGCCCAACACCCGCCAGCACAGTCCCCTCGGCTGCGATTGATCGCGCGGTCGAGGATGCCCTCAACCGTCTGCTCCCAGGCGCAGTCGAGAAAGCCGTGCAGGGTGTCCTCGCCCGCCTCCTCACAGGCCTGAGTGGAACTGCCGCTCCCTCAACCCCCGTCACCCCCTCTACCCTTCCTGCCTCCCCAGATCTTCCCGCTCAGGAGCCTCCTACCCTCACCAACGGCACACACAAGACCAATGGCATCGTCAACGGCACTCAGGCTCCCGATCTCAAGAGGCTGATCCACGACCGTCTGGCTGAGAACTTGGACATGACCAAGATCACCGACGACGCAGACCTCTTCCAGTTCGGCCTCGATTCACTGCAGGTGGTCGAGTTGATCAACAGCCTCAACACGTATCTGAAGGAGTGGCGGCCGAGCGTGGCGCCTGTGGAGAGGAAAGCGGTGTATGCTAATCCGACGGTGAATCAGATTATGGCTTTGATGGCGTGATATGATGTTTTATGCTAGCATGTGTTGGTTTGATCTTACTTGTTTACCTTTTGTCATTGGCCACGTTTTGGAATGGTTTTATCATGAGTACTGTAGAAATGGAATATGTATGTCAATGGATATTTGTTTGAAGATGAAATATCTCGGACTCTTTCTGTCTGTAAGTAAGTAGTTCCCCTCACGGCATCTATGTCTCGATGTGCAATGCTAGCCTCAGCGAGCTGGCCTAGGGACCTGGGGAATTAGGCGGGCAGCTTTCCTACCATAAGTCCATTGCAAAGGCCAAACGTCCTCTGAAACCATTTCAAATACGATGAGATCTTTCAACTGCGTCGTCATCCAGGGGAGCAGGGCGAGTTACACAGTATGTCAAAGTGGTATATATATGCTATTTCCGACCACGCGTTGATGCATAGATGGAGGAGCTCTGATTGGGTGAGTTGACGCCTGGTTTGGGGCAGGGCCCTACGCAGATGGATACAGTTCGTAGCACCCTTTTCCTTCTTCTCCCTAGGGCACATCAACATTACGTGTCTGTCCCTGTTTCCGTGCTAGATCCTCGTTTCATCTTATGCCCTTGCAGTATTGGCAGATCTGAATCTCGACATCTACGTCTCAAAACTGTCGATCAAATACCCCCGGGATAGAAGAGGGTGGCGCGCGACGTGATAACAGCCACATCGAATATGATTTTATATTTTTGCGTTGAATTTTCTATTGGTGTTGGTTTCATGTGTCAATTCCCATCTCGAGTGAGTATCTGATTTTAGTGTGATCAAGACACAAGTAGGAACTGACCTCGAAATCTGTATCTAGGAGTTGTTGCTACCAGCGGCGAGGCGGCCTCACGTATTGTGGTAGTCGTGATGGTAATCATCGAGTGTCAATAGGGCTACTTACGTCATACGTCTGTATTGACATCGATTATAGATGAGGGGAATTCCTCGTCGAGGCGTGGTATGGAGCTGCGTAAGCACATAGCTAGGGGGATCTTCGCCTATGGTGGATACGTGGATGCCAGGACCCGAAAAAGAAATCATTTCGAAACGCTAGGGAGGGACGATGATCACAAATAAGAGGGATAGATGTCGATAAGTCTGTGAGAGATTGCTTCTCAAATCGTTGGTTTCTGCTCGTCATCTTTGTCGGCAGGAATCTTGTATTGCCTTAGAGCGAGGTTAAACTTAGTACATCAGTCTCGATTATCTATCCGGTCGAGGTAATTTGGCACTTGAAGCGAGAATTGACTCTTGTCTCCGGCATCTTCTATCCACAGCTCTCTAAAGTTTCGTTTCACTCCTATTTGCTAGCCAAACGCGCGTCGCCGGTGTTTGTGCCCGTGTCTTAAGCGCCTCGCATGCCGCCAAGCTTGGGTATATCCCATGCCACAATGAAGCCCCTTCGCTGACGTACTATATCTACTCCATGGTGTCCCATATATGAGTGTTCAAATGAACTTGATATCATTGGGGTGAGGTAGCACCCTGGAAACAAGAGACTTAGCGGCGTCTCGAATTATGGCGACCAGTACAGTACGCGCCACTCATGCCTTCGCTTCAGGTTGGAGATCTAATTACTTTTGAACGACAGGAAAAGCTTAACGCTCCAATTAAGTCTGAGTCAAAGGAATATAACGAGGCAGCTAGTGATCAAAATGTCAAAACCGATAGCGATCCATCCGTCTCCAAGAAGGATAGCACAGCTTCATGGATTCATGCCCTACTTGCCTTTCTAGTGGTTTTTTCCACGCAGGGCTATTTCAACTCATTCGGAACATATCAAGCAGTGTACACAACCCAACTACGAGGTGTGCCTGCGTCTCAAATTTCCTGGATTGGCTCCGTTCAAGTATGCCTCGTCAACTTTCTTGGTGTCTTTGCGGGCCATATGGCCGACGCCGGTCACTTCCGGGCGCTGTTCATCGCCGGGATGATTCTTGAGCTCGCTGGAATATTTTCCGCCAGCTTTGCGACTACATTTTGGCAGATATTTATTTCCCACGGCCTATGCGTTGGAATCGGCGCAGGCCTGATATTTGCTCCCACAATCGCCGTGTTGTCGTCCTACTTTTTGAAACACAGCTCCTTTGCCATCGCACTGGCTACATGCGGCGGTGCATCTGGAGGCACAGTGTTTCCGGCACTTCTCAGACAGTTAATTCCTCGCTTGGGACTGGCGTGGTCAATCCGGATAGCTGGGTTCATGATCACCACTTGTCTTGCCATTGGATTGGCTTTCATTCGGCCCATCGCAACATCCCAGAAGAAAGTGAAGTCTTTCCCGTTCCACGCTCTCAGAGACTTGCAGTATATTTTATTTGCCATTGCTGCCTTCCTTACCTTTTGGCCTGTCTATTTCGGCTTTTATTACGTGAGTCCTGAATTTGATTTCATGTCGCGATGATCGTGGATCGCGATCTAAAACCTCCACTCTAACACATGGAAGATATCTCAATACGCCAAAGATTTCCTCGGGTACAAACCGGATCAAACCTTCAACATCGTCATTATTATGAACGCCGTGGGTATTCCAGCACGCGTTACCACATCTCTGCTCGCCGATCGCTTTGGAATAGTGAAAGAAATCTTTATGGGCGGAGTTGCATTGGCAGCGATCATCTTCTACTCCTGGTCAAGAGTCCAAGAATCGGATGGTATGTATGCATTGAGTGTTTCATTTGGCCTTGTTGTGGGGACTATTCAGACGCTGTTTCTGGCTGTTTCCTCTTCTCTTGCGGTGGATGAGCATACCAAGGGCGTCCGAATTGGTGTGTTATGCACTGTAACGTCCTTTTCTGCGTTGACGGGTCCACCACTCGGCGGTGCTATCATCCATTTGAATCATGGGAGATATATGCCTGCGCAGGTATGGGCGGGGACATCCATGCTGCTCGCTTTCTTGGTATTACTTGGTGGAAGAATCTACCAGCAAATGCTCCTAGTACGGAGTAAATAGAAAATTTGCAGCGCGTCTTCGACTGTCGATCTCAAATGAAAAAGAAAGGAAAAGCCCGCCCAATTTCAGTCCCTAGACAAAACCCTACACAAACTCTCGTACGTCCAGCCCTAGTCGCAGTCTGGTAAAATACCCCCGTCCATTATCCCGTCCCAATCACCGCGTTCTAAATCAACGTTAGTACGGGTTCAGATGAAAAGGTATTATTTTGGTCTCAATGTGCCACCTACCCATTTATTTTCCAATTGGCGCATCGTCTGGGACAGTGGAATAATCCTACCGCTCATTGAGGCAGTCGTCATTGGGCTTGGTGTCCCATTTGGGATAACAGGAAGGTAGGCTTTCAGATGCAAGTGTCATCGTCCAAAACAGACAGCAAAGAGCAAATATGGTTTGAAACTGGAGGGATTTCATGATGAGGATAATTTTCTTGATGGCGTTGCTACTTCTCCAAGGGCGAGCAGACTCATTTATATTCTTCGGGGAGATGACTGAGAGTAGCGCGCGGTATCGCTTGGCAGTCTATTGGGATACCTTTAAGGCTTCAATTTCGAAATTGGGTTTGAGGGGCCCGTGGAAATTTCCTCGATTCTTCTGAGACGCCCAATGACTGGGCCAATGCCCGTGAGGCTTTCTCCACACCTTGGCTGTAACAAAGAACCGCAACCCGCGTCGATTTCGAGATCCTTGAATTGCCCGCCGATCACATCGGGGCCGCCTTGCTCAAAACAGGTCTCAATAGGATGACAAGCGACATAGCCTGGATATGTTCCAGAGGAAAAAAATTGTCTATGACTCGACCGTGGGAGATTCGCAACCGGACTTATGGCCTGGCAGGAAGAGAAATAAATACGGACAAAGACTTGTCTGCAGTGCTATGGTAACCCGATAATCTGCGATGATTATGCAATTATGCCTGGCGGCCTAGGTATCAAATTTCAAATAACTAACAAGCCAGTCAGGACCCATCGTTGCAAGAGCGAGCGCTGCTCTCCTTTGAGATATAAACCTAGATGAGCTGGCGACTTTTTTCTTGGCCCCCCGTGAGGTAATACATACCAAATCCACTGAAGATCACTTCAATTCTTTCGCTCATCAAACTTAATCCAGCATCGATGTTCCTAGAAGTAGATATGGTAAGTATGCTGGGTACACGGGCAGCTTGCAAGAGATATCATGGCCTACCTCAAACTTAGGTAAAGTCTCGTCGAAGAAAACCTCAAAGCGGCTTGTTATTCCAGGACTCGCCTCGCTTTGTGGGTCATATAATCGAGTACTGTAAGTTCTGTAGATGGCAGCGAGAAGAGTCGTCATTTCCGCATAGGCAAGACTGGAGGCTTCATGAGCTTGAATTTCTCCACATTGCGATGGATCGGACTTACTGAATGCCAATACACATGCGAGCACCACTCGAGAATGCCCAAAACCATTTCTTCATCTCGTTGCAGTCCCCGTACTGACCAAGCCACCGCTCGGGTCTAAACTTCAAAGGTTCTTGGAACACGTCCGGGTTTCTATGAAGCGTATATGGAGACATGCTGACAGTCGTCCGAGCTGGGATCAAATAGCCGTCAATCATTGCGTCAGTGGGTAGCGAGCGTGGTTCCGATGCCGGTAGTGGAGCGTAGAGTCTCAGAGCCTCTTTGATGACTGCGTCAAGGTAGGGCAGCTTGTCTGTGATTTCTGCCGTAGGAATACCGTCTTCGTTAAGATCATGATCCGCGATGCCTTCCATCTCTCTGATTAGCTGGTCTTGGTATTGACGATTTTCTGGGCGTGAAAGAGCCCATATCGCAAACATGAGAGTATCGCTTGTGGTGTCGATCCCGGCGAGAAAATGATCAGCTAACTCGGAGGCCATTTCAAGTCCTTGGAGTGGAGTGTCTTTGGCTTTGGCAGACTGGTTGTGTTGCCACAACTTCTCCATGATCGATAGGTTTCGACCTGTGTTTTTCTCTGCTGCGATGGCTTCAAACTTATTCCAGGATTCGAGGGCATGTGCTCGGATTCCAGTGTATGTGACCGGCTTCTTCATCGGTAATAACTTCATTGAAGTAATGATCTTTTCCATCATTCCGGTGCGTGAGTAAAGCCATTTGGTATACCTTTTCAAATGGACCGTATACCACGTCAACTTTCTGCGACTCGGGTCCAAAATATCAGTGAGCAGGTTTCGATCCTCTGGATTTCCTTTCAAAGCATGGGTTCCTCCTTGCTGTTCACCGTAGAGGAAACCCGTTATAGTGTCAAGACTGAACCAATGCAGACTTTGGAACGTCTCCTCCGCATCCTTTTTCTCCCGGGCCAGCAGCTCGAGGTACCTCTTCACATTCTTCTCTACGAGAGACTTCCCGAGGCCATTTGGGGATAGTATCGCACTCTTTGAGTAGGCGTGGGCAAGCACCTTCTTTCGCTGGGCGTGTCGCGAGGCTTCCGCGAACGTAAACAGGTTCTGGTGTCCATAGACGTCGAACATTCGATAGAACTCGGTTCTTTCGAATCCGGACCCAGCCCCGTAAATCTTTCTCAGTGCAGAAAGTGACGAGAAGGATATTTCATTTGGGCCGACCCGCACGACATCGCCATATTTCTGGTGCAAGGAATGGATCGTTCTGGTTCGAGTCCCCCGATAATCGGCAAAGGCAAGTCGCCACTTGGTTACTGCGAATGACACTGGACCCGGGACTTTGCGTAATGGGGTTGAGAGCAATTTCTGATAGATCAGACGGTAGATAGCCACGATAGCAAGCAAAAGTGCAGTCGCGGACAAAATATTGCCTGAGGAGCAACGAAGGTCTAGGAATCTGAGGTCAGCCAACCCTAACCACCAGCACGTCTCGCATCAGTCAAAACTGACCTCCACAGAGAGCCATTTCCCCAGCTCTGCTTTCTCAGCGAATCCCACTCGATATTTGCGCATTACTCGTTGCCTGACCGTTTGACAGTGTTCGATTTAAGCAGGATGAAAGGAGATAAGAGGTAGAGATAAGCACTGCTGACTCGAGATCGGCCAACCCGCCTGGTCAGAAGCTAAAAATCCCCGCACGAGTCGTGCATAATCTTTCAAAGGTCCTATCGAAGCATCGGGCGCCCCGAAAGAAAGGATCGGAAATGCCGACTATATGTTACTTTGCCACGTTCCGCAAAGCTCATCGTGGAAGGGGTGCCATCAATTGGTTGCGCAAGCATAGTCGCGATTACTTGGATCCAACACCCACATTTAAGAAGTACCACCCTTGCCAAAGCGAATCCGGGCTTGGGTCTCCTGGACCAGGTCTCGTTTTGCCTTCTTTCTCGCTATCCTGTCTATTACAGCATCAACATGGCACCATCAGCAACTGTTGAACCACCATGCCAGACCGCCGAGACCGCTGTGGAAACCAAAAAGGTCGATGCCTTGGCTGCCATGGCTCATCGTGGCAAAGCCCTGTCGGGGATTCCCACCTTTCCAAGCGTTGTTGAGAAGCGCCAGTGGCAGCTCGAACACATGGCAGCCGCCTTCCGTGTCTTTGCCCGGGAGGGATATGCCGAGGGAATCTCGGGGCATATCAGTGTACGAGACCCCGAGTTTGAAGATCGTTTCTGGATCAACCCGCTCGGCGTTCACTTCGGGATGCTGAAAGCCAGCGACATGATCTGTGTCGACCTGGATGGCGACGTGGTGGGTGGAAACACCGGGGGGTCGATCAATGCTGCCGGCTTTCAAATCCACAGTGCCGTGCATCATCGACGGAAGGACATCCACGCGATCTGCCACACGCACTCGGTCCATGGCCGAGCCTGGTCTGCCTTCGCAAAACCGTTGGAGATGCTCAACCAGGACGTGTGTTATTTCCACAAGGCGCACTCGGTGTACACGAGCTATGGAGGAATCGCAAATGAGGCGACGGAGGGACAGCGGATTGCCGAGAGTCTGGGCGATGGCAAAGCAGCGATTCTTATGAACCATGGTCTGCTGACGGTGGGCCAGACTGTGGACGAGGCGGCGTTTTTGTTTTGCCTCATGGAAAGAAGCTGCAAGGTGCAACTGTTGGCGGATGCTGCGGGAGGTGAGAAGAAGTTGGTGAGCGATGAAGAGGCCGCGTACAATTTCAGAATGGCGAGCACTCCGGTGAGTCCCTTTTGGATTCATATGGTGACAACGCGTTGCTCATCTACGTTCTAGGAAACACTATTTGTCGAGTTCCAGCCTCACTACCAATATGAGGAGTATTTGTCGAACGGGAATTTCAAGAACTAGCTAGACTATGTGAATGTGATACGATCCTCTTTTTACCCTAGACACGGTTTATCCAAGTAAAAATGTCCATAACAAGCGCTCTAAAAAGATTGTAGAACATACAAGAATAGAAATCCACATGGAGAACATTTGGTAGAATGAAGATAATGAGAGAATAATGAGAGGATAGCAGAGATTCAACTGCAGGATCAAATTCACTCGCACAATGTAGGCTTGTTGTCTTCCCCTATGCCCGTTCGCCATTCCCACCAACCTTATCAATTGGCGGATTGTCGGGCAAGCCGATTTCTCCACGATTGTATCAAGCTGGGGTTAGAGAGGGGCTGGGGACAAATTGAGAAATGTACCATTTGCGTCGGTGTTATTGGACGATCAAGCGTCGCTTATCTTCACAAATCAACGGCTTCGATCCTACTCAAGCATCCGACGATAACGCTGTCGGGTCTGCTACTATTGGTGCGCGCTGATAAGGCTCGAGTACGCCTGGTCTCCTTGGCCGCCAAAGCAGTAGCATAGCACCAATAGCGCTTGTTGGTTGTTACTAAAGAGGCGGGCATAACATCGGACCTATTCTGCAGTTTCGCGGTTCGGACATCCAAGTCTGCCAATTTCTCCAACTCCAACCATCATGTCCACCATCAAGGACATTGAGAAGCGACCCCCATCGCCGTCTGCCGTGAGTGCCGACGGTCCTTCCAGTGCCAATGTGACCGAGGGGACGGTCACTCCGATATCTGCTGGCTCGGAATCCCTTCATCGTCGATTGCAGGGCAAGGAGGTTCAGCTCTTCGCCATGGGTGGAGCGATTGGGACGTGTCAGTAGCAGCTTCATCTGTCGACCAAGTCTCGGCCGCCATCGAGCCTAGCTAACGCGACCCCAAGCTCTCTATGTCCAGATGGCCGACGCACTCCCCAAGGGGGGCCCTGCAGGCCTCTTCATTGCCTTCCTCATCTGGGGAATGGTGATGTGGGCGGTCAATGAGTGTTTTGCGGAAATGGTGACCTATCTTCCAGTGCCATCGCCCTTCATCCGCTTTGCTGGCGAGTGGGTTGATGGAGCCTTGGGATTTGCCATGTCATGGAACTTCTTTCTGAACATGGCCTTCCTTGTGCCGTTTGAAATGGTCGCCATGAACATAATGCTCACCTTCTGGACTGACAAGGTTCCTGTCGAGGTTGTGATCGTCGTGATGATCCTGCTCTACGCTCTTCTCAATGTGGCAACTGTTCGATACTTTGGAATCTCCGAGTTCTATCTGTCGATATTCAAGGTTCTGTTGATGATCGGACTGTTCCTGTTCACGTTCATCACCATGGTGGGGGGGAATCCACTCCATGACCGTTATGGATTCCGATATTGGAAGAATCCCGGGGCGTTCGTGGAACACCTTTCAGCTGGAAACACCGGTAGATTCTTGGGCCTGCTATCATGCCTATACCAGGCGAGTTTCTCGTGAGACAGACCGGTCTCCCGTTTGAAGTGACAAGTGTTGACAATCGCAGCATCTGTGGACCAGAGTACGTCTCAATGGTCGCGGCCGAGACAGAGAATCCCCGCAAGGTTCTGCGCTCAGCCTATCGGTCTTTTATCTGGCGCATCCTGCTCTTCTTCGTCGGCTCGTCCCTTTGCATGGGGATCGTCATCCCGTACAACGATTCCACCCTGCTGGGTATTCTGGGAGGAGACATTTCGGGCTCAGGCACCGGTGCTGCCTCGTGAGTTGTCCTTCTCTCACATATACCTCCATATCGCTGATTTGTTGGACTTCAGCCCATACGTAATCGCCATGGACCGACTCAAGATCCACGGCCTCCCTGACCTCGTCAATGCCCTTATTATGACATCGATATTCAGCGCGGGCAACGGGTTACTGTTCGCAGCCACACGTACTCTCCATGGAATGTCGATCAAGGGATATGCGCCCCGCGTGTTTACCTGGTGCACATCAAATGGCGTGCCTCTCTGGGCGCTTCTCTTCTCGCTCTCATTCTGCTTGCTGGCATTCCTCCAAGTCAACAGCTCCTCCGCAGACGTCATGACTTACCTCGTCGATCTTGTTACCTGCTGCCAGTTGATCAATTATGGGCTGACTGCTCTCACATATCGCCACTTTTACTCCGCGCTGAAAAAGCAAGGCATTTCCCGAGATACGTTGCCGTACAAAGGACGGTTTCAGCCATACACTTCCTATTTTGCGATGGGTGGCACCACATTCATGCTCCTCGCGGGTGGCTACGATTTATTCCTGAATGGTGGATGGAGCGTGATGTGGTTCTTCTTGGATTATGGAATGATCGGGTTTGCCATTATCGCGTTCCTAGGCTGGAAGTTGATCTTCAAGACCAAATACGTTTACCCGGGGACTGCGGACCTAAGTCTCGCTGGAGTGAAGGAGGAGATTGATAATTACGAGATTCCTTATGTGCCTCGTGAACAGGGTCGAGTGAATAAGATGTTGAACCAGCTCTTTGGCTGAGTTTACCGTTCACTAAGGTGTCTGACGAGCTTCGCAGGTGTCGAGAGTTCTGAAAGCATCATGAATAGGGAGCCCTGCTCGACACCGGATAAAATCATCGCCATCCTGGGAAATAATTACATTTACTGGAACCTCAATTTATATTTTTATATGCCCCTTAATAAAGTGCACAATGCTAGCTAGCTCTCGCTTTCCACTGGGAATAACGTGGCCGCCAGGATGCGAGATAACTACTCTGTTCCCTCCCTCCGACTCCTGGCAGCTCTCGATAAGCCTCATCGTCGCAGCCCCATCCACAACGCTATCCATGCTACCCATGAAATGCAATGACGGCGTCTGAATTTTAGGTTCATAGAAAGCGCGATAGTAATGATTTGAGGCCGCATACCCCGAAATGTCGACGACAAACTTGAGCGGAGCATGGTCGAGGTTCGCAAAGGACTTGGGATAAGGAAGCCCACCCTCTGCCTCGAAGCGGGCGAATGGATTCTTCCGGTCGTCTTCAAGAAGGGAGGCGATCATTGCTGCCAAAGCACCACCCTCGCTAAAGCCAACAATGCCATCAAATGGCCCCGAGCTGGATAGGACACCGGCGATAGAGCTTAGAGCACTGTCCAGCCCGGGATAAAGATCGTCGATCGCCTCTGATTTGAACCAGGTCCACGCCCCGTGTTGATCCCGCAATTTAGACGAAGCTGGTGAGAGCTCCATGGGAAAGGGAGCTGTTGGGTAGACGAATTGGATCTCTTTGATGTTGGGGTGGCCATAGGTTTGCCGGAGGAGCTTCTCCAGGGCTTGGAGCTTTGCTCGGAAGAGCTCTCCGGATTGTCGAGATCCTGTTCCCCTGGATATCAGATTGTATTCCGTATTCTGGACGGGATGAACTTGCCATGGATCATTAGTATCTTCATTTTGCAATTCGGGGCGGCATGAGGTGGAATGGGGGAGACGACGGCAATGCGCAAAATCGAAATCACAACCACGCTAGACAACAGCTAGTCCCAAAGTGTACCCCGACTCTGATTGCCCAGTGGTAATGTTCCCTGTCAATTGGATATATATCATTTCGTGCCCAGATTAGACATTAATCCCAAGTCTACATCATCGGCAAATCAAACCAAACAGAATCTAATAGCATATACTACTCGACGAGTCAACCGGAAAATATCCAATATTCGGTTAGATAACACCATAAAAGCGCCATTGACCAGGCAACCCTGAAGTATCACATTAATTATACTAGAAACTCTCTAGAAAAGCCTAACTCGTATGCTGACAACATGATGATATTTTGCAGGACCGATTCATTGTTCAAGCAGCAAAAAGCCTTACTCTTGCATCCACAGATTGCTCAAGGAAGACCACCCGAAAAAGAGCCCAGAGAAAATACCTTTCAGACTGGGTTGTTTCTCTCGAAATGTAAGAATGCTTGCAATACGATGGGCACTTACAGCAGAAGAAAATATACTTAACCAATTAATGTTCAATTTATGGATGGTAGCAATGGTAAAAGCCCTAGCCTAAGGGTGGCATTGGAGCCGCACCATCATGGCATTCAGGATATATATCGCCAATCTTGTTCCTACACCTAGGCACTAGCTTTCTCCTCCTCAATTCTTTTCTACTCTTTTTCTTAAATCTGCAATATCCGCCCTATAACTAAGAAGTAGTTGCTGGAGAGTATTATCCCCCTTTGAAATTGCAATATCCAATGGTGTCTCTCCATTGAGCGTCCTCGCGTTCACATCCGCGCCATTTTGAAGAAGCACTCTTGCCTTGGCAACAGAGACCCCGATGACTGCCCAATGTAAGGGTGTTTTGCCCTCATCATCGGTGGAGTTTGGATCCGCCCCGTATTTGAAAAGCAGGTCAAAGAATGCCATGTTCTCGTTGTCAATATCCGCAGCTACATGTAAGGGACTGACGCGACCTCGACACAGTCGAGTTTCTTTGGTATCAAGACCAGTCATGTTGACGTCTGCTCCGCGATCGAGTAGTAGCTCGGCTATATTCTGGAAACCATATTCCACAGCCTGATACAAGGCTGTGCATCCGAATCGGTCGAAGGCGTTGATATTGCCACCGTACTCCAGTAGCATCTGGACCACGGCATAGTTGCCTAAAGATACGGCGTGGTGAATAGGAAGAAGGTCCTCCATTTCTAGGCTCGCTCCATTTTCCAGAAGTAGGCTAATGATATTGCGATGGCCTCCGTCAATAGCCAGGGCAAGAGGCTGGATTCCATGTTCATCGGTCATGTTTGGGTCTGCTTGGAATTCAAGAAGGCGCTGTGTACCAATTTGCTGTCCAGATGCTGCGCACCGATGTAAGGCAGAGCCTGCTGAGGATTGGACATTGTGTTGATAGAGGAGCGGCATCGAAATCTCATACAAACGGCGATTCACTTGAAGTAAGGCAAAGATATCCTTTTCCGTCTCCAGACTTTCGACAATCAGTTGAAGTAATTCATTGGGAAGCGCCAGGATCGACATGATGGAGAAATATCTGGTCTGGTTTGTTGAAAAGAAGGCCAGGACGATATCGAGGTATCTGTCAGATTGAAGGGACATTGTATGGACACGTGTCCGCTAAAAACCGACATTAATGACATCAGGCTTAAGGGTCACTTAGGGTACGAAAGTAAACAGGCATGATCCTCGAATACGAGCAAAAAACGAGCAGTCTGTGCTATTAACCTCCTTTAACTTGAGGTCTACTTTGGTTCAAATTGCTCTCCCAACTAACAAGCAGTATTTCCGTATTCCTCGTTCCAAACGGCAGGCATTCCACCTCTCAGATCCATCCGTACATAGGCATTTCTCTTCAGTCTTTGGGCCACCAATTTGCCCGACGAACCTGAAACACGAAGCTCTGGATAAACAGAAAGCAAGTAGGCTGCAACTCCAGCCACGGTTGGAGCTGCGAATGACGTGCCCTCCTTGCGAACGTATCCATTTGTACCAGTATTCGCGGCGCATTCCACACCCCAGAGTTTGGGGTCATTTCTGCTGATAGTTCCGGGAGCCCAAACCTGGACCAGCGGGCCCCCCTGTGAGAATTTGGATGGATAACCGTCGATATCCACGGAGCCAACGACCACCATACTCTCTGCGAAATCAGCCTCCTGTGCGAACAAAGCCGGATACTGGTCCACGTTGTCACGGCCGTTCTCTTTATCATTGCCCGCAGACACCACGATCACAGCACCAAGGTCCACCATCTGCTTGTAATATGACTTATACTTGCGGAATATCGTTTGACTCAGGGTTCCGAGGCCGTAACTCAACGAGACAACTGGGTAGAAATCCCCCTTAGAAGCTTTCTTTTGCTTTGTCATATCATCGACCATGGCTTCCAGTCCACCCAACATCCAGTCATTGTCTTGGAGATCGACGAAAGGAGTCATCTTGAGACTAGCACCTTTAGCCGGACCGTAGCTCTGACCAATAGCTTTGTCTGCCCCGCATGTTCCATGACCATCAGGATCTGTTGTCGGTTCTCCCTTCTCTTTCTGAAGTCTTTTGCGCCCATGCCGCTTTGGATAAAGCCATTCAACTTTACCCTTCACGACGCCGGGGGGTGGATCTTTGGTAAACTCCTCATGTTCCATGTTGATACCAGAGTCGTGAATATAGATGGTGATACCCGATCCCGCATAGTCTGAGAAGACGAAGTCCACCAAATTCCACACTCGGGTGCCTGGGGGCTGTGAAAGGAATTTCATCTCTGGGGCGGTGCTAGTTTGCCGCCAGAGGAAGCCAGTCGCGCGTTTTCCCAGTTTGAATTCATTGGGTTCATTATCGTACTCCGGTATCCTTTCGCCATATATCGAGAAGTTGGTCACTGAATGATCTGTTGGTACGGAGTTGACGGTTGGTATTGAATCGATGCCTCGGTCGTATAAGCGAATTGGTCGAACCTGCATGCAGACGTGAGTCTAATGTACGGCGCAACAAATGTCAGTATAACTACATATTAACTTACAGCATCATCCTCTGAGGTTCCAAGTCGGGTAGGAGAGCCGTTCACTGACTGTAAAGCCAGTAACGTAGTATATAGCGAACGCAGGAACATTGCGTGGTATGCAGAATGAGCGTCACCCTTGCGCTCCTCTTGATCATCTGAGGGAAAGGCAAAATGTTCTCTCTAGTTCGAGAGAGAGCAGCACGAAGGAAAAGGCATCTTTTATCTAGAGAGTACTTCATTTCGCTCGAGATAAGCTCCGGCCCCCGATATGCTTTCCACGGGTGGACGTTCCCAAGATTTGAATGTATATGACTACCTACCTAGGTAAGTACTACGCCAGATTACTAGAGAAGTATCCACTATAAGCATACGCGATGATGATAATAATAGACACCTTCTGCGCCTAGGTTCCACTCCTTAACGCTTTAGGACACTCTTATGGACACTGCCGGTAGAATCGCCTAAATAGGAAACCAGGGCTTGGGGGGGTACTAAATATGTGCTATACTTATTTAGGCAATGAAAGTTTCAGAGTGGGGACTATAATAGCGAGTCCCCACTAGTTAGGGTGTGGATGCTCACATGACCTCACCTAACTTTCCGCTTTCGGGTTATTTAGGCCACGCTAAACCTAATAGGACTTAATAATAACAAGTGGAGAAAGTGCAAAGGGTATCTGTTATTGGCCCCAATATTAAAATTGCTTCCTATCCCCACCCCCTCTCTCCCCCGTAGATAGTTATAGTTATACTTTTTTCCATCATCATCTTCGCTTCCATCTGATGGTCCCCACTACTACTCTCTGGTATCCCTCTTCCGGTCGCTCGTGGCTCTATTTGCACGGGGGCCAACCGACCATCGTCCAGCCCTCCGACGCCACTACGCTATTGGATCTGAACTGCCGCCCCCAAGAATCTGTGCGTTTCACAAGTTGCTCCATATATGCCAAGAATCAGCCCTGTAACCCGCTACTGTATATGTGGATAAAAGGGGCGGCCCAACGAAGCTTAGTATATCAAGGAAAGCGCAAGAGTCCAATTTGAGTCGCTGTAAACTGTTGATGGAATATAGAAATTGAGCTCTTTTGCGAGGTTTACACCGGTTCGCGAGGAAGAAAATTACTCCATGATACCTACGCCAGCCTGTCTTGCTAGCACTAGATTTCACTGACTGCTGGGGGCCTAAATTTCGGTGATTGTTATGGAGACTGCGAACTTGATGCCCTCTTGGGCTAGAATGACACCCTAGTCTCTGAATTATATACCCATGGATGCAGTATCAGCCCTAACAGTGATGTGTCTTAAGTCTTGGATCGACGGGTGTTGAATGGACACCCTGGCTATATGGACACCCCTGTAACATAATGTATAGCCGCAGTTCGGGCTCAATGCCCCTATTTGGATGAATGATTACTTTGGTGTACCCATCTTCCCTCTTGTTGAACTTTTCGTATGTTGGCTCCGCATCCACGAGCCCGATTTCGTGTGAAATGACAAATCTTGGTCTGGCCTAAGGTTGCTAGCGATGATTATATTACGCAGGTACCGGTTGTACAATTTGACATTGCACTGACCAGTACTAAGCGACAGACCCTACAGCTAGTTAGCAATCGATACCGTGCAGTATCTATGGATCTGGTGTCAGTATTACCTTCTCAAAGTGCTTGAGCTCAATCTCATCATACCATTCGCAGAAGCGGCGTTGGATGCACTAGGGTCACTGGCAAAAGCTTATAATCAGGAATAAGAACTGAGCAAGGGTTTAGAATGAGATAACGTGGCTCGGCATGTAGAGTCCTGGATGTCCATTCCTACACACGCCCGCGTGACGCGAATCATGTTCTCGGGCGCGATGTTGGCCTTCTTGGAGGAGCCGTTTAAGTCAATGGCCTGGTAGCCGACTCTGAACGATCGACCATTCCGCCGTTGTAGGAGCCTACCCGCGAGAAGAACAACGTCGGCTTTAGGCTTCTTGCCAGATGGCAATTTGAGAGCATTGAAATCAGCATAGGGAAGCCGAATGTATGGAGCCTGGCCTGCGCAGGGTGTCAGATTGAACATTCATGTGCTTTTGTTATGTGCTTTGTGTTATAGACATTTCAACGCAAGACGATCGTGGGACACAATCCTGGAGTATCTGGACTATCTCTTCAGCACTACGCCAGTTCGGCTTCGATAATTCCCAGTCCTTCACCCTCGCGCATCCAGTACTTGAGCGCTCGCAGGCCATTGGCCTCCAGCAAGTTGTTCCAGCGCTGACGGGTCCGCTCCAAGCCCGAACAGAACACCATGACAGCTAGGTCAGTAGCACAAGGAAGTAGAGTGGCATTCTGATCAGGCAAGATATATTCTTCCAGGATGATCTTGGAGAATCCTCGCTTCAAAGCGGGTTTGAGGTTGTTGAAAATAATAGCTGCTTTCTCATCCGACCAGTCATGCAACACATGCTTGAAGTAGTACGCCCTGGCATCTATACTTCCCAATCGCAATTAGCAAAACCCACCCAATCGTCAGATTAACACGTACCATGAATGGGCTGGACACTATGAAAGAAATCAAAAACCTGGGTATCGATCTTGGCCGCGATAAGGTCCGGGGCACCATTCACCTCGTCGATGACCGTCGCAGTATCTTCCAGAATCAGTTTGCCGGGGGCATCAGGGAATCTCTGCCGGAATGCGACCAGGTCATGACCGCGGCCTGCGCCAATGTCCACGAGAAGAGGAGTGTCTGGCGTCAGATCTGGATGGTCCAAAATCTGCTCTCGGATGGGGAACCAGTCGACCCAATGCTGGCGGTCGGCTCTTTGTCCTTCCATAAAGCCGTTGAATCGACTGAAGGCCGCAGGGTTCTCACACAGCCAAGAGAACGCATCCTTCTTATCGAAATCATAGGCATATTGCACCGGCGCTACCAGCGGGTCGTCGGGATTGCGATAATTGGTGGACTCTAGGAACTCGGGTGTTTTGTGATAGATGGGCAGGAATTCACAAAACCTGCAAGAGATTGAAATCAGAATCGCGTGGTCAGTCGCAGATATAACCGGATCGCACGAATGGTCTTGACTCACAGTGACTCTATTACTCCAATCGAAGGTCGGTTGGTCAGTTCTTTCGAGAATGGTGTCGGTAGGTATTCGTTTGGGAAGGGTTCCTCTACAATAGCATTGGCTACCAGAGCTCGAAGAATGCGCTCTATCAATCAACCGCTGTCAGCTTCCTGTATAACAAACCCTGGGCTTGAAATCTAACCAACCAAGAGAGGATCCCCAGGTTTGGCTGCTGCCAGTTCGGCCAAGGGGACTGGAGAAGTTGCCTCGGCCAAGGTAGGAAAGACTCTCATGCCAAGAGCTACCTTGACTGCCATCAGAATGACCGGCTAGTGGACAATATTCTCATCAGCGCTGACTCCGGAGCATAAACAGGCGAGGGAGTCAATGAATCTTACAGAGTAAGCGAGCTTCAGGATAGCATCTCTAGGGCGTTCTAGTATCCGCGCTATCTGCAATACTCGATCTTGAGCTTGCACTCGGCTTGCGTCGTCACCTGTCAATTGAAAGTTATCAACTGAAGCCTTGGTTTGCTCCAAGAGCTCTTCAATCTTAGTCTCCATTGCTGATCTTTGATATCGCGGTGAACAAGACGTGTTCAATTGAATGAGAATTCAGCCAGAGGGGAGCATTCGGACTCTCGATGTTAATAAGATTTATTAAATAGCTTTCAGCGGTCTAAAAAGCTGTCCGCTTGCCTCCAATCCAGGAACCCACTGGAGCAGAGAATACATACCATAGGGCCCCTCAGCTGTAGGGGGGTCACACGGAACTTGCGTGAGCAGCGAAGCGCTTGATCCAGAAGTTTTTAATAATGAAGCGGCTTGAATCTGTCCACCATAGGTGCTATATTCGCAGATAGGCTACATTCGATAGGAAACACTGATCTGCGATACTTGTCGCTTAGATAGGATACTTGCAGCTGCTATACTTGCCGCGTAGATGGTATGCGCGTAGTCACTATACTCACAGCGTATATCTGATGCGCCTAGTACCTGCTATGTTCGCACTAGTTCTGCATAGAGTAAGGCGAGGGGCTGGCTGCGGGGCCCAGGGATGAGAATTGGTCTACATGCATATTAGGCAGGGCAGGACATCTCATTGAATATTACTAGGACCAGGTGGACTCACTCGATGCATCGGGCGGGTTCAGACTTCGTTCGTGGTTCAACCTCCGAACATCTACTGGGAATCCTAATTTGTCATAATCTGAGGATCGTTCTTCTATTTCTATGTATGTCACGGCCAATCATGGCAGAGATCGCTATTTCGATTTCCATCTTCACCCACTCGAACAGGTAAAAGGCTTGCCCACCGAGCCCGACTGAAACTTTTGAATCTATCCCCGGTGACGTCAGCATAACACTCTACCTAGGTAGGGAAGAAACTAGAGACCACTTACCAGCTCCACAATACTGGCGTACGTGCCACATCCAAATATGATCACACCGACCACAAAGACGGCGCCGTTGCAGACCGCCGTTCCCAAGTTGCGCTTTTCGTACCACGCGCCTTCCCGCAAGAGGACATACCACATAACCGGCGGTAGGTAGAAGGACAGACCCGACACAAAGAGCGACGAAATGATGGACAACAATTCCGAAAAAATGGGAATCGCCTCCGCAACGACCCAAGCCAGCAATGTCACGAAGAACACAAGGCCCAGCCAGGTGATCCACCCTTTTCGGGTGTTGACAAACCGGACAACCGAATCTCGAAACACCTTTCCATGGATGTACTGGCAGACCACGGTGGTGTTGATGGAGCCCGAAATGAAGATGACCGGGAGGGCAATACCAAAAACAACCCTCGAGAGAACGGGGCCCGCGGAGAGCAACGCGGGCGACTGTACATCCTGCCCTACAAAGGCATAGATCAGGGACCCCGTCAGGGTGTAGACGACGATCTGCACGCCCCCTAGCCACCAGAGAGTCTTGGTGTAATCTTCGGGCGTGTGCATCTCGTCCATGAAGGACGGGAGGCAGCCTGCAAACGAATATGCAAATACGATGCTGTTGGTGGACACGATGGCTCCCGAAAAGGTGGTACCAGTCTTCGGCCAGGCTGACCACGCAGGGTGGCTCGCTACGCCGCCATGGGCGTCGCTGGAGTGTTGGATACCAGTGGCGATGATGGTGACTCCGATCGCCAGGATGATAGAAGCAAAATCAATGTAGCCCAGGATGGCAATTTCGGCAAATGACGGAGGAATGGCCAGCAGCAGCAAGATTGCGGCCGAGACCACGCTAAACACAATCGAACAGGTGTTGCTTTGGATAATGTTCTTGAAGGCGATGGAACCAGTCAAGCAGTGCGATCCAATGACGAAGATCAGCAAGGCGACGAACGTTGCGGTGAAGATTTTCGATCCGTAATTCCCCAGCAGATACGGACCGACATCTGCGTAGTGAGCGATTTGGGGATATTTGAGCTTCACTTGGCCGACGATATGGCTCGCGTACATGGCCACCACGCCGATGCCAACGGTCAGAATCACGCCGGCGACCATGCCCAGCGTTGCAAACGCGTACGGCAGGCCCAAGCTCCCGAGAGCAATCGCTTCGACTATCGAGAGGATGGCGACGCGTTTCCAGCCGAGGCGGTGGAAGTGCGCATGGCCGTCGATGATCTGTTGTCTCTCGGCGTCGGAGGGCTCGTCATCTTTTGGGACAGGCTCCATGCCGACGAGCACGATTCATTCAATGCGGGATCCTTGGCGTGCTCTGGGTTCATCGGCCTGCACTCAAGACCCTTGGAGCCTCTGCTGGGAAAACGCGATCAAGCGGAAGAGAAGGTGTTCACGGCAGATCAGCTCCGCATCAAAAGTCGCAGGCCGACGATCGGACTTGGAATGGAGGGAGCGTCAAGATAACAAGCGGAATCATCAATTCTGCAGCGGTGGAGCCCAAGGGAGAGTGGAGATCGTTACATCGACTAGTTGGGGACTTGATCGACTTATCAATCAGCTCGATCACGCCATTCGGCGCCTGGAGAGAAGCAGTTTTCTCGATTGGCCGCACTTGCTGCCCCTAAAATAGCGGTATCTGCCAACATCCGGTGTGCATCAGATTGTAGTGATACATTGTTGGGTATTAGACAGTTGTCGCTATCACCACGATCGAACCTATATCCTCCCCAGTTCTTCCTCTATCTTCGACCAGGCCTGCGGGAAGAGACTTCCCATGAACCAGTAATTGTCGCCGTAGTCCTTGCCCAACATCAGGAAGATGTTGATGCTGTTGAAAGCCCCGTCGAGAGTTTCGTTGTAATAGCCGACCATCGTCCCCAAAGGGTTCTTCCTGGTGTTCATCGCCTCTCCCTGGCGTGAAACGGCGGCCCCGAAATTCGCAATCTTCATCAGATCCGCCTTGAAGACGTTGTTGACCACGATGGGGATCATATGTGGATCTCCGAAGAACAGTTGTAGGCTTCTTCTCGCTTCAAGGTCTCGGAACACCTGCCTCAGCAGACTGAGTGTCTGTTGCTCTGTGGCTTGCTCTGCGACGTGCGCTCGGTGGCTCAGTGCGATGGACCCGACCGATGCACGGGCGGCCTGGGCAGAGAGAAAGGTATAGGTCCCAAGCACCATGTTCTGAATGTACGCACCACGCGATGTCAGCAATAGGGGGATCCGGAAGCGCATGTTGAGGAGGCTCATCACGGTGAAGGGACGCGACTTGGACTCGGACGATGCAATCACGCGTGTGGCCCACGCGATGAGGATGTCGGCTTCACTGACAAAGGGGGGGGAATCAGGGCCATGACTGTTCTCGAGGTCTTTCTGCACCTGAAGCCGGATTTTCTCGACAGCGCTCTTGGGGAGAAAGATGACACTTCGTTGCCGCGACGGATTCCAGAGATTATCCCACAAAAATCGCAGTTGGAATATGAGGAGCCCGAGTCCCGTCAAGCGTGTCTTTTCAAGCTTCAGCGCCTCGGTCTTCTCGCCTGGCTGGGATATCTCTGGGTGTCGAAGAATGTCTTCTCGTGCGCCGAGCACCGCAGGCACGTCTTCTTCGCGCCCGTTCAACACCGACGTCCAGCCAATCAACAGGGCCTGGCCTCCCATCACGTCCATCAGGACGTGTGGCCACATGATTGCGACCAGGGTTGCATCGCTAAACGACGTAATGTGCAGGGAGATCAGAGGTAGTTTCTGTTCGACCAGCTGCTCAAAGGTCGGAAACTCCTTGCGTGCAATGAAGGGCCGAAAGTCCTTCGTGATGGGTTGAACAGACGGGCCGTCGGTCCCTTTCGGGAAACGATGGGCCACTGGATGCGCCTGGATAGTCATCTCAAAGGTGTCGTGCGTAAAGAACACATTCTGCTCGGTCACCGATGACCTTGGGACGTAGATCTCCGGTTGTCCATCTGTCTAGGTCTCTGAGTTCCAGCTTTGCCGGCATAGCGTCCTGGGTGATCCATCTCGTACCTTGTATCGAAGCCGTCCGCCCATCTTCCTCCAGTCCCCGATCTCCAATACTCTCGAGAGTGCAGAGTTTAGTTTTGGGGCATCAAGAACGTCATTGAATCGCATCATCCAGTTCACATAATTGCGATTGGTCTCGATACCATCCAGGGTGTGCACTGGATATACTTCCTCGGCCACATGAGAGGGTGCATCCTTGCTGGGCATTTTGGCCTCCCTCACAGCGAAGTACAGATGCCAGCGACAGAAAACGAGCTAGATGGAGGGTTACTGGAGCTTCTTATATGCAATCTTGGTCTAGGTCTCAATTTCAAACCGAGTGGATCGGTCTCCAAACTAGATCGAAGCGCAAAGATGGCGTTTGTTGGAGATGGGCATATCAGGGATGCCCTGCCTTGGCTATTGACGTTGCATATGCTCCAGGATACCTACTTAGGTAGTTATCCTGTGCCACCTGCATGCTTTCCCGTCTAAGCCTGAGAAGCACTTAACGATCGCCCATCCTGTCCTCCATCTCTTCCAAGGCTCCTTTCGGGCGCGGGAAGGAACGTTGACCTTCTGGCTTGCTCGAATGATTTCTCCATGCCTTAGAACCAGTCAAATATATAGAAATTGGTTTGCCATCCTTGGGGGGGGCCCAGATCCAAGATCATGGTAAATCGCCCCTTGCATTGCGTCGTGTGCTTGGGTCTTACCGACAACATTCAGAGTTAGCTCGATCCGAATTTCTGGGAACCAGCGGTGAATAGAGGTGATCAGCTACGCCTCATCGAACGTTGTGAGTATGGGCAGCACAGTGCATTGAGTATTCGGTGCTTGGGTTCCCTACGATATGAACTTAACCCAGGGGAACAATCACAAGCGTCTGATATATATAATCCTAACGAGGATCAGCTGGGAGTGGTAGTATTATATTCTGGACGAATCCGCTGTGATTTTCCTAGCTGTATTCGGCAAGCATAATATACCAAGAGCTAGGGAGAAATATTAAACTGACCCGTATGGTTGGAACCTTGGTTGCTTATATATTGCATAATGATCACCATAATGGCGGGGCAGAAAGCCATTAGATGTGATTGTTGAGTAGATAGACTATTAATTTCATGAGAAAAGAGTACGTTTCAACATGTAAGGCCCCGTAACTCAATTGGTAGAGTGTCAGATTCCAGTATCTGGAGCATCCTGAAAGTTAAGCGTTCGAGTCGCTTCGGGGTCATTCGATCATCACCTTTCTTTTTTTCCAACCTTGACTTGGTTTACCCCCGTCAACTCGCAGACCACGCCACCATTTTCATAAATTAATTAAAACGAAGGAAAAACGACTGGGCGTTTGTTGAAGAACCATCAATCACATGTATCGTTTAAAACCCCGATACCCCTGGACCTAGAGCCAGAGTCACCGGATATGCTTCTCTTCCCTCGCTTTTCGTCTGATCAACCTAATTACATTCTGCATTTGATGGTCCTAGTCATCGATCAAAACCATCCGGGGGAATGCAGTTTCTGGAATAACCTCCTGAGCAGCAAATAAGCCATAATGTTCAATACAAAATGAGACATAAAGCTTACGTAGTGGAAACTATGTCTTCAGCGGCCTTCTCACTGACCATGTAATCGGAAGAGCGATATAGTAGCCAAGAATCCTAGGAAGACCGAAGCATCCACAACACGCACTCCCTCAAACCCCCGAACGCGCATGTCAGCGTCCACCACAGCATTAAGACCGCCATCCCCAATAACGGCAATGCAGCAGGTTAAATGTATCCAGATCCGTTGCTCGATAAAACATTTCATCTTATTATCGGTAGTGATGTGAGGCCCCAGTCAGACTTCTTCGAATCCTCGATAGAGGGGGGTCAAGTTGGGTAGGGGATTGTCCCGAGGGTCGGTCGATCGCAGTTTCATGATGCCAGCGTTGTTGCAACAGCCCGAATTCAAGGCGATCGAGGTCCAGCATTGCATCCTTGAGAGACCCATTGAGTGATTCGGACAATATCCAAGGAAGTCCACGCCTTCTTCTCAAACCGACAAGTCGGGCCTTCTTGAGTTTTTCAGAGCCAATATGGCCTCCTGCCTTCCGCAATTATTTCCTTGTAGTAAGCTCGGCCTGTGAAGTCAATTATTAGAAAGACTTTCCCACATATCATTGCTGGGAGATGGTTCACCCTTGTTCAGCCCCAGAAGCTTTTTCTCATATGGACCCAGTGGCTCCTCCATCAATACCGTCACCGGTGGCGCATCTTCCTCGGGCCCAATATAGACCCAGCCCCATCGGTGATCCTCCACGATCTCGTCCGCCTCTCCGTAGGAGTCCTGGACGTGGTTTCTCGATACCACGCGCATTCGCCGAACTTCCCATGGCCCTTTCTTGAGCAGTGCACGGCACTTGTACGGCCCCGTGTCATCATACCCCAAGCCTTCCAGGGCAAGCCGAAGACGCACACTTCGGTGGATGCTCTCATGTGTATCCTCCAAGAAATACGGAGTGTCCAGCGCAGTTTCGGGATCGATGCGATGGTACATCCCTGGGGTACGAGTGGTCTTCCCAGCGGCGCGGTAGAGTCCGGTATCGGGCTGGATGATTTCGCCTAGAGCCCATGGTCGCACGGGTTTGTGTTCATCATAGATGGAAGCCATTGCCCATTCAGTCCGAGGTTTATGCTTCGAATGTCCAGAAGTTGACCGCGCGTGATGGGCGTGATCGAAGTAGTAGAAAACGCTGTCGCGGAAGATCTTATCAATCGTCCCATCTTCGAACGCTATCCCAATAGACGCGAGTTGATCCATCATCCAGGCCATCGATAGATTGGCAATCTCTTGATCGGGAAGTCCGCCCCCGACATTCGAGTGGGCGCCGGGAAACCAGACTTGCCGTAGATGCGTTCGGACGTGGCGAGGCCGCTCCCAGAGCGTCGGGGCGAATGATGTGCGATCTTCGTCTAGAGCCAAGGCTTGAAAGGCATAGTCGATTTTGTTTGATAGAGACGTATCATAGAACTTGCATGTAAGGAAGTGTCAGTAAATATTTGTCCGCCAGGGACCGGAGGCACCTATTCTTTAGTGGAGCGAGGTAGATCAAGGTGGTTCCCAAGGTTGGTGTCGGGGATCCCTGTCGAATGTCAATTCCATGCAATTCAAGACGTGAGAATCTATCGGTGCAACTAACCCAAACTCCCAACTGTTTCCCACACTGCAACACAGCGGACCTTGATGCGATATCCATCGGGGTCGTATAATCGTGTCAGGCCCTCCTTGCCATATTGTCAGCGAAAGCCATGGTGCTCGAATCCTTAGTATCTTAGATATGTACCTCTTCTAGACGACGTGTGTATTCCTTCCCATGGTTGGGTGTCTTTGGCTTGTCTGGGAACGGTGTTTTCGGGAACTTATCCCTGTAGTGAGGATTTTTCCAGTTCTGCACGTCTTTGAAAATCGGGTAGAGGGCTTCTAGTCCGTCCGCCGTGAGTAGTCCAATTTGAGTGATGAGCCCCTGAATCGGTTAATTCTTGTTCTCTAGAACTATTCACGGGCCTGTCTACTCACTGCCACACTCCGTGCCGTGAATGCACCGCGGGAAAAACCCACTAGAATGATTTCATCCCCGGGCTCGTAGTTCACCGCAACGAAGCTATATGCTTCCCTGATATTCTGGTGTCGACCGTCAGAGACGTTCCTCTTTGTCGATACAAAAGAATCAAGCCTACCTCCGAGACTCCAACACCGAAAGCCCCGCCTGCAATGGTATCTGCGAGTGTTCCAGAACTCCCCACGCCCGGATGGTAATACAGTACCTGGCCCTTTCCATCTGGATCCCTTTTCCTCAGTGCGCGATAAACACGGGTCACATTCGTCGGAATCTGCAGGGTTTCATTTGGCTGGCTCAGGGTCGGGCTGTCATAGCCCTTGTCACTATTGACCCACGTCCCATCCAGACAGAGGATGATGCGTTTCCCCGGATAGGACATTCTGTGCAGTTTCACCTGACTGGCAGGAGTGCTGGAAGGTTGGACTCCACTGGATCAGTTATATTGTTGACTGCAGCGGTTCGTGGCGGGGAGGTTCCTTCAGCCCTAGCGCTCTGGAGGGCTTAGCTGATCTGACTAATGCACTAGCGCCCATAGCCACACGCTACATACTGTAGGTATGCTTCGATCATCCAATCATCCAGGTGTTCTGTATAAGCGATTGGCCGAGAGATTCCCACAGTGCCTTTGGGGCTGGAGTCTGGTGATCGCCGAGATCTCCCAGCGTAAAATATGCATGGATGGAATGGACGAGAGGAACGTGACGATAGGTGTCCACCAAGGCGTTCTTCGTTTCCGACCGGGCTAGATCATTGATATGATATTCGCCAAAAGGCTTCACGGTAATGGGTTGTATAACCCCGACCTTGGAATCGCAGACACACCTCTTACTCACCTAGGCAAGTGGTCCACCGCGAGCGCCCACGGGTTATTCCGCGGACCCGAGAAGTGTCGAGCAGGACAATCCACGAAGTGCCAGTCTGCTAATCCATGAGCGGTGATCGCCCATAGCTTATCTTGATGTTGTCGCAGGATCCTCCAACCGGTTCCTGGGTAGCTCTGGCGACATCGCTGGATCGCGTCAAGCTCTCCCGGGGCTTCTCTGCCCTGACCGTGACAGTTTAGTACTGGAATGACGGGTTGCGCCATCCAAAATCGCCCGATCGCGCTAAACCCGTCTATCTTTTTGGCCCCCGAGTCTGGCGTGGTCTCTGCTACGCGAAATGCGGTCACCATCGTACCCAATTGATCGTCGATCTGCAGCCCTTGATACCCTCCCCAGCATAGCTGCTTGTGACAGAACCAGCCTCGGCCAGCCCGATCGGACCCGACTAGAATGGATTCTTTGGACTCACCGGCCCCTCGTCGACCGGCGCCATTGTCGTCGGGTCCTTTCGTGTGCGCCAGTCCGAACTGCGGCAAGTCTTTTCTGCGTAAAGAGCACCTGAACCGTCACCGGTTGCAACACACCAGCTTGCGGCCACACAAATGTTTCATCTGCGGGCGTAGTTTTACTCGAAGGTCAGTTGTGCATCTCCAGCCGTCGAAGCGTCTCCGCTCACCAGGTAGCAGTGATATCTTGAACCGGCATGTGTTGCAGCATAATGTACCCCCAGACGGCCCGAAGCGGACATCGCGGGCTTGTCAAAGCTGTCGCAGACGCAAGACCAAATGCGATTCTAACACCCCATGCGCCTCATGCACAGAGAACGGGGAGACCTGTGTCAGGGAGCCGACTGGTGTTGGAATGATCAGACCAACGACGCGATCTCTTCGTCAGGGCCGCACCGAAGAAGGTCAGCATGTCGAAGTCTCCGAAGAGGAGGTCCCTCACGAAGACGTTGGGGGAGTTGTGAGCCCTGAAGACAGCTCCCCAGCGCAAGGAGACTGGTCAGCGCCAGCCAGTCAAAGAGAATCTCTTCCCTCGCGGCTGGATGCATGCATCTCCATCACGCCAGGAATTCCCCTGCCCGCCACCCCTTTGCTTCTGGGCTATCCACTCGGCTTGCCTCGACGACTTTCAGAATCTGGACCTGGATTCCAACCCGACCGGCCCTCTGAGATGCCAATAGAGGGGAATATAGGGTTTTCTGGCAGAGCCTCGGGGAGAATGAGTGCCACCGAGAGTTCCATTCCAGACTCATCCCAGAGCTTGCAGCAAGGAAGTACCATGAGCGCGAGCCCTGGGCAATCCGCCACTCTGTCTGTGCATTCGGCGGAGTTTCACCATTTCCATCGACTCTGGTCTTTTTTGCATCTTCCTACTTTGACCACCGAAAAGTATACCCCCCTGCTGACGATGGCTTTGGCCAGCCTGTCCAAGTGGATGCAAAATTCCGAGTGCGATAATTCGATGTTAACCTCAATTAATCAGGAGCTGACACAGTCTCTGATGCAGAAGGTGGTGAGTCATTTGCGGTCGAAGAGCGATGCTGGTTTGACTGCGACGCTCACATTCAACCATCGCAGGCTGTGATGGAAAGGCCAACCACGGATATACTCCTACAAACACTCCAGGCGTTAGTGATCACACTGATCTATGCAATCTTAGGTGATGTAAGACCACGCTTGCCGCAATCGTCGTGAGGAATTAAGTGGCTGACTGCCTGTAGGCCCCTGTAGCCTCCTTGAATTGGGCGGCGCAGTGGACAGACATCGCGATATCCACCTTTCGACGTCTAGGAGTCCTCGGCAATCGATGGCTCCCAGAAGACCAGCAGCACTCAGTAGAAGAGGGTTGGGTGCTAGTTGAGCAGATGAAACGGTGCGCCCTGGCCTTCCTTGCGGTTCTCTCGCGTCAGTCTTCTAATCTGACATGTTTGAATGCAGACTAGTATACACTGTTTTGAGGATCGATTCATATCTGTGTATCATCCTCGGTCGCCCTCCGACTCTTCGATATCAGGAAATTGCACTGCCACTTATCGTTTCAGATGACCTGTGGAGAGCAGAAACGAGGGAGGCCAGAACACAACTCCACTGGTATGAGCCCGCGGGTCGAATACGAACCGCCTTTTCCACCAACATGCGAGACGGACTCGAGACGCAGGGCTTCATGACAGGCTACCTGCGGATGCCTCCTCTATCACTCGAGCACAAGCACCTCAGTCTCTGCGCGTTCCTATCGGAGCTTTGGGGAATTTCCAAAGAAGCCCATCAGCAGCACCATCGAAGTTACCGCTCGCCCGAGACTAATCGTACCGCAGACCCCGTCAGAATATGGAAAAGATATCTCCAGGACTGGCGCGTGAATGTAGAGGAAACCGAGCGCCCGGAAGACTTGTTCTTTGCAGGTGGTTCGGGGAGCAGCGATCCATTTCTGGGCATCAGCCTCACCCTGTACCACCTGGAGTCACTTCAGCTGTATGCCAACATGGGACTCTTGGAGCACAACCGGTGTTGCGTGCACTGCCAGGAAGCAGACGTGGAGAACGTAATTAATACCTGGGCTCATTCCGCAGACGGTCGCCAGGCCGTATACCACGCAGCGCAATTGAAGCGCGTCTATGAGCGTGAGGGTGTGCTCTATAGACCAGTCGATCGGCAGCTGGGGAATGTGCTGGGGCCAGCTGGCCTGCTCGCCAGTGCCATTATTCTCTGCTTGTACAGTTCCAAGGTGTCCAGCCTCAACGTTGCCGAAGGAGATGCACTTTCGCTCTCGGCTGGAGCCATCGAGTTGACCCAGCCCCGGCTCATCGACACGCCTGAGTACGAACGTTGGATCTCCCAGGGTGGTCTGGCAACGGTGGGTGGGGAGCTGCTGTATGAATTTTCGGTTCCGCACTTCTCGTCATGGTATCGCAGCCAGTTAATATCGTTTCCGGTCTATTCGTCGCGACTTGTTGCTTTCCTTCTGACGCTGAAGATTTGAAGACGTGACAATCCTGATGGAAATTGGACCCGACCAGGGATATAGCGCGTAGCTCCCTTTGGCTGCAGGTGTTTGTGTATACTTCGGTCAATTCGTGGACTTGCGCATATGTAATAATTTAGCGTCTCGTCTCTGGTGGTGCATTTCGGAGCTTTGAACATTCATTGAAGATGGCCAATCATTGGGAGGGAAGCCACCGTGAGGCTAAACTCACAGCGGCTCGATGATAGGAAAAGAAGTGCGAAGTGGAAGATGTCGGGGCGGTTGTGAGCTGTCTGGTTGTTCAGATGCGGATGACTGGAAGTGGGATCCGTAAGGTGTTTCAGAGACGGGCTGGTAGGCGACAGACCAACATGAGAAAAGTTGCCATCCAACCAAGTCAAAACATCATGGACTATCCATCCCACGCTGTATGCAGTAACCAAGTGATAAATAGCGCGCTCGACCCGGGAACAACGAGGGAATCCCGTTCGGCACAGCCATCCCACCGGGACGGGCGAGATGCGTCGGGAAGCCGTGGGATTTCCCTTTGCAAGTCTCGCCCTCATCCCACTCCAACTTCCGCAAGGGACAATTGATTACTTTCCAGGTGTCTTTTCGACCGCGCCGCTAAAAAGAACAGAGATCTTGGCTGGTTGGTTGATTGGAGGGCCGTCTAAGAACTTCTGACCGATCAAATACTCTATACTAGCATCACGATCTTCGCCAACGCCCCCTCTTCCTCCATCAACCGGTGAGCCTCCACAATCTGATCAAACGGAAAAGCCTTAATCGGCAATTTCATCTTGCCACTTGCCAAGTCTCGAGCAATCTCCTCGATGGGGGTTTCCAGCAGCGCATCAGAAGTGCTACCATAGGTGGTCAGCTTGACCGCAGTCGGGATCGACGCCATCGGCGTGAACTGATCAAAGGTCCATTTGTTGCCCGCAATACCCGTCATACACACAGTGCCTCCTGGCGCCACGCATCGCAGCGAATCCTCCAGGGTGGTCACACCCACCAGTTCGAGGACCTTGCTGAACGGGGCCCGCTTCTTGACTTCGGACAGTATCGACCCAGCATCGACGATCACATCCTCAATGTCGAGTTCACGCAAGGCCTCGATTCGGGCTGGATTTCGCGTCGTCGCGGTGACAGACACCCCCCGCGCCCGGGCGAGTGCTGCAGCGGCCAGGCCAATGCCAGTGGTGCCGCCGCGGATCAGCAGTCGGTCACTGGGGACCAGCTGCAGGCTCTTGAACAGCGCGCCCCACGCTGTCTGCATGAGTTCCGGAAGAGCGCCGAGTAGGTCCCATGGCACGGGCTGACCGGCTCCGAATGCAGCGGTTGTGTTGACGCGTCGCACCTGAGTGGCTGGCACGACGGTGTATTCGGCGTATCCGCCATCGAAGGCACGGCCCATGCCACCCATTGCCGTCACGACGACGTCGCCGCTGTTGAAGCCCGATTCTGGCGCGGCCTCGTCGATGAGTCCGGTTGCCTCGATGCCGAGGACGCGTGGGAAGTATACCCCCGGCGAGTGGCCCTGGCGGGTGAAAAGCTCTGATCGGTTGAGCCCGAAGGATTTTACGCGGATGCGCACCTGTCCAACTGTGGGAGTCGGTTTGGGAACGGATTGGAGCTTCAGCACTCCGGGGCCGCCGATTTCATGCATCACGATGGCGCGCATCGTATCAGTGGACATGGTTGGACCGGCCCTGTGGATCGTGTGACTGGCAGAAGCAAAAGCGATAGCCGCCCGGGATATACAATCTTGGTGTAGTTGTGGTGAGAGCCAAAGGTAGGCGAGGAGTGCGACGATTAGCGTGGTTGCGAGGATAAGTGACTTATTGAGGATACCACAGTCGCGAGTGGAAGAACGAGAAGAGCCAGAGGAGGCCGTAGGCATGAGACCCTTACAGCTTCAAGTCTTCAAGAATCTGTGACAGCAGAGAAAGGCGCAGTATTCTTTTGAGGTCTGGTCTTCTGGTCTCTTAATATATCCGCAGGTGGGAATGGGGTGATCTGGCGGGATCGGAGTGAGTGGATGCTGTGGAGTTCCGGTGGGATTCCGCTGCCACGCTGGAGCGGCGCCAATCACAACGCGTCTCGCGCAGATCTATGGAGTTTGACAGCTCGGCAAGTACTGTCTGATACAAAATAACAAGAAGTCATTGCAAGCTGAATATAATGCTGGCCAGTGCTTCTTGTCAGAAGTAGGCTACGTTACTGGGTAGTAACATCTAGGTATATCATTTGAGACTTTTCCAATCGGCCTATGGCTTGACAGATGTACTTGCATAAGTCTCTGGCAACCACTCTCAGATAAGCCCTCGCTATATCCGGTCATGATTTGGAATAGGCATCGACATATACTTGTTGGTATAATGTTTAATCGAATAGCTGTCCGATGATCTACGATCTTTAAACTCTGAGAACCAGGCTGATTGCTTAGCTGATTCCATGACTTGGTGCCACGGGCTTAAGTTAAATACTCTATCCCCAGGCCTTTGAAGGGCCACCAAAGCAAAAATCGCTTGGTATGTGTAGTCCAAGGTCATTAATCTCGAAATCCACCGGATCGAAGGTGTCCGCAAAGGTACTGGTGTCGAGCCACTGAGCATAGTCCGGATCACAAGGTCCAGTAGCGAATGTCTCCCAGTCAATATCCAGATCGATAGCCGAGTCCCCGTCCATCTCTGGCGTTGTTGTAGGGGTAATTGTGGCTGCAGCTATTGTTGGTGGAGAATCAAGAACTTGATCCAGGATCTTCCGGAGAGTTCGTTCCACCCGACGACATGGCGCGTGGTTTCCCTCTGCTGTCGGGATGCTCTTTAGACAGCTGATAAATACACTGAGCTCCTGTATAGTTTCCGACCGAGAGTATATTGTGCTTCCATTGGCCACGGCGGAGAGATATTGCGGGCGTGTCAGCAGTTCTGCAGCGAGAATTGCAGCGGCGGGTGTGCCGTAAGACATCACTGCCCAAGGAAAGAAAAGGAACATGTTTCCCAGCCGGTCACGGTTGGTATACAGCATGATAATCACGTTGAGGATTGCCTTGGCTGACGACAATAAAGGCTCATTCTGACTGAGCGGTACACCTCGCGACAGTCGATGAAGAAGGAAGATGCTCTTATTATACTCCAGATGCAGGAATATGACGTTCAGAAAGTCAAACGGCTCTAAATGGGCGTTATCGTCGGGATCATACTGCAGGCGCAGAGGTAGTCGGGTGTATGTTGCTTGCAAGTGGCTCATAACCCTTCAGACGGTGTTAGTGATACAGGCCTCTAGAGGAAAGTTCATGGGTACTCCCATCGTCGTACCGTTGTAAGTTGACCAAATTTGGAGGACTTGGCCCCAAGGTAAGCTCCAATATCTCTTCACGGTGATTCCCTAACATGGACAAGGCCCGTAAATAACTGATTGGATAGGAACGGTCGATAGTGCTCCAGCCTTCAGAGTCTAGAAGGTCGCAAGCGAACGCTAGCTCTTGTCCGGACAATAGTAGTTGTCCATCACTCAACTCCAAAGGGAGCGGGCACTGGTTGAATCTTCTAGTCAATTGAGGTGGTCGACCCGAAGAAGTAGCAATCGATTTATCCATGATATATGCTCGATGAAAGGCCTTGTGTTCTAATTGTGTTTGAACAAAAGATGTGTAAATTGACCCCATATGAAGACCCATATGGGTAACAAGACGTGCAAGATGTGCAATGTTTGTGTAATTATGGTCTGCTGCATGATTCGTTAGCGGAGTGACAGGATAGGACATAGTGCTCACTGGGGAGGTTGAGGCAGAACAAAGCGACATGGATAGACGCTTATAGAGAATACATACAGTCATCACCATCGTGAGAGTTTTGAAGCAGCACCATGCTAGCACGCGCGTTGACGAGGTCAACACTGAGGATATTCTGCGCCTCGCAGATAGCAAGGCAGGCCTTGACTCCCTTGCCTAGATCCCTACACATCTGGCCCTTGTCATACTTCGACAATAGATGATGAGAAGGAGGTAGGCTAGCGCATGCTGAGCCATATTCAGATAGCAAGTATGCCAGCGAGCTCCACGTTGTATTAGTCTCAGAGCACGTTGCGAGCCAACATGGCGAGTTGGAAGCAACACGGTCATTCACTTGGCTGGCAGTGTTGGCCCAGAGCCTCTCAAGTACTGGTGTGATGCTCAATGGGTCCAAACTTCTCTCTAGGTTCCCTCCAAAGAACCCCCACCAGCCGCAATGCAATTGACGTAGGTAGGGCTCAAAGCACCCGAAGTCGGGATACTTGAGTGCATGCTCAAGAAGTCCCTCGCACATTACCTGTGAAGGAATTTGTGCCAGGGCTGTGGTGGCGTGTTGCAAGAGCTCTGGGTCTTTCCACCCCAGAGATGATCCAGCTGTGGCACCAGGTGCTGTGATTTCAGGTTCCACGTTGATGTTAAATTCGCTGAAGATGGATCCCCAGCTGGTCGTTTGCCTGGGGGCTTCTGACCGAGCGTTGGATACACGCTCAAGGCATAGCCCTTGTGATGGATCTCGAATAAAAGGCTCGAATTCAGAGGGAGGAGAGTCGGCCACCACTGGGTGGTGCACAGTAAAGATGCTCGTTGTCAAGGGCCGCAACTGCGTTTTCGTCGATCGCTTTACCACTCCAGAGCTCTTTGGGGCGTCGGGGCGTGGCTTGGTGAGTGGCGATACAAGGTAGACACAAGTATTTGTCTTCTGGAGTCGGACGCAGCGGCCACAGTGTGGAGTGACATGGTCGCATGCGAGCTTCGACTTGCGACAATTCTCGCAGGATGATTGTTGTCCATTCTTGCGACGGAACTGCGTTGCTGGCATTGCCTGCTGGGAGCGCGTCATGATGCACAATTGAATGTAAGTGCAGAGTGCGGCGAACCAATCCCAGGATCGAAGAGGGCAATTTTAAATATCGATATCGACTTGACGTTTTCCTCAAGCCGTTCAGCCTCGCAGGCACTTGGCCCCGGGCTTGAATGGAAAGGGATGGGATGGCGCATCCCACCGGGATCGCAAGACCTCGCCCGGATCCCACATGGGGCCATTTCCCGCTCACTGGGAGACTCGCAACAAGCGACTATACTCTATAGAATCTCCTAAAGGCCCTGATACAAATATCTAGCGAAAGAGGCTCGCGTATATAATTCACTCGTAGGGAGGATGATGACACCTATACCTGCTTTGATAGGGCCGATGTCGGAGTCGGGGTTGATTCGTCGAATATCCATGTCTTCTTCCAGCTTCACCTCAATGATAGTGAACGGGCGAGCCTGAAAGGAGTTTACTTGAATTGACACGCTGGAAATGTATACTGAACTGTCAGTGACAACACCAAATCCCAAGGCACAAATGCGATGTCACAACACCATAATCTGGGGGACACCAACTCCCAACAGCAACTAGTAACAGCTATAGCTACTCCTATAATCCAAGTCATCGTATTATGTCGCTCTCAATGCGGAAGATGCTTCACTCGGCCATAGCGTTGATACCTAGGTAGGTCGGATGCCCCGGGGGCAGGAAGAATAACGTGTCTGGGTAGTGAGTAACAAATAATCCACCAACAGGCGAGATTCGGAGCTCCCCGGCCACTGTACAATGGATGGGGTCCTCAGATGGTCGTGTCATGATTCATAGGTGGACAGATGCCATACATTGGGATGTACGATCGTGGCGTGTTTATCGAGGAGCTAGACGTCATCGACTGCTCGGGTTTCCGCTCCGAATGAGCAGACAATGCAAATGTCAGCCCACTCTACAGGTTCCTGTCAATGGATAAAAGCCGGACTTTCTTTGGAAAGCCAGGTAAATCCTATTGCTTTAAAAACCAGAACTGGCTATTTATGCTTGTCACTCGTACATCTTCACCCTCATTGTTGCACTGCATCTGCAGTGACGTTTAATTCCACCTCAACAGCAACTATCCACGCCTCTGCTTTGTCCAGAATCTTCTGCGTACACCTCTCTCCACCTGTATTTCTATCATGGCATCTAGCTCACCTCAAGGAGAGGCCAAGAGCATCTCTGCCTATGGCGATGCTCGCTCCACCGTCCAAGGGAAACCGCTCAGCCCTGAAGAGGTTCGCAAGATGACCGCATATTTCCAAGCCAGCATGTATTTATGTTTGGGAATGCTCTATCTGCGCGACAATCCACTCCTCACTGAACCCTTGAAGTTAGAGCATCTCAAGGCTCGACTCTTGGGCCATTGGGGATCCGATTCCGGCCAGTCGTTTACCTGGATCCATATGAATCGCCTCATCAAGAAATATGACCTGGACGCACTATTCATCTCTGGACCGGGCCATGGCGCCCCTGGGATCCTCTCCCAGTCCTACCTGGAAGGGGTCTACTCGGAAGTCTACCCGGATAAAACCGAAGATGTGGAGGGAATGAAGAGATTCTTTAAGCAGTTCTCATTTCCCGGCGGTATCGGTAGCCATGCTACCCCCGAGACACCCGGCAGCATCCATGAGGGTGGTGAACTGGGATATTCGATTTCGCATGCTTTTGGAACGGTCTTTGACAACCCCAATCTCATCACCGTGACCATGGTTGGCGACGGAGAGTCGGAGACCGGCCCCCTTGCGACCAGCTGGCATAGCACCAAGTTTCTGAATCCCATCAATGACGGCGCTGTACTCCCTGTTCTTCATCTGAATGGTTATAAGATCAACAACCCCACGATTCTCGCCCGCATCAGCCACGAAGAACTCACCTCGTTGCTTGTCGGTTACGGCTGGAAGCCCTACTTTGTGGAAGGCAGTGACATGGATAGTATGCATCAGGCCATGGCAGCCACACTCGAGCAATGTGTCAAGGAAATCAGGGAATATCAGCACCAGGCTCGATCATCAAAGACGCCCTTCCGACCGCACTGGCCGATGATCGTCCTCCGTACTCCCAAGGGCTGGAGCGCCCCCCGAGAGATCGATGGGAAACTTCTCGAGGGCTACTGGCGCGCGCACCAGATTCCCATCACCGATGTTCTCACCAACCCAGCTCACCTGAAGATCCTCGAGTCCTGGATGAAGAGTTACAAGCCCGAGGCCCTTTTCGATCAGAACGGCAGGTTGATTCCAGAACTCCGAGAGCTCGCGCCTACCGGCCACTCGCGCATGAGTGCGAATCCGGTCGGTAATGGCGGTATTCTTCGCAAACCGCTGATATTGAACGACTTCCGCGACTATGCGCTGAAAGATATCGTGCCCGGCGTCACCACGAAGGGGGGCATGGCCAACATGGCGACATTCCTGCGCGACGTGGTCGCAAAGAATCGGACGAATTTCCGTCTATTTGGCCCCGACGAGACGGAGTCGAACAAGCTCGCTGAGGTCTATCGGGCGGGCAAGAAAGTGTGGATGGGAGAGTACTTTGACGAAGACAAGGACGGTGGAAACCTGTCTCCGGATGGTCGAGTGATGGAGATGCTCAGTGAACATACCTGCGAAGGCTGGCTTGAAGGCTACATTCTGTCTGGACGACACGGGCTCATCAACAGCTACGAGCCTTTTGTCCACGTTATCGACTCTATGGTCAATCAGCACTGCAAATGGATCGAAAAGTGTCTGGAAGTCGAATGGCGCGCCAAGGTCGCCTCGCTCAACATCCTCATCACCGCCACCGTCTGGCGACAAGACCACAACGGCTTCACCCACCAGGACCCGGGCTTCCTCGACGTTGTCGCAAACAAGAGCCCGGAAGTAGTTCGAATCTACCTCCCGCCCGATGGAAATACCCTTCTCTCCGTGATGGACCATTGCCTGCGCAGCGTCAACTACGTGAACGTCGTCGTGGCCGACAAGCAAGAGCACATTCAATTCCTGAGTATGAGCGAAGCTATCGAGCACTGCACCAAGGGCCTCGGCATCTGGGACTGGGCCAGCAACGATCAAGGCGAGGAGCCCGATATTGTGATGGCGTCTTGCGGCGATGTCTCGACGCACGAAGCGCTGGCCGCGACAGCCCTGCTCCGCCAACACCTGCCAGCCCTCAAGGTCCGCTTCGTCAACGTCGTGGATCTTTTCCGACTCATATCTGGCATTCACCACCCGCACGGCATGCCCGACCAACAATGGAGAGCCATCTTCACCGACAACAAGCCCATCATCTTCAACTTCCACTCGTATCCCTGGCTCATCCACCGCCTCACCTACAAGAGACCCGGCCAGCAGAACTTGCATGTGCGTGGATACCGCGAGAAGGGCAATATCGACACCCCCTTCGAACTGGCTATGCGCAATGGCACCGATCGGTACAGCTTGGCCATTGATGCGATCGACTTGATTCCGTCGCTAGGCAATACTGCGGCCAATGTGCGCGAGAAGCTGGTGAACTTTAGGCTGGCAGGCAAGCAAGAGGCGTTCGATCAGGGGCTCGACCCTGACTACATTCGGAATTGGAAGTGGCCGTTCCCTAAGGGGACGAGATAGGTGGATGTGGTTCATACAAGGGACGATGTACATGACTTGATTGGCCTTGATATCAAATCCACGGATAGAACCATTCTTTCACCGGATAATCTCGTATGTCTATGAATTCCAGTCAGCACTAGATGGAAATTTCCTACGTTAGTCAGTGTCTCTGTGTTCTCTTTGGTCGATGCAACCACAGCGAGTGCAGCGGGATCTACTTTGAACTTCCCCGCGGAAACGCGCGAGTGGGGAATTGCGGGCAAGAGAGTGCGAGGCCGCGATAACAACATCCTCACCTGTGAACTCGGCCACTCTGCGTGGAATCCGCCATGCCACCTCCTATGCTGAGTGCGAATCTCAGGGTCATCCAGGGAGTCCGACTGGCAGACTCGACGTCAGCCTGGGATATCAGCATCGACTATCCCCCAGACTCGCCGCACGGCGTTATCTCCTCCGTCACACCGCACGACTCTCCCACCGGCACACACACTGCTGAATGCCCATTAGTTCTACCAGCCTTGACTCACCCACACATTCATCTGGATAAAGCCTTCATCCATAACGCACCCCGATATGCCAACCTTCTCCCCTGCACCGGGTCGTTTCAAGAAGCCTTGTCCTTCACGACGAAGGCCAAGAAGCAGTTCACTCGGGCCGATCTTCTCGAAAGAGGGGAGTGGCTACTAGCTGAATCTGTCTCTTCGGGCGTCACGGCAATGCGGGCATTTGTGGAGGTCGATCATTCGGTAAAATGGATCTGCTTAGAGGCCGCGGTTGCGCTGAAGAGTCAATGGCGCGACTCCTGTGAGATCCAGATCGCCTGCTTTGCACAAGACCCCATATTCTCAAGTAAATATGGAGAGGAGAACATGCACTACATCGACGAGGCTCTCCAGCGATACCCTCAAATCGACGTGATTGGAACCACACCATACGTCGAGTTTAGCATCGAGGCTGCCAAAGCCAACATCGATTGGGCTATTGACTGCGCCCTGCAATTTGACAAACATCTGGATTTCCATATTGACTATAATCTCGATCCCAGCAAAGGGGTTTTGGTGATATATGTCTTGCAGGGCCTCCAGCGCCGGGGATGGACCACGCGCTCGACGAGGAAGCGGGTGATGCTGGGCCATTGTACGCGACTCACACTCGCTCCAGTCAATGTCTGGACTGAGATATCTAACCTGATCCATGAACACGATCTTCCCGTCAGCTTCGTGGGCCTGCCCACCAGCGATGTGTACATGGCATCGCCTCAAGGGCATGACAATTCCAACGGGAAGCCGAGGGGCACGCTACACATCCCAGACCTGATCCGCCAGCACAGGCTCGATGCCGTGATGGGCGTGAACAACGTCGGGAACGCTTTCACACCCTGGGGCTCCGCGGATCCCTTGTTCCTGGCTTGCCTGGGGGTCGGGATATATCAAGCAGGGACTCGGGGTGATGCAGACCTTCTGTACGAGTGTGTCTCGACCCGTGCACGAGCGGCGATCGGACTGAGTCCCATCAGCCAAGGCTTGGGTGTGCACAAGGGCGCGCAGCCGGATTTTCTTCTTTTTCGCGACCGGGACGAAACCGGTTGCGGCGTGTCTCGTGTGCGAGCGAGCGTAGCTGAGGTAGTGTGGGATCCCCCGGCGCGAATAAGTCGAGATGTGGTTATCGATGGACGAGTCAAACAGTCGGGATCTGGTGGTTCAGATGGTGATTCGATGTATCGATTTGCGTAGGAGCTGGATAAGTAAAAGACATGCATACTGGTCCGTACATGGATGGCTGTTCATCCCCGCCGTCAGGGCGCATCCGGTCCAGATAAAGAAGGCCGACTTTTGGAAAGTAGATGTCCATCTTCCGATTCCTCGCGATCACCAATGCCGCCTTGGTGAAGACGGGATGTTCATAGCAGGTCATGTGACTCGCTCGCTCGCGCGATGCTTAAATCGAAGGCGTGTTGGAAGTGTGGATTCGGGGATTCGGTAATCGCCTCGATGATTGCGGAGTCACCCACGCTATATCCATGGATAGATCGAGCACGGCGGGCGTAACAGCCAGCCTTCCACGAGCAACCAGGCATTGGCCACTGTTGCCTCCTAGGCATCTCCAATTCCTCGAGGCTTCCAACACCGGTGCCTGGACGAACAACGTGGAGACTCCGTGAATCATTATGTCATGGGCGTGCCTGTCCAAGCGTGGAGGAACGGGCACCAGGGGGGACGACCGCAGAGGTGAAACACGCCGTACGCCGAGTCCAGGTTGAAGCTGGGCTCGAACGGAATCCGATGTGTTGGGTATTGACCCGGCCTGAGGGTGTGTCGAGTGTCAAGTGTAGAGTGTAGAGTGCAGAATGCGGCGTGCAGAGGCCCGGGAGGAGAGTACTACCCAGAGCGGGAGGAGGAACTTCCATCCCATCTTCCCTCCTGCATCCTCCCCTCTCTTCTCTTCCTCTCTAGCATCATTTCTTTCATCCGGGTCCCTGCATTTCATCTGGCATCTTGCATCCTCCCCAGCCTCCCTTTTAGACCGTCCCCTCCGTCGGGCCCAATCCTGGCGGCGGCTTCCCACCCTCAGCTTCTCCCCGCTCACCCTCTGAGCCTTTGACCACTTCTACATCCCCCAGCGTTGCTCTGATCATCATGTCGGCTCCGGCGCCTGCATCAACGTCGCCAACGGTGGTTCGCAGTCACTCGACTTCGTCACGTCCGTCTCGAACCGCTGCATCGGATCTCCCCCATCGTACACGAAGCGTGGCGGTCCGATCGTCCAACTCCTCCCAGCCCCCTCCACAACCTCACTATTCACACTCGAAAACCCCCTCTTATGATCGTCGCCCGCCATCAAATCACGCTGCGCTCGACAGCGTCGCCCGTCGTGATTTTGAAGCATCCAATGCGGCCAGGATGCCTTCTCGCCGCGAACCTTCATCCGAGCGCTCACGAGAGCGCCCGTCCACTGCCCGAACCGAGTCCAACCG
The DNA here is from genome assembly GCF_028827665.1 of Penicillium hispanicum. Lineage (NCBI taxonomy): Eukaryota > Fungi > Ascomycota > Eurotiomycetes > Eurotiales > Aspergillaceae > Penicillium > Penicillium hispanicum. The sequence continues at coordinate 1,831,234 of NW_026623198.1, read as the reverse complement.
GCGACACCAGCGCAACCCTTCATCGCAGGGTCATCCGCGAGAGAGCATAGATGCTGTGGGTACGGTGGCCGCCGACCGGACTGCCGACTCTGCGCATGCGACCGGGACTCATGGGTCCACAATCGCCTCTGCACAGCCTAGGCGCCGCACCACAATCACAACGCCGACGGGTCAATGGGCACTGGGGAAGACGATCGGTGCGGGCAGCATGGGTAAGGTCAAGCTGGCCAAGCATTTGGAGACGGGAGAGCAGGTAATTATGTGTTTCGATTCTAGATTAACAGCACTGCATCTAGTGGATACTAACTTCCGGTCACAGGTTGCCGTTAAGATCGTCCCCAGGCTCTCAACCGAAGAGCATCGTAGCAGCCGCGAAACTGAGAGAGCGGACCGCTCAAAAGAGATCAGAACCGCTCGCGAAGCTGCCATTGTCAGCCTGGTGAACCACCCGTATATCTGTGGGATGCGTGACGTGGTGCGGACGACCTACCACTGGTATATGCTTTTTGAATATGTCAATGGTGGTCAAATGCTGGACTATATCATCTCTCACGGCAAGTTAAAGGAGAAGCAGGCCCGCAAATTTGCCCGTCAGATTGCCAGCGCGTTGGATTACTGTCACCGCAACAGCATCGTTCATCGCGATCTCAAGATCGAGAACATCCTGATCAGCAAGACGGGCGACATTAAGATCATTGATTTCGGCCTCAGCAACCTCTTCTCGCCACGGAGTCTGCTGAAGACATTCTGTGGGAGTCTGTACTTCGCTGCTCCGGAATTGCTCCAGGCAAGGCAGTACACTGGCCCGGAGGTCGATGTCTGGAGCTTTGGTATTGTTCTTTACGTTTTGGTCTGCGGAAAGGTTCCTTTTGATGACCAGAGCATGCCTCAGTTGCATGCGAAGATCAAGAAGGGCGTTGTGGAATATCCTCCGGGTCTAACTGCTGGTGAGTGGACTTGTGTATGTCTTCGAATTCACACACACGCTGATCAAATGTTTTGCAGAATGCCGCCATATCATATCTCGCATGCTTGTCACCGACCCTAAACAACGTGCCAGTTTGTCTGAAATCATGAATCACCCATGGATGAACAAGGGTTTCAATGCGCCCCCAGAGAATTATCTCCCAAACCGAGAGCCGCTTCAGCTTCCATTGGACCAAGAAGTGATTGAGAAGATGACTGGATTTGACTTTGGTCCCCCAGACTATATTACAGCCCAGTTGACCAAAGTGCTGGAGTCCGAAGATTACCAGCACGCCGTGCGAACCAACCTGCCGCAGCCCCCCGCTGCTAACCAGGGCGAACGGAAACGCGGCGTCTTTGACTTTTACAAGCGACGCAATTCTGCCACTAGCCGCGATACCCTCTCGGCCCCTTCAGTGGAGACGGTCCCGCTGGGACACGATCCTTTGAATGCCTACAGCCCGCTAGTGTCAGTGTACCATCTTGTCAAGGAGAAACTTGACCGTGAACGAACAGAGGTCCGGCCCGGTGCCCTCGGTCTTCGCCAGGCTCCGGGTGAAGTACAAGTGCCCGAGTTGGCTCCTCCAGAGGCTGCTTATACAAACCAATACCAACTTCCGGGAGATAAGGACACGGGCCGACGATCTCGTCCACGGGCTAGAACTCACGGCGAGGACGAGGTTACTCAGGGGATGAAGAACCTCCATACTACGTCGCCATCAGCACACGTCGTGTCTATCTCAGCACAGCCTGAGACTCCTGCAAAGAAGGAAAGTACTGCCGCCGGCATCTTGAGGCGTTTCAGTACACGCAGAACGAAGGATCGCAGCCGCGATGTTGAACGAGAGCGCATGAGCACCCCAAACACCCCCACGCTCAACGTTCAGCCTCCCGCCGACTCGGCGTCTCCTTTACACCGAGGATTTAGTGTACGGAGAACTCGACGTGCTGAGCCCTCTCCGACTCCTACCGGGGGCAGCCAACCTCAGCATGATCTCCTTGCAGCCCCAGGCGCGGGCGAAGGGACTTCTGGTTCGAGCAAGTTTCTGGGACGATCTACAAGTGTCAATTCCGCTGACTACCGATCCCGGAGAGCCGCCCGCAGAGGCGACAGTGATACGTTGGATGTCGACCGCCAGCCTCCGTCGACCAGTGGGTCGGATCAGATTGCTCCCAACAACCAGAGAGACCAGGTTGGTCTTAAGACTGGTGGCCGGACGCATACCGCACGTACCATGTCGCTCGGGCATGCTCGCCGAGAAAGCATCCAGGCTCGACGGGCCCGGCGAGAAGCTGCCCGTGAGGCTAATGTGCCTGAGGAGACTGATGCAGATATCTCTGGTGCTGGCACCGCATTGGAAAGTGCCAATGATGGAGAAGACCTGTCTAAACCCGTTTATCTCAAAGGTCTCTTTAGCGTGTCCACCACTAGCAGCAAGCCCTTGCCCGTCATTCGGGCAGATATCATTCGTGTTCTAAAACAGCTGGCCGTGGACTACGTGGAGATCAAGGGTGGATTTAGCTGTCGGCACGCCCCAAGCATTGACCTTGACAAGGTCGTCGATATTAACCCTCCCAGCCCTGATCGTCAAGGCCAGGTCTCCCACCGCCGGCGGATCAGCTTCGGTGGACTCCTTGGACACGACGACAGCCGAGATGACAACCGCACCGGACCGGGCAAATTACAACGCCGCACTCAGGCTGCACCGGATCGCAGTTTTACCACAAACTCTGATGGCTCTGACGAGTATGTTGCTCGTGGCCAACCCGCCGCCGTGGGTGAGCGAGTGGTTGGAGAGACTACCACTCGCGTCCAAAGCGACACTGGAGAGAACTTGGTGCTTCGGTTCGAAATTCTTGTTGTGAAGGTTCCGCTGTTCTCGCTACACGGAATCCAGTTCAAGAAGGTCTCAGGCGGTATGTGGCAGTATCGGGAGATGGCGAAAAAGATCCTCGATGCTCTACGACTGTGATCTGCCTTCCACTTGATTTCAATGACTTAGCCCGAGGATGACCTCTAGCAGCGACGTGCATAGAAGTATTCCGTCGATAACGACTCTGTTTTATCATTTTGTTGTTTTGCGTGGTCTTCTTTCATCCCCAGTGCTTTCCATGATTTTGTCCCCAGGTACATTCATCAACGACGTATTCGAGCATGAGCATCCGCCATATTTGTTATCCTCCTTCTCGCACCAGACGGACCTTTCTTTTCTCCCCCCATCTATGTATTCCACTTTGGATCCGGTCTCTTTCTATTAGCCCCATCGTTCCGGTCTGCATCTACTTGTCTTCGTTCGCTCTGTCTGTTCCAGCAATGCTTTGCTGGCCTAGAAAAGCCTGTCAGTTTTCATGGTGTACAATAGAGTTGACTGGAGACGCATTACGGATTCCACTATTCTCTATTATCAACTTCGTTCGTGCTTCCCTGCGAGTTGTGTTCGTATGTGAGGCAGGAAATTGGCGTTGTACAATTTACAGTGGAAGAAGCGATTATGAACCTTCTTGTTTATTTTCAAAAAATGCAATGACATTCACGCGGGAGTATAACTAATCGGTTAACCTTAAGGTAAAGAAATTGTCTCGGGCTAGCCTTGTAAGGAGGCTGCCCAGGTACCCTCGGAACCATAGAATCGTGGAATGCAATAGGACCCAGCGATGTATCTAGGCCAGGCACCCGCGACACAGACTGCCCGCGATAGCCAAAGTGAAAAGGTTGCAGTCTGCTGACACTTGGATATTAAATCTCGTATAGTTCTTCTCTATAAACCAGTCAGTAGCAGATTGTTGAATATGGTCTTGCAACGATCTTCCACTACGGACTATATGCTATTGCCTACAGTGGGTGCTGTTTGTGCTTGGAGTGGGCGCGGTCAAAGGGGCTTTTCTAGGTGAGTGCTCGGGAGTGCCGGCGGTCAGCTACGCCCCCCTCCCCAGCACTCACCCCCGGCACTCACCCCCAGCACTCACCAGTTGGTGATCGGACCAGGAAATAAATTGTCTTGTATGGTATCACGAAGGATTCATTGGTGAACATAACAGTCTATTACACAACTATGATCCCTCATAACTGACTGTATAATAATTACTAGACTACTAGATCGAATATTCACGATATCTGGTCAAGATGTTGGCGCGTCACGTGATATTCCCTCTCTGGCGTATCTACCGAGCAGTTCCTAGGCTTCGGGACAGCAATAGTGTCGGTCCATTTATTTAACTATCGCTCTGATAACTATAGGGCCTGATAGAAATGATCATCTAATTATGGGAAGCAGAGTGATCTCTTGAACGAAGTCGATGTGCTTACTAATTTGCAATAAGGACGCGGGCGGGCGGACCTCGGGAGGCAATGATTGGCTGTAGGGCCACGGCACCCAACGCCAAGAAATGGCTTCAAAGACGCGCTTCCAACCCCCTGAACGAACACCACATCACAGAAAGGTTGGTTGTTCTTGATAGTTATTTGATTCGATTAAATTTATCCTTTAGAAGTGGTCTGCCAGTAAAATTTCATACAATATCCAGGGTAAGGCCTGTAAATGACCCTAGGGGTGTTCTTAACTGCGGTGTTAAACAAAGAACTTTTTCCCGCGCAACTGACGCATTTTGGCGCCCTTCCACAACAATGATTGCAGCCAATAATTGGCTATCAACCAGAAATGGTCTACTGCGATTTTGGACTTCCCGACTTCACCATATTTCTCTATAATTTGCTGCTAGCCACGTCCAACCATTTGAAAAAGTAATCAAAGGTGTCAGAGATGTCTAGATGTCTAGATAGGAGAATCTGCGTCGTACGAGACTAGGAAGGGGTATTGCATCTTTATATAGATCTGAGTTATAGAAAACACGCCATTATGAGTCAGCTAGCGCACTTCGGAAGCTCGGCAGCCGAACACCCGGTCGTCAACATTGGAAAGCTTGATGCTCCTCTCCCACCATCTCTCTTTTGTCTACTCTACCGCCTTCGCATCCTGCCTCTATCATTCTCCATTCCTTCCCGTTCCAGCAATCTTGAAGCTATCTACATCCACCTTGGGCTTTCTATTAACTTGAGCTCCGTCTCTCTGGGGTTCTGGTCGTCGTCTGTCTCTGTTACCGTCTGGCAGCTTGCTTTTCAACGTCCTGTCAAGGCCTATGTACCTGGCCCCACAGAGTGATCACCAGTACCTTGATGCGCGTCTAGACGCGCTAGTCTGCTTCTAGCATCATATCCTTTTGTCACTAGGAGGCTATGGCAGAGTCGAAGCTAACTGTCAAGACTGTGCCTCGCGAGCAAGTTATTGATCTGACTGAGGATGATGATCAAGCTAAGGGCGATGTTGATATGTCCGCGGTTAGTATATCCCTTACTCCCACCGCCTTTCATCCCCTTCTCGCACACATTCTTCCAGGGTTGATCCCAACCCTATCCCCGTGGCTTATGTCAGGTACCAACCCCCTTGGTCACGCGGATGATATCAATTCCTCGATTTGCTTCTTCTCTCCTGCATCTATCCCATGCTAAGATTTGCTTTGACAATTTGGGATGGATATCTCTTGGGTCAACGATGGGACTCTGCGCTAACATTGGTCTCGTATCCCAGTCCCAACTCAAGGAGCCTGTGACCTTTGTGTCAACGCTGGCCCACCGTCAACCATCCATCACTGTTCCTCACAAGCGTAAGAGTGCTGAGAGCTCGGATGCTTCTTCTGGAGCCTCTCAGCGTGATATTCACGCTCGGGCTCGGGGCTTTCATCTAACACAGCCCACTTCAACGCCTAGCCCGTCTTCAAGCACGAAAGCGGCTCTTACTGGGGTAAGCGTTGTCATCCCGTCGCCGGATGCACGGCAGAGAAAGCAGATTAAAGCTTCCCGGGACGCCGAACTAGCTGGAATCTCTGAATCTCGATACCCAACCATAGATCCCGAGCAGAAGAAAGCTTCCAAGCGAGCTTACCCCAAGGCCCAGGCGGTTGACCGTGCAGTGATCTCTCTCCCTGGTATCTCTTCTTCTAGCAATGACTCTTCGTCTGCCACCACGGGATCGCTGCGCGCTAATCTAGCGCGGAAACTTCAAAGTATCGGAGGCCCAGAAGTTGCTTTCGATATCGACGACAAGAAGCTCGCCGTGCTATGTGCCTCCTTTGAGTTTGTGAACGAATACTCCATTCAACCCGGAGTCACTCAAGTTCCAGATGAATTCAACGCTGGCTGTGACTGCGCCGGCCACTGTGCCACGACGCGCTGCGGCTGTCTGAATACCGAGCCCAATTCGGACCAAACCATCGTCCCTTACCACCAATTGCCAAGCGGTCAATGGGTGCTGCACCCGGAGTTCCTGGCTCGCAAGAGTATGATCTATGAATGCAGCTTCCGGTGCAGCTGCCAGGGGGATTGCTGGAACCACGTCGTCCAGCGTGGTCGTCAAATCCGCCTCGAAATCTTCGACGCCGGTGCCCGCGGACTCGGTATGTACTGGAGATGGGACATTGTCATGACCTACCAACTGACATCATATTTATATAGGTCTACGGTCTCCGGACGCCATTGCCAGCGGCCAATTCATCGACCGGTACCTGGGCGAGGTGATTCCCAAGGAAGATGCCGACGCCCGCGAAGGCTCGGACCAAAAGGGACAGTCCTATCTCTTCTCCTTGGACTTCATTGTCGATGACGACGACATCTACGTGGTCGACGGACAGAAGTTCGGCTCCGCCACCCGCTTTATGAACCACTCGTGCAAGCCGAACTGCAAGATCATCCCGGTCTCGACCACCAACCACGCCGACGACCGTCTCTATTACCTCGCCTTCTTTGCGTTGGAAGACATCAACCCCGGCACGGAGCTGACCTTCGACTACAACCCGGCCTGGGACGGGACCAAGAAGGTCGATCCCAACGCTGTCAAGTGTCTCTGCGGCGCGCCCAAATGCCGCGGCCAGCTTTGGCCGAACGCCCGCAAGGTGGCCTACAAGAATGGCCACTGAGTGGCTCGGTCTCTCCCCTCCCTTTCCTGAACTCTTATTCTCCGTTGCATCCTCGTCCTCGCCGCATGCTTCATCACTTCCCGCTCGAATTCTGCTCAACGTCACGCCTGCATGGCGCTTATTTCTCTCTTGGATTTGCATCCTCTGGCGTTCTGGCCTTCTCTTCATGAGCGAGCATGGTGTTGGCGGTGGTTCTCACGACTTCATGAACGTTACCCCTTTGCATACATAGTCTTTACTTTTTTCGTGGAATCCCGGCGTTGAGTCACCATATCTGCATGCTAGACTACCTACGATACCTTACAGAGCGACGACTAGGCCAGCTGAAAAGTTGACCTCTACTAAATCGCTAGGACGTGTAATATTGATTACTTTGCCGAATTTTATCTGGAAATATGTGACCGGCCTGCAGTTCCGTCCTAGAAGATGTACTTATCTAGGATTGCTTTGACGGAAACTTCTATTATAAATTAGCGTAGTCACTAGGCTCGCTATATTAAGGTCTTATACCTATTATCTAGAGTAGGTTCCAGCTGTTCGATAGAAATAATTAGATAGATATTCTATGATAAGGCAAAGTCAGGATTATATACGCTAAACGAAGATCGACACCCAACACCTGCACCCAAATTTCCAAAGAAGATCCTGCCTTTTTGGAACGCCTTATGCTACGACCCCGGCCCTCGCAGGGGGATCGCACACATGGTCCCCTATGGTTATATGGGCCGCTGTACCGCGCAGGGATTACACCCCTGCGTACACAGAGATAGCATTCCAGCGATTAGTTTACACTCAGAATCGAGTCACTGGTTTCTTCAATCTAATCCATTTATCACTCTATTGGACCGCCTCGCAGTGCCGGTCCCAACACCTTAGCGATATATGAACTTTACACAGCTAAAACATGAAGAAATCGATTATCATCAATCTATACATAACCCACATACTAGTCCCTGCCAACTGCTCGCTGTCAAAACTAGGTATATCTTTGAATCACCAGTTTGCCAGCGAATTGGTCAACTATATTTGTTGATAACCTCCTGTAGGCGAGCTAGCATGCTTTTTACCTGCTAACGCATAATCGATTCTTATACAACTTTAACAACTTATGTAGCTGTGCCTTACGTGCAATATACTCTAGATCGGGTACCTACATGTATCCCTACATCATATTCCATGTACACGGTTTCAATCGGGTTCCATTCTGGCCTAAGTTATAATAGGTTTAGTGGTATATACAGTACTATGCGCTAAGTCTTATAAGGCAGGTAGTCTGGTTTATAGCCAGTAGTATAACCGCAGTGAGAGTATCACTGTACTGCTCATAAGTTTTGAACCCCTGTAGGTATTTAATGCCAGAATAAAAGAGGACACGACCAATTAGAATCAAGAAGTCTGTGTTGCTATTCTGCCCAATCTTCCTGGAATTTAAGGGCACGCTTAACGCAGCGAAGGTGACACCCGCTATAGCCGGGATGTCTTACAATCGCTCGGCCTGACGGCGGAGCAATTAGCTGCTATGCCACCCCATACCGACCTCTATGCCATGATGCAAACCAACTTCAAGAGACGTGCTACACATATGTAGGTTCTTGATTTCAATCTGCAACTCGTGGGAACCCAGGCTCAGATGGGAAAACACGGAAGCTCCGATCCTCCATCTTGTCCACCATACTATCCCCTTCCTCTGATGGAAGATGATATCGACAAAGATCTCTAGGAAACCTTTGCCGCTGTATATTCGACGTATGGCTCGACCCAGACACCGACCATACCAGTTACGGCTGTAATCGATAGAAGGTTCGATGAATTATACCAAATAATCGAGCGGATGGGTAATACTAGAGGTAGAAACGCAGGCGGGCAGAAAAGGTGATCAGTTATAAATCGTGGCCTGAGGAACGAAGGCGGTAAGGGCGGGTTATAAGGGGCTCGGATCAGCCATTGCCTCACTGAGTTTTATCGTTCATCACTGTTCCCTGGGCTTGTTCTACCCAATCATAACCTTTACAATTCTTGTTCTTCTGGCTTTATCCATTGAGGCCTTTTATCATCTTTGACCTTCACTACCAGTCGGCCTTACCGGGTCCCTAGGCGGTCAGTTACCTAACCAACCCTAGAACCCGACCTCCTGCTTCAAACTTAAGAATTGAGCTTTATTCAGTCCTATCATCCATTAATAGTAGTATATCTTCATCGATCTAGGACTTCCAAGCTCACTTTTGTTTATATATTTTTGTCAGGTCATATTTTTACAGCGCCTGGTAAAGACCAAAGGCTTGCCAATTTACCCGACGATTTCCTTGACGCTTGTGTTTCCAGGGAGAAGGAGAGCCTCGACAAAAGGCCCGATCATAGTCACCGGAAACACGACGATTGAACTTCTCTCCTGGGTCGATTTGTCGAGCATAGCGGTTAGGCTTTAAATATGTCACATGGGAAGAGATGGCGTCGAGATGTTTTATTAAGTTACGGACTCCGGTGAGAGAAAAAATACTACCCACAAACCCAAACAGGGCCGCAGCCACTATATGAGGGGATACAGTATTCTTCTTGACAAGGGGAATCAGTGAGCCAGCACCCAGCTACGTCACTGGAGCATATGAGGTGAATGTGGGGAACAGAATAGTTGATAATTCGGTGGATGATAAGATCGAGAGAGGAGAGTGACAGGCAGCAGATGTAATCCCCTGCGAATACATCCGTACGGTCCTGCCTCAAGCGTCCTGCTACATATATGCTTTGAACTGTAAACAAGGAAGTACGCGTCAATAGGGCCCGAGCCTGCCTTTGATAATTCTATAGAATCATTGGATGCCGCTGAGGCATCACCTAAAAGATGATAAAGGGAACAATATAGCATCAGGGGTGTAAGCTCTCCCTGCGTATAGGATTCCACTAACTACACCCTCTTTTGTGTAATCACTCTTCTCTATCGTTCTCTGCTTCAGCTGCTTCCTCTCGTGCAGGCGAAATTCTCTTCTCGAGCGAACCTGGGATGGATTTGTTATCTGAGCTGTCCACTTCGCTCAGCCCATCAGGAATGTCAATGCTGAGCTTTTCGAGCCGATCGGACAGTGGAGCAATCTTTATATGGGCCCGCTTTATCTTTTTGTCGATCCGTCGGAGTGCCTGATGCAGTTTCTGTTCCTCCGCTGAGGACTTCACCAAGTCCCGGTACACGGTGAGGACGACTACGCAATAATGAGCTACCTGTAACATGGCTTATCACTTTACCTTAGCTAAATGCAGGAAACAATGCTATTATTTTATTGCTGAATAACTGGAAACACTGTCCATAGGTGCCTGGCTTTCAATTATATACTTCACGGGCCGCGAATTCTTCACGTCTTCTATGTATGCGAGGTCTCCATGAACACCGAAGATAAGAGGAGTGATACGGGCCTAAGAAATACAAAGTGGACGCATAGGTGGGGAAAAAACAGATAGAGACATAAACACATCGTCCATCATATATATCATCCTATGGCTGCCTATGTACAGCCTCTAACTCTGAAATAATCTCTTCGAATCCTGACCAAATAGCTTTATCACTATTTAGTCGGATAGCGGAAGGACTGCCGGACTACCAAGAGACATGGAAGTCAACAGGATAACTTTTCAGCCTTAGCACTGAACTGTGTACTACCATACCTCTATCCGCATCGATTAAAATAAATCACTTTCAAGGACTTGGTTTGAGCTGCTCGTTGTTTCAGAGACGACTTGAAGGGGAACTGTAGAAATTCAAACTCGCTGCACACAGCACCTTGTTGCTCACGTAGAATCTGTACAGCTATTTGTCACAGCACACTTTCGCTGTTGCCAGGGCCATTATTTCCATTACTCCCAGCCACTGTACAAGGAAATTCTCACCATCCGCGACCTAGGTATCCAGTCATCCCAACGCCCACCGCCCAACAGAACAAGCCAGAAGAACAACCGCTAGCCCGCAAACTCCAAAAAAAAAAGAAAGAAAAAACGAGAGAAAGAGAAAGATAACTCCAGCTCAAAATGCACAAACAGATACCCGGGACAAGTATCACAACAAGAGATAGACCGATCGGGCGAGCAGAACAGACAAACTCTACGCCCGGCCCTCCATCACCTCGAAAATCCCACCCATCACAAACCGCGGCTGTTGCACCACCACGCCGCGACTCCCCGCGCTAAAACTCGCCCGGGCCTTGGAAGGCGGCGTGCTCGGACTAGCCGCATCCAAGTTCATGCCCGGTGTCGCGAGGCTGGCGTGCATGTTCATGTCGACGGGCCGCGGCTCCATCAGATCTAGTCCCTGGCGCTCGATCGCGTCGCCGTCACAGCGGGAGCGCTCTTCGCTCAGCGCCATGTCCACGGCTGAGGGTCGGCGGCGCACGACCATCAGCGAGGAGCGGCCGCGGAGGACGGCGCAGGGGAGGATGCTGACGCCGCAGTGGGGGGTTGGGTTGCTGGGGCCGTCGTATACATTTCCGGCGCCCGGGTCCGAGTCAAGGTCTTCATTGCGCGGGTGTGATGTTTGGTGGGGGTGAGGGTGGAATGATAGATTGAAGAGGTGGTGTGGTGAGGTTTGTGCGAGGTGGTGGCGGCGGAAAGAGGTTGGCGAGGAGGGCGGCGATGTTGTCCGCGAGCTCGGCGGGCTCGAGGTATCGCTGGCCGAAGGATGGTGAGCCCGACGCACGGTTGTGAGCGGAGGAAACGGCGACGGTAATTGGTGCATCTTCCTCGATCTTGAAGGATTCTTGTTGTGTGCCGACGGGGTTCGAGGGGTGAAGTATGAAGTATGGAATGCTCGTCGGGATGAGAGGCAGGATGCTCCATGCCAGGGCAGGAGTCGAAGGGAAAACGAGGAGCATTCGACAGGATGGGGAAACCTCTGGGGTTTTGAGGATTTCGGCGAAGGTTGAAGATAGCACTGCAAGGACCGCGCTGCAGGGAGGGTTTGAGACACAAATTGGATATCGGATGCGGTGGACGCATGCGGATGAATGCGAATGGTGGCTGGATTGCTGCATCCGGCCCGCGCCAGAGCGCCCTGACATGAGGCCAGGACTTGCGGCGTCCGCGAACATATCAATCGCCAATCAATAACACAGTCATGCTCGTCCGGGTCGACACTGCTTCCCCATTGCGGCAATCCATCAGGATATCAGGATTTGCGATTCCATACTATTGGACCCACTTGATTCAGCCTCGGTGGAGTTCGAAAACGGTCTATCGGCGATGGTCGATGTATATGCCACATTCTATATAAGAAGAAAAGCAAAAAGAAACCCCCGGTCAAAAGTGCAAAAGGCGAAAATCACAATCCCACGCCGCTGCTATGCGAAATGTTTCCACGGATGCCAGGATCAAGGAGGGTATTGTACAGCCCAAACAAAATGAAGTCGGAAACCACGTAGAACTGAAGAGACGGAAAAAAAAAACAAAGAATGTCCGGATGATGCAATGTTGCCTCCCCTCCTTCATATCTCCATACTCATCTCACATATTATCTTCCTCGTATCTATTCGGTCGATCGGTCGCCCGATCGCCGCTGCGTAAAACTGCGTCGGATACTCTCACCCCAGGCGGAGTTGTCCAACGAGTTCATCACTTCCTGTACGCTCATGGCGCTATTCTGTCGTGAATGGTCGGTACTGGGTGCTGAGTCGCGGCGCTCGATGGAATCGAATGACATGCGCTCACCGTACATATGGCGCGGTGTGCGGGACGGGCTGATACTGGACCACTCAGTTGGCGTGCTATGACCGGATGAGCGATCGGTCAGGGTGGTGTCCAGACGAGGTAGATCGGCCCGTCGTGTGGTTGGGCTGGACTCGGCCCGCCGGTGAGAGGTGGACGTCGGCGAAAGCATTGGCGCGAACGGGCTCTCCGGGTCGGGCTGGGTCTGCGGCGTCATCGCCCCCGGGGCCACCTCACGGTCTGAAGACTCACCAGGGTCGTCGACGTAGATCTCCGGCACAGTGAACTGTGGAACGGTGTTCATGCGGCCGGACCTCTTGCGGTCGATCGCCCGCCGGAACTCCCGTGACCAATACAGGGTGTCAAAGAAGCCGATGACAGTATTGCGACGGACAGCTTCCTCCACACGCTGCAGTCGGGCACGGCGACGAAGGAATTCCTCCAGACGGAGACTCTTACTGTCACTAATGACGTTGTAATGGGCTAGTATCATGAGGCACTGGTGGAAGGAGATGCCACGATCGGGGTCGGCAGAGACAAGAACTTCTTCGTAGAAGGCGTTCAGCCGCTGGCGCCGCTCCCGAATAGTGTCAACCGGGATACGATTGATGATACGAGAGAGTTGCTCGAGGTTGACACTATCCATCATTCCAAGCGAGTTCGGCTGCGTCGAATGCACCGAGTCGCGTGACCGCATATTCATCGAGTGGAATGAGTGCATCGAATCCCGTGGCTTGATGCGGCACTGGTCTAGAATGGCACCAACCGTAAATTCTCCATCATAGATCCGCATTGCAAAGACACCAGACAGTTCCTATAGTTCAAGATTAGTCATCTAAGAATTGCCCTCGATATTGGCTGTTCACTTACCCCAAGTAACCGAGGGAACTGCTCTTTGGATATAAACTCCGTGCCGTCCGGGTCATACGTAGCCCAAGCCTGCTTGAATCGGCGAATTTCCTCGCGGCTGAGCACGTATAGCCCGCTGCTTCGTTGGTAGACATAAGAGAAACTCTCGAAGATGAGTGAAACAAACAGCGAGACGAAAATGTACATGCTGATGATGTTCCATAGGATGAACAAGGACCGAGCCCATGCGGCACTGCCGCAGTCATCGTCGAGGAAGTCGGAATCGTAGGTGCACATGGGAGGCTGCATGGTGGCAAAATCCTCCATGATCTCGTTCCACCCTTCTCCACAACTGGTCTTGAAAAGCAGGATCAATGCCTTGGGGACATCTCGGAAGTTGATGTTGTGATCTTCACTGCTTCCAAACTTGGTGAGGCCAAAGGCCTGGTTCATGGCGATGCCGAACACCAAGAAAAGGACAAACCAAGTCGCAAGAAGGTTTCCAATTACTGGTAAACTGGCGGCGGCTGTCTTAAACAACTGATCCAGTTGGTTGTTTCGTGGAATGAGGAGCAGCGCAATCGAGACGAGGAAAAGCTTGTTCGCTTCAAGAACGGCTTGAGTCGGATATGAAATGTGCAGAATAGTCGAAACAAATGCACCAGGCACGGCCAAAATTGAGTAGAGATCCCATGAGCTTCGACTGAAACGATGCCACCCAAGGCCGATAAATCGGATGAGGACATTCGCGACGTGGACGAACATCAAGACGAAAAACAAAATTGCTAGGTTTGGTTAGTGAATTGCAAGTGATGCCAAAGTGAACGAGAGAACCCACAGCGAGTTGTTTCCCACCATTCGGGTTCAGGATAGTACTCCAGCACTAGGAGGAGTAGATGCAGCACTAAAGCACTAGTGACAAGTCGTGCCCACCGGCCATGCTTTTTGACGGCTACACGATAGCACCAAAGTTGCCACTTACTGCTCTTCTCATTGAAAGAGCGTTTCGACGGTGAAATCTGCCGAAGGAGCTTCCGCAACTCCAACCACGATCGTTGCTCAGCAGTCAAGAAGGCAACACCGGTCTGTTCTGTGTAGTTACGCATGAACACGGACACGAAGAGCGTCAAGACAAACACAGCTCCCAGAAGATTGAAGACAACGAAGAAAAGACCATTCTCTGGCGCTGCGGAATCCTGAGGTTGGATGCCCTTGCCGATGATACTCATTGCGCTATCCTGGACATCAATCCATCCCTCTTGGGACACAATCTGGAAGAGGATGAAGAGAGAATCGCCGAAATTGTCGAAGTCGTAATATGGATTGGAAGCGACACGTGGGGCTAGCACATCCCAATTATATGGCGAGCTGGCATATTCGTTGACGCAGTTTGTCAAGTTCCCTGCAAAGTTGTTGTCGTTGCAACTGATCATTTGCCCATTGAACAAGTTCACACCATAGATAGCAAAAGGGATCAGGAAACTCATGGAGACGGCTGCCGCAGCTATGACTTTCCATCCTCCGACAATAATCACCGAGTGAAAAGTGTCTTTGGCACTGTCGCTGACATTGAGCAAACGTAGAGCTCTCAGTGCTTTGAAAGCGCCAATGGCTCTAGAAACACTCCAATCCTGCCTGATGGAACTTCCAACAGTGATCCAAAGGGTTATCAACACGACTCCGTCGATAAAGCCCCAGGAGCTTCGGAAGTACGCATTGGGCGTCCAGAAGAATCCATCGGCGATTACCTTGATCATTGTTTCCACTGTGAAGACCACAGCGAAGCCCATATCCGTGTAGACGAACCAGTTACGATTGGTGCGGAAGTACTGACGCTGGTACAAGGGTGTCGTGATGCACGCAAGAAGCACCATTGCCACAATGGCTGCGTAGATAAAGGCCGAAAATGAGTACCACACCGGTTTGTATGGGTCCACGCCTTCGACTCGCTGATTGCCTCGCCCAGGCCCAACAATTCGCTGGCAGAACTTCCGAACTGGATTTTGCGGCGAGAAAATAAACAGCGATTTGTTGTAGTTAGGATGCTTGACTAGGTATTCTCGCTGCGCTCGCTTCCTCGCCTCTGCCGCCGACACAACTTCTTTGGCCATGGTCCTGGGATCCAGTTCTTCGTATGCCCGGGAGAACTTGAGCTTGGAGTAAAACGGGTTTGGCTCTCGACGCATGAGAATTGCACTGGCCTTGGTCCACAGTTGCGAAAGAAAGCCCGGTTGAATGGTCTCTGAAGCTGCACCTCCGGGGAGTACACTGACTCTGCGTCGGTTTCCTGACTCTTGTTCCCGTTCCTTTTCTTCTTCATCGTCGTCAAGAAATTCGCGGACGACAGCATCCTTGAGCAGCAGCTCCAGCGCGGCTGGTCCATGATCCAGGGGATCCTTGTAACGAGCTGAATCTCGACCCAGTCGGAAAATCTTTGAAAGGGCGAGATTTCCCTGAGACGGACCACCAATATGTTTCTGTTCCAGGAATGCGCGTACCTGTTGCATTCGCTTCTCGTCTTCTGAGACATCGAAGCTCTCTTGAATGACAGCGATGAACATGTTCAGAATGATGAAATTGGCCACGATGAACCACAAAATGAGAAATGCCGCGGAGATCCATCCGGTATTGAAGTTGACTGTGTAGGCAGTGGCATTATACAAGATGGTGGTCCAGTTCTCGCTTGACAGGATTTGATACATGCCAAGGAAAGAGTTGTAGATATCAGCGAAAGTGATGCTGATTGAATTGCCATCCGGGTCTTCCGAGGGAATCTGGCTTCGGAAAAGCTGGGTCGCAAAGATAGCCGCCAGAAATGTCATGAGGAACAAGAAGAGGATGAGATTGAGCAGACCGACAACATTGCGGAAAACGACCATAATAAGCTTTCTAGTCACAGAGAATGCCAGCACAACTCGGTAGACCCGAAGGATTTGGAAGAGGGTGAGAACGGTATATGCACGACCTGAGTGCCTGATAGGAGGTATCTGAATGATGCACGTTATGACCGCAAGAAAGAGGTCAGTCCAATTTTGTCGCTTCCGGTGAAAGACTCGCCAATCCGAGGCGAAGCGGATGATGATCTCGATCAGGAGAACTAAGGTGACGACAGTCTCCGTATCATCGAGGAATTGCTCTTGCTGCGTTGACATATCGGAGCTTCTAAAAGCTTGAACACAGAGATCAAAGAAGATGATACAGACCCAAACCCATTCAGTCTTATCATAGATGCGCTTGAGAGTACTTGCTTTTCGAGCCGAGGTTTCGTCATCTTCGACAGGGTCTAGCTTTTGAACGGCGAAAGCACTGCGCTGGCTTTCTTCTCGAATCACCTGGAACGAGTGTGTGATGACTGCAACCAGCAAGTTAACCAGCCACAGACTCAATAGAACCAGGCCAAAAGCGAAGAACAGCGCCGCGGCGAGATAATCACTGTCAGTAGTATAGTAGAGCAGATCGGTGAAAGTATTGGAGCTCATGATGACAAAAACCAACTCCAGTGATTGGACGATATTATCGAAGCTCACAGTACCATTGTAGGGGTTTGTTCCTTCTATGCACAACGAGCCTTGGGGACACATGTACCCTTTTAGTTTAGAATTGACCGAAGGGACACCGGAGGCATCGAGCCAAGGCATTTTCTCTCCTGTGGAATTGTCGAGGTACCCACCACAGAATTGAAGCGTACCATAGGCGTCGTTTGAGGTAAAGTTGCTCTGACCCTCAGGGTCAACCCAAAGACATGTCCTTCGGAAGCTGGACTTGAAGCTTTGGATGCCGACGATGGCGAAGAGAAGCCAGAAGAAGGAGATAAGGAATGCAACGTGGACTAGAAGAGGAGCAGCTCGTTTGAGACTTCGAAGAATCACCTGTAGAAAATCAGCAAGTGAGTCCAAATAGACGGATTACCAGAGCTCAAGCCATACAGATGTGCCATTGGTAAGGGAAAGAAGGCGCAGGATTCGAAGAGAGCTCAACATGCGAAAGATGTAGAGTTGATGAGTCGCCTCCACGCCGTCTAGCGAGAGGAAGAAGGATATCCAGTAAGCAACAACGGCCACGAAGTCTAGTCGATTAAAAGAGTGTCGAAGGAAAGCTCGATGGGCGAGTCTGATACGGCGTTTCTGAAGGGGATCATCATAGGATGGAGCATCTAGTCCATTCATCCCAGTAAACGTCCGCAGAATGGAACTTTGCGGCTCGGCCTGAAGGAACGAAACTTTCTTGGTGGTCATCTGCCGATGGGGAGTGATCAGGTTCCTGCCCTTCTCCGCGATAGCTTTTCTGATGCCCAGAGACCGGTTAAGAGTGCTGTACTCTGCCGGATTGAAGATCAAGCCAGACACTAGAATCTTGGCGCCAATCTCGAGGGTATATATGGCGAAAATGATAAACAAAATATAGTCCAGGGGTGTGCTGCCCCACCGCACCGCCATGGGACGGTCAAAGACTGATTGCGAAGATTCCACAATCAACAATATGGTGTGAATGATGATGATAACCAGAATGAAAGGCTCCATGAACGAATGAACAAGGATATCACAAAGCCAAAGTCGAAGGGGATGGTTGGGACCGAGTATACCGAGTGATCTACCTCGGAATGGGTTGTTTCGATACCTCCACATTCTCGATGAAGCCCGCTTCTCTCTGGGTGGTAGATCTCCAGGAACAGAATCGTGAGCAAAATTTGGCATTGCAGGCAGAGCTGGGGGGCCATCCAAACGTGCATTTTTGTGGGATTCTTCCCTCTCAATGGACTGTTGGACGACTTCCGGCTCATTACTCAGGTTGACCACACGTTGCGACATAGACTTGACCATCGAGCTTGCGCGTTGCAACGCTCCACCGGAAGCTGAGGGAGAGAGGGAGCGAGACCGAGCACTACTGCCGCGGCCGCGGCCCAGTCCATCTTCGAGATGCGGAAGATCATCGCCTAGTCGTGAACCGCTCGCGGAATGCGCGCCACTGTCAGTGCTCTGGCGTCCCTGCGGAGCGGATGCACCACTGATCGGCTGAAGATATCGAGGGTCGGTAAGTCCTGCTGTGTCGTCTTCAGCGTCTGCGGGCGGAGCGTAGTGCTCGGGATCGTGGGAATGGTAGGTATCTAACGGGATGTTGTCGAGATCGGAGGCGTTGTCATTGAAGTCGTGCAGGGCTGAGGAACCTGACAATGCCTCTGTCGAATTCGGGCCGTCGAAAGTGATACCGAACGACATCGCCTGGGCCAGTTCGCCCAAATCATCGTGGGCAATGTCGGCCTCGGCGGTACGGGGTGCCGACCGAAACGGATTCCTGCTTGCTCCCACCGGATCGACCGGTGAATCCTCCGCGACACTCTGATATTGCCTCCGTGAGCCTCCCCGGATCAACGAACGTCCTGAGAAGAGACCACTCCCTGCGGTACTGGCGCGACCTCTGCGGTCGTCGTCTGCAAGGGCATCCAACCTCGATAGGTCTTGGAGGGGTATGTGATTCGTGGATGGGCTGTGACCATCATCCAGGTTGGTATTCGGCGCCATCGTCAGGCTGAATCAGGACTTATCGAATTGCAGACATCGCCGGCCGAGATCTTGCTGTTGAAACACCAGTGTACCGGGACGGGGTGGGATAGGCGGGAGGGGAGGTCTCTCAGGGGAACACGTCGGAGGGCAGCTGGGAAGGAGACAAGTAGGATGACAAGAGCAAAACGGCCAGAGCATCACAGAGCCAAGAACCCAGGCGCAATGGGGCCGTCACGGTGGCAGTTGGAGCGTGTCTGAGCCAAAAAGTGACCGCTGTCCAATGCAAATGTTCAAGGCCGGTCGCAAACCCACCAAAACGGAAGCGCTCGGCGGCATGCGTGATCATTGGCCAACCCTACTTAGTCTGCTTAGGCGTTCCTCCGTTCGCCGTGGCTAAGGAATGCACCGCCGCGTTGCTCTCTCGCGCTATCTATGACTCCTAAAACTCAATGACACGATCCTACGCTGCGTGAAACGCGAAAAGGTCAAGCCACCTCTGTTTAGGATATTAACCGTTGCTTTCTACGGCCAATGCTATCGCAATGGATGACGACGCCTCATAGGAAAAAAAAAATAGTGTTGCCTGGTGGGGTTCCGCTACCAAAAATAGTTCGCAAAACAAAATGTATTGAATTATTCTTCAGTGATCAATCCGTTTCCATCTGGCCCGACTCGTCCTTGGATTTAACATGTTGCCGAACGCCGTCCAAAAATGCCTCCACCGCATCTCCACCACCCAGAGGCACGCCGCCTCGACGCATAAACCCACCATTGGTGACCGGAATCTGTAAGGCCTCACTGATGCTGGGGAGCCCGCCATCGCGGAGGGCCACGGTGAGGCTGGCCAAGCTTTGCATGAACTGAGGGGATCGGAGCACTTTGCGGAGAATGTCTTTCTTTTGAGAGAGTTCCAGGGACAGTAGAGCCGCCTGGGCGAGCTCGGGGTCGGTATCAGCTTCGCCGGCCTCGGCATTGCCCTGGGCCAGCAGAAGCAGTGCCGGTGGCAGGAAGCTCAGGAGATGGTCGGCGGTGGATTCGTCAGCGGATTCAATGAATGGCAGGGTGGTCGAAGGAGGAAGCAGGTCTTGAAGTGTCGTAGATGGTCGTTCAGGGTCCTGGGACTGGCGTTGACCCCCCAGAGACCGCAAGAAATCTTGGACTACCGATGATGGATCCGAATCGGCAGCCGCACTGGAAGCCGAAGCAAAACAGGGTTAGGTATTCGTAGCTCCAAATGAAGCGGACAGAGATATGTACCTACGCTCGTCCACCGTCGGCACCGCCTTCTCTCGATTCCTGGCCCTCTTCGCGAACATCTCCTCCCGTCGCATCGGCACCAGCTCCGCCGCTGCTTCCTCCATGGTTGTGGCTCGGATCATGATCAACACCCTCCACATCCTCCATAGTCTCGTCATCGTCCCCGCCGGATCCTCGCCGGGTCAGGTTGGAGATCTCGTGCTCCACATCCACGTCTTCGCCCTGCAGCAGAACATCGACGATTTCACCCAGTTTCAGATCCCGAGGACTGAACCAACTGGGGTCGCCACTCTCATGTTGAGATTGGGACTGCATCCAGAAGAGATACCGCTGAGAGCTAGATGAGAACTTCAAAACAAACACCCGGCCATTTGTAGCATCCTTGCCGAACGGTTTGTAGGGCGTGAAGCTTCCATCTGTGGGAACCATCACCAGATCGAGTTCGGGCTCGTCGAGGGGGGCACTGCGGGGGCGCCAGCAGAAGTGCACCAGCTCATCTTCGGAGTAAAGATAGATGTAGCCGGGGGTGGGCTTGGGCTTGACCGTAGCAGGGGTAGAGGAGCTCTGGATTTGAGTGATCAGTCAGATATTAAAAGATCACCGCAGTGGGGGGCAATTGGATAGGGGCATTGAGCTGGTTCGGCACACCACGTACATCGAGGTCGCAGATACCTGCTTTGAAAGTGATGATGGGAGCTATCGACATGCTGGGCAGGTCAGATAAAGAAGCCAGCAACTGTATAAGCGCAGTCAATACAATGGGTCCACAGGGAGAAGATGATAAAATGCAGGTGACAAGGTAGTGGCTCAAAACTGCGGAGGGAAGCTTCAAGATACGTCAGTTCCTGTTTGTGGTGAGCAGCTGACTTGCACTACTTGAGTGTCTTGGCCACCGTTGTCACCGCCTCAGGCACCAAGCCCTGAACAACGCAGTAAGGCAGTAAGGCATCAATATATTGACCAATAATGTGGTCCGTGCGTAGATTTCGCCCCATCGGTGATACAACTTCAATCTCGAAGGGGCACTGCCACTCTATATAGGAAATATAGGATATCGAAATCCAGGTCTAGACGGTCAAATGGGTCATACACGAAAGAATATAGCCTATCTATGCGAGACTTGGGTTATTAACTCTCGGGCAACATACCTTTGGAAACTTGGTAACGGATGCGATTGGCTGACTGTTAGCTGTTAGTTGGCTCATCTTTACTTGGCGTGTATTACGCATCTATAGTCCTTTTAAGCACCATACAAGATAGTTTCCATGTACTAGTTATAGACAGTGTCTACGCTTTTCTCTAGTGGTACGGTTTCCTGTTTTCAGACCCCGGGATTCCGCGAGTAAAATGCCGTAAATTGCCGTAAACCCCGACTAGCGAGCCCAAAAGCCCGCCGCATTGCCGACGATACCTGGGGAAATAAATAGCAGCAGGCAGTCGCTGTTTAATTAGATCAAACGCTGTTTATTTCTATTGATTATCGTTCCTAAGAAAAAGGTCAACTGAGTCATTCGGAATGGCACCTCTCAAAATCCTCATCTGCGGCGGTGGTTGTGCTGGACCAGCACTGGCCTTCTGGCTCGCCCATGCTGGTCACCAAGTCACCGTGGTGGAACGCTTCCCTGCTCTCCGGGCCACTGGTGCGCAAATTGATCTTCGTGCTCAAGGCATTGAAGTGGCCAAGCGCATGGGACTCCTCGACGCTATTCGCAGCCAGCTTGTTGACGAAGAGGGAGTCAACATAGTCGATACCAACGGTGGTATATGGGCGACTATTATGGCCAACAAGTCAGGCAAAGGAGCCCAATCTTTGACATCTGAGTTTGAAATTATGCGAGGAGATCTTGTTCGGCTTCTTTATAACGCAACGCAAAATGATGTGCAATATATTTTCGGCAAAACCGTCGAGAATGTCGAGCAAGATGACCAGCAAGTGACCGCTCACTTCTCTGATGGATCCTCCGGCAACTATGATCTTCTCGTCGGAGCGGATGGTCAAGGCTCGCGCATTCGAAAAGCTATTCGTCCAGACTCCCCATCTCCATACCGCCGATTGGGTGTACACATGGCGTATTGGTTCATCCCGCGCGAGAAAGGCGACACCAACATTCGCCATACTTGTATCCTCCCCGGGGGGCGCATGATTATGCGTCGAAGCCACAGCCCCACGGAATCTCAGGTCTACTTCTTCCTCCGAGACGATGATCCAGAGTTATCAAGCATACCCCGGGCTTCGGTCGAAAAGCAGAAGGAGTTCTGGACCCGGAAATTCCAGGGTGGAGGATGGCAAATTGACCGATTCCTGGAGGGCATGAAAACCACCACCAATTGGTACTGCCAGGAAGTTGTCCAAGTCCACATTGACAGTTGGCACAAGGGCCGCATAGCTCTTCTTGCCGATGCGGCTCACTGTGCCTCGCCCTTTAGCGGTATGGGCACGACGGGCAGCTTGGTCGGGGCATACGTCTTGGCCGGCGAGATCACTCAGAATGCGGACGATTTGCCTCGAGCCCTTGAGAATTACGAGAGGACTCTACGGCCATTTGTGAAGGAGATCCAAGAACTGAACCCTGCTGCCATTCAACTGGGACTTCCGGAGTCACAATGGGGCGTCAAAATTATCCTGTTCCTAGCGAAGATTTGTTGCTGGCTTCGCATTCCGGAGCTACTCGTCCGCATTATGCCGGAAAAGAAGGGGGGCTGGGAATTGCCAGAATATCCGGGGCTCCAGCGGGGTCAGTAGGGGATGAGAGTCAGGATTGATGTATCTCAGGAGAGAAGAAAGTGATCGCGATGTACATACATAGTCTACACCTTGGAGTGAATTGTGAATTATTTGTGCCTACCACACTGAATCGTACATGCACCATGCACCTAGACTGTTCCTACTCTCTTTGACCTGCTCTGTAAAATGTAATTTTTCATAGAAGATGGCGCGGCCGGGCGATATAGGGCATCGAATCCATCCATGAAGGGATCGACCCGCCGGGATGGTGATGAGTCAGCACAATCGGTTCGGCTAACCAGTATCACGTGAGATAGGGCTTGTTCTTCCCACAAACCCTCATGCTGGACTCCACCCGCAAGTCCGCACATCAACCTCCAACACCCAACCCCCAACCCGACAACCACCTACACCATCTTCGTCCCAGCAGCCACCATGTCGGACGCTACTGTTGGCCAGACGAAGCAGTTTGGAAAGGGTCAGCGGACTGTGCCGCACCCGGCCCAGAAGGCTCAGAAGTGGTACCCCGTGGACGATGAGTCGCAGCCCAAGAAAGTCAGTATACCCCGGCAATTGCGTGAAGGAACAAGAGGAGGAACTCGGCATGAACTGGTGGCTCGGATGCATGCGACAACGACGCCGGTCTCGTTGGAATCGTTCTCTATGAGCGAAACCCGACATTCCAACGAAGCCGGTGGCAGTTGGTGAAATTTGGGGAGGGCTCGGCCTCATACAAATACATCGCATCATCTGCCAGCATCGACCGTATCATGACGGGGAATTATTGCGAAAGCGCACAGCATTGGAAATCACAACGAATCGACTTTCTAACATATGTGTACATTACAGGTCCGCAAGACGCTGCGCCCCGCCAAGGTCCGCGAGAGCCTCCAGCCCGGTACCGTTCTGATCCTCCTTGCTGGCCGCTTCCGTGGCAAGCGTGTCATCCTCCTCAAGCACCTCGACCAGGGTGTGCTCCTTGTCACCGGCCCCTTCAAGATTAACGGTGTCCCCCTCCGCCGCGTGAACGCCCGCTACGTGATCGCCACCTCCAAGCGTGTTGACATCGCCGGTGTTGACTCCAAGACCCTGGAGAAGATCTCCGCCCCCGACTACTTCACCAAGGAGAAGAAGGCCGAGAAGAAGACCGAGGAGGCTTTCTTCAAGCAGGGCGAGAAGCCCGAGGTAGGTTTTTACAACTTATTTCAACAAGACTTTGATTTCCGCCGATGCTGACGTGCGGTGCTTCGCTATCACAGAAGAAGAAGGTTGCCAGCGCCCGTGCCACCGACCAGAAGGCTATCGACCAGTCCATCCTCGGCTCCATCAAGAAGGAGGACTTCCTCGGCAGCTACCTCGCCACCACTTTCAGCCTCCGGAGCGGTGACAAGCCCCACGAGATGAAGTGGTAAAAAAGTGCGCTGCGGCGGCCGCGGGTTCGGTAGATAGTTGGGGAGGACTCATCTTTCAACGAGGGGCGGCTTGACTGCAAATCGGCACTCGATTCGCGCGACGGAGGAGCAAATCTCATGATTCATGTAACTCAATACGGGATCCGTCTCTACATGCTTCGCTTTATTAGGGTCTGCGGTTAATTCGGACATCCGGCTGTTGTTTTCTTGTCTCACGGTACCTGTTCCCTTCGCGCGCGGCCGGTTCAGCATGCTCCCTCTCCCTTACGAGGGAAATGGGGGCCAGCCGTGATGTGAAGAAAGACTTCAAACAAAAAAAGATTAAAAAATACCTCGCTCCAGCAGCCTTGCTGGATTCTTTTCATGTTCAGTATGACATCTCCAATTTCCAGGTTCAGGCGGCAATCCAAAAATTGGGTATCTTTACTTTGGTATTTCGTATGGCTCTTACCTAAATATACCCGGACGCCCAGAAGATATGGCAGTAGGACTTGCATGATAGGTATGTAGATTTAAAGTGTGGATGCGTCCAGGGCTTTACTGTATTGTGTGCCGCGGGCGGGCGAGAAAAACGTAATTAACGCGGCATCTGGGGTTGGATATCCGTGCAAATATAAATCTCCACATTCTCTTTATTTTGACTCCAAGCCGAACGACATTCGCTGCAAACAACAGACATAAAAAGTTTCGTTCCGAACGTCAAAACAGTCATTTTACGTTACACTCAGTACAATTGAACCCCCTATTTAATCCCTACTTCTCTTTCGGCGCGAAGTTGTATTTCTCCGCAGAGTCCCCTCCCTAACCTTCCGCTTCGAAGCCTCGAGGGCCTTCCTGACCTTATCTTCGACCTCATGATCTTCAAATTCATCCAACAAATCATCTTCCACAGTCGAGTCTCCAACAGTAGTTCCACAAATCCAATCCAAGACCCCCCACGGCCCAAAGTTTCCTTCGCCATCGGTGATCAAGTGCGTATCAATGCGACGCGCGATTCCGCCCAAGAAGAAACTGGTCGGCATAATTGTATATCCAGAGTACGCAAAGGTTTCCTCAATAGACACCGTTGCCAAGTATAGGAGGTAGGTGAGCATGTGAAAGCGAAAGAGCATGGCCGGCGCGTAGGTCGGAATGAATCTGCCGACCAGATAGGCGAGCGGGTGGTCATAGTGCGCGGTCAGAGGGAACGGAGCCTTGAGCTCATGATACCAGGACTGGTGGTACTTCGCGATGAAAGACGTCTTGGAGTGGAGAACGTAGCGATGCAGGACGTAGGTCAGAATCTAGCCAGCAGGAAACAAGTCAGCAAACAGGAACTCTGAAGTCCAAGTAATGGATGCCGCTATCATGGGGAAATCATGTACCTCTCGTCCCAGCAGTCCGCGCGCAAGGTCCTTGAACATCTCCCAAGGCATTGGAAGCTTCATCGACACCTTCACTGCGCTGCGCATGGCCAGCCCTCGAACGAGTAGCGATTCAATCGCTGCCTGCGTCGCAATTCCCAGACACATGTTGAGCAATGCCCATCCTGCTACTTTGAGCTCCTTTGCACGAATCCGCCCTCGTTTCTTGCCCCCGGGTAACCCGGACTCGCCTTGCGCCTTAACGACCACCGATGCCGACGGGGTGAGGATGTCGAAAAGGAAGAACAGAAGGGATGGAATCGCATAGAACAAGATGCGTATGGCGGCCGTGCTGAAAAGCTCCACGCGCAGTGGAGGGTGTGACAGCACGAGGGTCGTCCATGTCATGTAGAAGAATATGAGGTTGAGGCTGGTCGTATAGGAGGACAGGGCCGGCACAAGGAAGAGGGAGAGGACGGGGATAGAGAAGATGGCGTCCATTGTATGGAATGTGCAGCTGCGACCACGCTGGAGCGTGATGGGGATTGGTTGAGGATAGAAATTATCAGTTATTGGGCTTGCGGTTTGATCGGTCGTATCTTCTGACACGGCGGAGAGAATTTTTGCTGTGATTGACTAGCGCCGTGGGAAATTCGATCTCGAAAATTGCGGCGACTAGATATTCGTTCTCGAAGACATTTCTCCAGTCGAGGGTTGGTCGTGCTGCGACATTCGTCAGTGGCGGACAGTCGCAGGAAATGAAACTGGAGTGGCAGGGGATGTCTCGGATCAGCACTACGTCACCACCGCCCGCATTCCGCGCGTGGCACTACAGATACTACGCGGGGGAGGGTCTACATAGAGACCATCGACTTGGAGATAACGCAATACTGATTTAAGCGCTAAGAATGAGCGGCCCCGGTTTGAATCGAGAAACGAGCGTGCAGGGGTTAATCGGGCCAAATGAAGGGAAAGCCGCAATGGCAACACGGAGGGTATAATACAAGCACTGACACCAAATCAGCGGCAGCACATTTCTAATTAGGGCGCGGACCGGGAAGCCCATTTCTCTTGCCCCAGTTGAAGGCCTTGTTACGAAGATCGGGAACGACATGGAGGAACACCAGGTTGCTGAGCCAGCCGAGGAAGGTATCGCCCACAATGCTGTTTCGAGGGCTCGGTCCAAGAGCGGACCCCTTCATGACGTTGCCGACGAACATAGTGGTGATAAGATACTCGCCACGTTCCAAAGCGCTGATGGAAATCCGGGCAACCTCCTCGGGAGTCTGGGGCCTGTCCGCCTCTTCGAGCAGCTTGGTCAAGTCAGGCTTGATCTTCTGCTCGTTATCGAATCCCGGGCTGAGGATACCCATGGGAAAAACGGTATGAATCTTCACATCTGCAGCTGGGGCGTAGTTGCGGTGCCTCTGGGTATAAGCACCGTTGTACATTTCAATCTCTTGGCTGAGTGTGTCGGACAAAGCGCGGATTGCAGCCTTAGCAGGAGAGTAGGGCCCATACCCAGCGACTGGGACAAAGGCAGCGGTGGAGCAAGTGAAGATGAGATGACGGCGAGGATTCCGCATCTGGCTACTCGGGGGAATAGGAGACAGCCAGCTTCGAAGAGTGGCATGAGCCATGTTCGCCGCAGTCCAGTAGACATTGTCCATCTGCTGGCGTTGAATCTTCATTGGTACATCAATGAAGAATCCAGGGTGACAGAACCCAGCACAACACCAAACGACGTCAGGAGCAGAGCCGTCATTCCAGGTTGTGACTTCAGCGATCACTCGATCACACTCGGCAGCATCAGAAAGGTCGGCAGCAATGTACATGAACCGCTGCTTCAGCATGTTCCATGACTTAGTCTAAAAGCATATGAGCACAGCGGAAACCAAAGGATACGAAAAGACGCGGGATACTGACTTTGAGTTCCTCAACAGTGGCTTCAAGCTTGGAAACAGTACGTGCAACAATCACGACATTTGCACCTTTGCTGGCCATTTGAACCGCAACGGCTCGACCCATGCCCTCAGAGCCACCAGTGATGACCACGGTCTATATGAACAGAGTCAGTGGCTCCATTTCGGAGAAAAGGGGCGTCAGTCTGCACCCACACGGCCCGCGACCTCGAACTCGTTCTTTCGAGAGCCGAACATCTTGGCGAACGTATAGGCAATAGCGGTGCAGAAAAGTGCGGATATCCCCAAGACCGTGGTGGAAATATGAGCTGAGGAGATAAACGATAATGATTGAGGCATATGGAGAAGATGAGAAAGAAAGCAAAATCAAGGGATTGGGAGGTGAACTGCCTGCGACTGCCTTTCTCGATGTTTTTCTGATGCTGGCAGGAGCGACGCTGCGGGAACTCGGTACGCAGCAGAACACAGTTACCATACGGTGCATCAGTTATATTGTAATTAATCGGTATTGTGATACTAAAGAATGCAAACCAAGCAAACATTCCACTTTTGGACTGGCGGGTTACAGGCGGTGAGAGCAGGCCCAAAAAATTATTTTGTCGCAGTCCAGATCGTCTACGAGCAGTTCAGTACTTTGTTACATTCGCCATGGGCAAGAAAAGAAAGGCCGGTGGTCGCCCGGCGCAAAAGAGCGCAGCTCCTGCTCGAACTAAGTTCGATGCTGACGAGCGATTTGATGATTCCGAAGATGACTTCCAGGCTGGCCGTGATCAGATCCTGTTGGAGGAAGCTCCAGAGGCGAAGCGCCGGCGCAGAGTGGCTGAAGAAGGTAGGAAAAATCTTTGGATATATGTTATTTTTGATAGAGATAACTGACTCGTTCCTATAGAGGAGATTCTTCAGCCCTCCGACGAAGAGATCCTCGGCTACGAATCTGTTGACGAGGACGAGGATGATTATGATGAAGATGACATGGACCAGCTGAAGGACCGCCGGGACGCTGAATCTGATGAAGACGAAGAGGGCATTGCGGCGTGGGGTTCCTCAAAGAAGGATCTCTACAATGCCGATCAAATTGAGACCGAGGTCGATGCTCTGGAGGAAGAGCAAGAAGCGAAGAGACTGCAACAGAAGCAACTGCAGGCTATGGATGAAGCAGACTTCGGGTTCGACGAATCGGAATGGATGGACTCCGGCAAAGGAGCCGAAGACGAAGCCGAGGACGCAGGCGTCGTCACTGAAGTTCTGCCGCAGTTGGAGGTCACAAAAGATATGAGCACCGACGAGAAGCTGAAGATCTTGAGGTCAAGATATCCAGAGTTCGAACCACTAGCTAAGGACTATGTTGATCTGCAACCCACATACGAAGAACTACAGAAGGCGGCGGCAAGCGCCTCAACAACGACAGACGCCCTGGACGAGCCAGCCCCTGTGGCTGTCACAAAATTCCGAGCTCTGTCGACCTATCTCGGTACAATTAGCATGTACTTTATGCTTCTCGCTTCATCTCCTGATGGGAACAACAGTCACGCCCCCATGCCCCCCGCTGAGCTCCGACTACATCCCGTGATGGGCTCTCTGGTCAAATTTCGGAAGCTATGGGAGAAGGTCAAAGGCTTGGAGGAAATTGTCGAGGAGATTGAAGATTCTGAGAAGCCTGCGCCACCTGCTGCCAAGGTGACTAAGCCAGCTGCCGAATCCGACTCCACCAAGGCCCAGAAGAAACAGGCGAAAACCAAGGAGGCTAAGACCGTGAAGCCGAAGAAGCTTAGCAAGGCCGAGCGTGCCGCAGCCGCAGCACAAGCTGACGCCGAAGCTCGTCGTGCTGACCGTCTCCGTGAAACGGAGGCTGGCTTGGCCGATCTCGATGATTTGATTGCAGAGCCCACCCGGAAGCGCAAGACTCAGAAAAAGAAGACATCCGCCAAGGATGACGATTCTGACTTCGGTGACGAGGACGCCCTCACAGCACGCGAGGCTGAGGAGAAGGCCAAGCAAAAGCGTTCTCTTCGCTTCTACACATCCCAGCTCGCCCAGAAGGCTAACAAGCGTCATGCTGCTGGCCGGGATGCGGGCGGTGATGCTGATATCCCGTACCGCGAGCGTCTGAGGGACCGACAGGCCCGCCTCAACGCCCAGGCTGAGAAACGTGGACGTCAAGGGCCTGACATCGGCCAAGAGCTTGGTGGTGATAGTGATGATGAAGATCGTCGTGTCGCCAAGGAACTTCGTAATGATATTCACCAATCCGGTACCGATGACGACGATTACTACGACATGGTCGCTGCGCGTTCCAAGCAACGCAAGGACGAGAAGAAGGCTCGCGCCGATGCGTATGCAGCTGCCGCCCGCGAAGGTGGCCAAGTTGAGATGCAAGAAGAAATCGGACCGGATGGCAAGCGCGCTATTACCTACCAGATTGAGAAGAACAAGGGCCTCACCCCGAAGCGCAACAAGGACTCTCGCAACCCGCGTGTCAAGAAGCGCAAGAAGTATGACGAGAAGAAGAAGAAACTCGGCAGTATTCGCCAGGTCTATAAGGGCGGCGAGAGCCGTGGAGGTTATAGTGGTGAACTTACTGGTATCAAGAAGAACCTGGTCAAGAGTGTCAAGCTTTGAAACCAGTGTTCGCGCTGACCATACATTTCATGGATGTTTTCTACTCTTTCCTCAAGGCGTATTTTCTGGTTCCTGGAAGATAAAGGCATTTGATGTGTACATAGATTCAATTTCACATTTTCAAACGCAAAACCAGTCACTCTTCACCTTTTTTGTCACTAGTTGAACTCGATGTCAATGTCAATACCTAGGTATCATACTGCAGTGATATAAAACCCTAATTTCCTATTTATGGAGGCCCAAAGGGATTTTTGCGGTAGGCACATCAAGCAACAGTGCTCGAAACCCTTTTTCTCCAGCTGCTTCTCACTGTGTAGCTGCCTACGTAGGTAATATAAAGCTAGATGTATCTGTTCATATCTTTAAAGAATGGATAGCTAAACCGGGGTCAAACATAGTGGGAGTGCCAACAACTGACCACCAAAATTTCTAACAGAATGATCTGAACCTCCGCATACAATTTCACTCTCATACCTTCTTTGACCGCAATGGGAACATAGGCAAGCCCTCCGCGAACTGTGGACGACCAGGAATCTCCACAATACGAGATTTGTGGGATTTGCCTTTCGTACTGGAATGAGTCCTGGGTTAGCAGATTCCCATAAATCGGTTGGACTATGCTTACGGTGCGGGTGAAGTTGACATATCTAGAGCTTTATCCTTCCCGTGATCTTGTGAACGCCGACTTCGCTTTGGCACAATGTCCCGGGACACTCGACGAATCTTCTCCGAAAATCGATCATTACTGTTTCGAATACTCGAGCTGGGACTCTGGGATTTGGGGGTGCGGTATGTAAGGTCTGAAATCGGAATTGGGGCTGCATCAGATCTCCTGCGAGTATATGGAGGGAGGGTATCAGTAGGCGACATTTCCGATGAGGAAACCTGTCGGTTATGAGTAAAGCGTTCCGAGTCGCCATTCTGGGAGTCCCCGTGTTGCGATTGGGAGATAGAGGTCGAATCTGCCGTTGAGGGTTCACGACTGATTAGACTGGCAGGATGTGTGCTGCCAACAATTTGTTTATAGGTATCGCCGTCGATTCCGAGACTCATCGGCGAGAGCGGGAGGCATGCATCGAGGGAAGTTGGCGTTTTCGGTTCCGTTGTCAGGTTAAGTGTTCCTGGGAGCATCACGTCATTGGAACCCTGAGGACTCTGCAGCTGCGATGGCGGCACACTTGTATCCTGAGTGGTTGAAGTTGTCTGACTTGGCTCCTCTAGATCCGAGTCCTGGTGCAAGGCTGCTAGCCAGGCATGTTCCAAGCCATCCCTTGCTGTAGAACGGTCCCTTGGCATGGCGGCGAGCATTTTCTGTAAGAAATCAGGCACCTCTGGGCTGCTGTTGCTTTGCGTCACTGATACCAAGGGCAGGTCTGCTTGTGCCTTGTAGTATGCGAGCAGATCCTTTCGTCCCAAGAAAGGCAATTTAGATGTGAGCAGGTAGTAAGTTATCACACCCAGAGACCAAATATCAGCCTCTGGCCTGAAACCAACCTCGGACGGTTGTTCTGCCTCACTGTGCTCCCTTATTCGTTCATAGACCTCCGGCGCAACGAAGGCTGGCGTGCTTTCGAATGTTGGCGGACCCGTTAATCCTCCAATCGCTCGCTTTTTGATACCGAAATCTCCAATCTTGACCCACCAGTCTGGACCTGTGGATAAAACGAAGACATTCTGAGAGAAGTTAGAAAATCAGCAGATACTAAAGAATCTGGGGTGGAGACTACCTGAGGTTTTAGGTCGCGGTGGACGAACCCATTGCTATGCATGAAATCCAAGCCCTCGAGAAGCTGGAGCGTTATATGTTGAACCTCTTTCTCTGGGAAATGTCGAAAAATATAATTTTGAAAATTTCCCAGAGGCAGATACTCCATGCAGATAAAGATAGACTCTTCGTTTTCGAACCAACCCGATGATTTCACGAAACATCCGTCAAACTTGGTTCCGGGTTAGCATGATGACTGACTTCAAACCGGGAATCACAAGGATCGGTACTCTTTGTTGTGAAAATCTGGCAATTGCTTCTAGCTCACGATTATAGTCGACAGTCTCAGACCCCGGTCCAGTCTTGGGCACTTGCTTGACAGCCCGCAGTTTGTTCCCATCATCGGACACGCTCTCCTCCAGCCACACCGTTCCAAGGGTACCGATACTCAGATATCGCTTTCTCTTCCATTGTTCCTCGCGCTCTCGACGTCTTGAGCGTCGACCCGCAGCTGAAGTGGATTCGAGAAATGTGTGGGTGGTATGCTCCGAGTCGAGCTCCGTGGGTAGTTTGGCGTCCTTGACGAGTTCTGAAACTTGCGACATGTGACATGGAAACCCCAGATGAAAGTCTGATAGAAAGGCTCTAGATCAAGAACAAGCATAAGATGGAAGCATACGAAAGGATTTGGATTGCAGACAAAACTATCATCGAACCGAAGAGTTGCATAAGGAATATTCCAGGCCGCCAGCACGAAGTCGTAAGACGCAAGCCGCAGCACATGGGTAAGACCGGGGTAAGACTGGGGTAAATTCGTCAATTTGGCCCCCCCGACACTAGTTACTGCGAACGTCGTGAGTGGACAGGGCAAAGCGGGATGGAGCGGGGATGTGATCATACAGCTGTTAACAGTATAGATCGACGTGTCGCCACAGCCAATTAAGCATGGACAAGGCGTACCAGCAATTTCCACAATCGTATGCATACATCTAGGAATAGCGAGAATAGCCAGCCCCCTAGCGGCCCAGTCCTAAGTGGTCGTATCGAACAGTTCTTCTAGGGTCGCTTTAAGATCGCGCTCCGGGTTTCCATTACCCGAAAGGTCTATTCCGAGGAAGTGTCGTGCCAGCGAGTCCTAAACTTAGATCAGAATTGGAGACACATGCCAGAATACCGGAAGGGCTGTGTTGTTCGTACCGCACTTCGAAGCGTGTGCGTCTCTTCGGCAGAAAGAGTGGCACATGCAGCAATGAGGTTCTCGCCTTGAACTGCGAGAGAGGCTATCTCATTCGCACGAGAGACGATGGCCGAGTCGATCCCGTTGATTGCGGCGCAACTAGAGTTGAATTAATCAGTCGGCAGATGTAGAAGATAGAGACACAGGAACTCCCATACATAACACCAAAGCTCTTGGTGCTGCGCCCGGATCGAAAGCTGTTTGGTCTTTAGCAGTTGCCAATTGTGGGTGAGAATAGCGAGGGGGTTTGAACAAACTTGTAGAGATATGTGACTTGATCCTCCACTTCTTGGGACTCTTCACAAACTTTGACTTCCATGTGTCCCAGCTGTAGACTCGGCTGGGGCGTAAGGAAACCATGCTCGAATATTTCGTGAAAATGAGTGGCCGCAATAACCTTTGGAACATCTTGAAGAGCCAGGAGATACTCGAATATTCCACAGGCTAGCCCGATTCCATCTAAATTAAATCATGAATCAACCCTCATCCGAGTACATAGCCAAGTCCACAAGTCTGGAGGGCACAAACCACTTTCGTTTGTTCCCTTTCCGAACTCATCAATAAGGACTAAACTCTGGCTCGTGACTTGCTTCAGACACAGAGAGATCTGCTGTAGATCGTTCATGAAAGTGCTTTGGATCTGGTGTGGTCAGCTGCATTACAGCACCCGTGATCTATTTACTCATTCACACCTTAGAAACACTCTCTGGGGTGTTAATCTTCGTCAAGATTTTGTCTGTGATTCCCAGTTCCGCACTCTCGGCAGGCACAAAGCTACACTCTTAGCCTTGCAAATTGACGACGTGCAAACCGAATAGACTTCGACTTACCTCCCAATTTGTGCCAAATAGACAATGAGAGCCACCTGTTTCATGTAGACACTCTTGCCTGAGTAATTTGGCCCGGTCAATAAAAGCATACTGGGAATATGATTCTCCGGCATGCTGAGTGGAATAGTTCCTGCGTGCTCACTTCCGCCCATGAGCAGTGTATCATTTGGAACGTAAGAAGACACCGTCAATTCTTGAAGCATATGACTGTTGGATGTGTTAGTATAGTTGAGTCATGCGAAAGAATATCTTCGCCTACCGGCCACCCTTGATCTTGATAATATTCTCCGTTGTCATGCGCGGCCGTGCTAACTTATAAAAGCTAGCTGCCTGCGAAAGAGCCAGAAGACTGGGAAATATCGGTCAGAATCTCCCGATTCAGTTCATTTGGAGCGACAGAACCTGTCAAGATCCCCACACATATCAGATGCTTCAACCAGTACGTTCTCGTATTGAAGAATCCTTTGAGCCAAGTCGTATACAATCTCGATTTCCTTTTCTGGGAAGAGGCAACTCTGTCAGAAGTGTTGTCTTCCTAACAGATGTATACTCACCGCAGATGAGGCCGTAAATATCTCCAAGCTTGCCATCCAGTTCCCTCATTCGAAAGTCTTTGAAGTAAGCTCTGGTCTCTGTGATAAACACCAATTCCCAGCACTCGTCATCAGAGCCAGCATATGCAGCATCGCCTCGATCATTGAGTGGAATGGCAATGTTGAACCCAAGCTGAGGGAAGTAGATCACGTTCACATCAATGCCAGTCTCCTCCGGAATAGTCATTGCAATATCGATCGCGACATGTTTGAGAAGGCTATCTAGACCATCGTAGCGGTCCTTCATTCTGTCAAGATCTCGATCCAGACCCTGTTTGACCACCGTCCTGCCTTGTTCCTCGGAGTTGTCAATGTCGACCTAGAAGGATCAGTTGCCGAACGCCCATAATATGGTAAGATACTTACAATTTCCTGAATCATTCGGCCTACCCTGTGGAGCTGTGCTGCTTCAAATACCCGCAAGCTCTATCTCATTTAGTTGGCTGAGCGTGAGATAAGAGCTTAAAAATTCTGACCTTTGTTCGCATAGCCAGCTTCTCTGCTCCCGATATATCTTGTAAGGCGCCGTGAATGTCGATGGAATAGAAAGCGAACTACCAAATTTCGTGAGCAACAATGTAGCCTACACCGAACAAGGACATACAGCCAAGAGATTTGCCCAAACCGTGGTCTTGAATCCCGTGATCTTTGCGCTTCCTGTACTGATTCCTTTACGAAGGTTGGTCATTACCGGCCGAAGATTCTTGATATGCTTGAGGGCCTTGGTCATTTTATCCAAGACTGACATGTTGTCCGGTCGCGCGAATACTCCGATAAAGTCATGTCTTCCTCGTATGGTATCCAGACTGAGGCTAGGACCGAAAAAGATCCGCTTGAGCTTGGCCCTACCTTGAGGGGTGTACGCAAAGCGCCGGAAAAGACCATAGATTGATAAACCCTCCTTCCCAGACGCTGACTTATTGCCTGGGCCCTGGTTGAACATGTTTGGATGCGACTCGGACTGTATAATCTGGAGAGACAGAAAAGCATTTCCAGAAAGCCACCTGAAGTATGATGTTTAGAAGTGCATAGTGTGTAGATAGAGATATGCACGACGACTTACATTGTATCGCGCAGGCGAAACATCTCTAAAGATCTGACCTTGAAGCCATTGCTCTCCATCTGCACTGCACTCGTACCTGTAGTTCTGCGTCTCTGCAGGTATGTGAGAACTGCTCCGGTGCAGCCAATTGTGACTGGATTTTCCATGTCGATGGCACTGGATATGTGTAACAGCCTTCCCTCATGCAGCGTAAAGCCCATGTCCTCTGGGCTCACTTCTTCTGGCCCAGAAATACCACCGTGAGGCACAAAGAAACGAACTCGATCTTCATGAGATGATGCCACCTCTAAAGCCACGAGCCTATTCTCTGCGTTGGAGTAGCTGAACTCTTGCGTGGGACGGACATCCACTTGGTACGGTAGATACGAAGCCGAATCTTGATTTTTAGATTTAGTATCATGGCTCGCAAAGGTAAAAAAATCTGGTTTGTGATACCATTTTCCTGCGCAAGGTTTTGACCTTGACCTTGTATACTGAGCAGATCGACCCGAGGAGGTGTCAATATCACGGTAGGTTTGATCTGAAGGATCACTTGAGCCGAGTCAGTAGCTTGTATTAAACTGCAATGGCTAAACACCAATCTATACGTACGAGTCTCTATGACCTCCACTCCACCGGAATGGCTATCTCCAAGGAGATGCATCCTCTCCTCTTCTGCCGAATAGTAAGCGCATCCCACGGTTCCATAATCTTTCATGTCAATTGCGGCGATAATGTGTGCGAATTCATCATCAGTGTAGCTTTCTGACCGAGTAGCTTCGGCTTCCGTTTCGGTCCGAAACGGGGTTCGCAATTGCCTTGTTGTTGGCAATGTTGACTGGTGGGGTGAGGTTGCGCGAGTGAGGGATGCCCGGCTCGACGGCCGTGCTTCGTTGCCAGGTTTTGACCTAGACGTACGGGGAGTCACAAGAGGGGGATGAAAAATGCCCGGTGAGCGCTTTCTCTTCTGCGAGGAACGCATTGTATTGAAGTTTTGGTATAGAAGGTTGACGTGCGATGAGATGGAACAAGGATGGAAAGGATACTGAGTGGGCCGGGTCACGTTGGCCTCAACTTCAAATCTACGGAATCACTACAAACCAGGAAGTAACTATTCATTGAGCAGTGTTACATTATTGTACAATAGATGGGAGTGCAGTTAGTATACAGAGGTCGTAATAACATGAGAGAATACCCAGACGCATATGCCAGAAGTCAAACACCAGAAATGCCACTTGAAACACCACATAAGTACGATTTTATGCATTTTCATCAGTACCCTCAGATGAAACCATCAGTGCGGATTTATCGTCATTGAGAGATACCCGAGCAGTTTGGCCAGAGATGACCTCCCCACGAATGATCTTATCGGCCAGCCGGTTTCCGATCTCCTTGGCAATGAGGCGATTGAGGGGGCGGGCGCCAAATCTCGGATCGTAGCCTTTCTCGCACAGCCAGTCCTTGATCTCCTCGTTGACCTGCAGGGTCATGCGACGGCTATCAAGGCGGGACTGCAGTTCCTTGATTCGGATGTCGACGATATCGCGCAGAGCTTCCCGCGAGAGGCGCTTGAAAATGATGAACTCGTCGATGCGGTTCAAGAACTCAGGCGGGTACGCGCCCTGCACAACGTCGAGAACTGCGCTTTTGATGTCTGACGGGATCTCGGCCTCGCCAGTATCCTTGTAGGAGTGTAAGGGATCGGCACCGACCAGAATATCAGCTCCCAGGTTGGAGGTCAGGACAATCAATGTGTTTCTGAAATCGACCTTGTGCCCTTGAGCATCCGTAAGGAAGCCTTCATCGAGGACTTGCAGCAGCAAGGCCGAGATATCCCGATGCGCCTTCTCAAATTCATCGAAGAGAAGGACAGCATATGGCTTTCGTCGGACAGCCTCGGTGAGCTGGCCAGCGTCATCGTAGCCAACGTATCCGGCCGGTGAACCAATCAGACGGCTGATAGTGTGCTTCTCCTGGAACTCGCTCATGTCGAATCGCACAACGGCCGTCTCGGTAGAGAAGAGGAATTCGGCCATTTTCTTGCAGAGCTCAGTCTTTCCAACACCAGTGGGACCAAGGAACATGAATGAAGCCAGCGGGCGGTTTTCACCACTCAAGCCCGCTCGTTGCATCCGCACGGCATTAGCAACAGCGGATAGAGCCTCATCTTGTCCACGAACAGACTTGCGCAGGGTATCTTCCATGCGGATCAGCTTCTCGACCTCTCCAGCCATGAGTTTGTTGACAGGAATACCCGTCGTTCGAGAAACAACATTGCCAATGTCGTCCGCAGTGACAGAGTCGTGAATCAAGTTCTGCTTCCCCGACTCTTGTTCCGCCCCTTCTTTAGGCAACTTGGATTCGAGGTCTGGGATGGTAGAGAAGCGGAGCTCTCCTGCTTTAGCAAAGTTACCCTCGCGTTGTGCCTGCTCAAGCTCGAACCGGGCGCGCTCCAATTCCTCCTTGGTCATTTTGATGTTGTCGATTTCGGCCTTTTCTTTCGCCCAAACTTCAGTCAATTTTCCAGCCTCTTCCTGCTTCTCTTTCAACTCTTCCTGGAGCTTGTCGCGTCGTTCGCGGCTGCTGACATCTGTTTCTTTGCGCAGAGACTCGAGCTCGATTTGAATAGTGGTTATGTCGCGCTCTAGTTCGCGAATCGCATCAGGCTTGGACTCCTGCTGCAGGCGAAGGGCGGACGCAGCTTCATCCACTAGATCGATGGCTTTGTCGGGAAGGAACCGATCGGTAATGTAACGGTTGCTGTAGGTCGCAGCAGCAACAAGAGCACCATCGGTGATCCGCACGCCGTGATGCACCTCATACTTGTTTTTGATACCGCGCAGAATGGAGATTGTCGACGCGACCGACGGCTCACCGACTTGAATGGGTTGGAACCGCCGGGCGAGGGCCACATCTTTTTCAATCAAGCGGTATTCATTCAGGGTGGTGGCACCGCAGCATTGAAGTTCGCCTCGGGACAAGGCAGGCTTCAGCAAATTACTGGCATCAATGCTGCCCTCGGCCTTGCCCAGTCCCAGCAACGTGTGGAGCTCGTCGATGAAGAGAATCACTTTGCCATGTGCATCTTCGACCTCCTTCAGTACCGCCTTCAGACGCTCCTCGAAGTCACCACGGAATTTGGCGCCCGCAATCAGCGAGCCCAGATCCAGCGAGACGACACGCTTGTTCTTGATGCTTTCAGGGACATCGCCCTGCACGATGCGCTGGGCCAGACCCTCGAGCACGGCGGTCTTACCAGTACCCGCGGCGCCGATCAGCACAGGGTTGTTCTTGGTGCGTCGCGACAGCACCTGGATGGTTCGATGGATCTCGGCATCTCTTCCAATGACCGGGTCTAGCTTGCCTGCCTTGGCCCTTTCCGTCAAGTCGACACCGTATTGTTCGAGGGCGGCCTTTTCAGGCTCTCCGCTCATGTTCATGCGATGCGTACCGCCGGGTGGATGTGGGCGCCCATTGGCATAATGACGCACTGCGAAAGCAGGGGCGTTTCGGACAGATGACGCGAGGAGTAACGGGGACCTCGCGAGGAAAGACGAGCGCGAGGTTGTCGATAGCAGTTGAGTCGATGAGAGTCGAGGGGATCGCAGCAGTCGGGTGCGAGCGGAGAGAGAGAGTCTCGCCGCCATGGTGGAGAGTGCGCAGAGCAAAGGTCTACCAGGCCGCGACGTCCAC
The DNA here is from genome assembly GCF_028827665.1 of Penicillium hispanicum. Lineage (NCBI taxonomy): Eukaryota > Fungi > Ascomycota > Eurotiomycetes > Eurotiales > Aspergillaceae > Penicillium > Penicillium hispanicum. The sequence goes on along the minus strand of NW_026623198.1, from coordinate 1,791,888 downwards.
CGGATGCAATTAAATAATGTAGGAGCACCGGCGCATCGCGAGGCTTCTCGAAAGCTCCACTACAGTGGCGGAAGCTCCGTCGCGACTGGTCAAGCTCCGTCACCACTTCGGTCACGTGGACGCGCCCGATTTAAGGCCAAAAAAAACCTTTACCCCTCGGTCCTCCCACTTTGTTTTCTTTCCCGTCTTTTCCTTCCTCTCCTTTTCTCCCCAGAACATCCACATCCGTTCACAATGGGTTTCACCGACTTCGTCTCTGACGCCGGCCTGACTTGTAGGCGCTCCCCTTGGCACTTCTGTCTTTGCCTAATGGAAAACTGACTGTGCCCCCAGTGGCCAACAACTACCTGGCTACTCGGAGCTATGTTGTCGGGTAAGAGACACCAACCCCTCCTTTTTGGTTCCTACTTCCTCGTGGAAAATTGCACACTCGTTGCTTCGATCTTTGGGAAAGACTATGTCTTGTGTTCCGAGCCCCCTGCTTCTATGATGAGAACAAATTGGTCCGTGTTTAGGAGGCGGCTTAAGACCCCGCCGGATGACTACATCCAATTGCGAGAAATCGCGTCTCTGATCTTGATTGCGCTTGTCGCTTGCATTGCCAATCACACGCCGCTTGTCGATTACCGATACTGACGGTCCTCGACAGCTCTTCCCCCAGCCAGGCCGACGTTGTGACCTTCAAGGCTTTCAGCGCCGCCCCCGACGCTGCCAAGTACCCCCACATTGCCCGCTGGTACAAGCACATCGCTTCCTATGAGAGCGAGTTCTCCACCCTCCCCGGTGACGCTTCCAAGGCTTTCACTGCCTACGGTCCCGAGTCCTCCGAGTTGCCTGTCAACCCTAAGGACAAGCCCGAGGAGGAAGATGAGGACCTCTTCGGCAGCGACTCCGAGGAGGAGGATGCCGCCGTTGTTGCCGAGCGCAACAAGCGTCTCGAGGAGTACAAGGCCAAGAAGGCCGCCAAGCCCAAGCCCGTCGCCAAGTCTCTTGTCACCCTGGAGGTGAAGCCCTGGGGTACGTTTTGTGAAATCTTTGCTTGTGTTGGTCTGTTACTAACGATGCCGCTACAGATGACGAGACCAACCTTGAGGAGCTCGAGGCCAACGTCCGTGCCATCGAGCAGGACGGCCTGGTCTGGGGTGCTTCCAAGTTCGTTGCCGTCGGCTTCGGTATCAAGAAGCTGCAGATCAACCTGGTCGTCGAGGACGAGAAGGTGTCCACCGATGAGCTCCAGGCGCAAATTGAGGAGGACGAGGACCACGTCCAGTCCACCGATGTTGCTGCCATGCAGAAGCTGTGATTTGAGATGCCCATTTACGAAGCAGAGATGGCGTGATGATGGAATTTTGATGTCTTAGGAACCCCTTAGTTACGAACTCTAAAATCCGGTCTGATAACGATCGGTCTGATGAAAAATTCAAAAATTTTCATGACCCTCTTGGTGTTTTGTCTTCTGTACTTTTATCCTTCGTGCCTCACGTGGTGAATCGCGCAAGATTTACCTAGGTATATTATGCGGGCGTCACCGACGTCACAGTTGAGGATGGCCGAATATAGTCGAGTGTCTGCACATGCAGCCATCGAACTGACGGGAGACTTTTCCTCTTTATGTTGCCTTGGAATCAGTTTGGACAGTCCACAGTCTTGAAGACTCCATTACCCAGTTGGATCAGACACTGCTCCGACTGGGTCCCTCCCACGTTACCAGAGATAAACACAACGAGCACGGCGGCATAGGCAGCCGAAGCACCATATATCTCTGCGCGGCTCGCATTGGTCAACAATGCAATGCTGAGCGCAAATATAATTGTATATGCGACTACCATTCCCAGCTTTGCGGTCGGATTGCTAACGAGGTAGAGACTGACGATAGCAACAGCCAAAAGACCTGCGGCACAGAGCATGCTGATGATGGCAACTGTCCATGCTACATGCCGGCCTTGGTATCGTGAAGTATGATCGAATGAGTCTCTGAACCGTTCCTGAAACACCCAAGAATCTTGCAACAGCTTTGAGAGCGGATCACTAGCCGCTGGCGTTCGCAAAGCTATCATGTCGTCTTCATCTTCAAACAGATTCTTGGCGAGTCCACTAATCAGTGGAGCTGATTTACCGGTAACACCCATAACATACTGCTGGCAAGTGGCTAAGATTCGATTGCTTGGGGGACTGAAGTTGGCAATCTGGGCCCCAAGCAAGAGTGCCTCATCTGCATTGCCATGCTGATTAGAACTTTTCGACACTAAAGTATTCGGCCTGGAACGAACGATATTCTTTGATCCTAACCGATAACTCTCCCGCTTGCTGTAAGCGTCCCCTCTCAAGCTCCGCCCCCTCTTGGGCAAGCTCTGTCAGTTTCTCCCAGCTTCGCGATGCCTGACGAGATTCGAGATTGGAACACCTTCGCGCTTCATTGTCCAGCTCATCGATCTCATATTCGAGTTGAATCAATCGACTTTGCAAATGAAGAAGATTCCGCGCGCCCAGTCGTCCGAATTTGCGAAAGACCAAGGCCTCGCCGTCGGGATCTTTTCCCATCCAACTCGCGAGTGCAGGATAACCATCTCGAGCACTAGCCAGCTCTAAGTCAGGTTGGTTGGAGTGCTTGCAATTCATCCTTAGCTGATTCTGCTATGAACAATAGACGTCTATAGTGATGGGAGTTTGGAGGCTTGGGGACTTTTCACCTGGGTGAAGTGTGACAGCGCTGACCAGCCACCGCCACCTGCAGGCGCGGTTGGACACGTCGCATTCGGCCAGTCAGGTCTGAGACGAGTCTCGCTGCCTAAAGGACTATTTCTCACTCGACTCCTGAAAACTACAGACTTCCCTCTTTCCATCCCAATTTCTGATCGATACCTGTTGATTGTCGCCTTGGTTATCACGTATTATCCTCGCGCACTGCGGAAGAGGGTACGAGTCATGTAAGACGCGCTTCTAACTTCAGCCTCACATCGGGTGATCTTCGTGTCGCATTTAACTAACTTGTACGCAGGGTCTCCACCCAGCCCTTGCGGGCGTTGCAATATGCAGACTACACCCAACCCTATACCTCAAAAGAAACCTTCCAGTCGTCGGGAAAGGATCCTCGGCCGTCACACCCACCTTCTTCTAGCGCTGTGTACGAAGGCTATAAATTCTTCAGAGCGGATCCGATTCCTGGGCAGAAGGCAACATGGGCTCGGGTGGAACGGGCTCAGATGCACCTGAATCAAAGTGGACTCTCCAAAACGGTACGAAAGCGGTCTAACAAAGTCCATACGGCGTTGCAATACGAACAGCTGTCTAATATCCGGCGTCCCCATGTCGACGAACAACTCGACGAGCGACGGAGATCGGACCCTGGAGTCAAGTGGAGCTATGTCTACGCCAAGGAATGCGACGGGCATTTCAAGACCAGAAGCGCTCAGCGTGATGACTTTCTCTCCAAGGGGCCCATTACACCCAAGACCCATCCCGGAGCTCCCGCGGGCGACTTGGTCGATTCAAGTCTTCCGCCCGACTCTGCTTCGCCGGTTTCTATGCCTGACCATCAGTGGAAAATGGAGGCGCAACAGGAGCCATGTCCCCTCTCTGAGAAGCAGCTGATCCAAGAGGTCCGAAATATCTATGCCGGCTTAATGATGATCGTGGAGAAGTGCATCAAGATCGAAGAACCAGAATTGGCCGATCGGCAATGGCAGGCCCTGATCGCTTCGCTTCGAGACGACCACCATGACTTCTTTATGGCCCCAAAGGATTCTCCCTTGAATAGGACGGAAGACCGTCAGGCCCAGGATCATCCACCAGTTGAAGTCTCGCACGACCATGCATTATCAAACCAAACGAAAGCCACTATTGAGCAGAGACGAATTCAATTTAGGAATATAATCTTGGCTTTAAAATCTGTGAGGCCAAGCGAACAGTGGATCGACATGATCCACTTTATCGAGAATGCGTTTGACCAGCGCCACGACCACACGATACCGCAGCATAAAATGGCCAACTCTAATAGCGAGAGGACTTCGCACGAGACACCTGATTTTGAAATTCCAGGAAAACTTGGTAATCATTCCATCAAAGCGCTTGGGGATACTGGGGCGAAGAGGAATTTTATCCGGGAGCAGCATGCCGTCCGCTTGAGGCTGCCAATAGACCGAAGCGTCACCCAGAAGGTCGTCATTGGCAGTGGGAAGGAAATCACCACAACAGGAGTGGTCAGCGCCCCTTTCCGCTTCCAAGAGGAGGGTAAGGTCTACTGGCTCGAGTTCCATGTCCTTCCCAAACTCATCCACAACGTCATTCTTGGCAAGCCATTCCTGAAACTGACCGAGACCTTGACCAACTTCGCCAACTTCAGCCGCCGTGTAAAAGAAATATTTGCTAAGCGCATTTCGCAAGCCGATATTCTATATCTCGGAGACTCGGGCTACCTGTTTGAGGGTTCTATCAATGGCCATGCGCATACCGCCCTTGCCGACTCTGGTGCAAAAGTGCTAGTCATGGACGAGGCATACGCACGAAGCGTCGGTGTTAATATCCACACGGGATCTGAACATACTACGCGATTGCGATTTGCTGACGGGTCTACTGTGAACACATCCGGTATGGCCTACGGCGTTGACTGGCGATTTGGCCGCGATACTGAATTTACATCACCCTATCGGCTGGACTTCCACATTCTCCGGGACTCGCCCGCGAACGTCATTCTGGGCGGCACGTTCCTTTATCAGAATAGTGCTTTCTCACAGTATCACCGTTATCTGATAGACAGTGACGAGGATGATGATGAGCTAGCTCTCTGTGCAATTGACATTGATGAGAAGGGAAGGAAGCACATGATAAGTAAGAATGCATCCCCAAGCCCCGAATGCTTATCGCTCATTCTATACAGAAAAAGGAATTCCCTGTACCATTGGTAATCTTGAGTTTTTGGAGCTTATCCGCCGTGGCGAAGAGGACGATCGTATATATCTCCTCCCAAGAGACCAACAAGCAGTCGCAAAGGCCAGTGAGAGCCAGCGGAGGGCAGAATGGGACAGAACGTATGCTGATTTGAAGGCAACTGATGATTCAGAGAAGCTCCAGCAGCATTTTGCAGCCGCTGTTGCGCAACTAAAGCCTATGGAGCCATTTCGCTCAAAGTCCAGTGGTAGGAAGCTTGTTCGGAAGTGGTTGAACTGGCCCCGGCGTGGACATGATGGGAATTGCGAATGTGATTCGGCGAACGTCTAAATATACGAGCAAATGTGGACTTTTGATATATCAAGAGAGTTTAAAGGTTATATCAGCTACCAGGGGGCTAACGGCGCCCCCCGGACCCTCAGCCGTAGGGGGGATGCGCCGTAGAATGTAGCTATGCGAAGCGCACAAGGGTATATTGGGCACACCAGGATTTGGCCTCTAGCTTGACACTGCACATCCAGTGGACTCTGAGGAGTAGTGAAAAGGAGGGCTGGCCAGAAATCACAAGGGCGGCTAACATTCTGGTAGTCTCATTCACGACAATATTCAGCCAGACGAAGCGCAGCAGTTGTACCGATTCTCTGGTCGCTACCTCAATCGTGGACTCCTTGATCCTTGTGATGCGCGCAGAACGTCGATCCACCAGTCACTGCGGGACCGGATTTCCCTTCCCATCATCTTCGTCATCAATAGTGGTGATTTAAACGCAGACCTGCAATGTCGTGGACCTGGTCTCCCAGGGCCTAGTATAGGGGCAGATAGGGTATACAGTGGTCTGTCAGGAACTATGTCAACTAAGTGTCTTGTATCTTTTCCTGAATCAGTACCTTATACCAAGACGTGCTGACAACATTATTTTGCCGAGACAGGTAGATAGGAAAGGACATATCATCTGGTTTCTTGGCGTTCAGGAAGAGAGAGGGGAATATAGATGATAAGCAGTGCCTTGGTAAAGGAGCTTTGGAACAAATCTTGTAGAAAGATAAGCAAAGCAAAACTGAGTGAACGTACATTCACCAGAGATAGATTATCAGATAGATCAGATGGCAGCATATAAGGATGAGGTTGAGGGATAACTGAGTAGCATGGTCTTTATAATCTTACCCTCTAGGGTGAGCTTATACGGACTTTGTTGAAAGGTTAGGATTACCAGAGATATACTGGCCAAAGAGTGGTCGAGAAGGAAAGATTGGTATTATAGTAAGATAGTGCTAAGGCTCTGTACGTATAAGAAAAGCGCAGTGTAGGTGATGCCTATTTGGCTTATTCATTGACTGGCTACCTACCTAGGTAGGCAATCTGGGAACCCTGATTTTTAGGTCAAGGTTGACTGGAAGCCCTTCATGTATGAGAGTAGTCTCTTTCAGTGTATGATAGTAATTTGAGGCCACCAAGGCTCATAAAGATACAGCTATCAGAGCCACACTCTGATAGAAATATCTTGCTGATGCGTATATTCCAAAGATCCCCATGGTTTCTAGGACTGTAGTTATATGTCAGAGCCTGCTAGGATATTAGGGCCAATGAACTGACATTGCAACAACCAGCACAGTATTTCCGGATACTAGCTGGCAGAGATCAAAGATCGATTGATCTCCCTTTATGGAGAGAGAGAGAGAGAAAGAAAGAGAGAGAGAGAGGAAAAGAGCTAAGAGTTATAAACTAAGCTAAGAGAGAGGGCTGCCTAAGGCATGCTGCCATCTACACTTGCCAATCGTATATTAGACATATGACTTAAATTGAAACTGTGCAGGAGCATTGTATAGATCCATCAGTGTGATTCCCTCTCTTCTCCTGGAGGGCCAGTCCCCACTCACGAGGTGGTATATCAGATCCCCCATCTTGCGCACCTGGTTTCCTTGCTTGCAGTCCTAGCCACATCTTCACATCCATTTGGCAAAAAGGGCTTTTTGCAGCCAGTCTCTTTTTTAAATTAGGCTTATTTAATGGCCCAGATTCAAACCGAGTCTACCTAGGTAGGCTTTCCCAACGCCCAATTCAGATACACAGAATTGCTGCCGAAACGAGGCTTCAAGGTGGGCAGGATTAAGCCAACGTAGGCTATGAGGCGATATATCATCCCGATGGCGATGAGAATGCTCCAAAGACGAGGCGAAGTCAGCTCAAAGCTCAACGACCTTCTCGTTGACCGAAGGGGCTCCGATAGTCGACTATGGATTGATCACATACCCTAGATCAACAGAAGTCCTCCCCGTCGTATAACCTATGAATCCTGAGGCCAGGTCCACATCATATAAATATGAAAATGGAACAGTATGCTCACTGAACCATGCTTCGGAGTACCACGTCTAGACGTAGTCGGTCAGCTCTTTGCCAGGTAACAGGGCGCATAGGACACGTACTCCTGGACAAGAAAGCCAAATCCATTGCAATTTCCATCCTTGCACTTGGGCCAAACGCGGACCGAAGCCATTCAATACTCCAACCACGAGACTGATCAGCATCGCGAGCAGCAACGCGTCCTGTCTTCTGACAAAGGATGCGGCAAGGGAGGCGAGACCGTAGATGCCTAGTTGGATGATTCTCAGCTCAACCCAGGAGGTTGAGATTTGGCCAGGGTGACATACAGAAGAAATAAACCGCGTTGAGCGCAAATAATGTGCTCATTGGGATTATCGAAGCGGCGAGCACGTTCAGAAAGGCAGTGAAATGAAGCGAAGCTGCGAGCATACGCGGCCACGTAGCGATGTCCTTCCCGATAAAATACGCACTGGCTGAGTGCCCGGAGCTGACCTCATGGTAAAAGATCGTTTCTGGTGTTGCATCGTGAGCACTTTGGCATCTAGTGAATAAAACGGTCGAGTTAGACTCACTTTCTTCGGCAATGGTCTTGATGCCGGCTGGTGCTCCCGCAAGGCCTAGATAATTCATCGTGAACACACGGGTGGTCAGCCTTCGTCACGATATTTATTTCTCATGTCCTGTGTGATATCGCAACTTTGTGGACCGAGGCAATGGGAAACGTACTGATTGCCAGCGAGGCAAGAAGGCCCGTCAACAATACAATGTAATAGTCTAGTGCACTGGACAAGGGCGTGAAGGGGGGTTGGAAGTAGCCCTGGAAGAGATGTCCCTTGCGCTCGTATACGGAGAGGCCAATGAGAGTACCACAAATTGCTGCCGTCGCCATCTCCAGGATAATTCCAAAGGGTCGCCCGTTCTGCTGCAATACACCACAGTAGATATATCGCAGGACCTGAACGGGCCATGAAACCATTTGGCTCCACGGAAGAGGCGGCTGTGTCTCATCCAGAGCCACTTCAGGCTCTACAAAGCTCTCGCATCTCAGCGAATGGCACTCTTTCTTCGGCACACCCTTCGACGGGCTGTCCGGGCGACTGTTCCAGTTGCTCGGAGATTTTTTTTGCCTAGCGACAATATCCATCACCACATCAGCGGGATTCTGGTTGGAGGCAAAAGAAAATCCCATGGGCTCGAAGTGTTCCTGTATCCTAGACGGCGCTCCAAGATATGTCACTTCTCCGGAAACCATAAGAAGCACGTCATCTAGGAGGTCAAAGATGTCGATTCGGGGCTGATGAATCGAGCAGATGACTGTGATTCCCAAGGCGGAGAGACGCTTTAACATGATAACGATTGACAGAGCATTGGTAGCATCTAACCCCGAGGTTGGTTCATCCAACAAAACAGCCATTGGCATCGCCACAATCTCGCGCGCGACACAGACCCGTTTGCGTTCTCCGCCAGATATTCCTCTCTCCTCAGCAGAACCGACTCGCTGCTGGCTTACCTGACTCAAGCCCAGATACGCGATGAGGCTATCGACATGGGCATTGATCGCCTTAGTTGACATGCTTCCCGCGAGGCGGATGCACGCAGTATGAAGAATGTTCTCTCGTACTGTGAGATCTGGAAACGCGATATCATCCTGAGGAACGAACCCAATGAGCTGCGAGAATCTGTTCTACCAGTCAGGCACACAGGGGCAGGAGAATACCAGATGCTGGGGGACGCGGATGTGACGAACCTTCTCAAGTCATTTTGGATTCCGTTAATGCTCAGCAGCCCTGCACTTTGCTGAATCCTGGCCCCGAGAATGTTGAGCAATGTGGCTAACATCCGACTTTGTCAGTATCGATACTCTAATTTTGCAGGCCCACGAAAGGACATACATTTGCCTGCCCCAGATGGCCCCATAATACCGAACATGCTGCCTTTTCGCACTTGACCCGAGACAGCTTGGAGGATAGGGCGAGACGTGCCATGGACTTTATAATCCAAATTTTGGAACTGAAAATCCAAGCCTAGGGATCCCTTTTCTCGGTCCACCTGGAGCGATCCGAAAAGATCCTCCATATGCGAATTTTCCTCATGCACCTCCTCCCCTTGCGGTTCATCAGACTGCTCGGTCGCGCCGTATTCTGTTTGAGACGCCACAAGAGATTCACTATCCTGGGGATTTGGTCTTCCCAGCGTGGACTGGAACATTTTTTGTGCTTTTCTCAATATCGAGTGCTTCGAGGCAACAGTCAGCACAATGAAGGCCATCCATACAACCCCCAGAGCCAGGAATCCCGCTAGAGCAATTTCCCGCTCGCTCGATTCGTTGCAAATGGACAAAGAGGAACATTTTCTTGGCTCATAAGATCCCTGAGGGCAAAAGTAGCCTTGTGGACATCGAATCTTTTGGTGCCCGCCCGGGGGGCAATAGTAGCCCTTGGTGCAGACAATCGGCTCCAAAAGACCCTGGGGCTCGGAGCAGATGTTGTCTGTCGTCTTCAACCGCGTGAATTGACAGCTTTCTGTCGGTGGGCAAAATACTGGAGGATTCTCCGCTGTCGTATTCAAGCCTATGGAAATAACTAAGCACACCTCTTCAAGACAAGGCGCATAAGTCAATAGGCCGAGAGGAAATTAGATCGCTTACAAAGGAATCCGAGGTTGCAGGAATTTGTCTTCTGCAGAGGTACTGGATGCCGCCCTGAGAGGCAAGTCGCATTCATTGTTCCCTTCTATTCGCAACAATAGCGATCGCAGTCTTCCCTCCCACGGGCTGTGTCACGTTTATGTATTGGAACAGCCTGTCATCTTCGATCAGCAAAAGGGATATCGCAATAAACAATACGGCGATCCTTGCAGTGTTGGTATGATAGGGATAAAGCGTAGCCAAGATCCAGTCCCGGCCGATCAATGCAAGGGGCGACCTACTAACAAACTCGATGGCGATAATTGAACGATATGTTCGGCAATCTCGCATCAGAGTCCATGATACCTCGAATGATATTTCCTTTGTCCTTCACTGATAATCTCATTGCAATTGGAAGACTTGGCCTCTAGATCCCTCACCGCGTCACTGCATCACGGATATCTAGTATGGCGAACTCCGTTTCACATGGAAGCATGTGCAAAGATGGCAATTCTCAAGGACAGGCAGTTCCACCGGTCGCAATTGTGGGAATGGCAATGCGGCTGCCCGGAGACGTTCATACGGCCGATGAATTTTGGGACCTTCTCATCAGTCAAAGGGACTGCTCCAGCGAAGTTCCCCAGAGCCGATATAACGTCGATGCTTTCTATCATCCCGACAAGCCACAATTTGTGAAGACGCGCCGTGGTTACTTTCTCAATGATGATTATCTGAACAAGACAGATCACTCCTTCTTCTCGGCGGTGCCGGGGATCACCATGAACGACCTCGACCCACAACAGATGTCGCTGATGGAAGTCATCTGGGAGTGCATGGAGAACGCCGGACAGACGGAGTGGCGTGGAAAGAAAATCGGATGCTATGTAGGGGTCTTCGGCGAGGACTGGCATGAACTGACAGCCAAAGAAACGCAGGCGATTCCGCGTGTGCACGCATTCGCCAACGGGGGTTTTGCCTTGTCCAATCGAGTCTCCTTCGAGTACGACTTGAAAGGACCCAGGTACGTGTTGAGTATGAAGGTTCCTTTCATTTGCGATGGTGACTAAGAGGCTAGCGCCACCATTCATACAGCATGTTCGTCATCTTTGACGGCCCTGCATGAAGCATGCCAGTCGCTTTATACCGGGAGCTGTTCCTCGGCGATCGTGGCCGGGACCAGCATGCTGTTGACCCCCTCGATGAGCGTTACCATGTCTGAGAATGGCGTTCTCTCTCCAGACGGTCGCTGCAAGGTTTTCGATGCCGACGCAGATGGATATGCTCGTGGGGAAGCGGTAAATGCTATCTTGATCAAGCCTCTGGACCAAGCAATTGCGGACGGTGATGGGATTCGGGCCATTATTCGGGCCACGTCGGCCAATTATGACGGCCGGACAGCCAAAATAGTTGCACCAGATGTAGAGAGTCAAGAGCGGCTGATGCGAGAGGCGTACTCACGAGCCGGGATTCAGGATATTTCCCAGACAGCCTTTGTGGAATGTCATGGAACGGGCACTAAAGTCGGGGATTTGGTGGAAACAACAGCCGTTGCCCGAACATTTGGTGGCAAGGGAGTGTGCATCGGATCTGTGCGAGAGCTGCTTGACTGAATTCGTGAGATGGTGCTAATAGTTGATCCAGGTCAAATCGAATGTCGGGCACGGCGAAGGTGCATCCGGATTGACCGGTGTGATCAAGGCTGTGCTGGCCCTGGAACACCGAACAATTCCCCCAAACTTGCATTTCTCACGCCCAAATCCCAACAGTAAGAGCATTTCTTCCATCCATCAAATTCTTTTTCTAACAATTTTCACCCAAGTTCCATTCGAAAAAGGTGGTCTTCGAGTTCCTGTAGAGCCCACATCTTGGCCTTTGGACCGCATGGAGCGTGTGGGCGTAAATTGCTTTGGTATTGGGGGAAGCAATGCTCATGTTAGTGATTCAGTGTTTCCTGTATACCATATCAACTAACATAGTGAACAGGTCATCCTGGACTCTGCATCCACCGTTCTTTCCACGTCCCGGGAAACTCAGTCATTGTTGGAAACTCACCTTGTCGCTATCTCAGCCCAGAGCAAACCGACTCTCACTTCCCGACTGGCAGACATCCACAAATATCTTCTGAAACGCCCTCATGCGGTCCGAGACCTTGCATACACACTCGGCGCACGTCGAGATCATCTCTCACATCGAGGGTACCTCATCTGCGATGCTACTGGTCACGTATTTGAGACCCAGTCCAACGCGCCAGCAGTCACTGCAACCCCATCAGTGGTATTCACATTTACCGGTCAAGGGGCTCAGTGGGCAGGTATGGGACGAGACTTACTGGCCTCGTTCGAAACTTTTCGTTGTGACATTCGTGCCATGGATCAAATTTTACAGGAACTGGCGTCGCCTCCTACGTGGAGCATTGAAGGTAACTATGATCAGCCCTGGATACCTCAGCATGCTTGACCACTCAACTACTACATACTAATAGCATCCAGCCGAGTTACAAAAGCCCCAGCCCTCGAGCTCTGTTGACAAGACAGAATACTCCCAAACAATGTGCGCGGCCATCCAAATCGCTCTGGTCAACTTGTTCGCTCGCTGGGCAATTCATCCGTCGGCAGTGATTGGATATTCTAGCGGAGAAGTCATTGCTGCATATGCAGCAAATGCTATCTCGATGCGCACAGCCATCACTATTGCACACTTCCGCGGGCGTACGGCGGAGCTTACTTCACGCGACGGAGGAATGGCGGTGGTCGGCCTCGGAAAAGCAGATATTAGCCAGTTTCTGGTTGATGGCGTGGTCATTGCCTGCGAGAATAGTCCTGAAAGCGTCAATATCTCCGGGGAGAAGGAGAAGCTGATGGCAGTCATGGAGAACATTCTCACAGAGAGGCCGGAGACGTTCACTCGGCAGCTACCACTGGAGGTTGCCTACCATTCTCGTTTGTTCTCCAATCTTCATGGTCTCCAGGATCCATACTAATGAGGAACTAGCTCACATGCAAAATGCTGGCGCCCTATTCGAAGCCAATATTGCTCCTCACATTGTTCAACTGAACGCAATGCTGCCTATGTACTCCACAGTTACCGGCGCACTCCACTCAGATCCAAGTGCCTTGGATGCTGCTTATTGGCGAAGGAACCTTGAGTCGCCAGTTCTGTTCTCCAGCGCCGTTCAGAATCTGCTTAACGACCGGAAGGCTCAAGCAACACTCTTTGTCGAGATCGGGTCTCACTCCACTCTCGCAGGGCCTCTGCGTCAAATTGTATCGCATCAGTCAGTCCAAAGCCATTATATTCCCACGCTGTTGAAGAACACAAACCAAGTCCACTGTGTCCTCAAGGCAGTGGGTGAGCTGTACTCACAGGGATGCCACGTCGAGTTTGCAGCAATTCACCCAGGAAAGATCCTCACCGATCTTCCACTTTACCCCTGGGACAGAAAGACCATCGACAGGCAAGAGAGTCGTCTCAGTCGGAATTGGAGATTCCGCGAGCACTCTCCTCACGAGCTTCTCGGATCGCGCATGCTAGAAGCCACCGATATTGAACCAGCATGGAGAAATCTCATGAGCTCAAGGGATGTCCCATGGATTGTTGACCATCAGGTCTTGGGTGAGATTGTGTTCCCATGCGCAGGATATATTGCAATTATCAACGAGGCAACGCGTCAATTGTTCCACACACAAGATTGCACAATCCGCAATCTACACATGAAAGTTCCTCTTGTCTTGCCAAGATCTGGAGGTGACAAGATAGAGATTGTCACGAGCATGAGGCCCTTGCGGATCAATGATCGACTTGACTCGAAGTGGCATGAATTTAGCATCTCCTCGTATGACGGAGGTGAATGGACCAAGCATACCGTGGGCCAAGTATTAGCCGGAGTCGAAGACTTGAGAATACCCACAGTCCCCAAGCCATTCGCAAGGTCGGTGTCCTCGCCCTTCTGGTACGATCAGCTGTCGAAGGTGGGACTACAGTATGGTCCAGCGTTCCAGGGGCTTGAGAATATCACAGCGGACCCCGTCAGCCATACAGCTAGTGCGACGATTGCTGGAAAGCCAAAGGAATTCGAAGATAGTGACGCCTTGCATCCCACCGCCATCGACGAGTGCTTGCAATTGTTCAGCGTGGCAGCCTGCAATGGGAAAGCAATCCATCTGAAGGGGCTCTATGTCCCCCTGTTCATTGATGAAATTTGTCTCGGAAAAAGCAGGGATTCGATGAAGGTCCACGTCACTGGAAACATTATCTCTGGGATCCAGGGCCAGGGTGATGTTGTGCTGATGACCGACGACAATCTGGTGCTCTCGATGCGTGGTGTGACTCTAGCGCAGATGGATCATACTACGCCAAGGGAGAACTCGGGAATTCCTCTGTTGTCGCAGTGTGAATGGAAGCCGGACCTTGATTTTCTTCCAGGTCACATTCAATTGCCCAAGGCAGAGAGCGACGAACATACCTCCAGTTTGATGGCGAAAGCTAGCGTGCTATCCATGATTCAGGTACATCGAAACATGGTTGATGTGAACCCAACTTCAACGGAGCTTCCAGGTTATGAGCGATGGCTACAGGCCCAAATAGAGAGGTTTGATATGCATAGGATCTCGGTAATGCCAGAAGCACTCCCCTGGACCCAGAGACGCAATGGCAGCCTTGAGGCACTATGGAATTCACTGGAGCAGCAACTGAAGGCTGCGAATTTAGGTCTTGTCTTCGATCTCTACCAACAAACAGTGAAAGAGAAACGAGTCCCTCTTGAAAATGAGCAGTCTTCGCCCTCCTCAAAAATTAAATCCCTGCTCCAGAATCTCGAGGATTGGTTCACTTCTCGATGTGATCTATCTGGGTTGTTTTCTCTTCTGCGCCACCACAACCCGAGACTCCGAATTCTTGAGATAGGGACAGGAAGAGGATCATTAGCATCCACAGTCCTTCAATATCTGACTTGTGATGGCATCATTCTCTGTTCACAATATACGGCGACAGAGCGACTGCATATTGAAGATGCTCTCAAGGACCGCTTGCAAGAGTATGACCAGGTGGAGTTCAAGATCTTTGATCCCAGCCATGACCCTTGCAAGCAAGACATTGAGACTGGTCACTTTGATGTGGTCATTGCATCAAATGTGAGTTCACTCTCCTCTTTTATGTTCGTGATAATTGACCATAATCAAGATGGGCGCCCACACGTCCAGCCTGGGAACAACTTTGAAAAACATTGGGAAGCTTCTCGTTCCTGGTGGACGACTTTTACTTCATGAAAATGGCCCTGGTGAGGTGCCTGTTTTATCTGTGTCTCTCGGGTGGACTTTGCTAATGTGACACAGCCCTCCCTGTGGTGGATCATTTACTGGTGAGTAGCCTTGATCTGACGTTGAGGAGATTTTATTAATTCCACTCAAGCATCCATTACCGAGCAAATACTTTGATGGACTTGGAGTAAACGTTGATAGCAAGCACATGTCAGTCAATTCTTGGGACAGCGAACTTCGTCAAGCTGGCTTCCTCGGCGTTGAAGCAGACAGTTGTGACGGCGAGACACCGTATCACTTCTACCGCAACTTGATTTCTCGGCTTCCACTGGAAGATCATCTGCAAGACAGCACGGTATACCTGCTGTGTCCTGACAATGGCACTGATCATCCATGGCTCCGTCAAGTTGAACATCATTTCGTGCAGAACGGCCTCACAGTACAACGCGTCTCCAAAGGCGAAGAGATATCGCCTAAGCAACGTGTGATCTCATTCCTTGATTTGGAGAGACCTTTTTTCTCTAATATCAGTCAGCGAGACTGGGAATCATTCCAGCAACTCATCAACTCCTTTCCTCAGATACTCTGGGTGACTAACTCGGTTGAATTGCATTCCGCCAACCCAGACTTTTCAATCGTTATGGGAGTGTCCCGAACTGCGCGGCAAGAACAGGAAATCCAATTTGGAACTCTCCAAGTCGATCGGTTTGACACATTTGCAGTAGATGCCCTGCTGAGAGTCTCCCGAAAGTTTTTCAGCCCGGCAGATCAAAGTGGCTTGATGGATGCAGACTACGAATTCGCACTTCACGATGGCACCATCTACATTCCCCGTATGCAATGGAGCTCTCTTACTGACAAGTTTCTATGTGATCCAGAGCTGGAAACGGCAAAGCTTGACATAGACACTTATGGGTCGTTGGAGTCGATGCATTGGGCAGAGGACCACCCTCCAGAATCGCCCGGAGAGAATGAGGTTGAGGTCGACGTGAAATTCGTGGGAGTTAACTTCCGAGTACGTGCTTCACGCTGTATCAGATCTTCAAGTGGAAATACTAAATATTCTAGGATGTCATGATAACACAAGGTATCATGGCTAATAAAGAGGAGCTTGGGCTCGAGGCTAGTGGGATCGTGCGACGATGTGGTCCTGGCGTGAAGCAATACAAGCCTGGCGACAGAGTCTTGGTAATGCAGTCGGGCCTGTTCCGCACGCGTGTAGTGCTGCCAATTCATCGCTGTGCTCATCTACCGCCGACCCTGTCATTGGAGGATGCCGCATCGATGGCGGTGGTCTATGCCACCGTGATCTATTGTCTCTTGGATATTGGGAGAGTTGAAGAAGGACAGGTATGTGTTCACGTCCAATGATGGCTATTATTTCTGACATTAGTAGTCCGTCTTGATCCACGCGGCCTGTGGAGGAGTTGGTCTTGCGGCGATGCAGGTTTGTCGGATGATGGGAGCAAAAGTGAGAACCATGGCGTATTGATCCAAGAAGAATAACACTAAACCTGCGTTCTTTTAGGTCTATGCGACGGTGGGAAGTGCTGAGAAGGCCAACTACTTGATGGAACATTATGGAATCTCCCGAAATCACATATTTAGCTCTCGAGATACATCCTTCCTTCCGGCACTGATGCGCGAGACGAACGGACAAGGAGTGGATATTGTGCTCAATTCTCTAGCTGGAGAGTTTCTCCACGCATCCTGGAAATGCGTTGCAGAGTTTGGCAAAATGATTGAAATCGGAAAGCGAGATTTCCTGGAGCACGGTACTCTAGGGCTGGAAGCATTTGGTGGCAACCGAGCTTTCTTTGGAGTTGATCTAATTCGAGTTGCCCAGCGACCAGGCCTGCTTGCAAGGTAATTAATACCGTAACCGCTACTCGTCGAAAGCAATTTTTTGCTGTGTGACTAACCGTTAGAGCAGACTTGTTAGCCAACTTTTGAACCTCTGTGCAGAAGGCAAGATTTCTCCAATCCGCCCATTGAAGGTGATACCTAGCGTCGACACTCAGCAGGCCTTCCGCTACATCCAGCAGGGGCTGCACATGGGAAAAATCATCGTGCAGATGCCAGAGGCCTCAGAGCGGGATATTATTTCAAAATCACGCCGTCGCGCACGATTCTCCCCCGACCTCTCTTATCTCCTGGTTGGTGGCTTAGGAGGCATTGGACGAGCGATCGCAGCTTGGATGGTTGAGCAAGGTGCTCGAAACTTGACTTTCCTCTCACGATCGGCAGGGACAAGCAGCCAAGATCAGTTATTCCGTCATGAGCTAGAGCTCCTTGGCTGTAACGTTGTCATGGCAAAGTGCGATGTGACAATGCTGGAGGGAGTTCAGGGCGTGATAGATGCTTCCCCTTGCCCGATAGGAGGAGTGCTGCAACTATCCATGGTAATTAGGGTAAGTAGTAGACTATCAACCCTTGTGGATACAGCGATATTGATCATCAAAGGACCAATTCATTCCAGACATGACCCACAGAAACTGGGAAGATGCAATTGCTGCAAAGGTGACTGGAACCTGGAATCTCCATCGTGCTTTGGATGGAAAAGATGCAAAACTCCAGTTCTTCGTTGTTTGCGGCTCTGTGACAGGCGTCATGGGCAACGCCGGCCAGGTCAACTACTCGGCAGCGAATACTTTTGTGTCTTCATTTGCGCAGCATCGCTTGCAAAAGGGCCTTCCAGCCTCCGTTGTCAACCTAGGAGGAGTGGACGATGTGGGATTCCTGGCAACACAGGATACCAAACTGCGCGAGCGAATGCGTGGAGCATCGGTCAGGCTCCTGAGCGAACAAGAGGTTTTGGATGCGTTTGAGCTTGCCATCCTTTGCGGAGGCGTCACGCACAATTCCAGCTCCACCGGTTCCCTACGTATACCGAATAATTTCATTGTCGGGATGAGCAGTACGAAGTCCCTGGCTGATCCCTCCGTCCGCTCCTTGTGGGGCCAGGATGCTCGTTTTCGCGCGTATGGAAACCTCGACTCGAAGCAGCAAGTATCTCACGAATTGCAGAACGAGGTCTTGGGTTTTCAGAAATTGATATCCATGATCAAGAATAACCCCGAAATGCTCAATGACGCATTGAGAGAGGATGAAGTGACTACGGAAATGGTGAAGAATGTGCAAGAATATTCCATCTTTGCTCGAGAGATGGACTATGCCCAGGTTGCGTCGCTGCATATTGACTCACTTATGACGGTTGAGATCAGAAACTGGGCTCGTCGCCACCTGGACATGGACCTGTCACTGGTTGCGATCAGCAAAGCAGGCACAATTGGAGGACTGGGCAAACTGGTCCTCAGTGTCCTCCGCTCCAAGTACTTGAAGTAGTACTGGAATCTTCGTCAGCCTGTGTTCAAGACGCACTTTTCTCTATTTGTTATTCCAATTCTGTAATGAAGCCAAATAAGTGCATACGAAAGTTGCGTCTGACAGAAGAAGTGCAGATACAATAGACAGGACCAGGGAGGGTCTTGCTGAAGCGTCAAGGCTCTGGGAATTCGAGGTAGATACATCATACAGTGACCATTTCTGTCTTTCAACGACTGCCTATTTAACCCAAGAAAATTCTTCAGATCCCCATATAGTCCCAGATCCCCCTTCCATCCCTTCTGCCATCAAGCGGCTTGTTCGTGACCAGCCTCAAATAGATTGGGATTCTCAGTGAGATCCACCTCATGGAACTTGTCTTGGAACGTCGTTGTGATTTCAGGATCCAGCGTGGCAAAGTATCGATCGTGGCGGCTGCCAAATTCGCAACTGGAAGCAGGTCGTCTTCCTCCTTTTGTATAGTCCATATGTACAGGCTTGATATTAGCCGCTGTGATATTGTGACAGGAAGTTGCTGCACTGTAGACTCAAATCGAGGCTGAAGATTGTGCCGTAAGTGAGAAAATCCTTTTGGTGGTTTTTCACATCCTTTAGACGATGGTCTGATCATAATCCCCTTATAATATCATCGTAGAGTGAAACTGCCCAAGCAGGAACAAACCACGAGTGCTTGAGCAATTGCATGCCTTCTACGATGTGGAAAGGGACACTTGCTGGAGGGCAAGAAGCTTCCAGTTTCCTTTATTTGGGTTGGAAGTTACAGCTGATCTACTGGTCCTCTTGTACAGAATTACGTAAATGTTGATCTCGCGGGTCCACGAGTGTAACCGCTTTGATAGCCAGCCATTATTTGTGATGGATTATACCGCAAGCCCACCGATATATCTCAACCCTCACGATCCGTCCTTTTTGCGGTGACGCATGCACCACCTATGTAAAGAGAATATACATAAGGCATTCAACGACTCATGCCAATTATTTTTCGGTCATCCCGATTCTGGAACAGCGAAGGTCCTTGACATAGAAAAGAAACCCCGGATTTCGCTGGAGAGCGATAGTGCTTATATAAGCACACGGCGACCTCGACCAACGGGCTTCAACCTCCGCGGCTGCGACGATGCACGCTCCAAGGAGACAGTGTCACTCATCATCTGCGCTGCTTTTCTCTTGACCTCTCATCGTCTTTATCCCTTGTATTTGACTGCCCCTGCAACCGTGGAAACGACATCTTTGGGACATTGCAGCCGCAATCATCCCCAGCCCACCGACCACCTCACCCATCATGAGCTTCCTCGCGCGCCTCGTCACATTATTCGGCCTCGTCCTGCTAGCGCACGCGTATGTCTATGCTCTACAACAACCTTCTCTTTTCGTGGAACTGCATGACATCTACTAACACCTTCCGGATTGCAGAGGCTACTCCGCCCACGAACACACCGTGCTCTCTAGCAATTCCCGCCTCGCCGCCGCCAGCACCCTGCCGCAGGATATCATCGCTGAGACCCTGGCCGCCGTGGTAGTTGTATCAGTTGGACTGGTGCTGGGTGCCGAGAAGCTGAAGCCCATCAGCTGGCGTGACTGGGCGGGGGAGATCGAGCGGGACGGTGGAGCGCGGAACCCGTACCTGGGACTGGAGGAGCGGTATGGATTTTGGGATATCCGAGTAGGACACTCCCCTTCTTCGGCGTTGTTTCTCTTTCTCCATTGGTTTTGGGGCGGGATCTACCCACCGCAATTCAAATGATGGGAGTGCAATCGAGTGGCAGCTAACTCCATCTAGGCCAAGCGGAAGGAGTTTGCGGATTGGATTCGGGGTGAGGATATGGTGGCCAAAGAGTGATGTTGGCCGAAGGGGGTGATTGTTTTGGACTGGATAATGAAGTGGTGCCTGTGGTTGATTGATTGTTGTATAATATGCATGGGCGCGAGGAGTCTCAATTGACGTGCTCTGTTCTGCACGCCTGCCAATGTCGATCAGTCTGGTCTACCAGACCTTCCCACTACTGTACGGGGACTTCCCTCTGTTCCCTTGGGGAGTCATGAAACTGCATCGGCAACGAACTAGCTTGTGATAAGGCGGACCCGCCAGGAAGAGACTCGCAGGCGACGAGTGCCATCGGGTGGTATAGAACTCCGGTTGGAGAAGGGATGAGATGACACCTCAGGTGTTCGGGCAGATCTGGAATGCTAGCTAGACTCGATATTCTCGTGTAGATCAGCCATGCAGGGCTGCTGCATCGAACGCAAACATGCATTGCTCGACTGATCGACGCATGACCTTATCATGGAAGGGATTCGGTAGAACGAGATGTACAGCATGTTGCCCAGCAAAGTCCGTATCCGACGAGGGTGGATACAACGACTGATACATTAATTATTGTTCTTTTGCTTCTCGGTCTGTAAGATCCTCGCTCGCCGTCCCGTAGAACATGTACATACTGGGAACTATAGTTAGTTAATATTCAGATGAAATGGCGTGATCCCACTACCACCACCACCCACCGTCGACACCACCGTCGAACAGAGTACGTAGCATGCGTTGCACAGGCCCGGACGGGGGACAGTTTCCTGCCTCGTGATATTCAAGCTTAAACACAGACTAGATGGACCTTCTCTGCAGGGACAGCGGCGTATGCACTGTAGGAACGGTTCTTGCACTATTGAAGTCTGTCCCGGCGTATATACCACCAGTGAACCCTGCACGACGGCGTGGCTGTGGAACCAGGAGCGGACGGGCACTGGTCAGCCGCCTCGCAGACACTGCCGTACAGAAGAGACATCTTTGGTCAGCATGGACTCCGATGAGGATGAAGTGTTAGGCATCAGAGACCGTGGAGCGAGCGAATCGTGACGGCGAGGACGCCCCACTCGCAGTTTCGACTGGTTTCGCTGGTTGTGTTGGTGTTTTGGCTTGTGGCTTGTTTCGCTCTGTTTCTGTCGGATAGATTCCGAGCGCAGTGGCAAACGGAGGCAGAGGAAGCCATGCATCAACTGCAATAATCAACCATCGAGTAATCACACCACGGGCTCTGCGCCTTGCATCGAGCACCAACATCCAAGGCAGTCGGCATCCGCCGAGTCCAGCGTTGCTCCACCCAGGCGATCCTTCATCAGGCTCAGCACTGATCACATAGATGAAATGACAACAGATGATGTCTCACCTGGCAGGGGCGATCACAACCAGATGCAGCACGCTAATTCCACCTAATTCCACCAGGTCTCAGCTCCCACGACATCGCATTGACCGGGTGGGCCAGCACTATTGTTGGGAATGGCGGAAACGACGCGACAAAGCGAAACAGCGGCGCAGCTTACGCATTGCGCTGCACGGCAGCCAGCTGGTGTGACCCCAGGATCCAAAATAGAACAGACCTTGCAGATCGAGAGGCGCGCTAGTCGGGGAGACGCCACGATGGTTGGTCCACGGGCGCCGATGGCGTTGGCTAGGACGAGATGGGAGCGCAGGGAGAACTGGATGATTCCATCCAGAACAACGGGCGTGGATGTGAGAGCGGATGCGGTCTCCCTGGACAACCATCGAGAAATAAATTCCCCGTCGCTCGCGCACTTTTGGCGTTTCGCTTTCTCTTTCTTCTACTCTTCATCTCCACCTCCGCAATTCCACTCTCCCCACATACCGCCCACCTTCAGTTCTTCTCACGACACTCGTTGAAAATGCGTGCTACTTTCGTCCTCGCTGCCCTGTCGGCTTTCGCCGTCGCTCACGGTGCTGCTGCTGAGACCTCCGCGGTACGCCATGCCTATCCCTCCCCGATGCTAATGGAAACAACCCAGGCCTAATATACAGCGTGCTAATAGGGTAACCCGGCCACTCAGTATCTGACCGAGACCAACTCCAACGGCGTCGTCACCGGCCAGCCCGAGGCTGTGACCAGCCAGGCTGCCGCAGTTACCAGTCAGCCCGCCGTGGCCACCTCCCAGCAGCCGGCTGCCTCCATCCCTGCCGGTCTGTCGTCGCCCGTCGTCAGTGTGATCAGCGGCAGCCGCACCACCACCCTCTCCAGCGTGGCTAAGAGCACTGGCCTGACCACTAGCACCACCTCTGGAACCTCCACTGGGAGCACCAGCTCCTCCACCTCGTCGGGCTCTTCTTCGTCGAGCTCGGCCTCCAGCTCCACCTCCAGTGGTGGCGCTGCCTACATCACTGCAGCCCCCATGGCTGTTGTGGCTGGTGCTGCCATGGCTGCTTTCCTGTAAAGGACGGCGGGCCAAGTTCTAGTCCCGGGTGTGATCTAAACTGAACAGGACGGAACTGACCTGTGGCCCATGGCTGACCATCTGTCTCCCATATGAACATATGACCACTTGGGAACAGTGAAACGTGGACAGCCAAGGCCACTGGACATACAGACCCGAATCTCTTCATCAAGAAGGATTCAGGCTGTGGGACGAGGGACATGAAAATGCTTGCAAGGTTTCATCATTTATTCTTCTTTCTCTCCTTTGGTGCCTTTCTAATCATGGAGGACTTGTACTCCGCCATCTCCGGTGCCTTTACACTTACCTCTTTTTCCCCGTGTGAATCGGACTGCATACCCACGGCGCACTTCCGCTTGCCCCGTTCACTTGTTCCTAACAGATTGCCTTGCATGGTCATGGTTAGCTTAATATCTGGTAAATAACACAGTCGAGTGACTGCCACTCCTTGACTCCTGGTGTGTTGTGATTTGTAGAGTATCCAGAGCATAGTGTCGCCCATAGACCTGCTATAGAACAGCGCAATTGGTCCCTGTATGTTGCAACGTTGAAACCTCCAATCCTTGAGCATAAACATAGCCATAGTGTGCGTCCGTGGGCACTGTGATGTATACCTAAAAAAGGCAGCCATTAAGCAGCCCAGCCCGATCGGGAAGTGTAATGAGTAACGCGAAAACCCACGCGACGCGCGTCCCGACGCGTCACCGTATCGGGTCTAGCGGCCCCAAACAGCCCGTTGTTCAAGTAACCGTGTGTTTTGCGACCGACACAACCCACGCCATGGTGAGTCTACACCCCAGACACTGTCTTGAATCAGGCCGCTTCATCGCAAAATTGCTCATATCCGTACCGTGCTAACCATGCGACCCAGCCTTCCAACTTGCGCCGGCTTGCAGCAGACCACGCCGCCCTGCATGGCTCCCAGCTCCCGCCGTACTACCTATTGCCGTCGGATGATGGCCGCTTCACTGCGGCTGACGATCTATCGCAGCTGACGGTCCTATTGACTGGCCCACAGGGGACACCGTACTCACAGGGCCTGTGGCGATTGCATCTCAAAATGCCGGAGGATTACCCGCACAGTCCGCCAAAGGCGACTTTCCGGACGCGCATATGGCATCCTAATGTCGAGGAGCAGTCGGGCGCGGTGTGCGTAGATACCTTGAAGAGGGACTGGCAATCTAAACTGACCCTCCGTGATGTGCTCATTGTAAGTGTCTTGGGTCTCCATCCATCGTGTGTGGCGGAGAATACCATCTCTCATGCGCCGTGCGACTAAGCTAACCACCCACTTTACACGACTCAGACCATCTCGTGTCTGCTCATCCATCCCAACCCAGACTCTGCCCTCAACTCTGAATCGGGAACGCTTCTCCGAGAAGACTATGAGGCGTTCGCCCACCAAGCCAAGCTGATGACCTCCATCCACGCCCCAATCCCAGGAGACCAGAAACACGCTGTCCACAAAGCCAAATACCGGGGCGAGGACGCCGACTCCATACCCAAGGAGAAAGACGAGACCACACGCCCGCGCAAGCTACAGCGCATTCAGACCAGTCCAGCCAAGCGAGCGACTCGCAAAACCACCACAACGCCCACTTTGCCACATCCACCATCACGATCACAACCACAACCCCACCGACCACAACCCATCTCCGACGAGGACGACGCAATGAACAACAGCGAGAATGACGACCCAGCAAGCGCAAGCAAAGAGAATAACCCCTCTCTCTCCCCAACACCCGTCCGCCTGGCCCCGGCAAGTCCCCGCAAGAACGCCCTGGGCAAGCGGCCACTCTCCGTGCTCTCCACGCCCTACCCCGAAGATCCCGACGCAGACATGATGCTTGTGGACTCAGACACCGACGCCGACGCCAGGAATGACACCGCGCACCCCACCATCAGCCCCTCTGACCAGAACATCGGCGCCAACAACATCCACGCCCGCGCCCCGGTCTCCCCGCAACGCAAACCCAAAGTCGCTCCCAGCCGCGGCGTGGCCAGTTACCCCCACCTCCGCCACGACCTCCAGATCTACGAGGACGTGCCAGACCGCACACGGACCGACTCCTCGCCCCGCTTCGGCAGCCATGGCAAGGAGAATCAGGCGACAGGCGCCGGCATGGGTCCGCTAGACGTGAAACAGAAGCACGAGCTCCACACCGGGAAGGCAGGTCCTACAGTCAACACGCCCACGGCCGGGACGGGACAGAGTATTGCGGCACCAGCACCGGCACCGACGGTGGCATCCTCGCGCGTGGCCAAGAAAGCTGTTCGTGGTGCGCGCAAGGGCTCGAAGCCGAAACCGCGGATCGGTGTGCGGCGGCTTTAAGTACGGTGCGGTGCATGGGATCGCATTATCGTGGAGTTGGGTTGTTTTGCTCTATCTTGCTTTGATGTTTGCATGGGTCGGGCTACTACGTGTTTTTCTCTACTTCTTTCCTTGCTTATTATACCCACTCGTCTCCGGATATGTTGTTCTTGATTCACCGGAGATAGGTAGATGCATGAGTGGCGAAGAAGTATTGAGTGTGGACTCAGAATTACCGGGAGCATTAGTTGGAGCTGTTGCAGGATAGACTGCATCTATTCCGAGAGGGTTGCTAAGACCTACGTGCTGAGCTAACTAATTTACACGTCGACATGACAGCGGCACAAACTATGGCTGGAAGGAGGCTGACTATGTAAAATACCTGGATTAATAAACTCTCCGGAACTATCAAGCTGCAATCAATCTTTTCCCCTGAATCTCCAATCATTCTGCGAAGCCGCTCTTCCAGACGCGCGGTCGTGGAAGAGACCAAGAACAGGGACCGAGAACAAGCTCTGGTGCAGATGAGACTTTCTCCGGAAGGCTCAGATGCTCACGACAAAGAACAGGCAACCGCTGCACAACATATAACAGAAAATAAGTATACGAGGTCCAGAACACGTCGGAAAGATGGTGGTAGGGTGGAGGGTAAGGTTGAGTGTAAAAAAGCCACCGGGCGACAGAGGGGGATATCAGGAGATCCTGATAATAATATGTTCGATCCACATGCTGGGTAGGATTATGTCCGAGGTGCGTAGGGAACATAGACATTGGCCATGTTCTGCACGTCCAAAGGATCTGCAGGATAGGCATGCAAGAATATATCCCAAGGAAGGAGAAAAAAAAACCCGTCTTTCGAGTCCTTACAGAGCGTAAGGGTTGACAGACCGAACAGTGAGGCATCTGAAAACAATCCAATTAGCATGACAAGTCCAAGTCCACCAAGAGGCCACATTAACTTACGGCGGGCTCTTGCTTAGGTCAGTCTTCAGGATGATGGGAACGCGAGTCATCTCGGTGACATCTTGGATGAACTCGCCGTCTTCCTCCCTCAGCTTGAACAATTGCAAGTATTTCTCCTTGTTGGTGAGCTTGTTTTCAGGCGCATCGTTGGTACCCGAGGCGATCTTGGGGTCTGAGCGAGTGCGGTGAGGTCCTTGCTGGAGGTGGCCGTTACGAGTCGGCGATGGTGGCATGCTCTGGGTCGACCGGTCAGCCGAATTGAGGGAAACACCGGCCGCCATTTCAGTCACCTCATCCACGTCATCATCATCGTCAAAGAGCGCGTCAACAGCATCGGCGGACATGGTACCAGTCTCGGTCTGCTTGCGCATGGCCTCGTCCTGTTCACGGGCACGCTCCTTGGCAGCTTCAGCCTCACGGGCAGCAGCAGCCGCCTGCGCAGCTCGAGAGTTGGCTGGCTTGGGACGCTCATCCTCGGGGATGTAAGCCGAAGAAGGAACACCCTTCTCCCAATAAAGTTCCAGCACACGGCTGTCCTTGCGGTATTCCGCCTTCTTCAGAGGCAGCTGATCGCAGTGCACACGCTTCTCGAAGCCATACTCGGGAATGAGGACATCGAAGGCGGACTCATACACACAAAGCACAATGCCCTCGCTGATAAGGTCGCCACCAATCTCAAGGCTCTTTCGGTCCATGTTGCGACAAGCCTCAATGTGCACACTCTGCTCTTGGGCGTTGTGAGCGGAGTCCTTCTTGTTGTTACAAAGGTCGGCGGTCTTGTTTAGCGACTCGAGATCATCAGTGAACTCGATTGCACCTTCCGAGAGAACCGATTCGAGCTGACGGTGCACGATGATGTCGGTGTAACGACGAGATGGGTTCGTGAAATGAGTATAAACAGGCACATTGAACATGTAGTGCTGACGCTGCTCGTCTGCAGGACCAGGGCCAACGAAATACTTCGCACGCTGCATGGCCTTGGCAAGCAATGTTTCCATACCCTACAGCAAAGATTAGCGAATTGAACAGCGCTGGATTTAGTAAGATCACCACCAACCTTGCGGATATCAACGTCTTGCACCTTACAGAGACTGCTCTGCAAGGAACCGCTGCTAGACGAGTCGATGCCGAAGCCCAGACGGTTCATTCTGTCGACAAACTGGGTCAGACGGCGAGGGTTAGGGGAAGCCTGGCGGCGCAGGAATGCCTTCTCGGGCATAGCGCTCGCCAGCTTGCGAGCAACGAAAAAGTTGGCCTGGCGGTTGAGTTCTTCCACAAGCTCATGAGCTGGGGTGGAATCGAAGATGTTGAACTCAACGGGCACATTCTCGTCGTCTAGTTGCTGCAGAAGACGCAAAGAAGGAACATTAGCCACCCGGTTGCCAAAGCGAGCATCCCGGAACTTGTGTGCAATAGTCTGAATATACAGGGTTAGCATAAGTAGACAGCAAATATCACACGATTCAACAGGAACGTACGCTGAGCAACTGGATGTTGTCAGTCGTGATACCGGACTCAGTCTTGTCGGACTTGCCAGTAAGCACCGCATTGACCTCATCGTAGCTGAGACGGCCAGCGCTCTTGATGACAGCCTTGCCAATCCAAACATCATCATCGATGGCACCAGTCTCCGGGTTGGCCTTGAAAACAACACTCACGGTCAGACGGTCCTCGCCTGGCAGAAGGGAGCAGAGCTCAGTGGAGACTCGGGGCGGGAGTAGGTTCATGACGCGGTCAACCAGATACACTGCAGTTCCTCGCTTCTTGGCTTCACGGTCGACAAGGGAGTTGCCCTTGACGAAATGAGCGATATCAGCGACATGCACACCAATCTCAATCTTTCCATCAGCAAGCTTCTTGACATGGAACGCATCCTCGAGTGCCTTCGTGTCGGTGGGGTCAATTGAGAAGATGGTCTCTTCACGGAAGTCACGCCGAGTAGCCAAGGCCTCGCCCTCGTTGGCAACCGACCAATCCTCGTAACCGATGCTCTTGATGACGGCATCAGAGAACTCGTCGGATCCGAAGTTGTTGTCCCGGAGCAAAGCGTCCGTTTCAACACGCAGATCACCCATCTCTCCGAGCTGTTCAACGAGTGTGCCGAACGGGTGCAGAGAAGTAATGGGCCAGCGCTTGATGGAAGCCACGAAAATGCGGTTGGCATAATCCTGGTGCTTCTCAACAAAGTCACGAGGAGCTTGCTCGGTAGGAATAGCAATTAGGGGGACACGCTTGTCAGTAGGCTTGAACCAAACGATCTTTGGCTTCTCCTGGTGACGATCTTGGTGACCCCGGCCGTGGGCGCCATCTCTGGCCTGCCGCTCAGCCTCCTGCTTCTCCTTCGTGGCCTGACTACTGGGACGGAGAAGACCCAGGGTCCCAGAGAACATCTGACCCGCGATGCGCTCAATGACAGCAACCACATGGCCAGCGTAGAGAGGCTTCTGCTCGTCACTGATCTCATCTTCCTCGACGAGGAGCAGGCTTTGGCCCTCAACTTCAACATCGTCGTTCTTCTTCTGGGTAGGACGCTGGCGAAGACTGCCACGGCGACGAATGCTTCCGTCTGGGCCGACTTCTTGTCGGTCACCATTGGAGTCAGATCGGCCAAGCTTATCATTTCCAGCGCTGCTGCCCGAGCGCGCATCGGTGATATCTTTGCGCTTCTTTTTCTCTTCCTTCTCCCGCTTCTGAGACCAAACCTCGTCAACGTCTAAAAGCTCGATCGCAACAAAGTCACCCTCCAAAGCACGGTTGCGGTCCTTGCTACCACAGATGAAAATGTCCGCATCCAAATCCGTGGTAGTCACGTACGCATCGGAGCGGTTTTTCTTATTGACACGTAGAACACCAGCGACCAGCTGGCCATTGCTGATGAGGGCAGGCAAATTTGCCTGGGGAAGGTAAGGGGTGAAAAGGGTCTTCCGCTGCTGCTGCTGTTGTTGCTGCTGTTGCTGCACAGACAGCTGAGGTGGAGCATGCTGGCTGGCCTGAAGACCACCCATGCTCTGGCCATTCTGCTGCTGGAGTGCCTGAAGTTGGGCAAGCTGCAACGGGGCCAGCTGCTGACCACCAAACATTTGAGGAGGGGCCATCATAACCTGGCCCTGCGGTAGCTGAATGAGCTGGGGCTGGCCGGGATACTGGAACTGGCCGATGGAACCCATCGACTGATTCATTGAAGCCCGCGAACGGTGACCGGGCTGGAATCCGCCGCTCTGCTGTTGACCGAAAGTCTTCTGCTGATCTTGGCCTTGGTTCTGGTTGTTTGGCTGGCGCCAGTTACCGTCAAAGTTCCTGGACGAAGTACGAGCATGGCCCGGCTGACTACTGCGGCGCTGACCATCAGATTGAGCATCATTGTGGGCAGGAAATTGGAAGCCGCCAGCGCCACGGCCAGACAGAGAGCCGCGGTTTCCACCAATAGCCATCGACTGGCTTCGGCCGTGGCCACCGGCCCGAATATTGCCAGCCCGCTGCAGGCCAAGCCCCTGAGGGGTAGGGGAGGCGCTAGAGGGTGGCTTGTCGTCCGAGCTTAACTGGTTCTCTGATCCACTAGCACCAGGCGCGGGGGCGGGAAACTGGAAGCCAGATGCAGTTCTCTTCTGCTGGGCGAGCTCGGCCGCCTTCTTGGCTTCCGGGAGAGCAAGAGAGTGACGGCGCTGGTGACCACCACCAGGCGGACCTCCACGGCCACGGCCATGGCCGACATTCTCATTTTTGTGGTTATTAGGGCCTTGCTGGTTGAAGTCACCGCCGTATCCAGAGGCGCCTGATGACGGGGCCGGGGGTGGGCCCATTGCGAGGCCGGGAAGAGCAGATTGGTTGCGACGGTGTGAGTGTTGGGCTGGTGCATTCATGGGTACTCCGAGCTGCTGCTGTTGCTGCTGCGGGAACTGAAAAGCGTTCACTTGCGGCGAAACACCGCCCATAGAGCCGCTGGGGGAGAAAGCGTTGACCTGGCCTAGCTGCTGAGGTTGGAGCAGGCCCATATTAACGTACTGTTGGTGTGTCGCAGCGATCTGCTGCTGTTGCTGCTGAAGCAGCTCAATTTGTTGCTGGATAGCCAGTTGTTCCACTGTATGAGGTCGGTTAGCAGAGAAGCTTTACCAGTAAGAGGAAGTGAACTGGATATCGTACTCATCAAAGGAGTCAGCTCAGATGGACTTCTCCGGTGAGCGATATGGAGCTTGCGCCCGGCGGGGCCTGGTACCCCGGACTGGCCCTGTTGATCCATGATCCCAGATGACAGATGGGTATCACTGTAGAGTGTAATATGCGGGGTGGTGGAGCGGATCCGACGACAGGAGAGACTGGTGATGCCTTCAAAGGCAATCGAGCCGAGGTATTCGGATCACAAACCGACCTCAGATGGCCTTGTATGTGCGGACGACAGTTTCAACACGATGTGAGACGCTGTGAACTATACTGAGGGAGAAAGAGTGGATTAGTACCGAAAGGAAGTTGAGGCTGAGGGATGGATGAAGAGAACAAGAACAGGATCGACGAAAAAATGCGGTAAGTGGGAGCAAGAGAGTGTGAACCACTGAACTTGAGAAGGGAATCAGGAGCGGGTGGAAGTCGCGATGGGCACGCTCAGTCCCATTGCCGGCGGAGACGCCTCGGGGGACTCCAGCACATTGAGGCAGAAAGCAGTGAACGAGGCACCAGAGCTACTCGGGGAATACGTGGGCAACAACAAGGAAATTTCCATCATCCATGGTGGGACTTCAGGACTAGCGACGCCCTTACCTGCAAGAGACTAACAACGACGTCGGAGCCCTAGCATTCCAGAATGACGTCTGCGCTGTCCAACGTGGGATGAAAATTGCTAGAAGCCAACACAGCAGTGGCAGTCTCTCAACAACAGAATCGCCGAACCGAAGAGGGGGGTGGTCGAGTCAATTGCGCTTTCAATGCACCGGGAATCGATGAAGGCAAGGACCGACTAGAAAGAGACGACGCTCGCTCGATTCGAAATAGGGAGTCGGGAAGGACCGAGTCGCTGGGATGGAAAGCGTGCTGGAGAGCGTAGTGTGCTGCCACAGATGTACCGAAATCAAGAACGAGTCGGGGAAGAATCGAGGAAGATCCTCAGTCGACCACTGGTAGGAGCGGGCTCGAATTCGCAGAAGAAAAAGCCGGGGAGAGAAGCTTCTCTGCGAGGAAACCGAATTACAAGAAAAAGGGTTCACACGGTAGTTGCACGTCCCCGAAGAGAGAATGACAGCGAGAGCTGAATGGAGTGGAATCGACGATGCGTGCACCGACGAATTCGACCAGAAGGAACGATGGGGGGAGAGAGAGAGAGATGGAAATGGAGGAGGAGGGGGGAAAGGAGAAGAAAGAGGTGATGATGGATGGATCCATACAAAGCGGGTGTGGGGAGCAGTACGGAACGGGGGGTGTATCGTCATAACATTACTGCCCATCGGGCCCAGTTACCACATACTGTGACTGCGTAAATACCGTGTTCGAAACAGGTGCCATACGTCATTACACTCTCCTCTCCCGGCGGATGCCCATGGATGATGGATGATCACCAAGCTCCCACCTCATCATTATCCTCTTGCGCCCAGAACCGACGACTTCCCTTACACCCTTGATGGCTTGATATTTGGGTAGGACAAGCTGCCCGTTGAGTGGGTGAAGTCGCAACGGGTGCGGTCAGGGATCTACGCCCCCCCTCTCAGTGATTACAGTGAGACTAGAGGTAATATGAGTTGTTAGTGGTCATCAAGCTGGAGCAACTGTCTCTGCGCTAGGAGCGAGCCGACTGAAGCACCTGCGACCAGCTGGCAGTGACGCCTTCATCAGGCAGTCCTAAAAGACCACGTACTCAGTACGGTCGAAAGAGCTGGCGTCCATGCTCGTCGTTCCCAGCTTCGGCCAACTTTTAAGCATAAGTGGATGATGCTCACGATGATGCAAATGGAACCAGAGTTGCGCGCGGGTCGCTGAGTCATCCTGTAATTTATCCTCGCCCTTCGCGATAAACATCGCCGGCGGCATTGGCTGGATTTCCTCTGGGGAGCAGAACGCAGAGTAAGTAACCCAGGCAGTCCATGCATCTGATTGCGCGCCAGACGAGATCGGGCACTTGTGCGCCGGCTTCGATGTGCAGTCCTGATCCACCAGTCAACTTCCTGCTGATCCTTGTACTCGCGATAGCTTCGGACTACACACCACTCCCCAGCCTCAACCACCCATTCCGTCAATCGACTACACTCCCTACACGATTGATCCCGTCGCTCGTTCTGGATCCAAGGCCCTTGTGCCTTTCCCTCTCGTTTGTGTCGCGTCTGTACCCTGCCTAGTCTCGTGGACCGATTCTTTCGAGCTTTTTGTTAGACCGGTGGGAGACGCCTTTTGCGATTGGGCCTGCCAGCCCAAGGCAACGCCCCTTCCAGTGAATCTTGGCGAGATCATGAAGATTCCTGTTTCGGCGCTTTCCTCGCTGTGATCATTCACCCTTCCTTCGTCCCACCTGCGACTCCGGCTTTCAGACCATTCCAGCTTCTTTCGTCCCTGTTTTCCTGTTCCTCGTCTTCGACCAATTCCTCCCCTCCACCCCGGGAATTCCTCGCTCCTACCACCTCTCCGCCCTCTCCGCACCAAGCGGTGCCATCCCATCGACCATGGCTCGGCAGAAGATTCATGTTCCACCGCTGGACAGTCCGTCCAAACAGCTCATCCTCGATCTCGCCCGAGATCTGGAGAAGGTTCAGATCTTCAACACCGAGCTCAAGAAGGTGCATGCATACGAGCGCAAGGTCTTCTACGAGAACCTGGACCGGATCGACCAGGAACGCGAGGCAGTCCACACCGCCGCCCTTGACGAGGCGGCTGCCTTCCACGACCGAATCCGCGAGGAGGCGGAGGCTACACTGAGAGAACATCTTCGCGCAGAGGAGGAGGAGCGCCGCCGGAAAGAAGAAGAGGCTCGGAAAGAAAGGGAGCGCATTGAGCGGGAGAAGGCTGAGAAGCTTCGCCGCGAACAAGAAGAAGCTGCACGCCTCGAGGCCGAGCGCAAGGCCAGAGAGGCAGCGAAAAAGAAGGCGGAAGAAGAAGTTGAGCGCACGCGGCGGGCCGCGGCGGAGGAAAAGGAGCGCAAGGAACGCCAGGAATTGGAACGTGTCGAGGCCGAGAAAAAGAGACAGGAAGAGGCGGCCAAGAACGCCAAAGAACAAGCTGAGCAGCAAGCTCGCGCTCAGCAACAGCAAAAGATTGGAGGTGGTCGTCTCACCCCTGAAGAGATCCGGGTGCAGGAGCGCTATGTAGAGCTTCACAAGGTTCTCAAGGACATGCGGAAGTGGCTACAAGGAGTGGGCAAGCAGCAGCTCCCTGTTAAGCAAGCAATGGGCGATATGCGGCGCGCAATTAAGAAATGCGTGGGTCAGCTGCGGGATGGGAAAGGCACGAACAAGCAGCAGGTAGGCTTAGGCTCTCGCTTTCGCTGTTACTTTCACCTCAGCCGCGGTTGCTAACACGATTGCTCCGATATCAGACACAGCAAATTCGAGTCGAGCTCGAAAAAGCTTTGGCAATTGCGGAGCCCAGTGTGGACGTCAGCCAGTTCATTGCCTTTCCCCCGCAGGAAATTGCGCAGTCAGAGAACAAGGCACCCGCTTTGCTCATTTACGGACTTAACATTTTCGCGAAGTCCTTGGTCTCGGCTCTGGTCACCGAAGCATCCATCAACCCAGGCCACGCTGAACCCATCGGCATCCTCGCCGCGCAAATATTTTCCATGGATGCATTTATGTACAAAGGCATCCACATGTCAGATATCCTGTGGGCTAAGTACCGGGTCGTCTGCCCAGCCCTGTGGGGATTCACTGGCAATGAAAAGACAGAGGCAGGCCGACGTGCACTGGGCTGGTGGCGCGAGGAAGCCGGTGGTCCGTTTGTCAGCGAACAGACACACCTGGACCGAATGACTGCCCTCGGGGCTGGCTATGCCGCCATCACTCTTCGCAACTTCGGCCGAACACAACGACGGAACCCATTCCCCAATACCATGTTCTGGAACAGCATGCAAAAGATTTTGTCTATCCCACCGGTGGAATTGCAGGATACCCAGATTACCCTTCTCCAAACTATGCTGAAAAATTCCGCAGAAAGAATCTTGGGCTTTTTTGGACAAATTGGCTTGGTCCTGCTGCGAAGGGCCGTTGTGGATCTGCCCGCCGCTCTTCCACGCCAGTCAATGTGTGTGAACCAATTGAAGCTGCTCAGGGAGATTTACGCAAAGGACAAGAACATCATTTTGTGATATCACCGAGGCTTTTGGGATGATAGAATAGACTCACAGGCAGAACGAACTGTTTGGGTCATTATTTATCCCACAAAGTTGGCTGCCTTGGCTACGGGAAGTTCGAATCATGTACCATAATAATCTCAGATACCTGCCATTTGCACGAGCATCAACGTGAAAGCACACGAAACTCTCTGATTTTCAGCCTTCGTAATGGAATCCTTCGATGAGACCTTCGTATTCGGGCTGCTCCCGCTCAGATGTACATCACCACAGCGGACTACTCAGCAGCCACTCTGTTCCTCATACACCTCCCTGGTACTCTCAAGCCATAATTTCACCCGTCATTTCTCTCGATATGCCCCCAAGAGTCAACACATTCCGCTTCCGCCTCAACCGCGCCTCTCCGCGACCAGATCCAATCTCCACCCACCCGCACCGCGGGTCCGAGACAACGCCCACCCAGCGGATACGCTCCCGCAGCTTTCCTCATTTCAACGCCCTTCGATAAAAAGCCAAGCTGGCCTCAGCGGGGCTTAACGGAAAAGCCGGGACCAGCTGGCGAAGACCATGTCAATACTTCTGTCAGCCTGGAGGTGCTCGGGATTGGGAACAACGTGAGTGTTCTTGATTGCCGTGTTTCGTATTGGGGACAGTGGATACCTAGTTCTGGTGTCAAGCCTTGTGGAACTGGCGGAAAGGTGGTGGACAGGAGGAGAGTAAAACGGCGACATGAACCATCTTCGTTGAGGGCGTGTGACCCAGGAAGCTGTTAAATGGATATACCCTCTGGCTATTCGGACCCTTCCCCCCGTCGTTGGTAGGCATGTGGTATATATATACCTAGCTAATACTGGATAGAGTTGGTGAAAATGCAAGTAACCCCCTGGTCCAGATATACCTAGGTGTATCAAGGCTGCTTTCTCATTTGTGACCCGTATTAGGTAGCTACAGGTGTAACGAGATATCTCTTTCCGAGGTATTGCCTATGTATAACCAAGTTTGCTCAATATATCTCAAAGTTGCTTAGTATAGCATCATAAAACAGTGCAAGCATCTCTAGGAACCCCCGCACAGGACTTTTGTGCGAAGCCTCCAGATATATCCGTGGACCTATTATAGTACATGATGTTTCCTTCAAGTATTTTGTGAGGGCAGTATTGGCCATTACTATTTCATGGACTGTACCAGATTGCGGTATTTTCCGGACTAGAGGCGGACTCTCAACGCGTCATGGAGTAGAAGGCACGCATCTCGGCCGCAAGGAAGCCGAACGATCATTTATCTCAGGTACTGAAGGAACGAGCCGGGTCCACCGCCATAGGAACTCAAAAGGGCTTACGGGTTGCCTTGAGAAAGAAGGTCTTTGTCGTCTAGACCAGAGTGAGCCAGAAAGTGGGCATCTTAGGAACTGGCCGAGGTGGGTCTTTTGTCCGCCGGAGAGGAATAGGCATTGGGCCGGAGAGGCCGGGGGCGGGGCATTGGAGAATGACCGTTGCCATCCGATTAATTCGCCCAGAGTCACTCGTAATGTGGCCCACTCTGCTCTTTGTTGTATCAGTCGTGCCCGGGGTTCGCTTCGATCTGGACAATTGACGATGGGGGGAAGTGACATCACGACTTTATTGGGCGAGGATAGTTATACAGCGTGGAAGTATGAGTGGTTATGTGGGGAGAATGTGTGTCCCCATAAGATGAAGAATTGTGGCCATTGTTGAATGGAAGGGTTTATCGCATGGTGATGATGGAGGAGAAGGAGGAGGACGAGGAGCAGGAGTAAAAACTTTCGACGTGCAGACTGGGAGTGCGTTACCATAATGGGCACCTGCAGAACCGTTCTGGAAGGGGCAAGTGGAGCTGGAAGACCCTGAATTTCAACGGCATTCAAGCCGCGATCGCGCCTCTCATTGGCCCAATCCTCTTCCAGTTGGGTCCGGCCTGGGGTAGCCTGCAGGCCTATACAGAGCCCAGGACTCTTGGCCCTTTACCTTGAACAGGACCAAGCCCTCTGTTTTCTAGGCCCGGGGAACCAGACGAGAGACTCTTCTTTTGGAGTCTCGTTGACGTTGCTTTTTATTCCGTCATAAATCTAGTCTTGCTTCCCATGGTCTCCCCAGTGTGTTTTCGACTACTTAGTCCTTCTGACACTCTTTCCATCCACTTTTCCTTCTTGTCTGTTGCTTGACTGCTCTCTTCTCAAGGAAATTATGCGTGTGTCTGGCTTCCTCTCCCTTGCCCTGGTCGCAGCCCCGGCGCTGGTCTCTGCCCGTGGTACCTTGGGCTTCTCGCTTGGTGATAAAAATGCCAACGGCACCTGCAAGTCCACCAGCGATTACGAGTCCGACTTTGACGACCTGAGAGACATGGCCACACTGGTACGCACCTACTCCGGCACCGAATGCGACACCCCCCAAAACATTCTCCAGGCTGCCAAGAATAAGGGCTTCAAGGTTGTGCTGGGTATCTGGTAAGATCATGAGCACCAACATGCCTTTGACTTGCAATGGGTGGGTCTAACCCAATTGTTCCTTCAGGGTGGGCAAGCAGGCCCCCGACGACCTCAGCACCAACGATGCGTCCTTCCAGATGGACTTTGCTGCTTTGCAGAAGGCCATTCCGGGATATGAGGACTATGTGGAGGCAATCACCGTGGGCTCCGAGACCTTGTACCGCGGCGACCAGACCGGTGCCTCACTCCACAACTACATCGGCGTCGTGGCCAACCAGTTTAAGGGCATCCCCGTCGGTACGGCCGACAGCTGGAACAAGTTCGCCGACGGCACTGGTGACCACCTCTTCACTACCGACACCCCCGCCAACCCGCTGGTGACCTATGTCCTGGCCAACGCCTTCGCTTACTGGCAGGGCACCAATGCCGACAATGCCTACAAGACCTATTTTAGCGACATGTACGGTGCCATGGAGCATGTCCAGAAGGTTGCTGGTGATAACGCCGACAAGATCCGCGTGGTCAACGGCGAGACTGGCTGGCCCACCGGTGAGTTTTCGAATCGAGCGTTCTTCGTTGACCTCTCCTCCTCCATCACTAACGGTATGACATAGATGGTGGTTCCAACTACGAGCAGGCCGTTGCCGGCACCGGGAATGCGGAGCATTTCTGGAAGTCTGGGGTCTGTGGCATGCTCGCCTGGGGTGTCGATCTCTTCTACTTCGAGGCCTACGACGAGTCGTGGAAGCCCGACAGCGTGGGTGACAACGGCCAGTCCATGAACGAGCAGCACTGGGGTCTGCGCACAGCCGACCGCAAGCCCAAGTTCGATACCTCGTGCCCCAAGTAAGCACGGCTCTGACCGGTCACGGTTGGGTGTGGTCTGCAGCGGGGCTCATAGATAAACCGTTTTCTTCAGAGTGTATTTTAGGTTGATTTAACCTATCTCTTTGGTGACAATCGCGAGAATGAGTATACACGAGAGTACTCTTGAATCCGAATTGTGATCGAGATACGGTCTGGTGTTTGCTTGTTATCCCCGTCGTAGGCTCCGTGCGAGCGTCCTGCACGACCATCGCTGTTGTATATTTTCGGCGGCCTTGTAGGCGTACGACCGCCCAAGCTCCGGAGAGATCCGGACCTGGAGACCAATTGCAGTAATTGTGGCTACTGGATATGGTGACGATATGCAATGACGGAACGATGCTAGAATTGGAGTATATGCGCATGGATGTACCCTAAATAAGTTAGATCTACTCGATGCGGTCACCGCGACCTCGGGACATGGGCGATGACATAATCGCGTACCTGTAATACCCGTCGCCGGGCAGAACCACGGTTCGTCTACCCCTGAATCCCTCCGCGAACCAACGTCGCGTTGTTTACATCCAGGCTCGAGGATAGTATAGACATGCGCAGATAGAGTCCGATGGCATGCCCAAATGTGCACTATCCAGTGACTTCTGAGACGGCCAAAGCCAGCAAGGGGAGCCCTCTGGATGGCGGTCAGGCCAATCCGACCATTGGGGGCTCTCCGGGGAAGTCGTCCTAGTACCTGCGCAGTGCAAGGGTGGGCTCGCAGCCTCCCGCTAGCTACATGTGCGTAGAACGGCCGCCCTAACGACGAGGTACTCGGTACCTCGTAGCCACCGTAGCCACCGCGCTATCGCTCCGTACCCTGTACCCGCCCCCTTTCAACCGGGACGTGACATAACCGACAACTTTTTTTCCCCTTTCTCGCTTTCCGTCCTTGCGTGTCCGTGATGGTTCAGACTGCCGCGTGCTTGTGATCTCTCTCAGTCTCGAGTCCTGCACTTGGCCCCGTCTCGCAACAAAAGCGCGAAAGAAGGGGGATCCTGTGTACTACGCCTCACACCTTCCCGATCGCCAATCAGAGGTCTGCCAGGTGGTCTTGAATCCCGGTTGGATTTCCATGCGTCAACATTCTGGACGATAAGCGGAGCGGCAAGCAAGTGCTTGCTGCAGGAGTCGACACGGAAGGTGTGTGATTGATTCAGATTCTCTTCCCATCGTTTTCGTTGTACATGTCGGGCGTTGTGGAATTGGGCCTCTCTGCTCCGCGTCGCCACGCGCTTCTCCCCAGTGCCATCCGGTCCCCGAGCCCCTCCAACACCGTGATCGACTGTGCTAACCACCCCGTGCCGTCGGCTGGATGCTCAGATCTAGATTCCTCCGTCTCACCCGCCTTTTTGGCGTCCACTCCGCCGTTGCCCTCGAAGGATCCGCGCATCCTGCGTGACGAATCGCGTTTGGCCCCGTCCCTGCTGCTCTCCTCTCCGCCATCAGGAGACTCGAGCCCGCCGGCCGCTGGTTCCTCTTCCCAGCGTCCCTCTCCGCGGAGCATCACTCTCGAGCCTCCGCCGCTCCCGTTCCTCTCGCAGCGTCGAACAGAGGAATCCTTGACCTCGTCCCCGGACAATCGCAGAGCGGGAAGCAGTGTCTACTACACCACGGCCTGGGGATCCCCGTATGCGGCACCTAGTACCCGTCGCCTATCTCTGACTCTCAGCCAATACGCCGGCATCGACCACATTTCTGGTGAGAGTTCGCCCGCCTCGTCCATCGCCAACAACCCTGAAATCCTTCAAGCGAGTGTCCCAGTCAACTCGGAGGATCTCGCCGGTCATCCAGGAGGCCAGACTATTCGCGACTTCACCCAGGATTGGATCAACCAGTATCTGTCCGGCCAGCCCAGAACCGAGCGCAGCAACTGGCTCAGTGACGATTCCGGAAGCGAGGCCCCGTCTTTCTTCACTGCGCAAAATCATCTTGCGGACGATCTTTCGGACGATTGGCTTGGTCTGGAAGACAACATCCGCGACCACGACCTGTTACGAACGCCGACGCTGTCAGATTTCGTTGGTCGAAGGGCTGCTGGCCGCGCTAAAGTAAAGAGAAACTCGCACAAGCGGGCAGAAACGTTGCGTCAGGAGGATTTCTGGGGTTTTGCTTACGACAAAGAACCATCAAAGAACATCATGTCCGACTCGAAAGAGCTCCAGGCTTCCGCCGAGGCCACTTCGCCTGTGGAAAAGCCACTCCCACCCCCACCGACGAATATCGATGAATCGATAAAAAAGCCAGGCACCGAGGAACCCTCTCGACCGGATGCCATGAAGAGGCAGGCCTCTGATATCAACAGGCCATCCGCTCAGACACCACGACGGAGGAAGAAGCTGGCTTGGAAGGGGAAGGCATGCATTAT
This sequence comes from Penicillium hispanicum, assembly GCF_028827665.1. Lineage (NCBI taxonomy): Eukaryota > Fungi > Ascomycota > Eurotiomycetes > Eurotiales > Aspergillaceae > Penicillium > Penicillium hispanicum. The sequence continues at coordinate 1,752,029 of NW_026623198.1, read as the reverse complement.
CGAACTGCCTATGGATGACCAACGCGGCTCGGAGCTTGGACACCGACTAATGACACCTGCTGATGTCCAGGCAAAGCTGAAAAGGTTCGAGGACGAAGGGTATGATGTTCGCGGTTTCACTATCGGTGCAACAGATGACCCTTCAGAAGCAGCTACGCTGGGGAGTCTGAGTCGTCCCTTGTACCCAGACCCAGCTGAAGTATGGGACGACTCGAAGAAACAACAAGCCATTATCCACTTCCCAGATAAGGCTGTGTGGGATTCCTATGTCAATCATCTACAAGAAGAGAAGCTACGGGCTCTGGGCGTGTCTTTCGGCGACGATGAGCCCCAGCCGTCCGTTTCCCCTGCATCGGCATCAATCAACCCGACCCAAACGCCCTTCCCAGGCCTGGGGCCATCGCCCCCAATTCCCACCACCTCCGCAGGAAGCAACCCGCTAGGGCCGCTCCATCCGTTCTCGCCTCAATTTGGACAGCCGCCTGGTGCAGCAAGTGCTGGTATTGCGTCTTTGGCGTCGCCTGCATCTCAATTTAGCGTTCAAACCCCGTTTATGGGTATTGAGCAAAACCTGATTAACGGATATCCATTCCAATTCCAGCCTACGCCCCCCGCGCAGGGTTCCATGACCCCACAGAGCTTGATAAATATTCGCCAGGCGCATGCGTCCACCGGTCCAGGGGCTCTCCCCAATTTCAACTCCATGCTATCGCCTATATCTCCAATGCACGAGCAGGCTTCTTTGCACCACGGATTCCAGGAGAAGGATGTGTTTGAGGATCGATTCGGAAATGTCGGACATGAAGACGGACCACCATTTCCAGCTCCCAAGACTCCCGTCAATGCCCCGGATCATTTCCACGCCTCAAATGTCGAGATTGCCCACCCAACTCCTCGGGGCCACGGTCACAACCTGAGCGAGACTCTCCAAAGAGGTCTGGAACAGATGACACACACCGACTACCAAATGGAGGAGTCTGCCGAGCCGCACATCGAGGAGGATCACGATACCAGCCACCACGGATTGAACCCCAATATTATGCAGTCCCGCTGGGCTCTGCCGGAAATCAATCACCACCAGGCCCAACATGCATCCCACGAGCCCAGCTTCGCACAGCATCCGCATCACTTCTACAACGAGCAATATATGCACGACCATGCCCACGAAGGCTCCGACTATGATACCAATCCTAGTCTTACCGGCACACCGAACGTCCGTGGTATAATGCCCGATCAACCCTGGCACAAGTCTAAGCCCAGTGCTGGCTCCTATCAAGGTCACCACTCGAAGCTATCAGCGTCTTCACTCAACGTGGATGCTAGGGAGTTCGACCCAAATTCGTTTGCGTCTCAACCTGCACCTTTTGTGAACAACGCATTCCAATTTGGCGGAATGAACCAGCAGGGCTTTGGATCTGCTCCAGCTCCCGCTTTTGGCTCTCACGAAGACCTGGATGCCCCAGTCAAGGCCAAGCCCGAACCCAAACCCAGCAGCTTTAAGTTTTCCGCCGCGTCTTTCAACGTAGATGCCCCCGTGTTCAACCCATCCGCTAGCCTCAACTCGAACGCTAGCTCTGAGCAGCCCTCCGGGAGCCGAGCAAAGATATTCGGCGATATTGACATCTCCGAAATCACAAAGCCCGCCAAGCAGTCCAAAGCCATTCCCATCGTGCGACCGGATGATACGGAACCGGCTGAAAAGGGGGCCGAGCAGGAGACTGTGGATCTTGAGAACGGAAGACCGGTTCCCACAGACCGTCATAAGCGCGCTCGGCGGGGCATTGGTCATGCTGAAGGTGAAGCGCGGTACAGCATTTCTACTCACCCTCTAGGCGAGGTTGGCAACGCTCAAGCTTCTATTACGTTGCATACTGTCGCCGAGGGCAAGGAGAATGCCATCCCCGAAGCCAGCAAGCCTGTGGAGCGTCGGGGTACTCCTATGAGCGAGGCCGATACGTGTACCTTATTCGACTATAAGAACGAGGGTGAAGCGGCTCGATCCAATGTTGGATCCCCTGGCCCGTCTGAGCCCACTTCCGACAAAGAGGAGTCTATTGAAAAGCAGCAACCGAAGGAGTCTTCTATAGATACCGCCCCCGAGGCTGAGCCCAAGCTTGCTCAGCATGCTGCTGAAAAGTTCAAGGAAGGAGTCCTATCACCCACAGCCCCGGCCTTTGAGTTCAAGCCCGCTGTTCCTGCGTTCGTTCCTACGGCTGTGCAACCGTCCAACCTTTTTGAGAAGAGCGCCGCTGAATTGGAAGACAAGGCCGAGTCGAAGGAACCGAAACCTGCCGAGAAGCCTCCTGTCGAGAAGAAGGCGCAGGGCGGCCTTATGGCTTCCCGGTTCGCTACTGACAGCCCGCCGAAGTCGCAACCCCCGCCACCAACCGCAACGAGCGTGTTCAAGACGTCTCAAATGCTTTCGCCTCAACAGAATCTGGATTTCTATCGTGAATCTGACAACGAGTCACCGGATGATGAGGAGCTCAATGCTGTCATGGATCAACTCAATGAATACTCGGATGCCGGGATCGAGAGACAACATACACCTCTGCCCACACAATATATCTCCGAGTCTGTGGGCGGACCTACAAAGGAGAAGCGCTTCGCCTCTGCCGAAACCAGAAGCGAAGCTCCAAGTCCCAGCCCTGGCGGTGGTCAAAAGACCTACAAGCTCAATATCCCCAGGCTCGGCTCGGATATCGATGCCCAAAGCAATGCTACATTCTCCCCCCAGAAAAGTGGAGTTTCTCGTATCCAGTCTCCAGTTCGCCAACTTATCACCAAGAATGGCCATGTCAGTGATTGGAACGACATGATCTCTTCGGGCGAGGATGAGAAGTTCTTCAATCGGAACCGCTTCTTTGACCGCCGCATCAATGACCTTGTCGGCTCTGCTATCGACGATCGTCTTGGGCCAATGGAACGTGCTTTGGGTGTTATTCAACAATCTGTGGCTTCTATCGCTACTGGTACCGCCACGCGCAGAGTACTCCGTAGCACATCTGCTGAGATGGAAGATAGCGATGCCGACGATGAAGATGATGAAGAGCATGAAGGCTCCGTTCGGGCTCGGTCGCCTCAACATATGCGTGAGCGCAAGTTGGAAATGTTGAAGAGCGTTGTCATGGAGGCTCTTGTCACGCATGATTTGCCCCACCGAGGAACACACCATTCCAGTCACAGTGAGATTGCCCAACTCAAGGAAAGCATCGCTGAGCTCCAGGCTCTCACTATCAAGAAGCTCGCCCAAGACCCCGTTGGCGACATGCGGGAGATTCTTGAAGAGACTCTCATCAAGCAGCTGGCTCAGCAAACCCCGCGGTTATCCGAGGCAGAAGAGATCGGCGCCGACAGCTTGATGCTCCAGATTGATGGCTTAAAGAGTATGCTACGATTGGCTGATGAGCGTGCTGATCAAGAGTACAAAGATCGTCGTGACGCTCAGGATTCGGTTGCCGAGCTTCAGCGTCTCTTGAAGGTGGCCGAAGAAGATGCCGCCCGCCACAGTGCTGCTGCTGAGAATGCCGAGGCTCGTTTGCTGCATTTCAAGGAAGAAAAGATTCCACATCTGGAGAAGATGCAGTTCCGCACCGAGTCCCTTTCTGAGGAGAGTGAGACCCTCAAGGTCACCATCGCCGAGCTCTCCTCCAAGAATATTGCTCTTGAGGGAACGCTGGACGAGTACCGTGTCTCCAGCGATCACTTCCGTCGTCAACTCGATACTACCAAGAGCGAGAACAAGTCTCTTCACGAGACTGTTGACCACCTGAGGACTCGTATTGAGGACAGCATGGTCGCCCGACAGAATCTGACTGAGAAGTTCGATCGTCTTCAGGTTGATATGGCGACCGCTACGGCCGACGTTGCTCGGGACCAGGCTGCCTGGCGCAAGAAAGAGGAGGAGCAAAATGCCAAGTACAACGAGCTACGCGCATCCCATGCCCGTGAGCTTAGGCTGCGCGAGCAGCTGGAGCTGGAAGTTGCCGATCTCGCCAAGCAAGAGAGGGAAGCTGTCAAGATCAAGTTCCTCCATGAGCAATCGCAGCAAGAAAATGCTAGGTTAGAAGATACCATCACCTATCTGCGTGCTGAGAACCATGAGTTGCAGCTCAAGGCAGCTCGCTTCGAGCGGGAGTTCAACGAGGCTCGTGAGAGCAGCCGGGTGGAGATCCAACGCACTCGCGCTTCCATAGAAACCGATCTTGAAGCTGCCAACAGCCAAGTCAACATTGTGCGTGCAGAGCTCGAGGCTCAGATAATCCGTCTCCAGAGTCAAATGGACAATGTCCGCATGGATGCCGATACCTCTCGCGAGCGCTACGAGCTTCTTTTGGAGGAGTCCAATGAGTCCAAGATCTCGGCTCTGACTGCTGCTAAGGAGTCTCGAGAACTTGCCCTTGAGGACCAGCGCAAGACCCACGAGCGGGTCCTGAACGATCTCCGTGAGCGCCACGCGCGTGCTTTGCATAATTCTTCCGAAGACCGCCAGCGCAGCGAGGCGCATACCGAGGAGCGCCTGGCTCTGGCTGATGACCGAGCTAAGCATCTTCAGGACCGTGTGCAGCATCTCGAGGAGAAACTCGAAATTGCTCAGTCGGCTGCCCGTGCTGCTGCTGAAGCAGCTCGGTCCGGCAAGGCCAGCCCCTCGGCATCCTCTGCTCCGGCGCCGGCGCCGACGCACTCGAGCTCGCCATCCATGTCCTTCAGCAAAGGATCCCAGGAGCCTGAGAAGATTTCCCCGCAGGCCCTTCGGGAATCGATTTTAGTCCTTCAAGACCAGCTCCAGCAACGCGAGACTCGCATCGAGGAGCTTGAGCAGGAAAATTCTGCCGTGGACAAGGATGCGCCGAACAAGATCAAGGAAAGAGACAGCGAGATCAATTGGCTTCGAGAGCTTCTCGGCGTTCGTATCGACGATCTTCAAGACATCATTAAGACGCTCTCTCAACCGACCTTCAATCAGCATGCCGTCCGCGATGCCGCTATTCGTCTGAAGGCCAACCTACAGATGCAACAACAAGAGCGGGAACGTACTGTCTCCGGTCAGGGTTTACCATCTCTGCCCTCTATCTCTGACCTTGCTGCATCGCCTCGGGCGCTTCCTCTAGCTGCAGCTGCGGCTTGGGGCAACTGGCGCAAAGGCCGAGAGAATGCCACTGCGAGCGCATCAGACCAGACCCCTTCGAAGTCGAGCAACGCCGGTGCCTTCCTGTCTGGACTTCTGACGCCCCCGAGCTCTCATGTTCGACAGAATGCAGCCAACGCCAGTGCCCCGGGACGTTCGTTCTCGGAGAGTCGGCCCTTGAGAGGATTCAACTCTACTATTCGCCGTGGCTCCCTTCGTCAGGAGGCTCCTGTTGCCGAGCCCCCGAAAACACCTCCCCTCCTCCGTCGTTCCAGCTATGATCATGACGCCGAGCCAGCCAACTACGAAGAGGGCAATTTCGCTGACGATATCGAAAGCACCGTGGGTGGCATGGTATCAGCGTCTCCAAAGGACGCCGGTGACGAAGGCCCATTTGGCCCACAGATTTCTGCTGAAGCCGAACAGTGATCTTTCTCACTTTTTCGCTGATTCCAATTTCCTTTAGACTGTCCGAACAAATCATGCCCCAACTCCGCTTTTTGCTTTCTGGAAACTACCAGAGATTATCTTGTGGCAACAATCTCCCATCCGCGGCCGTGATCTTTTGATGCCGTCTGCCTTTGCCTGTTTTGTGATTTACACTATGCCTACAGCGTTTGCAATTTCAGCCCTCGCCCTGTCTACTACCGCCTGACCTACTCCCCCTGCCACTCTTTTCCCGCCCATACATACATATTTCTCTTCGATACAGATCTGTGATTATTTTGATGTCCCTTAGGATTTGATACCACCCCGTTTTTTTCTTCCCAGCATTCTTTTCTGACCGCTGTACAATGACCCATTGACTCCGCTATCGAACTTATCCTCACTCAAAAATCCCCTTCTTCATGTCCCATCGTTTACCTACATATTAATAGCCACCGGCCTATCACTCCTTTTCCACTGTCTTATATTATACATCTTTTTTACACCATCGTGTGCCATTCTTACTCGCACTCCAACATTTCTGGCTTGGACCATGTTCATTTCTTGTAGCTTATTTGCTCTCAGCTTCGGTCTAGTGCCGAGTTGATCATTTTGTCGCGAGCACCATACCCCCGATATTTAGTTAATGCTTCGAATTCAATACTGCCCGGGTCGTATGAAGGGTGGCGCATACTATGAATGAAATCATCTCTTCAACTCAATCTATGAACGCTTCAGGTCGATCTAATCAAAAGGAGATAAGTAGGAAAAACAACTATGGACAGGCGTCGCGAGGCTTCATAGTTAGGCCTGGACAGGCACACGTTATCTCAGTTGTGCTACATATCACGGAGAAGACAACTACTTCGACCGGAGGTCAACCATGATTTATTCCATACCGTCGTAAAAAGGACGTGTTCTTCGTTTCTGTTTTTGGCTAATTTTGTATTTTTGCTTCATTTCGCGCACATCTTAGCCACTTCCCGAGACCCAGTCCGCCTCCGGACTTCGATCCGCGGCCCATACTCTGCATTTGCTGCCGAAGCTGTCCTTGACTTTCGTACTAACGAAATCCGTAAACTTCCCTGACTTGCCATCGGGTGATTTATAAGTATAATCCCCACATGAGCACGGATCGGTCGAGGAAGAGTATCCGGCCTTGTTTTGGTTGTCATGGATATCCATCATCACTTGATCCACGCCCGGGACGTAGACCAAGTCTTCAATAACACAGACGGGAAGGTCAAACAGGCCGGGGGTAGTCCATCCAAGACTTGAGAAGAGGCTTTTGGCGTACGACACTCCGTCGTTGGCTAACACGTCAGTCCAGTTCTGGTTAGCATAGGAGTAATTGAACCCGTGCTCCTGCTGGCCCCAGATCGCGGACGCCATAATATCCCATGTGGTGATGTTCTCTCCCTCATAATTCAACGAATTTTTACCCCACGATTTCGACTCGGAGCCCAAACTGGAAGGTCGCGTCAACAGAGCCATGCCGGATTCGCCATCTGGACCGAACTGCATGCCACACCAGGCATCGTACTTCCAGCTGGGGTCATTTACCCAGTGGTCTTTGCACATCTGATCGTTGAACTTTGTCGTTTTTAGATGGTATTTCTTGTCATCGTCATATGGCACAAATAAGATGTAAATGTTGTTGTCTTGGAAGGCCTCGACGATGAAATGAGCAATCAGCTGTCTCTCGTACCAATCAGTGGCATTTGCGAAAAAGTCCTGCTTGTCGAAATAGGGCTGGACCTTCCCGCTGATCCAGTTACCGCCCTCATAGACGGTGTAAATGTCATCTTGGGTTGTCTCATTGTTGAAATAGCCCGTGATCGCAGATTTCATTTCGTTGACGAGGTTGTCGGCTTGGGTTTGGTAGCTTGCGGCCTTGTCGAATTGTGCATCTGTAGTTCCAGGGTCGAGTAGACCACCGGTATTGCCGGCTAATCCTAGCGCAGCTGATATACCAGCGGCTATCGCAATGAGCCATACTGTCCATTCTGGGCCGGTCAGAAAGTCAAGGGCGATGAAAACACCAACAAGGACCCCGACCACAGAGGATACCACGTTCAGGATCTTGTTCCAGGTCTGCGTTGCAGCGTCTGTGAAGTAGTCCGCGACAATGCTGTCGATGTAGTCACCAATGCGATTTCCAGCATCAGTCGCCGACTGATGTATCCTAGAGAGAAAGAACCCGAACTCCACGACAGCGTTGGCCATCAGATATCCCCGGGAGGAGTCATAGTCTGAGTCAACTAGACAAGTGTCTGTTCCCGGGGGAGCGCAGTTGTAGCCAGTTCCCTCGGAAACATCGCATGTCTTCCCAGCAGTGTCCATGTCACTGACAAAATCTTTCTGTGTTCTCGACAGCAAGCCCGCGTGGCTCTTGATGTCGTGTTTTTTGAGGTAGGACTTCAAGTAATCGTCGACCCTATAGGCTTCCCACTGCTGAACGGTATCAAACGCTCGGCTATTGGAACAGTTTTTCGCAATCTCTAGATCACATGGAGGCACGCCTATAACCTCCAAGGGGAACGTCTCTGAAGAGGGGCTGACCTTGCGCCGGCGACGCTTCTGACTCGCGTTGGAGGAGCTCGGGCTGGCGCTCGGACTGGCACTCGAGCTGATCTCGTCCTTGAGGAGTATCCCCATAACCAACAGCGAGCCTTGCATGTTGGGTGTGACAGTCAGAGACCAGCTGCCATCCGCGTGGTGATTCATTTTCCCGTTTTCTTCCTCGTTGTCACCGGCGATATTGGTGCATATGCTGCCCTGACACTTAGCTGTCATTTCGGTCAATCGAGCCCCGTTGCCCGTCGAGAAGGTCCAGTTAGAGCCCTCTGTGCCCCAGCCTGTGCCCCCGGCTGCGATGATCACCCAGCCCGTCGGGGCCGAGAGTTTTGTTTCATAGGCGTATTTGCTCGACGTGCACAGACTTGGGGGTGCTCCCACGGTGAACTGGGTGGCGATGCTGTAGTCGGTTGTCGACGACGTGCTTGATGTGGAAGAGGTAACCGTCTGAGTATGTCTCCCTCTCGACTTGGACAGTGTAGGAGTAGGGCTGTTACTTGGTTTGGTACTAGGGGGTGTACGAGTATGTACACCTGTCGAAGTGGTTGAATCAGAGGTGATTGATTGGGATTCTGACGTGGCGTGTGAAGATTTCGAAGTGGTTGACGTAGAGTGTGGACGGGGGCTTGATTTCGTAATGTAGATGGGAATGGTAGTTACGTATTCGAAAGTGATCGGCGTCGAATGTAGACTGAGGCTTGGCTCGCTACTGCCGGAGGGAACCGTGAATACATATTCCGACGTGACCAGTGTGGAATAGAGACTGTAGCTTGTTGCGATACTGGAATTCACCGCAACGTCTACACCTCGTGGCATGGGATGTAGACGGTTCCCGAGGACTGCAGCAGACGGGACACCCGCCCCAAAGGCCGGGGTAGGAGCAGATAGAGATAGAGACAAGGCCATGTTGTCTCTTCCCCAGACTTTAAAATGAGTTCGACGATGGATCACCCGATAGCTGATCAGTGGAGAGAGAAAGGCCTGGAGATTGACAAGGTCGACACGGGATACCTGATCGGTTTTAAATGATATCAAGCAGATCATTACATCAATCTCCCATACCTGGCCGAGGCCTATCGTGGTATAGCTAAGAAACGGCCCCCGGGCTAGCGACTAGTATAAACTCTAGTCATGCTTCCCCAACGAGGTAACTGGATGCCAGTCAGGCAGAACTGCTTATTCCCCGCAGTCCAAGGAATACTGAGTAGCATTGCGCGCATTGACGATGTGACTCAAGACTTCGGTCGGTTCCTGCATGACTCGTTGCAACTGGTACCTGGCAGTGTCAGATAGATCCAGGATATCAACGATGCAAGTGCTAAGCTCTCGGTGCCACTCTGGCTGAAGTACCCAGTTTGCTATCCATGGGTTGACTCCGTAGTACGGAGGAACGGTTCCTGACCCAGAAACCCAGAGCATTTGCATCATAGCCGACAGCCGGAAAGTGCGGGTGTGCGTTTCAGGTTTGTTGAGTATACACGAGGCCCACAGCCTCCTCCTTGTGGGGTGGTGTTCGAAGTTATTGGCTCGAGTCCAGTCCCGGGTTGGCCGATGCCATCCGAGCGTAGTCATGTCTCCAGAATCTGATGCATTTGGCCCCCGGATAGAAGAATAGAGTCAGGGAGAATCAACTCCAACGGTTAAACATACCGAGCAGGACCTCATCTGGCTGGCACGCGTGAGTGCCGATCAGAAATTTCCGGCCCCTGCAGGTGGATCGGCGGCTAATGAAAGACCGCCAGGACATCCGGAGAGCGCCAACATCCCGCAAAGGATCTCGCGAAGGATTGCGAAGGATTCCGTGCCCCAGACAGCGCAAGGGGAAAATTCGGGGTGCGGGGACGTCCAATCAGCAAGTGGCACCCCGGATCGAATAAGCGGAAAGGATCCGATGGCTAGTACATGTTCATACACGGCGTGGAGAGGGGCCAAAAGTGGAAAAGTGGAAGATGCAGCGTTGGAGAGTCGCAGCCTCGTCAATACGTAATAACGAAGTCGTCACGGGTGTCAGCCGGGATCCATCATGGTGATGGATGTAACTGTCCGACGCCCCGACGTGTTGTTTTACTGCCGGGCTTTTCTTTCCCTCCATCCTTCTCTCTTTCATGTTTCACTTTCCTTCACCATCATTCTGCTCTCCGTTATTCCCACCAATCTGCGGGTTTTGATCGGAGAAGGCCTACAACTTCCGCCCAATCATCATATCCATTGGTATGTTTCCACTTCCCACTCCAGACGGGAGGAACTATCAATCTCACAGGATTTCTGTTGCATCAGGGCGCTGTTCAGGGCCGAGAGGTGCTGCTTCCAACCATTCTCACCCAATCGGCCATTCTTGGTGTTGAAAGCGCGCAACGCCAATCCACCATGCCTCCAGCTACCATGCTCAGCAGTCCAGAGCTTGCCATAGTGTTGGAAAAGTCGGGAGCAACTTCCTTCACTGGCGGCGAGACAATCCGTGGCTATGTACTGCGAAAATCCCATTTTGTGGACCCGGATGCCTCGGTGGCCGTGCGTCTCTACGGGAGGGCCAAGGTGAGGATCTTCGTCTCCAGGGGCATGTCACACACGACCTATCGCAGCCGCTTCAACTTTTTTGAAGATGGCGACAATGCTTTTAAGTATCAGATTCATCAAGGCCCAATCCATATCCCCCCTGATGGCAGTCAGGATGGGAAATGGCCATTTGCGATCACGCTCCCAGAGCACCCGAGACTTGCCTCGCTCCGAAGGGAGAATCACAATGAGAGGACGTATTTGCCTCTCAGTAACGCTGCATCACACGGCCTACCGCCTACCTTCGACGAGAAAGTACACACTCCTGGTCTATCTGTCCAATTATATGTCGAATACCATCTAGAGGCGACGTTACTCACAAGCGGCAAAAAAAGCCACCGCGCCGTTCGTCCCTTTGGGGTGCGGCCGACTACATCTCGCAGCGTAGTCGCCGCAGGCGAGACCAAACGCCATTCCGGACCTAGACGGAGAATCTTTTCGCAACGCTTAGTCGCACGTCCGGAATCTGATGCGAAGCTTTCTGTTGGCCAACGACTCAAGAAGATTCTCGGTTCATCCGAACTCCCATGCTACACTTTCTCTCTCCAGTTCGATGTGGCCACGACGCTCCAGGTTGGGAACCCTCAGCCTATTCCTTTGCGAGTACAAGTAACCCCAGAATGGAATGATACAAGTGAGGTTCTACAGACGGGGACGCCGCCCATGATCCTCGTCAAGAGCTTCACATTGGTATTAGTTTCAACTACGCATTACACCTCCAAAGCGCTGAGGTCGGGGGGCGAGCGAAGTGGCACATCCTCGCTCACGCTGGCGAAATATAATCGGGAGATTCCCAAGAAGTTGCAGCGCGTCGACACAGCAGGACTGGATGCTCCCCCAAGTATTGATCAACTGATTGTGCCCCAGGAAAGTGCAGAGCAACCTCTTGATCTCGGTATTGCCTTGGGGGTTCGAACATCACAGCCGCCAATCAGGATATTCCCAAATTTTACGACATATAATATCAAGCATGAACATCACCTCAAATGGGAGTTAGTACTCATAGTCGCAGGGGATTCAGTGAAATATGAAGGAAAACAGCCCATCACGGTGTTAGGGCCAAGTCCCAAAAGTACGATGGCATACGCATGAGAGGAGGTCATTGTCTTTTATGTTGGGATTGTGCAGGTCAAGTTTGGAGACCTTATGCATCCGTTGTCATTTATTTGTTTCAGTGTCATATTATGATTGTCTTTATCGTCATTTTGATTGCGCAATTCAATAATACTGACTTCCTGGGAATATTCAAGATTGAGTCCAGTCACCTAGAGGACTAGGTTGTGGCATCTCGCCGTTCTATCAAGTATTATCAAGTATGACAGACCTGCGATACTTAATATTCGCTGCCTGTTTCTACAGGTCGACTTGAAGCCATTCAATAACTTTTTATTCCTGCCGCATTCTGACCTACCTCCCAGGATTGCCAGAATGTGCCAATGGGAAATCGAGCAAATTGGTAGAGCTACATATTGTAGGAATGGATTCAAACGTACTCCAATACGGCAAATCGATAGTACAAGTGCATATTAGTGTAGTAGTCCTTCTACCTGTAGCTTTACTTGATTTTGTCTTTTTGTCATTCCTTGCAAGTTTGCAAAGAAGACTACGATTTGATTTGGATTTGGGTTGGGATTTTTGTCCCTTATTTTCTTTTGCGCTTTTGTTGTCTTGATTTTCTGGGACTGTGATATTCGAATTCATTGTTGAGTAGGTATTGTAGTCAATCCAAAGTAGGGTTGTCTACCGGGGCTCTCCCGCATACATCAAACCTATACTTTAAGATATATAGTGTGAATCAACAACACTCAAGTACTCCATGGACCACATAATTAATGGTAGAGCATGTAATAATACCTACTCCTTTCATGAATATCCAAATCAATGCTATCAGCTCACGTTCTAGAACTGTTCATCCATTTGTGATGGATTGTCTGTTTCCCAGGTGGCCCGAGCGTCTCCAATTGACACCTTGCGCGTTGCTCCGACTCCCGATCTCTCCATCCCGCCATTCTCTCCAGCTCGCCAATTCAATCAACATTCCCACGGGCCTGGCAAAATTCCCACGATGCGCTTCTCCGCTGCTCTCCTCGTCTCTGCGCTGGGCTGGTTCTCCGCCGCGACCGCACACACCATCCAGCTCAAGTCTCACTCGCGGGAGTGCTTCCACGAGTCCCTGCACCGCGATGACCTGATGACCGTGACTTTCCAGGTCGGTGACCGGGAATTCGGAGGCAGTGGGAATCTCGAAATCGATTTCTGGGTACGTACTATGATCCCGGTACCGGTTGTCATGGGTGGTGGTCAGAAGTTGGGCTCGGGGATGTCCTTGACCTCCTTGGATCGATCCAGATCGAGTGGAGGACCACAGGAAATAAACAACCACACTTGAATTGAATATCCAAATGCTAATGTGTGATCGACGTCCAGGTCGAGGATCCTCTGCGGAACCGCCAGTACTACCAACAGGCCATTTCGAACGAAGACTACTCCTTTACCGCGCAAACCGATGGCAAATACACCTACTGCTTCAGCAACGAGGGCTGGACCTCCAACTCGAAAGAGGTTTCGTTCAACGTCCACGGTATTGTCTACGTGCCCGAGTCGGAGATGTCGCAAGACCCGCTGGAAATCGAAGGTAAGCAAACCGGGCCCAATAGTGGGAGGCTCGAGAGAGCCTCTGGGGAAGCACATAAGAACACCCATGGACTGATCATTTGGCCATATAGTCCGCCGACTCTCCGAGGCTCTCGCTCAAGTCAAAGACGAGCAAGGCTACATCGTGGTCCGGGAGCGGGTGCACCGGAATACTGCCGAGAGCACCAACGGCCGTGTGAAGTGGTGGAGCATTTTCCAGCTGGCAGTCGTGATTGGGGAGGGTATCTTCCAGGTGTGGTGGCTGAAGCGATTCTTCGAGGTGAGTAGTCCAATACACGAGTGGAGGCAGAAAACACAAGACTGACGAGCTTGGTTCTCAGGTCAAGCGCGTTGTCTAAGCCTGGTCCTCTTCCTTCCTACATATTTTCCAAAACCAAAAATAAAATGCAACATGATCCTGCCGATAGCGATGATGACTTCCACGTGGATTGTGAATAGATGGACATTGGGATACTCGCAAGCGTTGGGCATTTCTTCGCGTTCACGTCATGGTGTCATGCAAACATCCATGGATTTGATAGCTTTAATATACCTGTATCACCAGTGATATTGTGGATGACCGTGACGATTTTCGTAGATCTTCCGGCTTTGTTCATGTCTGGACAACAAAGGTATGGCCAGCTAATCTCGCAATGCCTAGCACGCCCACGCTGCACCTATTTTCTGCGACCAACCGCGTTGATCGATTGACCAGGACCAAGGCGGTAATTGGGCGCATTAGGCCTCAATCTCGACCAAGTCTGGTGTGGTGTGCCTTGGTTGTCTCTCGGGCCCCCAGACACCATCCTCGATCGTTCTATACTTCCGCCCTCCACCCCCCCCCCGCATCCCCAACCTCTCGCAACTGTCCCTCTTCCATCTACGGCCCCATGTCCTGTGTTTGTTGACTCGCCCCTGCATGTAAGGAGATATTGCGATCCGTCTCAAGAGACTCTTTCAGCGATTCTGAGCAACCACCTTACGTGAGACCGGGCACACGGCTGGCGCGATTACCGCATCAACATGGCTCTTCGCGGACTCTCCGGACTCTCCGGACTCTCCAGCAATATGAGTCTGGGTGCGCTGGAGGTCAACGATCCGCTATTCTACGTCTGCTGGCGCCGTCAATCCTGCTCACACTGTTTGGCCGGTGACGTGGGTTGCAGCTGGTGCGCAATTGTAGGTGTGACGGTGGACTCTACGAATCCGGGCGGCGACGCATGGTGTTTTTCGTTCTTACTGCCTGTGTGGACGGACTCCTGCTCTGCTTGGTTGATGCTTCATCCACCCGAGTCCGCGGGTCCTTTGTTTTCGTGCCCCGATGCAAATGCACCTGTTCCTGCATTCCCTCCACCTGCGCCTCGTTTCGCCCCCTCCCTCCCCTTGCATTCCCATGTCCGGAATGGTGTTTCAACTTTCCCCCCTCCGTCAGCCTGGCGAGAAGACCCACGAACGCCTTGTTCGATGTGTCAGATCATGCCCGCCCGTCGCACACACTGACTACTGCTCCCACTAATTTATCCCTGTACTAACCTTCGCTCGCAAACTAGTCGTCCACCTGCGTTCCCAACGCAGCACGGGTGCCCATCCTAGCTCCTCTCAGCTCCACAGATATCTGCCCTCTGGGCTCCAAGGAGAGGTGGGAGCTACGGGCGTTGCCACTCGGGTGCCATGCGAGTACTATGACCGTCCTGTCCGTTGTGGTCGCAGTACTTGGAGTATTTGTGTCAATCGGGGTCGGGCTCGTCACTGTTTGGCTTGTGCAGCGTGTGCGTCAGCGGTGGAAGCAGACGAATCCCGAGTATGACCGCTTGGACGGCCAGGAAGAAGGGGTGTCGCGGTGGTTTGGATGGTTGGATTGTGGCGTGTTACTGTCATTGGTTGGCTTCGTTGGCCAGGGGCAACGGCCACGTCAAGCTTCGGTGGAGGAAGGGCGAGAGGCAGAATCAAGGCCTTTATTAGAATGATATAGATTTGGATCCAAATAGTTTCTGAGAAAGGCAATTCTATTATGGAATGAACATTGGTGCTAGAGATGATACAGCAAGAAAAAAACACTTCCATCGGGCTGGCACTTGATTTGCAACCAAAGATAGATGTAAAGAAATAGAATCCATGTAGAATCGAATATGAAAGGGACAAGTCCAGAAATCGAAGGACAACAGAGCCGCCAAGGCTCAATTGTCCCGTAAAAAATGGTCACATCGGGCGAGTCTGATATCTCGGCAGAACTTTGACAGCCGTTGACTTCCATTTCCTGCATCTCATGCTGCAACCGACACCTGAGTGATCATGTCCCGAACAACCGTCGTGATATCATCCACGGTCTGCCTCGCTCGTGGGATGACATGGCCACCGCCATGATCGAAGAGATCCGCGCTGTCTGGGTCACACAGATTATACAGAGCCATGGCGGCATCCAGGAACGGGTCGGCCGCCCCCACGATATGGCAAGTGGGAATAGTGATCAGATCCGCATCCTCGTCGGCTAACACAAGCTTTCCAGAGACCGGATCCATCGGCGGCCAGCCACAGATCAGGACGGCACATTTCAGATGAGGCAAGCGGCCGAATTCTTTGTGCCGTCGCTGCTCCTCGAGAATCAAGGAGGCTGCGATTTCCGCACCCTCCGAGTAGCCGATCACACCTTCGATGTCAGACTCATCGTCCAGGATCTTGATCAATCGACCGACCACAGAGCGAATGTTGGAAAAGGTCGGGTAGCCCGCCTTGTCCAGCGCGAACTTGATCGTGGCCTCGGGAGTCTCGCGCTTGGGAAAGTCGCGCATGTTGAACCGAACAGGGCCATCAGTCGTGGCAAATGTATAGTTGGGCGGTGGTCCAAAGAACCCTGCATACTCAGGCGGAGGCTCTACGGGAGTCGTTCCCTGAGTGAAGAAGAAGCGCGCATCGCCAGTGGCTTGGAGCGAATCGCAAAACAGACCTTGACGCGTTAGTACCTGCATGCATGAGGGCTCCGATTAACGGGCCACTCACTAAGCTGTGTTTGGAAGGTCTGGCAGGATGATCGATGGTTAGTATCAATAGTTTATGCACGAGGAGAGCTCGACCTACGATGGCGCTGGAGTAACCCCCGGGTAAGCAAAGGAACTTCATGGCGGCGAAGTGGACTCCAGACTTGGACCCGAATAAAGCTGACACACGAGGCAGAGAGAAACGAGGGAACTAAATGTCCACCACATATCTCAAGTCCAGAAGGGAGAAGAAAAAGTATAGATTCCCTGGAATTCCCCGTCAATGCCCCAGACAGGAGGGATTTGCCCCTGGGTTGGAATGCACCCTTTCGTTGGCAAGGGCCGCGGAAACCGACCACATCCCATTGGCACACGCCGGCCAGAGAATGGTGCGATCAACGGGATCAGATCTTTTGATCTGGATCGGCAGGCCCTGGGGGCGATCCGAGAGGGTGCGCAGGTCAGCCGGTGCCCTTCAGGATATTGTATCCGATGAGGGCAGCTCCCGACTATACAGATTCGTCATCAAGGAAGAAAGGCATGAGGACCCAGACCTCACATATCATTGCCCGATGAATCGAAAAGTCCCGGTCTGAGAGAAGCTAATGGATGAAGATCGGCAGTCCACCCAACTGGTGCTCATGCAAGGGCAGCTTCAACGCCATAACACGCGCTATCACCAACTGCCTTTTTGCATTTGACTCCTGCCACACGCTGCCGTGTCGGCAAAAAAACCTTTTTGATGGGCCAGTTCTGAACATACTCTCTTATATATTCATTATTCGCCACTGTGATTGTCTCTCTACGTTCCTTGTGACATTTGTTGGATGCTGACGAGGGTCTCGGTGCTGGGTACATGAGGTTTCTGGGACACCCAGACGTGATTAAATAACTCCAACAATGCGTCTTCAACCGCCATCCGGAACTGGTACGCCAGTTCCCACTGGCAATGGCTCGACGGTGCAAGATATTCCTACCCAGGCTCCCAAGAAGATGGCCATTATCGGCATGGCCTGCCGTCTTCCCGGCGAAGTATCCACCGCGGAAGAGTTCTGGGACATGTGCGCGCGAGGTCGGAGTGCGTGGTCCCCCATGCCAAAGGAACGATTCAACGCCGACGGCTTCTATCATCCGAACCAAGACCGACCCGGATCCTTCAATCCCGCAGGCGCCCATTTCTTGAAGGAGGACGTTGGCCTATTCGATGCGCCCTTCTTCAATATCACACTACAAGAAGCCCGCTCTCTCGATCCACAGCAGCGCATCATGCTTGAATGCGTCTACGAGGCCCTCGAAAATGCCGGTATCCCAAATCACCAGATCGCGGGTAGTAATGTCGGAGTGTTTGCCGGTGGCTCGTTCCCAGACTATGAGCTAAATAACACCCGCGACGTGGAGTCTATTCCGATGTATGCGGCTACGGGTACGGCGGTTGCGCTGCAGAGTAACCGTATTTCATACTACTTCAATCTTCACGGGCCGAGCATTTCGGTCGATACTGCGTGCTCGTCGAGTTTGTCAGCACTGCACTTGGCTAGCCAGAGTATCAAGAGTGGTGAATGCTCGATAGCAATTGTCGGGGGATGTCATCTGAATCTGATTCCCGAGGCTTTCGTTTCTATGACACGGTCGAGGTAAGTCCATCCGGCCAAAAGTTTTCATCAAGCAAGAGTTTCCAAAGGCTGATTCGTCAACGCGCCGCAGGCTGCTGGCCGATACAGGAAAGTCCTACGCATTTGACCACAGGGGAACAGGGTTCGGCCGCGGTGAAGGTGCAGGTTGTATTATATTGAAGTCTCTGGAAGATGCAGAAGCTGCGGGAGATGCTATCCGATCGGTGATTGTCGCCAGTGGAATCAACCAGGACGGGCGCACCAGGGGCATTGCAATGCCAAATAGCGCAGCCCAGGAAGCATTGATGCGCCAGGTCTACCAACAGGCAGGGCTTGATCCCACGCTGACCGGATACATTGAAGCCCATGGAACTGGAACCAAGGTTGGTGATCCCTTGGAAGCTACTGCCCTCCAGGCTGTCTTCGGAGAAGGGCGTACAGCACGACAGCCACTGCTAATTGGCTCCGTCAAATCCAACATCGGTCATTTGGAAGGGACGAGCGGAGTCGTGTCGGTGATCAAGACCGCTTTGATGCTGGAACGGGGCTTCGTGCTTCCAAACTGCAACTTTGAAAAGACCAATGAAGAGATTCCCATGGACAAATGGAACATGAAGGTAAGGAACACCTTTTTGCAAAGTAAATAGCAGCCCTGGTTAACCACCATGCACTAGGTTCCCAAGAAGCTGCTGCCGTGGCCTCGGGGTAAGATCTACGCTAGCGTGAACAACTTCGGCTTTGGCGGGACCAATGCCCACGTTGTCATGGAGCGTGGTCCTAGACACGAAGGTGAAGGGACAGAGAATACTGACCCTCTCACACGGAGGCTGTATGTTGTATCTGGATATGACAAACGAGCCGTGATTCATTTAGCGAAGGAGCTTGGCGCGTATCTTGATCTCCATCCACCCGTTTTCACAGACAGCCTCATGGACAACATTGCATACACATTGGGCCAACGCCGCAGTTTCCTTCCGTGGCGTATAGCCGTGTCTGCCGATTTACACACTGATCTGATCCAATCGCTTGCTCAAGACCCAGAGCCTGTTCGATGTTCCAAGGAACCCACGATCGGATTTGTGTTCACTGGACAGGGTGCGCAATACCACGGAATGGGAAAAGAGCTTCTGAACACATATCCGATCTTCCGCAAAACTATGGAAAATGTTGATAACTGTTTGAAATCTCTCGGCGCCACTTTCTCAATCATCGGTATGAGCGTTTCCTCCGATACAAGATATTTATGTTCTGACCTTGGTAGATGAACTTCTCTTGACCGACCCAAGCGCTAGCTCGATATCCGCGGCTTATATGAGCCAGCCAGCTTGTACAGCAATCCAACTAGCACTTGTTGATCTGCTATCATCGTGGGGTATTCATCCTAAGGCAGTGGTCGGCCACTCAAGTGGAGAGATTGCAGCGGCATATGCAGCAGGCATTCTGACGCTCGAAGAGTGTGTCAGAGTTGCCTATTGTCGCGGTGTGGCAGCAGGCCTGTTATCTAAAGATGACAGCGTCAAGGGAGCGATGTTAGCAGTCGGAGCCAACGCTGGAGAGATTCAGCAGATTCTCGACGCGATGCGAGGACAGAGAGCGGTCATAGCCTGTGTTAACAGCGAGTCGAGTGTGACATTGTCTGGAGACAGAGATGTTATCACGGACCTCCAGGCTGCTTTGGATAAGGAGGGCATATTCACTCGCAAACTCCATGTCGACGTCGCCTATCATTCCCACCACATGCAGAAAGTAGCGCCGCAGTATCGCTCCTTAATTGGTAAACTTGCACCCCGGGCCTCCGAAATTACCTTCCACTCCACGGTCCTTGGCAAGCTGGTGCCAGGGGCCACCCTCGATGCTGGGTACTGGATTGACAACCTGGTCTCCCGCGTGGAATTTGTCAAGGGCGTGCAAAGTTTGCTATCAGCCGAAGGAGCAAATGAGCAGATTGATACGTTAGTTGAGATCGGACCTCATCCTGCACTTCAAACGCCGACAAAGGACATTGTTCGACTACATGCCCCAACTCGCAATATGCAATTTACACACACCTTGAAGCGCAAGGTTGATGCCATCGAGGCCCTTCAGCATTTAGCCGGTATATTGTTTACCAAGGGAATGGCACTCAATTTCCAGGCTATCAATTTCCCTAACTTGGGTTCTAATCTAAGGAAGCCGTCCGTTATGACAAACCTTCCCAAGTATCCCTGGAATCACACAGAAAAGTACTGGTTCCACTCACGGTTTGCCGATAATATTTTCCATCGCAAGTTCCCGAGAAATGACATACTCGGCACTCTTTCTACGGAAAATGTGGACTTTGAGCCGCGGTGGAGGAACATTATCCGCGCAGACGACCATCCATGGATCCGCCAGCACAGAGTCCACGATAGTAACGTTTACCCAATGACCGGATACTTGGCTATGGCCATGGAGGCAATCTCTCAGCAGGCACAGCTGCACCATTTGGTCCCAGGGAAGGTCGAGCTTCGGGATGTCTCTATCAATCGCGTCCTTACCATTCCGGACACCGGGGCCGTGGAGACAATGTTCAGTCTGAGACCGTGTCGAGGCGAAGCTCCTGGACGATCGATACTCGGCTGGCACGAGTTCAAAGTCTTCTCGTGGGCCGAAGGTCGAAGTTGGGATCAACACTGCAGTGGATTCGTGATGGTGGAGCAAGCGAAAGAGACAAACCCTGTCAACGGGTTGCGGCAAAGGGCTGAGATAACAGACGAGCTTTCGCGACAGACGAGCGACATGCGCTCTTCTTGCACGTCGCCTGTGGATAGCAAGGTTCTTTATGATAATATCACCAGTGGTGGTGTCCATTACGGTCCCCTCTTCCAGGGTCTGTCGAATATATGTGTCAGCGCGGAACAGCACGCCATCGCCACAATCAGCGTGCCAGATACCAAGTCTACGATGCCACATGAGTACGAAACAGGCTGCATTGTCCATCCGGTTACGCTTGATCAGTGTTGCCAGGTGATGTGGGTGCTCCGAGGGTATGGTGAATCGGCATCGCGTGTGACTACCGTGCCTTCTCACCTCAAGCACATCTCGGTCTCTCTGCATCACAAACTGACCGCTGGTACTGATCTTCAGCTCTGGGGTAGCGAGTCAGGAACGGAGTCTGCCAGCAACCCGGTGAACAACCGCATTACCGTCACGCATGCTGGCAACCCAAGCGACGTGGTCATCGACATCAAGGATATGACATTGGTGCCCATCTCGAATGACATCAAAGGATCTAAGGATCACACGCCAAATCCCATCTGCTATAAGCTTCACTGGGAACCTTGCTTCGACATGCTTTCAGAAGACAGCTATCGACAATTGCCCCGCCCCAAAGTTGACGATGACAACGGAAGCCAAAGAATGTATCAATTGGAAAGTGTGGCAACGTACTGGTTGAAAGAGATGCTGCGGTCTGTCTCACAGGAAGAGATCCCACCCTCTGAGACTCATCGTCATAAGTTCTATCACTGGGCCCAGAAGACGTGTCGGGAAGCAGGCTCGGTAGAAGAGCCCTCTTCAGAGCTTATCGAGCAAACCAGGAATGTGAATGGGGCGGGGAGACTGGCTTGTAAGGTCGGCGAGCTGCTCCCCCAGATTCTGCGTGGTGAGCTTGATGCGTTGACCGTGATGCACGAGGACGATGGACTCAGCAAGTACTATCAGGATCTCGACGGCCTGCGCGAAGCCTATGCAAATGCATCCGTGTGCATTGACAAAATGGCCCATCAAAATCCGGACCTCAATATTCTGGAAGTTGGCGCCGGAACTGGAGGGGCGACTTTGCCTATTCTTCACAACTTGGGAGGCAACGAGTCCGGGTCCACGCCGCGGTTTGGTCACTATACATACACCGATATCTCCCCGGCATTCTTCGAAAAGGCGAGAAGCAAGTTCGAAGGATGGGGACATCTGATGACCTACCAGACCCTGGACATCTCAGCGGACCCAATGGGACAAGGCTTCAGGCCCGGGTCCTATGATGTGGTTGTTGCTTGCAATGTGTTGCACGCTACTGCAAATATCAATGAGACCATGGCCAACATCCGCTGGCTATTAAAGCCTGGTGGTAAAATCATGTTAATTGAAGAGACTGTCTCCAAAGCCAGACACATGCCATTCGCTCTCTTGTCTGGATGGTGGCTTGCTTGCGATGAAGTCCGGCCAAACGGACCTCTTCTCACTGTGGAGGGCTGGAGCAATGTCATGAAAAGAAATGACTTCTCTGGGGTTGACTTCTGCGTGGAGGAATATCCCGGGGCGTCTTTCCAGTCCGGGTGTTTGATGGTGTCGACGGCCAACAGTGGCAAACATGGCCCGACAAATCCAGGCGACATCGTCATTGTTGGCACCGAATCTTTGGGCAGCTTGTCATTCCTGAGTCTCGAGGCGGGTCTAAAGGATGCTACTGGTGTCGCACCAACATCAGCTGCGGAGCTTGATACCGCCAACGTGGATGGCAAGTGGTGCATCTTCCTTGGGGGAATGGACCAATCCGTGCTGTCCCATCTCAACGAAGAGAAGTTTCAAGCCTTCCAGCGTCTCGTGAGCCGTTCAAGGGGTCTTCTCTGGGCTGTTCGACACACCAGGTCTGATTTGCGGTCTCTTGGTGCAAACATGGCGATTGGTCTTGCTCGAACTGTCAGATCGGAGACCGGATTACAGTTCGCAACTCTCGACCTCGGAGAGAAAGAGAGCATGTCGGATGCTGAGGCTAGCCACCACATCCTAAGTGTCTTCCGGAGCGTATATTGCCAGAAGTCTCAACTCATGCAGGGTGATATGGAGTTCGTTGTTCGACACGGCCAAGTTTGTGTTCCTCGGTTGCTCGACAACCATGTACTCAATGCAAGCGTTCAGCATGAGACACCAGATGGGCCACCACAACTGCAGCTATTCAAACAGGACAGAGCACTGCGACTGACTGCTGGTGAATCCAGGACTCTGGATGAGCTGTATTTCACTGACGATGCCTCCCGCAACGCTCCATTGCCGGACGACTACATTGAGATCAAAGTTCGTTGTACGGGTCTGAACTTCCGAGATGTGCTGATGGCTATGGGTCAGCTCCGTGGTGACAAACTTGGACAGGAATGTAGTGGAGTCGTCAGTAAGGTCGGAGCCGGAGTGTCTGACTTGACAGTGGGCGATCGAGTCTGTGCGATGTCGCCTGGATCGCTGTCGACCTATACCCGCTGTCCATCATCTTGCGCTTGGGTTATTCCCTACGATATGTCGTTTGAGATTGGAGCATCCATCCCCGCGGTCTTCTGTACGGCATATTACTCCTTGATCGATCTCGGTCGCTTGACTCAAGACGAGAGCGTCCTCATTCACGCCGCAGCTGGAGGCGTCGGACAGGCCGCTATCATCATTGCTCAAAGTGTCGGCGCGAAGATCTTTGCGACAGTGGGGAGTCCAGAAAAGAAGAAATTCTTGATGGAGACCTACGGACTAACCGAGAAGCAAATATTCTTCAGTCGTGATCTGTCCTTTGCTGAAGGTATTCTCCAAGCTACAGGCGGAGAAGGCGTGGATGTCGCCTTGAACTCCCTAAGTGGCGACGCTCTGCAAGCAACGTTCGAGTGCGTCGCGCCTTTCGGCCGCTTCATTGAACTAGGGAAGAGGGACATCACGCAGAATTCTCGACTCGAGATGGCACACTTCGACAAGAACTTGTCTTTTGCCTCGGTGGATTTGGGTATGGTGCGAGAGAAGCGTCCAAAACTGACTCGGCGGTTACTGCGTAACTCGTTCGATCTTTTCCTTCACTCCAAGGCACACTTGCGCTGGCCTGTCACAACTATCCCGATTTCTGAGATCGAGAGTGGCTTCCGCGCTCTGCAGGGTGGTCAGGTTATTGGCAAGATGGTTGCTGCCATGACTGATGACGCCAAGGTCAAGGTATGTTTTGTCGATTCATTACGAGGATTCTCCAGTATTAGTGCTAAGTAGCAATTCAAGGTCCATCCCGCCAGAAAGGAAGAGAAACTGCTGCGTGCGGATGCGACGTATGTCGTTGTCGGTGGCACCAATGGTATTGGCCTCGACATTGCCAGTTGGATGCCACAGAAAGGCGCCCGGCATCTCGTGCTGGTGTCCAGGAGTGGCGCTGCGACCGAGCTAGCCCAGAAAACTATCAACGATCTCACTAGTGATGGTGTCATGGTGGAAGTATGCCCCTGTGATATCTCCAGCGAGCAGAACGTGGAAGACAGCTTGGCTCCGCTCCTCCGCCGAATGCCTCCAGTTCGCGGGGTTGTGTATGGGGCAATGGTGCTCCGGGTAAGTCTGCTGGCGAGTCAGATGGGACTGATGCACTAACAATCTTTGCGATAGGACATGCTGTTTGAGAAGCTCAGCCATGATGACTATGAATACGTCATGAGACCCAGAGTTCACGGAATCTGGAACTTGCAGCGGACGATCCAGGGACTCAACAGTGATACATTAGACTTCTTTATCACGCTGTCGTCCGCTGCTAGTTTTGTTGGCAATATGGGCCAGTCAGCCTACGCAGCCAGTGGCACATTCATGGCCGCGCTGGTCCAGTATCCGCAAGTCGCCAACATGCCGTGCACTTCCATCGACCTGCCAATTGTGCGCGGTGTTGGGTATCTCTCTGACGACCAAAAACGCGCACAGATTGAATCCCAGCTTGGCACCGAGTCGGTGGATGCAACAGACATTCGTGGCCTGGTGGCCGCCGCAATTCGCAACGAGATGCGGGAGAACTGCGAGGGCCACTGCGTCGTCGGCTTCAACGGCGTCAAGACAACACCGGCGACCGAGCAGCCGTTCTGGGTGAACGACACCAAGCTGTCGCATCTGCTGCGCCTGTCCTCCCTCGCAGCCGACAGTGTCCTGACAGATCCCACGCAAGCCAAGACGGATATCTCGCCGGCATCTGCAATCCGGCAAAGTCGCGGCCGGGAAAGCGCCGTTGCCGTCACGGCGGCTGCTCTTATGCAAAAGATCTCGAGCATTCTCATGCGGCCCATGGAAGATATGGATGCTACGGCGCCAATCTCGGTGTATGGACTGGACTCGCTGGTGACCATCGAAATCAGGAACTGGATTACGCGGGAGCTGGAGGCGAACTTGCAGATTCTAGAGATCCTCACGAGCAGTTCCGTCACGACTCTCGCCGAGCTCATTCTCAAGAAATCTGGCATTCTTACACCGGAGGTTAAAACGGAGTGGGCGCTTGACGTGCCGGAAACACGGAATCGCCAAGAATGAATAGTTTGATCACGGTATACCGTGATGTTCGCTTGCTCGTCGACCAAGATTTGTATTTTTAGTCAAATTTGGTAATTGGTTCTGTTAGCACAAAGCCTTGTTTTCTTTTGGGAATATAAGCTTAATTGCATGTTACTACTTTCGTTGCAAGGGGACTAACTTCGTAAATACTCCATACTCGAGTCAGTTTGCGCTCATGGGCGCCAGTTCTTTGGGCGCGTGGATTATTCTATGGTATTAAGTATACGAAAGCCATCAAGATTTTCCCTCTGCGGGTATTATACGCATCCCTGCCGTCTCTCAATAAATCAAGAATAGAACTGCGCCGGGATATCAAACTCATCGATGCGTATCATGTGGAAGCTCCGCGGGAATCGACTGTTGTTCCGTAGGAAGCTCCGAGGGCGAAGTCGAGATGGTCACAGGAGGGAGTTCGGAGGGCTGATCCGAAGGGACCACCGAGGCCGGCGGCGTGTCGAACGGCGAGCGACCCCGGTTTGTCGCACCAGTGGACGAGAAGTATGGATTCTGTTGATGTTCCGCGTCCTGCGGCTGACCAGCTGCGCGAGACTTCTCGGTTGCGAGAGCTCGAGATCTGTATCGCAGGAGCATGAATATCAAGCCTGCAACGATGGCTGCGCCACAAATGCCCCCGACGACGCCGCCGGCAATCGCGCCTGTATTCGTCGAATGCCCTGCACTGGAATGTGTAGCCGTTGGTGATGAGGTCGAGGTCGAGGTTGATGTTGATGTTGAGGATGTGGATGAGGATGCAGACGCCGTCGGCGTGGCTGGAAAGAAGCATGTGTTAGCGCGCAGGGTCTCTCGCTCGGGGATGATGCGACCTACTCGTGCCGGCGATCTTCACCGTCAAGGAGCTCATGGTATCGCCATTGAAACTCTTGTCTGTGGCACAGCCAAAGTCACCGTCCGTGCTGTTCTCTGTGCTGATAAAGCCGATTCGCCCTTGCTCGCAGCAGAAGAAGTCTTCTTTCCAGAAGAGATTCCATGTGCTATTCGCACACTGGGTCAATGTGCCCCCAACGCCGGATTTCAGACATTCTGCATTGTCTTGATTGCCGGGGCAGTATGTCTCTGTCGGACAGCACACCTGCCAGTCGCCCCAGGTTCCTCCTCCCGAGAAGGAACCCGCTGGGCAATCACCATCGGTACGAAGAGCGTAGCCTTGTGACATCTCGTCGCGACAGATAGGTCAGTCGTGCGAGAGAGAAAATGTAACGAGTGGATCGAATGTCGCGGGGCTCGAACGACGGGATTGTGCCGGCAACGACGTCGCGGCGAGGCTGGAGAATGATATTCACAGAGGGGGAAGATTAGATATTTGAGTCAATCAGCCCTTGGGGCCAAAAGGGTAACGATGGCGGCAGAGGCTTCGCCCAGGGACAACAGAACTGGCGCCCCATTGTTAAGGGCACACCGTTGACCAGATTGTGCGAACGGAGGACAATCGAGCCTCCTGGCTGCCGGAGAGGACTTGGCTTGACCACCCAATAATATCTCGTCATGCCGGGGGCATCTTGCAGAAAGGGTAGACACGAATAAATATCAAAGTCAACTTGGAGGGATGGCGGTCCAAGACAAGTGGACCCTGACTCGAGGTTGATGTGCCTGATGCCATGGACGATCGAGTAGTTAGTTACAGATTCGAAGTAAATCACACATCGTGTGCTTTCTGAATGTGCTTCTGGAAGTCCACCTTGGACGACATAAAAACCCCTCCACGACCGTGAGTATACAGTTGCAGACCCTTACAAGTCACAACGTCACCGGAGGCTCGATTGCCAAGAGAACATCTCCGCCAATCCGTGCATTTGGGGCCAACACAATCGACTGGATGACAACGGTGGGTGTGGAGTAGTCTTTGGCTCGCGTGTGCCGATCAGACGGATTGGCAGTGGATCTCTATCCTGTTCGAGTATATGCCTCTATTGTTCAACTGCATTCTCATATAAATGATCCGGAAAAGCGAAGCGAAAGATCAAGAGTGTGTACTGGAAGCAGCTGCAGCATTCACCTTTGCTAAATGATGGCAGCCCATAAACTATGAAAAGGGCGCATAGTTGTGCTCAATCTATATCAGCAATAGCTAGTGGATCCTAGTGGAGATCTCTTCTCGATCTAGTAGGTCTCTATCGATGCGCAAGAACTGATAATGGGCCGTAATTCCCCTTGACAGGCGCATATATCTATAGGAACCTCGTATATGGTTAGTATGGCTATGGCATGGGGCTGTAAAAGGCGAGCTCTCCCCATCGCGGACCCCGGGGCCGTTTTGACCATGTGCCAAGGAGTCAGCATGTTGGATTTGGATTTGGAAAGAACTTTTGTGTTATTGCGATGGACTATCGTATCCCAGGGATGAGACTAGATATGGGGGATCGTGGACAACCAATCAATAGTGGTATAAGAGCCTGCGGGCAATGCCCGGAGAGAGATGAACATTAGTATAATAACCCCCCATCGCGCAGTTGAGTAGACACCAAATAGGGCCCACATAGCGACGAATCGATGAAGAGTCAGTTGGTCGGCCATTCCAACCAGCGCATTCTTGCCGCCCCATTTTCGTTTGAGTGAATGCAGTACCCAAAGCGTGAAGACATAGTACGGTAATAATATGAGCAATGCGAAAAGTGACAACACACGCCAAACGGTCTGCTCAGCACTAGTTGGGAAAGAAGAATTCCAGCTGCAGGAAAGGTCAGTTGTGTTGCAGCGAATATGAGAATGGCCGGAACATACGCAGCAACATGGATCCCGCAAAAGAGTGCCATAACAAGTAGATAGAAGTGTGTGAGATTGGCGCTGTCTGCGATTGTCATCTTTTCATAGTCCTTCTCATAGTCATTACTCGCCTTCCGGCGTCCAGTGGAAGGTGTTTCCGCATTTCTCTCCTCATCTGTTTGGTGATCGTTGGGCGCACTGGTCGGGTTTTTGGACGGTGTTTCGCCCTGGGTTGCTCTGATAACATCATCCAGGATACCCCTGGTTTTCCTCCAGTTCCAGGGACTGAGTATAGTGACGCATGCTTTGAGTATAGCGAATATCCCCCGTATTGGTGAAATAGAATCGTCAGCAATGTCATCGCGGCGGATCCACTTGGCGTGGCTTTCATACAGGATATTCTTGACTATGCTCTGCATGGCCTGACTGTCTCGGTTGTGGGACAGGTAGATAGTGATGGGCGTGGCCATGTCCTTGGGCTTGTACCACCACACTGCATAGGTTATGGCAGCGTTGGCGACGTACGCGACGGTGGAAATCTCAAGCGGTGTAATGGGCAGATTATACCCCCTTCTGGCAATGATGTTGCACGTCACCCAGAAGCTTTGCAGCAGAGTAAAGGCCTTTGCAAAAGAATCGGCCTTGGCTCTGTCTCTGATGTCGCGGGCTCTCAAGTGCGACGGCTTGATGACTCCTGCCCTGATGAGAGGAGCAACAGTGCTTGGCTGTACTGGATAGGTCCAATTGTCGTTGGTCTGGAGCTGGAGTCCGTGCATGATCAGACAAAAGCCATGGATTGTTCTCCAGGGGCCCGATGAGCCCTGCGCAGACGATTGGTGCGAAGAGGGCTCTTCGGCAGACGATTCCCGAGTAGAGATCTCTTGGTCAGAGTGTTCCTTTACAGGTAGCTCTTTAGCGGCAGCCTCTTGCGTCGATGACTCGGGTATTTTATTCACTTCGGAGTCGTTTCGTGTCAACGTGCGTGATGCCGTTCTCTCGCTCTCAATCGCACGAAAGGCAGCGTTGCAACGCGCCACGATGCTCCGAGCGTACAGTAACTCTTCAGCCGCCACCCCACACATAATTTCGGGAGCCAGTACGGCCCCGATCCATGATAGACCTTTGATGAAGATGTAGTACAGCTCGGTCTGGTGGCGTTTTGGGACATTCATATGCAGAGCGGTCCATGTGCAGGCAAGAATGGTCGACAGACACGTCCAAAGGATATCCCAACTGGATCGGGAGTTGTCGTTAAATTGCCAGCCATCTAAAGCGGTTGAATTGGACTGGGCTATTGATTGCCCTACCAGGCAGAGGAGCAACAGTAGCGCCGCCATGAAGGTGAGTCCTGGTCGGCGACCCATGGAGAAATGGACTGCAGATGAGCTTTGAGCCTCGCTGGGATGGCGAAGAAAAATAAAGCGCCCATTGGGCATCGCACTAGTAAAAGGGGGCCGGTCGGATTTCACGCCCGAATGGGTTAGTTTCATGCAGGTGAGGCTCTCGGTTGCACAGACGGAGTCCTAAACGACTGCTTGTCATAATTCTCAGTATTTGCTCGGCTTATATACATTCGCCGTCATGATCGTGTGGACGGCAAGCCATCGAGGGGAGTTGTGCACCGTTGCAAATCCAGCGATTGCGACGTCCCTTGAGCTATCTTTTGATACCGTGGGGTCCAAGCAACTGTATAAGCACGATGTACAAAGTCAGACTGGAGCACTGCGCTGAGTACAGTTGAAAGGCTCGTCCAGAAACCAGGTGTTGTGCTGCTGGTCGGGGACGATTGGGTATTGGGACTGCACAGCTTGTTGATCGGCGTCGGATCGGCCGAGCTGATAGTGAACCAGTACAAGTTGGTATCAGGACGAGTCTTCTCGCACTTGTAGAAGAAGCCCTTGACGCCCGGGCCGAGCACGTCGCTGCGGAAGTCGGAGGCGAGCTTTCGGTTGAGGTTGATGTTGTCGCAGTCCTGCTGCATGCCTTCTACGCTAGTCACGTTAGCCTGCTGGGTAGTATATCCCTTTGCGGTGTGAGTCCCGCTGGCTGAGAAGGTGAATATTGGCAGCGCGATTGATCCAGCGACTTGGGTTAGCAGGAGGCTGTTGGAAACGGTAATGGTAGCGCATTCAGTCCCTGCGATGAACAGACCGAGAGTTGCAAACAGCAGTCCTCGTGCGGAGAGGAGTGAAGACCCCATGGCTCAGCGAGAAAATATGTATTCAACGCGTCCGTGAGAAGACTAGAAATCTGATAGCCAGGAATTTTTCTTCAAGATTTTCTCAAGACGCAGACTGCTTTTATATTTCCCAAACGGGACTCCGCATCATTCGCTCAAGATGCGGCCGGAGAGAAGCCTTCATGGTGATATAACGCGCCATGAAGGCTGAAAGTGGCCGTCATCGAGTCAGTCGTCTCCACAAAGTTGAATCCGCGTGGACTTGCTGTTTCGACTCTTGAATATTGGGATGGTGATCAAGACTTGATGTTCGAAACCAGGTAGAGCTGATCATCAGGAGAGGTAACACGCGCAAGACAATCTATCATTTTACCGTTTTTCACAAAGTTCACAAGCATATCCTCGCTATACAAATGGTTTCCACTGCTCTTCACACCAATCCCAGAATTTACTCGCGTATCCCAACCCTCCTTGCTCGGACGGGACAATTGCCTGGACAATGTCCTTCCGGGGACAAGCCTCGTCCGGTCGAATTCGTCCCCACGGAATGACATAGGCCCCATTTGTCTCCTGCGAGATCTCCGACGACAGGCCCGCGTACATCTCCGTATACGCCCCAAACTTGGGGTCGTGGAGCACCGGGTTGATGAAGAACATGGCGATGGGAGAAACGCCAGCGTAGGTGCCAGCCCTGAGATTGCCGGGATTCTGGATCACGCTGACGATGCCCTCATCCCTGTGTCGTCGAGAATACTCACGGCCGATCATCCATGTCCCGGCCTTGGACACGGCATAGTTGCGAGTGCGGTCGGACGTACCACGGCCAAGGGCGCTGAAGTCGATTCCATTTGGGGGCGACGCGCCCTCGGCCAAGAAACTCGCGGTCCAAACCACCCGGGTGAATCCCGGCGTGCTGGATGCCACAGCCGCGCGGAGCTGCGGAAGGAGCAGCTCGGTGAACAATAAAGTGGCGATGCAGTGCATGCCGACCATCGCCTCAAAGCCCTGCTGTGTTTTGGCGCCCGGCTGGACCATGTTGGCTCCGGTCCCGGCATTGTTCCACAGCACATCCAGCTTGGTCTCCTGCTGCGCGAAGGTCGCGGCGGCCTCCTTGACGGAATTCAGGTCATTGAGATCCAGGCGCAGAAACTGGATGCGACCCGGGTTGCTTGGAGCTGGCGATGCTGCGCTAATGGCGGAAATCGCCGCCTCGGCTTTTTCCTGGTGAATGATTAATCTGGACTTGTTCTGCTGAAGTTGAGATCGGAATGGCTCACCTTGGAGCGACTGGCCATATAGATTGTCGCCCCTGTGCCATACAGAATCTTGCACAGCTCGAATCCCACACCCGCATTGCCGCCGGTCACCAGAAAGACCCGGTCTTTCTGACATGGTAGGTCCTTCTCCGTGAACTTGGGCGATGGTGGAAACCATTGCGAGTGCAAGTTGCGGAGCGAAGCGAACGGCATGGCGAGTGGGCGAGAGAGAGAGGGAGGTTGAGATGGTGAATGCGATGGAACGCCCCCGGTGCTGGGAAATTGGACCAATGTATAAGGCCCCAAGGTCTCGACAGTCAATAGAGACCGATCTCCCTCGAGATATCTTCAACATCAACAGGAGCCGACCACGCTGGATGAGGCTAGCGCAGCCTAGCGCCATGCTACGCGCGTTCGCGACGGGCGAACTCGACCGCGCCCGTATTGCTCGTCCGACGGCCGACCAGGGAGGAGGCTGAGCCCATCTGTTGAAATGTGCTGGCGAGATGCATTTCAAGGGAATAAGCGCAGCTGCAAGTGAATCTGCGACCCCGATCTTTCAATTGACTGCGCCTGGCCGTTGATTGAAATGGGGTTGACCTTAATTGACCGGTCGGTCATTGATAGCATAATCCGGAGCGAATTTTGAACAGCAAAAGGCCCATCGCAGCCCATGATAGTATAGGAGAATATCCAACCATTGCGACACTTAGGATCAATCACCATTCCCTTGCTCAAGAACCATGCTCATTGCTGTGTGAGTCGCGTCGGTAGGGTAGGCCTTCCCAGAAGAGATACAAATGAACTTTCTTCATGAGTGGTGCAAACTGGTTTGTGATAACATCCAGCACATGCGCAGGAATGGTAGCCATCTTCCAACGTCGATGTGGTCGTATGGTGTGCGGAAGAGCAAGATGGCGAACGTGGACACATGAATGGAATTGGGGTGAGAGGTTTGGTGAGAAGTCCGACTTGCGGAATAAACGAGCGCGATTTGAGAAGAGAAAGCTATTTGCCTGAGGCCAAGAGCACCAGCAACCACAGGTTCATCATCTTCCAGCTTCATTAAAAATGCCGATATTTGTCTCGCCTCTCATCAGATCTACAAGACTGACTGCCGAGGCCCGTGGATAAGACAAAAGGCATATTGGATCCGCTTGGCTTCCTGAGGCCTAATGAGCTCCTCGACGGACAAGTCGACACTCTGTCGTGCTCATCACATTCGGCGCTTAGAACGAGGCCGAAAACATACCGCAGCACATGTCGTATGAACGTGCGCTCAAATAGAAATACAGCACTTTTTTGCGTGTCCTGTTACGTAGGGCTACCAGCAAAGGTTTACTCCAATGGAGTATTCAGAGCTGCATTTCTCCAGCATGACAAGAGTCATAATTGTCATCTATCATTGGTCTGCACAGATGTCCTAATGCAAGACAGAGCGGCGTGGACTGCCCCAACCCTAAGGACAAACCAATGGGTCAATCAACATACCCTGAGCAGTGTCCAAACCATCGAGATCAGGGATATAGCTGACGTTGACTGTGCGAGAAATGATATCCTGGATGGCAATCTGCACAGCCGCCGCTGAATCGACTTGAGATAGCCAACATTGTTTGATGATTTGTCCACATGGTAAACTAGATATATCGGGGAATTCTTTCTGTGTATAAAGACTTTCAACCTCATCACTAGGAATCTCCTCGTACGGACTGGTGCCTTGAGCGCAGTCCCGTCGTCAATGAGCTCCACAATCCCAGTGATGCCTCCTGAGATAAGTTGGCTTTGAGCATCCCTCGAGCTGGAATAGCCCCTGTTGGGTTCGATGTCATCTGAATGGCCATCGACTGAGCTGAGTTGCCTGTCTCCCTATTGTTAAAATGTTAGGCAAATTCTGGCAGAAAGGCGAGGGAGGAGTAACCGTTTCAACATCTGCAATAGTAGGCCGGATCAGGCGTGGCAGACTACGGGTTTGGTGCCAGGCCTCAAATCTTTGCACCCTTGCTGGGAAATGGAATTTTCACTGCAGAAGGACGAGCATGGAAACATTCACGAGACCTTCTGCGAAAGCAATTCCTTCGCGTTCAGTCTCAAAACCTGGACCACTTTCGCGAGCATGTCGACAACCTGATCAATCTCCTCCCCTCGAGCGGGGTTGTTGATCTCCAGCCTCTATTTTTTGATCTGACCTTGGATGCTGCAACGGCTCTACTGTTTGGCCGATCAGTCTATAGTTTGAGGGCAAGTATCGATCAGTACCAAGAGAACAAGATCTTCGCAGAGAGCTTCAACATTGCCCAAGAAGGCCTGGCCAAACGCTTTCGTATAGCACCGTGGCATTTTCTCTATAGCCCGCCGTCGTTCCGCAAGGCGTGTGCTAATGTGCACCGATTTGTTGAAAGGTACGTCAAGGACTTGGATTTAGAAAATACCGGCCGACACAGGACAAAACAAGACGGGTTCATCGTGCAGATTGCTGAAGAGTCTGCAAGCTTGAAGGACCTCCGTGATCAACTCTTGAATGTTTTGATCGCGGGCCGGGATACCACAGCATGCTGTCTGTCGTGGACATTGTACGTATGAGCCGAAAATCGCTTCTGATATGGTGCTGAGCTTGCATTTCTGGACTTTAGTCGGCTCCTGATTCTTGCAGCAGCTTGTCTCAAGCTGAGGTCGACATATACGTAGCCAGTACTAGTTCTCCAGATTCTTCTCAATCCAATACGAATTGGTGGGCTTTCAGGCCTGTAGCTACCGCGTCAATTGTGTTACTTGTGTGATATCAGACGTTGAACCAAAGATCTACAGAGCTCATGATGGAATTAGTTACTACGAGGCCTGACTGCCCAGGTGCTGTAGCAAGTCTCAAGCGCAACACGCCAACATTTACCGCCTGAGTGTCTCATTTAGACCAGTATATACTCCTTTCATAGACGAATCCCAGGTGGCTGCACTAATCCAAGGGAGCTTACTCGTCTGGGCTCAAGCAAAATGGCGGGTCCTAAAAAAAACAATAGCAACTGATATAAAGTCAGATCACCCTCGTGGCCAAAAATCTCCAACTCTCCACTCTCTCACAGCGGACGCACTCGCAATGAAGAGCCTCTAGCACAGTTCGAGGATGGATGCCTCACAACAGATTTGCGGAATACGGGAGCTATACCGTCCGGCTAATGAGGCAGTTGAAAATGATTGAGTTTCCTCCAACTCACTGAGAGAGTGAGGTTGTACGATGGAAGGATGACCATGCATATGAATGATGATGATGGAGGATCTATCTACATGAGAGGAAGCTTAAGTGTGTGTGGGTCATGTGACACCCACATACGAACACCCCCCTAGCTACCGAGCTGTAGATACAGATAATATCGACGTCTATCGAGTATACAATTTAATCTGGCCAATCAGAGGCCAGGAATCAGCGTAGGAAAGCGCAGTTTAGGTCGTGAGACCTAGTAAGCTAATAAAACGGTTATATTTAGTCCGTTTAAGTAGTTTAGTTAAACTATTGGCGACCTATTTAACTGAGGAGACCTATTAGAATATATAGATAAGCTTGCGCACCTCGTTATATATATAATACTATTTAATAGCAATATAATATATATACTGATAGAATTTAGGATTTCTAGTTAAATTAAGATATCTTTTATTATCTCTATAGATAGATATAGATTATAGTATTAGTTTAGAGAGTTTTATCTTATTAAAGAACTGTTAAATCTATATTACTTCCTAATAAAAAATAATATAGTAATATATTTAGCTTCTATACTATTTAGTGTAACTGTGGTCTGTTTCTTTAATATCTAAGTAATAAGGCTATTAGTAAACTTAAAGATATAGCTAAAGGTTAATATATAGTCTTTAAAATATTATCTTATTTAGTTAGTATTATAGTAGCTAAATAAGCTATTAATTAATATAGGATAGTAAATAATTATTAGGGTCTTAGTGCTAGAAAGATATTAAAAGATATAATAAAGAGTAATTAGATAATCCTAAAAGGGATTATATATATACTATATAAGTTTAGTAATAGTATAGGCAATATCTAATTTTATTAAGATTATTAACTATATAAGTGATTTAACTATTTTCCTATATAGGTTAATATTATTACTAAAAGCTATTAATTAAAAAGGTTATAGAATATTTTTATTAATAAAAAGAGTTAGCACTAATTTATAGATTATTATACTAAAATATACTAGAATCTTATCTATATAGAATATTTAATAAAGATAAATTAATTTATTAGCTCTAAAATTAATATTAATACTAGTAAACTATTTAATATATTTATTATTAGTTAGATTAAAATAATAAATAAGATTAGTCTTTATCTAGTTAATATTTAAATTAGTTAGTAATAGAATTAGTATATTATCTATAAAGATAAATATATAGATATAGTAATTAGTTATATAAAGATTAAAGACTAAATTATTAGATTAGAAGTGTATAAAACTAAGTGTAATTAAGATACTAGAAATTAGATTATATTACTCCTAAAGAGATTATTTTAATCTATAAAAGGTCTTAATTAGCTATCCTATTTTACTAAGATAGTTTTTTTATTTTAGTTTAGTATTAAAAAATACTATAATATAGTTTATATAATAAACCTTTTAGTTTAATACTATAGTGATAGCTATAAAGATTTTTATTAAAATAGATTTAATAGTAACTAAATAGATCTTATTATAGTTTAGTAGCGTTTATTTAAAACTATATATTATTAAGTGTGTTTTATAGGTATTATTAGTTTTAATCTTAAATACTTATTAAAGAGAAAGAGTCTTTTTTTTATAGACTTAGTTAATAATTTACTAGATTCTATTTAAGTATTAATACTATAGTTCTTTTTTAGTAGTAACTAGCTATTTTGCTTTTTTATATAAATATATAGTTTTATACTATAAGTTTAGAACTTTAATTAAATCTTAACTAGTTAATTTAATAGATTATAAGATTAAATAAGCTTTATTAATAATATCCTTAATATATATAGATATAGTTTATTAATAAAGTGTTTATTCCTAAATATATACTAAATATTAAAGGCCTTTTTTAGGTAATTTAAAAAAGATTACTAGGACTAATTTATTACCCTTTTTTATTTTAGTATTATAGAGTTTTATCTTTTTAGTAGTAATCTTTATTAACTAAACTTTATTTAAAACTTCTTTTAGTAATATTATCTCTTTTTTTAAAGTAGTATTTAGTATATAAGTATATTTAGATAATAATATATAAGTAATAGGAATATAAAAGTTAAAAATAATAGGTAAATAGTATATAGATCCTAGAGATATAAATATTTAGTTAATTAAGATTAGTATTAGTAATATAGGTTATATAGCTATTAAAGTAGATAGTTTTTATATAGGATAAATTACTAATTTAAAAGACTTTTAGTTAATAAAGTTAATAAATATATAGTAGTAAGCTACTAATTAGTTATAATCTAGTAGGGTTTTTATCTTTTCTAGATAAAGGTTAGTATACCTAGATAGAGTATCTAGATTATAGTTAAGGTATAAAAGCTCTTATAGGGTTAACTTCTAAAAAATAATATAATAAAAGATTACTATCTTTTTTAAATATATATTATAAATATAATATAAACTATTATAGTTATAATTTAATAGATAATCTTTAGCTATATAAAGAGATAGCTTAGTTATATACTTTTCCTTTAGGATAAGATACTATACTTAGTACCTTAGTATATATAAATTAGATAAGTTTAGTTATTTACTATAAAAGGTTTTATATAGTATTATATCTACTTTTAAATATTATAATCTATTTATAGTATAGTTTATATTAAATAATAGCTCTTTCTAGAGATATTTTAAAATTTAATATTTAGATATTACTATAATAAATAGCTTAATAAGCTAGTAATTTTTTACTTTTATAATACTATTTAGCTATAATATATAAAGTAGTATAAGGTCCTATTTAATTCTATATATTTAGTAGTAATTAATAAATAAATTATATTTATAAGTATTATTACCCTATATATATTTAATTTAATAGCTAAATTAGATTTTAAAGTAAATATTAAGGTTATAGAAGTACTATATAATCTTATCTTTTATATAGAGAAGATAGACTTAATAGAAGTAAAATGTTATTATCAAAGGATATATAGAAATAATAGCCTCTATAGGCAGTGATATTAATAGGTCCTTATATATTAATATAAACTATATTACCTAGATAAATATAAATAAGCTTAGATTAACTAAATAAAAATAAATAACCTTTTCTAAATAGATATAGTAAATAAAGATATTTAAAAGCTAAGTCCTTTTTAATAATAATTCTATTTATATATTCTAATATATAATAGACTTTATATTTACTAATATAGTATATATAGTAATATATAAGGTCTATTAAGATAGGTTTAAAACTCTTAGTATTTAATATAGATACTAAATAAATAAATAGATTAGCTCTTATAAGATAGGTTAATTATATATTAGAACTAGTTATAATCTAGTATTAAGAATTCTTTTTATAGCTAATAACTATAATCTTATTAGATATCTTATTAATTAATAAGGTATATAAACTAAAGACAGAAAAGATATAATTATTATTATAAAGCTTATAGTAAAAGATTAGATTAAATACTATTATTAATATTAATTAGCAGTTCTTTAAGATAATTAATAAAAGTTTATTTTAGTAATTAAAATACTAATTTTAAACAGAGATAGTAATATTATTATACTTTTTAGTATATTAAATAGTATTATTAGCTATAAAAACTAAGATATAATATTTATTAAAATTAACAAAATTTAAGCAATATAGTATTATATAATTAAATATACTAGAATCTAGTATCTATTAGTTAATTTCTAGATTACTATTATTAATAGATAGAATAAGTATATAAATATAGATAATTTATATATAAATAATGTTTAAGAATTATTAAGATAGCTATAGTAAATTATTATTATTAATTTTTTAAATATAGTCCTATATTAATATAGTAATAGTATAATAACTACTCTAATAAGATCTATAATTAATATATCCTCTATATTTAGACTAATTCTATTATAAAAAAGTTATAGATTAATCTTTTTTAGTGTTTTTAGGATTAAAAAAGTATTTAGCCTTAGTATAACTAACTTTTTAAATATAATATATATACTAATAAAACTTCTTTTTTTTATTATCTTTATCTTTTAAGTCCTTCTTCTTAGATTTCTATTACTAAATAAAAACTAATATAGTAATTAGATACTTCTTATATATCTTATAATTAAAAAAATCAGTATATATATACTCTATAAAACTAGGTTTTATTAGATTAAGTTTAAAAGTTTAAAACTATAGTTTAGTCTTTAATACTATATATATAGTAGTTATAAACTAGCTAAACTGCTAATATTCTAAAAGATACTAAATAAATCTAAGGGTCTTAACTAATTTATTTAGAAGATAATACTATTTAGTAATAAATTAAATAAGGTTACTACTGTTTCTATAATAATAGTATAAAATCTATTTATTATAGTAGGTTAAAAATGTATTAGATATAGTAATACTAAAATTAATAACTAGTAATTAATATATTTTAGCAGTAAAATTATATTTAGTAATAAATAATTATAAATTATTATCTAAGATAGTATTAAATAGATAAAAAGCTTAGTTTTAAAGAGATCACTAGATCTAATATTCTTTATTAAAAGTTATTATATACTTTTATACCTAGTTAGACTAATTATTAATAATAACTTAGTTCTTAGATTTATTAAGTTAAAAAGCTATATAATAAATTATCTTTATCTAAAATAGTATAGTAACTAGATTTTAATAAACTAACTAATTTTAGCTAGTAATAATATACTAGAGTTCTTTATCTTAGATATTAAGTATAATATATAGGGTATATATTTATAGATACTAATTTATAGCTCTTTAGAGCTTTAGTATAGTATTAATGATCTTCTCTTTACCTATAATAATAAAAAAGTAGTATAGAAGCTAATTAGTTAAATAAAGAAGATTATATCTTTTTAAATCCTTAATTAGATAGAAATCTAGTATAGATTAGTATAGACCAATAAATTTATAAGGAATCACGACAGCAAAGTATTTTATTAATAAATTAAGCTAAAACTTAGTGCTCTAGTAGAACTAACTATATAGAGTTTAAATCCAGCATCAAAAAAATAATAGGATAGATAGTTAACGTAAAATTAACTAGTGAGATAAGTGTGTGTGTTACAGACCTAGCGTTAGTAACATGCTAAGGCACAAAGATGGAGAAGCAATAACCAATTAACTTGGAAATTATATAGGAATAACCTTCAGATTGTAATTCAGATGAATAATAAATCATGTGACTTAACCTATTAATGATAGGAAGGAACCTAGCAAAGATAGGTTCTAATATAGCAGTGATAGGTTTAGGCCTATTAGTGATGCAATAGAACTGGATATATAAGAATACTTATTCACTAGTATATATTTAGTTCTTTATACTTAATTATTCCTTATTGTTATTTAGAGCACCTAGATTAGGAATATAACTTATCTTTGTTTTACTTTATATTGTTTAATACCCTAATTAATATCCAATAGCCTTAGAAGCTTATTTAGAGATAGCTATCTCTAAATAACTAACTTAGTTAGCGCTCCTAATTAATACACTTTTTAGGATAAGCACTTTAAAGACTCTAGACCTATATAAGACTAGTATAGTAGCAGTAATAAGAGATAGATATACTTAGAAGGACTATAGCTACTAAAAGAAGTATTATCTTTAAGGTAGTAAAGCTAATATAGCAGTATATAATTAGCTAGTATATAATATATTAAGCGCTAAAATTTAGGATTTAAGTGAAATTAATAAGATAATTAATACCCTATTACTAACTATAATCTAATAATAGTAGGAAGTAACAGTATTAGCAATATAGAAAGAGGATAGGCTAGATATATATTATTATTATCTCTTACTAATACTAAATTAATAGATATAGTCTTTTAGCTATAAAACTAGCTAATATATAGATAGCTATTAGCAATAAAACTAAATTAGACTTTTTTTATAGAGATTAAGCTAAATTACAATTATTCCTTATATAAATAAATATATAGTTATATATTATTAATTATATAGAAAAAGTGGATAAAATAATATATATATCTATATATCTCTAAAGATAAGCCTTTAAATAGTTTAAGCTTTATATTTAAGAATTTAATAAAAAGCCTATAAAAGATTAAAGTAATATAATAAAAAAGATATTTACTATATACTAAATCTTTAAAAGGAAGCTTAAATAAATTTTTAGAGATATTAATACTCAGTAAATAGCTAAAAAAAGACTTAAATAAATCTAATAAACTAGCTCAGTAAATATATATACTACTAAATTCTAATAGATTATATTATATCTAGATTATAATAATAATATATATATCTAGTTATTTAAATAAGGTCTTAAAGAAGAAATTAAAAATAAATTAATATAGATTAATTAATTTACTAAATTATCAAAAATAATTAAGATAGTAGTTAA
Source organism: Penicillium hispanicum (assembly GCF_028827665.1). Taxonomy (NCBI): domain Eukaryota; kingdom Fungi; phylum Ascomycota; class Eurotiomycetes; order Eurotiales; family Aspergillaceae; genus Penicillium; species Penicillium hispanicum. Next base: position 1,711,120 of record NW_026623198.1, on the reverse strand, counting down.
ATTTAATAATTAACTATATAAATAAAAGCTTTAGTGAAATAAAATATAATATAATAGATAATACTAGAATAATAAATATTATTAGTAAAAAAGTAAGTAAAGACTATAATAGTCTAAAAAGATTTATAATAATCTTTATAAACTATAACTAATAAAACTTAATATAGTAAAACTCTTTACTAAAAAATAGAAATAATATAAAAAAAAAGCTTTATTTTAAATATAGTAAACTAAGCTATATAATAAAAGAATATAAAAATAAAGTAAATAACTAAAAGCTATAATAGATTTATACTATCTAGAAAAGAGGAGTATATAATATAACTAAAACTATAAAAGTAAAGATATTTTATATAATATAAGATAAACTAAGTTAAGAACTTAATACTAAGTAGAACCTAGGATAAAACCTAAAACTAATATATTAGATATTGAAAGGATATTCTATAAAAATATAGAAAGTATTTAATAGGATCTATAAAGGCTCTAAAAATAAAACAGAGAAAGCTAAGAAGGCTAAATAAATACTGTATAAGATCTAAAAAGAAAAATATTATATAAAAAATAAATAAATCTAAATAAATAAATAAGCCCTAAAAAAAGTATTAAAGCCTAAAATTAAATAAATAGTATTAAATAATATAAAATAACTATTAAATATAATCTAAAGTAATTAGATAAATAAACTATAAAACTATAAAAATTTATAATAAAAAACTACTATAATAGTAAATAAAAATATTTAAAAGATTAAAAAGAGCTTAAATAAGATTAATAAAGATATTAATTAAATTAAAAAAATATATTAAGAATAAATAAAAGATATAAATTAACTAAAAACCTTAATATATAAAAATATTAATATTATTAATTTAAGGCAGTTAACTAAATAATAAAAAGCAGAATTAGCCTATAAAAAAGTTAAAAAATATATTAATATCTTTAGATGACTTTATAAATCACTTAATAAAGAGGCTAAGCTATAAAAGCTATAAGCTATTAATAAAATACTAGATAATAGATAATCTATATCTAAAAATAATAAAGATTATAATACTAAAAAAAAGTAAATAATATAGCTAAAGTATAAAAACTTACTATAGCTAGACTTTAAATATAAATAAGAGATAGAGGCTTAGAAAAAAAATAAATTTTAGAACCTTAGTTAATTTATAGTTTAAAAAGTATAATAAATAAAAATAGTTTTTATAAATAAGCTAAGAAATAGAAATAAATTAAAAAAAGATCTAAAATAATTATTAGATAATTAATTCTTAAAAGCTATTAAAAAAAGAATCTAAAAGATAAAGAATAGATATCCTAAAAATATCTATAAAAGTGCTAAAAACCTTAAAAATCTAAAAAACTCTATTATTCTAAAAAACTAATAAAATATTTTTAATACCTTAAAACTCTTTTAAAAATAAATATCTAGAAACTTAGGAGTAGTTTAGCTAAAAAAATAATCTAGATAGTACACTATATATAAAAGATCTATAAAAAATATTTTATAATAAATCTAATAGTAATAAGTTAGTATTATATATTAAAAATATAAAAAGAATATATCTATATATATAAAAAGACTATATATATATTAAATATATAAGATATCTAAAATATAACTTAAAAGCTATAATTAAATACTATAATAAATTATATATAATTTATATAATTAGTAAAATAGATTATAGTAGAATTAATCTAAAGCTACTATAGTATATATAAAAATTATACTAAAAAAAACAGTAATTAGTAGCTACTATATAAAGAAAATATATAAAGGCTAAAATCTTAATAATAATTTCTAAAAAAAGTAGTATTCCTATTTAAGTTATATTTAATTTTAGAGCAGTAAAAAACTTTATAAACCTATAGTTTAGTACTAAATACTAAATACTAATAATCTAGAAGAATTAAATTATATTAATTATTAAGCTATATAGGTAAAAACTAAGACTAGAAATTATCTACTATATAGAATAGGTCTAAATAATTATTAGAAACTATAAAAAAGAAATATATTTTAATATTACTAGATTAAAATAATATAATATAGTAATTAAAGTACTATAGCTAAAATAATATAATTTAAAGATTTATTAGCAGTATAATAATATTTACTTTAAGAACTATAAATATAAATAAACTAAAGTGAGATAGACTAGATATAAGATATTAAGTAATAAAAAGCCTAGCTCTAAAAAGGTAAAAATCTATTATAATCTATATAAGTATAAAGCTAAATAGAGTTAGTAGCCTAGAGATAAGATATAGAATAAAACTATAGATATTAGTATTATTATAATAATAAAATAATTATTAGAAATAACTAATAATAAGCTAAAAGAATATATTATAATAAATTATAAATTAAAAACCTTTTATATAACTAAAAAAGAAATATAGATACCTAAAAAGTACTATAAGTACTAAAATATATTTAAGTTACTAAAAGATAGTAAATTACTAAAATATAATCTATTTAACTATAAGATTAAGATTAAAAAAGGTAAAAAATTTATATTTTAATTAATCTACTAATTATTAAAGTTTAAATCAGAAATATTATAAATATATATTAATAAAAATCTAAAGAAAGGTTATATCTAGAAATTATTATTATTAGCTAGATATTCTATTATCTTTATAAAGAAAAAAGATAGAAGTTTATAATTTTATATAGATTATTAATAATTAAATTTAATTACTATTAAAGACTAATATCTATTATCTTTAATTAAAAAGATCTAAAATTAAATCTATAAAGTAAAATATTTTATAAAATATAATATTATTAATATATATAATTAACTATAGATTAAAATAAATAATAAATAGAAAACAGTATTTTAAATAAAGTATAAATACTTTAAATATATAGTAATACTATTTAAACTTATTAATATATTAACTATATTTTAGTGATTTATTTTTAATATATTAAAAAAATATCTAAATATCTTTATAGTAGTATATCTTAATAATATCTTAGTATTTTCTAAGACTATAGAAGAATATATTAAATATAATAAAAAAATCCTTTAAAAGCTTAAAGAGGCTATAGTGACTTTTAAACTAAAGAAATATAAATTTTATATCTAAAAAACTAGGTTTTTAGGGTATATAATTAGTAATAAAGGATTTAGTATAGAAAAAGAAAAGGTATAAAGTATTATTAAATAGTTAATACTAAAAAACCTTAAAAAAGTATAATAATTTATAAGACTATATAATTACTACTAGAATTATATCTATAATTTTAGAAAAATTATAGTTAGATTTAATAAAATAATAAAGAAAAATAATTACTAAAAATAAAATAATAAAGTCTAAGAATTATTTAATAAACTAAAATAATTATTTATAGAATAAATAATATTAGTAGTCTATAATTTAAAGAAGTTAATAACTATTAAAATAGATATATTAGATTATATATTAGAAATAAGAATAATTTAACTAAAAGATAATAAAAAACTATAACTAATTATATTTTAGTTTAAAAAGATAATCTAAATAAAGCTTAATTATAATATTTATAATAAAAAACTATTAACTATAGTATTAATATTTAAAATCTAGAGACTATATTTAAAAAAAGTAAAATATATTATAATAGTAAAATTAAATTATAAGAATTTAATATTTTTTATAATAATAAAAGAATTTATTTATAAATAGATAAGATAAATAAAAGTCCTTTTATAATATAATTGTAGAATTAAATATTATCATAAAAAAAGCAATAGCTAAATAGATACTTTAAATTAATAACTAGACTATAAAAAAAAGACTAAAGAAGTAATACCTATAATTCTAACTATAAACACTAAAAGAAATCTTATATATAATTATTAAGTTCTTTTAGTAACTAGTAAAGTTATAGATAATAAATAGATTAAAAAGATTAAAGAAGTAACTAAAAATAATATAAAAATATAAAAAATCCTAGATATAGATCTAGAGGAAATAATTAAAAAATAAAATAATAGATTAATCTTAGTTTATAGATTAATCTATATACTTTAAACATTAAAAAAGGAAATTATCTAATAATATTATAATATACTAATATATAAATATATAGAGATTAAAAAACTAATTAAATATATCTTATATAATTATTACTTTCTAAATATACACTAAAAGGTTTAATAATATATTATAATCTATAATACTTATTAGTAAGATAAACTAATAAGATACTAGTTATATAGAGAAATATAGAAAAGTGGAGTACTAATATACCTATAAAAATAAATTATAATAGATTTTATTACTAAACTACTAAAATCCTAAAAATATAATATAGTTATAGTTATTATAAATAAATTAACTAAATATATATATATAATCCTAATAATAGAAAAGATTATTATAGAAAAAATAGTAAATATTCTTTTATAATATATATTTATAAATTATAGGACTTTAAAGAAAATTATATTAAACAGAGATAAGCTATTTACTAATAAGATATAGTAATTATTTATAGATTAAATAGATATTAATTATAGACTTTTAATAACTTACTATCTATAAATAAATAAATAAATAGAATAAATAAACTAAACACTAAAATAGTACCTATAACACTATATAAATTACTAATAGAATAACTAGATAGGACTATTACTAATTATATAATTTATATATAATAATATAATACACTTAACTATAAAAGAATTACTATTTTTTACTAATTATAGGTATAATCTTTTATTAATTAATAAACTATAAAGTAATTATATAGTTATAGAATTAGTATAATTATTAATAATTAGTATTTAATAATTATATTTATAAATAATAAAAGATATTAAGTTTCTTAACTTATATATAAAAATATACTATAACTAAAACTATAAAAAGGGGCCTAACCTTAAAAAAAAAGAAGATCTATTTACTATAATAAAATATTAAAATAAAATAACTAAATAAGAAATTAGATTATAAAAAACTAAAACTATCTATAATTAAAAAAAAGATAAAAACTAGTTAATTACCACTTAAAATTACTAAAAAATATAAAATAAATTTATTTAATATTTTATATATTATTACTAGAATCAGTACTAAAAGATATATAAATTACTATTAATATTAAAATTAAAAAAAAATAAAAGATAAATATAAAGTTAAAACTATTATAAAAGATAGCTAGTTTAATAGTTAGTAATAATTCCTAATTAAATAGAAAAGGTATCCTACCTTAAAAAATATATAGGAATCTATTATAACTCTAAAAGGCTACTATTAGCTAATTTAATAGTATTATTATAAGGTAAAAAAGATATTTTAGGGATAAAAGTAAAGAAAGTGTTAAAGTTAATATTAGTCTAGTCTATAGGACTTATTAGATTAATAGATATAATTAACTATATTAAAGTAGGACCCTTTAATATAGCTATAAAGATCTTATTAAGATTATATATAGTAGATAAAATAGACTTATTTACAGTATAAATACTCTTTATAGGATAATCTTTTTAATAAATAGACTTAATATATTCTTTTTTAAGATAATCTAATTCCTCTTTTTTATAATATTTAAGATCCTCTAATTTAGTAATTTCTTTATATTTTTAAATAATAAAATCCTTAATATAGTTCTAAAAGAGGGATTTTTACTATTTAAGATATATAATTTAAGTAAAAGTGGTATAGTATTTCTTAGCAATTTCTTACTAAAAACAAACAAGATAGTGCTATTTAGTATTAGAATATAATAAATAAGATATTTTATATTTAGTATAACCACTACTATTTATATAGCTACTATAATAATCAGAGTAGCTAAAATAAATATATATTTATTTAAAATAAATATAATATTTATAAAGAATAACAGACTAATATCCTTTATCTTTAATATAATAAGCTAAGGCGTTTTTATAAATAAAAGCTTTAAAAGATATAGTTAGGATAATATAATAAGAAAATTAGAAAAACAGAAATAGAGGCACACACTTATAGGATAGCTATATTTAAGAGTCTTTAGGATAAAGACCTAAAAGGAGGGGATAATATTATAGACCTAGCATTAACAATATATTAAGGTATAAAGATAGAGAAATAATAACTAATCAACTTAGAAATTATATAGGAATAACCTTTAAGTTATAATTTAGATAAACAATAAATTATATAACTTAATCTATTGATAATAAGAAGGAACCTAGTAAAGATAGGTTCTAATATAGCAGTGATAGGTTTAGGCCTATTAGTGATATAACAGAACTAGATATATAAGAACGCTTATTTATTAGTATATATTTAGTTCTTCGCGCTTAATTATTCCTTATTGTTACTTAGAGTACCTAGATTGGAAATACGACTTATCTTTATTCTACTTCGTATTGCTCGATACCCTAACCAATATCCAACGGCCTTAGGAGCTCACTTAGAGATAGCTATCCCTAAGTGACTGACTTAGTCAGCGTCCCTGATCAACACACCTTTCGGGACAAGCACCTCAAGGACTCTAGACCTGTATAAGGCCGGTGCGGCAGCAGTGACGAGAGACAGGCACGCTTGGAGGGACTGTGGCTACAAAGAGAAGTATTACCTTTGAGGCAGCAAGGCTAACGCAGCAGTGGACGATCGGCCGGTGCGTGACAGTGTGTATATATTCCGGTAGAGTTATTAACCAGACTATAAACCCTATAGGGACTCCGCTGATACATATCAGCAGTGAGTGAGTATACTAAAGATGGTAAAGGGTAGATAGGACGAAAGACTGCCCAGAAAAGTGCTGCTGCTGAGCGACAGCGAGGTTAAAATAAAACCAGCGACGGCGAGGTCACCAGCGCACGTGTAAGCGAGGGGCATAGTAGAGGTGCGAGACTCTACTAAAGACGAGCAGGAGGGCTTATAACCTGAGAGAGTGAGGTTGTACGATAGAAGGATGACCATGCATATGAATGATGATGATAGAGGATCTATCTACATGAGAGGAAGCTTAAGTGTGTGTGGGTCATGTGACACCCACATACGAACACTCACCAAGCCTGTAATACCCCTAACAGCAAGCAGCATCGTTGCCGTACACGGACTCAATGGGCATGTGACAGAGACATGCACATCCAAGCCCCAGGGTATATGCTGGTTGAGCAATTCAGCCTACTTGGACGTGATTCACGGAAGGTCTCAACGTGCTGCATACATACATCGAGATGGGAATTGGCATGAAGCGGCGGAGTTATGAGGGACAGCTCAAACAAGGGTCTCGGATTCCTATCAACCTGTTTTACATTATCTGGGGACCGCGCCCATGATGGTATCTTCCGGGCAAAGCCCGACGATGAACAGTCTCACGCTTAACTCCAATTGCCCCAGAAGAATCTCTTTCGTTTGATATTGAAGACTGTAGTCTTCTTGAATTCCACTATACCGCAATCAACTTGGTTCCCGGATATGTTAATATCCACTCCAGTACAGCCGCGTAGACCATCCAGCGCGGCCCATGCCTTTCCTCCCAATTAGTTGCTGGGAGATCGATGTAGTTGACGGAGTGCGCCGTCTCATCATTGACGTATCGATAAATTCCAGGGCGTTCAAAGTGGCAAGTCTTTCAGCTCTTCATTCGTTGGTCGATTTTGGATTCCCCCGACCGCTGCAGCCGCGAAGATATCTGCATATCACAACGAGATGGAAGCCAATCACTAGGATTGCCGTTATCAGTGCCCCTGGCAGTGGCGATTGAGCCATTCCAAAGTGCACCGTGCATGCAAAAGCCGCCCGCGCCGATGCTTATCATTGACATGCGCTGCCGGGCTGAACGCGGAGACCTCCGACGAACCATCTTCAACCCCACAGAGCCTACTGGTTTCGGGGGCGCAGACCAAGTGAACATATGGAGGTCCCCGACGGGAACTCTCTGCTTGTGTCGCTCTTGATAACAGACTGATATGGCTAACAGCATATAACCATCGAATTAATGGGCGACTGGACTCCCGATGGACTGTAGTTCCGTTGTTCGGTTATGCTGTAATGCTGGGGCGCCGACATCATGCCGCTAGCACGCAGAGCATCCTCCTATAATGCCGGGCCCGAGTTGCTACGGGATGTATGGGCTCTTACAGCAATTGCCATTGTGATTGTCATCCTCAGGGTCATTGCGAAATGGAGGATTGGGAAGTTTGGTCTGGACGATGCACTCATGGCTTTTGCACTGGTCAGCAAGCCTTTTTTTTTCTTCACTCTCAGATCGAATATGTCATTGTGCAATGAAACTTGGCTTGATGCATGATTAACTTCTCTGCTCGATTCCAGTGCTGTGCTACAGTTGGATCGATCCTGATCACGCTGGCTATTCGATATGGTCTGGGCCGAGAGGCGACTGAGATGGCAACGGCAACGGTCTCGAAAGTGATCATGTTCGACTACTTGACGCAGACCTTTGCTATCATAGGCGGGACTATCGGCCGGATCTCCTTCATTGTGTTGATCGTCGGGCTGCTTGGATCCCGGCTGTCCTACCGCATCATTCTGTGGGTTCTGGCTGGTCTGCAGGTGGTCGTCAATGTTATGTTCATTGTTATTATCTTTTCGCAATGTCCCGGGCATGCGTCGGCCATCTGGGAGCATGCCGGCAAGGCCAAATGCTGGGATCTTCATGTGCAGGCTTATTACGGATACTTTCAAGGAGGTAAGCAATCTACACAGCAGTAAGCGTGAGATTGTCTAGACTCTGACCTGAACCTCCACAGCGTTTAACGCGACAACCGATCTATATCTGGCGGGGTTCTCGACATTTATCTTCTGGAACCTGAATCTCCAACTACGGGTCAAGTTGGGCTTGGTGGCTCTGCTGGGTCTGGGCCTTTTGTGAGCAGCATTCATCGATGTGATATTCCACCACGCCTTGAACTAACCGACCTCTATCAGTGCCATGGTCGCCGCGATCATCAAAGCCATCGAGACCCGTATCCTTGCCACCTCCGACACCGACCCGACGATTGCCACCGTCAACTACGATCGCTGGCTATACATCGAGGCATACTTGGTCATCATTACAGCCTCGATCCCTTGTCTTCGATCTTTACTACGGGCTTTCCAAGGTCGAGTGATGAGAAGCAGGGATACGCACGAGTTAAGCTCTCCCTATGCGGTCAACTCCATGCGTACGACCCAAACAAAGAGACGAGAGTCTTCGACGGAGGGGAAAAGAATCGTGAATATTGACGAGGGCCAGAGCAACGATGAAATGGATCGACACGAGGGCGATAACGATGCACTCGAATCAGCCTGTCCCAGGGCATCCGTGATGGTTTGTGTATGATAGTGCGTAAGCAAACGAGAAGAAGTGATCCGAGTGACCTTTCTATGCGTGTTTACCGATATTAAGTGATACCCCGTTAATTTGTACCCCCTAGTTTTGAAAACTCAGTAGATCGAACGATTCGCTGCAGACTTAATCTAATTATAGAATACCTCCATAGTCAAGAGCCAAGTCTAGCACAGTCCCTCGAACCTCTTTCCAAATTCAATTGATTTCTCAAATATATCTATAGATAAGAGTGAATAAGTGAAGTACTTTGAAGCGGCTAATACCAAGGTAAGGCCTGGCGCTTTAAAGCGACCAGACACTACTTAATTGAGTAATTGTCATGGACTATGCGCACTACATATACCGGGCTGGGGTTATCGATCCTAGTGAGGATCGATATAGTGGTCTTTAGGCTCAATAGTAGGACGCATACCCAGGCCTACCTTAACAGATATCCACCCGTGTATATAACCGCCCACAGTAGATACGAATGAACTGCCGAGCACAACCGCTCTCCAATAAAAACGTGGCTCAATACGAGAAACCGACTGCTTCGATCCAGCTGCACTGTCGTGACTATGAAGCCTTAAGCGTCCGTGGCTGGGCAATTAGATTCTGGTGACGGCATTTGGTGGACTAAGCGAGGCATGAAGAATGGCCCACGAATTGCTTCGATCCATGGACATCAAACCATGGATTTGTAAATGTAAAGCAAATCTCTCGGCGGAGAAATCTGTCGCGATGAAATGAGGTCACCTTCTCCAACCGCGCGTCGCCCAACCACGCGCGGTCTGCAGACTATTATATGCTAGACGAGAGACATGCCAGCATTCTCTAGCGGGGGGCCGACGGACGGAGATTCGCCTGGAATTTCCGTGAATCACAGCTCGTTCTGGCATCCCCGGTTCGCTCGCGCTGACCAGCGGACGGCGTCGTTGAATGGACGGAAAAACTGAGTAGATCGTCGCGCTCCACTCCTCCCCGCGGGCTTCCCCAAATTCCCCCCATTCGTCCCCAGACTCCTCCACCCCGGACGCGGAGCCATTCACGTCTCGCCGTTGGCCTGGCGAGCGTGGGTCCAGGATCGCAGCCCGGGGACGAGCACAGCTTCGAGCTTGTTGCACCTTGACGTCGCACATTAGCCGAACCCGTGAGTCGGCTGTCAAGCCCCCCTGGTGCCGCTGCAAACCCCCCCCCCCCCTGGCATGTCGAACCCCTCAGCCCGGTTATAAAAGAGGATCCCGCCCAAGGGGCTGGCGGTGTTCTCCATGTTTTCCGGGGAGTTCGTATACGGCCGGCCGTTCTCCTATCTCTTTGTCTTCCACCTATCCGGAGTGAAGAGCGTTTGACCCATATCCGTCATTATGGCGCAGACGCGCTTTCTGAAGAATTACCGAGTGTATATACTCACTTCGGTGGCCTATCTGGGCTCCTTGCTCTTTGGTTCGTCTTGTCAGGATATCGTCGAGGGACAGCGGCACTGACATCGTATTCACGCCTAGGCTATGACACGGGTGTAATGAGCTCGGTGCTGGCCATGGACAGCTTCAAGAGAGACTTTGGTCTCCCAATCGGAGAATCCGGGTTTGCGTCCTCCTCGAATGCCCAGGTGTCGTCCAATGTCGTCAGTCTGTTGACGGCGGGCTGTTTCTTCGGGTCCATCTTCGCGGCATACATCAACGACCGCCTCGGCCGACGCTACTCTCTCATGATCTTTTCCGTGGTCTTCCTGGTAGGTGCGGCCATCCAGGTCGGCTCTCACCACGAGATCGGGATGATCTACGGAGGACGTGTAGTGGCCGGCCTCGGGATTGGCGGGATGTCCAGTATCACCCCCGTTTTCGTGAGCGAGAACTGCCCTCCGCAGCAACGAGGTCGGATCGCGGGCCTGTTCCAGGAGTTCCTGGTTATCGGGAGCACGTTCGCCTACTGGCTGGACTACGGCGTGGCCCTGCATGTCCCGGAAGGCACCCGCCAGTGGCGCATTCCCGTCGCGATCCAGCTTGTCCCTGGCGGACTGATGCTCATCGGGCTCTTCTTCCTCAAAGAGTCCCCGCGCTGGCTGATGAAACAAGGCCGCCCGGAGGAGGCCCTCCGCTCCCTCTCGTATATCCGCAATGAACCCGAAGATAGCCAGGAGGTGCAGCAGGAGATCGCCGAGATCTTCGCCGCCATCGAAGAAGAAAAGGCGGCCACGGAGGGCGTGACCTGGAAGGAGTGTCTGCAGAAGAGCAATCGCTACCGCATCTTCCTGGCCTTTTTCATCATGCTCTGGCAGCAGTTCTCGGGCACCAACAGCATCGGCTACTACGCGCCTCAAATCTTCGAGTCGGTCGGTGTTAGTGCGACCAACTCGTCTTTGTTCGCTACTGGCATCTACGGAACCGTCAAGGTGGTGGCGACGGCCATTTTCTTGCTCATCGGAATCGACCGATGGGGCCGAAAGTATAGTCTCCTCGGCGGCGCGGCGTGGATGGCCGCGATGATGTTCATCATTGGCGCTGTGCTGGCCACTCACCCCCCAGACGCGAACTCCACCACCGTCTCTCAGCCGTCTATTGCTATGGTCGCCATGATTTATCTTTACGTTATCGGATACTCCTTCTCATGGGGCCCGACTCCGTGGGTGTACCTGGGTGAGGTATGTGCATTCATCGTCATGAGCGTGAATCCCGTCACACTTCAGATCTAACTAAGCTTTCCATAGATCTTCCCTACTCGGCTGCGGTCGTACGGCGTGGGTCTCGGGGCGGCCACTCAATGGCTATTCAACTTTGTCGTGACCGAGTTCACCCCTCATGCCATCAACTCAATCGGCTGGAAAACCTTCCTCATGTTCGCCATCTTCTGCACGGCGATGGGAATCTTCGTTCTCGTCTTTGTCAGGGAGACCAAGGGCCGGACCCTGGAGGAGATGGACATGATCTTCGGCTCCGTCGACGAGGAGCAGCGCCGAGCCGATGTGGAGAACACCATGCACAAGAACGAGATCACGCATGCAGAGCATGTAGAGGGGGAAGTCAAACCAACTTGATCGGACTCGGGGATGTCATGGTGTGTGGTAGATGAAAGCTAGGATCGAGATCCAGGTCGGGTATAAATTCATTCTGCTCTCAAAAGTACAGTAGATGACCAAAATCCATGGACGCCAAATTGACCGTATCGACACAATGCCATGAATCACGCATGTCAATCTCTTTCATTCGTTATACGACACTCCTTCACGTCGGGAACCCACTCCGTAGCCTGCGGCGAGGCGGAGGATCCGGGCTGAAGTATATGTCACAACATATCACCGTCATCAGCGACGCCTGCAGTAAATACTAGTCAGCCACCGTACATCCACTTGAATGCATGCAAGAGGATAAACCAACGCACCAGGGCTAGGTCAACGCCGTCCGCAACCAGTATCTCGACGATCCTGCGCGGCGGCGCCATCGGCACCCCATTCACCCCGGGAATCGACCCAGGCAATGTCCGATTCCTCTCCACGCTATCACGGATATCCACGACCTTGCGACCGCCGACGTGCACCATGTATGCACACCAGGCATTCGCCTTGCGCCGCAGCTCCGCCGTCACCATCTTCTCCTCGTCCGTCTTGGAGTCTGTCGCGGCCGCATTGCGGAACGTGAAATCCAGCCCCGACGGGCCCTGCTGCTTGATATAGATCAGGTCTTCGTCGTCGCTGCCCGGCAGACACACTCGCCACGGGCGTCCCCACAGCGGCGAGCGCGCTTTGCGTTCGCACTCGAACATCGGCAGGCCCGACGGGTCGCGGAATTCGCGGACGCGGCGGCTGCTGTACTTCTGGCCGGTCACAGTGAAGAGGACCCGGTCGTTGTTGTCGTATTTGATCTTGTACTCGTCCGCGGATTGCGAGGCATATTTCGGATCCACGTATAGTAGCCGCTCGAACTCGGTGATGTGATCGGGGCGGATGGCGATGGGGGTGAGCGGTGTTTGGACGGTTCCTCGTAGCGACATGGCCATCTCGGACTACGGGGTGTAGTGGTACGCTCGAAGAGATGGGGAATGGGAGGAAAGTGAACGGCCGGAGGATCCAAACATCGCAGGACACTCCAAGCCGCGATCGACGGTTGTGACGCACAGCCTCGCCCGGGCCACTGGGGCCGTGTTCTCCTGTTAACGGTGATTTGTTCTCCGAAGAGGGAGTAGTCGGTCATATGTAGAACAAGGCAGCCCAGCGGGTGCTTGGAATATCTCATAGGTTCATATATCCCGGTCCATCGTCCAAATAAACAACACCCACCAACTCCACGCTCGCGCCTCACGACACACTCACTGGCGCCTTCTCCAGCCACGACCATTCTACCTCAACCCGGCCCTGGTCCAGATTGGCCACCTTCTCAAAAACTGCCTCCGTGACATCCAGGTCCGTCTCGGCGCAGCCCACGCACCGGTCCACGACCGTGACATCCACGCTCTTCCCGTCGCGACGCAGCCGCAGCTTCATCCCGCACAGCGGATTGGCATTCGGATTGGAGCCCGTCGACGCAGCGTCGAACAGGACGTGAGACACGGCACAGATCATGTCGGAGTCGGAATTCGTGTCGCCGCAGGACCCGAGCGCCGGGTTGTAATAGGTGAGGTCTCCCTCGTAGGGGCCGCCGTTGGAGGATGGCAATGGGAGATTCGATGATTTCCTGTCGCAGGCATCAGTGGAACATGTCGCAAGCAGCTGTGGCGCCGTGTGCTATCGGTGGTCGCTCAGTCTTACTTCTTTCCGACCGTCAGGCCGACGGCGAGGCCGATGATCAATGCGATCCCGACGATCGCGGCTACGATGCCAATGATCAGGTACCGGCGCGATCGGGGATGTGCTGGGAGGTGAAAGACGCTGGCGCTGGGCCAAAGCCATGCGCTTCTTTGTCCGTGGGATCCCGGCTTCGCATTTGTTGATCCCACAGGCGCTGCGGTGGTTGCTGCTCCGAGTACTGGAGGCCCAGCCGGGACGGGCTTGCGCTTCGGCATTGAGGACCAGGAGTCTGGCGCATGCTGGGTGTTGGGCACATCGTCAATGGGAGGTGCCTCTCTGTCTGCCACTGCGGGAGGATCATGATTCGTGGTCGGCGTCATGATCGATTTCTCTGGCGAGTCGGTGTTCATGGCGCCAAAGATTCATCACGGTGCTGGTGCTGATGTGCTGATGCTCAGGTGTCGATCAATCAAGAAACATAGCTCGGTCGATGCTTATCCACATGTAGAGACTCGGGCGTAGAAGCGTGCTGGGAAGAATCGTGTTCTGATGGAATTGAGGTTTGAAGGTTTCAGGGGCTGGGAAGCACTAAGCCCTTTCTCATTAACCAGGATTCCTATCGGGGCTGGTAGTTGTAGTGTAAGTTTCATATTATTGAAACTAAGGTCGCAGCTAGCGCCTCGATAAGAGCCTGCGAAAGGATGCCTATCTTGCTAGTACATCCAATGGAGAGTATAGGATTAAACGATAGAACATGCTGCACGACATATTTGGCGTCTCACAATCAATATGATCACCAAATTGACCACCGCAGCCTCTTAGAATGAATTCCCAGTCTCTTCTCATCCGAATGTCACAATGTCCACATAGTTATCCAAGCATCCATGGATACATCAACGGGCGTCCCAATCAGCCCCACCGAAACCGCAAAACTCGCGAATCCTCGATTCCCCCGGGCACTTCATTCCTCGACATTCCTCCTTTTCCCAACCACTCGACTCCATCACTGCTCACACACCCTGGTCAGATTGCAACTCTGACCGGTTTGTATGCGGTATGTCGAAGACTGCACTGAACACTGATCGCGCGCGTCCTTGAGTGGAGTCCGATCGAGGCGGGGAAATCGCATCGCCTCGCGTGCGCCAACGCCAACCATGGCCTCCCGCACTCGACGCCAGTCGGAGGTCTCGTCCGGCTCGTCAGGCTCGTCGCCGTCGCCGACGCTATCGCGCCGCGACACACAGGCAACGAGCAAGGAGAAAACCACCGTCGCTGGCCGGGTCAAGAAAATATGGGCCAAGACAGGGCTGGACCGGCCGACCATCTTGCTGATGATGAAGTAAGCGCGTATCTGAACGGCCATGCAGCGTCGGCGCAGGAAATGCTAACTGGTATAGGGGCGCACTCGCGCCGACGATCACGGTGTCGATGTAGGTAACAAAGATCCAGCGCTTCATGCCGGACATAACACGCCGCTAACCAACATGCAGCTACCAAGCCACCTCCGTGGCAGACGAGTTTACCACCCTCGGATACTTGATGGGCGTTGTATCTATTTTCGGATTTGCCATCATGCCCCGTGCCAAGTTCATCCAGATGATCATATTTGACGTTTTGGCCGTCTGTGTGGCCGCATGTCTGGCGTTATTGACCATGTACTCCAGCGTCAAGGCTCGCGAACATACCACTGCCAAGGCCACGGTGAGCTCGACCTATAACTCTTCGGCGTCGGCCGTCAGTGGAGTCTGGCTCTTCTTCCAGATCTGGCTGGTGCATACCTTCCGCGCCAAATATCCTCAGTTCCAGTTCCCGGTCGTCATCTACGCGATTTTCGCTAATGTCGCCTCCATCTATGCCCCACAAATGCAGAATATGGCTGCTGCAATCACTTTCGTCCTCCGCCTGACCAAGACATTTCTCACCGGGTTGGGTATATCGGCTGGCACGTCGTTTTTCATTCTCCCGATGACATCACGCAAGGCCGTGTTCAAGCAGATGGCCGGCTACATTGGTGGCCTGCGGTCTGCGTTGGGTGCCCATGCCGTGTACTTTGAGACATTGGAAAGAGATGATATGTTTGGAAGAGCCGATACGTACGATGACGCCCGCGAGAAGGTTGGCAAAAGTGGGCAAAAAGTATATAGCCCGGAAGCGGAGGCCATTCAGAGTGCAATTCGAGGCATCACGGAGCTGCATGCCAAGCTACACGGCGACCTGTCTTTTGCGAAAAGTGAGTTCGCACTGGGGAAACTAGGCCCGGATGAGCTGCAGAAGATGTTTCGCCACCTGCGGCAGATCATGATCCCCGTGGTTGGACTGAGCTTCGTGGTTGATATTTTCCAGCGGCTTTCGGACTATAACCGATGGAACCAGCCAATCGACCCCAACACAGAGCACATTCCTGACGACGTTCGCCAGGCCGTTGTCAATGACTGGAATGATCTCATGAGAGCGGTGCATGATCCTTTCGCGACTATGATCCAGACAATCGATGAGGGATTAATCCATATATCATACGTTTTCCAGTTGGCGAAGCCGCCGAAGACAAAGACCGGGGCTACGTCCGCAGCAGCTTCGAACGGGGAGTCACAGAAAGATAACGAGGACGTCGAAGCCGCGGCTGAAAATACGGCGCCGGGAGAGAAAGGGTTCACGGAGCATTATGAGCAGAAATTGGGTGAATTCCGGAGCGCCAAACGCATCGCCCTGCAGACATGGGCGGAGGAGAAAGGGATTACACTGCCACCCGGCTTCTTCGATCATCCCTCCTCCGTTCAGAGCTTGAAGGGAGATTTTTTCGATGCGTCGGCTTCCTATCAAGATCGAAGCCGACGGCAGCTGTACCTCTTTCTTTATGTATGTCTACTATCATATCCGCTCGGGGGATGTTCGCTAATTCAAACTCAGATGGAGCAACTTCTGTTCTCCACTGGAAAGACAGTGCTGGAGCTCGTTCACTACGCTGACAGGGTCGCCGCAAAGGGGAAATTGTCCCGAACTCGACTCATCATACCCGGGGCCAAACGGCTCTGGAAACGGGCCAAGAGCTTCTTGAGGCCAACAGACACCCACGAGGATGATAACATGGGTGATGTCCACACACAGAACAGCAGTCTTGAGCTTGGCGAGGCCTATAGACACCGCAAAGACCCTGAACACTTACCGCCAGACACCATGTTTCAAAAGATCGGCGACAAGATCAGAGTCATCCCGTGGCTTCTACGTTCGTTCGAGTCGACATATGGGTTTCGGGTGGCATGCGCTACAATGACAATTGCCATTGTTGTCTTCCTGCACGATACGCAGACTTTTTTCATCAAGCAGCGACTCGTGTGGGCCATGATCATGGTCAATCTTAGCATGTCACCGACCTCCGGACAGAGCATCTTCAGCTTTGTGCTGCGTATCGCGGGCACCGTCATTGCCATGGTGGCCAGCCTTTTGATCTGGTATATCCCCGGCCAGAAGACACCGGGTATAATCGTGTTCCTGTTCCTCTTCATTTCCTGTGGGTTCTACGTGCCAATCAAGCTCTTCCGATTCCGTGTCATCGGCATCATCAGCATTGTTAGCACAACCATGATCGTGGGCTACGAGTTATCGGTCCGCAAAGTCGGCGAAAAGGTCGCCACATCCAACGGCCAGACCTACTATCCCATTTACGAGCTTGCGCCTTATCGACTAGCTGCCACCAGCGGAGGCATTGCCGTCGCCTTCATCTGGACGTTTTTCCCGTACCCCATCTCGGAGCATTCAGTCCTGCGCCAGAGCCTGGGCGCTTCGTTGTACCTTCTTGCAAACTACTACTCCATCATCCACGAGACGATCTCGGCTCGCATGCGCGGCGACGAAGGCGACATGACCCTGAAAAGCTCGGCCGGCCGCAAACTCGAGAAGGCGCGGCACAAGGTCTTCTCAAAGCAAATGCTGATGCTAAACGGCCTGCGCACGTACTCCGGGTTTCTGAAATGGGAGGTTCCGATTGGCGGCCGCTTTCCCAAGAAACAGTACGACTCGATCATCGTCTGTGTAGAAAAGTAAGTATCCCCCCCCCCCCCCCCCCCCCCCCCACACCAGAATCACCGTTTCACTCACCCACCATTTGCCACTTAGTATCGTGAGCTATCTCAGTTTACTGGGCTACGCATCCGACACGTTAATGCGGCTCGACGAAGATGACGACGAGTCGAACTCCGTGTGGATGCACGACTTCCGCCGCGTCGTCGGCTCCGCCAAGGTCACCACGCACGAAGTCACCTCGCTCCTGTGCCTCCTCTCTGCCAGCATTACAAACCGCCAGCCACTGCCGCCGTATCTCAAAGCGCCGCGGCCGTACAGTTTCTCGAAGCGACTCGAGGCACTGGACAAGGACATCTTGAGCATCAAGCACATCGCCGAGCCCGGCTTTGCGGCTTTTGCTGTCCTGCAGATCTCCACGAGATGTATCGTCGGCGACGTGGAACAGCTCATGCGGTTCGTCCCGATCTTACTCTGATGTCTGTGTTGTTGGGGCTTGCTAACGTCTGTGGTAGGCATGTCAGGGGTCTCGTGGGGGAACTAGACTTCTCGTTCCACGCTGTCAGCACGACAGACGCGAGTCTTACCCATTCGCGGATGACGTCGCGCGCTCCGTCACGGGTGTCTGTAAATGAAACACAGGCTGCTGATCGCGAGAAGACGGATTAGGGGATTTCGATCGGCCGACGGATTGTATATAGACGTCTGGGCAGCGTGCATCACAGACGCGGGATGAATGCAATGCTTTTTCACCCAGACTTGGTCTTCTTGCCCGATAACCGCTCTGGCCGTCCTGCTTTCGAAAGAATCACCAGCTACTCGCCTGACTTCCTCAGGAAAAGACCGCGATCCATGCTTCTCTCCGCATTGCAGTGTAGATCCGCAGCGGTATAACCCAACTGACCCCTCCTCCCACGCCCAAAGCAACCTTATCACACAAGTCGACACACGGTGTTCGCGCGGGCGATATCATAAACTATAAATGGCGTCGACGGCCAGAGATTCGAGAATACTAGGCATCTACACTAAAGGCGGAAGCTCTAGATCAATGTAGATGCTACAAGACAATACCGGCAAGGACAGCGAAAGAGGAACCTGATGTAGTCCGCGTATTTACACGCCACGAGCGACAGGGCACTTATATACACGAACAAAACACAAAGCACAAGCAGAATGCCGCCGAGCAAATAGCGCAGGCAAAACGCGAAAGCGAAGAAGCAAAATCACATACAAAACGGAAACAGCCGGTCATGCGCGTTTCGGCTGGGCGAGGTCATTACGCCGTGCAACGTCAAATCGGATTCATCATAGTCACGTCCGGCACCGCGGGTTCGGCCGCGCGGGCCTGGAGCCTGGTCGGCGTGGACTTGGTCACCGGCGCCGGGGAGACGGTGGTCGGCACGCTCGTGTCCAGGTGAGAGGGACTGCGGCTGCTGCGGCTGCGCGAGCGGGCGCCGCGCGAGCTGCTGCTAGCGGCGGTGCTGCTGCCGGGTTTGCCGCCGCGCTTGACCATCTTGCCCAGCACGCCGACGATCTCGGCGGCGTCCTCGAAGTCCTCGTCGGTCATGCCGTCCTGGGCATTGTAGACGTCTGCGATGGCGTGCTTGGCGAGGCGGCGGCAGGCGAGGGGGTCTTGCAGGCAGTCGTAGAGGTAGGCGGCGTATTCGAGTTTCACGGACAGGCGCAGCGGGTGTGAGCCGGAGAGGAGCTTGTCTGCGAGGAGTGCAGCGTGATTGAAACAGGCTGTCGCCGTGGCGGTGTAGTCGAGCGGCGGGAGGAGGAAGGAGGAGGCCGGCGGGATGACCTGGACGGGCGCCAGGCCCGGCGGGTGGGAGGTCTTGGTTGGTTCGGTGGCGGTGACGCCGCTCAGTGCTGTGAGCGAGTCGGCCCCGTATATCGATTCATGCTTGAGATTTGGTGGCGGCTCGATGGTTGGTGGTTGGATGATTGGCCGGTTGTGGAAAAGGACGAAGATGTGGTAGAATGAGGCGCGGAGTTTGTATGATAGCACTTTTAACTCCACGAATGCCGATACCATGGGTAAGATGTACCCTTCTAATATAAATAGGCCCTCGCGCGAGAGCCAGATGATGTGGTGGTACAGCTGCAGCGATTTGGTCTCGCGGGTGATGTCGAGTCGTCGTAGTCGCCTCGCGCGGAGCAGTTTCTTGGACAGCATCACCGACAGTCCGAGCACTTTATACAGCATTGATGATAAGAACGGATTTTCCAAGGTCGTGACGGCCGCGAAATTGGCCAGGGCCTTCTGATCCACCTCGGAGGAGGCCATCCATAAAGCCAGTGACGGGGAGACTGGAAGCTCTAGATCTAGATCCAAATAGTCAGCCATTGTGCCCGGTAGGATAGTGCAATCGCAAAAGGAAAACAAATTAGACGGAAGAGAGGCAAAGTAAAAGAAGAGGCAAGCTCACCTAGCTCGCGCGCGCAAACCAAGCTTCAAACGACTCTCAAACGCAGCGCCTGCAGCATGCTCCAATCAAGCGCGTATCCCGGCGACGCCCCGACGGCCAATTGACCGCAACCGAGCCGAGCACTCCGGCAAATCGGACTGATCAAAAGCGCGCGAGTCGCTGAGTACGCAGATCCGATGCCCAGCACGAGCCCGGCGTGGCGTGCGTGGCCCAATGTGCCCACTGTAAGGGTTCAGGAGCACGAACCAGCGCCGAGGGTTCCGCGGGCCAGTGTTGGATCAATGGGTGCACGTCCTCGACCTTTCCGCTTCGCAGCTCCAGATTCCCAACCACCGGAAATACTCGCCGCAATACAGCTGAGCTGGGCAGGTTTTTGCACGGCAGAGGACGTTGTGCGGGCGCCGATCCAGCGTCGGAGGGCCCTCGGCACAGTGCGATCCGATATGTCCGCAGCCAGGGACAGCTAGCAACGCAAGGCACGATCGAAGAGGACGAGGACGGGATGCTCGGGCGAAGGTCATCGACAGGCTGGACACATCGTGCGATGCCCGTAGGGGAAGGCGAGAGGCTGGAGAGACGCAGAGCGAGCGCAACTCTCGGTGGTGGATGCGGGGAAGATTCGGAGCTGGCGATGGCGATAGCGATGGCAGCAGGGACAGCGGCAATTGGGGGAGTAGAATCCTGTTGGTTTAAAGGAGAGTGGAATTGCACGTAAGGAGTTTACTCGGAGATGGCAGTGACGCATGGGCGAGACTACCCTGGTGTGATTTGCTCTGTATCGACACGGGACTCGAGGCTTGACGAGAACGGAGACGCGGTAATTACTAGTCTCGTTAGTGTTTCCACTGACATCGCTGCCGGTTGATAACTACCTGGAGAGCTATATCGCTTCCTATACGACTATCCACGGTTCGGAGCATCCAGGTAGGATGGGAATGAGCTGGAATCCCAGTGCCTACGATCTCCAAAGATGACGATGCGATGCCCGAGCCCAACCCAATCCGACTGGAACAACCCCGTCGGCTGCCTCTCGCCCCATTTCTGCATTGGCGAGGCATGCTGTGCAGCCTCCTGCATGGTCTAGCCAGGAATTGAATCGCCGCACGGGGGAACGGGAAGCCCATAGGAGGCGCGCTACGTGGCAGCGGCTCGGCCACGATGGCGCGGCGTGCGCCCAATGAGATGATAATCGGATCGTTGGGCGAGGAAAGTTGATCGTTTCGCATTGCGTTTGAGGATCAGGGAAAGCACGGACTGCCACGCTGTCGCTTTTAATTTACACCCATAAATTGATATATCCACCGGAGTGGGTACGGAGGTGTACGACAGTACATGTGTAGTTAGTATGCACATACTCAGTGATGGTGAGATATTACAAGTCATCCTCGTAGGGATGACTCGGTGTACAACTCTCATCCCGAGATTCTCTTTTCTCCCTCCGTTCGAGTCTTGACCTGGTAGGATCGCACGAGGACGGCGTATCGTTCTACAAGTGCTCAAAGTACTACAAGTAATACGGACAAGTACCACACCGCTAGAATGATGTCGCTCGCCCCTATCTAGGATCTGGCCATTTTGACAGCTCATCATGTCATCATATTATGAAGATGTATATATACCAGGATCGAGTTTCACACCCAAAAAAGACCAATCAAAAGAAAACACCGACTTATGCAAGATGGATCTCCAATCCGGATTGGAGTGATGCAACCCATATATCGACCAATGCAAAATTCCCTGTGCGCGTCAAGCGAGAGAAAGCCCGACTTTCGTAGGATCAGACGCCCAATCTGCCGTCCTCCTCGTCCAAATCATCCACATCCACGAACCCAGCAAACGCGCGCTCCACGAACGCGCGCCACGCCGAGTTCACCTTTTTCTTCTTGGAGGCGGACAGGTTGCCGTCCTCCCCGATCCGCGCCGCGAGCTGGAAGAAGCTGCGCACGGTGAGATCTTCCATCTGGTAGACCTCGTCGCCCGTGCGGTACTCAACCTCAAAGTTGAAATGCCCACCCTTCCCGCCGCTTGACGCAACCTCGGCGTTGATCCGGGTCAGGTTGGCAAAGTACTGAGTGTAGCCCAGCAGGCTCAGGGCTTGATTGGAGTATGCTGGGCCCGGCGGGCTGGCTGGCGAGGGGGGACGAGGCACCACAAAGTCGGATTTGGTGGATCTCGTCTGCCGGTCGTGGGGAGGGTTTGGGGCCTTCCAGGCCAACGCCTCGGCTCCAATGAGAGAGGTGGAATCGACGTCCGGCGTCACGGCAGGGACATTAGCAACTCCAGCATCCTCCACTCCAGTGATATTGTACTCGATCACCCGGAGAGTCGGGAAGTAGTTCGGCACCAAACTGGGCGACACCATCGACACGCTGTATCGCTCCGCCCAAGGCCCCCCGATTTTCTTCAAAAACTTGCGTCGTTTCTTCTCTTTCTTCTTCTTTTTATCCCTCTTCTTGTCCTTCTTCCCCTTCTTGTTCTCGTCAAGCTCGGATGATTCGCTGCGCTCGGCCACGCTGGCATCGTCAAAGACCCCTGACGGCGGCGAGGGCAGATCCGCCCACTGCTTCCGAAGAGAAGTCAGGTAATCTGCCTTGGACTGAATGGACACTACGCCATCGGCCGCCTTCGGCTGCGCTAGGAGATCAACGTCGTGGCTATCCTGTAGAATGAAATGGTCGACATTCATGTGGCCGTAAAGACCGCTCACCACGACATCGCGGTACCGGTCGATCCACAGCGTATACTTCTGCCAGCAGGTCTCATCCCAGTTGGTCTTTTCCTCCGAGCGGGCCGGCGCAACGTGACCCATCAGAATAGCTTTCATGTTGC
Source organism: Penicillium hispanicum (assembly GCF_028827665.1). NCBI lineage: Eukaryota > Fungi > Ascomycota > Eurotiomycetes > Eurotiales > Aspergillaceae > Penicillium > Penicillium hispanicum. Next base: position 1,687,848 of record NW_026623198.1, on the reverse strand, counting down.
GCTCCCGCAGGAGTTGCAGCTGCACACGCAGCCACTCCATGTGCTCATACCCGGGCTCCGAGGCGTCGGCGCACCCGTCGACCGCGCTGTTGGAGTCGAAGAAGTACATGGTGTTCAAGCTGACGACGGCCAGCTTGCCGGGAATGACCTCGGAGGTAAACCACCCACCCTCGACGAACGAGTGCCGCTGGTTCTCCGGAATGAAGTCGTGCCAGACCTCCGTGAACCGCTTCGTCCAGGGGTTCGGTCCCGACCGGAAGATATTGTGCGGCGCGATGTCGTTGTTGCCGAAGGTGGGCACGACGGGGACCGTCACACGCGGCACGTTGCTGGGGACCTTGTCGCGGGTGCCGAAGAGATTCGTCCACTGCTGCGCCATGTATGCGTTGAGTTGGACGATCTCGTCGGTAGTGCGTGGGATGCGCTCGTCGTTGTCGTGGCGGGCCGAGTCGCCCGTCCAGATCACAAAGTCGATCTCATCTTTGAGGTTCGCCTCGATCCAGCGGAAGGTCTCGTTGACCAGCGCCAAAGGAGAGTCACAGTCGGAGCCTTCCTGCCCAAAGTATCCCGCATCGCCGTGGCCGTGGTGGCACGAGCCATCCTCCTCGCCGGTCAAGGTGCCTGCTTTGTAGAATCCGTCGGGATGGAAATCTGATCATCCGAGTCCGTTAGTACGGGGACATCCCGCGAGAGTCTGTCGCAGAGCGGGGTTATGGTTCCTGTTGCGTACCGGTAATGTGTAGAAAGCGACCGCGTAGACCAGGCGATGATGTGCCTATTAGCGGCACTGGTGTCTCGTCGTGGGTTTCTGCGCCGACAGCTCTGCTTGCACCGGCCAGCGGTTGCTGGTCCAGAGGGACAGCGGAGATGGTGCCCGCAAAGAGCCCCAGCAGGAGGACGGTGGACTGCATCGTGGTGCAGACTGATCGTCAGACTCGCATCTGCAACCGTTGGACCGGGGGGGGGGGGGGGTGTTTTTTTTTTTTTTTTTTTTTCCTTCTTCTTCACGATCTTATCGCGGCACAGGGTCACGTCACCCGGGCGGGTCAGGCAGCCGAATCAGGCACGGCCAATCACGGAGTTCGTTTGAGGGGGAATCGAGTCGAGTCGGGTCAGATATAAAGAGTCGAGAGTAGAGGAGTAGAAGGAGCAGAGAAGGAGACGAGATCCCAGTCGACGAGCTTATCTAGAGTAGCGAAGCAATTCTCCCCGGATCGACGAAGGCCCAATGAGTCGGGCACGTGCCGGGGACCTTGGCAGTTGTCAGGATAGGGAGGGGATCCGTCCAATAGGAATCAATGAGAAATCTGTGTTGCTATTCCGCCCAATCTGCCAATTTAGGGGGCGTACGCTTAACTAATCATAACATACAGGAAAAGGATAAACTATTAATGCGATGCTCCACACACTCATTCCAACATTTGATGTGTGACGTGGCCAGTCTAGCGTAAACCCTCTGTGGCCCCATAAAATATCAGAAAGTCTCGATAATTATTGACTTATCAATTTTCATGTTTGCAGGTCCAAGTTCAATGCAACGTAAAGGTTTATATCAGCGACGGGGATGAGAAAGACCCTCTATTGGTCTATGTCCACCACTGGTTGGCTGTATTTTAAGTTATTTTTCATACATTCAAGAAAAGACCCCAAAAGATTACACACTATCTGCGTGCTTACCCGCCATTTTGAATAGGAATAGAACTAGAGTATGATCCTTGATAGATGTTAACCAATCAAAATAATATTTTGCTGCTACTTGTAGATACTGCACGCCTACAGCTCGGCTTTGACCTAACTTAAGTTGACGGCGATAATTAGGCGGGAGACGAGGGTTAATGGCTTGCCCTATAAATTAGAGCAGGTATACCACTTTCCTCCAGATCTTCTCATGAAACGGTATAGCCCCGGTCATCAAATTCACTCATATAATCATTCTCGGGAACCTTTGTCATTCTCTACAATTAACCCCATCGGCGCTGGTGCCTACCACAGCCCCTCCCAAATGTCTCTTATAGATGTCATCTTTCCTGGTTTCAGTATGGCCTCTGCCTCCGTACACCAGCTGCTTGCCGGTGACCTGGACAGCTATATCCGACTTTTGTGTGCTTTCGGGATATTTATCCTCTTCGCCCGCTATGTAGTCCGCTATATTTAGGAGATAGTGAGAAGTTACCCCAGTTTGTACGCTTCCTGTTATAATGGGATGAGTCTGATGTTCAGGGGTAGACTCTAAAGGGTCATATTGGGCAGGGAAGTCGTACTAAGTGACAGTATGTTAATTAGTTCTTTTAAGAGCCTTCACCATATATTTTTAGAGACACGATAGTCTCGAATGTCCACAAAGCGATTTCTAGTTCACATACATGGGTAATTATTTGGTGGACCTAACTTCAGAGAATACTTCCTTCCTCCTCGTTACCGGATGGTACAGAAATAAATCAAGAAATAAGGCCTAGCAATAGGCCTAGGGGTGTCATGTGTAGGTGGTAGTGAAGCTGGTCAGGAATCTTTGCCTAAGTTCTCTAGCCTTTACGCGATGACCACGCTATGTATTACCAGACGCTAGCTCAAGAGCCCAAGGGCGCTTTAACCACTTCACGTCCTCTAAGTCGATGATGACTAAACGGCCACCTAGGTGATCTGTCGGAGCAGCAATGTGGATAATTACTTGCGTAAGGGTATGGTGCAGTTCGCCCTGTTTTAACACCTAGGATCCGAGGCACGTAACTGCACGTGATCGTACTCGACACCTTAAAATCACTGTTTTTGCATGTATTTAGAATTATCTGAATTTTACCTGATTCCCCAACCATTGGACCATACAGAGTACGGTGGATCCCATGAACCGGATCCCAACATGATCCCACAGCACATTACGCCACTCACTATCTCCGTGCACAACTCCGCGCGACCAGAGCACGCCCAGCGCTTTCTCGTGCTCCTGGTGAAAGAAGCTAGAATTCCTCTTATTGATGACATGCTAAAGACGCGTTCTAGGTAATTTGCCACAACCGCCCCCTTTTCTCGTCATCGGGGTTATAGGCAAGTTTGTTTTCGGCTAGATTACTGACATTATTTATGCTGAGGGATCGTTTTATTGGTCTATTGTACAGCTAAAGTGGGTCTCCTCAGTTCTACTATTGCACGGCCATATGATAATGCCTTGCAGAGCACGAACTATGACTAAAGGTCGAGGCTCTGGTCAGCCACCATAAATAGCATAGAAATGCACTTTTCTATAAACTGGCTAACGGAGAAAATCTGTGCTTGTCTGCTACAGTAATATGCGAAATCAGTTTTACCACCACACTCTTTCGAATTAATTCCTGAACTGTTACGACTCAGTGCCCGGGCGCACTTAGCCAACAGGCCAAAAGACCAAATATGCTAGAACTCTATGTTCTAGCATGCCCGGGACCGATATAAGTAGCGCGCATCGTTAGGCTTAGGTGAACCACGCCTAAGTCCTAACATGAACCCTAACTCAAAACACGCCAATCTAATTTTAGCTCATCCCCTAGTAATCCTAATAGGGCTCTAATATATCCACTAGTAACGACAAATAGGCCATTATTATAGTACCATAATTCCCCGTAGAAACTGATAGAATCTTTTATATAAACAAACCAAACAAAAGGGGAATCCTAACAATCTAGCAAGATCCTTCTTCTATTCCCTTTCTCCTCGTCATACGCCTTCGCCTATACTTATTTAACATCCAGTAGAAGACTGTAGCGGCACTATAGAGGACCAACCCTAGTAGGTAAACATACTTCTCCATTCTTATAATTTCTTTTATTACTGGAGTCTAGTGAAAACTAGTACTCCCAAGAAGCTAACATAGGCCTTTCAAGACTACCATCATATAAGAATAACGTAGAGCCTATATCACGTTGATTATATCTCTTAGCCTAAAGAGCCTAAACTATAGGAACTTAGCTCGTAGTACGCTCTAACGCCTAGGTATTTTGGTGGTTCGCGATCAAACTTCGGTCCCTCCCCGCCTAGTATGCATGAGAATAGCCAATCACAACTAGATACTCTCAGACTACTCTAGTTGTCCGAATAGGATAAAGGAAGAATTTACAACCATGATCCGCCGACCTATATCCACTACCGTATAGAGTAGTGAGTAACAGTCAATAATCGGGAGGCATCAAAGGACATAGAGGAAGATCTCATTTTAGCCCCCAGCGCCTTCTGGCAGCTGTCCTTGGAAAAAGAATTAGAGAAGGTTCTTCGACGAAAATTTCCCGGCCGCCGTTGGGTGAGAGCTGATGACACTGCAATTGTCGCTTTAGTAATTGATCGTACCTAGCGCAATCTGACTAAACGATTTAATGATACTGACATTATTTGGACCGCGATTGACAAGCAGCTTCTGATGTGATTAGGTCTGTTCTCTCGGGGTAAGGAACTCACTCAAGATCTGTTTCAACTACGTAGACGATCGTCACTCTTCTGCAACCGCTGGTCGGAAAGGGGAGAAAAGAGGAAATGTTTTTCACCCTAGTCGACTAGTTCCTGATCTTTCATCTTGAATTGGCAAATTTGTTTATACCGAGATACCTAGGTATACATTCATCCATTCATCCTCGACAAATTATCCCTGGGCCACTTCCACCTCGATAGTATCCAAATTGTGCTTTTCCTCCCATTATGCCTTCTCCCGATCTTCATAGAATAATTGGAAATACATAGTGCTAACATTTAACAGCTGATCAAACGAACTGACCCCGAGAATCCCGTGATTGCCATACCAAGTTATCGAAGAATGAACACGTGCTGGGTTATCACCAGTCATCTGGGATATGCCAAGGCTAACTGCAGCTTTCTGATTAACCTCTCCCCTCAAATTCTCGCCCAGCGCCCCGGATCTAAGAAACACAAATTCATTCGGGGGTTTAGTGCCCGCAGAAAGCAAACCTGCTTCCCCAAGACGGACATAGAGCCCTGTTGCAGAATTCTTGAGAACATATGGCTTGGCATATTCAACCTAAAGAATCAGAATAGCACGTAATCTGACAGAAAGCGGGATATCATACCTTTTGCACCATTTCGCCTTGAAGCGTTTCGAATTCAAAGTAGAGCCCAGACCATTTCTCACATTCGGGCGCACTTGGTGCGAATATCGCCGTTCCAAACGCTTTGCTCGAACCAGCAGGTCTGTTCTTCTTGACCTCTAGATGAGTAGGATGATCAGCATCTGAATTATTCGAGTGTAGATGATGAACATACCGTCGGGAACTTTTGATTCCTGATAAGCTGTCAGATACTGGAATTGGTTTCCGTTCCGCAGATAGAACTTCCTGCCGGATTTCGGCTTCAACGAGTCCATCACTTTTTGGTAATCCCCCTTTTTTATGAATTCCCTGATCCTATCCTGGTCCGGGAATTTGGCAATCATATCCAATAGGCGGTAGTTTCCAGCTCTCTGCAAGATATGTCAGTCAATTTGTTCTTCTAAGATTGTGAGGAATGCAATATTCCGTACATTGGTAACTCTCCAGTTGTGATGAGGAGCGACTGTGGGGCACCATTCGGGGGGGCTAGTTAGTGCGTGATAATTAGTAAAGTGGTGGCATGGCTTTCAAGTCCGTCATAGATAATACTCACTTGTTGCAGAGCAGGGTGTCACCACCATTTGCCTGCCATTGCAGGGTATTCTCCATCGCACCTTGAGTATCTGTTCGTTTTGTTCCAGAACCTTGGCCATATCCACCCTGCACGCCGCCCTCCAAGCCAACACCTTTGATATCCAGCTTGAGTGAGGAGGCTGCCTGGATCTTCATGGATTTCTTGACATCCGACCCACTACCCTCTCCTTTCCACTCAAAGTCTTCTGAGGCAAAAAGCCGTCCTCCTACCTGGACCTCCCTGCTGAAGTATTCGCCTTTTGAGATCAGCACACAAATTGAGGAAGACCTTCGAGCGCGATCACTCACCGTAGATTTCCAAAAACTTCTCCAATGAGACCTTGTCTTTTACTAGCGCCAAGTCCTCTTCACATTTCTGTGTGAGCTCAAGGCTGTATTCATCCAGTATCAAGGTAGCCCTCGGAAACTAGAATAGTCAGCACATTTAAAAAAACATCGAAAAAGGAATTTACATTGTATGAAATATTCATTCGAGCAGTCTCTCCCTCTTTGATCTCGTAGGACTGCTCTGAATTTGACTGTGTGTACCCTGCTGATGTGCCAACGCTGTTACCAAGGAAGCTCATGGCCCTATTTTCGAGTTAAAAGAACGAATTTGAACAAGAGAGGGGGAAAACAAACCCGGATCGGAGGATATCCCATGTCGAGATGGACGACTCAGAGAGTGAAGATTGGAACTGGCTTTTAGTCTCGTAAATTGAAACGTAAGACTGATCATCGACAATGAAGTCTGGGACTCGAAGCTTTGGCTATTATCAAGTCAGATTTTGAAGTTTTAGAGAAATGGAAGTGGTGCCTTACCTCGGCCTCATCCGAAACCTTAAATGATCGGGCCTTGATTTGGAAAGCTTGAAGGAATGTTCTATCAGTACCTAGCTAGTTGCTCGTTGTGATAGAATATTCTGACCTGGTTGACGGGCTCGAGTCACACCAATTGGGATAGCTTGAGCTTTGTCGCCGCTTCCTCTTATCATTCGCACGATGGAAAGTCCATAGCACAAGGAGTTGCTTGTGACAACTATGTTCCAGTCATTCTCTTTCAGCTGCGCCGGGCCACTGAGAGTCGAATTTAGCTTTCGCACAAGAATCCCAGCGCGCAGGGAGGTATAATGAGTACCAGTTTTGGCCGCTGCCTTTTGCTGCTCTCCAGGATGCTAGTTCGATACTTGATTCGAGTTTCTTCAAAACGGCAGGATCAAGATATTTCACATCATCCTATCTGCAGTCAGCGATGGATCCTAAGCGTCGAAGCCAATCATTTTGAATACCTACAGGCAGCTTGAGTTCAATCTTTGGGATGATTTTACTATCCAAAGCAGGCTTCTCGAAGAGATAGAAATCATAGGTCTTGGGTTTTTTGTCCGTGTCGCCAGTCTATTTATCGAGCATGTGAGACACTCGAAACCAGTGAAATGGCCAAACTTACCTTCACGGTATCGACATAATCCTGGATTTTCCAGCTATTGTCGACAACTGCACCTGCTTGGTTACAGAATGGGAGGAACGCGCTAAAGAAAAATAGATGATGAATACCAGCAAAAGATTGCTGATATACTCGGAGACTCACTATTCCTTCGCATCCTTTTGACTCGCCATCAGAGACTTGAGATGTTTCAAATCTTTTTCCTTCAAGTCGCCTTCAGGAATCTTCATCATAAAGACCTGCTTGTTCTTCTCCTTCGTGGCACCAACCTTGGAGAACAATAGACTAGCACTCATGGTTGGGGATGTGAGGGATGAAGGATTGTAGACAAAAGTAGTAGAAAGATAGTAGATATAGAGGCAGATGATAGTAAAGTCAGGAAGCCGCTTTTGTGAACAGTTGTCGCGTATTTAGTTCAGGTTTTAAATACTGTAGGCGATCAGCCAAACCCTAGATAGCAGCATAGAACCTTAGTAATGATTGACATCATGGTCTAGCAGACACTGCCTCACCGCTATTTCTGAATGGATCCAGGGGTTTGTTCAATTATCCACTGTACCTATCATACCTTGTAGGTTAACTTCCGGCGTCGGCCTCGGCGCGGATGGGGCGGTTGGACCTTTGAATCTTCTCATCCATTCTTGGTGGCCCGTGCTTGAGATTCCAACTCGATGATGCACCCTCCACAATTCGCCACTCTTTACCTACATATAGGTATAATTATCAACATTAAAGTGCATTGATCACAAGAAGATCTTGAAAGCTCTGATGTTGGATTCCCCCATCACAGTTGAGGCAGTAGATGATCAGCCTACTTAATGTCATAGGTTGTGACACAGCGTGCCCAGGTGTGCCAGTGGAGTGAGCTGAGTGATTGGCAAAGAAGATCGGCAAGGCTACAGTAGTTCAATGGAGGGAAGGAGGGGCACAGAGGTAACGTGTGTATAGCAGTTTCCTGTCAAATACATCAGGCAAGGTCCCATTCCCGTTATGTAAAATACAGGATCTGGGCCTGGGAACTGGGGATCGATGTCTATGCCGTATCTAGATTAGCGTGTTTCTAGTGAGCGTTCGGGACTTAATTCGAAGGAGTGTGGTGGTAAAACTGATTTCGAATATTACTGTACCGCACAATCAAATCGAGCAACCCCGGCACTATACATCCATTTCTACCCGAAGACTCTCCACACAATGCTTCCCGCATATCACGAGTAAAAATTTCTTCATTTGAACAACGGTTTCAGCCCTTGACGCTTTGGCAGGGTTCTACAATCTAACGTATTCCATGTATTCGTTGGCAGAACTCGAAAGCAGTTCTTTATGTACAAGGCATTGGAAAGTTCTTTTCCTAAAAAGGCGCTTGATCTAGCAATTCTCGAGAGTGTTCGCGAGGAAGCCTTCGGCTAATACTGTCAATTTATATATTCTAGGGATTACTCTGCTCTATCTCCTATTACAGTTTCCTTCGAGGATAATACCACGCAGTCAAAAGATATAGAAATACGATACTAGAAAATTAAGAATAGATAGGATCCTTCCAATCTAATTTAGAACCTCTTCTATCCTAATACACTTTCATATAACTATAATATCCTATAAAATTGATTTAGCTAGACTTCACTATTAAATATCGAAAAAGATATAAGCAATAACCCTTCTACTAGCTATATAGATATGTTCATAAACCATACAAACTATGGAGCGTCATGACCAGAAAACCGTGAAGTGGCCTGGACGTAAAGTAGAAGCCGGGTGAGAGCTGAGCCTGGTATACAGGCCTCCAGATAACTGTTATATGGTAATGGTGGAAGAGCGGGGAAAGAAAACAGGCGTCCCGGAGACGACTATGACACCAGGACGAATTAGCCCGATACTGATCGTCGATGAGCGATTTATGCCATTGGCTATGGCGAGATAACAAATGCCACAGCTAGGGATCGGCAATGGGTGGCTGGCTGAGGTGGCTACATAGTAGCGAAGATATAGAACCTTTTTTAGGTAGATTATCAACTAAAATTTTGTTATAATATATCCTAAATATTTTTATAGGTATACTTTTTTATATCCTAAGTCTGCTTTTATATCTACTTCTATTTGTTATGACCTCCTCAGGAGGACCCCACTCTCGAGAGCACTGGGAAGAACAACAGGAACCTATCGAGTATACCACCCTACAGGAAAAGGATAAACTATTAATGCGATTCTCCACACACTCATTCCAACAGCAGTCATTTCCGATCCATTAATTATAACTATAGTGAACTCCTATCAGGATCATGAATCGAGTCCACTCCAGTGTCCAAGTGAGTTTGGGAAGTTTGTCTGGGTGGTCGTCCCAGTGTCACTATTTAAGCTTAGTTTCTGGTTTCTGCCAGTCACAGCTCCGACAGAACATCGGCAATCCCTTCTTTGACATGGCTCCAGACAATCTCCACCGGGGCTCCCAATTTCCATCTCTTCACAGCTAATGTGCCCACACTCAAGTGTCGTGCTCGATCTTCTCGGTGACCGTCCCATCCTCTTGCACCACAACCTTGTCCAAACTCTGCGACGCCTTGGCCGGGTTAGGCTGTTGATACACCCACTCCAGCTCCTCGAGCGTACGGCCCTGCGACTCGACGCTGTCATCACCAGTCAGTCTCGAGGTCCACTCGAAAGAAGCACGGCCAGGCTCATACCAGAAGAAATACCAGAACACCACCTCGATCAGATCCCAGCCCACAAAAATCCAGAAGTAGTTGGTCGAGATGTTGCCCAGTCCAATAGGCGACGCGAACTGACTGATGAAACTGATCGAGCTGACCATGAACCCGGAGAGTGCCAGACCCTTGGCGCGTGTGGTGGTCTCCAGCGCCTCGGCGGGGACGACCCCTTGCAGCGGCGTGTAGGTGAACGAGAACACCACGTTGAACAGGTAGTAGAAAGCCAGCGCGGCGCGACCCTTGGTCGGGCTGATGGTGCCTGTGTCGGCGATGGGGATGGAGATGGCAGCGTTGATGGCCATGGTAATCGCGCAGGCTGGTGTGATCGTGTTTAGTTGCGCGTGCCCAAGCAGCGGCCAGTGCCCATCACCCGGCACTCGATCTGTTCCAACTCACCTAAGGTCCCCCAGATCAGCACTGGGCGGCGCGGCATCCGGTCCGTCAGGCACACGGCCATGCCGGCGCCGATGGCCGACACAATCGAGTTGATGAGGTTGAGCAGCAGCTGCATGGAGCTGGACTTGTAGTTGAGGATGTTGTAGATGGTCGAGTTGAAGTAGCCGAGACCGTTGCCGGACCATTGGCCGAAGACAGAGATCATGATGACCTGTGCAAAGCGCCAGCGACCACTGTGGGTGATGACAAAAGGACGATCTATATCGGGGTTTCAGTCGTTGACGCCAGGGAGAATGTGAAACTCGATTGGGGCGCAGATAGAGAACGTACAGTCCCACCATCTCTTGTCGATGCCATCCACGCGGATGCCCTCCTTCATCTCCTCAATCTCTAGACGCACGAGACGGGCATTCGGATCCCCGTTGCCGTGGTACTTGGTCAGGAAGGCTGTGGCCTCTGCCTCTCGCCCCTGGGCCAGCAGCCAACGTGGCGACTCGGGTATAAACCACACAAAAAAGATGACCAGGACACAAGCGAAGCACTGCAGAATAAACGGGATCCGCCATTGGTAGTTGCTGTGGATATAGTTGGTGCCGTACGTGATGGCAGCAGCGGGAATACTGCCTCCAAACCAGCCGCAGTTGTAGAATCCTAATGGTGTGGTTAACCTACGTCCCCGACGGGAGTAGCATTCGTAGAGCACATACCGACGGCACGCCCACGCCAATGTGGGGGAGAGATCTCAACGGCGTACGCAGGGGCCGAGACTACCATGATCTGGATTCCCACGCCGAGGATGAATCGGCCGACGACAAACTGGGCCAGCTTCATGGAGGTGGCGATGATGATCGAGCCGATGACAATCACCCAGGCGCCCGTGAACATGCACTTGCGACGACCAAGCCTGTCGGAAATGACGGCGCTAAAGGGGGTCGCGACAATGGATCCGCTGTGTAGGATGAATCAGATGAGCTGCTGTCCCCTAGTCGAACGCATAGCTAAAGTCTTACACGGTATATAGCGAGGTGACGACGGAGACCTTTTCGCCGGTCAATCCAGTCTTGAAAATGGCTTGATAGTGGTCCATTGCGAGAATGGAACTCATCAAGGATCCTGCAGAGGTGTTTAGCGGTGGGCTGCGCAGCATATAGATGCCCAGTTGCCATTTCGGGTGATATAGCAACAGTGGAATGAGCAGAAAACCCACCGTCGTATCCATTGGCACAGGCGCAGAGGAAAGAGACGAAGATGCAAACTATAGTTTCCAGGCTGATCAGCAAACCACTTCGCAGGCCATGACTGCTCGTGCGATGTAGCTGATACTCACAATATAGGTGGATAGAGGTTTTGCTCCATCGCTCAATGTTGGTCTCCTCGATCGCGGCAAAGAGCTCAGCCTAGCGACACCTGAGACCTCTTTTTTCCTCACGTAATTCAACAATCCCATACATACGTTGCGGACCTCCTTTGTCTTCGCTCCTTCACGCTTGGCAGTTTCTCCATAGCCGGTGATGACCTGAGGGGCGTTTTCCACCGTCGAGATACCATGTACCCCCTCTTGAGCTTCGATTTTAAGGTCCGACATCTTGCTAGCTGGTTTCTCTCGTTTGCTGGACAGCGGCCGTGGGATACTCCCGAAAGAGGCTCACGATGCGACGGTGTACAAGATGCCTCCCGGTGGGACAACATGAGGTCTTTATAACATGCGACATGGAGAGTCAGCGCAATGAGATCGTTTCGAGAAACGGTCGAGATTGGTTGTCTGGGGAAAGCTAGTCGGCCATGAAATTCTTCCAAAAAGGCTGATTCCCTTGTGACCCCGGACCTCCGGACCTTAGCAAGAATAGAGAACCCCAATCCCTATTTGGTGACGTGCTGCAGTAGCTCCGTATCCTGGTTGGCATCGGTGAATTCCCCAGTGGGACTCCACGTGGAGTGTGTTATGTGGCGACTACGATCTAAATGATATAGGGCCGTCTATAGTCTCACGTTGGACGTGTTGTCTGTACATTTATTATATAGTACGAGGCGGAATTCAGTGGGCTTGAGTCGCATTTGATGACCAGTGCAAAATGGATACATCCATAGATATCTAGATCGTGCGGAAACTATATACTTGGGAGATCACATTCCACGCTCCCCATCCAGCTTCAATAGATTCTACCAAACTAGCTAGATACGCGGATTTCTTCAAGTGCGAGAGAACGGTAGCCCCAGTATTGCTTTGTACTCCATTCCTGTTGGCGTAGGCGCCTCTAAGCCGGCTGTTATTCGCGCGGAGCACCACTCCGTTCTGAATCCTCTACGGACCCTTCCCCACAACACGCTAATCCCATCATAGAACGCCAGTGTTGCGCCGTTTAGTGTTTCCATTGTCTGTTCGCGTCGGCCGAGGAAAAGGCAGAGAAGCACGTAGCACGTACCTGGAGATGGCCACCCCTCTACTCCGCTGCGTGCACGACTCGTTTCTAGCTCTATTCTTAGGCTGCGCAGTCAAAAGGGACCATCTCTGATAGACATCACATCTTGTTCTGCCGGTTCAGGGGCTGTTGCTACCGTGGGTTGTAATTCGGATTCGCCCCGGTGGGGCGGCATAGGGGGAAGGGACTTTAAACCTCAAAGGATCCCAGGAGGTATAAACCGGTCACCACTGGATATATCAAGTCGCAGCAACTTCCTCGCCGCAGTGCGAATGTCGCGATGATCGCAGACTAATCGATGCCGCGGGTTGTTCCGGCTCCGTGTCCGGCCTCCGAGCCTTCCGCCCCCGATGGTCCACTTCGCCTTTCTTCACATCCGCACGCGCGAGTCAATCCAAGGATGTTTGGCCATGCAACCACCCCTCAGAGCAGGGCGGCACGGCCGCAGGCCACGGCATGTCGGCCCTGTGCCAAGGCTAAAGTAAAATGCGTCTACGGAGACCAGGGGGCGCCTTGCGAGCGGTAGGTGACCGCGGTACCGCCTGAGCTGCGATTGCAGCGCAATCCATCATGCAGGGACCAATCAGCAGACGCTAACGCTTTCTGAAGATGTGCGCGATTGAATAAAGAATGTTCCTCCCAGCAGGTAGGTGAGCGCCGCCCGCCACTGCCCAGGTCGTATGTCATATCGTCCCTCTTGATTCGTGGATGTCCCTTCCCCCCGGCACGCTAACCCCATACCCTAGGCGGTTTGCTCAGCTGGAGCACAAGGTCGAGAGCCTGATGAAAGAATTGGAGATCAAGAATCAGCCCCACCTGTCAGATACCTCTCGCGCGGGCCACATTCCTAGTAGTCAAGAGCCTTCCCCTGGCAGTTCGTCGGGAGACTATGCCAGAAGCGTTGATATGCCCCAGAACATTGGCTCGCTTCTTGAGCGCGAGGCCTCCCAGCCCTCCTCACGGCTTCAGGCCCGGCCGGTGGCAGCCAGTGATGACGACTTGGTTGAATTGTTTCACATTTACCGAGAGGAGCTGGCTCCTTTTTTCCCCTTCGTTGTCATTCCTGATGTTCCGCCCGCCCAGCTATATGCCGAGAAACCGTTTCTTTTCAAAGCAATGGCCATGGCAGCGGCCTACAAGACACGCGCGTTCCAACATCAACTCGGGACCCGCTTGACGGAAGAAGTAGGCCGGCGCCTACTAGTCGACGGAGAAAGATCCTTGGATTTATTGCAAGGCCTTTTAATTCATATTGCCTGGTGAGTTCGACTCCAAGCCCTTGCCGTCCACATGAAGCCCCTCGCTGAATAATCCCCTGTTTAGGTACCATTGTCACCTCGGCCGGGTCTCCCAGATGACCAACCTGATCCAGTTGGCAATCGCACTCCTGGCTGACCTTGGGTTCAACAAACCAACATATGGCAGCGACCGGCGAAAGCTCGAGTTCGATAGATCGAGCACGATGGCCAGCACCGGAGTTTTGGCCGAGTCTCGGATATTGACTAATGACGAAAAGCGGGCGTTGCTCGGATGTTTCTACATATCATCAGTGTTCGTTCCATGCTTGTCGAAGTTGATGACTATGCTAATAGCCTCTAGTATCTGTGCGATCTTTCGACGAGTGCACGCCCTCGAATATACTCCATACATGGAAAAGCAGCTTCAGGCTCTTTTGGACACCCGGGAATACGAAAGTGACATGCTGCTCGCGCGCATGACCCAGGTGCAAGAATTCGCTGAAAGAGTGGTGCAGGCAGTGCCCTACGACGACCCAGACAAGACCCAATTTGTATCAGCACCTGTTGTTCTTCATCTCAAGACCCTCCGCAAAGAGTTTCGCCTTCAGACGCAATTATTCCCACCTGAGATCGAAAATAACGGTTAGTTCCCCATCCGCAACACCCCCACCGGCCATTCACTGATCATCTCCCAGTGCTTCTCCTCCTCCAAAAGTACGCCGTTGAAGTCTTGATCCATGAAAATGGGCTCTATAGCTCGTTGTGGAATCCCCCCGCCACCGTCAACGAGCGTATAGACGTGCTATGGACGCTGTTACAAAGTATCAAGGCTTTCTTCCATGTTTTTATCGATGTCCCTGATCCTATGATGCTCTTCCAAGTCCCATATTCCAGCTGGGGCCAGGCAATATACGTGATGTTGACCTTCTCCCGGCTAGCCAGTCTGGAATGCCCAGGCTGGGACCCGCAAGTGGCCCGAGACACTTATGATTTCGCCACACCTATCGACGCAATAATCAAGCAACTGGAGATGAGACAAGAGTTCGCATCGGCCCACTGGCTAGGTGAACAACCCGATTTGGTCATCAGCCGGATCAAAGACAAGGTTCAATTTATTAAGACCTGGTGGCAGTCCTACCAAGCACGCTCAAATGCAGACCAATCGCGTTCGCAGGAAATCCCTCCTCCGACGATGGACTTTGGGCCCGGTGCGGTCTTGGGAGACGACTTTTGGGACGAATTGATGAAGGACTGTGAGCCTTTGCAGTTCTGAAATACTCTCGGCATGATAGTCGCAGTTAAACATAATATTAACGGCGCGAAGCCAATAAACACTATTATTCCAATTGGTATTCCGGAGCCGCATAGTAACTCAAGGAGCAGAAGCCCCTTGACATGCCTTCGTAGACTTCTATCTGCCTCCTGCTCGACCATCCAGCTCGCTAATTGAGTTATCGCCCAGCTCACTCGGGCGTTCAGGCCCAGAGAGGTCGACAACGCGAGATCCAGCAGCAGGACGGTAGGCGGCGGGAGTGATCGACGAGCTCGGGGGCTTCTCCAAGATCCCCATCGACGATGGTCCAGATGTAGCGGGCGTGCCCGGTGTGGCCGTCTGAGGTGTATACGGTCCCTCAGGTACGGAGTTTGCTTGCTGAGTGATAACTGCTGCATTCTTGCGACGCCGTCTGCTGAGGAAGAAGCATAAGGCCGCGATTATCAAGACTCCTGCGATCGCTCCTATCACGATACCAGCAATTGCGCCGCCGGATAACGAAGGGCGAGAGGAGGATTTTGCTGTGGCCGGCGAATCTGCGGTAGTTGAGGTTGTAGTCGTGGTTGGCGTGCTCGCCGTGGAGGATGTAGCGGTAGACGTGGAGATTGGGGCCAGAGTCACGATCGACACTGATGCAGTGGATGCCTCGTCATCGGTTGAGATCTCGATGCTTCCGAAGTGCGTGCTAGCGTTTTTTTTCCATGTCGGACATGAGATTCCCCCGCGGCTGGTGCAACTGTCGTCGTAGTATATCGAGATGCAAAAACTGCTGCTCTCGGGATCCCATGAAAACTCCTTCCCGCCGGCGAGGTCTACCCTGGTACAGCCAAGAGTCCCTTTTTCGTGGAGGATGGTTGCGTTATCGGTGGTGTTGGTGTAGAGAAATGTCCAGGCGTTGACATGGGGGAGGAAGAAAAAGATAGAAAGTGGTAGCTTCATGATGGCGACCAAAGCTCACTCTGGGGCCTGGCAGCCGGAATAGACGAACGATTCTATAGATTCAGTTCCAGTCGAAAAAGATTTTCAGGTGCATGGCTGCATATATACCCCCCACAGATCGATCTGTTATGCTACGGGGACTAATCTCGTATTCGGCTTGACCACAAATGTTCCAGATCGCCGTACAGTCTGTACCTGGACCAGTCATGATCTTAGAGATCTGGGTGATTAAGTTCGGGAAAGACTGAGGAAGATCATTACTGGGAAAAGCTGTTGATCTACAAGCTATTCTGCTCGTCTATGTTCGAACTATTTCTTGGCTAGAGGGGCGGATGGCACGGCCACACTAGGTAAATGTCGCTGAAAGGATGTCTGATCAGTAATGATCGAGGATGAGATGGACCAAGTGTTCGTATAAAAAGACCTGCCAGGCTTCTAGGGAGTAAAATCTCATTTGAAAATCTGCTGGGTCGTGGTGTCAGGGCGGTTGACACAGCATCAAGAGGTATCCTCCTCTGCTTTACGCCTTTTGATCGACATCCTATTGCTGTTCCTGGAATCATGACTGGGCAACACACAGTCCAGCAGGCTTGGCTAAACACAGACTGGGCCTGCAGAGTTTTAATTGGCGCCCGATGCCTCGAATACGAGGGATAGGCGGGAGAGCAAAGTTTGGGTATGCTCAACCTGCGCCTTGATCTTCTGGTGAACTGTCTACTACCTAAGTAGGAAGACAGTGGGAGTTGGTCTAGAGAGTTATGCCATATAGAGTTATAGCTATGAATATCTTCCTGCCAAACCCTCACATGAACGAGCTGATGTAATAGGCAGTTGGTGAGAAAGATCCTCAGTATATATATCTAGGGACAATTTGTAAAGCATTAGTGACTCCATGCTAGGTAAGAGAATTCTGATCTGAATTCTGGCTTATAATGCCGCAATGTAACTAGCTAGTTACATAACTAGTTACATAGCTAGCGACGAGCCTTGTGGGATAGATAAATCATCGAAAGTCATGGATCCTAACGTTCAGCAAAGCTCAAAAGATTGAGATCAAAATATTGGTTGCTACGCAATGACTCGCAGAGGTTCGATACGCTCAGCAAATGGCGATGCGGGACGGGCGCGGATCCGGTCCAGAGTTGCATTTACGTGGTTCCGGTCTTGCAAGTGTCCGAACGAGAGGAAGCTGTGGCTTCGGGATGCATTTTCTCTTGGATACCCTTGAAATTCCATAGCGAAGATCTGGGTGGTCTAATTAAGCGCGATCCCGCCACGGTGATCACCGTTGGCGGGTCTATCCCGAGAATGGTTTCATAGATCGGATGCTGGCGGAGCTTTCTCTCTTGACGTCCTTGACTGCTTGGAGCCTCTGAAGCTTCCGCCAACCACGGTCGCTTGAGGTCTGGACACCAATCATGGTGAGATCTCTGGGAATTGCTACCCTGCATGCAATGTGAAAACCGGGCGCGCAATGGGTCACAGTAAGCATCATTGACGACACTGCTGGCCCGTCAGTTGCCGGAGCTTCCTGCAGAAAAGGAAATTCCCGTGAGATATCGCTCTCCAACTGGCACCAGTGTCTATTGAAGAAGTCTGTGCTGTGATTGTCTTGCCATACCACCTTGATCTGGTCCTCCCACTGTCGCTGTTCACTGTGCGACAGGGTGCGCTCTTTCCCTTCGCTACCCCCGCCTATTTCCCCCTCTGAAAGGCGCGTTTGACTGCATCTTCCACATTCTTCTGCGCGTCTTCTCTGCTTTCATCCTACGTTAGCAAGACCAAACGCAGGGCCTCTTGATTGACTTGGTTTCTCGCACAGTTGAACGGCTGAACGGTCTGGTTGAGGCATTGCCCTGAGAGGGGTGAGTCTGCAAGCAGAGAATGTCAGTACCGGCTTTGAACCACCGTCCTGCTCAGGACTCCCAGCCGTTGGGGCCTTGAGTCAAATATGGCTAACGTACTATGCAGCATCTCGATATCGCGGTATCTTAGTATCACTGCTGTACGCCGCACGCCTTCACTATACACAGAACCGCAAGATGGCTCCAACTCGTTTGGTTCCTCAGCCTCATTTGGCTACTACCCTCCACACCTTCACCAAGCGGAGCAACTGGGCTAGCAGGAACCCAGGCGTGGTACTGGTATTCTGCATTGTCTTCCTCGTCGGGGTCGGGGTCATTGCGCTGTTCGTCTATCGTCGGTGGATGAAGCGCAAGGCCGACAAGCAGTCCTTTGAGACAACCGATTAGCTTCGCGTCTTTCCCCCGCTTCCCCCCTGGGAAATACGACTATGTGCGGATTAAACGAGCGCGAATGATGGAGGTTTCTATCTCACATGATACCGACTAAACCGATGGGGACCAAATTTCTGACACTCGATGGTCATTTTGCCTCGCAACGGTTATTTCGAACAAGCCTTTCTTCGTTACGTCCACTTGGTGTTATTTTGCTTCTTTACCATCGAATACCCATCACGGCATGACAGAGGAATATGGACTGGGAGGAGGATTTCAGGAGCAGGGATGGTGTCGGTGATGCTATGTTTGAAGGAGATTCAGGGGAATATTCCTCAAAAAACTGTCTGCAGTCGATACCAATGATTAATCTTTTCTCGCGTAGCCGAGTCGTGCTCACTATGGAATAGATGCATGAACGCAGGACTGTTAAGTTGCTGCATGTCATGGCTCCCCTCACTAGCCAAAAGAACCCTGACTACTGTTGTACACCTTCTCAGCCCATTCAGCTTCTTGTTCCATGGCCGTCAAACTTCAGTTCTAGGTGGAAAGAGACCCACGAGGTTCCATATGTAGAGCATGATTGCTACTCCTGAATCTTGTGATCTCACCTTTTATACTCACTGTGGTATCATCTCATAGTCAACCTCTAGTCTCGAAGAGCGAGCAGGATGTTTCAAGTGAACTCCCACGACGAATTCGCTACCAGATGCCCTGAAGGCTATCACTGTTGACCCATCTAGGGAAAGGGCCCGTCAAACGTCTGCTCGGATCTCATCTTCCTCTCTCTCACTTTCACCCTCTTCACCCTCCTCAACCCCATCACTATCATCACCCTCTGGCCCCGACGACACTTCCGACTGTGATAATCCATTTGAGCTATGAACAGAGCCTCCTGTGGAATCCCCTGGCTCGGCAAGATGCAAGTCGTCGAACTTGGCAAGGAATGCGTCCATCTCGATCTCGTCGACCACCCCACGCTTCATCGAATGTGCAAAGTTGGGGTACTGACTGCTCAGCACCTTCCGATCTTCGGGACTCCAGATCTTCGTCTCAAATTCGAAATACAGAGCTTCTGTTTCTGCTGGCAGAACTACTCCCATCTGCTTGGAGGTCACCTGGAATAAACGCAGCATGGCTTTGCCCAGCGACCAGCGATGAGAGAAAGACTTGGCAGTAATACTAAGGATGACAAATGCCTCCCGATTCTCCTTCTCGTCGAGGTGTTCCAACAAGGTGAATAGGGAGACGGTGACCCAGTGAATGTTGACAGGAGGCATTCGATCGAGCCCCCATAAGTCGCGGTGCAGGTCGATGAGTCGCGCATTAGCACGCGCGGACTCGAGGCAGAGCCGTTGAGCTCGCTCACGGGCCTTGTCTCGCCAATCGCTTTTCTCGACACTCTCCCCATCTGCTAGTCGGTCTTTCAGAAACCCAAATATTGTCTGGACAATGGTGTGATACTTGGCGCTGTTCAACATTGTTAGTTGTGACACTTTCACCGGGTCTAGCCACGGAAACTTACTGGAGACTCAACACATGTGGTGGCGCATTGCTTATCCCAAGACAGTCTGGAAGCTCTGCGTACCACTTTTGCAGACGAGCATATGCCTCCTCGGTCGCCTGCACGAATTTGGGATCCAGATTTCGTTCCTCCTTCTTGTTACCGAACAAGGACCAGCTCAGATCATACGTGATGAGGCTCACTTCGCAAAGCGCACGGAAAAGACACTGGCTATGAGAATTGACCTTCTCTGACTGGGTGGGATAGTTGGACCACTTGTCCCGATGGACATCGTGGTCGGGGATTGGACGGGGAAGTTGGGGGATTTCGGTAAGGGCGCTCTTTTGATACGACAATGCGGTCATTCTGAACGCCGCAGGCGTGTCAGTGAACAGTCGTGGTAGCGAAACATATCCTGAAACAAGGTTTTCGCGATTCGGAGATCTCTTACGAAGCAAGATTGAAAAGCCCCCATAGTGTTGTATCCATGGATTTTGCATCACGCAGCGAGTTTTTGGTGGCATTTGGAGGTGGCGGCCTATGTTTTTGAACAAGCTCTTTTACAGCATATGCAAGCTGACCATGGTAAACCCAGCCACTGCGATCTTTTCCGATCATACAAGAGCTAACGGGGCATCCTTTTTAGTGTTTTCACTCATTCAAACGAGAGCCTATTGCGACTTACCAGACATACAATACACCCATTCCTTGTACATATGCTGCAGTGACTTTACCTTCCTCCTGGTCAAGGAGACGCTTAGCTTCTTTATAAAAATGAAGCCCTCGAGACCATTGTTCCGCGCCAATAGCGTAGGCCTCGGGATAGTCCGAGTATGCCTACGCATGGTCCTCGTCAGTGAAAGATCGGTTTAGTTGGAATGGACAACCCGCGGGACTGAACTAACTTACACAGGCATCTGCAAGAATGATATTCACCAAGAATGGGGAACAGAATTCACTCTCTGTATCTTGAGCCTGCATGCACCGAATAAACAGGTCCCTATCAATCCAGTTCAAGAATGGGTGCGACCATGTGAACCACAGCGAAATCAAATGTGATACGAATTCATCGTCGTCAGTGACGCTCGTCCATGGATGGGCTGGGACCCGAAAGATGACCATGTCAGACAGACTCTTCGCATCCGGCCGAGCGAGCATTGCTCTCTTGTGGGAATCATGGAGGTCTCGTACTGAGCTACATGCATCGATTAGCTCTGGGGTCTTTTCTAGTTTGGGCCGATCCGTAATATCGTCAATGAACGCTCGAATCTCATCCAAAGAAGCATGGCTGCGGATCAAGTTCATGACTTGCACGGCCGAGATCTTGTCGATTTCTTGCAGCGCCACGATGAGTCGATCGAGGAGCTGTCCTTTCTCTTCGAGGGAATTCAGCTTGCGCTTCAGAACGTGTTTCCGTCGTTGGTCACCGTCTTCGTCGATCGCACACGTCGCCCCTGTCTTGAGACAATTTTCGCATGGTACATTGCCCGAGCACTACAGGAATTCAAAACATTCTGCTTAATTGACATCCCAAGTGATCTGGGTCGGCAAGGGAACTTACTCTCAATTTTCGCCGCTTGCAGGTGGTGCAAGCTATCCGGACGTTCTTCCTTCTGGACGCGGTCTCCTCTCCCTCCAACATGCGCCACGACCCTTCAATCGAAGGCCTTAGTGGCCGCAGAGATTCGGAATTGGCCATGGCTCCCTCCCAGCGTGGTTTAGAGTGCTCGTTCGTCCGAGTCCATGGCGACTGACGCGCGCGGGCAAGTGTCCTACTCAGATCCGGGAGACCCCAGGATCGCCTCGTTCCTTTGAGCTGCGCTCTATTCAGGGTGTCAGTTGCAGGCTCCGTCGAGAGACGCTTATTTCAAAGCCGATTCCCCTCCGCAGCCGCCAGCGCTTTTTTATGACACTCGGGCCATGTCAAAGTGGAGTGCGTTGCCGCTGGAGACTTATTTTTTCTCCTGCAGCCTCGAAGCTAGTCCTGGTTTGTTTCTAGCACCTCGGAAAGGGCGGCCACCCGTGGACATACTCGCTGATTGGGCTTCGGAAACCATCGCCATTGATCAGCAGTGCAATCGGGTGCTTACCGAGAGCGTAGCGATCCCCGTGTCTGGAAGTGGATTTCATCGCTACGGCCTTTCTAATCGGACCAGTTAGTCTAGTCCGTCCTTAGCCTGGGAAAATGTTGGGCCTTGTGTGTCTTCTCGCTGGCTCAGGCTCTCCGCCCCAGCGCCAATCTCGCCTCTGCAGCAATGAACAGCATGGCAACTATCAGCTCTCAATGCAAACACAACAGAGGGCTTTGTTTAGTGATTACTTCTGGTGGAATCCAAGAAGCGACATGGCTGACCAGTAACCTGGGAAGCTGGCTAGCTTTGTGGCAGCATTAGTACGTGTCCCAGTCCGCGGAGAAAGCACATATGCCTCCACGATAATGATTCTTGTTCTAACCTTTGATTATCGTATGATTAATAATGACCCATTACCATCACAGTCACTATCAAGCCCAACGGATGATCCGAGCCTATAGTCTTGGCATCGTCGTTCCATCCAAGATCGTCCAATAATTCCCATATTGCTTGATCCATGATGACGGAGCTGCCCGATAGGGTTGACAAAAGCCAGCCACATTGACCGGAATACGACTCAAACAAATTACTGATCATTAAGTGGAAATCTATGTACATACATACATATGTACATAAATGCCCTCGCGCTCGTCACATCTTTGATTTCGAATCGCCAAGACCCCCATCGTGCCGTGCGAAAGAAATCCTGCCATCAAATTGGGTTCACCCCCCTCGTTTTTGGGGCTGTGATCTATCGAGTGCTTCTCTGCTTACCAGCGTAAATAACAATCCCATCGATGCCCAAGGTGCAGTATATGCATACATACGTGATATACGTGCATTGATGTGACCAACTAACATCCACGGCGAGAATACGGTAGAAGAGCGGCGATCAGCTCGGTGTCGGTCGCGCCCCGTCGACCGCACTCGGGTCCCAGGAAGGGGGTGGACGATGGATTGATTTGCTAGCTACATACAAAGCCGTCCACAGTCGGACGAGATACGGCAGCGATTCCTCGGATGGATTTCTACCCACACGAGAGTTCCACTGCGCCCGAAAGCAGCCTTCGAACGTGTTCTTTGCACATCGACGGGCCTGCATCGGCCCGGACAATCGGCGAGGAAGCGAATGCATTACCTACCTGGGTAGGTACATACCAACTATATGGAAAGACGTACATACATACTAGTATGCATGTGTGTACTTGGGTGTCTCGTGCCCGGTTCTCCACTGCTTCCGCTTTCCCCTGGGTTGCTCAGTGCCATGCCATGTTAGTATACACTGAGTAACGCCGACGGGGGGGTTGAAATCTTCTATGGTGGATTCTGGGAGTCCACGTCGAGGTCTCGGGATCACTTCCAACATTTGAAATAGTTCTAGTGAGCAGTCTAGCCTCGACGATGGACACGGGCCATAGCTAATCGAGAAGTCGTGCGCATAGCCCCCGTGTTCGGGATTGGCGCCTGGCGTGCAGCTAGCTGTCCCCGCCTCTGGCCCACCAGTGTTCTGGTTGGCAGGGTTTCTCGCTAGTTGTCTCCCCAGGATTCTTGCCCGCTGGAAACCTTTCCCGTCTGCATCCGCAAGCCCCGAGACCCGGCCTGCTGCTGCGCCAATTTCTAGTCATGGCGGGGATATCGGCCGCAATCTCCCTTCTTTCCGCGGTATAGTCTGCCTGGACTTGTACCGTGTACTAGTGCCAACTTAATCCATACAGTAACGGATGATAAGCCGACCTCAGTGCAAATCGGGTCGGTACGTTCCAGCTGCAAGTTGGGACTTGACTTGTCATGCGGGTGGATGCTCCGGCCCATGTCGGCGCTATAATAGCCTGAGATCATGGCAAAACATATGATTGTATACAGGCTTGAGAGGTATAACTTTTACGTCCGAGAATACACGTCACGACGGCCAAATTAGCACCGCCGCCGGCCCATCCCACGGTCAAGTCTGGTGTGCGGAGTCTGCCTTTGCAAGATTAGGACTCTTTTCCAGCCACTCGCTCCTGCTGCGACGAGGCCAGAGACCCCACCGTCTCAGCGCCAGAGTGCTCTTCGTCTCTTCGCCAGAAATCCCTTTTGCCATGCGCAGCACGCTTGACCCACGGCGGGAAAAAGCCACCGGGCACTTTCCACGACCACGGATCGGACTCGTCCTTATTCGGAGGGACGATGCGGCCACCACTGATCTTCTCGAGGATCCATGCAATGGTGTTCAGGGTGATGTAGCTCAAAATACCCGCAATCAGACCGTACGCAATGCTATAGGTGAACGGCATGATGGCGATCGTTAGGAAAGCCGGAATCGCGTCGCCGTAGTAGCGCCAGTTGATGTCAGCAGCGGCCTTGGCCATCAACGCGCCGACAATCACGAGCGTGCATCCTGTCGCCCAGGGGGGGATTGAGGCGAAGATGGGAGCGAAGAACACGGCGATGAAGAAGGCGATGCCGGTCGTGCACGAGGTCAAGCCCGTCTTGCCGCCCTCGGAGATGCCGGCGCCGGACTCGACGAAGGCTGTCACGGGCGGAGTGCCGAGGAGAGAGCCGATGGAAATGGAGATTGCGTCGACCATCTGCCAAGTTGGTTAGTGCGTGGGTAGACGCCATGGTTGGTGGGGGGGGGGTGGTCATGATACTCACGTATGCCACCGCGCTGCCTTCGAAGTCCTGCGTGCGCTCGTCGATGGCGCCGGCGAAGCGGGCCATCGAGTACATCGTACCGGTGGTGTCGAGGATATCAACGTACAGGAATGTGATGAACGCCAGTCCGAATTGGCCTCCGTGTCCGGAGAGATCCCACTCCTGGACGGCAAGCGTGTGCCGGATTGGGTGGAAGGTGACGACCTGCTTGAAGAAGTCGAACATGCTCGTTCCCAGCTCCGTGTAGGGGAAGTAAGTCACCGGCGTGGTGCGTGGCCAGGAAATGATCGAGACCAGCAGGATGCCAATGATGACCGCACCCTTGACGCGGTACATCATCAGCAGCACAGTGAGTACGCCGCCGCAGAAGATGCCAACCCACATCGTGGCACTGCGCATCTTTTCGCTGCTCATGCACAGACCGGTCTCCGAATCGATGTACTGCGATGCACACCCGGCAAGTTCGATCGGGGTGTCTGATGCACCCTGGACCAAGCCAATGCCGGCACTATAAGTGAGGCCGATGAGCGCAAGATACAGACCAATCCCAACACCGGTTGCAAGCTTGATCGACGCCGGGAGTGCGCGCGCGAGCCACTGTCGCATTCCGATCAACGTCAAGCCCAGAAAAACCCAGCCCTCTACGAACACCGCAGTCAGCGCCACCTGGTACGGGATCATGCCGTTGCCGTGCTCGCCGACGACCGTATAGGCGAAATACGCGTTCAGCCCCATGCCTGGAGCCAAGGCAATCGGCAGGTTGGCAAAGAGACCCATGCAAAAGGTGGAGAGCGCGGCGATGGCTGCTGTGGCCGTGACGATGTCGCGCTTGATCTCCTGCACGCAGAGCAGATACTCGGAGTTTGTCGCGCAGTGATCTGCCATACTCTCGGCTGGACAGACACATGTCCCACCCGTTTCGGAAGTGATATTGCTGTTCACGGAGATGATATACGCCATCGCGAAGAAAGTGGCCAGGCCGGCGCGCAACTCCGTGAAGAAGAAGCTACCTTTCCTCTCCATCGGCTGCATGAGATGTCAGTACGAACACTGCGCCCTCGTAGGAAGCATATGCCTGCAACGCATCACTCACATGGCCCGAGTTCTCCAGACGAAACCATCTCCCCACGGGGCTTTTCGCAACCCGCAGGTTGGTCTCGTGGATCCATGCCTTGAGGTTCATACTGGTAGGCCAGATACGTCGCAGTGACTACACAGAGACCGAACAGTAGGTACAACCGCTGCACTCCGCACGACGGAGTATTTAGAATGGTCTCTAGAATGAAGGACGATGGCCGTCAGCGTCCTCAAGAAGAAAAAGTATCCGGGCTCTCCGCCAACCAAGGGCTTCTGATAAGCCCCGACAGAAAAAATTCGCCTGTCCAGTCGATTTCCACTCATCTCCGCTTCCCAGACCCTTGGCGGGCTTGGCGGGTTACAGTGGTCATTCTAAAGCGCGAGTCATTGGCTGCGTGGCTGCCGACAGCTCCTTTCCATGGGTCCGGGCTCGGCAACTCGCGGTGGGTGGATGTTCGCAGAGGCAGAAAAAATTGACAGCTGGAGCAGTTGCCTGGCGATATTCGTGACTAGAAGAGCTATATGCTCTCTAGATAGCAGAGGATTCACTCATAATTACAAGGGTGAGCAAAACTAATTGTTTGCAGAGCATCCCGGAGCGCCAAGGCTGCACCCAGCCCTTGTGGCGGCGGAGAGCTGACTATCTTCGTTGCTGAGAAGATATAGAAAATCCCAGCACGATAAACAGTTCGGAGAAGGCCGAGCGAAATAACAGCTTGGGTTTGATGGGAATATGTTTACAGCACATCTGAAATTTTCCCAGGTGAACATCCCGCCCATCCGGTTATGTCAATCAGATATTTCTAGTTCAATATATTCAATTCAAAGGGACACATGGAATGCATCCGGGTTTCTCTGGGGCCTAAATTCTGTCAGACACCTCTACGGTTCCTCACACAGACTCCCGCGGCTCCTTCTCTACCTGCGTCGATGCACGGCGTTCAAAAGTAGGCGCAAACTTGGACTTCTTGCGCAGAATAGGGCCCAGCTTGATGAAGGCCAAGGGAATAGGTACCATAATGAGGGCCAAACATCCAAGCAACGTTCCAGCCCATTGGACTCCCAAGTTGACGAACATTTGCCTCGAAAAGAGAGGAAAGGCAGCACCAACGGCAGACCGAATGATGGTGTTTGCAGCGAAAACCGAGGCCGCGCTGGTGAAACTTTTAGCTCCTTTCGACTGAAACCGAGTCACAAGATACTCACAAGGTCAGGTAGGAGTCGATCAGATAGTTGAAACACTGCAAGAAGATTACGTAGATCCCAAATCCCGTCACCACACCGCTGGCAGTCGGGGCCATCCAGTGGATGGAAGCTGTCCATCCGGTCCACCCATACCAGAACAATCCAACGGTAAAGCAAAGACCCCCGAAGATCGAAGGCGGGAGACGCCACTCGGGAATGGGAACGTTGTTGTTGCCGGTCAGCTTTTTGGCGTACGCCTTCTGATCAAATAGGATATAGGCACCGGCTAACAGCTCTCCAATGATCAATCCAATGAATGGAAGACTGCCGACGCCAAGATTCATTCCGTGGATACCTTGGAATACAACGGGATATGCGCTGAGCAGAGCATACATGAGACCATATACAAAACTCATCCACAGCGAGATCTGAGAGTGGGTTAGTTCCGTGAAGATGAAATGCGCCAAGGCTGGGTTAGGCGTACCAGGAACACAATTGGTTCGGTAAATAGCATACGGAATGGACGGCTGAAATTGACGTTGATCAGCTCATTCCAATCCAGCTCAATCTCTTCTTGCCGGGCCCGGATTCCCCAGTTGTGTGTCTGTCTGCGCAGGATAACAGCCTTCTCGACGAGAATAGCAGGCGCATACGTCTCCCTGAGGAAGAGTAGGCACAAGACGGTTGCCAGGAATCCCATGATACTCGCAATATACATGGTCCATCGCCAGCCCAGATACGACATCGTGATAAAGCCTCCCGTGAAAGGCGAGGCGAATGGGCCGACAAAGACCGCCATGGCAAACATGGCGATCGCAACACCCCGAGTCTGGTTATTGTATATGTCGGCAAACACCGCTGGGACAATGGCGATGGGACTGGCGGCACAGAAGCCCGCAAAGAAGCGCGTCAACATCAGAGTCTGGACGTCCTTGGCCGTTGCGGTGGCGATGGTGAAGATCGAGAAGCCGAAGACACCTGCACAGATCGGCCATCTGCGTCCAATCAACTCACTCGCCGGTGCCCATAGGGTCGGGCCCGATGCGAATCCCAAGACGTATAGAGTAACCCCGAGAATAGCCACTTCGGTGCTGATGTGGAAATGCGGACCGATCTCGGAAACGGCGGAGGAGAAGATAGCACTGGCAAACGACGAGACAAACGTCGAATAGGCCAAGATCACAGAGACATTGATCTTCTTCCGGAGTGGCCAATTCTGGGGATGCATAGGGTCGTCTGCGCCTGTGAACTCCACCACGAATTGTTCGGGGTCTGGTAGTGACGGTGGATATGGCTTGCCAGCGCCCATCGGCAGCCACTGCTCGCGCCGCGTGGGCCCAATGCCTGATCCTACTGTCGACCGGTGTTGTAGTCGATAGGTGTTGATGCGCTCGAGCTCGACATCCTGTAGGTTGGTCGGCCGACGGCTAAGAGTATCGGCATGAACCGCCTCAGATTCGGAAGTCCGACGATCTTGGCCCGTGGCAATTGCTGTGAGACGATCGCTGTCACTCATGCTGGATGCATGGGAGTCGGTGTCGGAGGAGCTGGTTGGCTCCATTGTAATAGGTAATTTCCAGAATGAATCTGTCGAAGGCCAGAGTTGACGTCTTTTGAGAGACCGGCCTTGGCTATTAGGTTCATAGGACCTGGAGTTGTGGTCGGCAGTGTTGTCAACGGCGTCATCGACCGGTGTCTATCCCCGGTTGATCCGACCTTCGGCATCTAGACCCGGGGATTGGGATTCAGGTAGAAGCGGCCACTTTAAGAAACTCGTGCGTGCATCCTGGCAACTTCTAAATGGTGACGTATTGGGTAGCGCTAGCCAAAGTGAGTTAGAGCTCTGACGCTGAAAAGTTGAGATGGAAAAGATCGGTCGCTGAGACGGGTCGCCATAGTCAAAAGCGGATGCTGTCAATATTTCACAGGTTTGCAGGCGGCCAGAGTGCTGGCTCGAGAAGACGAATGTTGACAACATCGCGCCGGGCATATTGTCAATAGAAGTAAGACACATATACGAGCATTGCTCACTGCCCTGCTAACGCCGCGCCAATTTGATCTAGTCAGTTTGTGTCGGCATCCTCCATTCTGATCTGCTGTACTCAGTTTCATTGGATCGGAAGAATCCCCCATGGCGGTGCACATTCTTGACTGTGTTACGAATACATGGCAATTAGGAGCTGTTCTTCATCACCGACGCAATATTAAGATTGGAAGTTCCACCTACGAGTGACTCACAGAAGGTTGTGCTGCCCTTATTCCAATGTCTAGTCCTTCCAGGCAAAGACGATGCGAGCTATGGTTGGTGTGGCTTGCAATACTTCCAACCTTGAGCGATGATTAGCTGTAAAATAGTCAAAACTGTTCTGTATATTGTGGGCTTGGTCGTATCCGAGATGCATTGCCCATATACACATCAGTTCGTCCAAAGCACGGCATAATTAGATCCAGGGCCTGGTATACGTTCCATCCTGCCGCCCATTGGCAGCCTTCATGACGACTGTCTCATCTTGCTGACTTGGTGCCGAGAGCTTCCAGTCTCACCAAACACGAGCTCGTCTCTCTCCCACATCAGTTCCACAGCCGCGCCAGTTGGTCCAGCCAGTGCAGTCAGCAAGCCAACCTTGACCAACAGACCCGTCCAAGAGACTGTGCTCAGAATCTGCTTGTGGGCCACAGTGTGCAACTTCAAAGCCCACAGAAAGATCCCAACGGAGCCAATCATAAAGTCCCAACGCAGGAAGACATGCACCCCATTGCTCACATTGTCAACCAGCAGCCCAGACCAAGGAAGCGAAATTGCAAAGACATTGCTTGGGTGCAGAGCATCGCGGAACTTGTCATCAAACAGCGCGGGCGCTGCAACAGTGGCGACGGAGATGATCCATGAGACAAGATGAGAGAGGGCCGCATTACCGAACGCAAATGCATAGACCCAGCGCAGACCAGACATCGAAGCACGATGGTTGTGAGAAAAGAATGGAGATAGGGTGTAATAGGCGACTGTTGTGAGAATCGAGACATAGACAGGCCAGGGCTGCCAGGCGGCGATCGCGATCTGCTTCAGATCCACGGGGATCACGGACGGCGCAGGCAAGACCATCAGATGAGTCGGTACCATATACCCAACCACGAAGATGGCAGGCAGCATGGCCAGGACCACTCGCGGGACGCGGATGTTATCTGCGTGAGGCCGGCGCGCTGTAATCGAGCAGCCCAGCTGCAGACCGCAGAGCAGAGGGGTCGCGAAGGCGAACGTCAGGATTTGGGCCGCGATGCCAAAGATAGCGGGACTAAATCGTTGATCAGTATTCCAGTGATTTCGTGGCTGGGCTTGCAGCGCTGTTTTGAATGGCATACTAAGCAGCAACGGTTCCCGCATTGCCCTTCCGCCACGACTCGAGCACCACCAGAGTCCACGCTGCCCCAAAAGCACCGGAGAACCCAATGCTATGAAGAAGCAGGGTGGCATCCTGCCCATCCAGCACGGGATAGAAAAAGACGGTCAAGAGACTCAGCAGCCGATCGATTAGTTCAACGCCGGTATAGATCGTGCGCAGAGGCTCATGGGTGCCCGGGAGCTTCCCGGAAGCCACGGCGCTGCGACCCAGCGCATCGAGACCATTGACATAGGAAAAATAGAAAATCGCGTAGAGGGCGAAGGCACTCAACGAGAACAGGATAAATCTCATTGTGGAAGGACGACAATATTGATCTGCACTGGAGAAGGGAGATGTGGGAATCGATGCGGGGACGCCCCGGTTTATGAAGACCGAATCATGTGTGCGTAGGCCGAGGCTCATCGTGTAGTTGCGGCGCGAAAGCACACTTCGGGGATACTGACGCCGTCGGTTGTCGATCATAGGCCTTTTCATATGAGCTGTGCTGATGCATGATGACGACGGGCATCCATTTGCGAACGAGCATCCTGCATACTATAATGGAATTAGCCGGCTCGTCTCTTCGTCTTGACTCCGCGTAGAACCGGAGCTGCTGGTTTCTTAAGGGTCGTTCATATCGATAATATGACTGTTTATACGCTGGTAAATTCTCTTAGACTGGCCAGCCACCAATGGGTCGTGCAACAACCGCTAGATTGAGAAGAGAGCTATCTAGACTAGAATAAAACCTAGGCGACCTCTTCACGGCATATGGCTGGATACATCAAGCATATATCTGCCGATCTCCTGCAGTCGCCGGAACAGAGCGCAGCGGAGGAGCTGGTCAAGAGTGAGCCACTAACCTGAGATGCGACATGATGGGAACTGGTCTTACGATGAGACTTGATCAGTGCTGCTTCTGTCAAGCTTTCTGGGACGTCCGATGTTCGCGTCGAAATGGGGCCCAACTTCTACTACGGTCAGAAAGACTGCCTGAAAGCATTTGCGCAGAACCACGCGATCGAGTGGAACACGACCCGCCTGTGTCATGTTCTCAGAGCGGTGCCAGACGCTGATATAAACCTGTGTTACCCTCTGGCCATGCAGGAGCGCCTCCACAAGTCGCTGCAGTTCCCCGAAGATCTGGCCGCGTGGGACCAGTCCGTGTCACTTTCCAGTGCGCAAGGGTTCGGCTACATAAACGAGTGGATCGTTCTGACCGAAAGGGCGGAAAATGAAAGCTTCAATGCCGTCAACTGCCCGTCCACCTGGAGCGAGTTCTGGCCCAAGCTCGCCGAGCGTTTCCAGGTGCCCTGGACAGGTCCCGACACCAGCCATCAGGCATCCTACGAGGCCGTCACACTGCGAACTATTTTGCGGGTATGGATCAGCCGCTGTTTTCCGACATCGATTGGGCTGGCAGAGTGGGCGAGGGAAATGGAAGTCCAAAGGGCACGGGGCGAGATCGCGGAGGTACACTGGTTGTGAACAAAGGAGCTGGGGGCGTGGACCGCGTTCTTCGCTTTGCAGACCTCGTTCTGTCGATGACGTATCCCGTGCGGCTGAGGTGAGCATCGGACAATTCCACTGATCTGATCTCTCCGGGGAGAAATCTGGGCTGACCGAATTCAAGTCAACAGTATATCCAAGGCAAAGGGCACTGGCGATTGCGGGCTACTTGACCCAGCGAGTCATTTCTGCGCGTGATGGAGTGGATTTGTAGATGGTCCCACCGGTTCAAGGTCTGAAACGAGGGCAGTAATTGGTCATGCCAGGTAGTCACACAGGACAAGGAACAAAAAGCGATACTTTTTTTTGTCCAGCTGAAACGGGGTGCAGCCCGTAGGACAATGTTAGAGAAGGCTAGCAGAGTGAAAGAAGTGAAAGAAGCGAGAGAAGTGAAAGAAACCCGCGCGGCGACGCCATCACCTGACCCTCCCCACACGCGTTCACCGCCTGCCTCGCCTACAAATTTGTTTCCCCACCGTCCAGCTCTCTTCAGGTCTGGGGAGAGCAGTCAGTTTGAGACTTCACTTCTTCACTTCTTCACTTCCTCGCCTCTCCTGCTCACTCGAGTGGATGTTCACTGTCTGCGATCAACCCTGCTGCCATACGGGACAGGCGTATGCCTGCCCGATACTTCTGCCAAGATGTTGAGAGACTCGGATATAGATTCTTTGAACCGTCACCTTGCATCCTTATCACGAGAGAACCAGAAACACCATGAGAACTTGCAGGATCTCCTCCAGCAATTCCAGAGCCTCGTGGAGGACTACAGCTCCTTGAAGAGTGACTATGAGGAAGTGAAGGACGGCCGTGACAAGTACAAGAAGCAGGCTCGTGGGCAGGTATGAAAGCTATGAACCAGTGATCCCCGCGGGGTTATCTCACCATTCCTTTGGGAACGACGCTAACCAATCTGCATCTAGGATCGCAACCCATTCGTGCTGGTTCTCGTGGATGGTGACGGATACCTGGTGAGCTTGGCCCATTGGCCTCCACCGTTGATTTACACCTAGCTAACGTGGATTCTGCTCTAGTTCAAAGAACACTTTATTAAGGCCGGCAGTGAGGGCGGAATCAATGCGGCCCGCGAGCTCAACGAGGCGGTCAGGGAGCTGATGCACTCGACAATGGGAATGCAGGCGGACCAGTGTCGTATCATGGTTCGCGTCTACGCCAATATTTTGGGCCTGTCTAAGGTCCTGGCTCGGGCTGGGCTGGTCGGCCATGAAGCTAGGTCGCTATCTTCGTTCACCTCTGCCTTCAACCGCGCACAAGATCTCTTTGATTTCGTTGACGCTGCTGAAAAGAAAGAAGGTAGCGATTTCAAAATCAGAGGTAAGACATGCTATGTCCCTGACTGGCCTGGATCGCACCCCCTGGCATGCTAATTGTGGGTGGTCTTTATCCAGAGATATTTCGCCTCTTTGTTGACCTCAATCAATGCCGCCATATCTATTTCGCCGGCTGCCATGACACTGGCTTTGGCTCCTTGTTGACCCCACATAGGGGAAGCGACCGTATCACTCTCATCAAGTCTGCTGGTTTTCATCGCGAATTTGAAGCTCTGGGCCTACCAATCAAGGAGCTACCTACGGTATTCCAGTCTAGCCCCCTAATACCGGCAAATCCCAAATCAACTATGACGAACACCAAAGTGTCCCCGCCCACCAATAGCATTAAGACGGTGATCTGCAAGCATTTTCAGAAGGTATGTTGTTCTTCCATTGCTTGCTTTCCGCCGGATCATATCTGACTGTATCTGACTCTGCTAGGGAATCTGCCGATACGGTAATGGCTGCATCAAACAGCACATTATGCCGAATCAAGAGCTAGCTAGGACAGCAGACGAACCACCAAAGCAGTTGTGGTCTGCTTCACCCTTTCTGGGCCGCTCGCAGGAGGTTTTCATGTCCACGCTGCCAGCCCGCAGCATGAAATCCGAGGAATTTATTCCCCTCAATAAGTATGGCGATCGTCTGGATACCTACTGCCCTCATCCATCCTCCGGCGCCATGGAGGAATATCATCAACGTGCCAAAGAGCACAAAGTCTGCAATAGCTACCATCTCTCCGGTCAATGTGGTGATATGAGCTGTCAATACGACCACAGTGATGTCTCAGACACGATTGTCGACGTTCTTAGATACATACTTCTCCAACACCCTTGCCCACGAGCGGCAGCATGCCGCTCGATCAAGTGCTACATGGGACACCTATGCCAGAAGCCCAACTGCAAGGCCGTCAAAAGCTGGCAGTGTCGTTTCAATCACCATGCGCACACCATCGACCTCCAGGTCGACCAGTGGGTCTCGCCAACCGAGCAAGCCGACGTGGAGAACTCGTCAATCAGCGACGAATCAATTGGAGACACCTCTCCAAGCACAATCTTCTTCAACTAAAGACTTTGCCAGCTGTCTGATGCCGGTGAATGCCGAAATTACCCCTCCTCGCCTACTAACGACACACGGTTACCATGCTGGTCCTGTATGTGCGAGTTATTGTGCGGTACTAAGCCGACTTTACTGTTTAAAAGGGTGGGATTTTTGACCATTTTGACTTGAAACGGTTCTTTGCTCAACGTTGTATGGGATTAGAAATGGGATAGGTTCGGGTGATCTCGCATTTTAAGAAGCCTTGGCAGGTTTGATCCCTTCCTGAAAGCCCGTTGTCCCGTTTCTTACCTGGAAATCAGCCTTACCTACACTGGCTGGTGTCGTGGTAATCAGTTATTGGCAAAGAATTTCGAATCTGCCGATTCGTGCTTGGGCGGTTTTTTACCATCCGGCCGTCGCAATTGGTCAGCCCATAACCCCATGTACACAGAAAAGACAGCAATTAATTTCGAATAACAATATCACTGCCTTTGGTTGCATTTTCTCTTTTGGTGGGATTAACAGCTTAGGGCTTTCGTACTTGAAAAGCGTCGCAACCTTCGGTTCCCACCGGGACACCATAGCTCTCTGCAGCTTCCATGGACATCGAATATTTGATTGACGCTCCCCAGCACGATGTTTTCTTCGTACACTGACTCGATGCCTTCTCCAGTGTCTCCGTCCTAACCCCAGTTTGCCATCTGGTGATGATCGATTCATACGTCATCTCCGCCATCAACCTTACGTTCTCTTAAGCCTCCAGACAGGAGAGGCCAGGCTTTCATGCTACTTCGACTTGTCTTCAGCATCAAAATTGACTCCCCCCGCAGACGAAATGGAGCCGATCGTCCATCCGGTCTTCGAACGCCGAACCTGCTCTTGGCAGTACGTTGTGGCGTGTCCAAAGACCAAAGAGGCCGTGATCATCGATCCGGTCCTTGACTTCGAGCCCGATTTGTTTACAGTCAGCACCGACTCAGCCGAGGCCCTGATCGATTTCGTAGCCAAGAACGGCTACACGGTCACTCACTTGTTGGAAACCCATGCGCATGCTGACCACCTATCGGCCGCGTATTACATCCAAGCATCGCTCTGGACGAAGGGCTCTCCACACGCCCTGATCTGCATTGGAGAGAACATCACAGCCGTCCAGAAATCCTTCGCCCACAAGTACAATATCCCGAAAGAGGAGCTAGAAAACGCCTTCGACCAGCTCTTCAAGACCAACGAGCGCTTTCTTATTGGCGAGCTGGAGGCAACTGCCTTGTTCCTGCCGGGCCACACACCGGACCACGTAGGATATCAGATCGGGGCCAACATCTTCACGGGGGACACCATCTTCAAGCCGGATATTGGCAATGCCCGGTGTGAATTTCCGGGCGGCGATGCAAGGAAATTGTGGCGGTCGATTAGGCACCTGCTCACCTTCCCACCTGAGACCCGCTTGTATGCCGGGCACGACTATCCTACGACGGATGAATGCGCCTCTCAAGGCTGTCAGCCGTATATGACGGTCGACGATCACCGAAAGACCCACAAGTACGTCCAAGAAGGGGCAGAGCGCGACTTCATTACATGGAGGAGACAGCGAGATCGTGCACTTGCCGACCCTCGCATGGTGCACCAAGCTTTGCAGGTCAACGTGCGCGGAGGCAAAATGCCTGGCCGGTCGCATGAGGGTAAAGCGTTGTTCCAATACCTGGTCAGCGTACCAAAAACGCTGGTGAGTAGCTAGAGAGGAATCATGCCTCAAATAGGCAATACAAGAATGTGATGCTGGACACCTCGGCATACATAGCACCATCCATGGATGTTTCTTGAGGCATTGAGGCATATCTTGCTATTGGTGACGCTTTGCCGCCTCGGGAAGTGATAAGCCAGGCACAGGATGAGATATCGCGGACAAACTAGGCCAACTGAACTGGCTATACACCGCGAGCTCCACAATTAGTTTACAAATATATGTCCAAGCTAGATTACTCTGTCATTAACGTATTCCTGAAAAAGTGATGTATAAAATGCCCACACGTGGACACGGAAACATGACGCTGACCTCGCAGGCTTCCAAGGTACGCTTGGGGGCCACAGAGACAATGCACTGGCTTCCGGAGGCTTTCTCTGTTGACAAACAGGTATATAGCTGTCTTGTAGTCGCCTTCGGTTGAGGTACTAAGCATGAACCTTCAGACCGACAGAACCTACAGGACCTTTGCATCCAGTGTTACTCTCCCGATTTCCCACAATGGGAGGATGAGACGTTGGAGCTGCTTCGGCTGCTTCGGGGATGGTATGGTGGGATGAGTATGTAGAGCTTGGACGCCATCCGAAGGAATTGTTTTACCCAGCAGTCCGCCGTGAGGTCTAGGAATCTGGAATTGCCAAAGTCGACTTTGAATAGATAGCCTTTTCCAATGCAGTCAGCTTCGCGCGGGAGTCGATGTTTTGCGATCTTGAGCTCCTTCTGTGCGTATACTTGATCCAGGAGTCAGAATTTCTCTATTCAACCCAGGTCTGATTTGGATAGAAGCAGTCACTACATCTCCGATTAGTCTTATCTACACAAGTGCGTGTGATGCCCTCGGCTGCGATTCTTGTTATATCTTTCCCTCGCTCGGGATCCTACAATTCAACATTCTCTTTGTCCTGTATAATAATTGAACAAATCACATGTGACTTTACTTTCGACGAGTCTGGTCGATAAGACCGTGAGAATGAAGCCAAAAGGGCGGTTTCGCCCAATAAACCGTCATCTACAGCCATGTAGATGTAGGATCCGCACCAAAGGAGAGATATGAGAACTGTGCAAGATCAACCACCGCATCAATCGCCTATTTTCCGTGCACGTTGCGAATCTTAGCATACGCCTCCTGCACCTCCTCACGAGAATCCATCAGACCAAGCCACTTTGTGATCAAGGGATAATTATCTAGCGAGAGACCGGCAAACGAATGCTGACGCACCCACGGCTCAAAATGATAGTCGACGGCAGTCACTCGGCTCGGAAGGATACTCGCGCCCGCAGACTTCTGCAGCTGCCCCTCTAAAACATCATAGCAGCGGTATGTCTGGGCGATGTATCGCTCTAGCGCATCGTCGTTCTTCGTCGGGTGGTAGTGTCTGTGCCAGCCAGTTGTTAGTTTCGGCACTTTGCCAAAAGCGCCAAACATAACCATATAAATTTGGATATACAGACCTGAACCAGTTCACCTGCCCCGTCATAGGCCCCAGCGTCGACAGCAAGAAGTACTCCCACTTGTCGAAATCAACCAGGTCTTGGGCCGAGCCACCCGAAGGACCGATGGTGTTCCCCTTGTCGTATACTCTGCGGATGTAGTTCATGCACGCGCCCGACTCCCACGAGACGACCCCCGTATTGGGGTCCTCGAGGGCGGGCACGCGCCCATTCTCGTTGATTTGGAGGAATGTGGTGCCCTTCACGCCGGTATCGGGGTTGTCGCTGAAATCCCAGGACTTGACGATGTACGGGACTTTGAGGGCTTCCAGCGCGATGGCGATTTTCACTGGGTTGGGGCCAGTGGCGTGGGCGTGTAGAATAACGGGTTTGAAGTGAGAAGCCATGATTTTTGAACACTGTTGGTAAATGGCGTGTGGAGGTGAGGGAATGTTGAATGTGAGGGATGGAAAGAATCTTGAGATTGACTTAGCAATGATGTCATCCACCGAACCTTGGTTGACTCGTGGTGATCCATGGTTGAGCGATGAGCTTATTTAGGCTGAGTATCTCTTGTTAAGACGAGGCATAATTTGACCTAGCTTTGCCATGATTGTTCACAAGGAAGTGGTAGGATGATGTATAATAGTGATTGTAATTTAACTAGTCTGATATTGTGTCTATGTTATCTAAACATATGGTGGTACAGTCGGGGGATTAGACATCTTATAACGGCAGCACAGCTATCATCAAAGAACGATGTGGTGCCAAAGGTTGGGTGAGCAAGAAGTTACGAGCGAAACTTCTCAGACTATCTCTAACATATATTACGGCGACGCCTGGCTCGAGAATCGATGGGTCCTAGAATAGCTGTACACCATAATATCGCCAACGTATTGGAGATGCTGACTTGCCTCAGCCGGGCTGTAGTCGGTCTTCCAATAGAAGCAATTCTAAATCTCACGTCACAAATTACGACCTGGGCGGCACCACCCTCGATTCCGCTTCTGCAGGATCTCAGCCAGGGCTTGGAAAACCGGGTCAACAAAGCTCTGATCATGTATGGTTGAGACGATCAGGTGCATGTGATGCACTTTACTGTCGAATTTCCAATCCGACTGCAATCCAAGGAAGAAATAGTGGTACAGTGGCAGGCATGATCAGCCCGCTGTGTCGTTCGAGTATTGAATCTCGAGATTCATCTTCCAACTGTTCATCAAGTGATACCAATCCGGAAAACGAAGTAACACCAACTAGGTGAGCAATCTAAGCATGTAGGTGGCAGCCCAGAGACAATTAAATTGCCAGAAAAACAGAACTATACATGTACAATTAAAGCAAGTGTCTTCTATATGCAGTTTCCTCGGCGCCAAAATGGAATAGGAAGTACCGAGAAATGGGATTTCAGACGGCGATAGCCGCAACCAGTGCATCCATCGCCGAGCTGTGAGTCGAAGGATCGGCAGGGTCATGGAAGGGGCCAGCCCAGTCGACACTCAGTTGGTTTTGTGAGTTCCGATCGTTCTCCCAGATGCTGGCCGCGCAGTTGTTGATGACCTTCTTGTAGATATCGTTTGGCGAGGCACTTTGCAGCATCTGGAGATTGCGAATGAAAATCCCTTTGAACTGAGTTGCGTCCGGTTCACAGTCGTCCGGCTCGCATACGTCATGGATTACCATGTTCGAGTCAGCCAGTGTTTCGATGGCAGCTTTGGCGATCTTGTTGGCCGATTCCAGGTAAGTAGCATTTGGTGCAGCCCGATTCAACTCCACCAGACCGCCGAGGACAACACCCTGATTATATGACCACCTAGAGCAAAGCATTAGCACCGATGGGGTCTTTAACTGGGAGGTGTGATCATACACAGTCTGGCCATTGTTTTGGCAGTTATCCAAGAGTCCATCGTTGATGGTGTTGTTGGAGGCAATGAAGCCCTGCGCAGCGAACCAGTTCCACTCTTTTTGAGCCCAGTTGACGTAGTAACTCTTCTTGGAGGGAACTCGGTTGGCCAAATGTGCCGCAACCG
The DNA here is from genome assembly GCF_028827665.1 of Penicillium hispanicum. NCBI lineage: Eukaryota > Fungi > Ascomycota > Eurotiomycetes > Eurotiales > Aspergillaceae > Penicillium > Penicillium hispanicum. The sequence goes on along the minus strand of NW_026623198.1, from coordinate 1,648,631 downwards.
AGAGGAAGAGCTCATTTGTGATCGCATTCACGTAGCTACTCGTGGGGTTCCATGGCAAGCCGCCACCACCACATCGGGTCCCCCAAGCAGCAGTCTATGAACAAGTTAGCATGCGTGAAAGAAACATCCTCCAGAAGATATGCATACCAATCCAGAGAATATGCCCTCTGCCAATTTGAGGTAGGAGGGCTCCTGGGTCACATCGTATGCGGCAATCCAGGCGAGGGCCCACCACCCATCGTCGTCATAGGCCGAGTCTAACCATTCGGAAGCATTGGCAGCGCTTTTGGCCCGGGGTGGTAGGAAGTTTCGCTTGGAGGATGTCTTGACCTCCGGCCCTGGATTGGGATTGGATGCTGCTGGCGCGACGAAGTAGGTGTTATTGAAGACATAAGTCGCGGTCTCCATCACACTCGGATCCAGCGCGGCCAAATCTGCAATCACCGTCATGCAATTGGCACCATTCCACCATCCACACGTGTCCCAAATCCCACTGGTGGCATTATACCACTTTTGAAGGGCATCCAGGGCCGTCTGGGCTCTGGATATGGCGTCATCGGCAAGAACACTGCCTGAGAAAAGCAAGGGCGTGAGCGAGGGAAGCACAAGAAGCCGAGATAAGAGCAACATGATGAAGTGACAGCACAAAACGACCTACCGAGCCTGTATTCTGGCGAGCGCGACCAGCTTAAATATGAGAGCTCCCATACCCAGGGCAAGTACCTGGACACATAATTGAAGGGCAAAATAAATATGCATTCTTGCGGGCGAGATCCCTTGATTGGCTGAGAAGGCCAGCTCCGAGGTGTACAGGCCCACCGATGCGCGTAGACGAAACCCCTGATCTGCATGATCGACCGGATCACTGAATTGCTGAAGTTTGTTCACGGCGGATTTAACAGGAACTGAGGCCTCACAGTTTGTGAGACTGAGCTTACTGGATGCATCGCATTTACCTCAGTTAGCTTGGAAACCGACGTGGTCCATCAAGGGGTGGCTAGTGCCGCTGCTGTTTTGTTCACAGCAGCATGCTGAAGCGCCGACCCCCTTGCAAGGCTGAGGCCCCGCTGTGCTCCCCCTGTCGTTCTGCTGTCATGGCGTGCAGATGTCGTTGGACAAAGGGAAACCGGGGTTCGCTTTCAGACCCGCTCCCACTAGGCTCCGAAGTAAAGCAACTCGGAAGATGTCGATAGATCAAGGTGCTAGTCACTGGGCGGGTACATGGGTTTCAAATATCGACCAACTCCACTGGTCTGATCCTGCTGGAAGTCGATTGGTCCGCCATGATCATTCCCCTGCGGGACTAGATTGCAAATACATCACAGGAAGATTGGCTGCAAGATTGAATGTCACTGCTGTTTTGAACTCAATTTGTGGGGTGAGGGAATTTATTCAATGGGCTCAAGCCAGGTGTACTTGAAGAGCGTGCTCTGCATCAGATGCGCTTTTGTTTCCTCAAAAGGGTAACCCAGCCCGATGTCAATTGTTAGTTAACTAGTTAGTTAGTTATGCATGACTGGTGTTCTGACGTCAGCGCCCAGTTCAAAGGATACATTGCCCTGTGAGCGCTAATTGTCTCAGGATGTGCATTACAGGCATATATGGCCATGGTGTCCTGTGGTACTGACATGATTGGAAAATCCCGAAAAGCCCTGATGTCCACCCGTCCCTAGACACGTGTCGCTGAGGGGTCGAATATCTTTGTCCTTCTAGTATCTGGTGACAGCTCTATAGCTCCGTGCGAGGTGGTCAGGGCAGACTTATTATAAAAGTAGCATGGTATTGCTCTTGAAATGTTGAATGGCAGACATATCCCCCCCCCCAGAGGATAGTATCATGGCCTACTTCGGGCTATTGAGTTGTAGCCCAATTTCACTAGAGCAGCCCACGGTTGATGAAAGAAAGTAATAGATCATCAAACAGCTTTAGTCTGAGAATTGAAATTGAATGGGTTAAGCGAGCCATACATATGTGCATGAAAGTTCCCATTGAACGCTTTAATGCGGCCCTTTGGAAAATGCGGTGTGCATCATCGGGAGATATGATTGTTAGTCTGGAAAAGATCGTCCTCCCTGCTAGATCAATGAGCCGCTTTAACTGCTTGTCTATGTTATTGCAAGATAAGCTAAAATGGCCATGAATATCCTAAAAGAGCTCTGGTCTACAATACTACCAATGAACTATGTACTGCCTGTTCCCTGTCTACGTAGTCAAAGACACTGCCAAAAACTCTCCAATACCTATCTCGCTCCACGACTACAAGTGTCATATTTGTTATGGCATAACCAAACAAGCCAAAAAAACCAGATTTGCTGACTCTTAGAAGTAAATTGTCAGTCTATAATAAGAGCTTAATAATATGCTCAAGGTCCTATAGTCTAGTGGTCAGGACATTCGGTTTTGATTGGATCCGTCCAGGAAACCTCCGAAGGGCTCCGGTTCGAACCCGGATAGGACCTCTTTTTTCTTTTCCATTCTCTTTTTACCTCCCATGTCCCTTCATTTCTTTTCCCAGCAATTGACCAAATAGCGCACATGGGCAGCTTTGGTCCTTCGATCTCGTTACCGATCAGGCGGTCTCTCACTCAGCATACATCCTTGATGGACTGTGCAGAGAGCGTTACGCGGTCGCAAAATTGCTCGGCGCTGACGCTGTACACAAATGTCAAAATGTACGAGAATCTCGGTCTCTACTGCAAGCTGGGGTTTGTGGAAACTGGGAGAAGGAATGGGGATGGCTATGGTCGAGTGTACTTCCGAAAGGACTTGGCTTGAGGTGACTGGGTCAAGTCCGATTGGATTGGAGGTTGTCAGCACATCTTGTCAAATCCACTCGTAGGCTATCTAGTTTATGCAGGTTTTAATGATCTAGATATCGTCGCGTGTCGAACAAGAGAAAGAAACCCAGTTCGATATTGTGGTACTGCCGAAAAGGCAATGGCAACTCCTTGGTATACCATTTAGAATGGCATGGCGAGCCCATCACTGCCCCATACTGTCTCTAGGTAAACACCTGAATCGAGTCAAATGTCCAAAACGCATCCGTGAATGCTGAGGGGTTATTCTTCACATAGTCTTCACAGGTCGAAGATCCCGTACTGGCAGCACAACCACTGCCCTCCCAATCATCGCCTGCCCAGGTACCGCAGAAGGTGGTGTCGATGATGATCCGCTGGTTCTTGATATGCTCACTCATATCGCAGCCAGTCTCGTGCTGGCTGTGGAACGAAGTGGTAGGAGTGCCCCAAGACGTCGGGTCAGGGCTGCTACCCAGAGGGCCCGAATCACCGGATGGGATCGCACTGCGGGGGAAGAACCAGATGCGTACATAGACGGCCGTCCACTCCATTGCATACACGCCTCCGTTGTCGTTGTTGAACCCGGCGCCAAAGGAAGTCGTCCGAGAGTCGGTGGCATCGCAGCCGCCCGTATCCTCCTCAGTGCAGTCACCCCATCGACCCTCCTTTGCGGTCATGTTGGCCCCGGTGCTGATCGTGCAGCGTCCTTGGTCCTTGCTGACATGGAGGGACATTTGGTTGGTGTCGGCGTTGTTGGCTTGCTCGATCATGTCGATCTCGCCTTCTTGCGGCCAGTTGGAGGTGGACGAGGTTGTCCAGAAGGCTGGCCATGTTCCGCAGATCCCACCGGGCTATAAACATTGAGGTTAACAGACTGTGCGGGTGATATGGCAGGGGATAGGTAGAGGGTATATGTTTACCATGTGCGAAATGTTGGCCACAAACAGGGTGTTTGGATCGTAGCTCGCGGTGGAGGTGAGACGAATACTCTTTCTTCCACTGTCATCGGCGACATTCTTGTTGTCCACACCGATATAGATGTTGCCCCCGTTGCCAATCAAGCCCTCACTCCAGGCTGTGTTCTCGTCAACATAGTCGACAAACCCATCGGTAGGGTCGGCCGTGGTCCAGAAGGAAAACTTGCTGAAGAAGTCGGCATAGCCGTTCCCAGTATAGTCGTCCTTCAACGAATAGGCACGCGCAACGACCGGAAGGCCAAGTGCCACGATTGGAGCAAGGAGTGTCAGACGAGGCATTTCAAAAGATCCGGCCCTGAATTTGACAGCGTAGTTCCTCCATGCTACGGTTAAAGGAACCTTGCTCTTTTATGGGTTCTCTTCCATGGGGCTGTTTCAACCCGGTCCTTTCAAAAGACCGGATGCTGCAGAACCCCCGAGACTAAATGCACCTTGCAGCAGCTAGAGTAGCTGACCCAGACTAAGTCTGCGTGAACGTGTATAGAGATTATACCTCTGGCTTGATGACGGGCGATATTCAGGGACCCTCTCAATGTTACTGGACGCAGAAAGGTAATCGATCCACTCAACCCAGCGTGACGCCACTTATCTATCCAGATACCAACTGACGATTCTGGAAATCGTGCGCGAATTGGGGCGCTGGTGTGGACAGCACTATCCTATATTAGGAAACTGGTAACAGGTAAAGGTGTGAACGACTATATTTGGCCCCATTGCGAGCGACTCTAATTTGCTCGGTGAGTCGGAGATTGACCGCGCTCATACTTCCAGATCCGATGGTGTCGAAGGCCATCCTAGGACAACCGACCCCTATGTCATTCTCAGTGGATGCATGTGAATTGGTAGCTGGGAAAAGCCATATCCCAGGAGATCGAACAAAGCACCATACTGGAAGCCCGCGCAGCACTAGTGGCGCCGGTGTGGTAGTATGGCATGGACCGGACATATTCTATCGCATCAAAGGCATGAGTTTGTAAGTCCGGACTTGAGTGCAATACAGGTCGAAATTACCTCTTCTCTGTCTTCCCGTCAACTGTTGACCGAATCAGGGGGCGTGGATGCTTGAGGATCAGCACAGGTGATGCGCAGGTTGTCTTCTATCATGCTGCCCAGTTGCTGCTTCATGTAATTCCCCCCAAGAAGCCCTTAGCGACCAACAAGAGAGATCTTATCACTGAATTGGCGGGGACTGTCAATGCACAAGTTTCATATTACCCCTGGATGGCGGATCGGGTTGATACCCGGATGCTGCGTCAAAATATCCCAAGCAAGTTCATCCGGGGCTTGAACTATTTCCACGCGATGACAGCTAACCCTATTCCTCCATATCCGCTATCCATTGCGCTGGGTGTTCACGGCCCACCAATATGGCCGTAATCTCAAGATCGACACATCGATTCCCCCTCCAGGTCGTAGGTCTGTAGATCGGCTCATCCTGGCCGGCCAGAGACTGAACAAACGTGGCCCGCTGAAGCCCGTTCTTCAGCACCAGCGCGACTCCATTTCCCGGATCCCCAAACATAATGTCCTGATCACTAGCGTTGATAGTCCAGGCCGGGCATTCTAGATTCCCGGGATAAATATTTTGGACGGGACTGAGCTCGAATAGAGAACAAACGGATCCGTAGTGCTCCTCGCTCGGCTGTATCCGACGACAATCCTTGACGGGATAGGGAATGGACACTCCTAGCAAGTACTTAATCTGGGAGCCCGTCTCTATTCCTGACACCAAGACCAACACATGCTCTTCCGTCTTTTGGATGAACCCCACCAGCTCGGATGTGTCTGCCGAGTTGAGACTGGACTCGTGATACCAGGGGAATTCGAAAGTCTCGAACCACGCAGGGTTGTCATATTGCAAAAGAGAGTTGATCTGTGCAAGGATCGGGGCAGTCAGTAACTTCCCCGGATTCCGAAGCCGCGCAAGGATAGTTTGTTTGGGTCGGACCGGATCCCTCCAGAAGAGACATGTCAGGTAGAGGAGCGCATCGAGGAGAAATGGCTACCGGTGCAGTTTGGTCAGTCAGTATCCATGGATGGATTAGATGGACGTTCCAGGATACCCATGGATGGATGGGGGTTGCACTTACAGCAGACCTGCAGCCTTCGTCGAACATAGGCCAATTGACGCCCACTTCAGAATCCTGAACAAACGCCCGGACGATACAGTCTGCAGCTTCTTCATACTCCTCACTATCGGCAGGCGATGCACCATCAAGGATGTCAAACGAGTAATAAAGCAGAAATGTTATCGTGACCCTCAGCCTGTCTATCGGAATCGTAAATTCGTGCAAATGAGGGACGCCCCTGTGCAATCGAAACGCCAGAGGTCGAAATGAGTCCCGATGCTCACCCACCGACGCTATCGAGCTACTCGGCTGCGAGCTCAGCAGCACATCCAGCAGGTCGTGATACAGTTCGTCGCCCCATTCATCGCAGTTGACATTGACGTCGGACGCATTCGTTCGCATCTTCCAGTCGAAGTCTTCAAATACTCGTCTGCGAGCTTGCCGGGACCATTCCTCGGCGTCGAAGGGCAGTGCATCGCCGCGCCGCTCGGTTGCAAGCGCTTGGAAGACCATTCGTCGACAGTCCTCGCTGTAGAAGAGGCGTCCTAATGATATCCACGGCGAATTTGAGAGCTCTTTCTCAAATGGATTCAGCCAGAAGAGTGCTCGTCGAAGCTCGTCGAGCCCGAGGGACCGTGGTCGCTGGTGATGAAACGGGTAGATAGAGAAGTAGCGGGCTGCTTGAAAGATGATGTCTGCGGCTTCTTCAAGGAAGCTGGGAGGTGCGTTGGCTTGTTGGAGGAGTGTGATGAAGCTGGTTCGGTCGACGTAGCTTCTCCCACTTTCATCTTGCACCGCAATGGATTGAAATTTCTTCTCGAGATCGGCTCTTCCCGGATGAGGACTATCGCACAGTACCTCCCCGAGTCGTGCTAGGATCGCATTGGGGGTCATCAGGCCCTGGGCAGTCCAGCTGTCCACGGCCCGGGTCGAGACTAGAGGGCATAGGGCCGGATGGGGCGTTTGGTCGGACATGGGAAGAGACTCCGGCCATGAAAATGGCGCTTGATAGGCGAGAGTGCGATGTTGACAAGTGTGACTCGTTATGTGAAGTTGGGTGCGCCGGCATGATGAGTCGCAACTCCACTTTGGCAGCCTCAGCCTTGTGCAGATTACCGGACCCAACTGGCGTACCTGAATAACGCAGGCAATTCCGCCAGGCTGGCTATAGAGACTATAATGTACTCTTACGACAGGAGTAGTTCACAAACGTGCAAAGCTCATGGGATTCATCAATCATAAGAAACAGTGAATAAAAGGCCAAATCAACTAACAGAAGAAACGGCAGAGTAGAGCAGAACATCTGCTGGCAACGTATCGAGGGATGGGGAGTGGGTATCATCAGTTCATCCATCAGTTGCGTCCCGATGCAATAATATATCCACCTCGAATGCTATCCTAAGGAAATTCTGCCGTTCCAGAACAGGAGTCATTTTGTAGCCCGACCAGCCGGGTATGTCGTTCATTTATCTCCGCCTCGAGTTCCGTGTATCGCGGCGACCGACGTGGGAGTCCTCCTCGTCTTCTTCCTCCACGGGGGCAGGGGTACGTCGTTCGGTGCGTCGCTTGGGTCGACGCCGGCGGTTGGAGCTGATGTTGCTCGCGGAGTCGTCGGGGGCCAAGGAGCGATCGTCGTCGAGGAAGTCATCTTCCGTTCCGCTTTCCCATGCTCCCACACCAGAGAACGGGGTGCCTAGACGTGCCTCAACATAGGAACCACGTCGGCTCTGGCTGGCGACAGACAAGCCTGCGCCGCGCTCGCGCAAGGCTCGGCGCACCACTTCAGCCTTGCAGTGCAGAGCTTCGAATGCATCCTCCAGCGCTTCCATGCCCAGGAAGATGTCCCGTTCAATCTCCGCGAGAGCAGCAATCTCGGTCTCTTCATCCAGTGCGATGGGCCCTCCAAAAGACGCGGGCGAGGACGGACCCCCATGGGGTTGGCTGGCTGAACGGAAGCTACCATCCATATAATTCGGGGTCGGTCCTCGAGAGACTCCTCCGGTGCTGAACGGGGTATTGGAGCGACTGCCGCTCCAGCGAGGGTTGGAATGAGGTGCTGTATCTTCCGCACCGCTGCGCAGGAAGCCGTCAAAGCGACCAGAGATGAGGATTTCCCACTCGTCGTCACTGATAGCTGCAAGGGTCGCAAGAACATGGTGGAGCCCGGGGTTGTTGAGCATAAACATCGCCGTTTCGGGGTCGCGAGGAAGCGCAGACAGCCTGTAAAGCCGCTGAATGGCTAGGGATGACGATGTAAGCGCAGAAGGCTTGGGTCGAGGGGGTGCGTCGTCCGAACGCGGGACAGGAGTAGACGAGTTGATGCCAAGCAAAGCACAGAACGAGGAGCGCTGATGTGATTCAAGATGGGTGAGCATGGCAAATGTCAGTGTCTCGTCATCGACTTCCTCGGGAGCGCTGCTGGCTTGTTCGTTCTGTTCGGAGAGCCATTTGTCGACTGCAACCTTGGTCTTGCGCGACTGGCGAAGAAAGTGATCCCGGTATTCTTCGGGGACATCGACATCAAGCTTCTGCATCGGAACGTGCTCTTCGCCACCCATGCCCGAGTCCATCGTGGAGGGTGCCATCATGAATGGTGGCCAGATTGGCAATTCGCGACGACCCGATACAAGTTCCAGGACCTCGCCCCAACTGACCCCAGACGGGCGCTCTTCCACGTCTTCATGATCACACATCACGCAGTTGCAGGGCTCCGAAGAGATATCGCGGGCGAACACGGCTTCAAGCCGGTCCAGCAGTCGACGAGCCACCGATCGATAGCCCGTGGCCACAGCAAGTGACCCGCTCTTGCTCATTACTTTTTGGTAGTCATCGAGAAGAGTATTGTATGGATCGAACAGCTTGGCAGCAGCTTGCTGAGGCTGGGTCGTTGGCTGGGAGAAAGGGTCAGACGCAGCTGGTCCCGTTAGAAGGGTCCGGGGCACCCGATGGTCCAATCCGCCATGCTGCAGCAAATAGTCGACTCGCGGGATCGAAACGGGCACTTCAGGCGGGGGCGGGGGAGGTGGCGGGGCTCCGTATGCTGGACCAGGAGTGACATGTCTTCCATATTCCAGTGACTCGTCGCTCGGCGTATGTCGATGGGACATGGATGATCGGGTTTGATTGCGCGAAGGGGGTTTGGTGGGTGGTGTCATTGATTTTCGAGGCGCCGTATACTGTTGATTGGGGGCAATCGAAGTAGCGTCGGAGTCATTTATCGATTCCACACCGGCGTCGCGGACTGTCACGTTCGATCGTGATGGCGACATAGTAGACCGGCTCGATCGCTTGGGTAGTTTTTTCTCATCGGACAGTTTGGTCTTGGACGATTTGTGGCTGGTTCGAGACGAGGATTCCTTGTCGCCCTTGGAGGACTTCGACTTGGGAGTGTCGGCCCGCGCGGTTTTGCTGCTGGACTTCGTCCCCTCATCCTTTTTAGATCGAAGACTCGACGACGACCGATTGACCTCGGCTCGAATCTTGACGCTTGTCTTCTTCGCCTTCGCCTTGTCCTTGTCCGAACCCTTGTCTTTCTCGTCCTGTTCCTCCACGGGTGTTCCTCTCCGCGAAGAAGGCTGGTCGACGCCGGTCAATGGTGGGCTGGGAGGGGGGTGGTGATTCCCGGTGCGGTTGGGACTTGTTCCGTTAGCCTTCCCATTCTCTTTCCCCTCGGTCAAGTCGGTCGGGTCGGGGGTGGGGATATTCGGTTTGCGGACATCTTCCTTGCTGTGGGCCTTGGAGAAGGAGGGATATGGCAGACTGGTTCGGGATTCGAGGAAGGAGGCCGTCCCCGACCGGCTCGCGGCGTCGACGCCCGGCATCGAGGACCTGCGTGGGGGAGCGCTGTGCGAAGTCGAGGCGGAAGTGGAGGAGCGAGCCGTGGGTTCAGGCGCGGGATCCCGATCCTTATCCTTGGTTGCAGAGCGGGAGGTCCGAAGCTGGGACGAACGCTTCGGGCGTTGTTGTTTGGACTTGGAGGAGGTGGGTTTGGACGTCCGGGTCCTATCGTGGTTTGGTCTCACCGGGAAAAACATGGCTCGAGAGAAATCGTAGCCGCACGGTGGAGCCCTTCAAACCCTGGGGCCCGCTAGTTCATCGGCCAGTCCTTCGTCTTTCGTCCGTGATCCTCTGGCGTTGCAGTGCTAAAGGCAGCCGAGTGGGATCTCCGCCACTGAGGGGAATGTGATGTCTATTTTGGTCTCTCCAATTGCTGCGCGTGCTCCAGCGCTTAGGCTGGGCCGTGGCGAGATTTCACTGGTCGCTTAATTCCCGGGGGCACACAGCGCTTGCGTCGATCCCACGATCCCACTCAGGGCTGCGCTTCCGCATTCCGTGATACGAGGGGGGACACTCGGCCAATCCAGCAGGACTCGACTAGAAATAGAAAATAAGCGTGCATCCAGGTACGGTGCATGAAGGACGTCGAGGACGGGGGAGTGGAGGTGGGGGGAGAATCCGGAAATCGAGGCGAGCTTACCATGCGGTGAACAGACCGACACTTCTGGCCCCCGCTTCAACTGACGTGGATGCTGCATGGAAACCCGACTGAGACTGCGATGAAACGAAACTTGACGTCCCGATCTCGGGAAATATCAAGCCGGGTGAGTCACGCGCCCGTTGCCTGAGGCCGACCATTTAGAGTTATCTACGCCGATCTATATCTAAGGGACCAGCAGGTGTTTCAAGATCAACACGCGTGGGGTATCATTGGCGAGTATGTACTATCACTTGCGTGTACAGTAAATTTAGTCATCGTGCAATCCATTCGCGGCTTTCACGGGCGACATCTCCAGCACCCAGTTCCCATCTTCCTCATGAGCCACTCCCCCCTTCTGTGCAGCTCGGAGCATCTTATCACTAGCCGGCGTCAAATCCCCCGTGTACCGATCCCACACCCAGCCTTCTTTCAGCCACAGCCAGGTGAGATAGGCGCGTAGTTCCTTGTCCTGCGGGAGAACCGACTTCCATTCAGGAACAAACCCGCGCATCGTCGCGCCAGTTCCTTTCCAATCGGCAGCTAACTCGCGGAGTTCATCACGACAGAAAATGCGCCAACTGTCTAGAGAGTACGCACCAACGCCTGGTAAGTGGGCAATCTCCCATGCAGCGCGGGGGTCCTCATCATCCAGACATTCACCCGATCCAACATCTCGACCGTCTAGCTTGTGAGGGTAATGAATCTTGCGGTATCGTCGGTTTTTGGTCGGGGGGTCGGTCTGCCACACCCGTGCGATGGTGATGCATTTCTTTGCACGCTGGTTTTGGAATCCCAGACAATGGATCATCGAAACCAACTCTTCTGGATCTGCAGCCGCCATTGCATCAATAGTCGGATACCGTTCAAAGACCTTGAACAGTACCGGCAGCGCAACTCCACCTCTTGTTCGATTAAGAAAGATCGTCGCGATGAGCAACTTGAAAGGCTCGTGTGCCAATTGTTCCTGAACAAGACCGAAAGTCGGCGCATCAATTGGGGGGAATGGAAGACATGATTCTGGTTCGCTGGGGAATTTGGGGAAATAGGGAGAGATCTTGGGAGGTCTGGGGCGCGATTCTTTGGAATCGTCAGGTTTGAGGAGATTGGCACTCTTGACAGGAGTACAAGGGTTGGTGACAGTATCCGAGGGGGGCAGCTCTGGCCCTTCAGTAGATGACAAGGTCACGAATGGGCGAACGGGTAATTCGTCTTCCAGGTCAAGATTACCGGGTGCATCGCTCAATGAAGAATCGGATGACAAAAAATCCGATGGCAAATCCAATTTCTGTAGAATTCTTCGCGTTTCATCGGGAATTGGTACTCCGGACAAGGGGAATATTGGAGCTGCGTTCTCAAGACCGGGCTCTGGGACGGACATGTTCATGTGGAAATATTTCGACCTAACCTCATCACCAGGCATCACCTCTGGTGAATCATTGGGTATCAAAAATCCATGTCCCACTGGTTCGCATCGGGCGACAAGGGCGGATATCTGCGACGTTTGCTCCCACTCGAAGTCCGTGATGGTGGCGTGGTCACTTCCACTTGTCCTCGATGTAAAGTCTTAACCGGCTGAGGAGTTTGCGGGCTTGCGTCTTCAGTAATCTGGACATTAGATTGTCTCCGCTGTTGCTCACTATCTCGGCGTTTTCTCCGTTTCGAGCTGTGGCGTTTCTTCTTCCTGGACATCCCCTCGGGCTGGGCAATCAATCCAGTCCCAGTATCGGATGGCCGGTTATCATCGACAAGATCAACCACGGCGGCAGCGGGAAGATTTTGTCGTTCTCGGTTCACTGAGATCTTATTTTTGCCCTGGCCGTGTTCCACTTTTTGCTCGGGCGTCAAAATGGGACTCCTTAGATTATCACCGATTCCCTCTGATGCTTTCGCGTGCGAAAGCCTGGGCTCGTGACGTTGACTCTGTGAGTCGACTGGGGTATAAGATTCAATACGTTTCTTCGCATCTCTCCGTGCGGTAATTGGTATCTCAGAAAGCAGTTCCGGGGATTCATCCATATAAGGACTGACGGCTCCAATCCCCGTATCCATACTCTGTGCTTCAGAGGTCTCTTGTGGTAATTTGAAATTCTCAAATGAGTAGCAATCCTCGCTTGACCGGTCCAGCTGTGAGTGTCGCGAGGTTTTGGAGTGACGTCGCTTATTTTTCTTTCGTTTCTTTTGCTTCTTAGGCGGCGTCTGCTCATCCAAGCACCTTTTGTGGCCCTTGAGAGAGTGCGTGCTCTCTGCATCATCAATCTCCTCACCGAAGGCGGTGTCGAAGCCATTCGCAGAAGGTGTGCTTGGGACTTCAGCAAGCTCCAGGTAAATCCGACGCACGTAGTCGACCAAATTGTCAACAGCTTGGGCATCCATCCCAGCGGACAACGCCTCGGTGCGTATCTCATTGGTAAACTGGCGCCTGGCAGAGCACTGAACAGGCTGCACCGGAGTTTTCATAAAAGGGTGTGTCACGACAAACTGCATAATACGGTCCCGCTGGGAAGGCTTGACAGACGCAAACAAAGCATCTTCCTCAGCCTCGTCGTTTTCGTTGGCTGTATCCTGACCAGTGAGTTCAGCAACATGGTTGATCGCAGACTCGGAGCCATCCATCCCATTGCCAGCAGCATGCCGAGTGTCCTCCAATGGGCGCTTCTTCTTCTCTTTGCGAGTCTTCTTTTTCGGGTGTTTCTCCTTGGGTTGAAACGCATTCTGGCCGAGTTTTCCTTCATTAGGCCGGTCGTCTTCATCATCACTGGCAATGTCAACCATGGTGATATTTTTGGTTGCTACACGAGTAGTTCTGCGGGGACGATCTCTCCTCGTCGGGAAGGGAGGCTTGGAGAAATATCGCGAATGCCCCGCAGCGCCGTCTGTTTGATGAGCCGAGAGACTGGACGAGCCAGAGGCGCTTCGTGAGCCAAAGAGAAGATTGTTATCGAACCACTCATCATCCTTAGAGGATTCAAGACTCGCTTCTTCGGACAGGATTTGGTCAATGGTGCGATCGACTTGGTCATCGAATGGCTGGTAGCTGGTTGGGTCGAAGGAAGGAGGAGGCGGAACGACTGCAAGTTTGGCGGCAGGCAAATTGGGAGGCGCCATATCGAAGGAGATGGGCAGGTTCAGTCGTATTTGAAGATCATAGGTAATCCGGGGAGAAAGACGTATCGCATGTGGGTATGGGAGTGGTGGTTTGGATAGAGAGGAAGCTATTCACATGCAAATGAAAAGCTTAGATTGTGATTCTAGCAAGGTAAGGAAGCAGTTGCCTACCAGTTCAACATCAAGGAAAGGGGTACAGAGCCTCGTGAAGCTCGAGCAGCCTTAACATCGTACAGGATGCGAGTGCGCGTATGGTTGGAGCTCAGTAGTGTGCGAGGAAGGAAAGTGGGGTGGTTAAAGAAAACGAGATGAGCGAGAGATCAATTCAGAAGTGACAGATGCAGCAAAGATATTGAGAAGGAGTGAATGTCAGGGGTGAGTTCCAGCTGGCGTTGTGCAAAAAACGGAATTCGCGCTGTCAATTCTATGCGCACAGACCACCTCCACTCCGCAATAGCGTTTATCAGTTCTGGCAGGACCAGATAAGACTGCCCAGGTGTATTCCTGATTGCTTCATATAGGTGGTAGCTGGGGGTTGTAGATCAGTTGGCTAGAGCATTAAATTGCTACTAAATCCTCTTGTACAGATACAGATGTAGATTCCAGTATTTCCAATATTGAGTTGAAGTACATACTCCCGCAATATCAATGCGTTCAAATGTACATTTCTGCTCGCGCTACACAGAATAGCCTGCAGAACTGAGCTGTCGGGGCTCACCAGCAGCATCAAAGGTTCCATTGGGAAGAACACGAATAGCTTGTGCAGAGCTCTGGCCAGGGGCAACCCATGTCACATTGTGTCCACGGCTCTTCATGAACGCGACGGTTGCATTGTCGTAGGCATATTCAAAGGTGACCTGGTTTGGCACGAGTTGCTCATGCAGACGGGGTTTGGCTAGAGCCTGAGCTGCACTCAGACCCTGGTCGATGACGTGAATGATATTCTGCACGGTCGCAGTGATAATGCGGCTGCCTCCCGCGGAGCCAGCTACCAGGAAAAGCTTGCCATCCGGCCGAGTGACTATCGCAGGCGTTATGGACGACAAGGGGCGTTTCCTGGGTCGGACGTAGTTTGCTTCTGAAGGAATGTATCCGAAAGCGTTGGATGATCCAGGAATTGAGAAGTCTGATTATATAGGTCAGTTTTCAGGAAGCCAGCGACTAACCTATTAGTGTGCACATACCATTCATTTCATTGTTCATGATGATACCAGTCTCCGGTACCATTAACTGACTCCCAAAGAGCAGGTTTACGGTGGTAATGACAGAGATGGCAAGTCCAGTGTGGTCTGCTGTGGCAATGTGGGAAGTTCCCGGCCTGAGAAAATGCAAGTCGTGTCAGCATCTCCCGATCTATGGAATAGATGCCAAGAGGGTGTACTTACGTTTCTAAGCTTTCAATGCCACCTGGGTCATAGGCTGAGACATTTAGAGTGTGCTGGTCAGAGATCTTCCTGCGGATTTCGTCGATGGTATTCTGCTTCAGCATATCCTGCTCATATTCGTATATACCATCCACAAAGAGTGGATCGCCGAGCTCGGTTCTCTGTGCTCAAAATCAGACCTGGGATCCAAGGTCCAAGGAGCTGGAATGAACTTACCTCGCCATACCCAAATCGGATTGCCTCGTCCATCCGGTGTGTGCTAAGATTGGCTGTACTTTCCGAAGTGAAGAAATCATTGTAGGTCTGAAGAATCTTGAGGATGCTCATCGCGACGACTCCGCTCGATGGGGCAGTTGTGCTGGTGACTGTGTATCCACGATAGTTGATCTGCGAGATATTTCGGATGGCGATGGAGTAGTTGCTTAGGTCCTCCAGCGTCATTGTGCCATTCTCCCTTCCCAGCGCATTAATCATCGTCTCTGCAATGGGCCCAGAGTAGAATGCGTCTGGGCCGCGTTCAGCAATGGCCTCGAGGGTGTCTGCGTAACGCCGTCTCGTAATCGTGTCGCCCAGACCCAGCCGGGTTCCGTTCGGGGCGAAATCCAACGCCCAGGTCGGATTCTTTGATAAAAAGTCTTCCCCAGTGCCCACGGCAGCGTTCATATACTTGACCAGATCCTGGGTGACGGGAAATCCATCACGCGCGGTATGAATCGCCGGTTGCAAGACTGTCGACCAAGGGAGAGAGCCGTATTTCTTGTGGAGATACTCCAGCCCGCGGACTTCGCCAGGAACACCACTAAAACCGAGTGAGCGTTGCCTCCGAAGGTCAGAATCGGATTGGCCTACCTTGCCAAGCCACCATAGATGGAGGCGTTGGTGTTATTTTCGTACATGTCTTGGAAAGCCGCGGCAGGTGCCGTCTCGCGAAAGTCGATGGATTCATATGATCCGTTGGATGAGCGAACCAGCATGAAGCCACCGCCGCCAATGCCACTATGGTACATGCCTGGTAGGTTTCAGTGATGCTGTATGGTGGCAAGAGAGAGAGATGCGGTTCCCATCAACTTACCAATCACTCCAATGCAGAATTCAGTCGCAACCAACTGTGACGTCGATTTAGCAGCGGCTCTCTCGGGATTCCATCTTTCACACTGCATCTCCCCCCGAAAGAACGTACCGCATCAGCAGCATTGCCACCCATCTCCAGCATGTCTATCCCATGGCGTGAGCAAATGGAACTCTCACTCGCGACAGCACCCAGCTGCCCCGGGCCGATCTCAAGACTTCCGTCTTGCAAATCTCGGACATCAAACTCCAAAGGCCAAGTATAGGCGTTGGGTAAGTTGAGCACGAGCAGAACGAGTGAGACCACGCCAAACAGACCGAATGCCTTGGAATGCAGCATCTTTTCGAGACTTGCTAGCCAATGATTCCGTGACACAGAGACACCCTCGGGTCCGCGACTAGTACCTGACGAGCCCCGGCGGGGCAGCAAGGGCTAGTATGGACGATATTTATCAGTCTCGTTGCACAGCGCCATCTTGAGGAGCGGGGAGTCGACAGGGATAGGAGGAAGGCCTACCTGTTTCTCCACATCTTGGCTGCTGATCGTGGCCTTTGGCATTGCAACGCCCGCCAAGCTAAGTTCTGCGTGGCCGCGTTGCTCCCACCAAATCTCCAGTCGGGTCTCCCCCAAGCACACCAGGCTTGGATGTGAACAGTGATAACAATCGGAGAGGGGTGGGAGGAGTCCACAAAGGAGACATCTCCAGGAATGGCTCACCACTGTTTATCTATCCGCTTGGCTGATAGCGGATAGCCGAGCGCTGAGCGCTGATAGCGGACTCACCCCGCTGATAAGGCTCTTTGCGCTCTGAGATGATTGGCATTATTGCCTGGGTCTCATTATTGAGGCTATTATCTCTTCTTGAGCATTTCTGGCTGACTATCCATCCTAGTGATTAGACCGCCAATCATCTGGTGTCCGCATAGCTTGACTATGGCGTCAATCGCTTATCAGCATGCAGATGCGAGTATCTATTGACACTGGCCCAGTACGAACTAACTTCAAACCCGATCCCGACGAGAAAAGGTACATAGAGCTATACTATGTGCGTGATGGTCTCATTAATCAGTGACACAAACTGCGAGACATCTCTGACCAGTATCTGCTGCTTTCGGTTGGGCTTAAGAAATCACTTAGTTACTGTGAGACGCAGGCAACAGCTTCAGCATGATCTGGATTTCTAGCTGAGGTAGTCAACGTGAATGCTTACACTCATAAGGATAATGATTGCCAAGCTGATTCGTCCTATGTACATCCTGCCCGACTACCTCTCGCGCGGTTGATGGTTCCAGCTCATAGTCCACCAACTTTCCAGTGTCGTTAGACCGCTTAGCGTACTTCTTCGGTCAGAAATCATTACAAAGAAGATTGTTTGGAAATAAGAAAGTTTGAAAAAGCACAAGTGGTTCGACAGTTCCCTACCAAGTGACATGATCGTACAATCTGCGCCGGTGTCCTCTAGTGCCAAAAAGTTAACCCTCTGGTTGACCAAGTCCCTATTGCAGCCCTGCCTTTATATTGGGCCTCGAAGATAGGAGATTTTAACCGTTCGGCGAGCCGTTCGTAGACGAGGCACCGATGCCAGGGACGAGACCCCCATTTCTCAACCAGAACGCAATCACTGCCGCTTGCGATTTGAGATCTCCTATTCCGCCATAACATGCACCCGGGTTGCTGTCCGTTCCCACACACTCAACACCGCACCTGGTTGCCAATCGGCAGGCGTTAGCACATCTCACACTGGCTGAGGCGGAGACCAAGGTCGGCACATACAGGTTTAGAGTATGGTATTGTGAAATTGTCAACTGGGTCTGGCCAAGAACAAAGTTCGCGAGTCCTGGTTTGGTACGCGCACAATTGGTGAAACATTCTCCCTGTCAACATCACCCTCGTCAGCTAGGCCCCTATAGTGTTTCCAGTATGACCACTTAGGCAGACAGACACATTCGCGATCCCATGGCCACTCCGACTCGGGATCACTCCAGTCCACCGGTTCATATGGCTGTTGTCGGGCCGGAGCTTCGTAACAATCAGAATCGCTGGAGATATCGTAGTAGCCAGACTGCCTTTTGGCCACAGGAGGCACTACTGCTGCAGTAGAAACTTGGAGCAGCAGTGTGCTTACTACCGCATATAGGAAACGCATGGCTGGAAAAAAAAAAAGGTGCAGGAGCAGCCGATGCCAACGAACATGAGCAAGGGTCGCAGCGACTTGCTCACCGCATGCTTCCAGGCTATATATATTGTGACTTGGCCATGGTCCAGTTTCGATTAGTAGTAGAATTGGCTGGCCCCATTAGTTTGATGCCGGGCAGCCAGATATGGGTCTGTCCCTAACGGGCCGAAGCCATTCCTGCCGCAGCGATCGTGGAAAGACTTAGCGTCAGCCGAACTAAACGGCCAATGAGCGCGACACATTTGAGCCATGTCCAGCGGGGGTAGTTTCGATTCCATCCCGAGCTGGCGAAGTAGAAGTGCTCTTTGTTCTTCCCCTGTAAGATTTCCCGGGTCAGAAACACCGCCGATTGTAACCGTGGATCCATGGCATAATGCAAAGATTGGGGGCTTGTTCGTGGGGGTTACCTTCAGACCCCCTGTGGATCAAACTCCACGAGAGCAGTACTGTAGTGCTCACGTACATGACCAGAAATCGACGTGATTGGCGAACTGCGTTGATGTTACATCACGCAACGAGCCTGGGCGCTCTCGCTTTCTCCCAGAGATGCTGCTTATGCCAAGGCATCGCTCCAGCTATCGTGAGATCAGCGCGATTGACCCGATCCACATTGCCTCTATAGAGGTGCGCTCAGTTATAAATAGGGGTGGTCGTCTCGCGCCCAGCTTTTCACGCTCATGTACTCTCGACCCTTGCCCAGGCTGAAACACATGGTGCGCCAGCTTACTGGCCTGAGCCCTGTAGAATCGTCATCGTCCCACTGGCGCAGCTATTTCAACTCGCGAGGCTGGCGACTTTCATTTCTGAGTGTAACTCCACACTCCACACAAATGGGCACACCTCTCATCAACTCCGACGATGGATCGTCGGGCCCCGGCGAGAATCAACTCTCAGATCCGGGGGCTGCACGTCCTACATATTCAACAGACCCATTTGAGAAGGAGTTTCGAACTCCAAGTGGCAGTGCGACCATGGAGGAATTGAAGAAAATGGCCCAGGGTCTGGATGTTTCCGAGGAGGACCTTCGGCACCTCCAGAGCAAAGAATGGGCTGAGAGCATGCGGCCGGTGTATCAATGGAAGACCAAGCTGAAGGTACGACGCCTCTCAACTCCCTATACCCCCCCAAAAGTCCCGACCCATGCCTAATCATAGCGCAGGAACGTGGTTTGTGGGAGGGATATCTTCCAATCTCCGCCGTCCAGTCGGAAGGACTCCAAGTTCGCCACGAGAGGCTATGTGAATTCTTTGCAGCTCACGCGCCCGACCTGCTGGACACTTTCAAGCTGTATGAAGAGTGCATGAGGACAGGGGAGTGGGGGAAATGGACGGTCAGCGGTCGGAAACAACAGCTGTGAAGAACCTCCTTCCAGGCTAGGTATAGAAAAATGCCGCCCCAACTTCCTCTCTGGTCATCGGCTTTTCTCTCACGGGAAACAACTGCCCGGACTAGCCGACTCGGCCCGATTCTCTGTAAAACACTGGATATCGCTGTTCATGCCGAAAAACGGATTTTGCCCTTCTATGATGGTATCGACTTCGTCCTAAGCTACGATCAAATCCGAGACGTCGTATAGCCATGCTACCTCAGGTGGTTTGCCATTTCTTACCCAGGTCATTGCCATCATACGGCACAGTTGCACCATGAGCTCAGGAAGATCGATCTCTGAAGATTACTCGTCAATCGCCCCTGCTCCGCTGGGTCAGCCAATATAGACAAGTGGGTCGTATAACCATTCTTCTGGCCTGATTACGTGTTTTGGTGCAAGAGTCTTCAGCGCCACGAAAATAGAGATGCACTAGCAGTGGGAGGCTTCGGCCCCCGTGCAAAAGGGATTTCACCCACAGCCAATAGCGAAAAGCCTGTTGCCTGAAGGATTCACTTCGGCCCGGAAGGATGGGCCAACCCTAATTGTATAATACGAGCAACGCACACGCAAGAAGCCCTGCGATTCCAAAGGTAAGCGGATTTGATAATTCTTGCCATGGGGTCCTCAGTGCTTCACACAGCGCCAAACGAGTGTTCCCCTGTGGCGGAGAAGCACAATAGGACTTGACGAACTTGTCGACGGCGGGAAAGGATATGCCCTTAAACCTGACCATGGCCACGGTCGCTGCTAGGTGGTGAGCTGTGTCGGGATAAATTGAGATGACGGTATTTATTTGACAGTGTTGAGACCTCTTGATAAAATCATCGATGTCTGGGTGGGTGGTAAGGCAGTGGCAGCGTGAGGACTGGCAGCCATCGCGGCGTATATGTAAGTCTGTATGCTCTAGCTTGCGACCGTGTGCCCTGGCCTGTGTGTGTGTGTGTGTGTTACCAGTGAGGGTAGCGAGACGGAGATGGGGCTGGGGCCTACTGAGGGACTGGGCTCATAATCTGTTTGCTAGGGCTTAGGCACTGGTCCCCTAAGCCTAACGTTGTGCGCTATTTATATCGGTCCCGGGCATGCTAGAATATAGCGTTCTAGCATATTTGGTCCTTTGGCTTGTTTGGTTAGTTGTGCCCGGCACGCACCGTAACACTGTTCATAGATGATTGTTGAATTAGGAAACTATCTGAACTACCAGAAGACGTGATGGTATGTGGCAAAGGGAGACATCAAATACTTATTAGCCTTGAGTACGAGGAACATATTCTACATCAAAGTCCCAGATCTGGTACCTCATAAAGCCCAGGCGATCCTATCTATGAGAAATATATATTTTCAATTCCACCCAAATTTGGTATACTATTTCTCGTGCGAAGGTCTAGCTGACTTGATCTGATTGCTATCTATGGATGTATCCATGGATAGGTATCAATCTTGGCAAGCTTGATCTATCCACAGGTGCTAAAGTTTATTTATACGCCAAACCCAACGTAATTCATACTGAACTCAAGCCTCTTACAAAATAGGTGAAAAGGGTTAGATCGCTATTTCTGACGTAGTGCCTTAACTTGCCTACACATAGGGCCCAACCTTGTTGTCTTAATACCGCTTGTGACTCGACTTCAGCAGTTCCTAGCTCGAGATCATCAACGCACACTCCAACGCCCGACATCAGCTTCTCTGTATAATTATTATCCTTTCCTGGGAGCTGAAGATCAGCATCATATGCATAGCGGTGATTGGCAATTTCTCCCCTTCAGCTACTGCCGAAGTAGGTGGATAGAAAGATCTAGGAATGCGGTCAGGTAGGCGCGCCTGAGCAGAGGACGTTCTCAAACCCATGGGGTTATAAACACACTCATGAATATACCTCATCTGAATTGCCCCGTGAATCCTTTGAATAGCCCGGGGCCCTAGCTCACCAACTGTACATTATCCAACGAGGTAGACGTCCCGAGGTCAAATCCTTTGTATGACTCAGCCCGCCTTCCTTCCAACCACCTTGAAGGGCTGCTCTCCATAGTTGCTCGGCATGATAGATATCCCCACAAAAAAGGAGATAAAAGGGAATCCTTTCAGCATTCCTATATATACACCATGGCGGCAGTTTTCTCTTTAATGCAAGAGAGCTGACGAGATATCCTGTTCGACCTGTGTGGACTGCTCACTCTATTTCCATTGAGCATCATGGGGCAGTTCGGCCCAACTTGGGCTTTCATACTCGCCATTTGGACGGGATTTATCTCTGCGATCCTTGCTGAACAAGTTACGGTTGCCTACAGAACCGTCAGCAAGGTATGTTTTCTGCGTGCTCTTGTTGTACCCTTACAACCTGCGAGTGGAATACTGACAAAAGCCGCACTTAGGAACAAGCCTTGCAATACAATGCTAATAACGAACTTGTTGCGAGTAGATCCTCCCCTCCGCTTTTGAACGGAATCCTCGGAGATGGTGTCTACGTGAGCCTCGAACCTGGGGCGTTTCTGGGTTCTAGTAGCTGCGAAAACTGGTTTGTGGGCACCCATCTTGGTGGATTGCATCATTGCGACTAACCCATAACAGGGTTTGCCAAATCACCGCAGACAAGCAAGCATTCATGGACAACCGAAAAGCGTATGTACCGCAATGGGATAAAATTCAAGGCCTATCGACAACTCTCTATGGCAACGAGGAGGCAATCAATAGCTACCTGAACCAATTGGACCCTTCCTTGAAGTATTCCGATACTTTTCTCGTGACTCTTGACATGGAGGAGGACCACGGCTGGGAAATGAAAATTCCTCCTTCGAAACTGACTCGGAGAGGCGGGGCGCTCAATTTCTATGTTTACTGCTTCCCGGAAGTTCAGGAGGGATGGGAGTCTGTTGATGCAACAATATGGCAGGCAAACTTGGCCCAGTAGCATCGGATTGCTGGTGCATTGCCTAGGATGGCAGGTAGCTCAACTACCTAATCCCCTTGGGAGGCGGGGATTACGAGCCGTGAGACTGACCTCATTTGCAGGCAGTCTTGCGAAGTTGGGTTGAAAAATTGTCAGTGTTGAGAAGTTAGTGCATTAGGGCACTTTCATGTGTTAGCCTGTCAACTAGCATAAAATATTTTAAGATAGCTACACTGCGTATAGCCATTGGTAAAATTATTGTGGACTACTGGATATTCCGTTTCTGCTTAGGTCTCTCTACACCGTTAAAGGCAATAGACATCGCCTAGGTAGAAATTTAGTTTCTCATGGACGCAGAAGCTCTCCACGCTGTCTTCACCGGACAGATGAGATCAGGCCAACAACTGCCTGTTTTACTCGTAAGCAAATACGGGCGTGGGTGCCCACTTGACGACTCCTGCCGTCGGTGTATATTTCGTAGATGAAAACGCCTTCTGCAAGACAATCATACACCTACCTGTACGGAGCTCAAAAACGAATTCATCGTCGTCCAGGCGTACAGATCATACAGATCATGATACTCGTCTCCTTGATTCCGGGGTATCGCTAGAGGACAACTATTACGTCTCAGATCAGGCATCTAAGTGTGCATTTTATATACTTTCTGTACCAGCGCTCTTGAAGGAGAGCTACACGTCAATGTCTAGTCCAGTTCTCATCCACGAAATAGTATCCGTCCACATAGACGGAATCTCCTCCAGTGGCTCCAATGTAGCCAGCACCAGGCGCCGGCCCCAATCGCGGACGTACCAGCGATTCCCCACGAGACGCATCGCCACAGCGTAATGCAAGAAAAGAATGCGCGCGACCCAGTCCCCGTCTCGAAGAACTGCAAGGTACTCATCGCTGATGAACAGTGGCCAGGCAATCACTCCGCCATGGATACCGATCTTGGGCCAGGGCTCGATGGTATGCTGCAAGAGCTGCCAAGTGCTGCGATACACAAGTTTGTTCGATGATTCGGTAGTGTCGATTATAGTCCGTGTTCGGCCTAGAGATTGCATGATATTTCTGCTGCGAGGTAAGCATTGTCCTCCCAATTTGCGGTGGGCCGGGTGACGGACTTGTGTAGGTCGAACAACATTTGTCTTTCTCCCTGTTCGGATGGGCCGTCCCTGCAGGGTATATCAGCATTCGGCCACAACACGTGCCTTGTGCATGCTCGGTAAAGAATCACCCGTACCCATTTCGTTCTTTATTTGCAAGACTCTCTTCGGTATCGGGAACACACAACCAGTCATGAATGTCCCCTTCGCGGCCGGTTTCATTCAATCGGTCAAAGAGCATTGCACTGCCCGAGATTAGAGTGCGGACCTCGGTGACCTTCATGATGGGGTCCATGGCGTGATCATCGGATGATATCACGGGGAATCCAGTTGCATATAACATGATAAACACAGAAGAAACGAATGCCGGTCCATAATGCTGCGGTGTGATCTCCTGCAGGACTCTGCCAAGGCCGGAGCAGGCTTGGCCCTGGTATTTCATTGCGGCGTCAATCCAGAAGTGGCGATGATTGGTTTCCACCGAGGCCAGATGGAGGGCCGACAGAGCCAATATGGTGTCTAGCAAGTAGGGGAAAGAAGTGGCCATATGGGGGAGCGTGATGGAGAGATGGTATGGGGACAGTCCATCTTGGGACAAGGTGTGGTAGGTGGAGGTCAAGTATTGATGTATGAGCCTCATCTCCAACATGCGCGTCGACATTGGCCAGTCAGCGCTGCCCTCGGAGCCGTCCCGTGTGCTTGAGGACTCCAGAGGACTGTCCTGATCGCTTAGGGTTGGATAGCTGCATTCTAGCCTCCGCTTCCGACACAGAGAGCACTTGGGGACTTCTTCGTCACACTGGGGTCCGGGTTAGAAGAGCGCGTGTCAAGGTTTGCGAGTGATGAGACATCGTGGCGAGCATAACTGGGCATCTTGTTCATCCCGGGCCATTCGCCATCATTCGATCGAGCGGCAGGACCACATAGGGCAGCACCCACCTTGACATGCCTCCTTTTACACTCGAGACAGCCCTTGCGGGACTTGGTGTGGCTGCGACGCAATGGCATCTCCAAAGGACTCATCAGGGAAAGTGAGAGAGCAGGGTCGCCGACAGTCGGTTGCAATGGGTAAAAGGGGAAAGATGCATTTCACTTCCGATCTGATCTGCTCCACATCGACCTCGGTCTCCGGGAGATCTGCGCATGACGGATGGTGATTGGTGGGAATTGCTGCTTATGTCACACTGCTGCCTCAGTATCGAGGCCGTAATTGCACTGTATGGTGAGAGATCACAATGTGTCACGATTGAGGTGGAAGAGGAGATGGAGTGTTATCAATCTATTGATCGCATCGATATTAACAATCACTGCTCAACGGATTATTCTGGCAATGCACAATTTCCCCGGAGATTAAGTCCCGAGATACCAGGCTAAGATATATAGTGAAAGCAGGACCCAAAGGTCGTGCCACCTTAAATCATGTTGACAACTATTAGGATTATAATTATGCAATGACATCTTGACCAACCGACTAGAATTCGACGCGGAACAACTTGCTCGTTCGAATGCGCTCGCCGTAGACGTAGAAGACGATAGGGAGGGGGCACAGCGCCAAAGCAATAAAGCCGAGCAACGAATTTCCCCAGCCCAGCCCGAGAGTATCGTACATTTTCGGACCGGCAAGCGGCAGCAATGCACCGGCCAACGATCGGAAGACGGTGTTCGCGGCCATGGCGGAGGCAGCATATACAGTATAGGCATCGACGAGATACGTGCTGACGGTCATCTAGGAGGAACTCGAGTTAGTTGAAATGCCTGGGGTTGTTGTATGCGAGGATAATGAGCTTACGAAGGATATTAGCATCCCGACCCCAAGAAAAGCAGTGCCAATGATGGGTACAATCCAGTGAGTCTTGTAATAGGCTGTCCATCCGTAGATGAACAAAGACATTGGCACAAAGACGGAACCTGGAATCATCGGCGGCAGACGATACTCGGGCTTCGAGACTCCGTTTTTAGCGGTGAGGTGTTTCAGCAGACGATCCGATGTTGCGCCCAGGGCCATCAGACCGATGAGCGAGCCGATACCGATTCCAAGATACGACAGTCCCACAGATCCCTGTGAGAAGCCATACTGGTCCTCGAAGACTTCACTGATGGTGGTGAAGAGCAGGTAAAGGTACCCATAAACCACACCGACATAGAGTGAGAGCAGGAAAACAATTGGCGAAAGGAAGAGCATTTTGGTTGGGCGGACGATCGAGAACAAGAACAGGTCTTTAGATGTACGGCCGGTGTCGAGCGCCGAGAGTAGATTGGAATTTCCCGTTTCCTTCTGCAACTTTTTCGTTTTGCGAGCGAGAATGGTGGGCGCGTATGACTCGCGAATGCTGAGCACCGAGATGATGAAGACAGCGCCACTCTGTGATCACCAATCAGCCCTGTCATGTTAGAGAAATGCCAGAATAAACGCTTGAAGACTTACAGCCATGGCTAAGACCCAAAAGGTCCATCGCCAGCCCTTGGCTTGTGAAAGATATCCACCGGCTACCTGGAATCAGCATACAAGTTCCCGTGCATCTCTGTATGCGCGACATACCAACGGGTCCCACAACGGGTCCAATTAACGGACCCAAAGCCCACGCTGCCATTGCACTACCTCGCGACTCTTGGGCAAACATGTCCGCGATTGAGCCAGCGCCAATCGTCAAGGGACAGCTCCCCGCGAAACCGGCGAAGAAGCGAAAAGCGGTCAACGCGCCAATATTGGGAGCGACAGCACAGGCGACCGTGAAGACCACATATAACAGATTGCAGATGTTGTAGACCCATCGCCGGCCGTAGATCTCCGAGATGGGCGCAATGAGCAGGGGACCAAAGCAGTATCCGAGCAGATACACAGAGACTACAAAAGATGCTAACTCGGTGCTGGTGATATTGAAGTCGACGACCAGCTGGGTCACGCCTGGCGCAAACATAGAAGAACCAAGGGGCCTGGTAGACATTCATGTTAGACGAGCGATGGGATGAGAGAGAAGAGGATCATACGTGAGGAGTGTGATCAATGCAATCGAGGTCGTTGCAGTAACCTTCCTCTTCTTTGTCCAGTTTAACGGATTTTCAGGGTCGTCGGGACCATCCCAATCGACCGTGTTTGGGTCTTGGGCGAATTCCTCGGGGCTGTCCGTGGCAGCTAGGAGGTTTGGTCCTTTCTCGATATCGGCGGCCTCCTGAAATGAAGGCTTCTCCTTGTCAGCATGGTGAGCTTTTTGGTTGCTAAATGCTGGTGTTGATCCATCGATGGATCTCTCTAGGATAAGTTAGACGCTGTATCTTGATCGAGGTTCTCCTGGGCAGAGTGTGAAAGACGTAGAGTAAGAGCAACGACCAGGTAAGCAAGAGATGTCACATACTCTCTGTGAGCATCATATTGAGAAGTTACGCCCCTCGCGAAAATGGAATCACCACTTGAAACGCTGACGGTCGTACAGATCCAGGAACAACACTCAGGCGAGGTATCCGCCAAAAGAGAGCCACTGAGAAGAGTTGCTAGCAAGCGCTAGACGTAGGAGACAGCCCTGGGAGACACGAGAAGCCAGTCATCATCCCACGCAACGGGAAACGGCCAAGTTAGAAGTCCCCAAGCAACCAGCCGCCGGAGTTCAGACCGAAGCACAGCGATGCCAGCGCGCGAGTAGTGCTTATGCGTGCACATCTTGGGTTTATGCGGCTGGGCTGGACGCGCCCCGGCTCATAAGGGAAGACGGGGGTATATAAAGCATGCGGGGCATAAGAAGCATAAGAAGCATAAGAGGCGCGGGTTCAGTGTGGACGAGAAGTCCGGAGATTCGCCGCGGTCGTCCAATCAGCTATGGCGTGCTCGCATTTTGGAGTCCAGGCGGAAACGTGGAGAACTAATGGATTCGCAGTCGAGTGGGGGACCCGCGTGGAGATCGGCCTTGCGGTCTCGTTTTCGTTCGGTAGAATCTTGCATAGAGTCCCTTAGAGCCATGCGTCTACTCTGTCACTGCCAGCCTGCTGCTCTTGTATTTCTGGCTATGATGGAGTGCAAGCACGACACTCTTCATCTATTAGCCAGTCGTCTATCATCTCGCAAACACGGCCCGCGTACGCAGTCATCCAAGATATACACTGATCACGTCCTATAACCATTACGCCCGCGCTGAAGACTGCGCGCCTCCATCCCCAGCCGGCAGCTCTCGAATAACTAGCCACAGAGTGTTCCGGAGTTGATTCTCTGGAGAGTCTGAGCCAGGCTCGGACTCGGATTCCCCTCGCTGGCCCCGACTCCGATTATCTGGGTTGTTCCACTTCTTCAGCGCCGTGTTGAAGCGGGTCAACCGGGACTGTTGAGTCGGTGGCGGGACGTCTAGCTCTAGCCTCGCAATCCATGGCTCCAAGACGCCCAGTCGATTCTGCTGCGACTCAATCGCCTGCATCAACCCCTGCCCGGTCGGGTTGGACCAAGTGACCAACTGCCGGAAAATCGGCGCATCCGGGTGGACTACCCCCTGGGAATCTAACACGGGGATCTGAGCGATGTGCGCGACGGCATCCAGCCTGGCAATCTCGAGCTTCAGCCCGCGCGGCCCGAAGATATCTCGGTTTGCCTGGCGGAGGGTCGCGTCGGCGCGGCTTTTGGAGAGACCTTGGCCGCCCCGATTCGCCAGGCCGCTGACGACGGACCCGATCCAGTGCAGCGGGAACAGAATGGGAACCGACTTCAAGATTCCGCCGGTGACGTCGAGCACCTGCATCGGTGGGCTGGTGGTCATGACATCGTTGAGCTGGTCGAGGAATCTGAGGAAGGACTCCTTGGGGAGCTTGTAGGTGGTCAGGATGGGAGGGTAGGCGCGGAGGAATGGCGAGTCGTTTGCGGGGTCAATAGCGGGAATCGCGATCGGCTTGCGCGTCTCAGGAATCGCAGGAATCGCAGGAATCGCCGGTGCCGCGGGCGTTGTGCTCGAGAGACTCCTCTCAACGGGCGCTGTGGGGGGCGTGTATGAGGGCGTGTATGGTGGAGGCTCGGACTGATCGCCAGATGCCGTCGAGATCCCCGTGAAGGAGGCTTCGATCTCCCGCTCGTGGCGATTCAGATCCTCGAAGGGATTCCGGGACTTTTCTTCGCTGCCCATGGTGGGATTGGTGAGCGAAAGGTTTCTGGCCGGCAGTGGCCGCTGTAGCTGGTTAAGTATGGACCCTAGGCTGGGTCCCAGCGGGTGGGGAGATTTCCAGAGCTCTTCTAAGCATATCAGCAGAACCAGTCTGTTCTCGACAGCTTGGAAAGATCATCGCCACCACCGCGAGCCTTCTTCGAGTGGGTCCATGCCAATAATTGGTTAATGCTAATCTTGCTTAGTCTTGGAGAGGTTGGGGGCCAGAGCGGAGGACGTCGAGAGGAGCTCATAACCTGTTGGAATCAAGACCTGGCGTATGAGTGTCGAATGCGTATGGAAAGATGAGATGGATTAATCTACACGCAGGGGCAACAGGAACAGGGGAAAATCAGCGTAGAGAGTGCACGGGAGGAAGGAAAACTACGACTATTTATGGGAAGGGTGCGACCAGGTCACATGACCCAGATCTTGATCTCAACAGCTGATATCACCAAAGTGATCCAGTACAAAGAAGCCAGACAGTCAAGAGACAGATGCAGATCGTGTTCGACGAGTGGCGTCCTTGAGCGTAGTGGGTTTGGAGACTGATATGCCACTCCGCCTGTGAATTCAACAATAGTGTGCCAAGCAGCTCCAAAAGGGACTCAAGATCTTTCTCCAGTGCCCGATTCGTCCTGCAAGTTCTGCGCAAGGGTGATTATTTCTTTCTCGGCTTCCAGTTCCATGTTTTCCTGAATAGCCGAGTGTCCAAAGTCAAAGATCTTTATGCCACTTTCCGTCATAAACATGTTGTATTTGTTGAGATCTCTGTGGATGATGCCAGAATCGTGAAGTAGGCCAACTGTTTCTTTGCAGGCATCAAGGTCTTCGATACCGGGCGTTGGCCCTGAAACGTCCTCCATCAAAAATCCAATTACTCGGGTCTCTACTTCCTCGTAGACATATCCAATGAACTTCGGAGCAAGCGAAAAGTCGACTGAAGCCAATCTAGCATATATTGAAACTTCCAGTTCCAGTATTCCGATTTCATGTTCGAACCTAGCGATTTTCAAAACGCGTGTTTCGCCATCCACCATCACCCGAGCGACGCGATCGCTAATCCGAGACAGGGCTTCGAGACCCAAAATGTTGAAGTGGCGCGCGTGTTTAAAACCGAGGCGTTCAATGTCCAGGGAGTGCGGTATGAACTTATCGACAGCACTTTCAATGCCATCTGGGCTCTCGTAGATAGTGAGGGTCGTCCAATCTTCATCCCACCTGGGCACCTTGGAACATCCTTCAGGTTACGTAAAATATCAGAGCTTTCAGTGCGGGAATCATTTGAGATTATATCCACGTGCTGCACTGAAACATACACAATTCGTGAGCCTCTCCGGATCCGGTAGAGAAGGTCGTTTTCTTCGAGGTCGAGAGACTGGACCTCCTCATTTAGTGAGCGAGTCATTCAGTGCGCGTCCTATAATATAGTTTAGGATTACAAAAAACCATAGGTGATGGCAATCAAGTCGAGTTAGGTCGGAAATTGGTCGACTGACAGACATGGCTTTTTGATGTCTCAGAATACCAATGGTCATAAATAGTTCTGACAAGTCGAGAGCCAAAACTGACCCGAGTTCACTTGGGCGTGCATTGACGTATTCCATTACTTGCTCAAATGAACGACTCTCGGTTAGACGTACATGTATGGTACCGCGTGGATAGCTACTCAATTATCAACTGTCATGGTTGCGGCAACTGCGTGCAAAGCATCCGCAAACGGGCGTGCAGGAAGGAACGCCCCACTACAACGCCAGATCCACCAATGACTGTCGCAAAAAAATGGGACCCTTGATATGATTGGTCGATCTGATAACCCTATGCCATATCTGATCCCAATCGGGGTTTCCTCAAGGCGCTCAGGTACGACTCAGACAAGACACCTGCGTGACACACTGAACCTGGCCAGCGTTCTCCATGCTCCCGTTACACCCGTGATCGAGACTCCCACTCTGCCGCTCACTCTCCTCTTCCCATCCTCAACCCGCCGTGTCCTGCAATCCTCTCACCTTCCAAATCCACCTCTACCTCTGCGTCAGTCATCACGGCCTCAACTACCTAGGTATCAGCATACAAATCACCATGGGTGCACTTGACGCCGTGCGTGGCCGTGACGAGGCGGGCAGGCTCACCCGAACCGTCGTCGGTATCGAGGACGGATACTCGACCGAGCACTCTCACGCGGCCCCCGTCGTCGGCGATGCAGAGTCTGTGCAGCCTTTCGACACCGTTGAGGCGAAGCAAGCTCAAGCGGCGGCCTCTGCAACGGACGGTGTGGAGTCGGTCCCCCAAGCGTACACCACCGAGCATGGCAATAGCTCGGACTCTGCGTTTGGAATCAATGGCCTGGACGACGACGCCAAGGAAGTTGAGCGCGACCCCGATCATGTTACCAATCAGGCCGGTCTGGGTCAACAGAAGGCAGAGGCTGCCGCCCTCGTCTGGAGCCGACCCGTGGTTGTCTTGATCTATGCGTGGTAAGTGCCCATAGCCTGCCCTCGGTGGAAACGGCCACTGATCGTCGACATATCACCCGTCACAGGATCTGGATTTGCTTCTTCATGCTGGCTTTGCACTCGTCCATCGGAAGCAACCTGATCAACTATGTCTATTCGGACTTTTCGCTGGCGCCGCAAGTCTCCACCTCCTACATCCTCGCTTCGATCATTGGCGGCGTCCTGAAGCTGCCACTGGCAAAGACGCTGCAGCTGTGGGGCCGTGCAGAGGCTTTGCTAGTGTCAACTGCCATCTACATCCTCGGTATGATCCTGTTGGCCGCTTGCAACGGAGCCAATGCTTTTGCGGCGGGATACGTGCTTTACTGGATCGGGTATTACTGCATTTACCTCATCCTCGACATTTTCGTGGCCGATACCTCGGGACTGCGCTCGCGAGCATTTGCCTTCGCTTTTGCCTCGACACCTTTTATCTGCACAGCCTTTACAGGCCCCCTGGCGGCGACCCACATCCGGCTCAATTCCGGCTGGCGATGGGGTTACGGTATGTTCTGCATTATCCAGCCGGCAATTTTTTGCCCCCTCGCCATCGTCTTCAAGTTCTACGAGAAGAAGGCCTTGCGACTGGGTGTGTGGCAGCGTAGATCTAGTGGCCACACTACGATGCAGTCCATCCTTCATTACATCCATGAATTCGATGGTCAGTTAATTTCCTAACGTCTCCATTCTCCTTCGATACTAAAGCTTCTTAGTCATTGGTGCTTTCTTGCTTATGGCGGCCTGGGTCCTGTTTCTTCTCCCTTTCAGTCTGGCCCAGTACGGTCGCTCCCAATACAAGAGTGCGACCTTCATTGCCCTAGTCGTGGTCGGATTCTGTATGCTCTTCGTCTTCGCGGCGTGGGAAAAGTGGGGGGCTCGTACCCACTTCGTTCGCTACGAGTTACTTCGAAAGCCGACTATCCTGGGTGCCTGTATTTGCTCGGCCGTGCTATACTTCAGCTTTTACCTCTGGGACCAATACTTCTACAACTTCGTTCTCATCACTTACAACCTGAACTCCACAATGGCAGGGTACATGATTCAGATCTACAACGTCGGCTCCTGCTTCTGGTCGCCCATCTTAGGTGTGATCATCTATGCCACTAAGCGCTTCAAGTACATCTGTCTGTTCTTCGGTGTTCCTCTGATCATCCTGGGCTCGGGCTTAATGGTTTACTTTCGTGGACAGGATCATGGCATTGGATACATTGTCATGTGCCAGATCTTCATCGCGTTTGCCGGCGGCACGCTGGTCATCGGCGAGGACATGGCCGCCATGGCGGGTGGTGGTCGTGAGGGTACGCCCATCATGCTGGCCCTGATTGGCCTCTTCTCTAGCATTGGCGGTTCCATTGGATACGCGGTTTCTGCCGCAATCTACAACAATGTGTTTGTGGGGGCACTCACCAGCCATCTTCCCGACGATCTGAAGGCCAATGCGACTCAAGTTTACACCGATGGGATCGCAGTCCAGGAGACCTACCCCGTTGGTTCTCCACTCCGAGATGCCTGTGTCTATGCCTGGGGTTATGCGCAGCGGATGAACTGTATTGCCTCCACCTGTATCCTGGTGTTGCTCATTCCAGCGGTTGCCATGTGGAAGAACTACGACGTTGGAAAGCGTCAAAATAAGGGCACCATGGTCTTTCAATGATCCGCTATGAATGGATTCACGATTTATGAGTTGACAAGGCTGGGGGGGGGGGGGGGGGCATTTGAGTATTGCATTCTGGCTTTGGCGTTTTTACTGGAGCGGGCAAAACACAACTTCCACGAATCTCTCGTGTACACTATTCTGGCATTCCTTAGTCAACCAGCATGGCTATTAGCTTGCAGAGAATCTTGATGACCTCTCCCGACTCTCTCTCTCTCTCTTACCATAGCCAAACCCCGCACATCTCCCCTCATAGCCCTTGCATCTCACTAACGCTCCAAGGTTGATCCGCCTGTCGATCCCATCAACAATGCGACGTTGGAATCGGATATGGTAGCGTTCTCCTTCTAGCAGCTGAGTCCCTTTTTCTACATCTATCTATCCAGCAAACCCACTTGTCCAAGCCGACGCGTCCGTCGCGTGGTTCAACCCAAACATTGCATCCACCCAAACCCAAACCTGCGCCATGCCTCCCCGGCACGCGCTTGCAAATGCACATGCGCTCAGCATCCTGACCGCGATACTGCACCTCGCAGCACTGACAGTCGCAACGAGAGATGACCTACACTACGTCAACCCTCTGATTGGCTCCACCAACGGCGGCAACGTCTTCGCCGGCGCAAGTCTGCCCTATGGCCTCGCCAAACCCGTCGCCGACGTCGACGGCCAAAACACCGCCGGCTTCGCCACTGACGGCAGCAATGTCACCGGCTTCTCGCACATGCATGACAGCGGCACCGGCGGGAACCCCTCCATGGGCCAGTTCCCCCTGTTCCCGCAGTACTGCGCCGACAATGACATCAACAACTGCCCGTTCTCCAAGGCTGCACGCGCGGTGCACTACGTGCAGGACTCGGTCACGGCGCAGCCGGGGTACTTCGCTCTGCGCCTAGAGAACGGGATCCAGGCGGAGATGACGGCAGCCTGGCGAACGGCGTTGTACCGGTTCACCTTCCCCACGCAGCGTGCGGCGGATGGGTCTGCACTGGATCCGGTGCTTCTGCTCGATTTGACGGATATCGATGACACGCGCCAAAACGCGAGCATTAGCGTTGACGGGGTATCCGGCCGGATCAAGGGTAATGGTACCTTCTTGCCTAGTTTCGGCGCCGGGTCGTATCAAGCTTACTTCTGCGCGGATTTTACGGGGGCGGCGGTGCGCGATAGTGGCATCTGGGTGAATGACCGGGCTGGGTCGGAACCGAAGGAGCTCTTTGTGACGCGCGGCTTCAACAATTTCTATCTCCAGGCGGGTGGGTACGTGAGGTTCGACCGACCGGTCGACGGAGTTGTCACGGCCAGAGTTGGCGTGAGCTTCGTTAGCTCCGACCAAGCTTGCTCGAATGCTGAGTCGGAGATTCCGGATCCGCGGGGGAATTTCACGACGCTGCGGAGTGCGGCCGAGGACGCCTGGAGCGAAAAGCTCAGCCCTCTCAAGATCACGTCTGGCGGGGTGAGCGATGACATGCTGAGCGCCTTCTGGAGCGGTGTATACCGGACGATGCTCTCGCCGCAGGATATGACGGGTGAGAACCCGTTGTGGCAAAGCGACGAGCCTTATTTCGACTCGTTCTACTGCTTATGGGATGCTTTCCGGGCACAGCACCCATTCCTCACTATCATCGACCCTCAGGCACAGTCTCGCATGGTCCGCAGTCTGCTGGACACCTACAAGCACGAGGGGTGGTTGCCGGACTGCCGAATGTCGCTGTGCAAAGGGTGGACACAGGGCGGTTCGAATGCAGACGTCGTGCTTGCCGACGCGTATATCAAGAACCTGACAGGTATCGACTGGGAGCTCGCGTACACGGCGATGGTCAACGACGCAGAGAACGAGCCTCTGGAATGGTCATACGAGGGCCGAGGTGGTCTTCAAAGCTGGAAGAGGCTAGACTATATCCCTTACCTCGACTTTGACTATTTGGGATTTGGCACCAATTCGAGGAGTATCTCCCGAACGGTGGAGTATGCGTACAACGACTATAGCGTTGCCGTTGTGGGCAAAGGTATCGGCAAGCAGGACTATACGACCTATTTGTCTCGTGCCACCAATTGGCGGAATCTCTACAAGGCTGACCAGACCTCCTTCCTTGAGAATGGAACTGATACGGGGTTCGTCGGCTTTTTCCAGCCCAAATATCTGAACGGGACTTGGGGCTTTCAGGATCCGATTGCTTGTAGCGCGCTAGCGTCGTGGTGCTCGTTGACATCGAACCCGTCGGAAACATTCGAGTCTAGTATCTGGGAGTATCTCTTGTACGTTTCCTCTGTAGCCTGAGCGAATCAACGTGCTGACCCTTCTTAGCTACGTCCCGCATGACATGGCGGCCCTAATCAAGCTCCTCAATGGTTCGGATTCATTTGTATCGCGGCTGAACTACTTCCACGAATCCGGTCTGGCCGATATCAGCAACGAGCCGGTCTTCCTGACCGTGTATGAGTACCACTACGCCGGCCGGCCAGCACTCTCTGCACGCCGAGCTCACAGCTACATCCCGTCGTCCTTCAACGCTACAGACAGCGGTCTGCCCGGCAACGACGACTCCGGCGCCATGGGCTCATTCCTCGCTTGGAGTATGATGGGGCTGTTCCCCAACCCAGGCCAGAGCGTCTACCTCATAAATCCTCCCTTCTTCGAAGCAGTGGAGATCACTCACCCAGAAACCAATCAAACGGCCACGATCCGAAATGTCAATTTCGATCCCACCTACAAGAACATCTCCATCCAGAGCGCGAAACTCAATGGAAAACCTTACGCGAAAAATTGGATCGGCCACGAGTTTTTCAGCGAGGGCATGACGCTTGAGCTGACGCTGGGGGGCCTGGAAAGTGACTGGGGCACCAGGAAGGAGGACTTGCCTCCCAATCTGAGCGAGACGATTGCGCAGGATGAGGTGCAGCGTGCATGACCGTACAGTCGGGAGTTAGAGTTTGAGTCTCGGTACTGCTGACAAGGGGACCAATGAAGGGCGTTCAATTAGCGGTCTGTCGACTCTTTTCTAAATAACTTTCTCGTCTCGCATGCCACTCGGGCGCTTTCGCTGTGTGCAATTCACCGCGTATATCTGACGTGGGTCTGGAAGATGTGGAACTGGAGAACGGCGAACGGTATACAGTGGTAAACACTGTTCGAGTCACTTCGATCCATCGATGACGGCAATCGTAGTCACAAAGGAGAAAATAGTGCGAGGCACCTACCATGTCTCGACGTCGTAGACAATGAAGCCAGGGCTTAGTGTCCCTCAAATTCACTTGAGTGCGATGGATTCAGCCCAGGCATGACTAAGCCTTCCGTTCCGGCCCCCAGACCCTTGAAGATTCAAAGTGGTGGAGGGACTCCTGGAAAGTTTTCGTTTCGTCTGCAACCTCCCACTTCTCGACTCGACGACAGTGAACCTTGTCTACTGTTTCTCCTCAGGGAAAACTCTGTTCATTCCGTTGTTCCAGGTGTAGTGCGGTCGAGCGCCGACATCCCACCGTCGAGAAACCATCCCCCTAATCGACATGGCCAATCGACAAATCACACGGCGCATCGCCATCAGCGCCGCGGTCTCGCTATGCATCGTCCTCTTCCTCTTCATCCGGCAGGGCCCGCCGAGTCCCGCCGTCCGAGCCCCAGGCCACATCGACCACGCCGTCACGCCGACACCCGCCGCGGGGATCAACATCCAAGACGAGACATTGAAAGGAGCCGCCGTGATGCCTAAGCTCGGCAATGAGACAGCCAAGTAAGCAGACACGCCCATGGACACAACGGATTCCCTGCTACGCCTTGGAGATCAGTCCGACTGACCGGTGCGCCTGGTGGCATGATTTACAGAGCGGAGCTTGGTCGTGCCACATGGAAGTACTTCCACACCGTCATGGCGCGGTTCCCGGAGAAGCCCACGGAGGATCAGCAAGATGCCCTCCGCTCATACATCCACCTTTTCGCGCGACTCTATCCTTGGTATGTGATCCCTGCTTCTCTCCTCGCCGGTTCTTTATCATTTGTTTCGCGTTGTGGACTTAGGCACCGGCCCCCACCACCGTCCCACGCGCAGTTCGACATGCAAAGCTGACCCTGAAACAGCGGCGAATGCGCCTCTCATTTCCAGCAGCATCTGAGCAAGTATCCGCCCCAGGTTTCGTCGCGCAAGTCTGCGGCCGGCTGGGCGTGCTTCATCCACAACGAGGTCAATGCCATGCTCGACAAGCCCGAATTTGACTGCACGAACCTCGGCTCGTTCTACGACTGCGGCTGCGCAGAGGAGCCTGGGGAAGGTGAAGGCGAGCGCGAGACCGCGAAGTCGGATGCGGAGGGACACTCGCCTGCGACGCGCGCTGATGCGGATGCGCCGCCGGCTGACTCGGAGGGCCACGATCACCTGGCCGTGGAGATCTCAAAGGAAGCGTGAGTTTGTTTCTCGTTTGGAGGGTGGTTGAGTAGTCCGGCGCGCACTAGTGCCTATCTCGCGGTGGTCTTACTGACTTTCATGCAATAGGACTACGCGTGGTTGATGGGGCATCGCATGCTCCTACCGCTTCTTTGGCAGCCGAGTGCTGCCAGTCTTGCATGGCGTTCTGGGTTGGTCCCTCCTACGCATCCGCTCGAGCTGGTCTCCTGGTGGTCTTGTACATTAGCTTCGTTTCTTGATAATATCCATATACTTCGCATGTACCCTTGGCACCGTCCTGCGCACGCTCTCCGCTGCCGGGGCCCGAGTCGCCGATCGCTGCGCGACATGTAGACATCCCGGCCCTGTATACATCCACATCCACGATGAGACGACCTCGCTACACCCGGTCCTCCGCTGCAAGGACTGGGATGTGCAGCGTCGATCCCCGAGCCCGCGTGCACCCAGGATTCCCCCGACCTGGTGATCGCGAGGCCGCGCATGACCGGGTTCGTCGAGTGCTTTCTTGCGCCTATCGATGGAGCATCTCCCATTCAAGGGCACCCGTTTCCGCTGCCCGCATTCCGTGGAGCCGGCTCGTCCTCGATTCAATCCGGATTTCGTAGTCGAGGACTCCTAAAGGGGGAACTAGTGAACATGTCGCACTTACCTCGTGATACGGGATGCCCACTAGCGCCCGGGGAGGAAGACGACCCTCGAGGAATATCCGAGCAGAAAGCCATTGCATCCAGACCGGCGCAAAGAACAACGATTCCCAACACAGACACCCCAGCAAGGGAAGAGTCAGATATACCCATGAATGCGATGGCAGACCCAACTCCGAACCCCAACACGCCCCCACAGCCTCAAACGCTCGCGAAGCAGCATCCATGGCGATGACCGTGTCGCCCTAGAGCACTTCCGGTCTCTGATTTGCAGCCCAAAAATAGCGGGGGAGGGGGAAGTCGGAGCAGCTGATAACAAATCAACGCGCCCGGTCTCCTGACAAGCCCGCCTGCACAGCCAACCAGCGCCGCGCGATGCAATCACCCTCGTGATCACGATCGCCATGATTGGAGCGCCCGTCCTAGCAAGCTCCGGGTGATGCATGGAGTGGCGGCGCGGGCGCGTTCAGGCGCGACGATGAAACTGGCCCCGCGGGCGAAGGGCGGTTTTAAGACTGGGATCCAGTTGGCGTCAGGGGCGGGTTCTTGTTGCTGCTTCACGATTGTCGCTACATCTACATCTATACGTATATATCTGTATATCTGCATCTACATCTGTATATCAATCTATCTACATCTACATACATCTATATCTACTGTATCCACAACCACCCCAATCAAGTCTAGTGGAATACCGGATCAGGACTAGCGTGGTCCAGTCGCGCCTGCCGCTTTTCGACGCGAAAAAAGAAAAAAAAAAAAAAGGGAAAAAAGAGCGGCTTGAAACTCGGCGCTTCTGCATATGCGCTCTCTACTCTCCTCTTCTCTCAGTATTGCACCCACTGACATCGCGGTCGACCTCTTCTGTTGTCTGTATTTTCGTCGACTTGACTACAATTGTTGCGCATTCGGTGTTCGTCTCCGGTGCTACATTACTTGTCTCGTGCCTACCATACCTGCCGAAGCCCGCTCGCTCCCTCCCCTACGTGGCTAGCTGATTGTCCACCCTAGATATGGTGTCCTTCTCGTGTGAAGTGAGTATCGTGGTTCCATTCGGCGCAATCGCGCGTTCCCCCAGGAGAGACGGACAGCATTTGACTAATGCGTGCTTGTTCTAGGGATGTGGTGATGTGCTCACCAAGAAGAAGCTGGACCCCCACCGCAACCAGTGCCGCGGTGCATCTTTCACCTGTATCGATTGCATGGTGCATTTCCGAGGCACCGAGTACCAATCACATACGGTGCGTCCCTATCCATATCCGTGTTGAATCGACATTCCCATGTCTGCTGCGGCGTTGCTGACCAGACGACCTGCCATAGGCCTGCATGAGTGAGGCGCAAAAATACCAGGGTGCCCTATATAAGGAGAAGCCGGGCAAGGGCCCGAAGAAGGGCCAAAACACTCCCAATCAGAAGGCCAAATCGAACCCCAATGCGCGCAACCAGCAGCCTCGTGTCGAGGATGCCTCCGATACAGACAACACCAAGGCCACCGCGCCGCCCCCGCCGGCGCCGAGCCCTCCTCCCGTGGCCGAGTCGAAACCCACTGCCGAGGCGCTGGCCAACGGCGGCAAGCCCGTCAATGTCTTCGACTACCTGGTCACCGATGAGACTCCCAACGCGTCCAAGGTCTCCTTGGCCGCGCCCAAGGAGCAAATGACCATGGTCAACCATGCTCCGTCTCTGTTTGAACCTAGCAACGCGCTGGCCCGTCTGGACACGAAGACCGATGACGAAGGGCACTACGATGTCGCATACGAGGAAAATGGCTACTCCTATGGCGCCGACCCTATCCCGCCATCAATGTACTCCAAGGACGTGCCCAATGTGTCGGCCGAGTTTGTGACCCCCGCGCCCAAAAAGAAGAAGGACCGCCGCAAGGAGGAAAAGCGCGCCTCGGGCAGCGTGAGCGAGAAGAAGCGCAAGCGCGGGCAAGAGGAGACCTTCAGCAGTCCGCAGCACGACGTCGACACGCCCATGATGGATGCGCCGTCCAGCGTCGTCAACAACGCCGGCACCCCCTTGCTCCAACACTCCGGTCTGACTGGCGGTCTGAACCGCATGATGCGCTCGCCCTCCCCCGATGGCGACGACACCCCCGACCACGGCCACCAGACGTACCAGGACGCCTCCTCGCCCATCAAGCGCACCCGCCGCAACGGCAAGGAGACCCACGGCGACCCCGGCCTGGGCATCTCCATCAAGAACCGCGCCGAGAGGCTCGTCTCATCCATGTTTGGCGGCTCCGGCTCTGTCGTGTCTGCGGGCAGCGGCGCCAGTAATGAACCCAACCCGCGAGCGCTGGTCCGCACCCGCCGC
This sequence comes from Penicillium hispanicum, assembly GCF_028827665.1. NCBI lineage: Eukaryota > Fungi > Ascomycota > Eurotiomycetes > Eurotiales > Aspergillaceae > Penicillium > Penicillium hispanicum. Next base: position 1,608,593 of record NW_026623198.1, on the reverse strand, counting down.
GGCAGCTCCTCCAGTGCCGACGAACACCTGGAAGTCCGCAAGAAGAAGTCGCACCGCTCCCGCAACCCCGACCCGCACGCCGACGCGCGCAAGTCCAAGCGCAAGAGCAGCAACCCCACGGACGGCGACCGCCCCTCGCGCCGTCAGAAGCAGAGCGACGAGCGCCGCCGCTCAGACTCACGCTCCCCTCACCGCGAGCGCCAGGTCACCGTCTACAAGCAGTCCAAGCCCCCGGCCCGCAGCGAGGACGTGCTGCAGCGCGAGATGGCCGCCCACTTCCTTTCCCTGGTGGCACGGGATAGCGAGCGCGGGTGCTCCATCCACAAGGCGTTGAAGCGCTTCCACCGCGACTTCACTGATGAATACGACGCCGACCGCGGCCGAGACCATGGACGGAGTCGTGCCGACCGGGAGCGCCGGAGTGAGGATGAGAAGGATCTGTGGCGTGCTTTGCGCTTGCGACGGAATGACCGTGGCGAGATTGTGGTGTTTGTGTAGGAGTGCCTACAGTCGGCATGATATGTATGGCTTGGTATCCTTTTGGGGTGGATTTTTTGGGGACTTCAGTCCGGGCAGTTGGCTGCCTCTATTTATTACTATATTCTTCACGAGGTGAATGGTTGTCTTTTGCATAGCGCGATTATGTCCTGACTTGGATTTTTACTTTGGATGGTCTTTGCACATTGTCGATAATCAGACCTAATTTGGACGTTCAACTCTGCTTCCCTAATTGTCAAATCGTGCGAGGCACAGATAGGAATGCCCACGAGCACATCCATTTGCCGGATTTTGCTGATCCTCTTACAGTCGACCCGCTTCTAGAATCTCACCTGGCAGCCACTGATGAGATTTTGGCACTGCACGTTGGCTGTCAACCTTATGAATACTCCACGGCGGAGTCATCCAACAGCGACTATATCGCTGGCATGGGACTACTGATCCTATTCCTACCGTCCTATCATCCGTGAGTAACATTGCCAATTCAGCATAATCATCTAGCGAGTCGATCTTCCAGCTAGCCTCGTCAAGATAAACCTAAATGGAGGAGCTTTTCCGAGACAAGACCGCCACTCCGCCCTACATAAATCAGCCTCATCCTCCACTTCAGCCTCGCATTGACCGGCCTTTGTTTTCTGGTACTCATTCGCCCCGCCGCGGAGCCATTGGACCCTTCATGGAGCTAACGCTGAAGGCCTTTCGCATCGTGCCGTTCGGGGCGGGGCGTAAATTGTTTACATATACCTCCGGGACCCCTAACTAGACCCTCCATTACTTTGGTCTTTTTCTATCCTGTCATTTTTTTCTCCGAGTCAACTGCCATTCATTCAATTCCTTCAACTCCATTGTCCAACCACCGTGCTGCGCCGCACTCTCCTCGCCCTGTCCGTCTCTACGGCCGCCCTGGCCATGCGTGTGGAAGATTTTGGATGCTATCCTCAGTTCCAGAGCCAGTCCACCTGCAGGTCTCCAGATAGTGGAACTTCTGTATGGCAGTGTTTGGTGGAACATGGGGTTGTGTCGGTGGGCCAAAGGTGACATTCGCACCATGGTCGAGTTGATCGGAGAGTGATCGGCGTGGAGTCATCCATGGATTCCTACAGCCAATTGGGCGGTGAATGAATGCTTGGTAGATTCTTAAGAAAGGCCGGGCTTTTATGACCCTAAACCACTATCGGGTTGGCTATACCGAATATTCAAAACCCTCTTTTATATGTAATAGAATGTCATCCCCAGGTCGGCATCCCTCTGTGGGTCCCTTGCTACCTAGGTGTATGTATAGATATTGGTAGTTCTCCCAGGTCATTGGATTTATACTCTGTTTTCTGTCATAACAAGAGAAGTGTCTCCCAACTCCAGTATGAAAATTGCCCATACTCTAAGTTGTTTTCCTTGATCTCAGTCATTAATTACACAGTTCTTGTACAGTTTCACCATTCTAATCCTTATAGACCCACGGGTGAGTCATCGTGCACAGCGCCTGACTCACCACGCCACTCACTCACCGCTCTCAGTCCCGCCTGATACTGCCGGCCACTGAGGTTTTTATCGGAGCTTTCCAGATGTTTCGCCTTCTCAAATACGACCTTGCCCTTGAGGCTGCTGTCTCTTGCATTTTCCTTTGTTGGTCTTCAGTGCCACTGGCTGGTGCTTTCTCCTTACGTTGACAGCTTTCTGTGAGAGTATTTCCCCCACACGCATTGCACTTATCTTGCACGCCTATCGCCCATTTCCCTCACCATTTCATCAATTTGTGTATTCAGTCACGCACAAGACGCAAGAATTTGGATGAGCACGTTAGTAGCCACGAGCCAGGGCATCTCAGCTCACCGGGACATGTCAAGCTCAGCTGCACCTCCATCAGCCCCGACTGCCCCGCGCTCTCGACACAGACGTCGTGGGAGGGGTCCTTCAAACCGTGACGGGCAACAACGACAAACCCAACCAGCTCAATCAGTGGATCATCAGCCACCAAGTGAGACACAAAATGCCCAGTCGATACCTCACCCCGAACAACAAAATGACAACTCCCGCTCTCGAAGAGGTAATAAACAAGGCAGAGGATCTGGGGGACGCAGAGGGCGTGGCACTGGAGGGCGACGAGGTGGACAGGCCCAGGATGCAGAGCCATCTGGACAGATATCTCAGTCTCATCAGCAGTCTCGAGGAATGAGAGCTCGAGGTTTTGAGGCACGGTTGACGAGGCCGAGCCAGGATGCGGGGGACCAGGCACAGGAACCTGCTGGTGAGGCTGAACTGAGCCTCCGAGCAGATGCGCCTGCATTTGTACCCGGAATGCCGGCATCTGATGTGCCAGCATCTCTCGCGTCTGGTCCCTCTGCCAAAGGAAAAGGCAAAGCGAAACCCAGGTTGCCGCAGAAGCCTCCCAAGGTCACGACTAAATCAACAGCTGATGATATCGCCACCCGCATTCATGATGATATCGCCCATAACTTGTATGAATGTCCGATCTGCACCAGCGAGCTAGGCCGACGATCCAAAATTTGGTCTTGTGAGTTGTGTTGGACGGTCTTCCACCTCAGCTGCATCAAAAAGTGGTCGACGAATGAAGGGGCAGCAGCCCAAAATACGGTCCGGCAAACGGATGACGGAGAGTACCCTCCTGCTGCCCGTGCCTGGCGGTGCCCTGGCTGCAATCTGTCGCATGAACACTTTCCCACCACGTACACCTGTTGGTGTGAGAAGGAGGCTGATCCCAGACCTCTTCCTGGTCTGCCTCCACACTCCTGTGGTCAGACATGCTCACGGCCTCGTAAAGGATGTCCACATCCGTGCGATGCAACCTGTCATGCTGGCCCTTGTGCTCCTTGTACCGCTATGGGGCCCACCCAGGACTGTTTTTGTGGTCGAAACTCTTCCACAAAAAGATGTCAGGACACTGATTACCAGAAAGGATGGAGCTGTGGGGAGATTTGCGGTGATCTCCTCCCTTGTGGTGAACACGCCTGTCCTCTTCCATGCCATGAGGGGTTGTGCGGTGCATGCGAGGTCAAGACCAATGCTCGCTGCTATTGTGGCAAATTGCAAACTGAAATGTTATGCAGCTCAAGAGACGAAGTGATGGAAAGTCAGATCGTCCATGATGATGGGTCTGCAGAGGAATGGACTGGATGCTTCGGCTGCAATGAGATCTGCAATCGCCCATTTGACTGTGGGGTTCACTCATGTCAAAAGAGTTGTCATCCCCAGGAATCACATCCTGCTCATTGCCCTCGATCGCCGGATGTGGTTGTCCGTTGTCCATGTGGCAAAACTCGCTTGTCCAGCATTCCTGGCTTCCAGCCTCGCTCCTCGTGTGAGGACCCAATTCCAAACTGTCTCGAAGCTTGTGGTAAAATGCTTGCATGCGGTCATTCTTGTGACCAGGTCTGCCATACCGGTCCTTGCGGGTCTTGTATGCGCCATGTCCCTGTTTCGTGCCAGTGTGGTCGCAACACCTCCATGAGTGTCTGCCACCAAGGCAACATTCAACCACCCCAGTGCTTCCGCATGTGCAAGGCGACGTTGCATTGTGGTCGCCATACATGTACCGAGCGATGCTGCCCTGGAGAACAGAAGGCTATCGAACGTCAGGCCGCAAGACGGAAGCTGAAGCCACACCTCCGCCCTGTCGATGAGGATATCGAGGCGGAGCACATCTGTACACGAGTGTGTGGTCGGATGCTGAAATGCGGAAGACATACATGCCCGGAGTTATGTCATAAGGGCGCTTGCAACACTTGTCGAGAAGCAATCTTTGAGGAGATCTCCTGTAATTGCGGACGATCAATTCTGTTTCCGCCACAGCCGTGTGGCACTCAACCACCCTCATGTTCCTTCCCCTGCCAACGCCCCAAGGCTTGTGGCCATCCTCAGACTGCGCACAACTGTCATACCGACGAGGAAAACTGCCCAAAGTGTCCATTCCTGACTGAGAAAGAGTGCCTGTGCGGCAAGCGAGTAATGAAAAATGTACCCTGCTGGCTCACAGACGCACGCTGCGGTCAGGTATGTGGTCAACAACTGAAATGTGGCTCCCATTTTTGCAAGAAAGATTGCCATCGACCCGGCGAATGCGAAGACGCAACAATGCCGTGCAAGCAAGCCTGCGGAAAGACCAAGGGTCTGTGCGGTCACCCTTGCGCTGAGCCCTGCCATGCTCCTTATCCTTGCCCTGAACAGACGCCTTGCTCGTCTATGCTCACAGTAACATGTGGCTGCGGGCGCCTGCGCCAGCAAAAACGTTGCAATGCCGCCAGGGCAATCATGTCCAAGGGTCAGGTCCAGCAGCCGGAGCGGCTGCCATCACTCACGCCATTAACATGTGACGATGAATGTGCCCGTCTGGACCGGAACCGTTCCTTAGCGTCCGCACTCGGAATCGATATCGACCAAACGACCACCGTCCAGGCTTTTACGTCGACGAATCTTCCATACTCCGCCGAAACCCTCGACCAGTACCTGAAACTTGCCTCCACGGTGCCACTTTCGACTTTGCAAACCTATGAGACGAACTTGCATGCCCTTGCAACTGATACTTCCAATCGGTCGATTCGCTTCCAGCCAGCCAAGTCCACGCTTCGCTCCTTCACTCATTCCCTGGCTTCAGACTGGGGATTTATCACCGAAAGCCATGACCCCGAACCCCATCGACATGTCTTTGTTCTCAAGCCGTTAGCTTGGAACCCTCCGGTCTTTGGAATGGGAAGTGGATCTACTATTGGCATTGGCGGAATGAGCGTGCGTGAGTGCGTGAAGCTCCGCGAGCGAGAACGAGCCAAGGAGCGCGAAGCCCAGCGTGTCGCTGCACTGGAGGCCAAATCCGCTCGCGAGGCTGCCAAGGCACAAGCCGGCGCGTCTGGCGATGGCTGGGCCCAGGTGGCATCGCGAGGCAAGAAGTCTGCAGATGGCAGCACTGTCAGCACTCGGAGTACTACTCCAATTCAAAGTGGCTTTGGAAGTCGAACCATTTTCTCTGCGCTTGCCACTGACGGTAAAGCGGATGCTGTTCCAGGATCCAAGAAAGAGCGTCTGGTTCTGCGGTCTGGTGTTGGTGCCGGAAAGTCTATGCGACCACAGCCTACAGAGGTGGTTGACAGCTGGGAGGAAGCCGAGGAAAAGGAAGAGCAGGAAGAGCGAGAGCAGAAACAAGAACACGAGCAGGAACAGGAACAGGCCCCTCAGGAGGAAGGACAAGAGCCTGCGTCTGGAACACAGATCCACGAAGAGCCAGCTGAGACTGGAGAGCTGCCTTCTGGTGAGGAGGTAGAGTGAAGGCCACAATGGGCCGAGTCATGAATCACGGTTATGAGAAAGCCATTTGGCTTGATATTTTCCATATGATACCCGGCTAGCATTTGGGGACCTTGAGGGCCGACCTCTGGTAGCCACCAGCATATGGGCATTGCTTCCAAGGTTATGGTGTTTTTTTTAAGTACGGATCCATGTGGGAATCAATAATGAAGAAGCTATACACTTGTCTTATTTCGCATCCCTGTCTACTGATAGTGTTGTGATTGGTACTTGGGTATTGCAAGGAAGAGCAAGACAACTGCTATAATTTATGTCTTACTCAAATCCAATTAGAAGCCAGTCCTTCCAATAAGAATCCTTCAAGCCATCAGCAAGTAACCTGCGAAGTGACACCCGTGCCGCTTTCCAGTTACGTTATCAAGTAAACCCGTAGTTACAGCTATAGTAACATCCAGCTCTCATCATCCCGCCACGCAAACCCTCGCCCCAATCCACCCGCGGTCCATCGAATCCCCCACAACCTAAAACTCCAAACACTTCGAAACAGGCACAGCCTTGACAAACATCAAGCACCCCTCCGCAGCCGCCCGATACGGCCCATGCTCCATCCCCGGCTTGCGATACGCATACGCGCCCACGCCCCACGCCTGCTGCAGCGTGAGATCCTCCAGCCCGCCCTTCAAGAAGCACACCTCCTCAACAAAGGTGTGCGTGATAGGCGTGCCAGCCGTCGTAGTGTGTGGTTCCCACCATTGCAGAACAGACTTGTGCTCTGCGTCTCCGTTGAGGATCAGTTCCCAGATCCCGGTGCCGACTGCGGACCAAGGCTGGGTAGAGGGTGCGTCTTTGGGTGTGCCGGGTGGTGGGGGTGGTGGTGGGACCGTGAATTCTTTTTGTTGGAAAGACATTGTGTTTCTTGGGAATTGAATGGATGAAGGTACGGAGTGGGATTTGGGTTGAATGGCTGGCTTGATGGCTGCGGTTCTAATGTCGTGCGCTGACAAATATAGAATTGCTCGGTGGACATCTCACAGCCAGGCTGGAGCTCTGGAGGAAAGCACCGACCCCAGTCTTTACGAGTTGAAAGTAAAATCAGAACACATTGCTTCAAAATGGTACATTTGGAAATGATGCACCGTCCTTTTAAATCCTGAAAATGTCAGCTTTTGACGCTAGAAACGACTGCCTTGCCACCCATAACTTTAAGAGCGAGCTGGCGCTTCACCAGATATAGTCCAGTACTAATTTGCACCAACCGAGCGTTGTCAGACATCATCCTGCTGGTCCTGTTTGTTGGCTGTTTACGATCTTAGCAAATTCAATGCAGCGAAGTGGGGTTAGGATAAAGGGTCGACTTGACAGGAAGAGATCTTCAACCGAGAAATTGCTTCAGATAGAGTCCAGCGACAAGAAACATCTCGTGTATGATGATCTGCGACCAAGTTTAGAGTCTCTGTAAAGGAGCTGTCTTCGACGTTTGACGCAATTTCTTTCAGAATCTTCCCATAGGCCCAGATATCATTCAATCGACGTGTTTGGAATGGGAGATCGAAGGGCGACATTTCATGCAGAATCTCTGGAGATTGCCATTCGCGCGTTACTCCGCCGATGCCACTGATATCAATGAGCACCGCATTGCCATCTTTGTCTAAAACAATGTTTGACGGCTTTAAGTCCATGTGGGTTTTCTGTGCGCGGTGCATAGTATCCAAGGCATCCCCGATTTGAACAGCCCATTGCTCCCAGCCGCAATCAGAAACAATTCCTTCCTTGAGGATGAATTGCAAGGAGCCACCACTATGATACTCCAACAAAATACCATTAATAACACTCTGTGGATTGCTTTCCTGAGAGGTTGTGTAGGGATTGGTAAACACTGCAACGCCAGCAGGCTGAACTATGCCACTCACGCCCCTGAAGTGTGCGAGGTTCTCCAGTTCTTGTTGTATAACCTCCGTATCTCGTGGATGGTACAAAGGGCGGTTGACCACCTTGAGAATATACGGTGTTCGGTCGCCTTTATGGAAAACACGAAACACTCCGTCTGCTATCTCAATATCGTGTATCAATTCTGTGATATTGACGGCTCGAAAAGACGGGAATTGGAGGAGTGGTGGGTATTTCACTCTCAAGGGATCCTCTCGAGTATAGAATGGCATGTCTTTGAAGAACTTTGTGGGCTGGAGACGCAGATTTTCAGGATCGATTGTTTTCATATCTTCGTTCAAGATAATTTCAGTCACAGTATCGTCCAAAGGGGACAGCGATTGAAAATCGATCATAGTGACGAAGTTCTGGAATTCCTTTCGTCGTTCACATTTTGGTTTGATCTGCCCTGGTTCGGCATTGTGACAGGAAGAAGACATTGTGCTCTTCCATGTGACTTTGATCCACCATTTTTTGTCATGTAGGTGGTAGATCACTGTCTGAAAGCGACTGCAAAGCTTGGGCTTCCCTTCGCCTCTGAAGTCCTTGTCTTCACTGTATGCCTTGAATTCTAGCTTAGGGGGCGTGACAGAAGGGGTTGTGGCTGGCATGTTGTCTTGCAAAGTATATTCGCTGGGCTGTTCCTTTGTCTTTTTGGCTCGCAGAAAGCAAAGAAGTGAAGAACAAAGCTGCTCATGTTCGACGAGGAGGCAGGTGATATGACCCCCTTACCTACCGCGTGACACCAGATATGCTATTGGTCGTCAGTGTATTTCACGGCAGTCAACAGACCATTACACAATACTTACGAAGATCAATACAAAAAAGCACTTGTAATAACAAAGATGGACGGATCGGTGATGCATATTGGGCTATTTCTTCAACGATTGGGTGGCGGTTGTCGAGCATCAACACTTATTTCAGCGCATGTGCGGAATTTTTGTTGTTTGTATAGTGGATGGTAGCCAAGTACATTAGTATCGGATCGAGTGGCATGTCTGATGCGACGACATGCTTACTGCGTGAGAGCGAAGGCCTATGCACAATGGCCAGTAGTGGTAAGTGTAAAATAGAGACGAAATACAGAAGAGGGGAGGAAGAACCATATAGAATGAAGGAGGCGCGGCGAGCTTTTGTCTTGGACCAACAGAAGGCGAAGCATACAGAGCGTCATGTTGGGGCGCTAAACTTGAGGCAAAACTAACCGGATGGCGTAATTCACAGACCCGCTGTTTAGTTACATTGAACAATCCCGAAAGTGATAAACCTCATACAGACCGACCCAATCAATGAAACACCGGAATGTGAATTGAACATCGAGAAGGAACAAACGCCTAAATCAATTGTAGTTGTGCAGTGGACAGCATCAGTACATGTCTCCGTGGTCGGTCGGTGGGATAGGGGTTGACTTGGTATTCAGATCGAACGGCGCATCAGAGAAAGTGACCTTCGAGACAAGTCGATTTCATTCAAGTACCTCCTTCCAGAAAAGCAAATCTTAATGGTTCTTGCTCTTCGAGTTGAAGAGCGGGTATCATAATCTTGTGGCATCGTGCTGAACATGGTAGACCAGAGCTGAGGTTGAGTTTACACTGCCAGCCAGCAGCTTCAGCTTCACTGGTCACTCAGCACTTCCTCCGTGACGAAAGAAAGGATGTGCTCAAAGTAGCCAGGCTCGGCTACAGAGTCATTGTGGCCTCCATTCGGCAAGGTGCGCCAGACTTTACGGCTGGACTCGCAGACGGCAAACAGTTGGGTCATATTCGACGGGCTAATTCTTGTCAGCCTGCACATTCATCTCAACAACGAAGTTTGCTTACGGTACAAGCTCATCCTTCAGTCCGCTGAGGAAGAGAATTGGCACCTTGGTGATCTGTGGGAGCACGTCCTCGCTCGTCCAGTATTGATGGCAGAGACGAGCCAGGTATCGTGCGGGAGGGAAGACACTGGAGGCTAATCAGTATTTCGTCCTTGGACTCAAGCAGGTCATAGCTGCGAAATCTCACGTAGGAATCAACTTCCGAATGCTCAGGAAGGTATTCTCCAAGATCAATCCCGCGACATCACCTTGTTCCTGGTTTGTGGCAACGAGGTTGATAGCCACAGCGCCACCCAGACTCTGCCCATAGACGACGATTTTGGTGTCTCGGGTCTCCGGCCGTTGTCGCAAGTAGTCCAAGCCGGCCTGGGCATCAACCTTCAATCCTGTCTCATCCGGTGTACCCGTCGACAAACCATACCCTCGATACTCCAGCATGAAGACATTACACTGCAGGGTATCTTGGACAGCCTTGGCAATAGGGACCCGATGGCCAATGTTGCCGGCATTGCCATGGAACATTAAAACCGTCAGGTTGCGCGAGTAGCGAGACTTGGGCTGACGCAAGAAGAGGGCATGAAGCGATTCTCCATCTGGAGTCGGAATTTGCAGGTCTTCGAAGTCGGTGATTCCGAATTGACGAGGGCTCGGCACGTTTGTCCGCGCGTCGACGGGGACATTGCGGGGGTATATCAATTCACTGGTGATGTCGTCAGTCCCACCATCCATCGATTGGGCACACGCTAGACTGCTTACTTCTGCTTGAAGTAGAGGAGACCACTGGCGACCACAGCCAACCCAGAGGAAGCTAGGACCGGGAGTCGGAAGAACTGCACTGCGCTGTTCGCCATGTTACTGATGCTCCACGACGGAGGCGGCGGTGATTCGGACATGGCGAGGCGCACGAAGCCAGCACAATTGGAGCGTCTTGGAAAGCGTGTGTAAAGGAATGAATTCTAGCTTAGTGATAATTTATCTGGTCAACAGCGATGGAATGGAAAGCCAGTGGAGGCCTCAGATGTCTGGGGGAGTTTCAGGAGGGTCGCGGGGGCTGGCGATAACTAAGACGTCCTATCAGCGCTGGCGGCGCCGCTCACCGCCCGTGCTGGGACGCGTTGGAGCTTCTGCCTTCCCTTACAGCTCGATGATAGCATCACCAACCTCCCTCATCCTACACCTTCCTTACTCCCTCCTGACCCGCTTGTCATTGTTCCGTTTCCCTTTTTCACTTCTCTCTTGGACGGCAAAATGATTGGCCACGGCACATCGGGCATGCTCGGTGAAGGTGAGCTGAGTTGAGCTGAGCTATCGGCATCGGCAGAAGAGCTAACACTCATCGCTAGATGGCATTCACGTTGACATGAACCACCTCAAGAGTGGAGAGGTCAAGTGAGTCTTTCTGATGTATACTTGGTGCAGATTTAGCAACAGATGCTAACCTGCCGTTTGTCCTTTAGTCTGGGAACCTCGATGTGAGTCGATCGGAGCTCGATTGCCCGCTGCCAACGACCATCTTTCTAATCGAACCACAGCATGGCCATCAACTTCAAGGACGGTGTCATTCTAGGCGCAGACAGTCGGACAACCACCGGCGCCTACATTGCCAACCGAGTCACCGACAAACTGACACAGGTGCACGACACCATCTGGTGCTGCCGATCGGGGTCCGCTGCGGATACTCAGGCCGTGGCCGACATTGTCTCCTACCATCTGAACATGTACGGCGTTGTCAACAACGAGGCACCCAGCACACAGGTTGCTGCGTCGCTCTTCCAAGAATTGTGCTATGAAAACAAGGACGCGCTTAGGTGAGTTCCCCGTGGCAGATGGCTCTTTTAAAACGAAAAAAAAGGCCTCGGTTCTGGTATCTGGGGATGAAGAAACACACGCTGACGATGTGATGCTAGTGCCGGAATTATCATTGCCGGGTACGACCCTCGACACGGAGGTCAGGTATACTCGATACCGCTGGGAGGATCGCTACACAAGCAGTCATTCGCGATTGGTGGTTCGGGCTCGACCTACATCTACGGCTATACCGATGCGCACTGGCGGGAGCAGATGACAGAGCAGGAGGGCATCGACTTTGTGCGGAGTGCGTTGCAGGAGGCGATCAAGTGGGATGGCAGCTCGGGTGGTGTTATTCGACTGGTCGTCCTGACCAAGAGGGGCGCGGTGCGCCACCTCTACCTGCCCGACAACGGCTACACCGGGCCCGGCGTGACAAATTAATCAGCTGCGTGTACTAATAGCGTTCATCTCCCTCTCTGTCCTGGGGTCCCGGAATGAAATGGTTTCATGAAACAGCGTCTGCTCATGCCATGGCCGGGAGAGTCGGTCCCATTCGCGCGAGTGTCGAGGCTCGGTACGGGGTGAACCGGAGGAGGCAAAGGAAGAATGGACATTGTAGAAGTCCCTAAGCACCGCCTTGTTGACCCTAGTCGATTGCATCATCGGCGCATGGCATGAGGTCTCCATCCAGTGATGGTGGATTCCGGGGCATCTGCACCTCGGAGGCGGATTGTCGGCACTGGGGATGGTCAGTTATAGTTGTGTCCGTTGTATAGTGTATCCTTGCAGCTCCATTTCTCGTTCTAATCAGCCTCAATGAGTTGTTTGATACTTCAGCCGGAACGGTAGAATCAGCGCCGCCATCGGCACCACGGGCGCTGACGGTGGGCTGTCATTCGCCCGATATACTCGAGCCACACCGTCTTTTATAGTGTTGTTATAGTCTCAAGCGATAGGTCGAGCGCTTTGCGGAAGTGAGGGAATGTATAGACGGGACTGTATCCTGTCGCAATGGCATTCGACTCTTCATAACATCATTTCCCCTCGAGCCCGTTGCTTTGAACTGCCTTTCTGCCTTTCTTTTCTCTTTTCTCTTTTCTTTTTCCTCCTTGATTTGCCTCGAATTCCCAATCACGGATGAGACTAGCCTCCCCTTTTTTAACCGGTTCTGGTCGGGCGGCTTCGGCCACGACTCTCTGACTTTCCACTTCCACATCTCCATCTCCACTGACCTCACTTCCCCCCCCCGTCGATCTCATTGCTGTCCTCTTCCACCTCCCTCCGCATTCTCTCCTCTGCTTTCTGCCTTTCTGTTTCACTTGTCTTCTGCAATGGCTCGGATCGACCATCTCCAGTGATCGCCTTCCGTCCCCCCCCGTCTCGTCCTCTGGGGGTCGATTGGATTCCGCGTTCTGGCCCATCAAGCTCGGGGGCCTTCGTCATCCAATGTAAATCCCTCCTGCTTCTGTGTCTGCTGCACCTGCTCCTGCTTTTGGATCTTGCGACGGCGACAGCTGTCATCCTGCTGCTGCGACTCCCATCGCATCGCGTCCCGCTGCTACTAAATGCCCGACTCGCTGACCCGCTTCGACGCACCCCAAACAGACTAAGCCAGGTAGCGCTCGAGACATGGGATCCGTTATCGCCAACCACGTGCCGTCGGATCAGATCGACAGCCACTTCACGATGCTCGGCGGGATCAATCCGGATTCTGTCTACTCGCGCGCCCCCCAACTGGAGGATCGCTCTAGATCGACCTCGTCCACCACCACCCCCACCTCGACCTCCTCGACCTCCGCCCCGCCCGGCGTAGGCTCTGCTCGCCTGTCGTCGACCTCGAACGATGTCCCCGCCTACCTCTCCCACACTCCTCAATCTGTGCACTCCGCCGACCCCTCCCACCCCCCGCCGTCGATGACCTCCCACCCCAGCTATACTCATTCGTCCGATCACCCATCCTACTCCAACTCCCAGACGCCCCAGTACCCCCAGTACCCTCCGAGCGGCGGCCATGCCGCCTCGGCCCATCCCATGACCTCTGCCCCCAACCCCTACGGACAGGCCTCTCCGGACTCGCCACGCCTGCAGCCGACCTTCCGATCCATGCAATCGCTTGGAGGATCTGAGGCGAACTCCCCCAGCCGGATTCGCGTGAAGAGCCTGTCTCACATCCAAAGCTTGGTCAAGGAGGATTTCTTGGCCCCGTCGCATCCCTCCTCCCTCGCGGGCAATGGATCGCACCAGCGCCAGTTTGAGGTCAGCTCTATGCCGGTCACCGACATCATTGAGATGGTCGCGGGCCTGCTCACCAAGATCACCACTACCAACGATATGCACCATGAGCATATCCATCGCCACATCCCTCCCCCCGACGGCACCAGCAATTTGAGTCCCCAGGCTACCAGCGTGCTTGCGTTCCACGGCAAGAACGTGCCCAGCATCACCATCCTCAGCTACCTCACTCGCATCCACAAATATTGTCCTACCACCTACGAAGTCTTCCTCAGCTTGCTGGTCTATTTTGACCGGATGACCGACCTGGTCAACCGTGGACAACCTGACGGCGCGGGTCGTCGCTGGGACATGACCCCTGGCGACCAGCCTGGGGTGTCCTCGTCGGATGCGTGGGAATCACAATCCCACCCGCAAACGCGGGACCGGGACACTTCCATGGTGACCCCACCCTCCTCCACGGGAATGACTGCCCAGGATACGAAGAGTCCGAATGCATCCATCTCCCCGGCCTTATATCCCCAGAGCGGAGATGACAATCTCTCCCATTTCTTTGTCGTTGATAGTTTTAATATCCACCGACTGGTCATCGCAGGTGTGACCTGTGCGAGCAAGTTCTTCTCCGATGTGTTTTATACCAATTCTCGATATGCAAAGGTATGTGTGCCTCCCTGACCGCCTGGCACGTTGTCGCTGACGTATCCCATGATGCAGGTCGGGGGTCTTCCGCTGGTTGAACTCAACCATCTGGAGCTGCAGTTTCTCCTCCTGAATGATTTTCGACTCGCCATCCCCGTTGAGGAACTGGAGGCATACGGGACCATGCTGGTAGAGTTCTACGCGCGCGAGACCATCGCCCAGCAACAGATGGCCATGCCTCGGGCGATCGACCCTCCATCCGACTCTCCCTCAGATGCCATGTATATGCGGTCTCGAGATAAGGGCTGGGATCAGCCAGAGTTTGGCCAGACCCCAACGCCACCCTAAACGAACCTTGATTTCCGCCTTCGACACTCGACTGTCCGGTGCCCTGCCTTCTCTCAGCACGCCGAGCGTTCGCTGATTTGTCTTGCCGGTGATCGACTTCCACCCGCTCCACTGGTTTCCACTCGATGGCCTCTCAACCCTGCTCCTGATCTCTGATTTCTCATTCTCTTGCTTTGGCATCACTTATCGTCCTCTCTCCGCACTCCGCACTCCTCACATCTCTCCTGAATACTCTTCGCGCATTTACATGTCACGACCTGTATAGATTTGGTTGTCAGCTGGCCATGCTGATCGGGTTTCGTCACCTCGTCGCCGCTATTCCCCGTCTGCACTTCATACATTACACATCTAAGGGACTCTGTTGTGGGTTGACTCCAATTCGCCGTTTTCTTATTTTTATTTTCTGTCAACATCGTTTGGTGTCAGGGCGCCTGATCGCATTGCGTTTTATCTTATTGGGGTATTTTGGTTAGTACGACTCTTGTAGTCTGATCCATATCACTCTTTCCTTCTGGACACATTCTCTATTTTGGAACTGTATTGTGTAGTGTGTATCGAAGTATTTGTATCTTGTATATTGAGCCTTGGGGGCATGAGACCTCCGCGCAAGGAGCCATTTTGAGATTGACTGCTGCCGGATCCACGAGGCGATACCATGATATTTATACGAGTATCACTGGAAGAACTCATGCATGCAAGCCAAGGAATGAGCTGCTCTATATCCCGGAACGCTCGTGGCACTGCTCAAGGTCTCGTCTTTTGGGAAAAGTCAAATACGGCCAGGAAAGTCAGTTCCGATCACGATCTTCGCCTATCTCGGTTCTCGAATCCCACTCAAAGCTTTCTGGGGCTTTATACCTGCCACATACCGGACATGCAAAGGGGCTATCAGACCGGACAACCAGTCTGCACGAGGAAGAATGCCTAAAACCATCAAACATGTGTCGCCCGGGGAGTAACCCGGCTGTATCTAAGATTATCTTAAATCAAAATCATTCCCAATGACGGGTGACTAGTTGCACCATCTTCTCCCAAGTTGGACGCGTTCTTCGTTCTGATCTTTGTTGATCCCCTAATATAATCTTTTTTTCGGTAATCTTATATTGCTAGAAGAGTATATTGGCAACGGGGCTTCCGACGATGCAAACCATTGCAGGGCTGATCCCAGTAGTGGGCACACAATGGGGCAATAACGGGGCATCAGCGCAGATGGAACCGCAGAGAGTCACTGTCAGTGAATGGTAAGTGCTACATACCATATCCACATTGAGTTTGCGTTGTATAATGGTATCAATCTCTAGCACTGTGACCATTTATAATGTTGCCCATGCAACGGCGACAGTTACCGGACTGGGAATGAGTACCATCACTAACGCGGTCCGAGACCGACGCATTCACCGAACCCATCGAATATTGCACAGTCACAACCCCCGACTTAACGACTGTGACGGCGCACAGCCTCTTCCTCACAGAAACTATCGGAGCCGCCGATCCAAATATGAAGGAGACCATCACCGTCGGAGCCATCGCCGTCATGGACGCTACGTTGAGGGCCACGTCCACTAAAACAGAGACAGCAATGGTCTACTAGTCGGACCATCGAGTACAAGTTCAGCCTAAGCAATCGCAATAATTTTGCGGATTACTTGTAGGATACGATGATTCAGACCGAATTCCCATGCGGCAAGCCGCTGATACTGTGGCGGGCCTGATCTGCAATGGAATCCTGTGTCTAGCCCATGCAATGGGCTGTAGAGTACTCACGGCCAGCGCTATGCAGCAGAGAGCGACGCTGCGAGCCTCTTAGGGCGGGAAACTGATCACAGAGGTCATGGCATAGACATTCGGGTGTATCTTCTAAGGTTCTTGGACTTTGGGGTGTAGTGTTGTGATACAGATAAGTATTGAGTTGATAGATTGAATGGTTATTGTTCAATCTGAATGCCTCTGGGCCTCTCTAAAAACGTTCCGCGACTAGCGCTGCATCAAGCTGGACAACATATATTTCCAAGGTTCCGCAGATAGGTGCGAACCTGCGGCATCGGGGTAATACACACTCGGTGATTGGCGATGTACTTCGGGCGAGGGCGCACAGACCACGACCTTAATTCATCGTGTCCCCACAGACCCTGTAGGCTTCCCTTCTCCACGCACCTCGCATTGCGAGACAAATGATGAAAGGAAGAAAAAAAAAAAGGGCCCTGCTGGCCACTGGGAAGGTTAGTTGATCTGTGTGTGGGATGAAGTATAACTTGACTTACTCGGATGACCAAACAGGCAAGCCACCATACGTCGTGCGGCCACCATGGGGCTCGCGCACCGGACGCTTTGAGTGTCAACGGACCTAAATCGAAGAAGACTGTGGTCCAATAAGCATAAAACCAATAAGGGGAGGTCCTTGTATCATCCAGGTTCCTGGATATGGGAGAGGTGCGATTCTCGCGAGCCCTAAAGGAGACGTGTTAGTTTCTCCATCGACAAAAGCGGACGCAAAGGCATGAGACTGACCGCGTCGACGGACTGAATCAGCCACCACTTGCCCTTCAGGCAGCCATTCGGGGAATGTTGAGCGACGTTTCCCACCACCAACTGGAAATGTGAGTCAAATCCGATGTTCATGATAAGATTTCGGGGTGCACTTACCCCCGTCGCCCTCCACGATAGCCACCATATGTCGGGCGGTCTCCAGGGGACTCGCGCTCCGGACATTAGACAGATCAGATGCGAAGAACATGCGGCTTGGTGAACCTAAAGACCTAAAGGTAAAAAGCTCAGGTTGGTGACCCCGCCGAGGCAAGAGTCAAAGCCAACCGCAGTCACCAGAAACAAAGACAAAAGCCAACAGCAAAACAGCAAAACAGCAAAAACAGCAGGAACAGCAAGGAACAGCAAGGAACAGCAAGGAACAGCAAGGAACAGCAAGGAACAGCAAGGAACAGCAAGGAACAGCAAGGAACAGCAAGGAACAGCAAGGAACAGCAAGGAACAGCAAGGAACAGCAAGGAACAGCAAGAAACAAAAGAAACAAAAGAAACAAAAGAAACAAAAGAAACAAAAGAAACAAAAGAAAAGAAAGAAAAGAAAGAAAAGAAAGAAAAGAAAGAAAGAGGGAGGTACTAACCTAAAACCTGCAGACAAGCAACCGGCCAGTCTCCAGGGGAAGGCGAAGCAAGAAGGAGAACCTCCTTGGCCGCTCACTCGAAATAACCGATGTTTTGCTGACAGACAGACCATGCCCTGAATACCTCGGTAATTGGCCAACTAGGGGTCCAACGCCGGTATTTGGCCAAGGAATTCCAGGCACATTTGCGGCCGCACGGTTTGTCCATATGGCGTTCGAGCTTCGATCCAGAGCCGAGGTCCCAGTTTTCGATGTACATTGTGTCGTCGGAGTCGTCGGAAGAGTCCCCAAGGGGAACTGCAGTCCAGCCGTGGATACGCCATCGGATACCAGATGACTGGCCACGAACGTACTCGCGAGGGAGGTTGGGAACTAGCATACTTTTTGACCGAGAAAAAGATTCAAGCCTCATAAGCGCCAAAGGGTCTGATGGGCTCAGCTAAACTAGGGTGCAGTAGCGCGTTGCCATCACGCTGCTCGGCCTATCAGATCTCGGTCTAAATGCGCCCTCTCAGCCGCTCGAGCAGCTCCTACACTGGTGGCTGAGTGTTTCTCTTTGATGATTCTTGAAAATCAGATGCGTCCCTTCCGACTTGCGTTGAAATCGAGGTCGTAACATTACCCCCCTCCTTTGAGAGCCTGCGTCCTCGCAGGTCGAAGTGAGGTCTTTGTTCCTCCGATTCCTTCGCTTCCGCTATACTAAACCAGCGTCTTTGTGAGATGTGGATCTCCCAGGCTTGGCTCACTGGCGAGCTGGAAGGGTAGGTCGCTTCTTTGTGCTGCGAGTTCTTTCATAAGGACCCTTCGTCCGGTGAGTCCTCGTAGCAGCAATTTACTCCTCCCCATCATCACCGCGATGGCCAATGCGAATGCTGCTTCGAATTGGACTCCTATCCGTGTACCATCGAATCCGGCAGCTTCGTGGTGCATCCGATGCGTGCAAAGACTCCGGTATGCGCAAGGGCATACGTGCATTGCGGGCCCTGGCAGTATGCCGGAGTCTTTGGATGCATCGCATGCACCACGAAGCTGCCGGATTCGATGGTACACGGATAGGAGTCCAATTCGAAGCAGAATTCGCATTGGCCATCGCGGTGACGATCGGCAAGAGTAAATCGCTGCAGCGAGGACTCACCGGGCGGATGGAGGAGCTGTATTCGACCGAGGAAGATTTGGGTCTCCGGACTCTCGCGGAGCCAGAATGCAACTGCAGAGTGAGTAGGATCTCACCCCTATCTGGTTGGACTGAGTCCCAGACTGACCTCGACGATCGGTGCCAGCATCGTCTTCGTTCACGGAAGCACGGGCAATCGCGAGACGACGTGGACCTACAAGCCGACGAATATATTCTGGCCCCAGGCGCTTCTCCCAGCCGAGCTTCCAACCGCGCGGATCTTCACTTTTGGCTATGACGCGGATATCATTGGCGCTCTTGATATCGCGGGCTCCAACACTCTGCGAGATCATGAGAAATCGCCGGCGGATGATGTCGCAATGCGGCGGAGAAGGACTAGATCGGTCAGTAACTGCAAGCGTTGAAGGGGATAGAGAAACTGAGATGACGAGATACTCACCAGGGTCACAGGGCACGCATCCTCTGATATTCGTCGCGCATGGTCTCGGAGGCCTGGTAACAGAGCAGGCACTTGTCATTTCGCGTGGTTCGGCGGAGCAATACCTGACCGATCTTCTCGATGCGACTGCTGGGATCTTCTTGATGGGAACACCGGCACGTCGGTTCCAGCAAGGCCAGCATCGCCGCGCCGTTGACGTTACTTGCGAAAGCCTTGCGCAAAACAAACATGCAAATTGTGGAGTGCTGGAGCCTGGTTCGGAGACGATTGCCAACCTCCAACAGGAGTTTCACACGATGCTTAGAGCTCACCAGCAGAACGGTAACCGACACTTAGGATGCTTTGTTTTTATGAAGAGCTGGCCGTTGATGGGATCGGAAAGGTATGTATATGAAGTGTTCACAGTGAAAACCCTCCAGGTGCCTGACTCCATGCAGGTTGTGCCGGGCCACTCGGCGGTTCTCAGTGCATATCCCAACCGCAGTATTCATGGGAATCATATGCAGATGACACGATTTACTGGCCCCTCGAGACCCGGGCTTTGTAGCTGTGGGTAACAAGTTGTGGCAATGGGTAGATGAACTGGAGACCCAAAGCCAGGCAACGCCTGTGCCTCAGTCAGAACCGACTTTCAGATCACATCGGATGATCGACTCTGGAGGGCCTGGCTTCCAGGGCAGTCAATTCGCGGGAGGAAATATCAATATCAACAGGAGGACTTATCGTTGAAAGTACGTAGTTGGTTATGTAGGAACCGTCAAACAGAACATTGATTCAAATACCGAAAAGTGGATTAAAGGCATGGTGTTAATTTGAAACCAATGCGATGCTGTAAGTACATCTAACGAAATGCGGTTTGTTCCGTCGACTGGTTATGGTTTTTTGAAGGATGACATGTATGCATGAAAGGGTAAACATAAGTAGGCATCGAGTCATTAACAACGTGAAGTAATCATTCGATCCGTGGAGGACTCCTGGACTTCTTTCCCATCGGACTCAAACTGGCCCTATTTTCATGAGTCAGCATCCAGGGTTCAGTCCCATATCATTTACATCGGGTGCAGCTTACGATCGGCGGCGCTCGCCCTCCTTTCTGAATCCCTCAATGATCTTGGCCATCTCCTTGCGTCCCGCGCTAGCGTCGATCTTGCGTCCACCGAGACTCATGCTAACTTTCTCATGCGCACTGGCCATTAGTAAACGTTTCAAAAGCAGGTGCCGCATGTTCATGCACACGAAGACGCCGCAGTCGCTGCCTCCATCTTGCTGAGGGGAATCGGTCAAATGTAAAAACCTAATGGGCATGTTCAAGAGCGCGCCAAACTTTCTCGTCACTGTGTCAGCTTCCCACACGTTGCCTTGATAGAGTGAGTCGTAGTGGAAGGCGATGCGATCCACGACAGAGATCAACAGCAAGGACCAATGCGTGCCCCCCTCTGCTTGTGTCACGTTCCGGCAGTCGTTTATGGGGAGGAAGACGTGGGTGGCACGAGTGAAGTCTGGGAGTGCTTCGCGGAGCGTGCGAGGATCAGGGGTTTGGAGAATCATGAATGACATGCTGGGTCGGAGGAGGACAATGTTTGACGATTTATATCGTGTGAGAAACTCGTGCTCAAGATACCTGCGGCAACCCGGTATCAGCGCTAGGATCGGAGATTGCGTCGGCGTACGGAGTCGACTGGAAGGACTTACTCTTCCCAAAATGAGATGATCTGTGATCAGTGAGGTTAGCTCAGGTCTGCAGCCAGATGGGTTCGGACTCAAACCCACATTATCTGTGAGCCAGTCGTTCTTGAGAGTTTGCATGTCCTCTCTTGTCACTAGATGCGCGTCAGCCGCCAACTGGAACTTTCCACAGGGAAAGAATGGGTCCCTACACCGGACATCATGATCTACGATCGCCCAGAAGCTACTCGTAAGTATATTCGAAAAGCGATGGGCTCATTCTGGCAGGGGGAACTCACAACTCAGAAAGGCATCATCGGGATTGAGCTGCGCCAGTTAGCAATTCGCCCTCGCAAAAAGCAGTAGAGATCGCAACCCACCGTATCACCAAATCGACCCCGCATCCTCTTTTGTAACTTGCCCAACCCGCCGTCCAACATGTCGACAGGACTCAAGTTGTTTCACGGGCACGATTGAGTGAGAACCTGAGTCGAGAAAGTCACTGCGGCAGTGATGAAATCTTGCTGCGCCACGGAGCCCTACGTAGAAGACCCAGATGACGACTTCAGGCCAATTCCGACTTCGGGTGTCACACAGATGAGTTCGTATGATCCACACACAAGCCGGTAAACCTAGGAGATCCCACGGGAAGACTTATATCGGTCGCAGTGGCGAGGCGTCGGCGTCGGCGTCGGGGAACGGCGAGCAGCCGAAACGATTCGCGTCTTCCCCCAGTTCTGCACTGACCGAGTGGAGACCGGTCGGATGCTACTCCGGATTGGACAGCACGTTCGGAGAGAATGGCCGGACGTCAGCCTTATGGTGGCGGGAGGACAGGGAAAGCGCCGAAAAAGATCTCTCCGTAGAGAGCCACAACTGGCAATTGGATAGAGTGGTGGCTAGGCCTCTCTGCTTTGGAAACCCCGTTTTGCCTCGCGGCCTCGAGTGTCGTGAGTAGTGGAGATCACCTATGGCCGGGGCGACCGTGGCTGATGATGCGGCTTGGAAGGGATGCACTGGTCAAGGGGGGGACATCGCTCTGGACTTGTAAACCGGGGATTCTCAACGGAACCAGGCACCGGAGAAGAGAAACCTTGCGCGACTCGGGTCATTGGGCTCCTGCGTCACATGCCACTCGGTCACCTGATCGAATATCGCCCAGTTGGGCAATCCAAGTATACCCAGTCGGTGAATACTTTCGCCACTCTGTAGCTAGATGTCTACAAATGGAATGCACATGGAGGAATATGCAACAATGGTAAATAGAAGAGGGTATCGACCGGCAAGCACTTCTGGTCAGGGACAAGACAGTGACAGACAAATGCGATAGGGTTCCATCTTTGAGCTCGACAGCTTGTACATCGTTGTGGACCAAGACCAATAAGGTCATGGTGAGTTTGGTCAGAAGAACAGCCTTGGTATAGGAATGTCCATTCAGCCGATGCTGGCTGGTGTTCTTCAGTCGTTAGTATGTGGGCCGTGGGAGCTGGTAGTCGCTGATGGCAAACCTCCAAATGATCGTAGATTGTATGATGCTAGAGCAGACAGCACATGATAACACTGATTGTTGAGACATGATACGAAACATCAAACCACGCCATGAATTGCCATTAGCATTCATTCAAACAAAAACGCCAATCCATTAAACACCATAACAGCCGTAAAAGTCCAACCGCTTAACGCGTTGTATCGCCAATCGGGTTGCCTCGATACCATTCCGCAAAATCTTTGAGACCTTGCACATTCTTCGTGCGGAAATCATAGAGCTTAGTCGTCCGTAAGATAAGATTTTTGCCATCATAGTATGCCTCGATTGCCCGTGCATGCTGCGGTCCCATGAGGGAGAAAAGCAAAACGGGTGCCATCATGTGTTCGAGCAGGCGGCGTTTTCTGAGCTGCCCAAGCATCAGACGCAGGATGATCAACAGTTCGCCACGGAGTAGTTCATGGTCGTTTCCATTGAGGTTGTTGTACGAAACCACCTTTGAGTGAGGATATTCTTTGCCATCAATATTGGTCATTCTGGATACCCCAAACTCAGGCTGAGGGTATTGGTACAAATCCTTGTAGACAGAATAGTCACCAATACTGCCGGGCGAAGTCAGTTGCCAGTCATTTGACAAAGAGTAGCAAAATGAAGCCAACTTACCATTTCCCAGTCCACAGAGGGTCTGATACATATTCAATATACTTCCAGGTGCGCGTATAGTCTGACAGGTAGAGTTCAAGGCGACGTGCAGCATCAACCGGTTCTGTTCGAATCCCCCATTTTTGACTCGCTTGCTCACCCCCTAAGTCTGGGTAATTTCTCTCGACAGCATCATCATCGAGCTCAGGGTAGCTCTGGTAAGGGATGAAGAAAAGAGGCTTGATATCTGATTTCTCATCCAGAGCCATAGGCTGGACGAGAACTTTCATCTTCGCGAGTTGGGATATCGCAACCTCGTGAACTGGAAGGCCGTCGATTTCGGCTTCCAGTTCCATCAAGACTCTGCGCCGTTCGCGGCGGTCGATAGGTTCTTCAGACATCTCGTTTCCTCGGGGGAGTAAACGGGTAAAGTGTTTGAGACGAGCAAGGGATGATATCGAGAGAAGAGCGAGAATGACTTGAATGAAAGCAGCTGGTAAGCGGGTGACTTTATGTTGGAGGCTGTCGCGTCTTTGCGGTTGGACGTCCGTGTTTTGGCGCCCGTTTTGGCGCTGGTTGCTGGGCGACCGCCAATCAACGCAGAGAAGTGGGGAGGTGGCAAGCAGGCATCAATATTGCCTGTTTGGGAAGCAGCCACAGCGCGTATTGTATGGATGTGATTCCATAGCCATAAGAATAGATACTCTGGACTATTGATCACTGGCATCCGAGCGTAACGGCAGAATGGAGTTCTCTAGCCGCTCTGATAGCCCAGTCAGCCAGACGCCAGGTCATTCCCTTACCCAGGCAGTATATATCCCTCTCGAATTCTCAGGATGATAATCATCTACACCTCCTTTCACCCAGTATCTATCCATCACCATGGGCGACAGCAGTAAAGCTTTACCCAAGAACCACCAAGAGTGGCAAGGTCGCATAGCCGAACGGAACCTCGCAGGCAAGACAGTCCATGGAGCCGAGCTCGCCTCTGCCTCCAAAATCAAGCTTGATCAATTCCTGCTTCTTCGGATTCTATGGGATAACCACGAGGGATCTCCCGAGTCGATGGGAACATTGTTTGGAATGCCATACTGGATCACAACAGCCAAGGCAATGCTCGCGAACTATACACCGTGGAAGACATATTGCGATAGCTTCACAGCTGGCAAAATTCCAGAAGGTACCTTTGCGACTGCCCGCCATTGTCAGCTAGAGGTTAGCAAGACCAAAGAAGAAGCTGACCCCCACCTCTTTTCTACGCCCATTGCGCGTCGAACCCGTGGTCGACTGGAGAGAGACATGGCCAATCTCGACCTACACTCAACCCCCTCGAAGCGCTCCAATAAACAACATGATAAACCAGTTCTACAAGGATCTCCTGGAGATCCTTTTGGTCTAGAAGACGATTCACCTAGCCCGTTCAAGCCAGTCAGCCCTATTCCCAAGGAATTAGAGACTGTGCTGTATCCGCCGACCAAAGACGAGCAAATCGTGAACACAGCTCTGATTATCTTTCTCAATGCCCTAACTCTGCACTTTTCCCTTTCATGCAGCTGGACCTTGCATCGCATGGCTTTTACTGCCAACTTCGGAAGTGCCCGGTTCGAAGCACGGACAGATGGCTATCTGGATGATCACCGCGGAAAGCCCAGCGCCCTTATTGAAGTTAAGCCTGTGCTGAGATCGCGGCAAATGGACCTTATTCAAATGCAGGAGAGCGCTCAGATGGTTTCTTGGATTAAGAATGACAGTGACTTGGCTAACGGCCAGGATCGGATGTATGTATATCCTCTCCTCTTATGCCTTTTACTCGTGATACTGACAGCGATAGTCGCATTCTTATTTCTCAGGATCGACACTTTATATTCATAACTGTTGCGGAGTATGATGCCGACTACCTCGCCTATTTGAAAAATGAGAAGCCGAGCACAGACACTCTATCTTTCTTAACGATGCACCAATTTGGCCCCTGGGATACACAACGAGCCTCGCATATGCGCGAGCTAGGTCCGATTCTATTGGCAATCACTTTGCGGGCGGAAGCTGAGAGCAAAGGGATGGACTTATGATTCATATACAGATTCGGGCATACCAGTTGGATTATCTCCGCCACTGCCCACCTTGGACGCTTATTGTATATAGTCTGTTGCATTTAACATCTATTTGCTACTTCATACTCAGGAATGTAGCGAGTAGATTAAAGAATATGACGAATATCCTGGCTCGTTACAATAGCTATAATATAAGGAATTAGATAATCACACTGCTATAAAACCTCGAATAGACGTAATAATACCAGTAGAGTACACAAAAGATACCCATATCTAGAGTATTCTTATGTTGTATTTATTAGAGGGGTTTATATTCGGCTAGGGAAGGCCCCTCTAGAAACTATATTATTATTAGCCTAACCTCTCCTAGTATAGAAGGAATACTTGTACTTATCATATCTTTTGTAGATGTTCTTATCAATATAGGGATAGGCAAATGGCTTAAAATAGTAATAAAAGCAGCGCTATTACTTACCATAAGACTAGCCTTCCCCTATATTCTAGATATCTAGTCAAAAGGGTTTAGATAGATTATATAGCCCTCTAGAGAAGGTAGTCTATATAGTCCTTATTTGACTAAATACAAATGCTATTCTCGCGAGTTTATACCCAGCGAATATTTCCTGCTCCAAGAAGATTCACACTTACTTTCGCTAGTAGCGTTCAACAATAGCAATGCCTAGTAAAGTCTTTGGTTTGGAGTTAGGAGATAACCGTCTAAGACTGCTGGGATATTTCAGTCTAGCTCGAGTTGCGCAAATAATAGGGTCGGTCCAGTGTTGGTGCTCACCACTTTGAGCTGACCGAACGTGATAGTGCAAATCCAGGGTGAATGACTAAGTTTGGAATCTCGAAACACAGGCAACACGGTTGTCAAGGGTCGACTTGGGGAGTGGGAGTTGGGAGTGAGGCTCTCAGAGAACTGGGAGAATTTGAGGATACTGAGAAGAAGAGACGTCTTATAGGCACCCGGCCAGGCCAGACTAAAACAGAGGGCGCCTGGAGAGCACTGCAAAGGGGAGCACTTTTCGGCGTCGTTTTGGCCGCAGGGAATGACTTTAACAAGCGCCAACGATCATGGCCAGCAGGATGATGGCTAACAACGCTAAGTGGGTGCAAAATAGTGATAGTACAGTACTGAATGATGGACGGTGAAGCGCCGGCTTGCCCTCCAGGGTTACGAATGAAAACGCCGCCGTTTCCGGCGTGAAAAGCTGTCATTTTCGGCGTCAATTTCACAGGTCCTCAGATTCTACGTAAACGACGAATATGGCAGGTTAGTCTCCGGAGCAATTTGCAACATGTAGCACGCGGGAGCGACTAGGAGGACAACCTGGCAAAATGCTTGCTCCAGATCCATCCCACTAGGTGCGTTGCGTCGTCTTGGTTGCGCGCAAGCCACAGTTCGCCCTTTTCGCCAATGATGTCGAAGATCTCCCCCGCCACGTAGGTCAGGTAGGGGTATCCTGCTTCGCGCCGAGAGCGATCGATATTGAACTCGTAGATACTGGCGGCAAGAAAAAGAACTCTGGGTTCCTTGGAAGTGTGGGTATCATTATTATGGGTTGGTTGATTGTCGATTGGCGTATCTGGCATTGGTAGAGCAGAAGAGAAAAAGCCTGAGTATCGACCGGCAGGAGAAGTGGGAGGATTATTGCTGTCGTTTGATGGAAGCCCCATCACATCAGCAAGAAAGGGCGTATCCAGGGTGAGCTGTGGTAAGACGGGCAACGTGTCATCCTCAGTTGGCTTGGAAGCGTGGGAAGTGGAACCAGCAGAACTGTTTGTGACTTGTTGTAAAAGCTGACTGCGACCGACATCTGGGGTGTCTGGAAGGGGTCGTCCAGAGAGAGACGACTCAGCCCGCTGGCGGCTGAGACTAGATTGGCTGTTTCGTCCTATCTGAGGCGATTGGAAAAGCTGACCGACACCGTACTCATGCGAAACCTTTGGCGAGTCCTCCACCATAGATCCGGGACGATGGGTGGAACTGTTAACGGTCGAAGGTCGACGAGGGGAATTGACATTGGTGTCCGTAGTGGGCGTGTTGAAATTGACCAAATTGACAGTATCGGTGAGGAGAGCCCCGTTACAGACACCGAGTGATAAAAGCTGAGCCTCCGAGAAAGTGTAGTCACTGTTCCAATCACTGATCACCTTCTGGAGGTCCTCGGGGAATGACTCCACATGAGGTGCCAATTTCTTCTGTAGTACCCTCCACCACGTGGTCTGGATCTGAACAAAGTTCTTCAGGCATGCTTCCATGAGTTTGGAGCTAAGTGCATGCATCCTGGGCAGCTCGTGCTTCAGGGTCTCGTTCAATGCAATAAACTGCTCGCCCTGTTCGATGGTCCTCTTGTCAGGCTTGTCGCCACGATCTGTGACAGCTTTGTATTTTGTATAATCGGAGCGGCGTTTATCTCGCTTTTTTATGACTCGCGTAGGGCCGTTGAAGAGGCTAAGCAGAGCGACCATCGGGTCCACGACAGTTTGAACGACCATGTCAACCTGGAAAGATGTTAGACACCATTATACAAATCTACGGGAGAATGGACTCACATGTTCAGGCAGGGCGGTCTTCAGAATATCCTGCACAGAAAGCTTGAGGCGACGCCACTTGCTCTCCAGCTCCGGATAATTGGACTGAGACACATCGAGAATCCCTTCAATTGACGCAACAAAGTCGTTCAATTGTTCCATGGTCCTTCGAATTTGCTGTGTATAAAATCTTGTATCACGCATCACCAACTGCAGTTGGAAGTATCTTTCATGAAACATGCCGAGCATTGCAATGTACCGCTCGTCGTTGACATCATCCGAGATACCGACTTGCTGTCGGAACTTCTCGGTGCGACGGCCAAAAGCTTTGGATAGACCAGCTCGAACATCAGATTGATTACGTTTTCGACCAACAATCTGGTCTACAAGGTCCGCGCGCTTCTTCATTTCATTGATCCGCACAGAGACACTGGTGACTTCTGCCAAGGCCTTTGCAAGCTGAGCATGATCGGGATGGTCAGCCGGAGTCGCATCCAGCAATTCGGTCAAGAGCAGCGGGTACTTCAGGATTCGTTGTACGGGCTTGACAAGCAACGAATCCAAATCCCACGCCGATGTGAGATCTGATGCCCATTCTCGACATTCTTTCAACCAAATCGCCACCTTCGGGTTGCGCTGAAGAGCTTGAAGTTTCTTGTTCGCCGCATCATGGTTCCTCAAGTAGTCCGTATAGACGATCTCCATCTGAGGTATGTTTGCGATGAATGCCTCGCCGATTCTGGTGGCACGGTCTTTTTCAAGATCAGACTTCCCGGCATCGGCAGCGAGTTGTTCATCCGTGCCCAAAGACCCAGGGCGATTATTGCGCTTGCTGCCCCATCGTTGTGACCTCGGCATAATGTAGACACTGCGAGCTGCCGTCTTAAGAGCATCCTGGAAGGTCATGGAGAACTGAACAATCTGGTCGGAGTTGGCAAAGAGAACTCTCACGTCGTCAACTGAAATATCTAGGCAGGATCCTGATGTACCCCTATAGATATCATCGACGACCTTCATGTCTTTGCCAAATGTGTATTCGGTATCAACCAGTTCTTTTATGACGTGGCGTCGCTTCTTCATGCGGCGTTGTTCCGGGGAAGGTGACTTCTTGGGCTCAATTGGCACAGGATGCTCGGCAGATGGGGCCAGGGAAGTTGCAGACGAGTCTGCAGCCTGGGAGGACTGAGTGGGTTCAAGCCGTCGGAACGAAGAATCCTCACTACTCCGTGTACTATGAATAGCGGCCCCTGATGATGGCAGAGGGTTTGAAAGAACTTGTTGATATTGGCCCATCTGAGGGACAGCGGATTCCTTGTTCGATTCGTCTGGAAATCCTGCAACCGGCGACCGATGGTCATTCTGCACGCCGGTATTGAAAGACAATCCAAGACCTGAATCCGCCTGAGCGAACTCGGCTACCGATTTTGGGAGACGCGGCGTGGACGCATTGTCGCTGCCAAAGGCACGGTGGCTGCTATTCAGAGATTCAACCTCGTCCTCGGCTGCAATCTGCATCCAGTCCATGATGGATGGAGAGGCATGCTCCCAGTCATCCCGGCCGACTAAACTCGCAGTGTGGGCGAGTCGATCCACAGCCGGGATATCTTCAGGTCTCGACACCAGCACCGGGTCGTCTGTCAGGCTATTGTTTCGACTATCTCCCCGCGTTGTATGCTCAGTCGGCCGAGGCTCTGGGGAACGGATGGGTGCGAATCCAAGATTGGCGCCCCTACCGCGGGTCAATTCTTCTAGGTAGAGCTGGGTCACGCGTCGGGAATCCCATCTTCCTAGTCTTGCGAGACTTGGAGGGGTCGAGAACACAGCGCTAGATAAATTCGGCGACGCCTCCAGGGTATCCGGACCCATCAACCCCAGATCCTGGATCGGCGTGTCTCCGTCATCGCCTGCGGAAGAAGGTGGGCTGGCTGACGATGCGGAGCAAGATTGGGCTGCAGGATCTATTTCCTGGCCGGTTGTAGACATTTGGAGAATCATGTCATCCCCGCTTTCGTTGCATTGTTCGTCACATGTGGAGTTCTGGTTGCGCAGGGAAGAGGACCACGAGCTCATACTCCATCTATTTTGAGGCGGATTGATCGCTTGACTTGTGGGTTGGGACTGCTGGAAGCGCACTTGATCAGGCTCTTCCGTGTCTGTGCTGCTATCGGAATGAAAGTAGGTTGACTCGCGAAGCATGATCTGAATTGACTCTTTGTCATCAGTTTCTGACATGCTACAATCAGGCTCGTCACACGAATCGCTGCTCGAGCTAGATTCGCGGATTTGCATAATATGATTCAACAATGTGCGATGAGATGCACTTGGTCTTCGCTCCAGTAAGTCAGACTGTGGATCAGGGTCAAACGTTGTAACATGTGTATCATCAGAACCAGCTGTAACAGCAGAGTTGGGAGCGACATTATTCACCGCCGTTCGCTCGTGGGGTAAAGGTGGCAACTCTCGATCTTTCATATCAGGGAGTCCCAGCGTTGGGGAATCCATTGTTGTACGTGGGACATTGTCTTCGGATCCATTGACGGCGGTATTCAAATGAAGTTGAGGAACTGTACTAGGCGCATTGTGATCGTCCTTTTTGTTGTTGTTACCGCCGCCCGGGGCTGCAGTTGATTCCGCGACCATCGTCGTCATATCTGCAGGCAGCGAAGTAACAGTGCCTGTCGTTCTACGGGGTGAGCCCTCGTCTGCTGGAGGCTTGGGTCCCGCACGGTTTTGTTCTCGGCGTCGTCGGAGTTGCGCAGCTTCTTCTTCCTTTCGCTCATTCTCTTGGACGGTTCGATTGAATGCTTGCTGGATCCGCTGTCGGCGAGTTGCGAAGTCGACATTGCCTAATTCTGGTAGGCGGCGTTGACGAGTCCGCGGACTAGGGGCTTCAGCCTCGAGGTCGGCGGATTTCTGAAATGATGAAATTCGATCGCCAATCTTGGAGCGCGGTGACGTTGAGGCACCATGAGACACCGGTTGTCTGGGTCGCGAGCTGCGCAATGGGGGGGATTTCTTGGGAGGAGGAGCTGCAATGTAGGCTTGCAAAAGCCGACTCCGTTCGGGTACTTGATTACGGGTTCGGTCGATCGTCATATCCCGCCGACCACGAGCCGTCATCGCAAACGATGCCGGAACATTTTCTGTCATGCGGGGAGGGCTATCCTTCGGCAGCGGTTTAGGAAGGCGGCTGGTGCCCTTCGGTGGTAGAGGAATGGGGTTAGATCGATTGCCGAATGTGTGATTCGCAGACGGCGACGAGGGTTCTGAGCCGGAACCAGACGTGAGGCGGTGCGAAGAGACAGGAATGCGGGATCTGGAATTTGGACTGGCAGGGGACCCATCCCCAGGCTTCGCGAGCTGCAAGGGGGCTGAAACCGCCATCTCGGGATTCCACGGGGCCGCAAGGGATTCCTCCAGTGGATTTCCTGATAAGTCACTGCGCGCCCTGCGATGATGCTCTGTATGATCTCCTACAGATTCAACTGCCTCCAGGGAGCTTGTCTGACCTAGGTACCACGCAGTTGGCGTCAAAGGCGACCGCGCCGAAGCTGAGTTGGATGCGTTGATGAATGACGGGTTCGGGCTCGGGATGCTCCCGTCAGACCCGCGCCTTCTCAACTGCGATGGGATGCCAAGGCGGACGTTGTCATTCACCTGAGTATTGACCGATAACAGTTCACCGAAGAGAGGTCGTCGAGAAGGGGATTGTGGTATGCGCTGGAAGAGAGGTGGCGGAACGATGGGGTTCGTATTTAACGGATGCGACGCCAATTGCTCAACCTCCAATGATGACGGCGTGGGGTCCAACTGCAGTTGAGGGTTGCTTGGGATCGCGATTGGTGGTGGAGAGTCGCCCAGGTTGCGTCGACGCGGCAGCGTGCGAGAGCGTTCGGCCCCGTCGACACTGCCAGTTGGGCTCGCGGTGCGTGAGGTCGATCGAGAGACCGAGGGAAGGGGAAGGAGTTGGTCGGAGGTATTGTTGAACTTGTTGATCAGATCTCTGAACGAAGGCTGCCGGGATCTAATTGAGGCAGCTGCTGCCGGTCCATTGGCCGAAGGGCCTCCCAAGGTTGGTGAATCAGAGGTGGAACGGTATGTTGTACGTCGACCGCGTGAAGGGTCTAGATGGTTTGCTGGAACGGGAGACACTTTGTCGGTCACTTTGGAATAGCCCGTCGCCATGCTGTTGCTCGCGCCAGTGTTCACATCGCCAAAGCTACCCGTCGCATTGGGTGCCGTTGCTGCCAAACTGCCACGCTGTCGGTAATAATCGTCCGGGTCGGGAGATACACGCTCTGCTGGGCTGTCTGATGGGCCAGACCAACGGTCATTTGTGGACACGGAGCGGGATTGGGATTGGGAGTGCGACTCGAGGCCCGATCGGAGCGAGGAATATGTGTTGTCGAATAAAGACGCGGAAGGAGGGAAGGGCGCGATCGGTGAGACCTCAAAGGACGAGCTGTCGTTCGGGGATTGCCTATCGGTGGGAGCGGATGATTGTCGCCCAAACGCAGGCGGGTGGTGATTCCGGGCCCCAGAAGCCTGCTCGACGCTGCTGCCAGACATTTTGCATGCTTCAGGCCGACGTGGACTGGCCGCAGGCACTCGGATTGGGATGGATTGGACTGATGCGTTGTTCTAGGGTGGACACCCAACGGGGGTGTGAGTGTCGCAGGGTGAGTCGGCTCAGGCTACAAAGCAATCCCGGGTGGCGCACCCCCATCCAACATCATATTCAAGACCCCCAATCTGCACACAAAATGACTTCACACAGGGGGGTGGAGATGGGAGGATATGAACAACCTAGTGACGAGGAGGGTGGAAGTGAAAGTGAGAGCTCGAGTGCCCAGTGAGGGCTCACAGGCTTGATGATGGTTATCCGGCGTGGAGCGGTGATGACGGGAACGTTGAAGGACGGGGGGCGATCGGCCGATGCGAGCTGTGTGAACTGCCCTGGTACCGGGCTGGCAGGGAAGAGGATGACGAATAAGAGGGCCAAAGGAATTAGCGGCACTGACGTTTGTTCGGCGACTACTAGCAGCGCTCGCTGATAGGTGAAGGCGCAGCTTGCGGAGGGGTCGGGGAGCAGTGAGGATTGATAGCGCGGAAATCCTGACTGCGGGCCAGATCGCTAGCTCTGTCAGACCCGGGGAGGTGCCGGGAACTGCTGCGGCGATCGGCCAGGGTAGCAGAAGTGGAAATGAGAGGGGGTGAAGAAAAGTGATAGAGCGTGTAAACGGAGGGGAGACGGTGCGGCAAGCGAAGAAAAGGAAAAAGGTGACGAGTCGCACGCCTCATATGGGGCTCCGCTGAAGATTTGAGTTGACCATCGTCCATGTACATGAGAATTATTGTATATCACTCGGGGTGAAACTATGGAATCAGTGGATTCGGGGGAACGCCTTTGTTTCTCTTTCTGACCCGGGGGTTTTTCTTTGTGTCGGCGATATATAGGCATATATATAGCAGTACAGCCCGAACACCCATTGATATTACCGATATTCCCTCGAGTTGTTTTCCATCCTCACTCTCACTTCTAACTCTGCCAACTCTCCTCTTTCCACCACCCTCCTATTCCCTTAGCCTGCTCCTCTCACCGGATCTAGTAAAGTCCAGGAACACAAATTCTCCCCTTTCTCAAACGTGGAACGGGCTGACGCAGTGGGGACGCAATACAAGTCGCAGCGGCCTTTCTAGACCGCCCCAGTACCGTGGGTCGCTTTCTTCATTTTCATCCCCCCTGCCTGTTGCTGATTGGCGCGCGGATTCCTGTCGCGATCGTAGCCTCGATCGGGGGTAGAGTAGTGAAGAGTTAAGAGTTGGCACTTGCGTTGCGGTTGGCGGCCAGAGATGGTGAGAAAAGTGGTGGAGGGTGGTTGTCCATCGCCATCCCGTCTTCCGTAGTCTTGAGGAGTCTGACGTTGCTCGTCATTCTCACCCGCTCCCGTCGACCCCAACCCTGCGACGCGTCTAGACACATTCGCGTTCTCGACACCGTGTGGAGCCAATCCCCCCGTTGTGCCATGTAAACCTCATCACAACAGCCGTTTGGATCCGTGACGCCATGGGCAATAAACGCAAGCGACCTGGCCAGGGCCAGGGCAAGGACCGCGGTCCCACGGCCTCGTCTCAGACGAGTATCACCGCATCGCGTGGCCGGCTCAGATGTGCTGCGCGAAACGACCAGACCACGCATCCTGTGATTTCGCTGTACTACCCAGAAGTCCTGACGCTGCGCCAGTATCTTCTACGCCAACTGCCCATCTCATCAAAGCTCCGGCGGCGGCGCATTGCCTCGCTGCGCCCACTTCCCACAGCCTCACCCAATGCCGGCCGGTCATTGTCAGAACTCCTGGATTCTACGCTGGTCGGCCTGTTGAAGAAATCGTCCCCGAATGTTGACTCCGACCGGCAACGCGACTATCGGGCTTTCACCCAGTCTCAGTCGCGGTCCATTCTTGTCAGCACCGACACAGGGCCGACCTCGCCCCAATCCGAGGTAGGATTAACAATGCAGCATCCATCCGTGTGTTTCGACTGACACCCTCTGTGCCCAGGTGGTCGACTTTGTGATCGAGCAGCTTTTCAAACACAATACCTCCTACCAAAGGCCCGAGCACCTGCTCACCCACGGCTTCCAGCGCCCGGCGAGAGGGCAGAATGCTCTCGAAACCAACATCCCGGGGGTCGTGATTCAATTCCCCAACCGGAATGTCCAAACCCTCAAGGACTCGCCGTGGTCGGATATCTTAGGGCTGCTGGGGCAGAATGGAGATGAAATTATGATGCGGCTCCTGTTCGACTGTGGGATATTTGCCCCCATCGACAGCCGAATGGGGGTTTTCTATCAACTGAGTGGTACGCTTTGGTCAATCGGCCTGAATAGAGAGGACGGGTACTCATTCGCACGACAGGATACCCGCTATCGATGCTCCAGCAGATTAACGAGCAGATTAGCGAGACGGGATCGGGACCGGACCTCCCCGCTAGTGGGAAGCCATCAAAGGGGAGGAGAAACCGCAATGACCAAGGTGGACAGGTTCGTGGCCTTAACAGCATCGTCTTTCTCCGTCGGCGCATGCTGTATAGCAGATCTGGAGATGGCTGCAAAGGAGCACGTACCTTTGGACTTGGCTCATCCCGTTCGTTCACAGCCAATCTCGGATTTCTTGCTTCACCCATGCTAATGATCTCGGAGCAGACGTATTCAATCGATTTGCCTCACTGGACTCCATTGTACACACCAAGCACGTGATGAAATACATTTTTCCCCGGCAATTTGGCCTCAGAAATGTGTTTGTGTCAACGGGAGACGGCCCGGAAGATGGTGACCTGTTCAAGACCCATGGCTTCCGCGAAGAAGAGATACATCGACTTGAAGCACAAAAAAGACACCTCCGCGACCCCCCTCGGGGGACCGAATCAGCCGAGGATCATAATGGAGATGGCGGTTTAAAGGTTCCCAAGAGGCTTCGCGGACAAGCCATGGAGCTTGTTCGAAGGATGCGAGTATGCCACGCTCGATGTTCTTACACAAATTTGCTTCAGCACTATTGCCCTGCAGGAGTGGGTGTTTTCTCCTCGTCAATTGGGTTCCAGTACTAATTACAATTCCAGTCCAATGGACCATGGAAGCTCGCCACCGCAATTTCCCCTGCCAAACGCCGTGGTTGGAACAGTGAACTTGAATCTTCCCTGGACGACCCTCTCATCACGCAATTACAAGTCAAGTCCCCTGTCTTATCGAAGCCTTGTAATGACACACCAATATCGCAACCTACCGAATCGAGGGCCATACCTGAAGAAGACGAAAGAGAACGCAAGATCCGCGTTCCCAAACCCAAACTCAGCCTCACTGATTATGCTACCCCTGTTTCCTCCGTTTCGGCTTTTTGTCGCTCCGTTCTCCAAAAGTTGATCCCGCTCCAGTTTTTTGGAGAAGGCTCAGAAGGAAAATTGAATCGAAATCTGGTAATGCAACATGTTGATTCCTTTATCAAACTGCGACGGTTTGAAAACCTCAGTCTACACGAGGTGTGCAAAGGCTTAAAGGTTCGCATTCTGTTGAGAAACACAATGGGGATATTAATCTGACTGAACATCCCGGCAGGTGGCCAACATTCCTTGGTTAATAACTCCTCGGCTGGGGCAGTCGTCAGAGGGCAAAAGGAACAAAATTGCTCTATCGGACTTCCAGAAGCGTGCAGAGATACTGCACGAGTTCATTTATTATATTTTTGACTCGCTCCTCATTCCTCTCGTGCGTGCCAATTTCTACGTCACCGAGTCCCAGACTCATCGTAATCGACTCTTCTATTTCCGACATGATGTATGGCGCCAATTGACTGAGAAGCCTTTCGAGAACCTGAAAGAGTCCATGTTTGAGGAAGTGGAACCCGCCCGGGCCGAGCGTCTCCTGGCACGACGCTCCCTTGGGGTTGGGTCTTTGCGTTTGCTCCCAAAGTCTACCGGTCTACGACCTATCCTGAATCTCCGAAAGCGGGTTTTGAAGGAGGCAAACTGGGGCGGCAAGAAACGGCCATACCTTGCGTCCAGCGTCAACTCCAGCATTACTCCCCTCTACAGTGTTTTGAGTTATGAGAGGAATCGCGCTCCGGTTAAATTAGGCTCTTCTATGTACTCCATGGGAGACATGCACCCTCGATTGAAGGAATTCAAGAACCGTCTAATCCAACAACTGCCACCGGTTCCGGGTGTCGGCTATCGACAACTTCCCCCGTTATTCTTTGTCAAACTCGACATCCAGGCTTGTTTCGATACTATCCCACAAAAGGAGCTGCTGCGCCTCGTGGAAGAGCTTGTCTCCGAAGAGACATACCACATTACCAAGCACGTGGAGATGAACCCCTCGGTTGCTGGTGCGCGAGGAAGGCCAACACGGAAGTATGTTAGCCGTGCTGCACCTGCAAGGAAACAACAGCAATTGCCAGATCTTGTTGCCAGTGGAGTTCAGGCTCGAAAGGCCAATACTGTCTTCATCGATACCATCAAGGAAAGGGCACAAGGGGTGGATGAGCTGCTAGACCTTCTAGATGAACATGTCCGAAAGAACCTAGTGAAGATGGGTACGCGGTATTTTCGTCAGCGCAATGGCATCCCACAGGGATCTATTCTATCCAGTCTACTCTGCAATTTCTTTTATGCAGAGCTCGAACACGAGGTGTTGGGCTTTTTACAGCCTGCAGACTCACTTCTCCTCCGAATGATCGACGACTTTCTGCTCGTCACGACCGACAGGCAGCAAGCAACACAATTCCTGCAAGTAATGATTCGTGGACAACCCTCGTACGGTGTTACGGTGAATCCTGCCAAGAGCATGGTGAATTTTACGGCTGCAGTAGAT
Organism: Penicillium hispanicum; assembly: GCF_028827665.1. Taxonomy (NCBI): domain Eukaryota; kingdom Fungi; phylum Ascomycota; class Eurotiomycetes; order Eurotiales; family Aspergillaceae; genus Penicillium; species Penicillium hispanicum. The sequence continues at coordinate 1,571,643 of NW_026623198.1, read as the reverse complement.
GGCATCCACATTCCCCGACTGGAAGGCTCATCACTCTTCCCATACTGTGGTAGCCTGGTTGATACACATACGCTGGAGATCCATCGCGACCAAGATCGCGCCCTGGAAGGCGGCGACTCGGCTGCAGCAATCCTGTCCAATACTTTGACGGTCGAGACCAGTCGTCTCCCAGGACACGCCTTCCGCCGCAAGGTGCTTGCATCGTTCCGCCTGCAGATCCTCCCGATGTACCTCGACACAGCCCACAACTCGCGAAGTGTCGTCTTGGGCAACCTTTATACCAGCTTTATCACCTCCGCGATGAAGATGTTTCGATACATGAAATCCCTCCGGGGCCGTGCACACCCCAGCACCTCCATGATAGTCGACACAATCCAGGGGCTCATCCAACAGACATCAGGCATGATTCAAGTGCGACGAGTATCCAGCACAGCGCCGCTATCTTGTCTGGTGCAGCTATCTCATCTGCAGTACCTGGCGGCCGCCGCATTCCGCTTTGTGCTAAAACGCAAGCAAACGCGGTATGCACCAGTGCTCCATTGGCTGGATTCGCTTGGCAAGGAGTCGCGACCGGCGACCAACTCGGAGGCGCTGCGATTGACGCAGGTGGTGAAGAGAGGGACGGAACTTTTTGACGGGTGGCGCTTTTAATAATGTGATGTCTAGCTGCAGTAGTTGCTTAGTCCGACCGTGCTGGGTATGCAAAGCCGAGAAGCATCAACGGATCAAGGTCGCCAGCCATTGGTCCAATGAGAATCCACGGAAATCCTCTTCCCTTTACCAAACGAGCCCAGACCGGGGGTCTACTAGCTATGGACGAGCACCCGAGTGGGCGAACACCATCTGGCTGGGGTCAGGGGAATTCCGATCTGTGTAAACAAGAATTCTGCCAGCGCGAGATCGGCAGCGATCAGCAGGGTCCCTGAGCAGCAGCAGCCTCCCCGAGGTACTTCCAGGGTACCTAGCGCTACCCGCACTACGTGGACCATCCACGGGTCCCTTCTGGGTACCGCCGGACAAGTTCTGTTCTCGGCCTGACCCCGGTGCCTGAGGCTCCGGTTGCAATCCGCAATCCGCAAACTGCCATCACCGTCTTCTTTCTTCGTTTTCAGCTCGACACTCTCTTGCGCGCGCGGCACTCTTTTTCTTTCTGTCTTTTCTTCTCGTCTTTACTTTCATTTCAATCACTCGAATTTTCTTCGCCTCACTCTCTTGCAACATCCCACTACCCCTTGGCGGCCCCCAATGCTCACCCCGTAACCCGGGCCTCCTGATCCTCTTGTACACTTCTTTGCAAAAAAACGACACCTGATCTGGCCATCATCAGGTACAGCGGCTGAGCCTGCCCTTCGCTTCTTTCACGTTGATCGAATTGTTATTGTCTGTTTTCTTCTTATCTGGAACTCGCCCTGCATCCCTCGCCTTCCCCCGGAAGACGCCAAAGCCGAGCCTTGCGTGCGATCCTCGACCCCTTCTGCCCGCCGCGCTCTTCTTCGCCCATACCGTGTGTGCGTTTGTTGGAGATTCATGGGATCATTAGAGATTCAGCTTGTCTGGGTGAATACATGATATCATGACGACCGTCTGCCCGACGCCCAATTCCCCGCCCGAGTTGTCCGGGTCCAAGTCCTCCAAATCCTCCTCCTTCCATTCCTCGTCGCAGATCGACGGGCCTGACAGCATCTTTACGGATATCTCGAACTTTGAAGACATTGGTTTGGGGGACGATGCCGAGCTCCCTATCGTCGATCCAGCAACCCCTTATGGCCGGCCGGGGCTGACAGGACGGTCGCCCACCGCCAGACTGCCCAGTAAAAGTCCGGCTGCGACGACTCGCGACCTGACTGCGACTCCAAAGCCACGAAAGCGAAGTCCCTTTCCTCCAATTCACAACCCGGTCAATGGCTCCCTTTCGGCGAGATCTCCCAACCGACGAGATTTGGCAACCACGATCAACTCCGGCGGGTTGACACCGTCACAACCGCGCCGGTCACGGTCGACGTCCCCCCTACGACCCACGTCCAGCCGCTCCGCTTCAAGTACGAGCCTGGCTTTGTCTCCCTTCTCGACACGCGTACCGGCCCAGAAGCAAACCGGGCAACAGAATCGCAAGTCCCTGAAGGACCTTGAGGATGAATACCATGACTCAGACGACGAGCTTCCCGATGATGCCAGTCTCTGGAATATCCCCATCTCGCCCCGCCCCGTCCAAGACCGTCCCCAGTCTCGCAGCAACAGCCCGACTGGCCGAAGCCCTGGCCCGCGTCCATTGCCAATTCAGCACACTGTCTCACAATCTGAAGTGACACAACCGCCGTCCCAATCGTCCAAGGCTGCCCGCTTAAAACGACCAATTCAGCGGTCGAGCTCTGCAGGGCCTGAACGAGGCCAGATTTCACCGCGTAATCCTCGCGCTTATTCCTACAACAGCTACCTATCAGATCTGTCGGAAGAGGCAAGGATCATCACAGAAGCCCTTGAACACCATGCAGATGAGAGCGATCGCAAACATGAGGATGCCGTCCAAAATGGCGTTTCGCGAAAGTCGAGCTCGGAATCGCCCAGGGCCTCTCGTGAAAACATTGAGCTTCCTCCTTTGCAAAAGTCCAACATCATGATTGATCCGTTACCTATTAGCAAGGAGAAGGAAAAGGTTCTCACACGGACCCGCCCCAGTTGGCTTCCACCAAAGGACCAGAAAGAAGAGAAGAAGCACTTGAAAGAGTATAAACAGATGATGGCCCAGTCGCGGGAAACTGGTTAGTGGTCCTTTTTCTCTCTTCATGCGCATTTTACTAACTATGGCTCAGACAAACGTAAAGCGGCCCGGGCTGCATCTGCTCAATGCGAGAAGGACAGTACTCGTGAAACTCTGCAAAATATTTGGGATGAATTTGTCAGTCCCAATTGGAACCGAGCCTTGCGCGAGCCTCGTACGCGAGAGCTATGGTGGCGCGGTATCCCCCCTCGTAACCGTGGAGCTATGTGGAAGCGCGCCATTGGAAATGAATTGGCGTTGAGTGAGGAGACATTCACCAAAGCTCTGCAACGCGCCAAAGATCTGCGGTCCAAGACCGAGGCAGAGCCCGGTGAGAATAACAAGCGTCTGCTTGACTGCTTTGAATCAATTGAGGCAGATGCCTCGAATGCGTTCCCTGACTTGAACCTCTTCCAGGAGGGCGGGCCGCTACGCGAAATCCTTGTGGATGTCTTGCAGGCGTATTGCATGTACCGCAGCGACGTGGGCTATATTCATGGCCTTCACGTAAGTTGAAAATGCTTTTTCATTCTATTTTGATAAGCGACTGACTGTTGTTTTCTAGACTATCGCTGCGCTACTTGTGCTTCAATTCCCTACTCCCAGCTCGGCATTCCTCGCTATGGCCAATGCACTTAATCGACCTCTACCAGTTGCTTTTCTGACCTGGGATCGTGGTGCTATGACCCGCACCTATAGCCTAGCCTCTGAGACCCTGCGCTACAAGTTCTCCCGCCTGTCAAGTCACCTGCGGGAAACCCTCCGTCTATCTGACGAAGAAATCTGGGAACCGATTTTCCGGTCCTTACTTACCAATGGCCTTGACCTCGAGCGCATTTCTCGTGTGTGGGATTGCTGGGTTTTTGAGGGAGACCGCATCATGATCCGCGCCGCGGTCGCCGTCCTGGGCTGCCTCCAACCACAACTGTTGTCCTTCCACCAGCCGGATGACCAATCCCGCATTTCCGTGCGCAACATTCTAGGCTGGGGCCCTCGTCATCTCGGCGCGAATACTCAGAAGCCCAAGGAACGTCATAGTGCGCCGGCGGCAGCTGGCTTCGGTGGTGGCCAGATTTCAAACCCTGGCGTGGCCGACTATTGGGTCCTGACGGCTGCAGGCAACGAGGATGGATTCATGTCCGCAGTGCGGGAGGCCGGGAAAGTCCGGCAATGACCTGAATCGACTTTCATTTGTTTCGTGCAGCTCGCCGGCCTTCACTATCTCTTGCATCGTGCTCTTTCTCTGCGTGACTTTTTTCCTCCACCTGGTACAGAGCAGTTTCGCCCGCGTTGTCACGTTGATGTCCACTCGCTACCTGCCAACGGAGTGTGTCTGCCATGGCTCGTATTGTCCTGCATGGCCCTTGACTAATGACGATATCAATCAAGACCATCTCACGCCGATTGTCTATTTTCTATTGCTCGACTTGTATACACCGTTCGCTCGCTGGCTCGCATGGTTCACTTTCTTTGTTCCTTTTTGCTCTGGCTATTGATCCCTTTTTCCTTTCCCACTTATACTTCTCCCCGCTGTATTCTTATCATATCATGCCCTTCGGATGCATATCGCGTTTCGTCTAGTGGTATACATAGCAATCGAGGCCTTTCTCTTTGACGTCGGTGTTGCCGAGAATCCCATTGAAACACACGGAAAAAGCGACGAGCTGTTTCCATAATATATAATGTCTGGCGCATCATCTTCATTCTATCCGGGGGCCTCACGGTGGTGTGGGGTATCATACTCTTTTTCTTCCTTCCCAACAATATTATCTCAGCGAAGAGGTATACCGTTGAAGAAAAGGCTACGTTCATCGCCAGAACCCTAGACAATCAGACGGGCGTTGAACAGAAAGTTCAGTTTTGCTTAGGCCAAGGAAGCTATACTTGATATACAAGTCTGGCTTCTCTTCCTATTCACTCTCCTGAACGCATATGTGAACGGTGGCATCGCCAATTTCGGCAAGTTGATCCTCAAGGGCTTCACCGACAACAGCGATCTTTTGACCACGGCTTATAGGATTCCCTACAGAGCCTGGTCAATGTTCTTTATGCTTACAGGGCCATGGCTGGCATCAAAGTTCAGGAATGTCCGACTTGTCGTGATGGTGGTGAATCTGCTTCCCACCCTGGCGGCCGTCATCATGTTTTGGAAATTGCCCCGACACGAGAGCCATAGCAATGCACTATTGATGGCTTACATTATGAGTGCAGCCCCACTGTTCAGAAACAAGGGAAAGTCTGACCGGGTCCAATAGTGTCCCAGTTTTGTTGCGTCCTTGGTTTTGTCGCTACAGCTCCCTGCGATGAACGTCTCGGGCTATACCAAGAGAGTGACAGCCACATCTTTCGTCTTCTTGGCATATTGCATTGGCAATATTGTTGGGCCTCATGCCTTTTTGGTCTCAGAGAGTCCAGTCTATCCGACTGGATGCAAGTTCATCATTGGTTGCATTGCAGCTCAGATTACCATTGCATTTATTCTCTTTGCGCTTCTTAACTAAACAAGAAGAGAGATACACAGCGTGGGGAACAGACAGGACGTTTGCAGGACCTTCGTATTGATGGGTTAACAGATATCCATGATGTCACTGATTTTGACAACCCATAGTTCAGGTATTGCTATTGATGTTCTCACTCATGTCCCATTGTCCCTACTAAGATGGGGTCCATAATATGGGACTTGTGAACTTCACCTGCCTAGTCATGTCTTTACTATTTACTATCCAACATTGACGGTTTAACATGTATGATCTTCTTTCTCTGAGTTTGCTGTTTGCCACAGTGGATGAAATAGAGGGCAAGGACCCTTTATTTCCGCGCTGGCATCATCGATGGATTTGGAACCTGGGAGATTGACAATTGCCGTGAATGACAATCAGCCCCAGGAAATATACCATGTGCCGTGACTTATGCCTGCCCCCAACCTAGTTATGGCTTACCTGCAACGATCATATAGCTCTTTAGCGAGAAGGGGAAAGTCTGATCTGGTTCTTCGCTATGACTCGCCGCCCCACTGTATACCGGATTGGGAAGTAAGTGCGGCCAAGACTGGCTGCCTCACTCTAACTGGACAATCATGGAAGGACATCATGAGTATTCACAGGGGTACACGAGCAAAGAAAGTATTTCTAGCTTCCATGGTGGGCCACGCTATGTCAGTCGCTGCAACCTGGCCCAGTTCAAGCCTCGACAGTTATTCGCATATTTCGACGACAAATCAACAGCCGGACCCCCACTATAGGGCGCCTCGAATTTCTGTGCCCAGAAGCGCCTGCTCGGTCCATGGGTGAATCAGCCAATACATAACTTTCGAATTTAGGTTCTTCTACGATGGCCCCAATTCTGGGGGAATTTCCCAGCTTTTCAGGGTCTCGCCTCACGTAATTTCTTCGCACCGCCACCTCTGCGAAATCTTGCGCAATATTATCTTGTCACCTATTACCTATTTCCTACGAGTCAACTGAGATTCCGACAATCGACCGATCTCTTTTAAATAGAAAGCTGCACCGATCGCAGAGCCCCAGATTCAATCCTCTGGTTCCTATCTTCGCGTCGATCGGATCCTTTTTTTGATTCCCCGAGATCGTTAAAACGTGCATCGGGAGATGGAGACCCGCAGGCGTCATTGCTGGGAATGTTCCCGACGCCGTCTAGTCTGCGACTCGACCCGCCCCGAGTGTACTCGATGTGCAGAGAACGGGGTGCAGTGTCCTGGATACGGTGATGCGCAACCGTTCCAATTGAGATGGCTCGCCCCTGGGAAGATAAACTCCCGCAATCGAAGACGTGGAGCAAAGCATGAAGGATTGCCTACGCCGCCACCGAGAGAATGTCCTGGTACATCCTCTCCCGATGAAGCCAAGGAGGCTCCTCCAGAGAACATGCTTTCGCCACATGTGATGAAAACCGACGCTGATGCGCTGTGGCAAGCCATCGAATACTGTAGGTCAACCTCCCAATGAATCTCGCCGCTAGATAAGCTGGTAACTCCAGGCTGACATTCCCATATAGTCAATACCAGAATGTACCCAGATATGAGTATAGTCAATGAACTTGGGCCCAATTATCCCGTTCACTCGCTGTCGAGGGAGATCATCCAGGCTGGAGTTGCACGCCCGGATTACTTGCGACTCAATCTTATCTGCGTGACGCTCAACCATCGATTAAATCGAGCAAAAGACAATACCCAGGCTAAATTTCTATCCCGGATCTTTTACAACTACCGTGGTCGTATCCTTCGCTCCTTGAACGGTGATCTGGATATCGAGCAGAAACGTAACAGCGACCACATGATTGCCGGAATCCTGGCTTTTGCCCTTGCAGACGTGAGTGCACTGGAATCTCAGCAATAGAAGAAATATGCTAAAGCGTATTTGATCGCCCAAGGCCCATCAAGGCGAGTCACCTCTCTGGCGAGCCCACCTGCAAGGTGTTCAGAGACTCATTAGTTTACGCGGTGGTGTGCGCGCCCTTGCGAGCTCAGACACTTCACTGCCAATGGTCCTTTGCTATGTCTAGTAGGTCCTTGTGGGAGATATTCCCATCTGCGACTACAAACACAAGTAGCTAATCCCGTGCAGTATCACCGTAATTGGAGACACAACATCGCCCGCATGCAATCTGACGATGGCTAGTCCACTTCTCGAAGAGCTCGATCCGATTCTGCAGCGATTTGACAATAGCAACTACGGCTTTAATTACATCCCGTGGCCCGTCTTCGTTGGGATATTCAAGATCAACCAGCTTCGCGCACAAGCATTCACGACACTATTCACACCGCGGGATGACGGAGGCCCCACAGAAGCAGAGTGGGATACTCTCATCGAAAGCGCGCACGAGACACTCAGCCGGATCCGTTCTTTTGACCCGCACCAATGGTCCCAAAGTAAGCCTTCGGCCAAACACGACTGGGAGGTTCTTGCGAGGGTATACCAGGCTGCCGCGGTATTGTACTGCATCTCGTCGTTGCAGTCAGTATCTGTGCTGCCCGACGACGAGTCGATCCATATGATCCGTACCACCAATAGACATCTTTTGCAGGTCTTCCTCCAGCAGGCCATGCTATCGCGGAGAATCAGAGGCTTTCTGCTGTGGTCGACGGTCGTGCTCGGCATGGAGGCCGTGCATGGAGATTCGATGATGCGTGATTGGGTCAAAGAGCAGCTTAAAGTGTTGCAATACGCGGTCGCCTCGTATGTGCCAATTATGGCCAAGGGCCTCCTGGAGAGATTCTGGGCCTCTGGCTCGTCCAGCTGGGATGCTTGTTTTGATAAACCATACGCGTTGGCGACCCAGCCAACGGTGAGCCGTGCTCAGTTGAAATAGTCATGCAAAAGGGATTCAGCATGCAGCCAGCTGTTGCGGCTGACGCGGAGTGATCCTCATACGAATTCTTCTCAGGACCTCGTCCGCTGATCGTCACACCCACAAAGTGGCACAAGTCATAGTTGGTTAGTTACCATATTTAGAATGATGCAGGGATCAAGGCTAGCGCAAATGAGTGAAAATCGGTGCCAAGACAACCTTATGGTGCTTAAATGATTTCGGGGACAGGGGACCCCGGGCAATGGAGGAAGAGCCTCAACACCGCAATCGGGTCCGCTCGATAGGTAGAAACGGGCTGCTGGCAGTACTGACCGGCTTCAGTTCGCTCTTTTTCAAATTAGAAGAAAAACATAAATATAAGCAGATAGAAGATATCCTCCCTTACTCAAGAAAGTTTGCATGTTTCTTTCTTGAAATTTGGAATCGTATTGGCCGTAGAGCTTCTTGCCTCTGGCTATTTGTCCTACAGCGTAAGTGATGAATATCCCGTTGACAACCGGCATCGCAACTTTCACTTTGATTCTGCTTTCCACAGACGCTGGGAACTCACCCACGACATAACCCAGGTACAACCGCCAGCCCTCGTCCAACGATCCCCGACATCTTGCGAACTGTCACCGCCAACCCTGACAGGATCGTTTGAATGAACAACCTACAACTGTCACCCTCCAAGACAGCCACTGAAGGTGCCACGACGTCTTTCGCGGATTTAACATCTGCTACAGTCCTAAGTCTGATTACATCGCTTCTCTCCGTTGTCTGTTCTATCACGGTGTTGGTCAGCGCAATGCTCTTTGCGATTGTTTGAGCTGATCATACTGCGACTGCAATGTCAACTTTACTTTTCCTCGATGCTGCTATACGTTATCCACATAGCTAGATGTTTAGAACGTCCAGTCTATGATGAGCCTGAACCACCCGCGAACTGAACCTAGGCTGTAATGCACCAATACCTGAAAACATAACTCTATCATCTACACACAAGCCGCCTGAATGTTGACTCGTGATAATTTGGACAGAACCCAACTCTTGAAACAGCCGCCAATTAGAACCAAAGTCTGTAATTATACCCTCTTCCACGTTAAATATTGGTTGACGAGCACGCCCTACGCATCACATTAGCATCTCTCTCTCTATCGCATGCGGTGAGTTCTTACATCCATGAGCCACGGACGATCAGGCGATAGCGTAAGTTCATCGCCCTTCAGGTCGCACTTCCTGAGCTGATAGTTCCCTGTCCAGTTGGGAACCAGCGCAAGGTCCATGTGGTGCTTCATGAACGCCACTCCTTCTTGGAGGAGCACTTCGTAGGGACCGGAGTAGGCAAGAAAATGACAGGCGGCGTCGGCTGCTTCGTCGTCGGCCGCACGGTACGGGTCTTGAGTGGTGTATGGCTTCGACCCCGAGGCCATCAGTTGCGCGGACATGTATCCCTCGGGGGTGTAGAAAATGTAGCCCCGGGCATCCTCGCCCAGTGGGTAGCGGGTTGGTCCATCGCCGTTGACTGGTTTGCTCACGTAGGATACTAGCTTCCAGGATCCGACGATGCCCTTGCGAATCGTCTCGAGAGAACAAGACATGATTTCCTAAAGCAATTGATGTAATATTATAGGCTGTAGGGATTTGTAGAGCTGGGTGAAGTCTGAAGTTTGAAATGCGATAATCATATGGACAGGGGGCGCGGGACTCGGCTATTTATGGATCAAGATATCAAGATTTGAAATGAAATCGGCCCCAACGACCATTGATATGGCCGGGTTCCGAGAGCTTCTGCTTAGGAAAGGGGCCTTGTTGACTATGGCTGGGATTCGAGTTCAGTAGGCCTCGGCAGCGAACTGTCCCAGTGGGTTTATGCGTATGGTTCTCATTCTGGGCTTATTCGGGAAGGGTTCCCACGTCATATTTCGTGATCATTCATGGATATAGCATGAGTCGGAGGTGAATTACCACCAGGCGATTGGAAAGCTAGGTGTAATTACTCTCCGAGGGCCCGGAGACATTCTTGCCCGATATCATTATTGCTGACAAATAGGTCATCACTGGACCTCCTGCAGCCCTGGAGGTGAGGTGAGGTCCCGCGGGCTCCTCTAGATGGTATTTCATAAGCTAATAGCCATCTGAGTATTCGGCAAAGGCCGTCGTAACTATCAGTTGTAACCTATAGTTGCTAGTGTACCTAGTGAAGAGGGGAAAGCTCAAGGCATCCTGTTCACAGGCAGGAAGATCGATTCAGGCAGGGAACAGACCCAGTCGCAGAATCCCAGGAAGTCAAGGGGCGGATTAGCTGAAGAACTAGAAGAGAGGTGGCACGCCGGTCGAGCAGACTGCAGATATATCAGACAGAGGCGATCAAATCTATATACAGAACATCTCAGGTACATGATTTTCGTCATTTCCCCTACTTCACTAGGTACCTTGGTGATATTCATTACTAGAAGAAGGTCCTATTCTTACCCTAAGAGCTTTGTGGGGATTCAAAGAAGAGGGGAGGGGGGTTAGCCTGGGAAGTGTGCTAAGACTAACCATAAATGTTACCCTGAAAGGTGTTCAAACGCTGCTCTATCCAGTCATTCGGTACATCCCATTACTACGGGGTTGGCTGAAATCTTGAAACAGCCCCTAAAAACAGGGTCATTTACGTTCCACCGGTAGAATAACCTTGGGACGATCCGCATTTGTGGGAGCCTTGTGAGATACGCACGCACCCACTCCCGGGTTATGTTAACTAAATTGGACGCACACCTTCACCCATGATCCGAGATTCACAAGGCTGAAGCAGAGGTCATTGAATGAGCCATGGGTCGTACGAGGGCGGGCAGCCTTGACGGGTACTACAGTATATTATAGACTAGACAAAGTAACCATCTTGGATTTCCCACACATTGCTATTGCACCCCAGTTGATCGGTTTCCCTCGTTCATTCAGCAGTGGAAGATAATGCATATACCTTGTTCGCTTCGGAATTACCTGTATTTGGCGTTCTTGACGTGGACCTCAGGGGTGTCGGCCTCTCCTTTATCATCGTTGCTCGAGAAGCCTGGGTCGGCCAGCCCGACCCCTGTCTCTGTTACACCATCTTTTGTGGCGCATATCTCTGAGAACACTCATACTTCTACAATCGGATCGGATGGCCATACGACATCGGTCCCTATTATTGGTGGCCCTGGTTGCTGGGTCGGTATCTTTTCCATCACGTTCTGGCTATCAATACCTAACGAGATCTACTTTAGTTCTGCCCTTCAGATGACGAGATCGAAGATTCCAATGCTATATGGGCGCAGCTTCTAGGCTTTGATGGCTTAGAGGAGAGGAATGATACGAAAGGTGCATGGGCGCTACAAGGCATTAATGGCCCCGGAATATATCAGCCATCCGCCGTTTCGGAATTCTCCCAGCCTTTCCCTCTTATCACAGTACTATCCAATGGGGATCCCGTTTATTCTCGTCCTTCTGGGACGACAGATCAACCAGCTACAAACGTCAAGCGAGATGCGCTGCCTACCGAAACTGTCTACCACCAGTCAAATCGTTTCAAGCTCCTTACCGAGTACTTACCGAAGTCGAAATGGAGAGCATGGTTTGGGAAACAAAAATACCCAGACGACGCCGGTTTTGCTATGAGTATAAGTGCGTCGATATATTTCTTTGTTGTCCCTCTGGTAGATGATTTACTTGGAGACTGACAAGTTTCTATTTCTCTAGAGATGATTGCGAAATGGGGCATTATATCACGGCCTGTTCACTACGGCTTAATCGCAGGCTTTGTCGAATACGCAGCGCTCCGTCAGGAAATGATGGACGACTGTGATTATCGAGTGGAAAAAATCATTGTGAACCATACCATTGATTGGAACATCACCTCATGGGATCTTCATAAAAACAAAACCAATTTTATTACATACGATCATTTCGCCGTCGATGAGGCGTGGCCTTCAGATCCGCTGCTCCACGAGAAGGCAAAATTCAGGTTCCTCGGCCGCATCCAGGACAGTGCCACCGTTGACTTCATTCAAGACAAGGCAAATGGGCTTGTCAATGACATGAATGCGAGGGGCGGTTACAACTACGTCTTCAATAACTGCAGGGATTTCGCGTATTACCTGTACAAGCGGATTAAATATTGAAGAGAAGGAATTGTTGCCAATTATCATACTGAGTTAAGCCAATACTGCATTCACGTTCGGCGTGTTTCTGAGTATATCATTGTTGTTCCTCTATGCTACGGCGAGGGTTTGCAGATCTAGTTTCTCATCACCTTAAACCTCGAGGGAACAATTGCGTTTCACCAGACAACCATTCGAAGAGATGCGAATCTTGAATTCCACAGCATCAGCGCGGACACATGAATCATTTATCGCCCTTTGAGTGGAAAATCGTGGCATGTTCTGGCTGCCCTAACTCGGGGGCACCGAAAAGGCTCAACACTCCACTTATCAGCCCCTCATTACTCCGGGACTGTGAATGCCTGTTTCCCTTTGGGAAAGGAATATTGATTTTTACAGTATTTAACCCAAGAAGTTGATAATATATTCGCCAATGAGGAAATTCCCAGGAACTTGGACACCTACTTAAAGTGAAATAAGCTTGTAGCACTGCTCGATAACAAAGACGCATCCAATCAGAATCCCGGAAACGACTGCACGTGCCTCCACCAACCACTCTTATCAGATCCGGATTTCCACCAACACAACTCTCCCACCCAATGGCACCACGTACCCTTCCACAATGGATATGCCCATAGTGGAGAATGTACTTGGGACGCTCGGCGCGGTTAGTTCATGCCTCGATGGGAACGATGCACTCAGCTAACACCATGAGCAGGTCTGTTGGTCCATCCAGGTAGGCCACTGATACATGATTGATACCGCAGGTTGCGGTGCTGATCTGCTCGTGCAGCTCCTGCCTCAAATCATCATCAATTATAGGCGACATGACACTGAGGGCTTGCAGGGATCCATGATGCTGCTGTGGGCCGTGGCTGGCGTGCCTCTCGGGGTGTACAACATTGTGGAGGAGTTCAATGTCGCATTGCGAGTACAGCCCCAAATCCTGACGACTCTTAGCCTCCTCACATGGGCCCAGTGCCTCTACTACGGAAGGGTAGGTGGCTTTTGCTGCTTGGACTGTTCGTTGCTGTCCCATACTGACCGCAAAATAGAAATACCCTGTCACGAAGTGCATCACTTCGGTCGCGCCGCTTCTCTTGTTTCTCGGTGCCGTCGAAGTAGCGTTAGTCTTTGCATTGCGTGAGGCTAAAGGTCGTGGTTTGCGATGGCCTCTTATTCTTATGGCTGTTTTGAGTGCCTGTTTCCTCGCAGCGGGGGTCTTGAGGCATTACTGGGATATCTATGTCCACCGAACTGTGCGAGGAATTAGTTTCTTCTTTGTGGGGATTGATGCAGCCGGTGACCTGTTCTCTCTCGTATCTATCTGTGAGTTGGCTGACCTCTGGAGGGTGCTTGTCAGTGAGCTAATAGCTGACGTTTTGCCAGTGTTTGGTCCGTCGATTGATATCCTTGGCATGGTCATTTATGGAACCGAGTTGACATTATGGGCCGGTGTGTTCGTCTGTGGTGGGGTATTCAATCTATTGCCTTGGATCCGTGGGCGCTTGAAGGAGCGGATTGTGGCACCACAGGAGCCTATATCTATGCATTCGATGCCATCGTCGACGTCCGTTTTCCGAACTGCTTCTCGGTCTAGTGTTGTTGAAAGACGTGTATATCCCAGCAATATTGAGAGTTGATATCTTGAAGGTCTCATCCGTTTGCTTTCTGCTCTTGCTGTGTAGCTTGGTTGACTTGGCTCGATTAGCACCGTATTGGGGCCAAAGTGATTGATAGAGATGCTTCTTAGTGCCATTGCTCGTGCAATAATCTTTCCGTCCTCAAAACTGGATTATATAGCCACGCTGGTCCTCTAGACTTAATAAAACACCAAGAGGGAAAGCCCCAAACATCACCCTGCATTTGGTCGAAACAGCATACAGTGAGTAGTAAGTGGTTCATTTTCATCTCGAGCAGATGTAAAAATCAGCAAATAATGGACTCTGGTCTAGTCAGGTGATCAGTTCTATATGTAGAAGTAGCATCTCGCCGTCAGTTCTTGCTCTTGCAACCACTCAGATTACTACCGGTGTCAACAACTTCTCAAACCAGTATCGCACTCGAGCTTTGTACCAAGCCCACCCAGCCTCTTCCTTCATCATGAGTCTTCCAGAGAAGTATCGCGAAGATCCCCGATGACTTTCTGCAGGATCTAATGCAAGACCCAGAAACAAGGCTGATGCACCACGTCAAGAACTCTTTGACGCTCTGAAAAAGTACCGAGTGGCTCCAACACCGTATGACCTCTGCTAACATGTTCGCAGCCTACGTCTCAATGGAGAGTACAGTGACATGACTGTCAAATGCGGCGGAGATACGTACGCTGTGCACAAGTGCATCGTCTGCTCTCGGTCTTTCTTCTTCGCCAGAGCATACGGGAACGGGTTCAGGGTGAGTGACCAAGCCCAGTCATGACATGAACACACCTGACTGGTGCAATCTGGGAATTATTAGGAATCGCTCACCAATACCATCACCTTGCACGACGAACATCCAGCATTGGTTCGGCAGATGTTCGAATACCTCTACAAATTGGACTACAAGGCGGATGTGTCGCCCCCGAGGCCTGAAGACGCATTTGCTGCTCAACAGCAATACTTCACTGTCGCTGAAACCAACAACAGTCGCGACAAAGAAATCTCCACAAGCCCACAAAAGGACAGCGCGGAAGGCCACGAACTCCAAAGCCAACCACCAGGAGCTCCCGAAACTTTCGGAAATATAACTCGTCCTTTGATATTCCATATCCTGATGTATTCCCTCGCCGATCGCATGATGATCAACGGGCTCAAAGACCTGGCCCGCGAAAACGTCAAGAAAGAGCTCTTGGACAATTTCAGGCCCAGGGTATTCCCCAGCGCCGTTCTGGCAGTATATCGAACCACTCCTGAATCGGATCGGGGTCTGAGGGATCTGTTTGTGATTTTCGCCATCCTGAACCTGGAATCAGTGAGGTTTCGCCATCATCCGGCAGATTCAATGTTGAGTTATACATTTCTAAAGTCTGTCCCGCAATTCACGCTCGACTTGCTTGTCGCCACTTTGGATAACGAGGCCGTCATCAGGTACCTACCGGGCAGCGTGTATGCGATGTATAATTACGAAGAACTATAGGTGCTGCTAATCAATAAATGGCTGTCTTTTGCCGCTTCTCCTATTTACATACTTTTTGAGAAGGTGAGGATGTGAGCTTCGCTTGCAAAGAGCAAAAATATAGCACAATGGAACCAGTCCACATTTCTATTGTGACCTAGAACATAAGCATCTAGACAAGAGCATTTCGTTTACACATCATAATCATCACTCAAGCAATCCCGCACGCTCAAAACATACACTCAAATATCAGAAACTAGCCTCCGCAATGAAAGAACAAAATCGCCCCCTCATTAACATGAATGCATAAGAAATCTGTCACCTTGACTGAATTCCTCAGCTTGATGGGATGTGGCTTAAGTCATTCCCCCATTTGTATCACTCCCCTCCTTCATTTACCACGATGCCCAGGCCACCGGCCCCTTGGGGAACAGCCGCACCAACACTTTGCGGATCTCGTCCATAACGAGAATGCCCAGCGCCAGACCGATAGGAATAAACCACCACTGGATGGGGACAGAGGCCGTATTGAAGAGGGACTGGATGCCGGGTACCTCGGTGACAAAGATGGCAATGACCAGGGAAATGAGCATGGCCAGGGGGAGCCACGGGTTGCGACGCGCCGGGCGGACCGGGTCGGCCTGGAGAAGGGACATGCGCTTGCTTCGAACTGACAGGATGTTGCCCCATTGCATGATCACTAGTGTGACGAAGTAGACACACTGGCCAACGTTGTTGAAGTGCGTCAGTTGATCCTCGGAGTACCCGTGAAAGCCGTCGGTGTACTTCTCAAAAGCGAAGACCAAATCGCTGAACGGAATACCAGCCGCCTGCCACATGTAAAGGAAGAACATGGCATGGGCACTGAATGCTTCCATGACACCGATGAAGAGATAGGATTGACCGTAGATGCGGAGGTTGATCAGATGGTCTTCGCTGGGACGACGAGGTGGAATGCTGAGCAGGTCGAATTCTTCCTTTTCCATGATGAGCGAAAGAGAGAGGAAAAGGTCGGTAAAGACACAAATGATGATCATCAGGAACGAGCTCAGCGGCGAGGGCACACCGAAGAAGACATTCATGATCACAGGCCAGATCTCGGACCAGCTGCCGGCTGGTAGCAGATAGGCGATGACCTTTTGCAGATTCTGAAAGACTAAGCGGCCCATCCGAATGGCTTGAACGATCGAATCGAACCGGTCAAGCAAAACGAGGTCGGCTGCTTCAATCGCCACATCACTGCCGGACCCGATAGCGACGCCTACGTCGGCAGCGCGGAGAGCTGGAGCATCGTTGACGCCATCACCCGTCACAGCGACAATGTTGCCCTTGGCCTGGAGCTCCGATACAATACGCAGCTTCTGTTCAGGGGTGGTGCGAGCAAATACAATCTCATCGTACCCACAGACGGTCAGCCACTCGTCCTGGGTCAAAGATGAGAGACTTGTTCCCTCAAGGAGTAGGCTGTGTCGAGAGCGCGAGGTCTTGCCTTCCACATCAAAGCCTTCTCGCAAGTCTTTAATAGTGTCAGGCTCAGCTGCGCCCTCATAGATGCCGATGTCTCGGGCGATGGCGGCAGCAGTCAATCCAAAGTCACCAGTGACCATGAAGAACCGTATGCCTGCGCGTCGGCAGGCTTGAACTGTTTGGGCCGTTTCTGCTCGGGGCGGGTCGATTATTCCAAAGATGCCAAGCACTGTCAGGTCCCGGGCGCCAGATTCCAAGATTTCATCCCTGAAATCATTGGAGCCGGGTGTGTTCTTCAGGATATAGTGACGCTGGCAAAGTACAATCACGCGCTCTGCGCGGCGAGACAGTTTTGCCTGGAAAGCTGAAAGCCTTTGGCGGGCTTGCTCATCCAATGGACGGACTGCATTATTGATGGCAGACCAGTAAGTAGCACAACGGTCCAAAAGGACATCTGGTGCGCCCTTGACGTAGACAAGATACTCTCCTTTCACGGAAGTAGGGTTGCGGTGCATAGTAAGCATCCATTTATTCTTTGAGTTGAAGGGAATCTGGTGGATACGTTCGTATCCTTCCAGATTTGTTGGTGCGGCTGCACCAACACTGTCAGCCAGTCGTAACACGGCCACATCGGTGGCATTGCCGTTGGCAGTGCGCTCATGAAGGGGTAGACCCAGGGTGGTTGGGTCAAAGGTAGCATCGTTGCAGAGAACCGAGGCACGAAGGAGGTTTGCCAGTCCATCGGAAGCTTCCATGCCAGGCACCAAGTCATCGATGCTGTATTCCCAGTCTACCATTCCAAGGGACTTGACAAACATGCGGTTCTGTGTCAGGGTTCCCGTTTTGTCGGAGCAGATGACGTTCACGCAGCCAAGGGTTTCGACTGTTGCCAGGCCTTTTGGCAGTATGTTGGTCTGTTTCATGCGCCGGGCAATCATCATTAGTGTCAGGGCGACACCGACGGGCACACCCTCAGGAATGAAAGCCACCACACAGCCCATGACATTGTTGAGCATGGCAACCACACTCATGTACCCAGGGTGATCCCTGCGAAGCCAGCCTAACCAAGTGAACAGAATGAGCAAGGCAAGCATAATGGTCAGGATGACAATGATCAGCACGAAACGATTGATCTCTTTCTGAATCAGAGTCGGTTTCTGCTTGACGCCCGCTGTCATCTTTGCAATACGACCCATAACCGATCGTGCGCCCGTGAGTACGACGACACCAATAGCATTGCCATTCGTGACGCAGGTCCCCATGAGAGCGATGTTGCGAGTCTCCAAAAAGTTGCCGTCTGTTGCATCGGTGGCGCCGTCAACCTCGTCCGATTCACCAGTCAAGATCGCGCGATCAAAACGCACGTCACCAGAGGTCTGTAACAGCCGGATGTCGGCCGGGACCTTGTTTCCGATACCAATATGGACAATATCACCAGCCACGAGATCGGTTGCAGGGAGACGGATCAGCTTTTCATCCCGCATGACCAGAGCTTCTGATGGGAGAAGCCCTAATATCGAATTCATGACCCGCTTGGTAGACCAATCCTGAAAGGCAGAGAAACTGGCTTGGAGGAGGATGACAATAATAATCAACACAGCCATGGCGAGATTGGTGGGGGAAGGCGGATTGCTGAGAGGCTTCCAGCAAATGAAGAAGATCACCACACCGACCCAAAGGACCGAGCAGAAACCACCGAAGACGTAGAAGAAGATCTTCTTGAGGTAGTTATCGCTGTGATGGGCGAGGACGTTCTTGCCATCCCGCTGGAGACGGATTGAGGCTGACGCGCTGCTGAGCCCAGTGCGTTGGTCGACATTGAATTCCTGGCACAGCTTCTCCGCTGGGATTGTATGGAAGTCCAGGCTCTCGAAGTAGTCTTGATTTGGCAGTTTCTCTTTGGGAGGCTCGGTGATCGCTTCCTTGGGGGTATTCTGGGACTCGGATATCTGGATTGAAAGCGTGCGAAACTCGATAGGAAGTCCTGCACTGGCAGGAGCCGCTTGGATACTGCTGCGTGTGCTGTGAATGGTATCGCGGCTCAGAGAACGGGTGCGGCCCAGCTGAGAAGGCTGGTAGATGGAGCGCACTCCCTCGCGAGAGGTATCTTCGAAAGTGATGCGTGCGGTGCGGCCGGCTCGATCACTCTCAATCCTCGTCTCATCACTGTCCGCCTCGATATCAACGTCCATATCGAGCTTGCCGTGAGTGCGGTTAGGCTCCATGGCGATGGCTGTCTTGGGGGAGAAAAAGGTGGGGAAGGCGATTTCACAGACAGCCCAACACCGAGGACGGGCACAGCAGACGAAGCGTTAAGCGAACGGTCGAGAGGATACGGAGTGAAGGAGGATGCAACAGGTACGGGCCAGGAGGGAGGGCCTTATGTAGGCCGGCAAGTGCCCACCAGACCAGAGTGGCTCCCACTTGGTGGTTTGCCCTAGATGGATTCGGAAGACCCGACGAGAAGGAGCAGAGCGAGAAGAGAAATAAAATTAAAGAGCACCTCGTGTCACCGACGCCGGAGCCACGCGAGTCCACGAGGTAGAGCGGATGAGGCAGGTGGAGGATGCAAATCGAGCCTCGACGGGACTTGATGCTCGATGAAGTACATTTCCGTGGTCATGGAACAAGCCAGGGTACCTGGAGAAGCTATGGGAAGCTCCTACTAGCTCCAGGTACCGCCATCTAAATAAGCCGCGTCTGATATACCGCGCATAACGGTAATCTTACCTGCGAAAGCTTCCCCCAGCCAATCATAATTACCGCTATCTAGACGTCTGACCGAACGCGTTCTCTAGCCCTAACCTGGAGTTTCCCTGGGAATTTCTCCCAGCATAGAACAAAATTTCCAACTGGCATCATCATGATGGGAAAAGAAATGGCGCATGCAATTTCGGCCTGGCATAGCCACGCAAGCGTGGGTGGGAAAAAGCTAACTAAAACGTCCCGCCATGAGCGATTTTTCCTCGCCACAGACTGACCTCGACTGGCGAACCTGGCGATGTGCGACTCCGACCTCCCGCAATAGGCTCCCGGGTTTCCTAACTGATGGATTTTTTTTCTCTTTTTTATTCGCGCCATACGCGCTAGTGGCCACTCTGACAGCTTCCATTCAAGCAGAAAAATCGCTCAGCCACTGGGTCATGGTGATCATCGCGAGTGGTTTGCCGCGTCCAATGGCGGCATCTCGCATAGAAGACTCGTTCGGGGGCTGCTTTTCATTCTGTTCACTACCGACCAAGGGCCGAACAGTCCTAGGTTTCTTT
Source organism: Penicillium hispanicum (assembly GCF_028827665.1). Lineage (NCBI taxonomy): Eukaryota > Fungi > Ascomycota > Eurotiomycetes > Eurotiales > Aspergillaceae > Penicillium > Penicillium hispanicum. The sequence continues at coordinate 1,551,628 of NW_026623198.1, read as the reverse complement.
CTTGTGCTCCCATACTGCTCTCCCCATGGACCTAGGACGGGTGTTACGAGGGAAATATGGGCGACACACATTCACGACAGGCCAAGGGGCGTACGGCGTCTATAAAAAGGGATCATTCTCGGCCAGTGTTGCACGGGAAGAGTATAGCTTGTTTTATCTCAAAGCTGAACGAAACTGCAATTTTGGCTTTCAGCGTTGCTCTTTTCTTCTCTCTTCGCGTACCACGTAGCAGTCCATGAAAGACGGACGTCGCCGTTACCAGGACGCTGTTGCCGTGCGCCGACCGGAATTCCTCACCCATCACCACTATGTGACCAGAGCAAGATGGTCTCCCGAGTCCCTCAACCATGATGCGAGTCCAAGCATCACAGAGCGTGGGTGGCAGATGTTTAGGACTGGGCATCAATCCAGTCTAGCCTCCGTCTCGACAGATCGTGCTCCGTTAATGCGAGCAGAGACCTCTTAACACATCTGCCTCTGGCTCGTCACCAGCCGAACTCCATGTCTCATTCACGGAAAAATACGGTCGCTGCTTGGAAATCCTGCATTATGGCTCCAACGGGACAGTGCGCCTGCATCAGAGCAAGATTCCCACGCCGGAGTCCAAAAGCAAGCTGGTCGCCGTCAAGGTCTATCGATCTCACATCCTGGACTCGTCAAGTCCCCTCGCTACCTCAACCTGCTCTGCGGCCGCAATTGCCGGGCTACATCCTCGCCACCCCAATATTCTTCCCATCGCCGACCTCCTTCACAATGAACGCTCCGAGCTCTGTCTAGTCATGCCCTACTGTGCCGGGGGTGATATGCATGAGCTCTTGTCTCGCACAGGAGCCCTTCCCAGCGCCGAAGCAGACTGTCTCGTCGCCCAAGTCCTCCGCGCCCTCGCCTTTCTACACGAGCATGATACCGCCCATCGTGATATCCGACTAGAGACCATCCTCCTCACGAACCACGGCTCAGTCAAGCTGGCCGGGTTCGGGGATGGACACATCCGTCGGATATGGCATGAGTGCGCAGTACCAACCGAGCCCGAGGAAGCGCCCCCTTCCCAACGCTGCGACTCAGCACCACAACACTCGCCGCTGTGGTCCTTGCCCTCGCTTATATCAGTGTTCCTCCGTTCAGCATTGCCCCGACTAGCTGGGGAATTCACCAGCTCCAGCGCCTCCTTCCCAGGAATCAGTCTTCCGTACATCCCTCCAGAAGGGTTCAGACCCCGGTCTCATGCTTCGCTTCGTCGCGAAGACGACCCCAATGACGATAACGAGGAAGACCACGATCCCCGCCCGGCCGATGTCTGGGCCGTTGCAATTGTCTACTTGATCCTTATCACGGGCCGACTTCCCTGGCGCAGCGCACGGCCTTCTCGTGAGGATCCGCGGTATGTGGAGTACCTGCACTACCGCCAGACTGAAGATGGATACCCACCTATTGAGGCGTTGGAACATGTAAGACATCTCGGCCTTCCTTTCTTGTGCTTTTGTTTCGTTCAGTACTAGCTGACACTAACTTACAGAGGCGACGAAATGCCATCTACGCAATGCTCCATCCCAATCCGTGGAGACGGATTACCACAAGACGCATGCTACAATCGAACTGGATGGATGGGGTCTCGGTCTGCGAAGCCGGAGAAATGGGTTATTAACATGAGTGGCCGCATGATCTGTCATCGGCATATTGCAAGACGGGCATGGTCAAACGCTCTCCGGCGTGGAATGAAAAGCGGCCAAGCCATGCCGACCTCAAATAAACAGCTATTCCATTTCCACGGCATGGCATTACACCGACCCCGCCGCAAGCACGTATCCCCCATCCACGACAATAGTCTGCGCATTGAGATACTGGTTGGTAGTCGCGAACAGCATCGCACTGGCCATGTCCTCCTCCTTCCCGGGTCTCGCCGCGGGCACTTTCTGCTCATACCGCTCTCGGGGAATCTCGCTCTTCTGCTTCTCGTCGCTGTCGCCCGTCGTCATCTCCGTCGGGAACACTCCAGGCGCGATGTTGTTCACGCGGATCCGCAGGTTGGACGTCATCACCTCGTGGGCCAGCATCTTGGTGAGGTGGATGGCCGCCGCCTTGGATGCGTTGTACGCAAAGTGATGCTGGGAGACCTTGACAATGCCCGAGATGGACGTGACGTTGAGGACGGTACTCGACCAGCCGCGCTCCTGCTCCGAGCCCTTTTGCAGCAGCGGCAGGAACGCCGTCGTCATGAAGAAGAGCTGCGTGACATTGGTGCGGAACACGCGATCCCAGTCATCGATGTCGGCCGATTCATCCTCGAAAAGCGACTGTCGCATCTTGTGTGCGTCTTCGTGCTCCGTCGTCTGGGTTTTGCTGGAGATGCCGGCGTTGTTGATGAGGATCGACAGGGACTGTTCGCGCGAGGAGATTTCTTGCACTAGCTTGTCGATATCGGCTTTCTTGGTGATGTCTGCTTGCACGGGCACGATTTGGCCGGGGATGCCTTGGTTGTAGAACTTGGCGACTTGTTCCAGCTTTGCTTCCGTCCGTCCGGTGATGTATACCTTCGCTCCGTTGGCGGCGAGTGCTTGGGTGGCCATCAGGCCGATGCCTGAACCGCCGCCGGTGACGAGGGCGACTAGTATTGGTTAAGATGACTGTGGGCAAGAGCAGTATGAGATAACATACCTTTGTCTTTGACATTGAACAAGTTCTCCAACTTGAAGTTCTGGTTGCTTTGCTGAGCGTCCATTCTAATTTTGTCCGAGGCAGTGGACCGCTTGGTGTGGTGGGTAGTAAAGCGATGTGAGAATGTTGATGCTGGATATCCTGGGTTACCAGTCTGGTAAATAGATATAGGCTTGGACGACACAATGGCACGCTTGGGAGCAATCGCGTGTCTTAAGGGGCGTAATCTGGAGAGCATGATTTAGACAGAAATGCTCAAGTAGACAATGAACGCGATAAATGCTATGATAACCAATCCCATAGAGTGGCTAATCAAGTTATGTGCTCTTAAAACAGGGTCTGTACGAGTTTTCTCCTTATGCGAACAGATGTCTTCATCTATAGGTCATGACCCAGGATACGCCTGCTATTCAAAGCGTCTATGTGGGCCCCGCCGGTCGAATCATGAGTGACGCAGTAAGCCCTCTTTCAGATTCCCAGAATTGTGGTAGGTGCAAGGCCAGTGATTGGAATGGGCATTGCTTGGTGCACAACCGGGTTGGTGAAGGTAGATTTATCAGAGTGACGTCGATGATCGCTGCAAGTATCAGAGCCTCGACGCGCCCCACAGTCACTAGAGTGCTCCCAGCACTACTACACCGTGAATATGTTACTTAGGTCGTTGTCTTAGCGGGCTCTACATTATCGATATGGGCATTAAGACTTGCGCCAGTCCTCGCACCGACTCCTTACTACGTTCCATAACAGATTTAGTGACAAGTACTAAGGACATCTGCAGGTTCTGCTTTAGATCGATGCTGATCCTGTGCTAGCGGGACTGTTGTGTTTGATTCTGAATGCTTTTTACTTTGACCCTTAAATTGCTCCCTTATATCAAGGCATCCGTGATGCCGCCTGGTCGAGTGATGATCATCACAGGCATATAAATATGAAGCCTTCCTAAATATGCACAATTGTAATAGGCCTCTGAGCCATCTAGAGCTTCGCCTTCACGCCCAGTGCCTCGCTGACAGGGGCAACCTCAACCATCATCTTGCCCGTATTCACACCGGCATACAAGTCAACCAGTGCCTGTGGCGCTCCCTCCAAGCCACCAGGCACAATGTGCTCCTTGCGCTTCAGCTTACCCTGCGCAATCCAGGAGGCCAGCTCCTGCAGCGCGGCCGGATACTTCTTAGCATAATCAAAGACAATGAAGCCCTTGATCGTAATTCGTTGCGACTGTACACCCGATCAGTATCAGCACCCCCCAGGTCCCCCTCCGCAGAAGCAACTCACAATAACATTCATGAAGCTCGCCGGCCCCTGCGGCTTCGCGGCATTATACTGGCTGATAGCACCGCAGATCACAAAGCGCGACTCCCGCGCCGCCCGCGCCAGACACGCATCTAGGATGTCGCCGCCGGTATTATCGAAAAACACATTGATATACTCCGGTGTGGCAGCCTTGAGCTGCTGCCGCCACTCCGGGTCCTTGTAGTTGACCGCCGCGTCGAAACCCAGCTCGCGCACCAGAAACGCGCACTTCGCCGCGCTGCCGGCCAGCCCGACCACGCGCTTGGCGCCCTTGATCTTCGCGATCTGGCCCGCGATCATGCCCGTGGCGCCCGCCGCGCCTGAGACCACCACCGTGTCGCCGGCGCGCGGTCGTCCGACCTCGGTCATGCCGAAGTACGCCGTCAGCCCCGTCGTTCCGAGCACCGACATGGCGTCCGTAGGGCGGCCGCCGGGCGGGACGGTGACCCGCTCGACCTCGCGGGCGCCGACGAGCGCGTATTCTTGCCAGCCCGAGTAGGCGACGACCCAGTCGGCGGGCTGGAATTGGGCGGCGAGGTCGCGGCCGACGGCGACGACTTGCGCGATGCTCTGGCCGCGCATCACGGCGCCGCGCTCGACTGGGGCGATGTAGGAGCGCTTGGCAGTTAGCCATTGGCGCATGGCTGGGTCGAGGGAGAGGTAGTGCACGCGCACGAGTAGCTTGTCGGCGGGGACATTGTTGGGCTTGGGGACGGTGTGGAGGCGAAAGGTGCCCGAGGTGAGGGACGGGTCGATGGCCGGGGCCGGTGGCGTGTTATAGATGATTTGCTTGTAGGACATGGCGGGGAGAATGGATGGGAGAGGGAGAGTGAAGGAAAGAAAACGAAGCAGGGAGAGTACATCAATGGAGAGATCGACAATCGGAGCAACCCCAGATTGGGCAAACTGCTCCACCGTGAAGATTGGACCTCGGCTCGTGGCGATCGCCCTGCATAACGGTGTATAATGTATAGGTGCACAGCTGGGACGCCGCCAGAGTCGAGATGGGATGATTCAAGGGCACTGTAGAGCATAACAAAAGTAGTTTGGTATACTTCGATCCACTTTCCGGGGCAAAATGTATCACTAGCTTTTGGATGCGATGCTGCTCTGCGTTCACCCTGACGTCATGGACAGAACAAACCACTCGTTGGTTAGCTATAACTATAACGATTTCCTCGACCGCGACCTGTATCTTCCCAGCTGGCCATCTGAGCAACCACAATTGACTACCATCATGCGCCAATACCAGCAAGGATCCCCATCCAACCGCGCCGGCATCTCCCACGGCTCCTCGACCGGCGCTCCCGGCGATCCGCTTGGCTCGCGCGATACCAGAGCTTCATACAATCCAGCCACGGAGGGCTACAATCCAGCCACCGGGGCAAGCTATACCAAGTCCTCCGCCGGCGGACCGCATCAACACCACCACCAACCAGCCTCGCCGCCCGACAGCTACGACCAGACGGCCGGGCAAGACGCTCGGATCCAGCATGCGCCGAGCACGGTACAACGCGCACGGATCGAAGACGAGGCGGCCACCAATTCGAAGGACTCGCGGTCTGCGCGTGCAGGTGAGGGTGCTGGGAAAGGGGTGAAAGGAGCTGCCGCCAGCATTCATGTCCGTTGTTCCCCGTGGAGTACTCTCTCCAGAGGTATGGCTTGGTGCTGACGCAGAACAGGGCGCGGGCGAGTCGCTCCGAGGAGCGCTCACGTCGGCGGTTGACAGGGCATTTGGATCGGATGAGAGTGCCGAGCGCAACGAGGAGATTGCCCGTCGTGGCGAGCGTGAGGTGCGGTCTGGCGAGTTTATGTCGGGCAAGGCACCGCGTCGGCGAAGTGGAAGCTGAAGCTCACGCTGAAATAGATATAGGTCGTGTCTTGCGCTGAATCATGTATACCTAGTGGTCTCAATCTCCATATATGTACTCAGGTACTTCTGCACGAGGCATTGGGGTGTGATGCTGCGGTCGACTGAAGATGATTGGCCCGACAAAAGTACGGAGACAAGCTTTGATCATGTTGCTAGTCTTGAGTGTTGTAGACAAGGTGTATGCGGTGGTCAGAGAACCACGCAACAACACGCGTCGATCCACACATCACTGACATCAGCGTTGTCGATTGTCAATCCTCAAAGTGCAACGGCGACGCTCCTAAACGAGTAGTCGCAGCGACGGTTGGGGCCAAACGGGCCAAACGGGCGGGCCTAACGAGGCTGCGTCTTGCGTGTGGCTTTGATTCCATTTGCATTCTTTCATCTCGTCCTCTCCCATCTCTTCCTCTCGTACTCGTACTTGACCATCGACCGAGTTTGGACTCCGGACGAGCCGGAGGCTGTGCGAGTGGAACAGTGGAGCCGGCGTTCTTATTAATGAGTCGCTGCCCGCTCTTGGAGGGGAAAAAAAAAGAGCAACAGCAACCAGCACGTTGAACTGTGACGATAGATCTTCGTGGCAGCACAGATTGCATTGGGTCTCGATCGGCGATCGGCGATCTTCTCGCGGCGTCGCACTGCATCGCCCACTTGGTCCGTTTGCATCATACATGGGCAAGTCCGAGCTCGACGCCGAGTCCGGTTTCTGCCTCGTTGCACATCTCTCGTGCGACCGAATGCCCTGAATCAATTTGTCCCATTTGAGCTCCTCTCGCTTGTCGTGTTCGCCATGGGCTCTCTCGCTGCCGACCAGCCGGGTCTACGAGAATCCGCGGCGGCGGGCGTTGATCCCACCAGCTCTAGTCCGCGGCCATCACAGCCGCCGCCGATGCGGAAACCGCAGGAATCATACTCGTCTGAATCGTCCAATGCCCTCGCCTCCGAGTCCCCCTCCCACTACGCCTCCTTCTCCAGCTCGGATAGCGACGAGCCACTCCCGACCGACGCCAACGACGCCGACGAGGACGCCGCCAGCGATGTCGTGGGCATCAGCATCGGCCGCGCCCAGAGCCGCATGAAGGCGCGCGCCACGCCCGCCGAGGAGAAGAACCGCATACTCGAAGAGCAGGGCGGCTACTTTCCCAGCGTCCCGGACACCGTCGGCGAGGACGGCCTCTTCCTCTCCCAGCTGACGGCCGAGCCGGAATCAGTCGAGCCGCCAGCTCGCGCGGCCCCGAAATTGGGCGCCCACGGACAAGCCCTGCGCGCCGGTCAACGGGCGACGCATCCGCCTGCGCCGTCCACGTCGGTGGAGCAACGGCGCCCGCCACGAGGTCCCCACCGAGATTTCCCTGCGTCCGTCTTGGCCGAGTCGAAAGACTCTGCGGCGAGCTTCCGCTCCAGCTTGACCCGGTCGCTGCTCAAGACCTCGCTGCCCCGCCGCCCGCGGGCCTGGTCGGGTGAATTGAAGAAATTCCTGCCGGACCTGGGCTCGTTGGCCAAACGGCCCTCGCTCCCCTTCCGCACCAGCAATGCCCAGAATCGCGCGCGGAGCCAGACGGTCGAAGCCTCGAGCAGACAGCCGAGGACGTCGTCGCTGGATCGGCGAAATCCGCCTTCGCCGCGGACGACCCATGAGGCCGGCCACGACGACTTCGAGGGCGATGATGCCCATCCCATCTCCGAGCTGCGGACGCTGGATGAGAGGTCCGCGGTGAAACACTCTTTCACTAGACGGCCCAGTGCGGCGATGCCCGGGCGCCCGCCGAGTCTGCGCAGGTCGTCCTCTGATCAGTCCCTGTACTTGCGAGCTTCGTCCACGGCCTCCTCGCTCGAGCAGCGGCCGCTGTACGAGAATGTACATTCGCAAGTCAACAGTCGATTCAAGGCAATCAAGGACAGTTTGCAGGATTCGAGCAGTCGGCTGCTCAGCATGCCGAGCTTGCACCTGCAGGATATTCGCAACGATTGGACCTCTCGTCCTTTCTTCAATGAGTCGGCGCCTCCGGCTGCTGACAAGGGTATTAACGGAGCATCAGCGCATCGATCCGCGACGCCGCCGCCGCCTCCTCGGGCGAACCCTCAGTCCACGCATCCCATTCTGGAAGAAGCCATGTCGGAATTGACGGGCGACGTGGTGGTTCTGGGGGGATACCGCGGTTCGATCTTGCGGTCTGCAAAGCCGCCGCACCGACAACTATGGGTGCCAATGAAGGTGGGCTTGAACCTGCGCAAGGTCGATTTGGAGGTTGGTCTTACCAGGGAAGACGAGGAGCGCATGGAAGAGTCCATCATCCCGTCCGGCGTCCTGTCCCATGTGGGCCCCGTGGATGTATGTCGGCGGCTAATGAAGCGGCTGCGCAAGTGCGACAATGCCGTGCGTGGAGATCTTCGTGTCTGGGACTACGGATATGACTGGCGCTTGAGTCCCGATCTGCTTTCCCGAAGGCTCATCGAGTTCTTGGAAGGCTTGCCGAGCAACCAGTCGTCGAACACGGGCTCGGGCCAGGGCAGTCGACGCGGCGCCGTGGTCATTGCCCACAGTCTGGGGGGTCTCATTACCCGGCACGCAGTCAATCAGCGACCTGACCTCTTTGCCGGCGTCGTGTACGCCGGAGTGCCGCAGCACTGCGTGAACATCCTCGGCCCGCTGCGGAATGGCGACGACGTCCTGCTCAGTTCGCGAGTCCTGACAGCCCAGGTAAACTTCACCTTCCGGACCAGCTTTGCCCTACTCCCCGAAGACGGCCACTGCTTCCTTGACAAGCATACCGAAGAAGAATATCGTGTGGATTTCTTCGACCCCAACAACTGGGACAAGCACCATCTCTCTCCCTGCATCAACCCGGCCCTCCCCGCGCTCACGGCCGGTCGAAGCTTCAAAGACTTCGCCTCAATCGGAAAGCGATTCTCCCTCGGCCCGCGCGACGAGCTCGCCGACGTGAACCTGCAAGATCTATCCGATGCGACCGACTCCACGACCCCAGAAGAAGACTTGTCGCCCCGCAACCCTCCCCGCACAGCCCGCACTCTCCCCGTCACAACCTCCACGCCGTCGAACCTGGCAGCCTCCGCCTCCGACAAGGTAAACGACACCTTCATGCCACAGATCGACGGCCTCGTCGGCCCAGTCGCGAACCCGCGCGCAGGCGCTACCACCAAGGCCTCCACCACCTGCACCATCCCTCGCGCCGTCGCGGCCGAGTACCTCCAGCGCACCCTCGCCGAGGTCAAGCAGTTCAAGTCCGAGCTGGCCTTCCAGCCCGCCCACCAGTCCGACAACCGCTACCCGCCCGCCGCAGTGCTGTTCGGCAAGACCGTGCCTACGCTGTACGGCGCCCGCGTCGCCTCGCGCGAGGCCATCAAGCACCAAGACGCGTACGACGACCTCGCCTTCGCTGCGGGGGATGGCGTCTGCCTCGCGACGGCGGCGATGCTGCCGCCCGGCTACCGGGTCATCAAGGATGGCCTGGTCAAGAGCGACCGCGGGCATGTCGGGTTGTTAGGCGATCTGGAGGGGGTGGGACAGTGTTTGAGGGCGATTCTTCGGGGGCGTAGGGAGGGCGTGGGGTTGGGTATCGCCCGGACGAATGCTAATATTCCTCGCGCGGTTTAAGGCTGGGCTTGATTCCGGCATTGCATTTGATTTTTGAAGTTCTGATTTGTCTCGTTCTGATGATACCACCGCTATGCGCTATGATTTCATGTTTACTTATCATGTGGGTGGTGTCTGCCTTTTGGCGTTGGATTTTGGCGGATTGCATTGTACTATACTTCTACGCTTGGCGAGCAGAAGAGATGCATATATAGAAAACACATAGAGCACGAGAACAGACGAAAATGTGTACAATGACTTGATATCCCTTTTTTTATTACCCAAATCGCTTAACCCAATGCTCTATATACGTCTCTGTGAGATGGAGATCTCGACCGCATCTTTTTTGTCTTCGCAACATAGATTAATCAAAAAGGATCCCAGACAAAACGTGCACCACAGGGGAGATATCATCAAGGAGAATAGGTTGGCACACGAGAAAGAACCCAATCATGAAGCAGAACATGCTGTAATCCAAACGAAACAAAGGAAAGAACGAGAAAGGGAAGAAGACGTCCCCAAAAGACCACTCTAGTCCGTCCGCGAGTTGGCAATGTTCAGGACCAGGACATCCGTGGCTCCGACCTTGATCAGCTCGTCCATCACAGTCGCGATACGCTTCTTCTCAACCATTGAGCTGACCGCCACCCAGTTCTCCTCCTCGAGCGCAGTGACGGTGGGCGCACGCTTGCCGGGTGTGATCTTGGACGCGGTCACCAGCTCGGAGCGGGGGATGTTGTACTGGCACAGCACGAACTTCTGGGCGGTGATCACGCCGCGGATACGGGAGGTGATGAGGTTCAGGAGATCGTTGTTTGTGTCGCGGGACTTGACCAGCACGGCAGTGCTCTCAACAACAGTATCAATGGCCTTGAGCCCGGCGGCCTTCATAGTCTCACCGGATTCTACCGATCGTCATCCAGTCAGCAATCCGTACTCTAAGAAGCAGGTAATAAATATCGGGATTAAAATGGGATGGCCTACCAACGAGATCCACGATGCCGTCGGCAACACCCAGCGCACAGGCAGCCTCGACACTGCCACCGACATACTTGATCTTCGTGCTGGGCTTCTGGCCTTCGCCGGTACCTTCCAGCTTGGAGAAGAACGCCTCAGACAGAGCAGTGAAGCTGGTCACAACGTTGCGGCCGATCAGCTGCTTGGACTCGGCGATGTCGCCCTTCTCGGGCACCTGCACCTGCAGCTTGCAGCCGCCGAAGCCCAGGTCGAGGATCTCCTCAACGCCGGAAACCTCACCGCGCGCGAGAGTAGCGTCGTGCTCGGCAACCTGGTCACGGCCAGTGATACCCAGGTCGACGCGGCCCTCGCCAACAAAGGTGGGGATGTCTGCGGCGGGCAGGAAGATGAGTGCGATCGGCAGGTTCTTCACCAGCGCGATGTCGAGGCGGGTTTCGCGGCGGAACTGGACATCGCAGCCGGCCAGTAGGTCCAGGGTTGCTTGTTGCAGGCGTCCCTCTGGATTGAAGATGCGCTATTAGTTCGAATTCATTGCGACTGGGTTGGAAGTGGTGGGCGGTTTGCAGGTATAGCTATGAGTCATGCAGCGAGGATGGAGGTCACCTTACTCTTGGGCACGGCGAAAAGGAGTCTTCCTTCCAGGCTAATTGGAGGTTCGCGTAAGTATAGACTCTGGAATGATGGAATTCTAGAGATTGACTCACTGGTTGACGAGATCCATGGCGATAGAGCGCGGCGGCGCGGGGCAATGCGGATGGAGTTTTTGAGGGTAAAGGACACAGGAAAGACGCAGTTGACAAATGTGAGAAATCAGGTCACTTGCAATTCCAGGGACAGCTATGAGTCTCTATGCAATTGAGACTGTCAGAGTCGCGCGGGCCAGTTGAGAAGGAAAGACCGGAGCTCTTTGCGGCAGAAATTGGAGGGGCAGCGATCGGTCGGCGCCGGTGACGCGGGATCGGGGGGACCAAGAACCAAGGCCGAGGCAGTCGACAGCCACGAATGGCCCCACGTGGAGGCATTGGACATGTTCATCGCATGGCATGAATACTTTGGGTTGGTAGAACTTAACTATCGAGCTAGATGGAAATATAGAAAGACTTGGGCCAACATCAGGAGCATAGCGAGTATGAATGGTCCAGGTACTTGATGCCTGAATTATCAGGTGTCAGGCGATTGCAGATCCAATGACTCAGCTGGACACCCGACGGTTCAGGTGTCGACAGCCCTGAGCCCTCGCGTAATTTGCAACCCACACAAGGCAAAATCATCTTCACATCCGCCTCTTCTTTCAGTCCACCCAAACACCCTCCAACCTCGTCGTCCGAGCTCACCCTCTTCCTCCAAGATGGATTCCAGCAAGCAGCCCGTCAAGCTCGTCAAGGTGACCCGTGTCCTCGGCCGCACCGGTACGTGCTATCCCAGTCCCAAGCCCAAGCTCGCACAAATTCGAGATTCGAGATCCACGGGGAACAACCCGTTCCATGCCCCTCAAATCACCGAAACCGACTCGAAAATGAAGATGCGGCACATTTTTCTAAGCGCCAGAAATGCTGATTTGTGATTTTTGCTCTGCTTAGGTTCCCGTGGTGGTGTCACCCAGGTCCGCGTCGAGTTCATGGACGACACCTCCCGCTCCATCATCCGTAACGTCAAGGGCCCGGGTATGTCGATATTTCTTTTCAGCCCCTTCCCTGGAGGATATTTGGTACATCACAATCAAGAGGAGGGAATATCAGGCGCATATTGCAGATCCTGGCACTGGAGGGGGAATTTTTTGTGGACGGCCAAAAATCGCACAATCTCCAAACCTATTCCACTAACGCAACATCCTTCGCACTTACAGTCCGTGTCGACGACATCCTGTGCCTGCTCGAGTCCGAACGTGAGGCCCGCCGTCTCCGTTAAAAAAAATCCCTCCAAAACGACATTTCACCCGCGCTCTGTCTTTCGTCTCTCTTCGTCTCTCGCATATCCCTCACGTTCGGTTTTCCTTGATCGTTCTTCGGCCAAAACTCTGTTCCCGCTTTCCTTTCTTGCCGTATCTCTGACTCCCCGCCTCCTCAACCTCAACCGCCGCGCCGCCCGTTTCACCCACCACTCGACCTTTGGGGCCGTTTTCTACGCTTTCCGATGATCGAATGCAGGTGTTGACAATGGGTGGATGGACTTCTATCTGTGGCTCTTGGCCACAGATGAGTCCTGCAAGTCGATCAGGGGCTCCGAACGGGAGAGAGAGATGGAGAGAACGAGCAGATCCAAAACCCTGTTTATATGAGAAATGAAATGAGGTTGCGCGATGGCTGTGGATTTGTGGGATGGTCTGGTCTGGTCTGGTTTGGTCTGGTGTTTTACTACATACACACGTCCATTCGGCGTGTTTGCATGGGCTCAATGCGACAAACGAGGTTGTGATGTGCTTTTTTCTGGCCCTTTGGCCTCCTAAGGACGCCGTGACTGAAACCAGGTCCGACTAAAAGAACAATGGAAAAACAAAAACATTTGAAACTTCCGGTTCTATGATGTTGAGAGCGACGGCAGGCAGTTCTCGTAGGGGTTGTAGATCATGCCTGCGCTTGCACACTCTGTAATTCCATGCTATCCATCATTGTGATCTGCAATCTTGACCGCTGGAGACCAACGAAGCCTAATTACCTAGGTACAACTTGAATGCTTCCCTGCATGAGTCTGGGGTGAGGGCATGCGCGCTGGCTCTACGGTCAATAAATCAAGACCGGCTCGAGTATTCATGCGCTCGTGGCGCTGAATTATATTCAGATGCACCTGGATTTATGAATCGTAATATATTTATAGCGTAAAATGTATATATCCAGCTTAGGTTCTTTTGTGGCCTTGTACCAAGGCATATTTCTGATCCCAATTGAGAATGCATCCAATTGCCCAGGACTCTCGGATTATACTCTCCTACTCTACCAATTCAATAGGTGTGGAATTCATCATCATGAAAATGATCTCAAGATCTTGAGGCAATAAGCGAAAGCCCACTCCCGGAGCAGCTGCAAAGAAATGGCTCTTTCGACCCCAGCAGGGTTGATCGAGGGCAATATTGTGAATCCCGATGTTTTCTTTGTCCACAATAGATGGATAATTATGTGCAAAAACGAAACATACAGTCCTCTGGAAGGTTTTAAATACCGCATGTACAGCGTTCTGCAATGTCCCATCTCTATTCATGATATCGACATCCGGGAGCAGAACGGAGGCGACTTTGCGGATCTGATAGATCCCCATAGAATTTGGCACCATCTGGCTTAAGGAGAGGATGTCATCAGGTGCAGTAGAATAGATATGCATCCTCGAGCTTCCCTTTTTCGTAATCGGATGCCTGTTGATGTGGTTAGAAACCAAGAACAAAGGACCGAGGAAAGAGCTGCAGTAGGATGGACACATTAGCAACAGAAGAACTCACCAGACAAACCTTAAGCCCATCAACAATCTCTTCCTCCTCCTCTAGAAGCTTTCTCTGTTCAGTGGTAATTTGCTCTTCGTTGTACGTCTCGGCCCGATCAAAATCGATCCAAACGATTCTGTCCGGAGAGTCTGTAACAACCATCATGTTCCTAGGTTTGGGATCTCTGTGTCGCACTAATGCCTTGTGTATTTGCCGGATACCAGTGATGATATTGTCCATGCGTTGCTGTGTGTAATTATGCAGACCGATCATCTCCAGGCCGGCAATGTACTCCAAGAAGATAGCGCTGGGCAGGTATTCGTCATCCAGAAACATCTTCAGATGGGGCTGGCATGGGGATGGATCGAATTTCCTGATGGAGCCTAGAAAATTGGGCACAACTCCACTATCGCAAAGTCCTTGTTCTTTGAGTCGATTGTAGGCAGTCGATTCAAGGACATGGAGGTCCAGTTCGCGGTTTGCCGGTTCGTAGTATCGTCGCGGCCCCCTCCCATGATGCTTCGTACATGAGCAAAGGTAAAATCAAGTTTGCAAATATCATCTAGACATACCACCTTCATGATGCATTGCTGGTCGCGGACATTGACTAGAAATACGACTGAGAATGCAGAGGCGAAGAGTTTCTTTAGGAAGACGACCTCTGTCGGCTTAACATTTTCGAGTTCCATCACTAGTTTGACTGAAGATCAACACCAGAGGAGGTAAATGAGAGGATATGTTGGAAGATTTGAAGAGCAAGACGCTGCGAAGGAAGGGAATTGGCCCTGCAATGGGCGGTCAGCCGTTCCTTGTCGCGCGTCTTACTGGTCGACCTCGACGGGGCGTGCTATGTCAATGCAGTGTTGATATTCAACTTTTCCCGAAACCTGGCCTAGGCCATGCCATGAATAATGTACAAATACAAACATAGGTGCCAGAGTCCAGCAACAGGCATGGAGTCCAGATACTCGGTAGACTACATGGTTACTTGTGGACTACAGCTGCTCAACACTCGCGAGCAGTCCATCAAGTAAACCATCCTGAGACGTAGCAGACTCAGAACCCTGATCCTCTACAACGCGACCTACAGCACCAACAAGTGCAGCCAATCGCTTCCGCTTAATGGATTCCTCGAGCTCGGCGCTCTTCGTGCGCGCAACGTCCAGCATAGACGGGGGCAGATTTGCCAGACGCGCGACGTTGAGACCGTAACTGCGATGTGCGACACCCTCGGTGACCTCGTACAGGAACGTGATATTTTCATCCCCATCTTCCCCGGACTCGGTGAACCGCATGTGCACGTTTCGAAGCGCGTTGTCGGGGAATGAGCGCGCCATGCGTGAAAGGTGTTGGTAGTGCGTGATGAACAGGGTCAGGGAGCGGATTGAGCGGACCATGTGGTCCAGCACGGCTTGGGCAATGGCCACGCCATCGTGGGTCGATGTGCCACGACCTAGTTCATCGAGGATGACCAAGGACCGTGGGGTGGCTTGTTTGAGGATATCGGCTGTTTCGGAGAGCTCAACCATGAATGTTGACTCGCCGGCGAGCATGTTGTCGAAGGCGCCCATGCGCGTGAACACAGCGTCGAGGAGACCTAGTTTTGCAGAGGCCGCAGGGACGTATGAGCCGATCTGGCCCATGATTGCAATCAATGCGACCTGTCGCACGTAGCTAGATTTGCCGCCCATGTTCGGTCCTGTTACCAGAAGCGCGCGCGTGGCATCTGGTTCTAAATTCGTGTCGTTGGGGACGTAGGTATCTGTCAACAATTGCTCGACCATTGGATGCCTTCCTTGCTCGATGTGGAGGCATGGGTGTTCAACAAACTCGGGCTTGACGTAACCGGGCTGTTGGGCGATAGCTGCGAGTGAGAGGAGACAGTCCAGTGTTGCGAGCGACTGCACGCAGTCTCGGAAGGATTGGTATTGGGTGGCAATCTCGCCCAGCAATGCGGCGAAGGCCTTGTCGCAGGCTGCTGCTAGGGCTTCCCTGTGCTGGTCGCGTTGCCGGAGGAGTTGGATCACTTCGGGGGTGTGGAACCGCGAGAGCTTCTTCGTGCCACTGACCTTGACCCAAGATGCTGGGATCTTCTTAATTGCCAACGAATTGTTCTCAATCTCGATCAAGTACTCAATGCCGGCCACAGTTGCATACTCGACCTTCTTTCTCCCGATGCGCTCTCCCGCTACAGTGAGGTGCTCTTGCAGCTCGTGTTCAATGCTGCCGATGCCCAATTTATGCTCACTGATTTCATCCGTCTCTTCTTCCTCCCGGAAGAAAGAGTACTTGTCATCGTCCCGGGCAGCTTGGAGGTTGATTTTATCCAAGAACCGAATGACGTCCGCCTGGATCGTTGGGAGAGAAGCAACAGCCTCACGGAGCAAAGTTGTTTCAAACCCTGTATCGGCCGGGGACTTCACATCTGGAAGGTCCATCGCTATCCTTTGCATGGTTTGTAGAACACTGAGAAGCTCGGGCCGAGTACACTATTCCACCATTCAGTACTGGACGGCTGCCAGGAAAAAAAAATGTTACTTACCTTGCCATAGTAAATCCGGATCAAGTTCTTCTCCAAGTCACTTTTGACCTTAGCCAACAGACCTCTCACTCTCTCCACTGGAACAGTACGAGAAGGGTCCGTCAACTCCTCGACCGCATTGGTTCGCTCCTCCAGTCGTGCCTTATCCAGCAACGGCCGCCCGACCCAGTTTCGCAAGAGTCGTTGCCCAAATCGGGTCTTTGTGCGATCCAATGTCCAGAAGAGACTGCCCTTTGCCGAGTGATCAGTTTGGTTATGATAGATCTCAAGACTGACCAGGGTATTTCCATTGAGGAGCATGTGTGATCGAGCAGAAAATGGCTGGAAGTACTTTGTTAGGTCAAACACATGTTGCAGTCCGTACTCGGTCATATGTTCAATCATGGCGGATAAGCAGATCGTAACCTGCTCCGGCAACCCAAGAACATTCTGCAGTAACTGGGCAGCCTGGACATCCTCTTCTGTACCCGTGGCCTTCATTTTACCAGCGTAGAAACTCGACACATGGCTGTGCGCCTCCGCAGCGGCAGTCTTCTTCTTCGAGGTCCGCTCAACTCGCACTGCGTCCCCAAAGGTGCTCACTTTGCTGCCGGACAGGTGCCGCACAAGTTTCTCGCTGGCTCGAGACATCTCACCCACAATCAAGATCTCGCAGGGCGCGATATGCAGCAGCCGCGTCTCGATTTCGCTGCGCATAAACCCATCCTCGAAATCATCGTAGATCACATCACCAGTCGCAGGCTGCACAGCAATGATCCCAACATGCACTCGTTCGTCGCTGGCCCAGCCTCCGGCATTGGTCTCTGTGATACAAAGCATGTATCCAGTGCCCTGAGAGGCACCTCCGGCTGCTGCAACCGGGCCCTCAAGACCCTCAATGTCATCGACGTACGTGCCCTTGGTGTACAAGTTGGTCAACTTGCGAACGAAAGGTGCATTACGGTTATCGCCGGCGGCCTTGAGCGCCGCTGTCTCAATCTGTCGCACAACGCCAACCTTATGGCCCGCAGTAACGAGGCGCTTCACATGGACATGCAATCGGGGAACAGGAATGCTAGCAGAAGCAAAGCGGTCCATATGGGCTTCGGACGGATCTGCAGACGAGCACAAGATCAGCATACGAGGACTCTCCACAGTAGCGGGCGCAGCATACGTTCATCGAACCTCATTTTTCCCGGAATGCACACAATATTCAGCTCCTTCGCCGCAATGCGAGCATCCTCGCCGTAAAAGTGGAACTTATACCCCACCTGGATCGCCATCACGGTATCCAGGTGCTTGCGTTTGATCTCAATGACCTGCTTCTCCATCGGGGTGAGCTTGCCAGCGCCCCTTTTCGCAACGGCCTTGCCTTTAGTAGGTGGCGGGGGAGGAGCCGGCTCGTCTTCTTCCTCGCCCTCCTCCGCCTCCGTGATGGCATTCGCTGCGTCGCTGGGCGCATTGTGTCCGATTCCCACCAAGCAATCCGGGCCGCCGAGTTTGCGGACGAATTTTTGGTGCAGTTTTTCTCTTTCTTTCCTTCTCTGTGCGTCTTCGGCGTCTTCCTCGCCTTCTTTGCTCGCTGGGGCGACGGCCGGGGAGCTTTGAAACTTGAAGAGGTCGGTGCGTTGGCTGCTGCTTAGCTGAGAGGGTGGGTTTGTGTGAACGTCTGCAGAGGGTCGGCGCAGTTCTTGCGTGGTGGCGCCATTGGTTCGAGCTCGCTTTGTAGGCCGTACCACAACGTCTTCGTCGTCATCCTCTTCTTCCTCCTCCTCCTCTTCTGGTATGGGATCTGTTTGTTTGAATTCGAGGGTTGGTTCAGCAGGCGATGCCGGTCTCTTCTTGGAGGTTCTCTCCGGGGCAGCTTCCGAATCGGCGGATGAAGTGGGCGGTTGTTGACTAGAGGGGGTCTTCTGGGTGAAAAAGCTCGAGATCGTGGGTTGCTTGCGCTTCAGGGACGGCGATGCCGCGGAGGGTGGCGAGGAATGTGGTGCCATGGTGAAGGATGGGCGTGGGTGACGGTGTGTATTTCACGTCGAGACGGCTAAAGCCGGGGATATTGTACTCTGTTAGAGTCAAGGGAAGCAATGCTATCCCGATTGAACCCCAGTTGGTCGACGCTCCGCAAGGAACCTCGACGCGTGGGAAACGCGACGGGCGTTAATGGGCGGCTGACTCAGCTACTTATCGGCCCGCCGTCAACTTGTTATCGGAAGTCCATACAACCTCGATCAATAGTATTCATACAGAGAATAAGCATAGTACATACAGTATTCGGGCTACCACTAACCAGCATCACAGGAGGAATACACTTCAACCCCCTTGAAACTTGACCGTGGGTAACAATCAACAACCAACCATCAACTCCGTGTGTAAAGACATTCAGTCCTCATGCTTGCAATGAAAGGATAGGAATTCAGCCACTGCTGTGCGTCTCAGTGTTGTATACTTGCGTCTGCCAGTGGGAGAGTTGCAGGTGGTACCGAGAGGTTGAGACCAGGCCTGCGGAGATACTTGCAAATAAATCTACTCCACGCTGCCGGCCAGGTAAAGCCGAGCAAGCTCGTGCTGATCTTCCTCAGAAACAGTCGCCTCGGATGATACAGCTCGTGAAAGAGCTGGCCAACCGTTGTTCGTCATTGTGATGTCATCCTCGTACGGATTGTTCTCGTAAAATCCAATTTTGGAAGCGGGGGCGAGCAGAGGATTGGATCGATAATCGCACTTGTGAAGCTCATCCTCGGGCACAAGACCAATGCCGGAGGGCTCCTCGAAGAAAAGCCCGGATACATAGGCGGAGTTGGTGGGGGAATGCCAGTTGTGGAGATCGATCCGGCCTTGGGAGTTCATGATGGGCTCAATGTTCTCCTTCTCCAGGGAAGGCTGATCAGTTCTGCAGCCATTGATGGCTGAGTTCTCTGGTTTGTGGCCTAAAACCAGACGTGCGGGAGTCAATGTCTCCCTCGGAAATTTGGATCGCACACGCTGATCCTTGAAAGCCTTGTCCTGGACATCGTCGTCCGCAAAAATAGTGAAGGCTGTGCGAGGCCGCTTTCCAAATGCCTGAACAGAGAGAGCGAATTCGCTGTCTCCACCTGCGTATGATGGACCGAAACCACTTGGATTAGGAAAGCGACGAGAGGCTCCAGGGCTGCCATCAAACAATTCCAAGTTAGCATTGTTTCGACTTTGATTCGCAGTTCGTTTGGCTCGTCGTCTGTCCTGGACTCGCGGTATATTGGGGTCGCTCTGGTGAAGAGGCTCTCGCTTGGGACGAGAGGCGCGCCGCTTTGGAATCGGGGTCTCGCCCTTGAGGGGGCTGTCGTCTTCAACATTTCCCGAAATGACACGCTGCTTCCGCAGCACTCCTGTAGGGGAGAAGACGAGCTCTGTGGGCTCCACCTGCAACGATGTCATCTCCATCATCTTTAAAACACTTCCGTCCTTTTTCTGGTTACGTTTACGTCGCATCTGTTGGGTGGCCGAATCAAAAATATCCATCCCAGGCCACAAAATACCCTTGAGTCTCGCCATTTCGTCTGCCCGCTCCTTGTCCATTTCTATATCGTCGGTAATCTCGGCGTTGTCTCCGCCGTCGACAAATGGATCGGGGACGTTCTTGTTCCGTGTCAAAGACAACCCACTCCGACTATGCCTGAGCCGTGGAGGCTTCGGTGTCTGGGGCAAGGCGATGTGACATGCCTCCCCAGGTTGGTCAGCACCCTTATGATGCCATTCATGCGGCTGTACACTCGTCATGGACCGACTTGAGCCAGACAAGGCATTCGTTTGCTCGGGCGGCTGAGCATCGGCGATGGCAGACGACATAGATGGCGTGATGTAGCAGGACACGAAGGATGAATCTTCGGTATTCGCTTCGTGTTTCACGTCTGCAGACGATCCCACTAGACGTGGATCCAGAAAACTAGGAACGTCCAGTTCTGCAGAAATCTGATCTGGCCCCTCGGTCTTGTGGGGTCTCTTGACGGTCTGTTGCGCATTGGAACCAACCGACACTGAAGCTTGAGGCTTCCTCTTCTTCCGTCGAGCCTCCTTCGAAGTCAAACGGTCGGAAAGCAATTGAGCGAGATTGTTGGTATTGTACCAATCATCGTACTCCTGGAGGAGCTCGAGAGCCTCGACTTCCTGGTGGCTGCGGACTTGAAGCTTAAAATAGTAGGCCAAATGAGCCTTGGACGCGACATGGGTCAACAGGTGGGACACATCGCTGAATCGTGGCTCTCCGGGGCAGATGATGCACTGCAGCACTGCAGCATCCATTTTTCCAATGGAGTGATCGGATGCACCAATCCAGAAGGAAGTAACAAACAAAAGCGGGACCAAAGCAGGAGACGAAACACCAAGGCCGTGATTGCGGATGTAGTGAAAGGCGCTAGAATGCCGAAGGAGCGATGAGGGCTTGACGATGGGGTGAACAAGAGGGAAGGTTAAGCCGCGTCAGATGGAAACATGTCAAGTTGGGATGAACAGCTCAATGGGCCCGGCAAGGAAGGCACGAAGTCACACTACGCGGAGAGAAGGAACAATCACAATCACGTGTCACATCAATTGAAGGTATCTTGCAATCAATAAGCTTATTTATGCATATGTGAAGATGTGCCACGATGTCTTAACAGCCTTTAGGCCATTGTGGGATGGTATGAAGCGGAATAAGTCAAAGTGGACATTATTCTCCTCCCGCATTGTATCCCGTGGCCCATGGAGAAAAGAGAACGACGGGTTATTAGATTGCAGGAGGGACTGGAAGAAAGGGGAACATGTTTGGGCTTTGAAGGACTGTTCACCGTGCGAAGCATCGATTGATCACCGATTTAGGCATACAACTGCTGGGCGGTTAGCAAGGTACTCGTAATCACAAAACAGGGTGACACTGACTAGATGGGATCTACTTCCTGCAGGCCGTCATATCCCAGCAGACTAAGACCAGCAAGGCCAAAGTGAGTATGGTAGACATCGACCATATTACCCGGTCGGTCGGCAAAGCCACCAGCATCGGGGTCCTGTACGGGGTTAGTATCATGACAGGACGGGGCAGACGTTCGACGCCACGGACCTGGCATTGCAGGATAAAAGCAGCAAGCTTTTTGCCATCGATCCAGTGAAGCCGGTCGATCATGGCCAAGCTCGACCCAACCCACCAGGCATAGCATGCATCAGGGAGTTTCTCAGGGCGGCCGTTGAAGCCACCCTTCTCGACCTGACGCTCACTAAGCCAGGCTCCCAAGCGGTCCCTGTTCACCAGATCCAAGCGTCCTGCAATGGCCAGGGCGCCAATACAGGTAAAGACCTGGCCGGAATGAGACTCGGTACCGGGAGAGATGCCGTACGCTCCGTCAAAATTTTCACAACTTTGAACGTAGCTCACAGCTTTGGGCACGTCGACGAGGTCCAACAGTCCCAGTAATGACAGGGCATTGAGCGCACCGTAGAGGAAGCGAGTGTCGGTTTCACCCCACTCATCTCCCTTGAAGGAACCATCTTCACGATTCTGCAGGCCCGCGATGACTATGATTATTTAGTACAACCGAGCAGGCACGGTCAGTCAGGATGACGGGGGAAGCCGTACAGGACCCAACTTTCTCCTTGCCCCCACGGCCTCTCTTCTCCAGTTCATCGACTGCATCGACGGTGACCAGAATCTGGACCGCAGAGACCGTGTAGAGCATGTGTGCGTCATGACCGGGGGCGGCACCAAACCCGCCATTGTCCTTCTGGCAGGATAGAACAAAGTCAATGGTTTCCTCCCGGGGCAACGCGTCGGGGTGGCCGAGCAGATGGAGGGCTGTCAAGCCCCAGTAGACTCCGTTCAGTCTCAGGTGCTCGGTCAGCCAGTACTCCAGCTCATCTTTCCGCTATTGGCACCGTCAACCATTGCCCCGTCATTTGGAGCTTAAGGAGCACGGTGTGAGAGAGGCACGCACAGTGTCCAGTTTCTTGATGTACGCCACATGTTTCAAAGTGTGCAGGTTCTGGTCTGACGAGGTACCGCCAGCCCTACCGGGACCTGATACCAGGGACATCACTTGTAAGATGGATGGAGAAGGGCCGATTCGCCCGTGGTGGCCAGGGTAAGCTAAGGTCGCTTGATTGGACCGGGGGGATTTGCAGGGAGCGAAAGGGGTTAGTAGTTCCGGGATGGGGGTGAAAGCTTGTTCAGCCAGGGAACGAAAGTCACGGATGATGCTCTGATCCTGCTGTCATCAAGCTTAGATGCATGAGCGGGAGCCGCCGGGCTGTGTAGGGCCGCGGGACACGTCGAGTCCCGAAGCGAACGATGGCTGATTGGATCTTTTCGGCTGAATTGCAAAGGCTTTTTGAAGGGTGTGTGGGCACGTGACAGGGCGGTCAGCCAGTACACGAGTTTATACCCGAACGGGAATAGACGGTGTCAACTTGGCGATTACTCCGTCATGCCCTGTATGCGCAGACTTCCAATTGAATCAAATGTCTTCCAGCTCGTGCCGTGCACCGCGGTATTCTTGCGCCCGGCGCTAGTCTTGGATGTGCCACGCCATGTTTCAGACTGAATGGGTCAGGATCCCCGGCCAGCACTACCGAGGTATATATCGCTACAGTGCGTGGAATTCCATTGGGGCGGAATACCAAGTTGCTCAGGGAATCAGATCGAATCAATGTCTCCAACCCTCGCTCCACTATTCCACCCCCGTTGAACATTCGATCAACCGGGTACAGTACTTACGCCCTCCCTTTCACCAGCCGAGACAGGATAGAAATGATTTGCAGGTGGCGTCGTCACTATGAGGGCCTTTGCGCGAGCTTTCCCTGCGTGTCTCTTTTTTCTGACAACCTCCAGGGATGATCGACGACGGATATTTGTTCCAAGACGCTGCTGACACCGCAGCAGGGCACGGCCACAACGGCCGCACGACGGTGGAGTCCGTTCACTCCGGAACATGATATCGCGTCTGCCAACGACAGACCCAGTGCACCCTTTGCGGCATTCGGAGAGCCGGAGAGCTATTTTGATCCTCGGCCCCCCGGGGGTCACATACCCACGGTGCAACCCACCGCAGGCGACAACGAGGCATCGCTCATCGCCAAGACATGTTTCTAAAATCATATCTCCCCACTTGGAACTAGGGCAGAATCCGAGCCATGGGCAGAGAGGGGCAGGGAGGCGTTATCAGTGGGAATCATCTGAAACTCGTATGTAATTTAAGGCCAGAGAAGAGTGGAGTGCAAGCGCCAGTGCACACGTTGCGTCTGACGACGGCGGGATCTGCCCCTGACGAAGTTCGACTATCTTTGCCCTATTCACTTGTGCTTTTTTTTTTTTTTTTTTTTTTTTTTGACAGCCTCGAGCGGGCAAGAATCAGTCCCGTCGGCCCATCTCCCGCGCACAAAGAGAGGATCAGGAACCGTGCAGTGGACCGCTCCGGGCGTCTTCTGGTCGAACCAGCTTAATCTCACACCCGCGACCAGCACGACCGTGGACAGCAGCTACTCCGGAACAAATGTGAGCCTCGGATTTGCGCGCGCGTTGCGCTCGCTCCACCGGCGATCAACCAATGGTATCGCACATCGCTGCCAGGTCAGGCACATCATTTTCCGGCCAACTGCCAGAATCCAGTCCACGGTGGGGGAGGGAAGGAAGACGCTCCAATCATTCGGCAGCACCGAGGATGGAATGGCGTGGATGGAGTCTTCCGTACTTATGTATAGATGTGTAGATATACATATGTCGGGACTCGTACGCCGTGTATCCTCGGAGTGTGCTGGTGTTCGGGATGGAAGCGATCACTCCAATGGCATGGCGATCCATCGCCGTCCGAGTGGAATGAGGTCCATCCCCGCAACCGTGGGACTGGCGACAAATGATGAATGAGCGTGCTGCGATGATTGTTCTCTTAGGTCACCCACGTCGCGGCGACCCTTGGATCGAGTGACGTCCGCTCAGGGGGCCTGGTCATCATCATCATATAATTATAAGATAATAGTGAATATCTAATGGAATCATATAAGACATCAACCACCAACGGAAATTTCTCAGGGCTTGTCTCCGCGATTGTGGTGATCTGCCCCATTGAACAGACTTGCGACCTTTGCATCGTCCACACGTCGCCAGTGGAATGTGCATTTCATCCGATCCGATCTCGATCTCAGTCTCCCCTCGTTCACACTCCCACCGCTTTCACGCTTGATTCTCTACCTTCTGTCTTCGATCGTGAGCCCTGAAGAGGCTAGTGTAGGACTGAAGTACTAGGTTGAGTGCTTTTGGCGCTGAACTAAACCGGGCCCAACCCACGCCGTGCGCTAACTCCGTTAGGGGACATCCTCTCCCCGTTTCTCACCTCCCCTACGTTTCTTTTTTTTCCTGCTCTGCATTTGGTGCTATCTCGTCGGCGTTGATCCATTCGATCCCATATCTTCCCAGCTGTGTGTGTGTGCCTGTGTGCCCGTGTGTGGTGATCCACGCAGCCCCTGGTCGATCCTCCAGACCGAAACGCAGCACTGAAAAGAGGGGGGGACCTGGGCACAACCATCCCCAACCCTCCCGCCGTTGGATTTCGGATTGGTCGAAAGACATATCATGAGGGTTTTTCTGGTGAGTATGTGTGCCTATATGTAGATGCGGGTGCTGGAAAAGCCTGGAGCGCTTTGTTGTCATGGACTGGTGCCTGGCCTTGTCGACAAAGACCTCCGCTTGACCTCGAACCGTTCACCCCCTGCGTCTGTCATCCGTCCATGCGGATGGCCTGGTCTTTTTTTAGATCCGTCCTGCTCGTGGCTCTTGGATGAATGACCTCGCTAACCCGTGTCCCCTAGCCTTCCAGATCCCACTCCCTCGATAGCCTTCATCTAGCCCGGTCCCCGACGCCGATCGCCTGGTCCTCGATCGCACTCGCCCCGAACCAGCTGCCAAAGGCTGTATCCTCCGTGGGAGCGTACACTGCCAAGGAGCTGAGGATTCTCGCCGTCAGACCATAGGTGGCCTACAGCATTCAGGTACGCCTCAGCCGCAGCTTTGGCTGATTCCGCATGCTGACCCGAACCCCTGTACATAGAGCTGTCACAACCCATCCGACAGACCTTGCCGCGAGCCCATCGAACGTGCAACATCTTGATTGCAAACCTCTCTGCAGCCACCTCGGGGGCCTCTCCATTGTCGCCCAACATGCCGTCCCGAAATTCCAACGTGCCCAATTTGGACCTCAGCTCGGTCAAGCCCGACTTGAACAAGCTTTCATCTCCCCTCTCTCCCGGCGGCCAGAGCTCGGAAGGACATAGCCCCTTGACACCGCGGTCGCCCAAATCAACGTCGAGCTCCCCGTTCCTTAAAGGCGCGACCATTCGTTCCGTCCCCGAGGACTCGGGCAGCAAGGCCACGAGCCCTACTATTCCACCTGCCTCACCAGGGACCTTGACTGCGGAATCCACCGAGCCCACTCCCGAGCCCTTGACACCCGGCATCACAGCCATCCCTCAATATTTCCCCAAAGATTCGCCAAAACACGCCCGCGATGCGTCCAAGTCGTTCTTTGGCACTCTGAAAGCGCCCAAGTCATCACATAGAGCACACCGATCAGATAGTTCCGAGAACTCTGCGGAGCATACCAGGAGCCGTGGCAGCTCAAGAGACCGAAAGACGCCAATGGCACCGAAGTTGTATGAATCCACCCCAGACTTGCCTGGAGCCATCGCCCGGGCAGGCGAGAGTGAAAGAAGTGAGTGTTTTGGGTTACCTGCCATTTGGCCTTTATTCAGGAACATATTGGCTAACAGACATCTTCTCTCGACCAAGACGGTCCTGCATCCTCCGACAAGCATGCGCAACACACCGGTCTTAAGAACGCAACCACTGAGTCCGAATTTGCACCAACGAGAAAGGCTAAGCCAAGATTCGCCAATCTGTTGACCCGATCTCGATCGATTCGTGTAGACGAATCTTCGGGGAATAGGGCCGCCGGTCGACGGCCATCCACTGGCCTCGCCAAACTCGAAGAATTCAATCAAGGAGGAGCGCAGCACCCGCCACGCACTGCCACTGGACAACGACCGACCCGCGGAGGGTTGGCTCCTCCCGAGCGCCAGACTGACACTGCTTCTCTTCGCAAGGAGAGAAGCCACGGAAGCTCGATGGTTACTTCGGGCTCCCTGGGCCAGGTCTCTGGGGCGTCGGCTGCCATGTTCAACAGCCTCAAGCAGTCCTCAAGCGGTGCTGCCGACCGTCTGGGCAAGGCAGGGAAAGGTTTCTTCGGCAAGATTACTCGCAGTGGCAGCACCAACGAGCGGGAACTGATCAATGACGATGCTTATGCTTGCTCTGTCATTAACCTCCCACTGATTGAGCAAGCCCGGAAGACACGCATCGCCAAGAAGCTGGAAGACTGTCGAGACAAGACTGAGTTCTGGATGCCTGCCCTCCCATACCGCTGTATTGATTACCTCAATTTCAAGGGGTGTGAGGAAGAGGGTCTCTACCGAGTTCCCGGGAGTGGCAGAGAGGTCAAGCATTGGCAGAGGAGGTTCGACACCGAACTGGACATCAGTCTCTTTGATGTACCCGATCTTTACGATATCAATACGATTGGGTCCCTATTCAAGGCCTGGCTTCGAGAACTACCGGATGAACTTTTCCCCAAGTCGACCCAGGACATGATCGCTCGAAAATGCGAGGGCGCCACCACCGCCCCGCAGCTGCTCCGCGATGAACTGTCTAAGCTTCCACCATACAACTACTATCTACTATTCGCCATCACCTGTCACCTCAACCTTCTACACTCGTATGTCGATCAAAACAAGATGGACTACCGCAACCTTTGCATTTGTTTCCAACCTTGCATGAAGATTGACGCTTTCTGCTTCCAATTTTTGGTCTGCGACTGGAAGAAGTGCTGGCAGGGATGCTGGACGGAGAAGGAATTTGTCCAGATGGAGAAGGAAATGGACGAGCAGGAAGCCAGGGCAGCCGAGGAGAAAGCCCGTGCCGAAGCATCCCAGAAAGCCACCATTCATGAACGCGCTGTCTCATCTGGCTCCAGCGAGCAGGCTGAAGAAGATCGGCCTCGGCCAGAGACATCTCGCGGCCGGAAGGCCAAACCAACCACCATCGAAACCGCGCACACTCGAAGCATTTCTCAGCTCCCGGAGCTTGGTCCCCCGCTTTCTCCAATCAAGATATAGGGACGGGATGAGATCTGTCAAGCAGCCTGCTTGCAGGCCTTCCACTGTGCTGCAAATGCAGACGACACGATGTTGGTTTTGGTGTTTCGCTTGAGCCATTGGTCTATTTCATTAGGCTCTTGTTATTAGGCTGGCCCAATTCTGCATTGCTGATGATGGTCCGCGGATCCGAGGGGACCATAGCAAGTTCCTTGGCAACGTTGTTGATTTCATGGCGGCATGAATGACCTGCAAATTTCGCATCCTTTTCCCCTTTCCATCTCTCACCTGGGTGTTGCTTTGACTCATCAACTGTTACTTGGTTTTGAACGAGCATTGTCGGAGTGCATGTCCTGGCGTCTCCGGCTTCGGGTTGTTTCCCATCTTGTCCGGTTTCTCTTCTCTCTTTGTATATCTTGCTCTTCTCTCCGTACATTCTGACCCGGCCAATGGTGGTATGAATCCCTATTCGTTTGCTCGTCCTTGTTTGTGTCTTTCAGCTGGCCTTGCACCTAGTGCTTTCTAGCTATTTGCTTCGGTGCTGCTGTTTCTGATTCCCCTTTGCAGCTTTCTCTATCTTTGTGCTTCTCGTGTTTGAATTTATCTTTGACTGCTTTCATCTGTGCTCTGTTGTGTCAGGCGTTCTCATGGCAGGGATTGTACAATAACGATATGGGTGGGCATTTTCGGTTCAATGAAGACCATTGCTTTGGTTTATACAATTCCAAGATATAGTACAAGCATGGCATCTATTCTGCCCTCACTGTACTGCTATTCTTTTCCTAGGCCAGAACGGTATCCCGCAGCATGATATATCCGACCCCAAAAATAGAACTTATACCAGATTGGAATATTGTTGTCAAAATAATCCTCCTTCATTATAGTCTATCCCAGATGGATATTAGAATGCCCGTTTCTACAGGCTTTGGGCGCATTGACTTGATGTCCCTACCGCAAAAGTTCCTTGGGACTTCTCGTTATAGCTGTGCTCATTCGTATGACTAGGACTCTGAAGTTTTGGACTTGCCGAGTCTCGATTTCTATATATACATATATATATATATGTTCTCTTGTATTTTGTGGACTACTTCCTTTGAGAATCAACATATGCCCATCCCCGAATTTCAGTAATTGAGAAAAAATCAACCAATGCTTTTGAGGTAGTCTCTATTCAGTCATCGTAAATAGGATGATACTAGTCCCTCGACTCCGACCCCCAACGCCGAGATAAAAGATGAAACAACTCAGAATGCAGTGCCCTAGACCTCTCGACAACCGATCTCAACCACTACCGGGTTTCTTCGCCCGCCGCTCATTCGCCCGCATCTTGCGCTGATTGCGCTTGATCTTCTCCTTCCGCTCGGCGCGGTTCATCCCGCGAATCGAGCTGCCCTTGGCAGCAGCATCCTCCTCCTTCTTCCAGTTCTTCTCGTCCACCTCAACAAGCCACTGGTCGTCTTCCGCCTTGTTCTTGCCCTTGTATCCCCAGCGTGGCACCCACTCGCCCGACGCCTCGTCGTACACTAGCTTCTTGCGTCGCTCCTTGTCTGCCAGCGCCGCGCCGGGCTTGTTGTTGTACTTGCCGATGCCCTTCTTGCGCGCGAACAGCTCCCACTTGGTCGGAGGCTTGGGGGTGGGGAGCGGCTTGTGGCGCGGGAGCAGGGTGTTGGGTGCGGGCAGGCTGAGGAGCACGCCGTGCTCGGCGGACGAGGTGATGTTGCATGTCGTCAGAAGCTGGTTGAGCAAGCATTGGGCGCCGTCGCGGGCGGTCGCTTGCAGCGATGCATTGAGAGGCTCGCCTTGGGGCAGTTCCAGGGGATTCGGGTCGTTGGCCAAGAGATGGCCGAGATCGAAAGTGTAGGGAGTCGGCTTGGAGACGGTGATGGGGCTGGAGTTGGAGGTGTTAGTGTTATCTTGAGAATGTTTGGTATTGGGACTTGTATCCATGTCGAGGTCGGGGGAGGGGTGCAATACAGCTTCTCGGCCTTAGAGGCACTCGCAGAATTCGACATTTCAACGTCCGTCATTGTATGCTCGCAATGATAATCGAGCAACTGAGAATGCGGCGGAGATATCTCAGCTCGGCAAGGGAAAAAAAGTTGGTTATCGGCGGCCAGGCCGCTTCCACTTTTCTGCCGCGGGTGACTAAGGAAAGGTACACCGCCAGCCCAATCAGGGCGCAGGAATTCAATCAAATTATTATGGGTGCTTCACCTCTCTCAGCCAGGTCTCCAGCCACCACCACAACTCGAGTTCTGCACGAACTGCTCCCGCACTGGCCGCTGCGCCAGTGTTTCTGACCCAATGGCCTCCGCGTGGTGCTGGAGCTGCCTCTCGCGGCTCCGTACAACACCGCGAGCAATTCTCCCTCCATCCACCGCAACTCCCCGGATAACGAGCGCCCCCTTCCACTCCTCCGCCGTGCAATATGCCCAGCCTGCCAAGAAGAAGGGTAACAGCTTGACTGCGATGAAGTACCGACAGGGTCAGACGCTGCGGAGAAAGAAGAAGAAGACCGTGGAGCGGGCGCGTCCCCCGGCTGTCGGAGAGCGCAAGGCGATGCGGAAACGCATCGTGCTCAGCAACCCCAATGCCCTCGAGATCGAGGGCATGAAGGACCTGTCTGCCGAGACTATGGTCGATGCTCGCCTGCGTGGTTCTGTTATTGGTCTGCCTATCACTATGCTGGATCAATTGAGAGCCGTGGAGGCTTTCAAGCCAAAGCAGGGTTGGTCCATATTCCGCCGGCCGGGCACGGTCATGCGTCGCGACACGCTTGAGATGGGACGCTTGTTTGAGAAGATATCTGGTGATGTCGATGCTGCTGAGAAGGGCAAGGTTGTCAAGAAGATTGTCACAGGATTGAAGGGCTCTGGCAAGACTGTGCATTTGCTCCAAGCCATGGCTATGGGATTCCTGAAGAAGTGGGTGGTGATCACAGTCCCTGATGGTAAGTTCGATAATCGATTCCAACAGATATCGTGTGTATGATGTTTCTGACTTTGGATCACAGCCCGAGATCTCGTCTCTGGTGACACGGGCTACGCTGCCATTGAGGGCAGCAACCCAACAAAGTATGTCCAGGCGACCGCGACGTCGGCTCTGTTGACTCGCACTGTCGAGGCCAATCGCGAGGTTCTGGCCAACCTCCGGGTTTCCCAGCAACACCCAGCTCTGAAGGGCCTGACGCCCTCCTCGACTCTGGAGGACCTGGCCAAGCTCGGGTTCCAGGATGCTGCCGTCGCCTGGCCCGTTTTCCAGGCTCTGTGGACTGAGCTCACAGCGACCGCCGCAGCCCCGGGACTCGAGAAGGATTTCAAGCCCCGCCCTCCGATGCTCGTTACCGTAGATGGACTTGGCCACTGGATGACCGAGAGCGCCTATCGCGCCTCCGACTTCACTCCTGTTCACGCCCATGACCTTGTTTTCGTTGACCACTTCGTTTCCCTGCTGAAGAGCGGCCAGTCCTCACTCAACAACGGTGGCATGCTGTTGTACGCCACCTCCACCTCCAACAACCCCAGCATCTACAGCTTCGAGGTGGGCTTGGATCAGCTGACCGCCCGTCAAGAGGGCGTCAGCCCTTCATCCCCTGACTATCCCTCGGCTGAGGCTTACAGCAACCCCGATACCCGCGTCCTAGAACTGTTCAAGCCGGTCGATAAGCCCTCGGCCAAGGAAGGTGCCCTCGAGCTGCAGACCCTTGGTGGCCTGACCCGCGACGAGACCCGCGGCTACCTCGAGTACTTTGCCCGCAGCGGCTTGGTGCGCGAGAACGTCAACGAGACCTGGGTCGGTGAGAAGTGGAGTCTGTCTGGTGGTGGTATTATCGGCGAGCTAGAGAAGCTAGGCCGTCACGTCCGCACCACCGCGGAACCCCTCCCCTTGGAGAACTGATGTGAGATATACCTGGTGTGTTTTGTGCATTTCTGGGGCGCCCTGATATGGTGAGCCCGGGTGCTGTACTGTAAATCGGATGCTGGGGCCTTTGGTTTATGCTTCTTCTATGTACTTTACAAGTCTCTTAAGTCTCTCATGTTTGTTTCGAGTTTTGCATGCATATAATGGATATGTTCCTGGATAATTGCTCTGCCATTGAATGCCCTCTTCCAGGCCCGGAGTTACCTTTTCAAATTAGCGGCTTCTACCCCAAGCTCAAACATCGATTACTACTAGTCCATCCCATCCACCACACACCATCACAGCTCCTCCAAGGACTTGTGAGCAGGAGGCCGCGGCAAATCCGGATAGTCCATCCGCGCCGTCGCATTCAAAAACACCGAATTCGCCGGATGCGCCTCCTTCACCCCACGGAAGAGGAAAGCCATAGGGAACCCAAGATCAAAGTCATACGCGCTCTCGATCTCATCAATATCCTCCTGCGACAGCACCAGTCCCAACGCCTCGATATTCCCCTGCAAATGCTCCACGTTGCGCCCACCCACAATGGGCGATACATAGGGGAACTTGCTCATGACGTACGCAAGCGCCACGCTCGTGATGATGGTCCCACGGCGCGCGGCGACCTTCTCCAGCACGTCCGCGACCGCGACATCGATATCCCGCGGCTGGACCTGTCGTCCAGGGTTGCCGCTCTTGTCGAGCTCGGCGCGCTGCGCGGCGGTTTTGAAGGCACCGCCGCCGAGCGCGCCCCAGGGGCAGAGGCCCATGTTCTCTGCGGCGCACATGGGGATGATGTCGCGCTCGAAGTCGCGGCGCGCGGCGTTCCATTGGCCCTGGTAGACGGAGAAGGGGCGCAGGCCGTTGTCGCGGGCGACTGTTGGTGAACGTGTGAGCGAGGCGTGGCTTGAGGTGTTGAGCCGCGTGGGACGGGGTGGATTCTTACATTGATTTGCTTTGCTCACGATCCAGGCCGGAGTGTCGCTGATGCCCAGGTAGATTACTTTGCCTGCGATCACGAGCTGGTTGAGTGAGGTCATGACTTCCTCGATGGAGGTGCTGAAGTCCCACCAGTGGACGTATAGCTAGTATCTGCGTTAGTATGTCCAGTTGCACTGACGCTATATGAAAAGGATATAGTTGTTATGGGATTAATTGGAGACGTACAAGATCAATATAATCCGTGCGTAGCTTCTTCAAGCTCGCCTCCACAGAGAGCCTCAGGCTCTTTGCATTGTTACCGACGTAGTTGGGCTGGAGTTTGGATTGATTATGCTTTTGGTAGGGGGAGGTGTATTTTGTAGCCATCACAATCTCGTCGCGTACACCGCGCTTTTCCATCCAT
This sequence comes from Penicillium hispanicum, assembly GCF_028827665.1. Taxonomy (NCBI): domain Eukaryota; kingdom Fungi; phylum Ascomycota; class Eurotiomycetes; order Eurotiales; family Aspergillaceae; genus Penicillium; species Penicillium hispanicum. The sequence continues at coordinate 1,518,908 of NW_026623198.1, read as the reverse complement.
TCGCCAAGCCAGGCTTCGGACTCTTCATTCTGATATGCGTTGGCACTGAGCTCGAAGTGCTAGTTAGCTATATGATGCTCAGGTGGTGTTGATGATGGGGACGGAGAGACTCACGTATCGATGAAGTTGCCCCCGTTCTCATAGAATGTATCCAAGATTTTGAACGAGGTTTCTTTGTCACATTCGCCGAGTCCTGCTTTCCTAATATTCTTGTGAGCTATATTGTGCAGTTAAAGAATGATAACCCCCAGGCAAGCTCATTCTTACCAGCTATCTCCAAAGTTCATCGCTCCCAGACACAATGGGCTCACCTTGACCGCAGCAGAGGGCGCAAGTAGGCGGTAGCGGCCAAGATGGGATCTCGGAGCTTCAGCGGGGGCGAACATGGACATGATGGATGAGAGAAGTTTGATTCAAGTGTTGAATAGAATTTCTCAGGTACTCCTGTATCTTCTGATGATGCAAGAAGTGGGCACTCGGTGGGAAAGCACTGCGAGGGGTCTCGGAGGCTTTCATTTTATACACCCCGGCGGGGAAATTGTGTCACTTAAACTCTATAAAGCGCACAGGTTACTCAATATCTTGGGAATCAAGGAATTTTAACACACTAGTGTCACCTTAAGCACTTTAACTCAGTGGGGTTGTGCACTATGACGAGCTAACCTTGGAATGCTGACAGGTGGAGAAGCTTGACTTGATGGAGCTGTCATTTTATCTCCAGGGCATCAGGGATCACTATACTCACGGTTACCAAAGCCAGGACCCCCCCTTGTATCGAGTGAGGATTTAGTTAATGCATAATGGGTAGTCAGAAAGCAATCATTCAAAATGGAACACCCGGTCATCTATAAGCCTCGCCGAAAGCAAGACGACGCGCATATATCACAAGTATATTCCTTCGACCGCATGTCCTCCTTCAGCCCCAAAGCACAACTTGTCTCAATCGATGATCCCCATTTCCTGCGCCGCTGCCATAGCTGCTTTCTTCCGCTGATTTTCCTGATGCTCCTTCCACCATCTCTGTCGAACCAGTTCGACCTCCGCCTTAAACTCCTTTCGGGTTTGCCCTGGTTTCCGTGCCTCCTTCTCTATCTTTTTCAATATTTGTTGGTTCAGGGTTATAAACCAAGTCTTGGGTACCTTGTTCTCTCTACGGCGTGCTTTCCACGTCCGGCCGTTGTGACGAACCTTCTCGCCCATGCCAACGGGAATCAGATCCACAGATCGAGGTACTACCTTTCTAGGCAAGGAGCGGTAGCGGGCTGAATTGGATCCGCCATCATTTTCGACTGCGCTTTTGCCTGCTACAAGTGTAGCTCCCCCGTCCACCTTTGCCTTCTTCGTTCCTTTCGTGTCCTCGTTTTCTTCGGTTTTCTGTTTCTCTTCCCCTTCATCCTCCGACTCTGATGGGGCCGGAATGTCTGTATGAACAGTCCCATCTGTCTCATAAGCGCCGTCAATCTCTTGGGGATGAGGATCATACTCGGGCGGTGGATGAGCCTGGCATTCAGGGCACAGGCACTCCCCTCCGAAGAGTCGAGTTGCGCGGTCTTGGGACCGGACCTTGCCATATCGGTAGCGAAGACGAATCTCCTCTCCTTTCAGGATACTCCTGGTGGCCCATACAGCCACGCGGTTGGGTATGGTGGTGTCATATCCCCATTCCGCATTGTGTGCCTTGCGGCAGGAGTGGTTGAACATGCTCAGTCCCGGAAAGAGATACAGGTTCATGAATGACGGATCCCAGTCTCTGAACGGTAATCTCTTTTTAATCCTGCGGTCTTGGTCGTCTGGGTGCTCGGGCGCTTTGTTATGGTCCGCAAACTGAATGTCGGGCACTCGGCCTCGACGCTGCTTGTCCCACGGTATGACATTTGTGAGCAATTTTCGTAGGACAATCTGGATCACCCAGGTATCGAAGGAGAGATCGCGGAAGATGTCGACGCCAAGCAAGGTGAGGATATCAAATGGCACGGTGATATTGCCGGCCATCGAGAACGGAAACCAGCTGTCTTTCCACCGCTGGCCGTCCCCTTCAAGAACGAGAAGCTCGTTGATCTCGTGCGGGCCAAGATCTGGACTATCTCGGCGACGCTCTAGGGTGATCTCAAAGACATTTCTCAGCAGCAAACTAAGGCCGGTTCCCTGTGTTTCGTTGCTATGGGCAAGATGCTCGATGCCGTTGTAGTCCATGATATTCGGCCGCATGGAATCATAGAGCCAGCTCCAGTTCTTCCCGCAAGTACCGAAATGATGGACCTCGCGCGCAATATTGAGGCAGGACCTGGATCCCACCGTCGGGCAGAATACTAACCCCGGCGTATTCGGACGGTGCGTCCAATGCTCGGCACAAGCACATACATCCCCATTGATCAAAAGCTCTGTATGCACGATCATTTGGCAGTTCTCGCATCGCCATTCATCCAGCGGCTTGGAATTATCCAGCTTCATCCGACGTGGGGGGAGATTACCCCGGATGGTGGGTTCTTCGTAATAAATCACATCCCCTTTTTTGATGTCGTCGGTCGCGAAGACTCCCAGGCCGTGGCTGTCTCGTGCGAAACAAGCCTCCCGGACTTTCGCCGGGACAGCATTCGGGTCATGCGCATCTAAATGGAAAAGATTCAGGTTGAGTGTGTCGAGAAATGTCTGGTCGGCGCGTTGCACGTCGTGTGTTTCATATGGATAGCTTCGATCCGCAGGGCTCCAGCCATGCAGCTTCTCGTACCAAAAGAGCTTCTGGTGCTCCATGTGGTCGCAGTAAACGTCCTCTACATCGGCGACTACATCCTTGCGTATCGCAGGGACCATCGCGTCGCGATGAGACGTGACGAGCTTGGATCTGTATTGAAGATCCTCCGACGAGTAATCTTTCCAGCAACTCAGGGCTATCATACTCAAGTCCATAATGTTGTCGATTGCTTGCAGCAGGGTGGGGATGAATTGCGCAGCGCCTAGCTCTCGCATGAGAAAGATTTCCGGCTTGAATTGTCCCTGGTTTGGAGGCGCGGAGTATTGAGGCACGGCTAGTAGGTGCTGTTCGATAGCGTGCCAGACGCGAGTATAGAGGCCCGGTTGTCGGCTCCGTTCCTTGATGCTCAGAAGCACGTCACAGAGAAGCTTTGCACGCCAGGCATCCCCGAGGGCCAGGTCGAAGTAGGCTTGTTGGTAATGGCAGTAGGCGCGGCTGACCCAATAAGCTGGATTATATGGACTCAGATGGACGGCAAAAGTGTACATGTCGAGCGCAGACATCTTCTTCGTCGTGGCGGGCTGCAAAGCATATTTCTCTGGACGTTCGATAGCCCAGTGAGAAAGGTCGCTCCGTGGCATAATCCCACAATGCCGCTTGATCTCGTCCTCGATCAAGCAATCCTCGAGGATATCGCGACTTCCTGTCGGCCGCAGCCCTCGTTCTTTCAGCTCCAGCCTGATACTCTCGGCCGTCCAAAATGCGACAGTGTGGATTGGACTCTCGCGAATGATATCGTCCCTCCAAGGGCGAATCATCTCCACCGTATTCCAGTATTCTCCCTGCTTCAGCGCCTTTGACTTCGTTTTCTCTGCATCTGCGCGTGAGAGGGGGATGAGCGGGTCCAGCATGAGATGCTCGTAAACGTTGCGCCCCAGCGCATGCGTTTCTCGTTCCTCCCCGGTCTCTGTCTCCGGTGCAGGAAAGGGACGATCGGCTCTTGCTCTCCATTCGCGTCCTAGAACCTCATCCGGGAGTGACCACACTTGATACGCAATCTTTGCGTCTGTCTCTGACACGTACGGGCCGAGCTTCACTTCGTCAAAAACGTCCGGTCGTGGTGGTCCGCCAGGGATCTGGATTGCTTCGACCGGAGGACGGTCTTTGAAAAAGCTCGAGTAACGGCGCTTGCGGCGGTTGTATGCGGCTTGCAGCTTCTCCATGATTTGCGGTGATATTTGTTGTGGTTGTGGTTGTGGTTTGGGGGCTTCTTTGGACAACAAACTTCCCATATTAGACCGGTTAGTTGCGTCAGTGACACCAGTGTCCGATTATATACCTTCGGGCAATAAATTCTATCAAGGTATAATCAGAGGGTGTTCACTGACATCTTCATGTACTCGGTCTCAAAATCGAGTTCTGCTCGTGTAGTTGACAGACAAGTTATAAGCCTCGTGCATCCTTTGGGAATGTCTGGGAGAGGACTTCAGGATGCTTCGAAGGGTCTGTGAACAAAGAAAAGCTGCGCATTTATTTTTGGGATGTGCTTGCTATTCTAGCTAAGATATCTTCGTGGAAACATGGTCTGATAGTCAACAAAGAATCCATCCAATCCTTGGCTCGGTATAACCCAAAGTCGCTGAAGGTTCAAAGAAACGTCAACAAAGCGACGCGGGCTTGAACGCATCCGGCCACGTTTTCTGGCACGGTAATAATAATACAAGAGCAGGGCAGCTTTGGGGCCAAGTTGGGCTCTGCGACCTGAAAATTCTAGGGCCGGGGGCCCTACTTAATTTTAATTATTTCTTATAGACCCGCGGGTGGTGATAGCAAGATAGGTATAGTTACTAGGTATATGAGCTGGATACATACAGTTCAGAGATGTCTTGGAAATAACACACCTCGAATCTAACAATCCAGGAATACTTGGTAAACCATGAACTCACACCCTTGCTGGAAGTACTTGTAGTATACAGCATGCATGTCGCTATTTTTGTGTCACAGGATTCGGTGGGGCATCGCAATGCGAGCTTCGTGTCGAAGTCTTCTTCCGCTCTCCACCATCTCTGCACAGCCTGGCCCAGTTTTAACTCTTTTAACTCGGAGCTGTCCGCAGCTTGCCCTGCTTCCTTCACCCTTCACTCACTTCCCTCCCCAGTCTGTGCGATGCGCAACCATGTACGGACACACCAACCAGTCCGAACCATCGCAGCCTGAATGGCGTCTGCCTCCACGTCGGCCTGTTCCACAGCCCGAGACAGCGCTGCCGCCGCCGCCGCCTCGCCCTCCAGCGATAGGCGCTGCATATTCGCCCGCGAATTTTGGTCCGATCTCTGGCTCTCCAGTGAATCCAAGTGTCTCGCCTGGGTCGGGACCAGCTTCGGATCCTCGGGCGTGGGGAGTGCGGTACAATCAACAGGTGCACCCGATACATGCCCCTCCACCACTGCCGGTGCGTTGAAGCGAGACCGCGCGCGCGAGAAAGCTGTCGCAACTGACATTCATTGCAGCCTCGACCCGCGAGTACCAACGAGCAGCCGTATGCCTATGCACAACCGCAACAACCTGTCGCAAACCCTAGCTTTCGACCCCCAGCTCCCGGCCATGGAGCTGATTCCTTTGCAGATGCTCTGCCTCATTCGCCCTCCAGCCTTCCGCCGCCATATACAGTATCATCATCTCCAGCGCCTGTCCCGCCTCCGCCCCCTAAAATACCCCAAGGGTATCAGAACCCGCCGGTGCAACAGAGCAGTCCGTCTCCGAGACCCCCGCTGCAGACACAGAGCTCAGGACCGCCAGTAGCAACAGGGCCATATGGGCCATCGCCGCCAACTTCCTTGGGCCTGAACACGGCCTCTCTGGCCACTTCGTCAGCATTAGGCCCGGGAACCCCCTCCGATTGGGAGCATTTCGGTCCAACTCCGGCCGAGGTCGACGATGCAGCTTGGTTTCCCCCCAGGAGGCCTGCGTCGCAGGCACAGGAGACGGTTCAAACTCCTCCGGGCTTCTCCACTGGCTTTCCAAACCCGGGCTTGGTCAGTCCAGCCAATAGTCCTTCGCCACGGCTAGACACAACCCAGCACATCCCCGTCACCATGTATTCGAATCAGGGCCCCGCGGCCCGACGAAATGACTCGATATCGCCGATCAGCCCTGATATGGCACATGGTGTGCAATCGCTCCCAGCACGAACAGACAGCGTGAATTCTGGGGTATCTTTCTCGGACCACGCCGAGAGCATTGACAATGTCATCGATGCATGGGTTCGCCCGCTGAGTCCGGCCAATCAGCCCGCTCAAACTACTCGTCCAGACCCAGCATCTCAGCCACAGCCTCAATCTCAGTGTAATCAAGGCATCCCGGCTGAGGACCCGAACCCGGTCCAGAGCAGCCCACCTCTTGCTCGGGATCTGGGATTGAATCAAAGCCCAGCAATCACCAACCCCGAGGTGCGAGCTGGTACAGTCATCCCAAAAGAGCCAGATCCCTATGAAGACCTCGACCCGTGGTTCAAATCCTCTCTCTCGCGCTACGTTGCGATGCTTCGTAAGGAGGCCGTGGCCGACTCGGATGAAGAACGTTACAAGATATTCACGGCTTTCATGTCCAAAGAGACCAAGCTTCGAGAAATTCTCTATAATATTGAGCCCGAGGCCCCAGTCACTCGTGAAGATCCGCCTGCCTCTTTGCCGACACAAAACCGAGTCCCTCCAAGTTCAAGAAACCGGGAGACGCCTATCGAATCTGGATTGATTCCAGTGGCAACCGAAGAGTTAACATCCCCATCCTCGACGACCGAAGACGGGAACGATGATGATGCGGGCAGTGAGTATAGTGCGGGAGGACGCCCCATTCTGGGCAAGCAAGCCCGTCGAGGCTCACAATGGATCCCAAATCTGTCGACTCTTCCTTCAGGTGTCGAAGCCTCAAATCGTCTCCCCGTGAGGGAGTCGATGCCTCTTGATGAGGCTCCTCAGAAGCAGGCTTTGGGGCCGCTCACCACGAACCCTCCACGGCCAATCTACACTCCCTTCCAGTACACGGAGGGTCCCCAGCGTGGCTCAGACAATCTTTCCTTCGACCGCCCAGCATACCAAGCCTATTCGGATTTACGACAGGCATCCGCCGTGAGCGGACGAGTCATGTCTAATGCTCCGCCTTCCACTTCTCGCTCAAGGTCTTCCACTTTGACAACTCCAGCCCCACGTGAACATGATGAGACTTTCCTCGGTCTTATTCGTCATAAGAGCACCGCATACCAATCGAGTACTCGTCGCAACACAACGCCGCTACCTCTCCTCCCTGAATCTCTTAGACAGGGTCGATCAGACAACGTGGTTGAAGATTTACGTTCAATGGTTTGGACCCCACTGGACAAACAGTCTGAGAGTTCATGGCATATCACCACTCGCGAAGATCTTGAGAAATTCCCTGACGACTTCTCGTACATTCAAAAGAGTATCGACGACTGGGAAGACACTGCGAAAGGCCGTCGTCAGCGGCTAGATGAAGAACGGACGACTCGTCAGGAGGATTCAGAAGCGCAGATTGATAGTCTTTTCAATGGAAAAGAGATCGGCTATGCGGACATCAATACTCTGGAAGAAGACTTCCGGCAGAGCGAAGCTCGAGTTCAGCTAGACGAAGAGCGGCAAGAAGTAGAAAATTTCATCTCGCAGGTCTTCAACCCTCTAGACGAGCGGCTCAAGGATGAGATCTCTGCCCTGCGAAAGTCTTATGATTCGGCTCTCAACCAACTCGATCGCGATCAAAAGGGCAAGCAATGCAGCCCATCTGTGACTATGAAGATGGTCAACGAAATACACAATAAACTCGAAATCCGATTTCAGAAGCGGCTGGAGATTGCACTGGACTGCGAACGTCGGCGCAAGAAAGCAGAACGCCGACCGCTCGTGTTCATGGGTGACATGGGCAGTCTCCGGAAACTGGATGGAGACTTCAACTTGATGGAAAAGCGAAACATTCTGGAAGCAGCCAAGGACCGCGACGAACGAGCCAATCGGCTTATGGATTCCTTCGACGATGCAATCCTACACGGGCTAGGTATGAATCAGAGCCATCTGGACGAGCTTGCGTCGAAGGCAGCCCAGCTAGATCCCACAACCCTCCGCGCTTCCGGACTCCCGGATTCTGAAGTCGAACAGATCCTCAAGTCGGCAGCGACGTTTGCTGCATCCCTCCGAGCGGATTCGGAGGCAATCATTCGCAGCTCCGGGGTTGCGGATATGATCCTCAACGATGCCGACTACAACATCTCCGTCGCCGAAGCGCGATATGCCAACTCGGAACCGGAGGTCTTCCAGCGGCTCGAGGTTGAAAAGAGAAAGGAAGATGAGAAGATCCAGAGTGATCAGGAGGCAAAATTGCAGAGTATCCAGAAAGGCCCCGAGGAGATCGATTCAGCCATCCAACGTCTCCTCCAGGATCTAAGAGAGACTCCCAGAACTACGCCTCCAGTCTCCTCCAGCACAGAACAGACGATTCCGGCCAGTCAGAGCGCCGACGTGCCGCCGATTGAGATTCGCCCTGCGACGGCCTCCCCTGGACCAACTCCAGCTCTAGCTGGCCAAATCCCGGATCCCGAGATGGGGCATCAAGAACGATTGCGCATCGCGCTGGAAAATGCAAAGAAGCGCAATGCAGCCCGAAACAACCAATGATCTTGATTATCCTGATTTGGATACTTGTTATCGAATTCATCTGACGGCTTATGATGCGACGAATTCCCTTACATGCCAACTATACCCTTCGTTTATTCTTGTTGCGTGTTGCATGGCATTCAAAGCTATCACGGTTCTGCTCTTGCCTTGTTTACTTTCTCCCCTAGGATACCCGCTCGTTTTTAGCTGTGGAATTTACTATACTACGCATTTCCCCTCTCCTTTTGTTATCATCGTCGGCGAATAGCATGTTGCTCGTCCCTGGTGCTGTAGACCCACTGGAGGCGTGTCAGACTGGAAGGCGCAGGCCAATCGAATCGAGGCTTATAATGTCGGAGTATTTTCCCCCGCGTTACACAGTCAATCATGCATTCAGGTCCCTCCTTTCCTGTCTTCCTCCCCCCAAAGCCTTTGGAGCAAGAAGAGATCTTGGATGTCCAGCTGAACTGTTGCGGCGAGGAAACTCTCCACAGATGGCCAGGTTCAAGTCTTCAAAGCCTGCCTTTTCGCACGGTGCTTCTGCCCATCCGCAACCAATCGCGCGCCACCCACTGTGGCTGCGCCATCAGCAGGGGCCAAAACCAGTCAAGTGATGCAGGCCAGAAAGCGCACAGACAATCTTGTCGAACCACCAAGTTGAATTGATCGATCTAGTTGATCACTGGAAGTCACAGCTCCTACGCCGCCCTGATCGGTCCAATGGAGTGCAGGCCAGGCACGTTTTTTTAGGCGCCCGGACACAGCGATTGGCGGCCGACAGCCAACCCTAGCCATTAGACGCCAATTCCTGCCGATCGACGCAAGTTGCACAGCAGACGTATTCTCCGCGCCTGCTCCGCAAAGCCGATGACAGTCTCCCTCCGAGATATGTTTGGGCCCCGGTGATTTGCAGGGGGGGAAGCATCTCCAGACCCAATACCCAGGCCGGCGGGCCCTACTATGCCGCACAGCGCATTTCGACGAGTCCGGATTCGCTAACCCCCCTGCACTAGACAACAAGACTGATCATCCACAAATTAACGCGCCATCGACCAAGCGACAATGCGCAGTGCAGGCGCAGGAGCTCTTGCCGCCCCTCCTTTGCTGTGCCGCGTGGGACTGCCAGGTCGTCTCTGGATCGGTGAACCTCTGCCAATTGCCCAGCGACGATATGCAAGGTGACCCTATGAATCACCAACTTCTGTGTTGACGATCCCAGCCGAGGTGATGCTGCGGCGTCTATGACTCTAGCTTTATTTCGCTCCCCCCTTTCTAGATGCATTCCACCCCTCATCTGCAGGCTTCGAGACTGCTTCTTCGCCGTTTACCTTTGCTCATTCTGGAAGGAGCCTCGGCCATGCTACATGATTTGAGCATTGATCATTCCAGGATCCCTTGCTCAGTCATACCTCAGCCGTTAGTCGCGTGTACTTGCCACTGGCACAGAGCAATCTGACGTTGATCGGACGATCATGATATGTTCGCGAATCCTAATCATTCTATTCTCTTGCAAGGATGCCCTCTGCTTGCGAGGGCAAAAACGATCATAAACAAGCCGAAGGTGGGCGGGAAGCCAAAGAAGCTGGTCCAGATTCCTTCCCGCTGAGGCCAGTCTATGCGATCGCAGATCGTGCGAGATCGTCAACTAGCCAACACCCTGTGCTGTGCCTACACCACCAATGCACCCCCAAGGATGCACATTCTCTGTGCCTGTCTATCCATGGCGGTTGTCCCTCTTGCTTCGCCAACGGCGTCTACTATACTATCCGGTGTGCACATCCTCTGCAGGGACGAAATGTAGACCCAGTCCATGGTAACCAGACAAAGGACTGGCCGTACTGCCAGCTTCGTTTCTCCACGCCTGGACCGATGGGCTCTTGGGGCGAGGCACCCACTCTCCGATCTTTCCACACCATCCTATCAGTGGGCCGTCTGTGCGCTGCGCGATGATGCTGATCAGTGTCATGGTACAAGGCATAATGCAACGGTTGAGGCTTTGTTAAAACATCCTCCCTTCGACTCCTGCGCCCCCCGTGTGAATCTTTCCCCCCCTTCTCCCCATCTGGCCGCCCTAGACCCTTTGTTTCCCTTAAGCGCCGTTGGCAAATCTCCTCTCTGCGCCCAACGTCATGATTTTTTTTTTCTTTTTTCTTGTGATTGATTTTCCACTTTCCTACCTGCGGTACCATTTTCCCTCGGGGCGGGACTCTTGACCCGAGGGGAACTTGGCCTCGCGGGTCTGCGCGGGCACAGCTGCCACAGCTGCCACAGGAGCTGCTGCCGCACCCCATGGAGATCGGGGGAAAGAATGAATCATCCACGCGATAGCCTGGACGTCGTCGTCTTGGATGTCGGATTATTTAAAGCGGGAAGGGGCTCGCTGTTCCATGGTTCGCGGTACCCGCTCCCGTCCATGGGTCGGAAGAACTCTCCAGTGAAGCCTTCCATCTCCATCCAGCATCTGTGTGGAAGTATCTTCTCTCGTATTCCCCCCTTCCTCTTCCCCTTTTCCCTTTCGATCGGCCATGTCTGCCCCAACGAGACAATTCCACAGGTTGTCTATCGGGCAGAACATGTCGCAGTCGCGGGCCCAGTCGACCAGGACGGCCCGCACGGCGGGGCGGCCTGAGCCTTCCAACGACGAAAGTGACCATGGCGAAGACGACGGGTCTTCTGTAGCGGAGAGTGCAAGTGATGAAGAGGAGGAGAGCAGCGACGATGGATCTACTGGCGCGTCGATGGTTCGGGCTCAGTCTGGGATCACCTACGATCTCCGCCATCTAGATACCGAGTCTGAAGCCAGGGCTCTCGTGGGCTTGACGGGACAATTCGATGTGGTCAATTGTCGTGCCTCGAGCTCCGGCTATGACTTTCAGCTGCTGGATCGACCGCAAGTCCACCTTGACCGGGACACCCCGACTTGTACCTGCTCGACCTTCCAAGGGCGGCCAGAGATGGCCTGCCATCACATCTTTGTAAGTGTGCCGGGCACTCTTACCCTTTTTCTATTCCCATCCCCCCTGTACAATCGAGAAAACTGTTCTGGTGGTGCTGATTGCTTTCCTCCTGCAGTGGCTCCTCGACCAGCTCCATGGCTCTTTCCTTTCCGGTCCTCCGCAGACGGAGGTGGCTCTGTCCGAGGACGGCCGCCCCCGTGTGCGGACGCCCATTGAGGACCTCCTCAAGGGGAAGCTAGAGGCAGTGGCGGATCGGCTGAACTGGCAGTATCTACGGGTCGAAGGTGACGGAAGGACGTCAGGCATGACGCGAGCCGAAAAGGTGCGAGACGTCTTCTCGGCCTTCAGCCCGAAAGTCCTGCCAGAGGACTTCCGACAGGATTTGGCGGTCGAGACAACGACGCAGGCGCGCACCGCAGAGCAGTGTGTGGTTCAGGGCGATTTCGAAGCGACCATCTTCCGACTTGCGGTTCACGACGACGGGTTCTTTAGCAGCTTGTGCAAGGCTATGCCGGCCGGTGCCTGTGCCGCGATTTATTTTGACAAGATTCAAGAACAGTTCCGCCGACTGCTGGCTGATTTTGACCGATACTGCGCGACAGGGGAGCGGCCGGTAGACCCCACCAGTCCGGGTGGAGGAATCGTCGAAGTCGACGAGGTTGTGCTGCACCTTCGCCGGGCAGTTTCTCGAATCCGTGCTAACATTGCCGCCCGCGCCCCTCACGGTTCCGAAGGCGCCGCCCAAGCCCTTGTGTCGATTCTCGAAACCGTCGCTTTCCGCAACAAGGATTCTCTGGATGGAAATAACTGGGGTCGCCGGTCTTTCCACGGCGAGGACGAGGACCAACGGAATCTATACCATTTGTTGATCGGGTCTGAGGATATGGACTTGGGACCGGACGCGGAGCTGTTCGTCCTCGACGCCATGGACGCCCTCCCTCCGTCCTCCCTTAGCCAGTGGAGCCATCATCTACGTAAGATCCAGCGCAAGATCGAGGTCAATCGGGCGCCCAAAGCCTTTCTTCTCAAGCTGGGAGCATTGGTTCGTGCGGCCGAGTCAGCTGGTCCTGGCGGTCCCTCCAGCAGTATGGGAGGGCAAAAGCGGCCAGCGGCCGGTAATTCTGGGGGCAATACAAAGCGTACTCGATGATTTGATGCCAACTGCATCTTCCAAGTCATCCCGTTATTGCACACATGCCGGGTCTTTGTTATTTCCATTACTATCATCATGTTTGGGCGGCTGTTGTGTTCATTCATTCAAATACCCCCTGCATTTCTTTCTTGCTTTGTCCTTTTCTACCTCCAGCGAAACAGCAGCAATGTACGTCCTTCGTTTGTTCAAGCCGCGGCTATCGGATATTCATGTCTTTCAATTAAGCTCGAATTAGTCTATGCACCTGTGTCCTAAGCACCCAACTTCCCAATCCCCACCCCCTGCGCACCCAGCAAACCTCCTAAATCCATGATCTCATCCTCGCACAAATTTACGCATTTGAATGTATAGTTCCCTGGAGAGGCCAGCATCATCACGTCAAATCCGAGGGCGTCATCTGTAGCATGGCGTCATACCAACCCAGCACTCCGGACTTGGGTCCCCGCGTCCACGGTCCGGTGTACACGCAGGACGTGTCACTTCGACGTTTTAGCTGTGGAAGTAGCCCGATTCGAGCAAGGGTTCCATGGAACAAGGGACGCCGAGACTCTGGGCGACCCACTCAACGCAGCCCGTTTTTCCCCCGAGTTTTTCATTTTTTTTTTCCTTGCTCGACTTTGTCAGGGGGAGGATGGTCAGCAGCCAGCAAAAAAAATTCTACGTGAGCAGTGAGAAATGATAATTCCATATTTATATGTGGGTCATCGCTAGAGGCGGCTATTGGCTGTGTACCGTTTAGCTCGCCGAGTGGGGTGGAGTATAGCGGAGAACGCGCACAACGTGGCAGCCTTGCTTGTGCTGTATATGTATACATCCACCTTGTGTGACGGGCGCAAAGCTGACTTCAAATACAGTGCTCGAGATGGGGAATCAGCTAGGGAATATAGTACTGAGGATTCCTTTGCTGTCTGTGCAGATCCCTCCGGCCTGACGAAATATTCAGCGCATGCCAGAGTCGGGGTCGTTCCGAGGGTGGTTGTTGGCAAGTCAGATTGGGGGCCTGCCCACTCGTGAACCGTGCGCTTTCCTGAATGGGCCAGGGATTGTGGATTAGTCCTGAAAAGGGGGCTTTATCTGCTAGCGTGCTTGCAGGTGGGGGCGTGTCGGGACTTTTTGGATGCGCATCTTGTAGCGGGTCGTGGATATCGGCGTTTTTGTCTGTTTCCTGGGCTTTTGACCGGGCATTTTAGGGGTCGTAGTGATTTGATTCAAAGCATTATTTCGTATCGTTATGGTTTATACTAGTTGCGGGGGTTTTCTCTTCCTATATGCCGTGCGGCGGCCAATTGTCCACGAGTGATAGTTCGGAAATGGATGATTCACAAACCTCGACCTCTTCAAAGAAATCCATTACGGCGATTGCTTCAATTTTATAGATCTGGCAAGGGAGTTCCTCGCAGCTTTTGAAACTTATATCAACCCGAAGACACCTGAATCATCCATCAGGATCGATCCACTCGACAGAGCAGGCCGCTGTGTAAATCATAATTCCATCGATCACTGCCCAGCCCGCTGTACACAAACAGACTCTCACTCGGATCATACTTACGCTTGATCTTCAACAGCTTGTCGTAGTTGTCGCCGTAGAAATCCTGCTTCCATGTACGACTAAGGCCATTCCCTGCATTTCTATAAGTCCCGCCGTCAGGCGCCCACTCCCTCCAAACAGGCTCCTTGACGTTCTCATACCACTCTGCCGCAGCTGCCAATGCCTTGCTCGGATCTTCCGTCGAGTTCATCGAGGCACCCCATGTCATTGTTAACGAGTATGCAGTGCGCCAGGCTGGAAGGACGCTGCCACGTCGTTTCTCGGGGACTTCGGCCGGACCAGGCCCAGCCTGGATATCCCAGCGCACCAGTGTTCCCTCCTCGGGATCCTCGGCGACTGGAATCTGCTTGAGGAAGTCCGTCAGGTTCTTCCTCGGGAGGTCGGACAATTCAGGTCGCCCCAAGAGTCGACTGGTGAACAAGCGAGCTGACCCCGCGAATCTGCTGATGAGGACATCGGGGTCATTGAACCACCAAAAGTCATCCTTTAATGGCTCAATGACGCTGAGGTTGAGATTTCCATCGCTGGCGGCGCTGACTTTAGTAGCCAGCTTGGTGAGGACGTTTCTCATGTGTCCTGTGGTCGAATTGAACGTCATCAGAGTCATCGTGATCGCAGGACCGGGGACGGCTTCCTTCAAGCCTGAGTATTTCACGGCCATTTGGCCGATCATCGAGCTCACAGTGCCGGTGATCCCCTCGTCTACCAGGTCCGGGAGCTGTGAGGCTGTTTCCGCATACGCCGCCCACGAGGCAGTCTCACTCGCATCGGATTTGTCTCGGGGGCAGAAGAACAATCCACCAGTAACCATGTTGGCAGGTTTAGGAAGAGTTCGGATGACGAACTCCGTCACGACGCCAAATTGACCGCCGCCGCCTCCTCGAATGGCCCAGAAGAGATCCTGGTTCTGCTCGTCGTTGGCAACAAGACGGCGTCCATCGCTAGTGATGACAGTCGCTTGGTAGACCTGGTCTGAACCGAGGCCGTGATGGCTGGACAGAACGCCGTGGCCGCCATTTTGCAGCAAGCCACCAAGACCGACAGTGACGTCCTCGCTTCCGATGACTGCTCGGTGTATTTTGTTTGCAGCGGCGTATGCGGAGGCCCAGATCACACCCCCGCCGCAGATCAGGACATTTGCGGTCTCGTTACTGCCGGGTATGTGCCAGGCATTGTCGTGCTTGATATGGTTGAAGTGGTGTGTCCAGATAGAGAGGGAGTTTGCACCGGTCGATCTGGAGAGCTTGGTGTCAGCAGTTCAAACGCGGCGTAGGTTCCAGATCAAAAAAAACACATACCGACCATTAAAATCGTGCCCTGTGGATTTGATGACAATACGGATATCTCGCTCGGAAGCCCATTTCATAGCCTTGCGCACTTGCTCCTCTTTTGTAGCGTTGACGATATACCGAGGCAGTCCGGTGATACTGCACCCCTTTGTCTTGCTGTACCCATCAACGCCTGGCGGAATGCAAGAGTTGTTGGTGAAGAGAGTGTAATGAATGCTCTCAGGCCACGAGGTGTGTGAAATTCCGTAGCGCCACTGGGCCCTCACGTCGGAGCAGTTGTAGGGCGAATTGAACGGGTTCCCATCGTAACATGACGAAGCTGCTGGGACGGTTTGAAGGAGACTCCCTCCGATAGACTGGTTGAGAGCATTCCATTCTTTGACAGAGGGCCAGCTGTCATTATGGGGGGAAGATTTGCAATTCGGTGTCGACACTGGAGTCGTGACTGGATTTGTGATGATGTAGAAGGGGAAAGATAGAACCTTGAGCAATAGCTGCTGCATGTTTGACTGAATGGCCAATCTGTGTCACCAGAGCAACTCGGTGCTTCAATTGCTTGGGGATATAAAATGAAGGCAACTAAGACTGGTGTTTAGATTGTCAAGCACCTCCAACGCGTCATCATGATCTTGTTGCGAGGGACAACCATTAAGCTCTAAGTCTTTCGTCACGTCGACGTCCTGAAATATCCGCCCATATTGCATCTGCTTTCTTAAGCAAAAGTATCTACACATTGAAGGCGCCCCTGGTAGTCTCGCCATGGGTGCCGGGATTTCGTAGCGGATAGAACTCTCCCGCCCAGTCGGTTTCCTACTCGATTTCTAATGCATAGAGGCGTCGGGCAATCAATCTAGCCTATATTTCCTGTCAGCTCCGCGAAATTGGTGAATCCGTCAGTATTGTAGTACCACGTTGTTCGGCTGCTGAGGCAAAATGGTTACGTAGGGCCTCCGATGATCCATGGATAGGTAGATACCGATTCGGAGTTCGAATCCGTTTCTATCAAGTGCACGAGAGGAATACCTTGGGCTATCTGACTATCTAATCTCGGTAAGCACTTGTCATATTGGGCATGGGCAATAGACAGTGAAAGTCTGAAAAGGAAATCGAGTTTTGGATTACCTGTACCCTGGTTGGCAGAGGAGCTTGACAATGCAGAGCAGATGCTTAATAGGGGCATGGTCTGGTCATACAAATTACCCAATAATGGTCGGCCCGATGGACAGATAACAAAACACCGCGGGCGTTACATGTATTGCGTAGAAGAGATACACATTGTCGAGAAGAATGAAGATGGCCGTATAGGCTAAGAATAACAATCACTCATGATGCCTTTGGCACACATCGTCCAGAGTAGGTAGGCGGTGCCCAGATCAACACCCCAGCTTTCTTGTCAGCGCCCTTTCTCTTCTTAACAACAATAGAGAACCGAATGATTTTTTTCTTCTCTTCTCCCCTGATCTGGCTGATCTGGGCCTTCGATACTATCCTTTGGCGCCCTTTCTCACACACACACACACACACACACACACACACACATTCTCTTCAAATGATCTAGATAAACACAGCGCCAATCCTCTTATCATGGTTCAGAAGAGAAGCCTAGATGACTCGGACGCCACGTCAACCCCCGAATCTAAGGCCGCGAGATTGGAAGCCCATACGTCGGAAAATCGAAACGGATGCAGCACGCAACTATCCTCAAGGGACCTAAAAAGAGGCCACGATGCGTCGATCATCTCGGCACCCCCCAAATCCAAGGCTGCGAAATTTAATGCGCATACGCTGAGGAAGTTACAAGCCGCTGTCGATAAGAATCCAGAGATCGATTTGACCACACAGATGCCTATGGACTACTCTGTTCGTCTGGTCGAGTTTCGGGAAGAATTTCAAGACAAAGCCAAGGAAGCTTTCGGTAAGCTAGATGGAAGAACAAGATCTACACAAAGCTAATGGGTATTCTTAAGCAGAGGAGTCCGAAAGCACCAAAAAGCCCAAAGAAGACGATATCCGGGATTGTCTTCGCAGGTCAGATCCCGTTGATATAATATGGCCTCTATCCCCAGCGGTGTTGAGACTACTGGAAGAGGCACCCGAAATTGCAGACCCTCTACCAGATGGCCTCTCCGACCGAATGTTTGAAGTTATGCAAACAAGTGAGGTTCTGTGGAAGTCGCCACTGCCGAATAAGATGATGGTTTTCAAGTGTGCTACCGATATCGTTGTGAAGGCGATACGGCGTGTGGATGATGATACTGAATATACGGCGCTGCAATATCTCGAGCGTCACAAGCCAGCCATCCCTGCTCCAAGGCCTCTAGGGTACGTGCGAATGAGTGGGATAGCCCTTATTTTTCAGACATACAAGCCCTCAATGACTCTTGCGGCAGTATGGCCTCAGCTGGACAGCGGCCAAAAGGCTTCCATCAGAGATCAGCTGAATACGATCATGTCAGATCTAAGATCTATACCTTACCCTGATGGATCCCCACTTGGGGGTGTAGCCGGCGAAGGTTGCAAAGACATCAGAAGGCACCTTCGGCAGAGTGAGAAGCCGATTCGGAGCTTAAGTGAATTTGAAGATTTCTTATTCTCGAGCCCGCACCCCGGTGGTGAGGTATTTGTTGAACTTCTTCGTCAACTTTACCCGCCTCAATCCGAAGAGGTAAAGATTGTCTTCACGCATGGTGATCTTCGACCAGATAATATTGCGGTAGACATGGACGACCACAACCAGTGGGTGGTTACTGGCCTTCTTGATTGGGAATACAGTGGTTTCTACCCGGAATACTGTGAAGCTTTCAAGTGCACCAATTGCATAGCTCCATACGAGGAGGATGACTGGTATCTGTTTCTGCCCGATTGTATTTCGCCAAAACGATATGCTCATTGGTGGCTCCTGGACCGAGTTCGAGAGGCCAGGGTCGTGTAAGTTTCTTGGCAGCCAGCTATCGCGTGCGCTTTTGTGTATGCGTCAAATAATCGCGGGATGTGAACGTATTTATAGCATAGAAGTTATCTGTTTTGTCCGGAACCTGCTAGGATGACAGGTAATTGCCTTCACAATTATGTCTCCTCGTTAGATCGTAGTTTGCCGTACAGATAGGGTATGGTCTAACTATAGAAGTGGGGCTGTTCTTACTTGTAAATGATCTTATTGGAAGCTAACTGGGGCTTAAGCATGCTCGTGACATCTGGACCTCTTCCCAGTTTCGTTCGATAGCAATTTGAGGACTATGTACCCCTAGTCAAAGGCTCCAAGGTTCCCGATTGATCGCGAAGTTCTAGATACATGTGTCTTCATATCCCTTTCTTGGTATGTTCCTTGCCCCCAGCGTTGGTATACGGTACGCCCGGACACCGTGGTCCCAATAGTATACTCGTTGGATGAGCCTAAAGGTATCATCTGGTACCGATTCTTCGCTTATTCGATGCCTCACTCTTAATCACGCTGGAAAAGGAAGGAGGAAACAGAAGGTTGTAGCTATTTAAAGCATAAACCCGACTTATATCACACGACTAGTCGGTCCAACTTAACGTCGTTACGAATAAAGTCGGCAAGAGACGCACTCGAGAAGATAGCTTGCGTAGGCCCAGTCATAAGGGACTCGACAAGCTTTTTACAGACGTCAATTCAAAAACAAAAGGTATACTCTACAAGCCACACTACCTAAAATATATCTTGGCTTATCTTGGATCAGAATCGAGGCGTACGAACCGTATGAATCGCTTATCGGCCCGTACACACGAGCAAAACGGTCGTGAATTGTCCACACCGACGCAGTCTCAAGGAGAATTCTCTACAAGAAACAACAACTATGTTGGGACCTCAGAACTATAATATTGTCCGCCTCTATAAGAGGCAGCTACTGTCGAGGTGGTCACTATTTACGAAATACGAAAGCTCGCGAAAAACGGGCTGCTGGAGAACCGGTGTATATTTCTAGGCATCGGGCTACCAAATTATCTGACAGGTCTACGAGTTAAATTTCAGACGCCTCTACTCCCACAAGGGAGTATATCACGCTAGAGACTATTTCAAGGTGCTTTTTCACCCTTCGCTCACATTTCCGACCTCTATAAGGCTTCCGGAAGTTTGTTACTATGTTCACTTCCTAGGGAGTGCATTTTTCTTACGCTAAATCGTTGGTATAATAATCTATTATCGTTCAGTCCGTCCTATCGGATCCCAGGACCTCGAGGCGATTTGGCTTGATCAAGCGGCTTCATTCTCTTCCTTTGAATGAGCTAGGCTTCTTTTGCTTAGGGGCCCAAATTCATAATCCTGAAGGGCATAAAGTAAGGTATGCAAACTCGAATACTTGTCTCTTGCCCCTAACGAGCGAAATAGAGAAACACGTCTGGCGAATGTGGAAAGTACATAATTATGAGCGCATCAACTTGGGCCATAGCACTCCTACTCTGGTCTGGTTTATCTTTTCAGCCAAGAAAGGCTCCTCCCCCACTCCTTGTCGAAGTCTATACTTCGAAACGCTATCCAATCCAATGGCTGCAGTACATGTTCTGAGGGGATAATTGGATCGGCCCTTTTGTTCAGAGCTACTCAAGAAGTGACACTGCATCTTTAGCATCGTTCCAGCGCTTGACTTTAGAAGCCGCATGCCACAGACCAGTAAAACCAATGTAGATATATATGGTAGCCACTGTCTCTTTCCACAAAGACCGCGTACACAAATACTAATCGATCACAGGTTTCTGTCCTCGGGGCTCTATTACACAGTATAAAATCCTGTCCATGTCTGACGTCTTTATCTACGGATGGTTGCGACTATTAGAAGTTTGAAAGAGGTGTATTTCAGTAAACAGAACTCGAAACTTGACCACTCTGCTTTTTCTTCCTTTTCTCTCCCTCCTGTTCTACCAAGTCAATAAAGTGCCTTGGCAGGAGACACCGTTCTTCCACTGCTTGTAGCTCACTCCCACACACTTCACTAGCCTGAATATAGCGTTCTCGGAATACACGCCAGAGTGAAGGGTCTTTTTCTGGCCGGGGATAGTAGGGATCATTGCGCCAGAATGCAGCAACAGCTTGTACCACTCCTTCTGAGTCCATCGTCATCCTCCTGCATAAATCAAAATCCAACACCCATATGGAATGTTCTCCAAAAATAGTGGACTTTATTATGGAACCATTCTCGCTCGGAGGCGCAAGAACGAACTCGATGTCGTTTCCGTCAATTTCGCTAATCCAATGCATCGTCGCGAGAGTTTCCGCCATCACTCTTGCGTACTGATTGATTTCCCTTGTGGTGACTCCGAGTGACTCCATTTGATCCAGATGGAGCGGGAAATTCCGCAGGGAAAACGCGGTGAACTTCGACGTCGTATAAGTCTTTTGCGTTCGTCTGCGGCCTAGGTATGGCCTGATCAAGCAGTCTTTGTCGGGCTCGCTGGTAAGAATATTTTGTGTCATATTTGGTGGGCAGTAGTTGCTCACAAGGAGTCGTCGTGTAGTTTCGGGAAAGGGTGGGATACGTTGAGAGAGAATGAGATTGCATGGCGTATACCCTGGAGGGAATTTCCGCTGGTTGACTGACCACCATCTCTCGTCGGTTGACTCGATAAAATCATAGCAGGCTGGTATTTGAATTTGAAGCCGTAACTGGCTTGCTTCTTGGAAGCTTTCGAGCACTCGCCGGTGCATCTCAAAGTCGTTTCTTAAAGACCGGGCAGACCCGCCGTCTTCCCTTTTGAATGCGGGCCCTATCGATGCAGCCCAGACTGTACCGCAAAAGCCTTGTCCGATCTTGCGTAGTGTGGATGTCTTCGCTTCTTGGGTCTCTTTGATTCTGGTATCCATAGTTTCTCAGCAAGTTTGTGGTTTTAGAGAAGGGAGAAGTCGATGGGCACCGTGTAATCATGACACTAACTAATCAACAGGGCCGAAGCCTAAAGCAGAATAGTCAACCAGGTCATCCATGGATGGGACTAGGCGAGATCGGGAGAGTTTGTGATACCTTCCAGGCTACATCAAGACCTGCTTTGCCAGTGACCAGATTATTGCGAACCCTTGTTACTATTGAAATACAATACTATATACCTTTTCCACACTGACTCTAGTACATACGACCACAGGGTGTGGAGAACAGGGCTTCCCGTCCGCTCAGCCGTACTTAAGCCACACGCCGGCGAGTTAGTAGTATGGTGGGTGACCACATGCGAATCCTCGCTGTTGTATGTTTTGTTTTTGTTTATTCTATTCACCTGGTCTTGCCCTACTATTCCATGTATACCGGAATGCCCTGACCCGGAACCGCCCTCGGATATATTTAACTTCTCCCAAGGGAGTATCCATCCCTAGAAAACAGCTGTTTGGAATAGCGAATAGCGAATCGGCGCCGGCGAAGGTGATGAGATTGAAGGAGAGGCTCCACTGAAAAGACTCGAGAAGGGAGACAAAAACAAGAATTTGCGGACGGTTCACGATTTGCATACTGGAAGATCCTTGAGTGCGAGGAAACAAGAAAAAGTCAGAGGAAAAAATAAGTCCAAGTCAAAAAGCCCCAGTACAGTGGTGACGCCTACCCCAAGTAGAGAGTAGCCAGACAATGTTCTCAGCTCAACCTAATCACTTGACGAATCAATCGGAGATTCCCTTCCGTCTTTCTCAACGACGACAATACCCGATGCGGTGATAACATGCTCGTCACCATTTTCATCTCGATATTGCCGGTCGTAGTCTGTAATGTATCTTGCGAGCTTTTCCTCCCGCCGCTTCCGAACATCTGCAGATAGCTCCCGCCACCTCCTAATATGTGGAGGTTCATGCCACTCTATCATCCAAGTCGCAGGCCAGAGAACCAGCACAACCCTTCTCCCTTCGAGGAGCTCCTTATATATGCTCGGGCCACTGAAAATGGACGCAACCCATCTGTTCACGTCCAAGCCATGTGGGTCGTACCTGGGCACTTTGTAGGGAGCTACCTCTGTGACATTGTCGTCGAATCGAATGCCAGGTGTGTGCAGAGAGAAGCGAACCGCCATCTTACAAGCGCTCTTGTAGCATCTTCGTATTCCCCGATAGCGCAACCTGGTCTGATCCTGACTCAACTCTTTTGAAGACAATATTGGCGCAATAAGACTCGAGCTATCAAGGATGTTGGTAGTGAATTGATCAATGCACTTCTCCCGAATGTTGTAGGATCGAAGCCCCGGGGTGACGTCTTTCCCCTCCAAAGGAGTATCGGACTCAGTGTGCTCCTGGTATCTGTTGAAGAGTCGGATGGTTGATGCACGCCAATTATTGGCATCCGTCGCAGACACTAAGACGAGCGCCCCTTAGTTAGATCGGGCCCCCGGGAAACAACAGAGGGTATAGGCCACAAGACATACCTTTGAGCATCTTTTGAAAGAGCTTATTGAGCTCTATCCCGTACGGAGGTGGTAGCTCACTTCCACTGCCATCCCAGTCCTCCCCAAGGTCAATGTAAAAGAAAGGATTGCGCACAACCCTTTCAAAGATATCCTTCAAGACGACTGCTGTCAGGAGGAGTTGAAAGCGGTCTAGATGAGTGAGGGGTGAAAATGAGGCTACCAGTGAGTCCCAGTCGTCGTAAAGACACCAGTCCCCCAAGTAATCGATGATGGCTTGCTTGTTTTCCGCGGTCATTCTTGACTCAATCGCATCTGGGTCGTCATCTGCATAGTTGGAGGTCCATTGGTACATGTCGATGTCCAGACCAATACTTTTCCGGGAAAATTCCCATTTATCGATACCAGTCCACGTAAAACCTGGGTTATAGTGGTCCCCCGGTGGCTCCCTAGTTGGCGTTGCTCGAGGGTCGGGTATAGGCTGTTCATGAGTGATCCTCGTGGCTTCTCTCACCCGCGCTTCCAGGTCCGAATCGAATTGCGTGGCCTCCTGGTGTTTTGTCGCAGAGTCCGGATCATTGGCTTGAGGGCCGCGTTGTCTCTAAGCAGAATCCTCCAGTTAGCAGGATTCGTCAAGAGATTGAAGAAAGGATCAATTAGTGGAGCAACCGTAGAGTGGTATTGAAAAGTACCTTCGAAGGACTAGCTTCACTTTCTCTCATAGCCGGCCGATCTATAGTAGCCTTCGCCTGGGCCAAGGTGGCTTGGTCGGTAATGGGGTCGTCCTGGTACCATCAGCATGCAAAATCCCAGGCGGCACTGCTTCCCAGCAGTAGAGTGATATATTGTATCCATTTACCTCATCATCCTGCCGCTCCAACCTTTGTGCCTTCTTGCTGCTGGCGGACTTTCTCATTGGCATTTTGCTATGTGGTGGGAGCAAGTTGAGTGAAAAGAGGCAAGAAGATGAAGGGACGAGTGTTAATAGCAGGGCCGAGGGTACCACGTTATTTGTGTACTTCGAGAGAGGAGCATAGACGAGGATAACTCCAAAAGCCGATTGGACTTTCAAAGTAAAATTTCCCGTGGGTATTGCTTGCCACCACTTTTGTCGGAGTGTGCCTTGATTGGTCTAGGTCGGTAGCCAGGACTCAGAGTATCAAAGAAGCTGCAATCCGAGACAACGGAGTTAGAAAACCGCAAAGCCCACCAACCAGGGGAGGGTAGAAGAGCTGGTGGCGTCCAAGTATTTGGAGTATCCCTGCGAGTAATCCCAATTTTTGCCAAAGAAAACTAGGCATCTAGGGTGTTCTTTTTTTTGTGGTCTATTTTGGAGTGACGCGTGTATAGTTGTGGTACTGGTAGACGGTGGCTGCTCCAGATTGGCGCACACCGACCAAGCGCGAGTTTCCCTATAGGTTGGATAGATGCAGACTGTAATGTCAGAAGATGTACATTGGAAACAAAACCAGCAAGTTGGAAGAGGGTGAAGGCCGGAAAGAACTATCAGAGCCTCCTAGGTAAGCGTTCCCTTCTGATGCATCATTCGCCGTTCAAAGGGCTCTCTTCCTTTCTTTCTCCCAGTGCACCTCGTTTCTTCAGCATCAGCGTTTTCCCATGATTTCTTCGTATCCTACCATATTCCGTTCCATCTGGGTAATTGATCGGAATCTGATACACCATTACCTTCAAAGTGGCTTGGCCCGAAACAAGTGAAACCATCGGTCTTTGTCGGCATTTGGGACTTTTCGACAACAGACTTGGATCTGACAGGCCACTTTCATGCTCGGATCAAGTTGCAAAAGGTCAAGATAGCTGGCCAAACAAGAACCGCGATTCTATGTCTACGTCAAATACGAGTGTTGTGTAACGAGCGTGTCCGCGCAAGACCTGTCTCGGCAGGGAGGTGCCTATGTACACAACCGGTTTCAGCCCAAAATCCAAAAGTTGGGTTTCCTAGAGATCTTAAGAAACATTAGCGAGGGTTTCTCATCTCTGGTTTTCCTATGGATGTCGCCTCCCGAAGCATGGGTGTCTCCGCTTGCAACCACATCCGTCGGCCTTGGAGGTGCGAGGAACTCGTTTCAGTATCTCGCGAGATTTAGCCCTCTGCACAGCACATGGCATCTTAAATATGAGGCACGACGGTCTTCAGGTCCTGGTAGCTCTAATTTTCCCGTGCAAAATCAAAAGCAATTCTTACATTGACTACTTCCGCTTGCCGGTCGTCGTTCCCTTGCGATTTGTGAATCCCACGCCCTACCACCATGGCCTGTGAACAGAACATCATCGTTGGGATTGACTTTGGCACTACCGCCTCAGGTAGTTTATTCTCGGAGGTCCACAATCTCTCAGGCTACATGCGCATTTTCCTTGTGTGGGCAATCGTTGACTGATAATACTTAGGCATTGGGCTCCTCGTCTCTCCTCCGCATGGCAGAGTCAGCAACGTCTCCAAGGAAATTGAGATTTTTCAGAGCTGGGATACCTCAGGTGCCTACCACAATCCAGTCAAATTTCCAAGCATTCTGGCGTACAGCGAGGAGAACCCAAGTCTGCCCATACCTCCTTGGGAAATCTCCATTGAAGCACAGCACGACGACATTGTCTCTTGGTTCAAGCTCCTGCTGAATGAAGAACTGAATATTGAGAATTGGGTTGCTGAAATTCAAGGGTGGGCGGATTCTAGGGGGATTTTCCACATTCCCAAGGGAATGACCGCGCTTCAAGTCATTGTTGACTTTCTGGGCTGTCTTCGTGACGCTTTATGGGACAGGCTCAAGGTAGCAGCGAACGCAGGTGGGAATTTGGATACGACCCCTATCCAGTTTTGGTTCACAGTGCCAGTTTGTTGGTCTGACCCGGTCAGAGGGCTGATGCGAGAGGCGATCAGCCACGCCGGTTTTGGAACGAGAGGTGGCGATCAAGTTCATTTGCTCACCGAGGCACAGGCCGCTATGACATTTGCTCTGGCAAAGGTATCCTCCTTCAAGGTATATACGATCATCCCATGGTAATCTATATGGCTCTGGTGCTGATTTGGACTCGAATTTGGCTCGAAGAGCGGGGATGGAGTAATCATCTGCGACTGCGGTGGTGGAACAGTGGTGAGTCTGCCAAATCCCAAGCATTCCATTTTGTGTCCATTTCTCATAATTTGCCGCATGTAGGATCTTGCCAGTTATCTGATCTCGCATGACAACCCATTGATCTTTGATGAGCTGGCTCACAGCAATGGTACTTCGCCCTTGTCCACAGCTCGTTCTGAACGCATAACACGTTTTCAATGGATCTGACATCACCCAGGAGAGCTGTACGGTTCCACCTTAATTGATAGGGGCTTCTATCGGCTCATGTGTGAGAGATTCGGTGATGCTTTCCAAAGCCTGCCCCGGAGGGACGTCAACCCATTCAGTCCCTTCATGAGCACGTTCGAGCGAATCAAATGCAAATTTGATCAGTCCAGCGGAGCAATCCACCATCTACCCTTGATAATGTCTCCGCTGAAGTCTTTGGATTCCAGGTGGTATGATAAAAGAAGGAAATCCGTGTTACTATCAAGGTCAAGTGCGCCGTCTTGCTGGCTCGGGATTTGACCGCTGACATTTTTAATGAACCAGTGCCGACCTTGATATGTTATTTTACCCTGCTCTGGTGGGAATTGTCAATGCGCTTCAACGCCAGATCGAAGAGGCGAATAACTCTGCTCGTGAGATCGTGATTAACGTACGGCACTACAACGGACCACAGATGCGCCAAGATCTATGCTAACAGCCTTCAGAAAATCGTTCTTGTGGGGGGATTCTCCCTTTCGCCCTATCTCTACAGAAACCTGCAGCAATTGTTCGGAAACAGCTACGTGATCCACAGGCCGGATGAAGGGTTTGTCCTCACTATTCTATGTTCATTCTCATGTCAATGGCTAAAATTCCTCGATAGGGTGATGGCCCCGGCCCTGGGAGCGGTCTTGTGGGGGTCCGGCGCTTACCGGCCTCGGACTAGAGTGGTTCGATGCCACTATGGGTTCCAAGGGCCGATTTTTACAGACAATCTATTGAGAAATGGAGCGGTTCTTGATGCTGCAATGTCATCTCTCACCTCTCAAGCAAACCGGCCCTGCTGGGTGATCAAGAAGGTAATGTCTCCCCGAGCAAGGAGGCTCGATGAAGCTTCGACTTGAGCCATCGAAACTCTTCCTAATCCGTTGCTCGATCTACAGGGAGAACGCTACCATGCAAATCAGATTCATGAGCAAAGTGGTGTTCTTCTGCATCGTCATGGAGAGACTGCTATCAAAACAATCACCATTTGTTGTTCAGAGAGGGACTCTCCACCTGCCAGCGTCAATGATCCAGGTCTGTTATTTCATATTCTCGACCAGGTACTATATGCTTATAAGGTCTTTTAGAAACTGCGTCGATCGGTCGCCTGATTTGCGATATCTCCCATGTTCATTTACCCAGCTGCCTCCACTATGAAATGGGCTGTCGGTTACACTACCTCGTGGAGTATCAGATCCGTGTTCAACTAGGCGAATGTGGCGGGTTATTATGCTTTGAGGTTATCTGTCAGGGCAAAACACTCGGAAATGGGGAGGTCAGAGTTGATTACTTCAGAAAAGGAGTTAAGAACTAGCAGAAGGACAACTCTAGGTAAACAGCTGGAAGATTGACGATTTCTTGGCCGCAAAGACGACATTTTACCACTCACATTACGTTCAAACCCAGAAGATTAACTGTTTCAAGACCGAAGTGGCTTGTACGTCACATTTTCAGGAAAGAATAAAGCTTTGAAAAAGTATGATCTACGACTTTGTATTTCAGCAGATTCATCAATTTACTAGTCGCCCGGTGGCCTGGGTATAGGCCAGGCTGCCTGAAGATGGATAGCCTGGGTTTTTTTCATTTTGCTCTTGTTTTCTTTCCACCAGCATGTTTCTTTACTATTTTGCTTGGGGACCCGACCTGGATGCGTCTACTGTCTTAATTCCACCCCTGATGTGTGGTTGCCGCAACGTGCCATGCTACGCCTTGATGGAGGTAACCTACATCAAAATGGTGGATTAATGTCAAAGGAAATTATCAAATTTAGCAACAATGGGATTCAATATATTCTCTTCTATCAAGGCGATACAGGAGTTGGTAAGGAGGAAAGTAGGGCCGTATTCGAAGCATAGACGGACTTGCTCCCGCCGGGAGTAAGTCCGAGAGTCCGTTCTGACAAACTGCATCCTCCCTTCCTATCCAGGCAAATTTTGACTGTAAGGATCAAGATTGAATTTAGCCTTCAATAGATCTCTGTTGAATTCCAAATACGCTATGCAGTATGCTAGGTTGCACTGGGGCTTTGCCGTAGAAAACTAGCATGGGGCCCCATGATGCCAGCTTTGGGGTAGGATCAATGGTGGGCATCCTGTTGACCGAAATCTTCGAGTCGATCTTTTTTTGGAAAGGTTATTGGTCCTTTTTTGAGTTTCTACACCAAGCTGTTTTGGTCGAATATTGCAAGTGGCAAGCGGGTTTCGGACTTTTCTTTCTCGAAAATGCGCAAGAAGCAGTCATGCATAGGGAATTTTCATCAGGCCTATCTCAAGATACGATTCTACAGCCTTCAAAGTCTACCTCCATCTACATCACGGTCGATGAGATGGGGCGTGGTCGGACTTGGGTTTTAGGGCTTCGTCGCTAGTAAGTTTTCAAACTATCCCAGCCAAGCCAGTCGACGGTATGCCCAGTATCATCGTGGGGGATGTGGTTTATGATAAGCCCCCAGTCGGATTTGGGCAATGCCGAGGGAACTCCGTTCTCCTGAGTGGAAAGCTTGGTATAAATCATTGCACTTGGGCTCCTGGCCTTTCTGTCTCGACCCAGACCCTTCACACTCCCCGACGACATCAGCTCAATTTGATCTGGGGCGTGGCGATCCATATTTCGTTACCGTAACTGTCAATCCTCGGAGCTGACCCTACGCCTTCTTTTTCACATCTATGACCGTGGAATCTGAGAGGACTTCTATGGCCGTGGACAGGATGGGCGAGGCGCCTCCAAAAGAAACGTCTGGTTCCTTGCAGATGACTATACGAGATCCTGAAGACACCGACAAGAGCACCGCTAGCCCTACTGTCGTTCAATATGAGGAGTATCAGCATGTCTTCCCCGCCGGCTTGAAGCTCGCCTCGATCCTAGCAGGCGTCACCGTGTCTTATTATCTTCTTTTCCTGGACCTCGCGATTATTTCCACTGCGACTCCGGCCATCACATCCGAATTCGACTCGCTCACGGATATCGGTTGGTACTCGGGCGCATACCAGCTTACGAGCGCGTCGTTTCAACCGTTAAGTGGCAAGATCTACAGGTATTTCCCTCTCAAGGTAAAGCCTGGCCTCTGTACTAGACCCCCAGTGGTTTGCTGAGATTGCTTACCATTTAGTGGACTTTCCTCGCCTTTTTCTTCGTCTTTGAGGTTGGATCGGCCGTATGCGGTGCAGCACAATCGTTCACGATGTTCATCGTGGGTCGCGCCATCGCCGGTCTAGGGTCCTCGGGCTTATTCAACGGCACCCTCACCACCGTCGCCAACGTCCTTCCACTCCAGCGACGGCCGCTGATTATGGGCATCAACATGGGGATTGGCCAGTTGGGTCTCGCGTGTGGCCCGATTATCGGAGGTGCTTTCACCACGAACGTCTCGTGGCGGTGGTGCTTCTACATCAACCTTCCCCTGGGTGCAGTCACGGCCGTCTGCCTCCTCTTCAACGACGTGCCAGAAGCAGCCGTCAAGCCCTACTGGCGCGACGTTCTCGGGACGGCCATCAAGTCCCTGGACCTCGTCGGGTTTGCGCTCGTAACCCCTGCGGCGATTATGTTCTTGTTGGCTCTCGAGTACGGCGGCAACCAGTACGCCTGGGACAGCTCGGTCGTCATCGGCCTACTTGTCGGCGCCGCTGCTACCTTTGCGGTCTTCTTGGTCTGGGAATACCGTCAGGGCGACGACGCGATGATACCGTTTGCGATGCTGAGGAGCCGTGTGATTCGAGCGGCGGCGGCGACGCAGTTCTTTAGCCTGGGCAGCACTCTAGTGGCCGACTTTTACCTTGCGATCTTCTTCCAGGCAATCCAAAACGACACGCCTCTGATGAGCGGCGTGCATATGCTTCCGACCACCCTTGGCATGGTCTTGTTTACGGTTATTGCGGGCGCCCTGACTCAAGTCACTGGCTACTATCTTCCCTGGGTTCTCGCCGGCAGTTGCCTCTCTGCCACCGGCTACGGACTGCTGTCGACGCTGAGTCCGACGACCTCGACCGCGCGCTGGATTGGCTATCAGATTATCTACGGCGCCGGCAGCGGTACAGGAGGCTCGGGTGTAAGTCTTTTGTTCAGTTGTTCTTGTCCTCGCTGGTCCGGTTCTAACATTCCTCGTGCGTTCTAGCCATACATCGCCATCCAAAACCTCGTCCCTCTGAAACAGATCCCCACCGCCATGGCGATCGTCATCTTCGCTCAAAACCTGGGCGCTGCCGCCTGGGTCGTTGTCGCCAACGCCATCTTCAATAACAGCCTCCGGAAGCAGCTGTTGCAGCGCGCGTCTAGTATGGACATCGACCCAGACTTGATTATCGACAGCGGCGTCCGCTCCCTGCGAAACCTAGGCTTGTCCGCCTCCCAGCTGGCCGCAGTGCTGGCATCCTACGGCATCGGTATTGATCATGCTATGTATCTGGGCATTGCGGTGGCTGCCAGCATGCTGCTCTATGCATGGGGATTGGGATTTGGGAACGTGTTGGAGATCAAAAAGCTCAAAGAGCTTACCGATGATAGTAACGAGGAAGTGGAGCCAACGGAAGGAAGGGCTGCAGAGAAGAATGCAGTCTAGGTGTTAGCCCGACTGGGACGGTTGAGTAATTGCTACACATTCTCGTTCTACATTAGTATAAACAGGAATCGAGTTATAATAATACACAACAATTTATCCTCTGCAGTCTGCGGGTTAGAAAGTCCCAGCCTGCGTCTTTTCCATCGTCGTGTCTTATTTCAATCAGCCAGGCTCGAATTAGCCATTCTCAATTGCTTGTTTTGAATCCGGTCATTTGCAAGCAGTTCAGCCTGGCTAGTTTCCAACTTTCCAATCCTCTTGCCTCTTGATGTCAACTTTGACCCTTGCTATCATCCAAGGCCGGCTGGCCCAATGGCAAGGCGCTTGACTACGAATCAAGAGATTGCAGGTTCGACCCCTGCGTCGGTCAATCTTTTTGCTTTTTGGCAGAGGTTATCTCATTCTCGTACTTGCCATCTCCTCGCTTTCATGATGTTTTTCTATTTTGCTAATCGAAAATGTCCAGCCCTGGTCTCTCTATAAGAAGGCACATTCTGGTGAAGCGGTGTGCGATCACCAGATATCTTCGATGACGATCCAACTCCACCAATTTATGCAGCCAAGAGCTAAGTGCCTATCAGACCTTGTTACTTCACAATTTGATGGCCTCGCATTTAATACCGACGCAGTCGCCAATCTTGAGGCCAGACGATTCACACTCGGACCGACCAGGTGAGACGAGCTTATTTGAAGCCCGCCTTGGCCACGCAAGAGGATGAATAGCAGGGCCCGGACTGGCATCACTACAGTCGATGGAGTAGAAAAGGATTCGCTTGCTTTGGATATATATAGTTGCGCGGTCTCTTCAAGCACTCGGCAGCTACAATCCCGCTCCAATGGAGAGTTGAGTCGCGACGACCAGCACCTTGTAGCGAATAATCCCTCTACAATCTCGATGACCACAGCAATCGGTCAATCCAAATCTCGCACTTCCCAATGAAAAGATCCAATCCCTCCGCAAGATCATCTCGCTCCTGCCAACACGCAGCCATGCACCGAAGCACGCAACGCAAGTCACAAACCACAAACCACAAGCCAAAAAAAAAAGCAGCAAGAGCATTCATCCATCGTCATCCCTCAACGCGCCCTACAGCGTAAACTCCAACAGATTGCCCGCGTAGTCCCGCGCGAAGAACCGCCGAGGATACTCCTTGCCCTGCGTCCCTACCGCGCCCGTCAGCCTCACCTCAACCACCGCATCCGCATCCGCACAAAGAGTCCTCACCAGAGTCCTTCTCGCCCGGTCGATCGGCGGCCATCGGCGCCGCGGGACCCCCGCGCACATGATGGTCGTAGATGGCCGTCTTGATGGCGTCGAGCTCGTCGCGCGAGCCGAGCTTGAAGCACGGGTGTCGACTGTGCGTGGGATCGGTCGGGCCCGGCGTGACGTGGATCTGCTGGCCGCTCGAGCCGATGTTGAACCTGCGATGTCGATCAGCATCTTGCTCCCCGCGCCCAGCCGGAGGGGAAGCGCTGAGGTTACCATGCGATCGTCCCTTTCTGAAGCTCGGGGACCGCGGTCGGGGTTAGTCCGAGCGTGTGGCCGTAGAACTCCTCGGCCTGCGCCAGCGTGCCTGGAGTCACGGTGAGGTTGACGTGGGCGATGCCGGTGATCATGGCGTGGATCTGCGAGGTGGTGCGGAGAGGGAGAGGGTTGCACGCGGGTTTTATCTTGTGCAGGCGTCACCCCCACGCCATACGGGCGATCGGAAAATCAGATCCCGGTGCTGATTGGCGATCTTGCTGTCCTCCACATCGTGTGGAGGACCGATGCCGGGGTGTTGACAAGACGAGGACTGGTAATCGATGGGTGTGACGTCTCGTCTGACTGGTGAGGCTCCTGCTACGATGCACCGCAATACGTCAATCTACGTGGACATGCTGGACTAACCGAATGTGTGTGAAGAGTTGATGCATGCTATGAATCGAAGCTACATCCTCGGACCACCACCGAGTCCCATACATCATACAGGTCGTCCACGCTACGAGTCATCACGCCGCAGAATTAGACCACAGAGTGAACGATACGCATCGGCATCGCCTTCAACCAGGCTCCCCAAGTGTCGTACTTGACCTTGGGCGGCAGGTCGACGTCGAGCGCGCCGTCACGCATGTTCGAGTAGATGTCGATGTCCTCGATCTTGACCAGCGTGGCGCCGCGCTCGAGCTTGGGGTCCTTGTTGATCTTGGTGTAGATGATCCATCCGAGGAACAGGGCGAGGATCAGCGGACCGCCCAGGTAGTTTTCGAAGAAGTCCTGGGCATTCTTCGGGGCAACGGAGACATAGAACTCGGCCACCAGACACAGCACGTTCAGCCCCAGACCGATCCAGCTGCCGAGCACCCCCAGCGGCGCGGAATAGGCGAGCTCGTCGACGCTGTGGCCGTTGTGGGCCCAGGCCTTGCGGAACCGGATGTGGGCATAGCAGATACTGCCCCAGACGAAGAAGTCGATGATGCCCGACAGGGCGAGGAGCCAGTTGAAGATGGCGGTTCCCGTGGAGCTGGCCTCGTTGATGTAGGCCAAGAAGCCAAAGGCAATCTGCAGCAGAATGCAGTACAGAGGGCGGCCGCCCTTGTCGATATACTGGAAGAGCTTGGGAGCCATGTGTCGCTCGGCCAGCGCCTGAATCGTACGGCTGGATCCGAAGGTTGCAGAATTGGCCACACTGATGACGGAGATGGTAATGACGGCGTTCATCACGGAGGGCAGGCCTGAGATACCGGCATTCTTGATCGAGGCAACAAAGGGCGAGGCGGCGGTATCCGAAGTGTCGGCGTTCAGGAGATAGGGCGCATTGTACGGCACAATGAGCCCGACGATGAAGGTTCCGAGGACGTAGAAGATGGTGATCCGCCAGAAGACCTGTTTCGCAGCCTTGGGAATCGACTTGGCCGGGTTCGCCGTCTCGGCGGCCGCCAGACCAGTCATCTCCGTGCCGGCGAAGGCAAACGCCGCCGTCGTGAACACCGAGCAGAAGCCCCGGAAGGTGGTGAAAGCACCGGGGTCATGCCAATAGTGGGCGCCAATGTATCCTCCCTGGGGGGCACCACCGCAGTCGATCACAATGCCGAGGATAATGAACCCGATGACCGCGATGACCTTGATCATACCGAGAATGAATTCAACTAGAAGCGAGGACGCGGTGAGCGACGTCACCTATATCCAGGAGGAAACGTCCGTTCTTACCTTCACCATAACCCCGGACACCAAACAGCTGAATGGCAGACAGCACCACGAGAAAGACGGTAATCCAGATTCCAACGTTCAAGTCAGGTCGCCAATATCGGATCGTGAGACCGGCCGCCGTGAGTTCGAAGGGGAGAATAACAAGCCAGCTGATCGCATAATCCCAGCCCACGGCAAATCCCCTATGCAAGTCGTTAGTCGAACCCCCCCGGAGTACGCAAGCCGTGTGAAGACCAACCATGCCGGGTTGATGAACCGGATGCAGTAGGTGAAGAAGGCACCGTTGGTCGGATAGAGTACAGCCAGTTCTCCCAGAGCGTGGACGGTCAACAGAAGCATGACTCCGACAATGAGGTAACAGATGAGCTGCGCGAATCCTGTTAGCCACGCAACGCTTCTCCCACTGGCAATGAAGCAACGCCCGAAACCTACCAGCGAGCCTGGGCCTCCTGCTTCCAAAGCACTCCCGGTACCGACGAAGAGACCGGCACCAATGGAACCACCTTGAAGCGATGTCAGCAGCCAAGAATTGATCAATGCTCACGCGAAGGAATCCGTACCGATGGCGATCATCTGCAAGTGCCGATTCTGGAGACTCCGCTTGAGGGAGTTTTTCTCCTCGACGACGGGTGCATCGCCCGAGGCCACATCATAGGGGGGCGTGGCATCCGAGGGCTGCACAGCGCTCGCTGCTTTCTTCTCGACGTCGGCGTCGGAGACGGTCATTGTGGGAGCTAGGGTGATGAGCTACGAACACCTGCAAGAGAATCGGGGGTCTTGTCCCGGGGTGGATGGACATTATATAGACGCCAAAAGGCGGGCCATGGCGACTAGAAGGGGGATTTGGCGTGATTCTCGAACTATTCCCTGCACGCCACGCGATTGGGAAGAACGGCCGGAGTGCGTCGGTCAGCAACAGAGAACAAAAAGATAAGCTGGGAGAGAGGATGGATCTCCAGTGGGCAGGGCCAATTAGGCAGGAGGCGACCGTTCGCAGCTTATCGCAATGCAACCATGTATATTGAAAGCTCCGCATGTAAGCGAGAAGCTTGGTAATTCTGCCATCGAAGCCTCTGTTATAGTCTGCCTAATGCCTGAAGGATACATGTCTTTCTGCTAGAACTATGGTTACTACCGTACACCTGCGTGTGGCGGGCTCGCCTTCAGTGAGTCCTCAACATACGGCAGAACATGTTGCCAGCCTGCAGAGAGAGAGAGAGAGAACAAATTACAGGAGACACTATGCCTGAATAAGGCTCCCAGATAACATCCAAACTACTTTACGGTGTCATTGCATCCCTTGTCGACGGAGATAACCGGACCCCTTTGCACGGCCAGCCACGTTTAGCCTCACCGTCCAGAAAACCCACATGGTGTCACGATAAGCCAACGAAAAGCTTTCACCTGCAGAAGGAACCGTATGATACTTGGCTAGCAAGGCTTGACTGTTGACATGCATGCGATTTGGTGGGAAATGACGGGCTGGTCCTTATCGCTGGCCAATGAGCAGACGAGCTTGCTAAATGACAGGCTGATCCTGATTTCTTCCATAGGGAAAGCTTGACCGACGCAGCTAGTTCGTGGGTCCAAGGCCAATTATATTGCGAAGAAGCCCCAGACGCAGAGCTTGCCTGCGCGGCGTCTGACGGGGGATGCACTTGAGCACCGACTGAGTATAGGGCCTCACGACCCTACACGATGGACCGTCTAGAAGTTCCAGAACACTGGCAGATCAGCAAGAACAAACTAAACCATGGATTGACATTGAATTCAGAAGAAACGAAACAAAGGGTACTTACTAGGCGCGGTTCTCCAGCACGACCAGTATCTGCAGAGGGATCTTCCCATAACCCGCCCACGTCGTGATGCCCGAGATGTGCTTCGCGCCTCGGTCGAATCCTCCCAGCGCGACGCTCGCCACTCCGCGCACCGGTGGAGTCGAGAGCAGGGCCCGATACTCCGGCGTACCCTGCTCCCAGACTTTGGGCTCGTGGTCGGGCCATTGCAGGCCGTTCGCTGGAGTGTACAGCTGATTAGCGATCAATTCCACCGCTGCATCGTTCACCACGTCCACCCGGAATACATACCGGAGATCTGCCGTCTCGTAGTGGCGATACACGGCCAGGGCGATCTCTGACCAGTGCGGACCGTTGACGCGAGTGCTGAACAGGGCGAAAATGACCCCCGGCCCGACCTGGATGACATAGTCGTTGTAGTAAGCCTTGTCGGACTCGACGCGTGCCTTTTTCAGGATGGTTATGATTTTGTAATGGTGGTGGATGGGCAGATCGAGGTCGGAGACCATGCGCCATACGGAGCCTGGGGGCGGACTCTTGCGCACGCGTTCTCCTGCTTGCGCCCATCCTCCGTCTTGCACCAGCCATCCGTCCTCGCGCAAGTCATTGACTGTGAGTGTCGAGTGCGAGACGATGCAGGAGTGGTCGGTCGGGTCATCCAGCCACTGCTGCCATCGAGACCCGGATGTCTCTGCGTCCCCGTATCTGGTGTATGTCGGGGGTGCGTCGTGAGCCATAGAATCGCGTGCTGATCCTGGTTGCAAGTTCGAGACAAGCCTTGTCGGCTTCTGTGGTTCTCCTGCAAATATATTCATCTCGATGGGAATATTCCCGCCGTTATATCACGGTGCAGGCACGGAACGCGAGGACAAAGCCTTGGTTTGCATACGAAGGAATTCACAGACCACACAAAGGAGACGCGACAAAGCCGAGAACGAGGGCATCACAAAGGAGAAGAAGAGTCAATGGATCTCTTTTAATATAAATAGATCAAGATCGCCACGGCTGCAGACTTGCACTACCATCGAGTCAACAATTTTCCCGCCTCCTAGTTCTTGGTGATTCTTACCACTTCATAGACACACCGAGTTCAGCGATACTAACCCACAGTTGGTTCCAATTCTCCTCCAGTCTTTATGTAAAAGAGCATTGAGCGAGTTCTCCGGTCGGACGAAGATGGGGGATTCCAACTCCAACGCTACGGACTGGAAATTTAAATTCTACGACGACGATGGCAACCCCGGACTCACAATCAACGTGCCGGCAAACAGCTTCGACCAGCTCTCAGCATCGGCGTCGGCGGCCCAAATGAGGCGCTCAAAGAAGGAGATGGCCGAGACTCCAGGGGATGATGCAAATGGCGAGCCCCCGACGCAACTAACCAAAAAACAGATAAAAAATCTGGAAAAGAAAAGGAAAGAGGAGCGAAAGCACAGGGAAAAGGAGGAGAAGAAGAAGGAAAGGAAGGAAAAGGAGCGTAGCATGAGATGAAACATCTTGCGTTGAACTTGAACTATCTGAGTAGACACCTAGCTCTTACAGAGGCAGGTCCAATAATCCATGTATTGAAAATCTTCTATGGTTGAAAGATCTGCAGACAACAGAGTATGTCTTGGTGATTGTTCACCCTTGATGGGAGAGAGGGAGTACAGAGTGGGTGGAACAGGCTATCTACTTGGCTTGGGCGACTTTCTGAGCTCTACTAGTGCTGATGGGGGCAAGCTTCAAATTCTGATTCATTAATATCCAAAAAGACTGCATTCTAATAACCAAATCCAGATGCCCTCTACAGAAACTAGATATTAGATGGCGGACTATAGTACAGCTCACCTCACTCCGCCCTGTCCTTACCCTTGTCATTAGGATCGATACTGGAGCTACTGCCACCGAGTTGCAACCACTCCTCATAGTTCAGAGTTGGCATAGCCGGCTCTCGACTCAAATTGAACTGGTAGCCAATCTCTTCTTGCACACCCTCTACGAGAGCTTGCACACCCGGAGGGATACCCTCTGTCAGAGTTTGCATACCTGGACGAAACCCAGTCACTTCCACACCCTCTTCGTATGCTTCCGGGAGAGCTGCTTCGTGGCCCTGGCCCATTATGGGTTGAGCAGTATTCGCCCGGACCCGTTGAGCTGGCGGGGGTAGCATGTCATCGTCGTCGTCGGACCGGGGTCGCTTGGAGCCAGTCGGCCGGGAATTCGAAGGTCCTGCTATAGCCGGTGTCACATTATGAGTAGCCTCACCTGGTGTTTGGGGAAGGGGCTCGGTAAACGCCTGAGCTTGTTCACGGGCCAGTCGAATAGCGCGACTGCGCGTATGACCGGGGCCAGCATAGGGACGCCCAAGCACTGGCTGGTTGGCAAGGAGTGCGCCACCTGTGAAACCATATAGTTAGTATGAGATCTCAATTGTTCATGAATGGGGGATGGGATATACTGACCAGTCACATTGGAACCGCGAATGATAATGGTGAAATTGGGCCGTGCAAGTGGTGATCGGTTTGCGTGTCCGAAAGGATCAGGAGACGGATACCGGAGATGGGGGAAGAACTTGTTGATGCTTCGTTCGATGGTGGAGATGAGATTAAAGCCGGTCAGTCGGTTCTCGCCCACTTGTGCATCTCCAAGCCGTGAAAGGTCTAGGCTGCTCAGCGCGAGAGGATTCCACCAGAGCGTTTCGCCCTCGTCCAAGTAATCTTCACTAACCAGGGCTTGCCGGAAAGACGCAAAGTGGATGTTGGCTCCGTTGATCCAGTCTCCTTCGGGACTTCGATCTTGGGGACTGTTGGGATTTAGTAAGAGGTCACTGAGCCTGATCACTAGAGGTTGGTCAGGTCTGTCTGCTCGAATGATCTGAACATCGGCATCAGGGAGCACCGAGGGCCGCGAGTAGTCAAATTGGTGTTCTTGTGGAAGCTGTGTTGGCTGCGGAGGTGCCTGTACCTGTTGCGCTGCCTGCAGAGGTTGTTCAAGCAATCCTTGCCATGTTGCTGGGTCTGGTAGGAGGTATTGTGTTGGAAACGGGGGTTGCTGGAGTACCTGTGTTGATAGCGCTTGCTGCTCGGGCATTCCTTGTGGCACTCCCAAGTCTTGTTGAGTCTGCTGGGCCTGCTGGGCCTGCTGGGCTTGTTGAGCTTGTTGAGCCTGTTGTTGCGCTGCCTCTGCTGCCTCTGCTGCCTCTGCTGCATTTTGCCGCGCCACCTTTCGCTCCGTGATAAAGCCCGGTTTGTAGTGTTGAATGAGTGCGATCAATCGTTCCGCAAGATTGTTGTCGTCGGGCGTGTTATCCAGAACGGCCTGAGGCAAATTAGCCCGCCGAAGAAGAAATTCTCTTCGGAACATCTCACGCGTGGATGGGTATCTCATCATCCGTTCTTCAGCTTTGCC
The DNA here is from genome assembly GCF_028827665.1 of Penicillium hispanicum. Taxonomy (NCBI): domain Eukaryota; kingdom Fungi; phylum Ascomycota; class Eurotiomycetes; order Eurotiales; family Aspergillaceae; genus Penicillium; species Penicillium hispanicum. Next base: position 1,480,025 of record NW_026623198.1, on the reverse strand, counting down.
ATTGGAAAGAGCATCGTCTGCGCAAACGTCGTACACCTCTCGCATGATACGCAGCACTACCTGCCGAGCCTGCAGATCGTCTTGAATACCTAAAGATTCGAAGCGTCTCTCTTCGGCATTTCGGGTATTCTGACGACGGTTGTTTCTAGTATTTCGGGGCATGTTGGATGACGAACAGGGCAAATGCGCTATGCAGATTAAGAAGTGTTGAATGGGTGTCTTGAGATTGCAATGAACTTGTGGATTGGGACTTGAGGATGAGGATCGAGTGAGCTTCCTCGAGCTTTAAATCTTCGAGAGGCTCTTCATTGCCACATTGGAAACAATATAGTTTGTCGCCCTTGAGCCGGATCTATAATTAACCAGCCTGAGGAGTGAAAGAAATACTTCAATGGACAAAGGAGCGGAGGGCTTTGAGCTCAATGGTAACCGAAGTCCTTGTTGAGGATAAAACCGAACAAAGAGACCAAGTATAGCTGAAAGCAGTGATTCGGAAGGCCTGCTTTGATTTAATTGAAGAACACAATGAAGGATTAACGTTAGTGATTCGATCATGCTCTAAATTGGGCTTTCAAGAGAGAATTTTACATATTTTCTTTAACGCCAGGCACAGATCTGTTGGACTAAAAGAAATAGTCCCAATGAAGAGATCCATTGAGGGTTAAGATACTAAAATTGCCGTCCAGGATCTTGCGTAAAGTAGTGTAATCTTAGGGCATTGTGCGGCCATAAATGGCTCAAGAAAGCTTCCAGCAGATAATATCCAAATCGAGAACCGTCCCAGGCTCTTCGGGGTATCTCTAAGTGCCAACACATCTCGAAGGCTCATTGATAAATGTCACTGAGCGGTTTAGTGACAAAGCGAAGAATGGGGTATTTTGGGATGCAATGGACGCTCGCTCTCCATGTCTCAGCGGACTGCTTGTACTAGTCCAGCCTAAAGAATAGCCCGGCGATATCCAAGGTGGACCAAGACCCTTGGTCTCGCCATTTCAGTATGGCCTAGCCCCAGCTGCACCCCAGGTTAGCATGCATGCGATGACAGGGGCCACATGGTCCGGGAATCTGCAGCAGGATGTATGTCTCCGACCAGCGGCTGGAATCGGTAGCCCGATGTGGATAGTGGGCAGTGGGAATGGTCGAGCCTTTCCTGGTTGGTCGAAGAATTCTGACGCCTGTGCTCGCGCTCATAGGCTCACATGGACTGGCGATAACTCAGATGCTTTACCGGAACGGGCATGCTGTTCCCGCCATCTCTGCGAATGCCCTGTATGCATCGACACGGGCATGACTGCGATTGAATTCGCTCAAAGCCATTTTGTCTGTTGGCGGGGAATGCAACGGAATCCCGAGTCCCGCCTCCACAACCTTGTGCAGGCTGTGGATTGGTGGATGGTGGATGGTGGATGGTGGGATGTGGGATATCTGAGGGCGCTAGCCTGGGGACAGGAGAGATTAGCGAAGCGAAAAAACAACCTCGGCAAGCGACATTTCAATCCCGTGACGGCCTTTCCTCCGTGCAACATCGGCATCGAAACTCTTCCATTCCATCGCCGGCCCGATAGGAAAGCGATCAGTCGGGAAGAATGCATGCTGGTGCAGACGCGCCGTAATCCCCCAGACTTTTCTACTCCCCCGCGACTTCACCATGACAGCCGATCAGCACCTCGAACCAACCGATGACCAGGCCCTGGCCCGCTTGGGCAAGAAGCAGGTGCTCAAGCGGCGATTCGGCTTGTTTTCCATTGTCGGCTTTGCCATGGCCGAGCTGATCACTTGGGAAACCGTTCTCACGCTCTTCTCCGAGGCCTTTGAAAATGGCGGGCCCGCGGGTGCCTTCTATGGCTACATTATTGCCTGTCTCTCGACTCTGTCGGTGTACACCGTCATTGCCGAACTGGCCTCTATGGCGCCGATTGCGGGCGGGCAGTACTATTGGGTGTATATGCTTGCCCCGATGCGCTGGAAGAAGGTGTCGAGCTACCTCATCGGCTGGCTCACGTCTCTGGCATGGATCGCCACGATCGCAACCGAGACCATCTTCCTGGGCACGATGATCGAGGGTCTGATCACCTTGAACAATCCCAAGTTTACGCAACAGCGCTGGCAAAACACCTTGTTGGCCTGGGCCAGCGTGGTCGGGACCTTCTTGATCAACGTTGTGGTGCCCAACATCCTGCCCCGATTCGAGATCTTCATGCTCGTGCTGCATCTCGCAGGCTTCGTGGCCATCACTGCTACTCTGCTCGCGCTGTCGCCAAAGAAATCGGCTGACTTTGTCTTCCACACCTCGCTCAATGAAGGAGGCTGGCCCACCCAGGGCCTGTCATACTGTGTCGGCTTCATTGGAAACATCGCAACCTTTGTCGGTGCGGACGCCAGCGTTCACATGGCCGAGGAAGTTGCAAATGCCGCCGTGGTGATTCCCCGGGCGATCATCACCGGCATGTCCATCAATAGCGCCCTCGGATTCTCGATGATGCTGACCGTTCTGTTCTGCCTGGGGGATGTCAAGTCCGTTCTTGGCTCCGCCACAGGGTTCCCTTTCATCCAGATCTTCTACGACAGCACGGCCTCCTACGCGGGCGCATCCTTCATGACGGCTGTCATCATGGTCCTGACCATGGCCTGCTCGACCGGGATCACCGCCACCGCGTCTCGTATGACCTGGTCCTTCGCACGGGACCAGGGCCTGCCTTTCTCCCGCTTCCTGAAGAGCGTGAACTCGCGCACCAAAGTCCCCATCGTATCTGTCTCTGTAGTCTGCGGATTTGCCTGTGCCCTGACGCTGATCTACATCGGTTCCACCACTGCCTTCAACGACGTCATTTCCCTGACCGTCACCGGATTCTACAGCACCTATTTCCTCCCCAGCGCGTTTCTGCTCTATCACCGGATCCGAGGCCACATCCTGCCCCACGGAACCATGCTGGATGGTCTTCCCGATGCTGCCGCTTGCGCCACTGCCAGTCCCAAGGAAAAGCCCGCTGCCCTTGTGCGCCCCAAAGACCCTGTGGAAGAGGATCTCCCCAGTCCCGAACGCAACAGCTCAGAGGAGAAGACCACCCGTCCGATGGAGTATGAAGTTGCCCAGGCACCACTGATTTGGGGCCCGTGGAAAGTCCCCGGCATTCTCGGCACTATTAACAACGCGTATGCTTGTGTGTATATGCTCTTCGTGATCTTCTGGAGTGTGTGGCCCCCGTCGACCCCGGTGGACTACACTACGATGAACTACAGCATTGTCGTGACTGCCGGTGTCTTGATTCTGAGTGGCATCTGGTACTTAGTTCGCGCCAGGAAGGAGTACCAGGGCCCGCTCATCGATGAGGAGGTTGCTGAGATCATGCACCTTACTCCTGGCGCAGCCAGACCGAGCTGAACATTGGAACAGAGAAGACTGACTTTGACGTGATGTTAATATGAGCAAGGGACCATGCAGGTCTGAACCTGCGCCTGCCGGCCTGTTGTCTGAAAGGGACGCTGAATGTATCTAACAACCAAGATACCCCGACGAACATATGACAATTACATATATACCATTATATCTGCTCCCGGTCCTCACCAAGCTAGTATATCTTCTCGTGCGTAGAGGGATGGCGATTGTAAATAACATGCGAATTACATGGAAGAGCGTCTTCCGGGCAGAAGCCGTCACTCTGCATCAACTGTCATCCTCTAGATCTTTCCAACATATTAAATCTCCTACAGACGAATGTTCAAACAACCTCCCAACCACCACGATCCACCCCGAGTGGCGGCACTTGCAACTATCCAGCAAAGCGCGCGAGGCTGCAGAACGACCCACCGATCTCGATCCAACCACGATGCGCCTTCGAGCTACCTTAGTGGCAAAGCTGCCTCGAGCAATCTGCAGGCCAAAGGCTATACGGGATTCCACAGTGTGTTCGCACGCCCGCCTGTGATTCGCATCCGACGCCCATCGCCTTCGTCGAGACGCTCCGTGGCTCGCATTCTGGAAGCAACCGGGAAGAAGAACGATACGTCGCCGTCGCCGAACCGGAGCGGCAGCTCTGAGATACCTCATAAGTATCTGTCTGACAAGGGCTCACTGAGTGCGATCTCGAGGGTATCTCTCCAGGTGCCGAGTGTGAACATCCGGCACAACGACGAAGATGTGGAGCACGAGGCACAAGGTATCGCCCAGGTCTGGTTTCCTGGTCAGCATGGCGACGTCGGCGGGGGAAGCTCAACCCCGACGACGAATGGCCACTCAGCCACATCCCTCTCGTATGGATGGTGATAGAAGCCCAGCTTGCCGGACTGGAATTCGATCCCGAGAAGCTCAAGCGGTTCAACTGCTACGAGCCAACTGTGCGAAGCCTGGGTCCGAAAGATATGTCAGATGCCCATGGAATGGCCGAGCCCAGCCATGGCGCCCATTGCCGGGACCAGGGAGCTTTTCAGGAAGCCCTGACTCAGACCATGGACCGCGGTATCGTGCACGACTGTCTGACCTACGGTGGCGGCGTATCCTTGTTGTCCACACTCGCATGGCAACTGATGGAATACCGCCCCTTCCGACGAATGGACCTTCAACCAGACAGGTCCTGGAAACCGATCCGCTGGCCACTTCCCTATGATGGAGTTTGCGATATTCCCAATGGCGCGCAGATCATGTGTGTGCTATCCATCGCATGCGAATAGACCCGAGCTATCGACCGGGAAATCTCATTGTTGGGGGTTAGAGTTATCATCCCGAGGGAAGATCTTGCAATCGGACCGGTGCTTCAATAGGTTTGGACTCAGTTTTATGTCGCCGGTAATCTGGGGGCGACGGATTGAATCATCCAGCCCGGCGATATCATGTGCAAAGCTCCGGTGCAGAGAGAGGACAAGGAGAACGCGCCATGGATGCCAAGTATGGAGAACCCTCGAAACCGACGCCCCGAACTCCGCCGCATCCGCCTGCACGAACCAGGCTCAGCCCCGGTTCCTTCGGTGACCCGGGTGAAAGGTGGAAGGTGAAGACGAGTTGGATGTTCAACGCTCTCCGTTTTCATGGAATGGTCGCACATTGGTGGTGTGACATCCGCTCGCAAACCAGCCACCCTCTAGGAAAGGGACCGGCGATCTCAATTAGATTGCCTGGCTTGGAAAGTTCCTCTAGTGGGACTTCACTATCCATCCGCTGCACTAAATCGCGCTAAAGCAGCCAACTCGCGTCGATCCCTTCTCGTCCAGGGAGCGATGGGGTCTGTTCACGGACTCGTCCGCACAGAATGCCGGTGAGCCCCCAACTATACAAGACCCTGAATCCGATTCCCGGAAGCCCAGGCGAAGTGTGTTTCCTGGTTGATTGTAAATGCCGCCTATGTCTATAGGCAGGCTGTATAGGTTTGGGTATCTTTATGAAGCAGCCATGCAATTGTGTGGACACCGGAAAATATATCTGGGTGAAGCGAGCACATCATTTGGGATGTATTTTCCTTGTGATTTCAATCTCAAGGCTAGTTATACATGAGGCTGAACCGGATATCCGTGGGCTGTTATCATATGGATAACTAGTGAACTATGCCCACGAGGCGGACCCTAGGACACGGAGTCCCTTATTTACAACGAGACTAAACACTAGATTATGCTCGCCAAGGTAAGGATCGAGCGGAATTATTCATCATCGGTTAGCCCCATGGATCCATGAATATTCTTCGATTCTTCGAAGCGCAGCCGCGGAACCGGGTGCCTTGGATCTAGATTCTGACTCGCTTCTCTGCACGACCTATCATTAAGGCGAAAAGCGATCACCAGTCGGCTCATGCATTAGAAAACAAGCATCACCAAGTGCGGGACATGATGCACAGACAGGAATAAGTAGACAGGGGCTTCTACGAAACGCTCTAACTGCCTGGCCCCATAGTACACAGAGATGGGGGCCAAAGTAAGGGTCTCCCCCAAGCCGTGTCGGAGGATTTTATTAGAGCTCTGCCTTCTCGCCGACTATCGTCGCTTCTTCCCCGCCCCTCTTGGCCTCTTTTCCACCTGCATTTGACCTCCAACACGAGGACAGAACCTCCAAGCCGTCGCCTCGTTTGCATATCATCATGGTCGGCATGGTGGGCTGGTCATTTAGCAGCCGGTCTGCGCTTTATCTGGGCCTGTTGGGTATCTTCGTCGCGACCAGCGCAGCGACGACGCAGTGCTATTACCCGAATGGCGTCGCGGCGGGCGGCGTCCCCTGCTCTACCGACGGGCAAGCCACCCATTGTTGCTCGACCAACGCCTTATGCCTCACGAATGGATTGTGTCTGAGTGCAATCCAGCCCTACGCGCTCTCGCGCGGCGGCTGCACCGACGGAACCTGGACCAACTGTACTTCCATCTGCAGTAAGTGCGACGCCGAAGCAAGACGGCAAACCGAGTGCAGAACTGACGCTGGACACCAGCCAAAGCAGAGCCTGGTAGTGGCAGCGCCGTGGTCTGGTTCGAAGGCCACGGCGATTCGGCAACGTACTGCTGCGACACCGTTCTGGTCAACCAGACCTCCAAAGAAAAGACCTGCAGCGATGTCAATCACCAGTACCAAAAGCCCTTTCAGATCCCCGACGGCACGGTCATCCCCGGTGTCGCCGCGCTTGCCAACTACGAAGAAGTGTCCAACTCGACGAACGGCACGGCCACGTCCGGGAACAATTCGAAAGATGTCGCCATTGGCGCAGGCGTGGGCGTTCCTCTGGGTGTCATCGGGATCGTGTCCATTGCCTGGGCTCTCTGGGAAAGGAGAAAGAGAAAGCAACTCATGCTCCAGACTCCGCCGCAGCCCATGTTTGCTGGCGGCGAGACGGGGATGCATTACAACCCAGAAACGCGCAATCTCCGGGTAAGTGAGCTGACCGGCTCCACGCCTCACCCTGTAGAGCTGTCGGAGAGCTCGCACAGAAGCATATTTTAGCCGAAAGCCTGTTCGTGGATTATGAATACCCCGTGATATGAGTGTTTTGTCCTGTATATAACTGTCGATCTACATGCGTCTGCGCCTAATGCTCACATGAAGACCTCCCTAGGTATGAAACCTGTACATGATAGCCTCGGGAATAAGGATAAGAGTGCCAGAGACCTTTCAAATAACGAAGAAGATGAATTATTTGGTTTTCATTTTATTTACTCTTTTTCTATAATTGAGAAGCGGCTCCGAGGGAGGCAGTGGGATTCGACACGTGTATCTTCTCACTGCATCCCTTTAGCATCTAGGTGCAGATTCAAACTATACTCACTTAAGTGCTTGAATTGGACTTAGGTCATCCTATTTTTATAAATAAATCAAGAAACCTTTGTGTTGCCCGTGCTAAAGACATGTGAATGCCCTTCCGTCAGTGCATATCCGGGCTCATAACCACCCACTGCTGCTATACAGGCTGATAATTGTTGGAGGCGCAGTCTTTCAACCAGACACGCAGATGAGAATGCCAATGGTCCTCCGTATCGCATCAACTGCCCTCGCGTCCAACTGCTTAGGCTCAGACACCCTACTCCTGCCTCAGATTGATCTGATTGGCACCGTAACGGGGTCTGGCCTCGAGTTGCGGATAGCATGGTTCGAAGAAAAGAACTGGATTAAACGCCAGATTGCATTTGCTTCCTTGTGTAAATGAACATCAGGCTCATCTTAGCCTTGGATTGCAAAGGAAAGCATAATATCACGACCACGGCGGTTGCAGGGCTCTATAGCGGATATCTTGCCGTGCGCAGGATGATCTGGAGGGTAATACCGGGCCATATGCTCATCCAGATAAAGGGGCATACGAATGCCGCCGTTGTAAAGACGACCTAGATATAATTTCTGCAGGCGCATTTCTGCGCTGATGAAACTGAAGATAGGGTCCCACGTCTCCACGCCCGGGAGAGCAGCTCCGGTGATCTGGAGTACCCTAATAGTATGGTGTCTTTGAAGGAATTTGTGCAGCGCGTGCGCGGTCACCGGAAGATCCGCAAGCTCAAAGCTTCTCAGATGATTGAAATGGACTTGATCGGCAACGCCTGTGAAGATGTGATAGTTCTCGTTTGGAGGGCCGTGTCCAATAGGGTTGAATTGGAGGTTGAAGTTCTCCAGGTCTGGCACGCATCGTAAAAGTCGTATCAGACCGGAGGGATCGGGCTTGGAGGAAGATTGATTTTTTGAATTGAACGAGGATGGGGTAAAGGACCAGGAGTTCTTGATGGCAAGTTCTCGCAAGTGGTGTTCTTCGATGTCCACCACTGCGGAGATATTGAGCCCGAGACTTTTCAATCCTAACCGCATGTCGCCGTCATGGTCACCGGAAATCTTGGTGAGATGACCGACAAAGTCATTTGTTGGAAGATTGGAAGGTTGAACATGAAAGGGCCAACGGTCGTTGTTGTGATAAATATCCATTGCTCGCATTGGGGTCTTGCTGCGGGCTACAGCTGCCAGGGTCAAATAACAAGCGCGGGAAGCCGGCTGCGACTTCAAATTCCAGAAGACAGAGGCTCGTCGGTACTTTGCTTGAGGCAAAGCCACAATCCAGCTCTGAAGCTTAACTTTGTCCAGCTGGAGGAATGAATCGAGTGCCGTCACCAGAACGGCAATGATAAACTCGTCTGACGGAGCTTGGTACGTCTCTTTCAGCCGGGATCTCTCCTTCTCAGTCTCGGGATTTGCCTTTCTCAGCCTTTGTGGCAACTGCAAAGCTACGTCAGATGCTGTGCTGAGATGGTCGTTACTATAAAGACACGTTCCATTATGCGAATAGCGGACGAGCCTCCCGCGGTCAATGGAGTCGGTGGCGACGATGGTGAGTTGACGCACAGCGTATGCAAATGTAGGATGCAAAGCACGCGCGACGAGTCTCCAAAGGCTCTCTTCAGTCAAATCAGTCTCTGCAATCGCAGCGGGCGCCAGAAAGCGAGACCCGAGACATCCTCTGGCGGCGGTCCTGTTTACCAGACGAAATGTTTTGACCGTATTGAGATCGAGATGTTGGAGGATGATGTCCCAGACTTCGCGGGGGAGGCGATCCCAAGACATGATGTGCGCCTTCACTGTTTCCACTTGTCACTGAGCTGGGTTGATCAAGCATTATAGCCTGGGGGCTTTAATTGCTGCCTTCGATGGCCCCCGCACTAGGCAGATGCCGTCCATCGCGGCGTTTCCAACAGGTTGCCGAGCTATGATTAGCGAATGCCCTTGCTGTGCTCCATTGTGTAGACAGTGGGCCGCGACATTCTCACCAGCTGCAGTTCTGGTGGTTGTGGTTGTTCGGGTGAGGCGGAGTTCAACGGGGGCCAAGGTGGTGACAAGGCTAAGATCTAATAATAACATGCGTCAGCCACTAGAACGGGATTCTAGGCTATTCGATGGACAAATCACATCCATGGATAGCATTTAGGAGTCTTGAAGGGTCACTGCCAGCAACTTCCTGCTTTCCACGAGCTCGGGATAAAGTGACCGAGAATCGCCCATAGAGTTCCTAATATACACTTGCGTTCCCAATTGCCCTCCAAACTATTTCCAGAAGATCACATACACGACCCACCGTATACCTATGCTAAAATTCCCACCATTTCTCGGTCAAGTCGGAACTTGAACGAAACCACCCTTCAAGCGGAGCCGACTCCCATTGTGGATTCTCACATCCACCTCTTCCCAGCCTCGCCTGGTATCATCCAGCCAGCCTTCTCACGCAGCACAGCGTCGACGAATACTGACACGCCGACCTCGTCCGTCCCGACAGTCGCAACCCCCACGGACCAGAAATATCTCCGCGGCTTCATCTTCCTCGAAACAGATCGCCTGTCCCATGTGGCAGAGGGTCCCTTTGCCGGTAATGCAGGATGGACACACGCGCTGGGCCAATTGCGACAGGCTGTGCGAATGATGGATCTTGTCTATAGTGGGACCGACGAAAGGAGCGCATTGAATTTGGTTATAAGGATATCGACGCTCATTTATAATTATGGTCCTTTTTGGTCGGTGGGCATGCTAATAGTACGCTATTTAGATCACCTGTGCAAGCCGAACCTCCGAATCGAGCCTGACTCGGTGATGTCCCACCCGGAGTATCTCGAGTGGAAAGGCCTTACTACAAGAATTGCGCAAGCAAGTCCAAGGACCTATATGAAGTTTTGGGGGGGCCTTCTCGGAGCTTCCGTCCTTGTCCGCAGACTCGGACCCTAATATCCCAGGTTTGGGTGATTGTCTGCGACCATGGACCGATGCGGTTTTTGATGCATTTGGTCTTGGGCGCGTGTTGTATGGCTACGGCTGGCCAGTGTGCAATGTTGGTGGCGGAGACAATCATGTCTCGTGGAAGAGATGGGAAGAAGCGGTAGAAGGGGTGTTAAAGCGAAGGGGATTGACGGAGCAGAAGCGCGGAGTTTGGGGATAGGTGCATCCAGGGCTTATGGGGTTCAGATATGATGGTTGTCGATTATCTTGCTATTGAAAAGAGACGCGGCTACTGTAAATTGACGAATAGTCCGCCGTCCACCAAGATCTGTGCACCCGTCTATCCAGATGAGCAGCATTAGCATGGATCGCTTAATGTCAATTAGACAGCGTAAATCCGACTCACCACGTAATTACTCAAGTCCTCACAGGCTAGGAACACCGCCGGGCCAGCCAGATCCGGTGGTTGGCCCAGTCTTCCTAGTGGAATACGATTCTCCATATATTCCCGCTTCACGGGATCCGCCATATCGGCATCATTGAGCTGCGTGCGAATAGTGCCGGGAAGCAAGGCATTGCAGCGGATGTTATACTTGCCCAACGCCACTGCACAGGACTGCATCAGACTCAGCACACCAGCTTTGGTGGGTGTATAGTGAGTTTGCTGGCCACCGCCGACAAGTGCGGAGATGGAACTGATGCCGATAATCGAACCACCCGGTGGAGATTGAGTCCATGCCATTTGTCGGGCTGCAGCTTGCGTGGCGTAGAAAGCACCGGAAAGGTTAGTAGAGATGGTGTGGTTGAGAAGGGAGGGCTCCAATCTAGCCAGTAGTCAGATATATATCGTGGAAGTTGCAAACTAAAGAAGACTTACTCTAGGAATTCGGCAAACTGGCACACGCCAGCATTGCTCACGAACACATCCAGTCGGCCGAACGCCTCGACGGTCTTGGCGATAAAGTCTCGCCCCGTTTCAGGCTGAGAAATATCGCCCGAGACCGTGATAAATCGGGTTGTGTCTGCTTCGGCTTCGATCCCGTTCACGTCTTTGCGCATCGCCGCGAGCAGTTCATCTTCCTTGGGGCCACCCAGGTGGCTGATGGAGACTTTGGCGCCATGACGGAGGTACTCGAGAGCAATAGCCTGGAAAGAGGTATTTCAGCGTATATTCCCAAGTTTGGATCGACAATTTTGAACAGGAAGGGTAGATATACCCGTCCAATGCCAGTAAGACCGCCGGTAATAGCAGCAACCTTGCCGACAAGCAGTGGAGGGAGAGGCATTGTCGCTATCCTAAGTCTGCTGTTGCAAGTAGTAAAGAGCCAACGCGGCGATACGCAAGTGAGCTTAACAGAACCCGGTGATCGTAGATGCCATGGACATTTCCGAGCGGCGTGGTCAAGATTCTCGGGTTTCGCGTTGATGTTCCCCCGAGTGTGGGGTGCTCCCCCCACACGGCCGCGAAGTACTCCCGAGTACTGTAGGGTACTGCAGATTACTGCAAGGTACTCGCAAGTACAATGAATGCACCGTGTTGCTCCCCCAGTCCGAGAGAAATTGCTACTAGAGATTTATATGCTAGATAGGAACTTCTATGTGCTTGCAGACATGCCGTCTATTTTCTAGCATGGTGATGATCATTCCATTATGTCTACAACATGCATCGTCGGAGCAGGTTTCTCATCCTTTAGTTATGTACATGAACATGAAAACGCAGGGCCGAACAGTTAATCAAAAATACATGAAGTAGAAATGAGAAATGCATACGACGCTGAAACCCCCAGCCCCTAAGGAGCTGCGCCGTTGGTAGCCTGCCCGTCATCCGGAGCACGGAGACTCTTCTGAGGAGCTGGAGTCAAGAGCTTCGAGGCCGGGATGAGCGGCGCAGCAGGGTTCAGTTCAAGACCAAACCCAGGCTTGTCAAGAATGGAGATGTCGAGGTGACCCTGAGTAGGGATGGGTTCGTTCAGGAACAGGCTACCAAACACTGGCTCCACGGACTTGCCATCGGGTGAGTTCGCTAGGTATTCCTGAAAGGGGCTGTTGGACTGCGACACAACAAAGTGGTAGGAGTAGGAACCGGAGGCATGCGGGACGACGGGGATATCATAGGCAGAAGCGAGAGCAGAGACTTTAAGCAACTCGGTGAGACCACCCAGCCACATGACATCAGGCTGGATGATATCGAGGTTGCGGCCCTCAACGAGCTTGCGGAAGCCGTAGCGAGAGAATTCGTGCTCGCCGGTGGTGAACTTGACTGTCGGATGAGCACGCTTCAGCAGCTCATGGCCATCGAAGTCGTCGGGGGAAAGACACTCCTCCCACCAGTCAATGTCCAGGCCAATCGCCTCACAACGCTTAACCAGCTGAATAGTGTAGGGGACAGTGAGGGACATGTAGCAATCAACCCGCAGGGGGAAGTCAGGTCCCACGCTCGCCCGCTGGAGACGGAGGTACTCCACATTCTTGAGCAGACCCTCGGTGCCCTCATCCGGGCCATGGGGCAGGGCCACCTTGGCACCAGTAAACCCCATGGCCTTGGCGGCAGCAGGTTGGGGACCAGTGCAGTAGAAATCGAGTCGGGAACGGGTTGCACCGCCAATCATCTTGTAGACAGGCTCCTTGCGAATCTTGCCGAGTAGATCCCAGATTGCCAGATCGACGACCGAGATCGCAGCCACAGGCAAACCCTTGCGACCATAGAACATAGAAGCGCGGTACATTTTCTCAAACAAATTGTTGGTGTCACGAGGATCTGTCAGTCAAATACAAGGTCAGAATCATTTTCATCGCATATTTGGAAGTACTCTGCACCTTCGCCGATTAGGAAACGCTCAAAGTGTTGGTGGACCAGCCAGCAGGCTGGGGGGCCACCAAAGCCGGTTGCAAAGCCCTTTGTCCCATCTGTAGCCTCGATCTCCACGCAGAATGACCCCAGAACATTGATGCCCCACGAGGTGCGCGAGCCACGATACTGTGCCCACTTGGTCATGGGGGTGGAGATGTTACTATCGATCAACCAGTGGCCTCCTTTGACCTGTGAAAGGAATCAGTATGCATAGTTTCTCCTGGCCCAGGGGTTGGAGCCGAATGCATACATTGTGGTAGTCGCCGCCGGAGCCAACACCATTGATGACGAAGGTGCGGATCTCCTTGATGCGAGGAAATTCCGATGTTGAGCCCATGATGGATGTGGGAAGCCGAAGGTCAGAGCCAAATTTTCAATTCGCAATAAATCAGAGAGATCGAGGGCAAGAGAGAGAAAGAAGAGAGGATTGGAGAAACCCGTGGGGGTCCGACACTTTTTCAAGCCGAGGCCTCGGGGCATTGCTGGCCCGAGAGGCGGACCAGACGCGACAACGCAGGCAATGCGCTGAGTGGCGATGCGCAGTCGTCTTGCAAATTGATTGCTATCTATTTTCTCTACTGTCTTCTTAGCTATAACTAGTCGACATCAAATGTCGTGATGCTGCGCGGTCGTCGGTTCTAGTGTAGATCTAGATATACATTCTCTCCCAAGCAGATGCCACCGTCCTCGTTCAATCCTACCCCTATTTGGTGGATATTTAACGATCTCGCTTTGATAAACTCACAGCCAATACGTAGACACCCTAATGCCTCGCCCTCCATGCAATGGTCGAATAAAATCGTTTTAGGGTAACGCGCAAGTCTGCGCGAGTGGAGAAACGCGGGGTGCCCCGGTTTATGCCTCAGGCCAGGGGCTCGCAGTCCCCCGGTTTCGTTTCCTTTTCTCTCTCCATCCTCGGCCATTCTACTCTGCTCGTCGGACAATCGCCGCGTTCCTTTCTCGGTACAGTTCTCTCCCGATAGCATCCTGAGTGCGTACGCGAGTGTATGCCATTCAGCGCCCGCGCCATGGTCGATCCCCGATAGGACGGTGGCCTATCTCGCTATAGCAAAATGCCGAACGCTGCATCTCAACATCAGCACGCCTCACCCTCCAGTCAGCTCCTCGGTGACCCTGAAAGAGAACATAGCACTGCGGAGTATACATCGGGTGCCGATTCCGACAACGAACCCGCCGGCCCCAATGGCTCCGGCAACGCGCGGGCGTTGAAGCGGAAACGGCCCCTCACTGTGTCGTTCGTCCCCAAATCAATTGGGCCGTACTCGTGAGAAGATATGGGATGTGTTAAAAGCTAACAGCGTCTTAAGGTGCGAACTCTGCAAGCAGAGAAAGGTCAAATGCGGTATGTGATACCCCGTTTCAAAGTCGACCAAGCTCTGATCCTAAACCTCCCACTAGATCGCGTACAGCCCAGCTGTGGCTGGTGTACCCGAAATGGCCAGATATGCGAGTACAGAGAACGTAAAAAGCCCGGGCTGAGGGCTGGCTACGGCAAGGAACTAGAACACCGACTTGGTAGGTGTGTGTTTATCCCGTGCTCTGGGCCAGTCTCATTCGTGCTTCAGATAGGTTGGAAGAAGTGATCCAAGCGCAAGCGAGACTGATTGAAATGCATATCTTGCAAAATCAGCCTCCACTGGGCCATCATGGTAGATCACTGTCTTACAGCTCTCCATCAGAACCTTCGGCCGCCCCCGGTCCAAGTCCTCGAACGGCACTTTATTTCAATGACCCCGTTCCGCCGGTGGCCCTACCGTCTCACAATGCTGAAATGTCTATCACCAGTCCTTCAGATACTCCAAACGAAAGCCTAGTACGAAACAGTCTTTCAAATGGAGGCACGTCATCGAAGATGAACTCGTTGCCATCAGCGCAGAATGCGCAAAATAACGATTATACTGGGAACGAATCCTCATTGAATGTCCCAGTCAATCTTTATGGGAATCAAGAGGAGTCATTTGCAGATCCAGATCTTGCCCTCCCACCCTACGATTTGCTCTACGCATTGGTGGATTTGTATTTCGAGCACATCAACTCCTGGTGTCCGATCCTTCATCGGCGATCAACGCTGGATACTTTCTTCGGTCCATCACCACTTGAAGAGGCAGATCGTACGGTACTCTATGCTATTGTTGCAACAACGTTGCGCTTTTCGACTGACACCCGACTCAACGGGCAAAATCGACAACGATATCATGACTCTTCGAAACAAAAGGTCCTGCTGTATGGCTTGGAAAATTCCTCTGTCAAAGCACTCCAAGCACTTGTCATTTTGGCTCTTGATCTGGTGGGCTCATCTAATGGTCCTCCTGGATGGAAACTGCTTGCTCTCATTACCCGATCTGTAGTCCAGTTGGGATTGGCTGCAGAGTCACAATCCTCCCTCATTGCGCCGGTATACCCTTCTATCTACACCTTGAGAGCGGTAACTTTGTCCGAGCCTGATTCATGGATTGAGGATGAAAGCAGACGGCGTTTATTTTGGATGGTCTACCTGCTAGACCGGTATTCGACCATCGCCACGGCCTTCAATTTTGCCTTGGATGACAAGGACATTGACCGCAAGCTGCCATGCAAAGACTATTTCTTTATGAAGAACCAACCAGTTGAGACACGGCGGTTTCACTGCTCAGGTGATCGCGCCGACTATATGAGCCATGCAGAGAATGTGGGGTCTTTCGGCCTTTATGTTGAAATCCTAGGGATCCTTTCTTGTATTCATGTGTTCTTGAAACGACCGGTGGATATTGGATCTCTATCTGATGTTGAAGAATGGCAGGCTACCTATCGGAAACTCGATAGCGAGCTAACCTCATGGGAGTTCAATTTGCCTGCGGAGTACGCCTATGAGAATTCCTCTGGACTCTTCGGTGGGTCTAAGCAGAGCCGGACTCTGCACAGCGACTGGGTACAGCTTCATGCGACTTATCAAACGTGAGTATGAACACTGCGAACTTTGCAACGAAGTGTCTTGTTGACCTGTCCCTCACCAGGGCCGTGATTCGCCTTCATTCTTCTGCCGCGTACCCTACAACTAGATCACCAATTTTCACCCCATCCTATAGTGCCAGCCAGCGGTGTCTACTCGCTGTTGAGAACATTCTCTCTGTGACACGCTTCGTACTCCAACACAATATGCTCGACAAACTTGGTCCACCATTTGCTTTCACCCTCTGGGTCTCGGCCCGGCTATTACTTGTCCACGGATCTACCATCGCTCACACCGTCAGTCCCGACATACTTTTCTTCGTTGACACCTTGGCGCGCATGGGTCATCACTGGAAAGTTGCCGAGCGCTACAGCAGCATCTTACAACGCGTTCTCGACGAATACGGCGAGTACCATCAGTCAGGCGCTATTGATGGTGAACGTTCCACCCCATCCTCAGTCAAGATTCTGGCAGACATGCGCCGATGCGCTTTCGATCTGGATTTCCTGATCTCCCGTCAACCTCGCGACTCCCCGTCCACGAGCAGCAACGACAACGCCACATCTCGCTCCTCCACTGCCGCCATAGCCCCGCGAAACCTTGCGCCCAACGAGCTGGAGTACCTCGATATTTTTGGCTTCTTCAATGTCCCGCGTGTCCCGCCGGCCCGCGCTCCAGACCCGGTGTCCCATCTGGATATTCCGGAATCATTCCCTAATCCGCCTATACACGGGCTCACAGGGACTGATCCCGTAGTCGACGTTGACGCCGCGCCTAATGCCAACGAGTTCAATATCACGAACTATCTGATCCCCACCCCGGAAACGGATTGGCTATTCCGACCAGGTGGATGAAAGCCCTGCAAAGGGAATACATATTTCTGATAACCCGGAGTATATCTGGCTCAATAGTTTGTCATCTGGGTGGCTGATGATCTATCAAGGATTCCCTCCACCCCCATCCCGGCCGTCGGAGGAAGATGATCTGGATTTTATCTCTGTAGACGATGTTTCAGCTTACTATTTGACCACCTCGATGGCGCAGGTTAGCGAGGACCTCAAGCAGCGTATCCAAGCTGGATATCAAGTTGTCACAGCCATGTGACGCAAGCTAGATCAGTAGTTCTTAGCATAGATTGAATCCACCATCTACACCTTCCCAAGCTTGTCTTACAGGTCTGATCGAACGTAGGAATAGACACACGTGACGCCGAGAACCACGCCAGCGAGAAAGACGCTGAAGACGGCCTGAAGCGCAGCCGTTTTTGGCCTTCTGCTCACCATGTCTTCGTTAATAGGAATATACGATAGATATATCGCCTTGGAGTAGATAGCATAGGGACGATATAAAGTTATAGATACTTGGTTAATGTATACAAAAATAAATAAATAAATAAAAGATATAGAATTTCCGCCTTGTTTTAGTCGCAGTGGTAGTTCACTTTTACCTCTCCTTTACCTCATCTTAAGTTGAGCCGAGGGGACACATCAGCTATTCAGGCGGCTATAGGAAAGTTGAGTAAAGCGACAAGGGGTTCAGGTTAAGGGACTGAAGAGTAGGCTAGGACAGTAGATAAAAAGACAAAACAACAAAAACAAAACATACAACAGCGAGGATTCGCATGTGGTCACCCACCAGCTGAGATGTTGGTTTGGGATTGTTCACTTTGGGACAGACCTTTGTACCTTTGTATCTGGTATGTCCAAGGCCCCCCGGTCCGTCGGTTTGTCCGACCCCGAACTCAGCCCAACCCCTTCGCGACTTCAACCGTATCGAGCCGAACACAACACCAGCGCAATACTTGTTCGAAAAGCTCCATGGGTCCAAGCAGCTCACCTAACTACAAAGAACTTTTCGAGAGAGAAACTAAGCTGCGGAGACAGGCTGAGGAAGAGAGACGACAGGCTGAGGAAGAGAGACGGCAGGCTGAGGAAGAGAGACGACAAGCCGAGGAGGAGAGACGACAAGCCGAAGAACGAAACTGGCAGTTCACTCGAAAGACATCGTTGCTAGAATATCTTCGAACCTGCCATAACTTGTTCTCCCGCCCTTTGCGTGTGAGAACTCCGTCTCGTTCCACGAAGGGAAGGATCCCCGCCCCTCAAGGGAAATATTGCCCCGCTCGCCTTCTCCCATGGACAGATTGTGCAGATGCGCAGCATGAAATATATGCCTCGGTTTGCAGCTACCTCCAAGCAACGAGTGACCATCCTCCCCAGTTATTTTCGACAGTTGCGCGCCTGGAAGGTGTTGCCGAGTCGTTGGATCGTCCACTGAGCAGTGAACGGGACCTTGAAATTTATGAAAGACTTGCCGTTGAAAACCATGTGCGAGATATCATTTATGAACTCTGCAAAATTCCCGAAGCCCAGCAACAATTTCGTCTTGGCAATGGCATATGGTTCGAGAGCCATACCAATAGCCTAGGTGATGCAACTCTGAATGATGGCAGTCTTGACGATGCAGACCCGTCGTCAACACAATGCCGACCAAGGCCCGACCAGTTCTGTATTCACCGAGCTGACGACAAAAATTCTCTGCTTATGACGGTGGAATACAAGCCCCCTCATAAACTGACCGTTGAAAATCTGCGTGTGGGTCTTCAGCCAAGGATGGATTTCTGGAATGATGTGGTGCAACGGAAAGAGATACCAACGGATGAGGCTGAGAAGTTGAAATACAATGCAGAGCAGATTGTTGGGTCGGTTCTCACCCAGGAATATCACGCTATGCTCTGGGAAGGCCTCGAAGTCTCCTATGTGACCATCGGTTTTGCTCTGGTACTTCTCCGAATACCTCAGGATGAACCGGGCACGCTACTTTACTTCCTTTGCGAGCCCAATATGGAAATTGATGGAAATGATGATGACAGCTATCGACAACCAAGAACAGCCGTTGCTCGGGTGCTTTGCCTTTCTTTAATGGGCTCTCTTTCTGCCATCCGCGACCAGGCCTGGCGGGCTAGAGCAATGGATCAGCTGAACACTTGGGAGACTAGCCTTGACCTTGTACGGTCCCGAATACCTGATGACGAGCTGCTGCGAGCGCCACCTGGCTCGGAATATACGGGATCTCCTCATACTAGTACCGAAGGCACTAGCTCTGAATGGCTACCTTCTTCACCTATACCATCGCCCACACCACAACGCCGTACACAGCCTCGATCTGGCTGCGCACCCTCGCAAATCGTTCCTCTTCCAGATCAGCCTTCCGACGATTCGGACTCAAATCAAATGGCGCCTGATGCTAGCCGAAAGCGGACTCTCAGCAACGTCACTTCTTCCCCTCCCAATCAACCGACAAGGCCACGAGGCTCCGGTAGTGGTCGAAGTAGCACGCGTCGACAACACACTGTGCAATTTTGTACCCAACGCTGCTTACTTGGGCTTCAACAGCACGGCTTATTGGATGATAATTGCCCAAATGTGGACTTGCATAGAAAGTGTCGAAACGATGAGCGGCATCCCATTACAACAGAGGGCTTAGTCCAACAGCTCAATCAGCAATTGAATAAAGACCTCGATCATTATTGCGCACCTTTCGGTGACTGTGGGACATGGACATCTGGGGCACCTTTCAAGATTGTTTGCGCACGATATGGCTACACAGTTGTTGGAAAGGGGACTACCGACCGACTCTGGGAAGAGGTGTCCAAGGAAGCTATAATATACCGGATCCTCCGGAAAGCGCAAGGATCCGCCGTACCAGTTTTCCTGGGAACAATCGACCTGGCTACGGTTTATTTCCTCCATGGGGCAGGTGAGATTCGACATATGCTGCTTATGGCTTGGGGCGGCGAGAAAATAAAGGGACTGGAGCTTCCCGTGGATGTTGATCGTGAGCTTCGACGATCTAGGAAAGAGATCCACTCCCTAGGGGTGGTGCATGGCGACCTCAATGACGGAAATCTACTATGGAATTCAGAGTTAAAGCGGATTCTCATCATTGACTTCGATGACGTGGCTCTGGACCCTGGTTTGAAAAAGAGGCAATCGAGAGCAGCGAAAAGGAAGCTGTGTGAAGCACAGAGCCAAGGACGAAAACGTCTTCGGCCGGCTTTGGCATAAACACTGATGTCATCCAACAGGACTCGGTTGAAGTGTTATCGTGGTCAAGCTCTTGGCTATTGCATTGTGGGCCGGTAAACATACGTCCTTTTGCATCAAATACATAACACTGCGTGTCACCGTGCTTATCTAACGTTGATTAACATTGTTGTTCTCAGTTCTAGTAACATGGCGACAATGAGTGTATAGACCATATTATTTAAAAGCCTAGGACGACAGGTACCCGAAAATATGAAACAGAACACCGGAGAACACGAGCTACCACCGTTCCTTTAATACCTCTATCACTTCCTGTCGCTCGACATTTGCGCACACTCTATAGCCGTACGACCCTTTGTATCTTTTATACTCTGGTCGGCACCTTTGCTGATCAAGAAGTGCACTACGTCAGCTTTGCCGAGTGCAGACGCTTTGTGCAGAGCGGTCCCCAGACCCATAAATTGGAATAACGCCCGAGAAGGATAATGGTCCTCGTACATAGTGGCATTAATGGGCGCTCCTTTTTCGATGAGAAGCTTCAAGACATCGATAGTATCTGCCTGACGTTCGATTGCATGATGAAGAAGCTGGCCATTTCGAACATCCCCGCGACGGCTGAGAATCAGGCGTATCACGGATAGAGGGGCGCTCTCGACAGCAAAGGAGAATGGGGTGAGATCAATAACGCATTGACGATTAGGATCGGCTCCATGATTCAGGAGCCAAGTTACCATATCCTCATCTTCGATGGTATAACTAAAGACTGTTAGCCCTGATGCCATATTGTCAAGGTGTTTGGAATGCTCACCCAAGTATGGGAGACCTAAGTTCGCTCACGGGCTGATTGATATCCCATCCATTTTGAAGAAAAGCTTTCAGAGTATCCTTCCCTTTCACTTTTGCGGCTTCCAATGCATAGAGTGGATCCATAGGTAAGCCGCGATCGAGAAGCTCTCTGACGAACTGCGCATCGTTACGTTTGATGGTTTCTCGCATTGTCGTAGAGAAGTCGCATATATAAAAGCCCTCCGACGAAGAGCTCTGTGAGTCAAGGATATCCCTAAATTCCTGGATATCACCTCTGATGCAAGAAGCATGCAATTTTTCGAGTGTCGCTGGTGGCGTTCGTGTTGGGGGTTGAGGGTACTCGGTCGGTTTGACAGGAGGGTAATCTGGCGGAGGCAGGACGTCCATGATGGACTCGGTGAGTAACAAGTAAATGGCTATCTGACTTTGGGGCTTCAACGAAGTGGAAGATATGTACATCAGCAGGAGGCAGCGAGGGAGAGGTAGGAGAGGTATTTAAGCCATTTCGAAGCCGATAATACAAGATCCGTGGCCCTATAACCTGGGGAAACCAATTAGGAGTTACGCGTAATAGGCGGCGTGCTACGTTGCAAAGTACTATCTTACTGTCCCACACTAGAAAATGAAACTATGTCAGGATAGGAGGGGACCCGACCAATTGGAATCAAGGAGAAGTCTGAGTTGCTATTCCCTATTCCGCCCAATCTGCCAATTTAGGGGCTTAGAATATCAACTATAACTGCGAGTCTCCACACACTCATTCTAACACACCCCTCAGCTAGCCTGAACCTTGAGCTAGCCTTGCATCCCTAAGGGCAGCTGCACCTACATCAGCACCCCTAGGGTCCTATTCGCCCTAAATCGCTTAAATCTGCTGTCTTTCTAAACCAGCATCTATTTCCTCTTTAGGCTAGTCGATTAAATAACTTATATCTAACATCCTAAGTAGATTAAGAAAGTTCTAGTGCTTCTAGCGCGGTAGTGTCTTAGTACGGTCACTGCCTTGGAGTATGGTGGGCCTCTATCACCCTATAGGTAAGAATCCTCGTCCGTTCTCACCTCTCTCACCCCCGGTCTCCAGAATTCTCACCCATATCACCCGCACTCACCCCCGGGAAGCACGCATCGCTTTTTTAAGATGGCAAGGGCAGTCAGGGCTCTTGGTTGGCCGTGCGGAATATGTGGCTTAAGTACGGCTGAGCGGACGGGAAGCCCTGTTCTCCGTCGTATGTACTAGAAAGGGCGTGAAAGTGGCTTAGTATCTGACATTCTGACATTTCAGACTAGACTGGCCAGCTTTTGACGGTGAACTGGGACTACAAGTATCTGGCGAACCCCCCCCCCACTCTCAAGCTAACTACAGTAGTTATTCTCCTAGTGTTGACGTCAACAACTAATCATGGCTCCTGACTCCAAGCGCCAGCGATCAGTATCTCCGTCTGCTTCGACCCCTCGTCGAAAGTCAATACGACTTGAGGCGAAGTCTACAAGCTTATCTCGGTAGCAACAGAGAGGGTTGCCAATCATATCTACTGACACTGAGTCTTCCGAGACTTGGCCATCCTTGGCAGCTGCAGCGATGGAAAGAATAGCAAAATACCAGCTCCAACATTGAGCTCACGAACAGATACTACGCCTATAACGAAATTCTTCACAGGGTTATTTTAGTAAACTTAGCATATAGTAATATATATACCACTAAACTTATTATAATTTAGGCTAAAAGTGAACCTGATTGAAACTGTGTAGAATATGATGTAGAATATGACGTAGAATATGATATAGGTACACAATCTAGAGCACATTATATATAAGGCATAACTATACATATATTCACTACATTAGCTGGTAAAAAGTATACTAGCTTGCCTACTGGAGATTATCAATAGATATGGGGGAGGGGGAGGTTTAGTCTGATTATAATCGATTTCTGTATGTTTTGGCTATGTAATTTCATATATCCCTAGGGCATCCCAAAAGGCAGGATTTTCTTTAAAATCCATTGAGCAATTATTTTCATCGCACGATTTCCCTCACCTACCAAGCCACGCTAATCCCTACCCTCCGGATTGGCCAATCGACCGATCTGTCGTCCATCAAGCTGTCCGCACCTTTCTGGATTTAGCCGCACATCTAGGCCTGCAACCGGCAGCTGCCCCTGATCCCCCTTCCCTAGTTAGGCCTTTAGGCCGCCCACGTCAACGGCAAGCTACTACTCTACCCCCGTAAGCTACAGCAGCACCAGATCCGTAGGCTATGGAAGCGCAAGAGGATACTACTACTCCATCGCTCTCGGCGACATCCCTACCTCAAACACCAACTGGTTCCCCAGCTGGCCCCGCTACGCTTCTAGCGTACGCCTTCTCAATTCTAGTACCCGTCCCAGCAGCGTTACCTGCATCGCTTGACAAGTAGAACATCCGGCTTATCAGAGCTTCCTAGTTCGTCTAGCAATTCCGCTTAAGATTATTCCACAGGCCAGGCGCAACAAACTCTCTTCCTGTAATATGCATCAGTCTTTGCCATTGGGAATCTTCCTTTCTCGCCATATCCACCCAGAATTTGACATTGCCAGGTTGGTACAGGTTCTTTCCCTGTAGCTTTCGGGGATGGAACTCCCTTTTACCCATGAAAATGTACATGGTACCTAGGTACAACATCATATTCTCACACGTTCTATCACCGTCTTCGCAGGAAACCGATCTAACACAATGATATTTTGAATTCGTCCCGTCAGCGCTGTAATACCTTTACTTGGCTTATCCTCCTCTTCCTCTCTCTATGCCGTAAAGTGTTTCTACTTGATGACGCATGATGGGGCTTTCCGACGAACCAGATTGGATTGATTCACATTTCTACATTGACAAAAAAGAGAACTCCCAGGGATAAAGACCGTGAAGCGGATCCATGTGGCCAGACCTGGCCTGGCTGACAAACATCCAACATCCTGCGAGGAACATGCAGCATCATGACGTGGATACAAGATGGTGGGAATGGGCATGGACATGCTTCGTCAGTATCGTTTTGGAAACTCCAACGACTCGTCATTCGAAGCAGGAAGAGTGACATCGTGATGATCATGTACGTGACCAGAGAACCGATAAAAATCATGTACGGGATGAAATGAAGAGAAGTAGGGAAGCAGGGAGAAACGGATGTATGGTCCAGCACACCAGCCGCAGCGCCTGCCAGAAACGTCAAGTCATAAGCCCGGCGGGGATGGGCAGAAAGCATCAAGGGTGGAAAATCACTTGGAATTGGGAGCAGAAGGCTGCAGTCGGACGAGAACTTCTTCCAGAAAGACATCAAGAACAGCGTCAGCGCCTCCACTCATCTGGACTGGGTCTTCCATGTCCCAGCGGTGAAGATTTGCGAAGGACCTGGAAATCTCATCGGAGAATTGTTCCATGGCGCGGTGAACACGGACACGCCGCTCCCACTGCTGCTCTTCTTCGGGAGTCAGCTGTCTGCCGTTGGCGGCTCGACCGGGATCAAGACGGGCGAGGGTACGGCCCCGTCGGTTCATGGCTGCACGGAGAGCGGGAACGATGATAGAGCCATATGCGGTTGCTCGTTCTTTTTCGACAGAGGTACTGGTAGGGGGATTTGGGGGTTGTTTTGAATGATCGCTGGCACGCGGATTTTGAGTGGGAGTGTGCTGCCTGGCGAGACGCTCTTCATATTTAGGGGCAAGTTTTGACTTGAGCCCCGATGCTGGCTTCATATTTGGAGACGCCTCGGCTTGCTTTTGGAGACAAGCGTGGGGAGGAGGTCGAGGGTGGGCAGGGCTTGCATTGATACTAGGAAGGGGGCGTTGAAGCGGTGTAGGCTTTCGCGAGACTGGGCTGCCCGCAATACGGGACTGTTCCGAAACGCCGTGAGCAGGAGGCTGCTCAGGTTTCACAGTGCTGGGTGCGGCTGGCGAGGGAGATTGTGTCTGCGGCGATGCACCGGCATGCAGACCACTTGCGTAATCCATCATGGCTTGTGTGTATCGTTCGTTGTATGCCCGAGCGGGAGAGTTATCCTCGAAGAGGCCCGCAGCTCTAGCAGGGCGTGGCTGTTGGGAAGGAGAGGGTGGGAGTTGCGTGGTTGCGTGCTTCGTGGGTGACGCGGGCGCAGATGGTGGAAGAGGTTTTTTTGAGGGAGAGTCAGGAACGGAATTTGTCAAGGCTGATTGCTGCTGGGATGCCGATGCTTGCTTGGGCTCGTCCTGTAGATCCCACTCGTCCGTTTCTTGACTTCGTGAGTTGGTGGCTGATTCATTCAACGGCCGCAAAACTGGCCCTGGAGCTCGACCAGCAGGGCGAACAGTGCCGAAGTCCCATAGATCTTCGTGTTCTTCAGGTTCCTCGTTCACCGGTTCGTAGGGCTCGTCGTAGTTGTCCTCATCTTCAGCCTGGCCACGGTGTGTTGCTTGCCAACGCTCGGCGCGTTCGATCAATTCCGTCAAGTACGTTGTCCTCTTTGCGCGCTTGATGAACGGATGCTCAAGCAATTCTTTCGCCGAGGGTCGCTCTTTCGGGTCACGACGCAGACACAGTTCAACAAATTGTTTGAAGGGTTTGCTGAAGTCGCCATTGAGAGTCGGGGGCGGGTTCTTCGGGATCAAAAACAACACCTTCATAGGGTGTATGTCGGCATATGGAGGGTCTCCACACGCCAATTCTATCGCAGTAATTCCCAAGGACCAGATATCCGCCTTGTAATCATATCCGGATTGCTTGATGACTTCGGGCGCCATCCAAAAGGGTGTTCCCACAAAGGTGTTCTTCTTGGTCATCGTCGCTGACAGTTGGCCCGAAACGCCGAAATCTGCCAACTTGACCTGTCCGCTCGCGCTCAGCAGAATATTTGCGGCTGTCCTCTTATCAGCAACTATCCGTGCCGAATTGATGCCATTGGAAGATTCCATACCTTTGATATCTCGGTGTAGCTTCTGATCACCATGAAGATAGTCCAGGCCTCGCAGAAGCTCTCGCAAAATGATGGCAATGTATTCCTCATGGATTACCCCCGGGCGCAACAGACCATGGCAGCTGCCACCAGAGCAAAATTCCATGATGATCCATAAGTGAGATCCCTTCAAGTATGATCCATGGTACTTGGTCACATAGGGTGATTTCAGCTCAGACAGGATCGCAATCTCCTTGATTATGTCGTCGACTTCATCTTCGGCATTCTCGACATCGATGATTTTAATGGCTACAGACTCCCCGGTCCTGCGGTCGACACTATAGATGACAAAAGAAATTAGCGGACAGCTCTGGAGCACGATGGCACGAGTGATGGTATTCTCCGCACATACCCTTTGTAGACCTTGCCAAAACTCCCACCGCCTGTTCGATCGACTGCGTTAATATTCGCAGCAGAAATGGCTCAGGGTATTCAGTCCTACCGATGCATGTTTGCTTGGTGTAGATGCTCTCCGGATCGATGGGGCCGGTCATTTTGGCGACTTCCGGATCTCCGCCAGAGACCGAAGCTCACCGATGCACTTGTAGGACTGGACCAGTAATCAGCACCGGGACCTAGTGGGAGATGTACATTAGTAGGCTAGGCCAATGGGTGGATCCGATGTCTGGGATAAACGAAGGTATTTCTGGGGTGCATGGTTCGGATTGCAACGTACTGCGGGAATCGGACCCGTGCGATGGGGTGATAAGGAGTAACAGGGCCGAAAGCAGGAACAAGAAGGCTATAAAAGCAGCTCAAATCAAGGTATTGGCTCGATGTCTGTAGACGTGGTCAGTTGGTTCACAGAAAGGGCAGCTGGGATCGATTGAGTAGGTCCAACTTACAGATAGCGATTCAACAGGCGATGTCAACAAAGGTGGAAAGTGTGGTAGAGAGGTGTTATTGTGGGTCAGGGCCCTTCAATTCAACAGTAGGCAAACATCAATCATACAGCATTGTGAGATTCCAACAAAAAATGGGGATGGCTCAGCAATATCGAGTCCACCAGGAGTTGACAGAGGAAGCACCCTTGCGTCTGTTTATCGACGCGGGGGGGCTATTCTGCCAGGCGGTGAGATCTATCTGGGGGCAGTGGGGCTTCGAGATGCAGACGGCGTAGTCGAGGACAGTTTGAGTAGCAGTAGAACCAACACAATTATCTAATCGATGGATCGTTCGTCATTGCACCCATATTGAAGACTAATCATTGACTAACTAAATAATAAGGTGGTGGGATCCAGACTGGTCCTGATTGCACATATAGTCCCTATATTCGCGGTACGTAGGTATACTGGTTATACGGGAGGAAAAGTAGTAACTCGTAAGACATGTCGGCTGCGTATAGATTCGAGGACTGAGAACATGCGAATCAATGCGAGGCTCTACTGGCTGGTATTCCCCATTTCTGACAAGTCTGGAGATCTCAAATGTGAGATCCTGCTTGAAATAAGGATGATGAGCTCGAGGAATTGAGCAACCAAGTGAGCAAGCGACTCAACACAGTTCAGAGATATCGCTTTCTGATCAAGGGCGCCCCAGCCTAATGCAACCAAAGATGGGGGTTTGATTTAATCTTCCAGATATCCAATCATGATTGTCCCGTTCTTCAAACCCGCTTCTTCAATGCTCGTGTGAAGATGATCTATTAGGTTGCGTCCCATAGCATTGAGATCGAACTCCACGCCGGCTTTATCTTCCAGGGGAGGATCTGTCTTGAGCCACTCGTAGATTCGTTGGACGGGATCTGATAGCGCGAATCGACGGATAACACGGCCTGAGGGGTGTCGAAACTGAATGCGAGTGGTGGTGGTCGGGTCTGCATCAGGCTCGGTGTGTGGTCGGTCACTAGGGATTGAGGCAAAGAGAGAATTCTCGGCTTCCTCCTCCAGAGGCTCGGTGTCACCCATGGTCTCATCCTCGGCGGTTGCTCGGCCTTTGCCCTTGATATCATCCATGCTGCGGGTCAGTTCATCGGGGTCTTCTAGCTTCGGGCCGGAAGACACTCCTTCACCGAGACTATTCCTCAATGCCATCTCCATCATTTCCTCCTCGGTCATCGCATCTACGCTCTTCTCCTTCTTCTCCGATTTCCGTTTGGCAACGGGGTTGCGGACGTTGTGGTTCAAGCTGTAGCGATCAAGGAACTCGTGGAGTTGCATGAGGAAGTCGGCAGGCTTGATCACAGGTGGTCCAGACCAGACCTTCATTTGTTCGCCGGTCCGCGGATCGATGATGGCAATATGGGGGTAATTATCGGCGACATCGCTGCCTTGAAAGTAATATTGGAGGTATGGCGCGGCTCGAGCATCGTCCTTGGCAAACTGCAGAAAGATGAAATGTTCCTTCACAGTTTCTTGAACACCCTTATCCTTCCACAGGTCCCGGTTGAGAACCTGGCAGTCAAAGATCGAGGAGTCTTGGATGTTGACCAAAAGCCACTTCTCCTTGTCCCGCCCCTCTTGGCGGGCAACATCCCAGGGTAACCGAGCCATGATCTCAAATGGAGGTCGGTACATCTCGGCAAGCATATTAGATTTCGATGAAGCTTCCGATGCCCCGCCTGTCGCCATCGAAAGTTGTTCCTGGTGCGCTTCCTCCGAGCCGCCAGTCCATATTGATGCGGTGTCTCTCTGGTTGAAAATACCTGGTCGAGCTAGATGGAAATGTCAGTCCAGTCACAGCGACAACGCATGGGCAGGTCCAACAGACCTCCTCGTCCCCGGGCACGTAGTTGACTCAGAATATTGGTGTGCATGTCATCGTCGAGATCGGCCTCGGGCCCCACCAGCGTCTCAGTCGTGCGTGCCATGGGTGCTCGCACACCATCGTCGTCCCCCATGTTGTCGCCCCGGTACATTTCCTCCTGCAGTCGACGAGCCATCGCGGCATCATCCTCGAAATCCAATCCCGCGTTGGGCTGTGTGGATTGTTGAGCATGGGGAGGTCGATTATCATCATCCGAATCGGAGTCGACATGAACGACGCCAGACTCATCTTCGTAACCAGAGCGTCGAGGGGTTTGGGTGGGTTCCTCGGTCAACGGGGCGCCTCCGTTCTCGAAATAGAGCTGCATGGCCTGCTCAATGTTGAAATCTGCCAACTGCAGGTATTGTGTCGCCAGCCCAGGCGTTGAGCCGGTGATCTCGGTGAACTGGGCCACCACGTCGCTCTCCATGGTGAGTGGAGAGCTTGTTCTAGTACTGAAAGCTGAGTAGCAAAGGGGGGTGAGGGATCGGGAGCAAGACTGTATCTAGACCGGTCTTTTGGAAATTCGAAACAGCTTGTAGTAGATGTGGAGGTAATTCTCGGTGCAAACAGTCTGCAAACCGACGATCAGCGCGAGTACCCCGCGTAGTCGCCAGTCAAATGGGAGGACATTAGAGAAAGGGAAGGGGAGAGGAGAAAAAGAAGAAGAGCTATGAGAAAGAAGAAAAAAAGGGGACCGGGGCTTTCCAGCACGTAATACTCAAGAACCTGTAACGCGGAGTAGTGGATGACCATTACCGGAGTGACGCAGTGATTACTCCGGCGACCTACAAAGACCTGACGTGCAGGGCTGCGCATGTGGTCGATAGAGATGGCCGTAGTCGAATCTTACTACTTGCGGAATGCGACGCGTCGCGTCTTCGTTACGCGCCGAGTGCCTTTTGCCTCGCGAATGTGGATCTCGTGCGCCGGGAAAGCGCCTTGACGCTCCTGCTTTTTTGCGTCTTGTATCTTGCAGCCTCATAGTTTCCCCCGTCCATGATGGCAGCTACGGTCCTGGGCAAACGTACTCGTGGTGCGGTTGACACAGAAGGTAAGCCCCTCGAAGTCCTGCTCCGATCCTTCCCAATATCTATGCTAACACATCCATTTTGCAGCACTGCCAGTCCGCACGGCAAGCAAGCGCCGGACAATCGCCCCGCGAGTTCACCGGGAGGTCGCTGTTCCTGCCTCGCCTCGTCGGACGCGTTCGACTGCGAAGGCTGCGGGTCAACCACCGGATCAGGAGAATGGCGAAGTCAATGGCAAGGTCTCTGACAAGGCGCCTTCCAAACACACACTTCGTGACGAAAAGGGTGGGTCTCCGACCAGGATCAATTCCCATTTCCGCACCTCGAAGCTAGTGGAGGGTAAGCTGAGAGAACCGGAAGGTTAGGAAATGAAACCAGAGTTGTAGCTGATGGATTATCAATATAGAAGAGAAACAACCCGCACCCGTTGAATTCAAGACCCCGCAGAAGTCTCGTTTTCGAGATGCCCTACACCATTCGCCCGTCACACCCCGGCATCGCGTTCAGGTGGGAGCCAAGTCGGTGACTCCACGTACACCTCGACATGCCGACCTCCCTCCGACTCCCCGCCAGAGCGCCACTCCGACCACTTCGCAGACAGTATATTCCCAAGCCCGCCAGCTCTTTGCTCGCGGTGCTAACTCAGGACGTCTCATTGGGAGAGACGCGGAGCGGGAGAAGGTTGCCACGTTCATTGAAGGTTGTGTCGAGTCTCAAAAAGGTGGATGTCTCTATATCAGTGGCCCTCCTGGCACCGGAAAAAGCGCGATGGTCCACGAAGTATGCGGTGACATGGATCTTTCTAATGTCAAAGTCTCCCATGTCAACTGTGTGAGCATGCGGAGTGCTCGCGATGTCTACAGCAGGCTCATCCAAGATTTCTGCGAGGCTTCGGACGTGTTCAAGAAGAGCGAGGCGGAGCGATTGAAGGCCATGTTCGTACCGTCTAAACCGAATGGTCTGTATCTGGTCAGCCTCGATGAAATGGATCATCTGCTCGCCGGGGACTCCGGTGTGCTACAATCGCTCTTCGAGTGGTCTCTGAGTGGCAAATCTACACTCATTCTGATCGGTATTGCCAACGCGCTGGACTTGACTGATCGGTCACTGCCACAGCTGAAGGCGAAGAATTTAAAGCCTTTGTTGCTGCCATTTTTGCCCTACAATGCGGCATCCATCGCGAATGTGATAACCGGTCGTCTACGCTCACTACTACCGGTGGGAACGGATTCTGACCCGAAATTCGTCCCTTTTCTTCAGCCAGCGGCGATCCAGCTTTGCGCAAAGAAGGTCGCCTCTCAAACCGGTGATCTCCGCAAAGCTTTTGAATTAATCAAACGTGCAATTGATGCCATTGAACAAGAAACTCTCCAAAAGCTGGAGAAACAAGCTGCCGAGTCGGACAACTTCTCAATACTTGCAGAAAATAAGAACCTATCCTCGCCCGTCAAGGGAGAGGCTACTTCGCAGCCAACGACAATGGCAAGCTACACGCCGGTGACAGCGCCCCGAGCCAGCATCGCTCACGTTGCTCGCATTACAACGTCAGCCTTTGGCCAGGGCACTGTCCAGCGACTGAAAGGACTCAACCTCCAACAAAAAGCCGCGATCTGCGCTTTGATCGCACTGGAACGCAAACGACGCGAGGTGGATATCCCCAGCACCCCCTCCAAGTCGCGGTCGTCGGCACCAACGGTGAAGCAAGCTTTCAATACTTATTGCACGCTCTGCCGGAATGACAATATCTTGCATCCCTTGACATCCACCGAGTTCAAGGATGTTCTCAGCAACTTGGAAACTATGGGGCTAGTTGGAGAATACCAGGGCCGCGGTCGCGGCGGAACTCTGGCCGGTGGCTCTGATGTCCGCCGCACGCCCTCCAAATCCGGCAGTGTCATGTCAACTCCCCACAAGGGAATGGACGAGCAAGGACTCGTTTGCTTTGTCTCCCAAACAGAAATCGAAGGCCAAATCACTGGGCCTGGTGAGGGTATCCTCCGGCGCCTTCTGCGCGGGGAAGGACTTTAATCCCCGTTCACCATTACGAGTCGCGAGTTGGGGGCCATCACTATCTAACCTCTTTTTCTCTCTTATCACCCAAGCCGCATTATTGGAGTCCTGTCAAGGCATTATTAAGATGTACAACATGGCGTTTCGCATTTTGGGGGTCTGCAATCTGCATTTTCTAGCGCCATTCTCATGAATTCCCTTTGTCCCATCACTTTTTCTTTGTTCCAGCTTTCCTGTCATACGGGACTCGCTGACATCCATGTTGAGTCGAACAGGATCTCAAATACAATAAATAAGAAAAATGAAATAACGGACCCAAGACCGGTCGTTTCCCACCGCAAAGTTAGATTTTTCGATATTTCCTAACTAGTCAATCACCATCTAGTCAAGACCTGACCTCGGATCCAAGTGGACGTGGCCATGGTTTCAGGGAAAAGAGCCGTATTGCAGACACTGCTTACAAACGAGACTACGTACGCAAAGATCGATGATAGTGGGTGGTTGGCAGGGGAAAGTCGTACATATGCAAAAGAAAGAACCAGGTATACATACAAAGGCTACAGCACGAAATGAGTAAGCACAGGGGCAAAAGAGATGCATCGAAACATGAATGGAGAAGTAAAAAAGCGGGCCCATACAAAACGGGGGCCTTTTGAAGTGTTGCGCATGCAGATGAGGCAAGGCGGGGCGGGGAGGGTATGTAAAGCAGGCATGCCTAGGAGACATGATAGCCGAAAAGAAGAAACAAAGATAGCGAGGCGAAAATAGAGAAGAGGAAAGAAAAAAAAAACATATACCCAAAAGGCCATGCCATGTCCTGAGTCAGCGGATATTATGGAAAATGCATGTATCCATAGGTCCATCTGAGGGAAGACGGGTGAATTGGTCTATACAATGCCTTTTGGGCATTTGAACATCGAGCGTCATGGATCATAGCGCACCATTTTAATCGTCCATGGGCTTGTCCTCCAGTGTCACGCGGTTAGGCTCACTCTCGGCGATGCTGCTCCGGTTGCTGTCGGTGCCGGTGGTGGTACCGGTTGGAAAACTGGATATACTACCCAGGCCCGGCTTGCGAGTATACCGCCCCCCGACAGAACGAGAGACGGAGTTGCGCTTTTCAAATTCGGTGGATGCAGGAGCCGGGGTGGGAGTAGGCGTCGGGGAGCCGTCTGAGGCTGTCTCAGGGGGAGGAGGTGGGCTAGATGAACCAGAGGAGACGCTGCCACTGGCACTGACAGCTCCAGATTCTGGAGAATCAGTGGCAGTGCCGTTCGTGGAGACCTCTCCAACTTCAGTGTTCACTGTCGGAGGGTGCTCAGCACTGGTGGGAGAGCCACTGTTGGTGGGCACATCCAGACTGACACCTCGGCCGCTAGACGAAGTAGTAGTAGTAGAACGGCGGTCTGCCGGGCTGGCCACATGAATGGGGAATCGGCCAGTCTCTGACGCGCCACTGGAGCGATCACGTCGATGTCTGTGGCGGGCCGCGGGGCTAGTGGCCCGGCTGCGGTTGACAATGGCACGTTGGCGGGCCTCCATAGCCGCGCGGCGGTTGCTCTCATCGGTGCTGATGGCTCGGGGACGACTGGAAGTGGAGATGCCCAGTGTACTGGACTGCCGCTTCAACTCGCCGAAGATGGCGTCCTTGTGGGCAAATAGATCACGGATAAGTCGGTAGCTGTGGCGCTCATCCATAGTGAGGCTGCTCTCGGTGCGAGGCCGAAGGACACAGGAGGCCAAAGTCTGTGCCAGTGAAGCAATGTATTGTTCATCGGCCGAAGTCAAGTCAATCAAGCGTGTGAAATGGGTCATGATGGCATCAAGCGTAGCGATATTGACGAGACGGAGCTGTCCAAGCGTGCTTTGCAGGACCTTGATCCGTCCCTCTTCCGTGGTCTCGTGAGCGGTAGTCGAGTAAATCGTCTTGACGATTTCGTAGACTTGTGAAGAAACAAGGGAATCTGCGCGTGTTAATCCCGGGTTCCAGGGGTTTCTAGGAAGGGGTGAAGACAAACCTGGCAATTCAAGTAGGTACAATTTCAAAACGCTTGCAACGATGGGTATCTCAAATGTCGGAAGGATTTCACGATAATCCACTTTGCTGTTGTTCAGGGTGTTCCGCAACTGATGGGTCAAATGCAACGGGGTATCGTGGAGCCAAATCGCGCGACGAGCATCATCACCCTCGAGCTCGGGATAGCCTATGGACGTCAATCAGCGTTGAAAAAAAACTAATATACCCGGGCCACAGATATTCTTACGGTTGTCCAGATAAGTCAGAATAGTCGTCACGAGAATGGGGACGCGCTTGCGGTCAACTCGAGCGCGGGCCTCAAGATCAACGCCGAAGTTTTGTTCTGAGGTGAATCAGCTCACGGTTCACATATCACCAATTCCAAGCAAGTGCCTACCTTCAACAGAACCATAGTAGTTCTCGTATGCTTGCACTCGGGGAACAAATCCACCAGTGCGATAGTTCTCAAGAAGATACCGCAGGTCTCCAAAAGGCTGGATGGTCTCCTGGTACAGCATCATGTTGTCCACCGTGCTCTGGAGATTGGGGATGACGTTGCTGATAGCACCGGAAAAGTCCAACACAACGGCCTTGATGGCTTTCAAGCGATCCAGCTCGCACTGCTCCATGAATCGCAGGTTCTCGATGACATCTTCCTCCAAGCGGCACCGGAGTTGGTCGAGTCTTCGTACAGCCGCCTTATAACGCTCGTCGGCTTCCATAGACTCTCTTCGCAACTTCTCCGCAGGGGTCTCGTTGGGATAAGGGTTGTTGAGAGGGTTCCAACCGGCTATCATTTCAGAGACCGACGAGATGGGAGACTCGTTACCCTCCTCACTCGAAGCCACAGAGGTCACGCGCATGAGTGGCTTCTTCTTCTCCGGGATACCGGTAATCTGGAAGACCTTGGAGCGCCACTGGTAGTTCATCTTCGAGCTATTGGCAAACACACTTCCCATGTTGCCAACCAGACGCAAAAAGCCATTGTCTACCAGGTCCTGTCCAATCCTCTCCACTTGGGTCAAAGTGGGGGCATCCATGTTGTTCTGAATGTATGCAACGATATCCGCGCCGGTTGAGGTGTTCTGATACGTGCCGATGATGGGAACCTTTGCCTCACCCAATTTGATGTTGTCGAGCATATGGAGCAGAAGTCTCTTGATCTCCTCAGGTGGGAAGATCCGATCTCCCAGTTCGACAGGCTCCTCCTCGGGTTCCTCCTCGACAGGAAGGACGATCTTTGGGGTCGGGGCGATTTTGGGGCTCGTATCAGGGCCTTGAAAGGCAAGCTTGTTTTCTTCCTCCAGATCTTCTACCACGCGGCACTTGTTGAAGTAAGTACTGCGAAGCTTCTTGACCAACTCCACCTGCTTCGTATGTTCCTTAATCCGCGCCTGGAGACTATCATGCGAGGCCTCCACACGATACTCATGCTGTTCACTCCAACGACGAAAAGGCGCAACGACGAGTTCGCGGATGTTGCTGGCAATCTTCTGGTGATTCCGGGAGGCTTCGATCATCTCGGTTCGGACACCTTCGTATGCCTGCGGAAAAATCCCAAATGCGCCATCAGTCCGGTTCTGACTTCATGTGTGGCTCAACTATCACATACCTTTCGGACACTTGCGCCATCATCTTTGCCGAATCCCGCGGCACTCAAGCGATCGACGCTCGGTGCGATGTCGCCCATGCGACTACCATATTGCTCCTCCGCATCTGCCCGCATGGATGCGATGGTCAAGATCTGCCTGTTCTCCACCACACCCTGCTGCAATTTCCCATAGAGCACCCCCAGGCCCGTAGCATAGTCGGGGGTCCAGAACGAATCCGCGAAGCCAGGCATTGCGTCGGCGACCGGCAGACACGGACTTCAGATGTCGAGAAGAGGAAGAGTAACAAGGCGAAATTGAGACCACAGGCGAGAGACAAGTCTCACTGATACTGAAATCGGACACCGGAGTGGAAGCGAGAGGAAGACTTCGTGAAAGCGCAACGCCCAACGGAATCCGATGAATCAGTCGGGACCAAGCTGAGCCTCTTTCGACGCAGATATCACCACCGAACAGTGACTATCCAGCGTGGCTGTCGACTCGTAGCGAATTTCAGAACTAGTGCAAGAGATGCCAGCACATGAAGGCACCAGAATTGGTCCGCAGCGGAGTGACCCCGGGAATGCCAGAAAGCGCGCGGCAGGTAGGCGCCCAGCTATGGCGAAATCGGAACAGGACAAATCACGAAAGGAGCGAGAACGCAATGGCAGCCGAGCGAATGAGCGCGAGAGTGCAAGACACAGCAAAGAAGGGAATAGGGGGGAGGTGAAAGAGATGCCTAATGGTGTTGATGAATATCTCGCAGTTCGTCAGGTGGCCTCCGTAATTACGGGTACATCTGAGTACACCAGCCTTAGTGTGGCTCCACGCGAAAAACCGGCCCTACAAGATGCTATTTTTGGATCTTGGGGAGGCGGATCCACGAGGGATAAGACAGTCAACAAAAGAGGAAGTTCCCATGAGGTGGAAGTATAATAACTGCAATTGATGTATGTTGACTCTTCTATACATCAACCATGCATTGGCACCGGCACGACTGTATGTGAAGTACATCTGGACTGCATACTCCGTATTCGTATTTGGGTACCGTTTACACAGCCACTTGGTTCCCCCGGGGTGGAAACAACACGGTAATGGCATTACGCAGCCCCAGGCACAAACACGGCCACAATTTGCGGCGAGATGAAGATCGACGTGGCTGATCCCCGGCTACGTAACCGCTGTCCAGTGTCGTGGACGTAAATAATTTCCATCTGATTTATGGTATGCGTCATCCATAGCAGTCGTAAGGACATCATGAGAGATGCAAGGAAAGCAAAATAAAGATACAGAAAACGTTCGCGCGTCACTGGAACGCCCCGGCAACAACGAAGACATATCTAGCAGAAGAATTTGTAAACCTTCTTCCACCGCGGCCATTCTGCTTGCTCAGCCTTCTCCTGGTCAATGAGGTGCTGGATATCCAGATCACGGCGGCCAGTCACCAGATCCACCTCGTGGGAGCGCACATACTCTGTGCGGTAATAGAGCTTGTAAGGGATGAAGAACAGCAACACGACAGGGGCGGCAAGATAGGCGGAGAAGAAGTTTTCAACCAGTTCGCCTGTGGTCTTCTCGGCATATCCAACCGGAGCAAACCCCACCCAGAACTGGGCGATGAGCACCAGACAGTTGAAAATGAAGCCGATCCACGAACCAATAAGGCCGGCCTGGGAGCGGAAAGCCAGCTCATCCAGACTGTGACCCTGAACCTTCCAGGCACGGCGGAATCGGATATGAGAGAAGCAGACTGATGCCCAGGTGAAAACGGACGAGAGACCCGAAATGGCCATCATCCACTCGAAAACATCGGTCTCCTTGCTGGAGGCAGCCAGGAAGCAGAGAAGACCGATGACGGACGCAACGACGATAGCCCAGAGTGGACGGCCCTTGCGATCAATGTAGGCCAGGAACTTGGGCGCCTGGCCCTGCTCGGCCAATGCAGCCAGAGTACGCGAGGAGCCGTACACGGACGAGTTACCGACAGACAGCACGGCAATCATGATGACAACGTTCATCACGGACGGCAGGCCGGTGATACCTGCATTTTGGATGGCAATCACAAAAGGCGACGCGTGAGCGTCGGCGGACGAGGAACCGTTCACAAGACGTTCATCGGTATACTTCACCAGAAGGCCGACGATGGTGAGGGCGACCACGTAGAAGAGAGCAATACGCCAGAAGACCTGCTTGATGGCGGTGGGGAGCGACTTGCGAGGGTTAGCCGTCTCGGCCGCCGCCAGACCTACCAGCTCAGTTCCAGCAAAGGCAAAGGCGGCATTGACAAAGACACTGCAAAGACCCTTGAAGCCGTTGTGGAAGGCGCCCGGGTCGTGCCAGTACTTTCCACCGATGTAACCACCGTGAGGGCCGCCGCCGCAGTTGAGAATGATGCCAAGCAGACTAGGAGTACAAGGTCAGTGATCCTATCCAGTGGACGGACGAGTCGAGCAGCTCGTGACTGAAGGGCGAAGGGCTGGAATAGACGTACATAAATCCGATGACGGCCACGACCTTGATGATTGCGAACACGAACTCGGCTTCACCGTAGCCTCGAACACCGAACAGGTTAATGGCAACGATCAAGACCCAGAATATGCAAACCCAGGCGGCATTTGACACGCCTGGACTCCAATAATCGATGGTGATGGACGCGGCGACGATTTCCAGTGGTAAGACAATCAGCCATTGCAGAGCATAGTTCCAACCCATGGCAAAGCCCCAGGCCGGGTCCACAAAACGAGTGGAGTAGTGGGCGAAAGAACCAGCAACCGGGAAGAGGACCGCCATCTCACCCAGCGCATGGACTGTGCAGTAGAGCATGATACCGATGAGGATGTAAGCAATCACCACTGATGCCGGGCCACCAGTGGCCAGGACAGACCCCGAACCGACGAAGAGACCAGTACCTAGCGCACATTGTCAGCGAGCACATCGCGAGTGGGATGTTGATCACACAGGCATCATACCGATGGAGCCACCGATGGCGATCATCTGCAGGTGCCGTCCCTTCAGGCGACGCTGGAGTGGAGACGTCGCGGTATTCTGGGCGGCAGACTCGACATCGAACCCCGATCCATCGGCGCCAGTTGAGCGGGCAGTCACCACGGCATTCGGATCCCGCTTGAAGCTATCGAAGAGTCGTTGGCTGAAGCTGCCTTGGGTCGGCGTCGAGTCGCCATAAGCCGGGAGAGGTTCAACGGCCTGCTGAACCGAGCTCGGCTCCCTGGCGTACTTCTTCTCGTCCATGACGGCAAGAGATATGCTCTTGCTCGTGAAGCCGGGTCAACTGGGAGTGGGGAAACGGGGCGTGGGTGAAGTGGTAGAGGTTTAGAGCTGTTCCTCTCAGATGCAGCAGCAGGCGGGCCTCAGCAGGATTCGGAGGGTCGATTCCGAAGCACGCAGGGGGATGAAAAGGGACTAGGCCGGGACTACCGCACGAGAGAAGGAGGTCGCGAGGCAATCAAGACCGCACTGTGCCTACTGCAGAGCGACATGGGGCAACCGGCCTTAAATACAAACGGGGAGAAGAGCCCGTCAATAACCATTATGTATTTCCCTCTCACAACCAAAATTCAAATCACCCCCAGTCCATCCAAGCCGTTTGCGTGCGAGCCAATGGCACAACGGGGCAGAGAGTCAGAGAGTAATGCGCTTAGGCCTGGGCTCGAATGCGCCTAGTCCGCAGATAGCGTGCAATGTGACTGGTGTCCCGAAGGGGGCTTTTGCCCCGAGCGACTACATTATGCTGCGAGGCAAATCGATGGGCGGTTTCGATTGTTGATTTCCATTACTCTCGCCATCTGATTTCGTTTGTTCAATCCGGGGGCTAATCAGTTGGACCGTGGCCGCAAACGGGAATAATTGGGGACGGCGGGCCTTCGATCGGGAGATAAGGAGGTTTCACTCTCGGGATGGAACTTCCCCATGCTCGTCACTCGCGTCCTTTGGATATACTCGGTGAGCCCACGATTCTGCTCGTTCTGCCAGTCGACGGAGTGCTGACTGCTTACCCTCCGCGACAAACGCACTCGCCCACCAGCCCACCAGCACACGTCTACCAGGCATGGGCGAAGTCAAGCTTCTAGGCCAAAATCCACGGCAAGGCTTGAGCTCCACTAAGCCCCATCTGTAACACGGCTCTCCGCACTTTCCTGATAGGCGAGCCTCATCCAATCAGCAGTCGAATCCGCGATAAGCGTGTGAAACCCTCGTGAAAGGGGAGACACACTCGATTGTTGCCTCGGACATATCCCAACCCTGAGACTGTTTCACGCCAAACAAGGATATCGCTGGTAGTGAGGGGAAATGTCTCCCTTGTCGATGAGGTGCCCCGTCGAGAGTCGGTCCCGGCATAAACTACGCCATTCGTGACAATCGCTGCAGAGATGCAAAGATTCGACCTTCCCATGTGGTCAACACCACAACATGCCCCACTGCAACCGATCATCCACACAACGCCAGGAAAGGGGGCAACATTCCAGGAGACACTGGACCAGCTCAAGGCGAGTTCTACGCGAATGGAACCATGAACCTTCGGCGGTTATACTTTCTAGGGCAACGAATGATTCGCCTGACGGTCCGGGTGGCTCGTGGCGGTCTGCCATTATGCATGGAAGCACGGGAGAACTGACGCGAAGGAGGGCGTAAATGAGGATTTACCTGCGGGAAAAGCGTCCATCACGCGGCATGGCGTCGCTCGAAGCCATCTGCTAGGCCGCCTGGGCCATCGATGTGAATAACCTGCGTCCTCGGCTGTCAAGCCTGGGTCTCGTACACGTAAATTGACCCTTTGAGTGCAGGCTGACACCAAGATACAAACCCTCAGAGCTATATTGATCGTACGATATGCTGACCTTAGTAAATTTTAAGGGGGGGGGGGGGGGGGGGGCTTATTCTGTACACCCGATGGGCGAACCGAGTTTGATAGCGGTGGATCCTCGATAGCGAAGTACATGTATAATACTTATGTGTTGATTGTTACGCATGATCAAGAGCCCATTGCGAATGTCCCTCGAATACAATCAGAACTACAGTCCCCCATCCCCCAAAGAAGGGGGACAAAAAGGCGCAAAAGGATTCCAACACGAATCTTGACTTTTCCGCCACGGCAGCCACTCCAATTGATGGCGCTCAGCCCGTGGTGTCACTGGCTAGTCCTCGGCCGACCGATGGCCACAGTCACATCGGGCGGCGGTTGGCATTTTCGATCGAGCTCGTCGGGTGGACAAAGCCGACGGAGGCCCAGTCGATGAAGCTTGGCGTCTGGCAGCGTCCCGCTGCTTGGACTGCCAATTGGACCGGGGGATTTGGAAGTGGAACAGGCCGAGTAGATGTTCTGCATCGACAACGCAAGAGTCGAGAACGAAGGCTAGCGAAGCCGACCACTGAGCAGCGTCGCAGCTTAAGCCAGCGCCTTCGCAAGATCACGCCATGGGGTTTCCAGGACGCCACTTCATTTCCCCCTCTTCGATCCTGCTCCTTCTGTAGGCAAGATGGATTGTCCCGTTAGAGTTGACCTGGTGTCACTTCGAAGTCTCGAAAATGCGGGGGGCGAAGCTGTTAGGTAACAGTTTCCACATCGTGTCCGGCGAGAGCGAGGCACGTCTGGGGAAGGAGGATGCCGAGAGCGGTGACAACACGGGCTGAATCCACAAACCTACGGTACTTGTGACATCTGTCTCTGTCCGGAATTCTGTTGTTGCGAGACTTTTGTCCCTCGTAGCGGCGATCCGCATGGTTCAGTCGCTAGCACAGAGTGTATGCCATCAGATCTCATACGCGAGTGATAATTCAGGGGTTTTCCCTGTCTCTACTCTACCTTTCGACAATGCTCCCGGGCTCAAGGTTGCGCTAATGCTATGCCTGTTGACGCCGCGGCCCCCTGCCTACTGAGGTGAGTAGTTGTTGCTGCACTCAACATTGAGTTGTATGATTAACTATAGGCGATTGGAGCAATCCCACAAACTTACTCTCAATACTTCTGCACTTTGATCCTCTATGACTTCACCAGTTGGAAACATACTATGTACCCCGCTCAGTGAGCCACTCAGACCAAGCGATCTACGTTCTTGGATGCACTCGCGGCGAGCAACTGCCTCTGAATACAAATACCCCAGACGCCATGGGACTCGTATCCACCCTGACCTTGGTCCTGTGGAGATTGCGGGGGATTGAATTCTGATCTAGGTTGGCACAAAGCCAAGTACCCGGTCATAGGCTGTAGATAGCGATAGTCAAGACTGGCTGCAGCCGTTGCTAGGCTAGATAGGCTGGTAAGAAGAGGCTGAGGGAAAAGAGTGTCCACTTGTGCGTCTCCTTATCATCTCGCGTGGCGATGTCCCGCATACGTGCTGTAAGCATCTTCTTGGCTGAAGCATCTAATAGTCCAATGACCCGGTCGCGAGGCGTTCAAGTGTCCAGGTGCCATGCTTGGTCGACATGCTCAGGGCGTCCAATATCGGGGGAGCATTTTGGGAGAAGTCGTGACCATTGGGGAATTAGTACTAGTTCTAAATGGGACACGTCAAACATGGTCAAAGAATCAATTGGTTTAATTCATTCTATCGGTGGAATTTTCGTCTCGTTGCATTCGGTATCATAAACACAAAAAAAGCTCTTTTCGTCATGTTGGGAGTTGGCCGCATTAGCTCGAGGCAGGACCCTCACCACCCGGAATCAACTGCAATCAAGGAATTAGAGATCGGACTAAGTATGAGTCGATTACTCGGACATACCATGCAAATGTTGTTTCCGTTCAACAGAAGCTTAGGAAGCTTGATCTGGGCGCCGGTGTAGTCGCTGATCTTCGGATTAGTTGCTGAGAGCACTTCAAAACGGGGTATTAAATGGGAGGAAGGCGACACTCTGTCGTGGCAGCTAACACATATATGTGCCGCCGATACGGGTCGTCCAGATACCAGGGCTCAACCCAGTCTGAAGTCACTCCGGCAGATGAAGATGAGGACACACTTACAACTCAGTCACATCTTCCAGGACCATGTCTAGAGCCACTGTTAGAATTTGCGACATTCGATCGCGCTGTAAAAAGGGATACTCACTGACGTAGTCATCAAATCCGAGCAGGGTGCCGGAGAACTCTGTGTCCATCTTAGTATCCCTATGATTCCGGTTCGAGCCCGAAGGATATACTTACCCTTGTCACCCTTCATGATGACCCATATCCGGGAGCCGACACACTTGTCAATGAGCTCTGTTGAAGGGTTGGTTAGCGGGGTGCCGTGGGCAAGCAAATGTGCGCACGAACCAAGCGGAAGAAGTTGAGAGGCCATGGTGATGAATTCTCAGGACGTGTGTTATGATATGATAAGACTCTCCAGCCGTCCTTTCTAGTCCCAGAAACGAATTGTCGAGCGCGCCAGATGGGATATACAAGGTCGACGATGCGATCTCTGGCCCTCAAGGAATGTGGTTTTCTCCGATCCGAAACACTAGTCTATTCTGAGACTAGTGCCCCGCCCCGGACTGTGCCTCTTTTGTGTCGACTGTCGACTTTGCGGTCTCGCCGAACGGCATGTTTCGTGAGCTTTCCTACGATTCAATTCTATTCGTAAGGGCAGCCCAGAGCCTCAGCACCCTGTGCATCAAGCATCCTTTGTCTCAATTGAAGGGGGCTCATTATGCTTGCTACGCAGTATGCGAACGTGGGTGAGCCTTCCAGCAGGTCGGAGGTATCCGTCCTGGGACCCGATAGCTTGTCGCCGCTCAACCAGCTCTCGTCCCGATAGTCTTGCTGCCCGGAGACCTACACGCACATGGTTAGTTTGATCGAACATTCCTTGCGTATATCTGACAGCCTCGAGTGTCCGTTGCTAACCAGATCAAAGTAATGGCCGTCACACTGCGCCCTGCGGACTGTTCCGCCCGCAACCCATTCGGAATGGCCATGCTAGCGTCGCCTGCTCACAAACGACTCGATCTTTCTCCGCGACACCTCACGTACGTATAGTGTTGGAGGATGACAAGGACGACAATGGGCGGCCTCCCCCCAGGATCGCTGTGCGCCGGCCGGCTCGCCCTCACACCAATCAATCTGCTCCTACGGACATGAGAACCCTGATCCTATCCCGGGAATCAAAGAAAAAGCTACCAAAGAGGCTCGACCCTGTCAAGATGCGCAGAATTGAGCGGAAAGCCGAGCTGATAGGTGACCGTCATGGCCTGCTCCAGCAGTTTTTGGATGTAAAATACGCCCGTCTGATAGAAAATGTCCTCTGTGCATCCAATATTTGCACCGACCTCCGAATGGAGTATCAAAAGGTTTGGGGTGCTATTTCTCGGCGACTAGAAGCCGCTATCGAGAATAGTCACTCCATTAACGGGCTTCTTGAACATGAATTCTGCAAAATTGCATTCCGAAATACTTCCGCTTGGGAGGTGTTCATTTCTCAAGTGGAGAGGCGCATTCGGGAAATGGAGAGGCACATTTGGGAAGTGCAACATTCATCTTTGGTCCGGA
This sequence comes from Penicillium hispanicum, assembly GCF_028827665.1. Classification (NCBI taxonomy): domain Eukaryota; kingdom Fungi; phylum Ascomycota; class Eurotiomycetes; order Eurotiales; family Aspergillaceae; genus Penicillium; species Penicillium hispanicum. Next base: position 1,436,400 of record NW_026623198.1, on the reverse strand, counting down.
GGCTTGAATTTTCGGAAAAGATTATCTCCGGTATGAGACACTTGCTCGAGCAAGACTATTTGGGGCCTCGACGATCTGCAAGAGGCAACATTGACTCTCTCATCAATACGTCTACCGAGATAGTCCGACAATATCAAGAACTGCGAGCGATAGGAACCAATGCGAATGATGGGATTACCGAAATCAGAAGTCTTTGCTTAGGTATCATTCGTGGATTCCGGCCAGATGATTCCGTGCTTATCGATATAACAACGCGTCTGATATCTCATATCAGGCTTTTCACCGGCAATGCACACGCATATCGCAGTGACTGGTTTGCAAATCAACGACGCCGACACCCACTTACGACAGGCGAGCTGTGGCAATGGAGAGATTTCAAACGTCAGGGCAGGGTTTGGCCTGAAATAGACGTCCTTGAAGCCCTTGTACTCGAAGAGAAGGTCGTGGAGAAACGAGAAATTGCGAGACATCAATACGTGTTAACGCAAAGCATTCGAAAATTGTATACAACCAGATGGAACGGTCCTCATCCACCGGGAAGCCCCATGTTAGACAAAGCTTGGCGGCAACTTGATGTCATGGCACCATTCGAGATTCTGATCGCTCACCTCTGGCGAATGTCGAATGAAATCGCGTACCTCATGTTAACTCTCAGTGGGAATTTTGGTCCTATGTGGGAGCAAATCCCCCCATGGAACACCAAGAGATATTCGAAATCACTACATGACTGGCTCGGCATCTTCAAGCTACAACGAACTGAATTCCTGAGCGACGTGATGGGCTATAGAAATATCAATTGGGTCCGACTTGGAATTGAAGAGAGACTTCACCAGCTAGGCGAGCCGAACATGTTTGAAGAAGAGAAGATGTTTCTCGCTCCCAGTCTATTGAGCCAGAACCATGCACTCTTCCAAGACTGGCTTGACCATCTCACAGAAGTTGGCTTCGAGGCTTGGTTCCTGGCAAAGGCCGTAAACATGGGTTGGGCTGGGACCGCATCAACTTTCTGGCCGGATTTGACTGCGAGATACAAAGCCCAATTTCGTCAGCCATATACAATTCCCACACTCGGGTTTGAGAGGGCCGGGAAAAGGAGGCGTCGAGGCAAGATTTCGAAGAAATCTTTGCGAAATGCCCAGAAGCGCGACAACGCAAAGAGGGATAGTCAGAGGTCTGGTTTGCCTGCTCATCAAGCTTCCAACGATACTAAATCACGAACTCCCGCCACCAATGGCAGCGGCCTTTGGGCTACGAAAAAGTTTTTCAATACTCGTCCGGTTTCAGAATCGAGAAGACCGTACAGCACTGGTCCAACAATAACACACGAATCACTGCGCGACAGATCACCAACCCTGGTGGATCCAGAGATCGTGAACGCACGAAACACATCTCTTCGGTCCCAGGAGGAGGTTCCTTTGCCAGATAACTCATCATCGCAGGAGATAGACTCAGCAGTGAACCAAGTGGCGCCGCCATTGTATTGGAGCCACGCCTCTCAGCGCGGACCCGATGGTCAGAAGCTGGTTGTGCATTATTGTCGGACCCTGGACAGCACAGAACAGGTCGCACGGCTTTTTCTTGACAGCAAGGTCATTGGATTCGACATGGAATGGAAGGCGCAAGCCTCCGCTCTAGACACAATTCAAAACAACCTATCTCTGATCCAGATTGCGAATGAAGAGCGCATCGCGCTCTTTCAGATTGCTCTCTTCAAGCCGGCACGTACCTTGCAAGACCTCGTCGCTCCTTCGCTCAAACGAGTCCTCGAATCTACCGATATCATCAAGGTAGGAGTGTCAATTAAGGCGGACTCGACCCGTCTGCGCAAATTTCTCGGTATCGATTCACGCTCTATCTTCGAGCTCAGCTATCTGCACAAATTGGTGAAACATGGCCAGAACGAGCCCAAGCTTGTGAACAAGAGAGCCGTCAACCTCAGCGACCAGATGGAGGAGCACTTTGGTCTACCCCTTGAGAAGAGTGAAGACGTGAGGTGCGGCGATTGGACTCGTGCTTTGAACTATCGTCAGGTCCAATGTGAGTTGCACCAATTCGAGCGGCACATTGTTGTCATGCTAATTAGTCTCGTAAGATGCCGCTACGGACCCTTATGCCTGCCTCTGTCTATTCAAAACCATGGAACAAAAGAGACAAGCCATGAACCCAGTCCCTCCTCGACCTGCCCCTGCTGAACTCAACCTGCCTATCGTACTCCCACATGGGCAGGCAGTAAACAACGAAGACAAGGAACCTGCTAGTTCCGGTCTTGTCGATGTTGTTCTCGATCGCTCTTGAACTGGAATCACCCGTTCCGTTCATCCATTTTGTGTTTTCTTTTCTCAGCATTTTAGCTGTTTATGCATTATCTTTACCTAGATAGCGCGTTTCTCCATGCTTTTCATTGCCGTGGATTGCATTTTATGCGTCTTGGTTTGTCATTTTCATCTGTTCTATATCCACTTTCTGCTTTGAAGAATACATTTTGTCCTATTCGGCCATTTTTGAAGCACACTATAGGGTACCGGAAGACTTTTCCTTGTAGGCTTGATATTGCAAAAGTTCTCGGCACCCTTTTTAGCAGCTACCTTGACACTCCGGATTGCATGTATCTACATTGTTTTTCATATCCCTTTCGCAACATAATTAGGTATGAATCACTGGCCTCAAGCTATCTGTGAATCAAGTAGGCGGCATACTAAATACTTACTATGTCTTGAAGATGAGATCATCTTATTGGAGGCGTTGAACACTTCTATAGTACCAAAGCGATATCCGTACCTCAGACAAAAAGATTCTTGCCCACATCTTAAAAAGAAGAAGTTGGGGTATATATTCATCTCAATCAAGTATATACATCTAGATAAAAGGAATCGAATATTTTCGAAAAAGGGCCGATGTTGCCCGGAGAAGACTATCCTCTCAGAGGGAGCACCTTGGACAACAACACCTCCTGCCGACAAAGCGGACACTCAGGCTTCTCACGCACCCAATCCCTTACACAAACCCAGCAAAAGACGTGTCCACACGTCGTCACGCTGGGATCTTTAAAAGCTTCCAAACACAACGTACACTTCCGCTGCTGTCCATCTGGGATCCATGACACAGCACCCGGGTCCTCGGCTAGGTCATAACGAGCTGCAGACGCAGGGAGCAGAGGGACAACAGCCGGATTTTGGATCGAGGTGAGCAGGCCGCCACTTTCGGAACGAACTTCACCCGCATCCGGCATTGGACCTTCCTTCTCGTTCATGCTTTGACTCAGCTTGCGAACGTGCAGAAGCCCCTGGACAGCAATTTGCAATACCATCAACACACCCAAAACCTCGTATCCAATGCGCTGCTCGTTGTCCTCGATTTTCTTCGTAAACACATAGCGCAAACGCCAGATGCGCTTTGACACATGATAATACGAGCCCGTGAAGTAGAAGGTCGCAATACTGAGGGCGTAGATGGGTGATATCGAGGTGATGGAGTCCAGGTGCTCTAGAATGTACTGCTGGACGCGGAGCTTGGTGAAGAAAGATGACTGTTTGCTGGTAGCACATGACGGTGTCTTGTACAGCAGGCCGGCCTGCTGAGCTGCGCGGACCTGCTGGCGAGCAATGCTGCGCTCGAGCTTATTGCGCACCCGCTGCCGCAGAGTGGGCAAGATCCGCCGTAATGTCCATGGCACTAGGATGCTGCTGAGGATGTACCCGACGCGCCGGCTGAATACTGGCAATCGAAGCGTATCGTCTTCCAGCTGAACAAGGTCGCAGTATTCCTCGCCGAGTGTACGGTTGCCGACGGCTGTAGTCAAGGAGAAGTAGAGGAGTTCGGTGAGATGCTTGATGGCGTCGGCATGGGAGTGGGCGAAGCGAGCTCCCCGCAGTGAGCGTATTATGGATTGCGATTGCTGAACCAGACCACTTGTCATGAAAGTATCTTTTTCGTGGGCACGGATGATGTCTGGAGAGGTTGCGAAGGGGTAGAAGTGGGAGCCGAGGGTGGTGTCGGGAGTCGCCAGCGACAGATTGGGGTCGTCGTCGGCCATGGTGGGCGGGGATGGCGGAGGCAACGCGGGGTTTGTAATAATCACCCTGTCAGAGATGGGAGGACAGGATGCTCTACGCGATGCTGAGGCATCCAGCGTCCCTCGTGAGCATAGATGGATGCTTTCTTCCCTAGCTCCGATGCTCCCCAGACGAACCTCGGCATGTGGCACGTGACCTCTCCGCATGACACATGATCACCTGATGTGGTCCATATGACAATACAGGTGTAATGCACATACCATACATACCGCATTGAGAGTTCCAGGCCCGCGAGGATCCTCCAAGCCCAGAAAGCGCCCTTTGGATTCCGACTGTACAACCCACTGATCTGATAGTCCTCGAAACACAGACGCAAACAGAAAGGACAAATATGGCCTAGTTCTAGCCATGATTGGTACGCGCTGTTTTGACGCCCAGGTGCGGTGGTCACCATGATGCCACCAATGGTAGGAGAAAAGTAGTACGTCCCTACAGTACATAACTCGTGTTAGCTCGGCCGCAAACGCCCCTGACCTATCGATCTCGGAACTTGCGCTGCTAAATTTATACCTCCAGCGCGGATGCCCAATTGCGACTGCCCCGGTGGAGTTCGACGACTCCTGCACAAGTGGGCGCGTATTGGCGTTACTACGCTTATTAACCCCCCCCAATGCGGCCCCCGGAGTCTTTGACGAAAAAGTCCCCAGGACTTTACTGTTCCATCCCCAAACTCACCCCTAGTCGTTCTTTTTGTCACTGGTCTATTCTTCCCCCACTCGGGGTGCGTGTGTTGTGGTCTCTTTCGGCAACCCTCCGGATCGCTTCATATCGTCATTATCCGCCCCCCTCCTCCTTCCTCCCCTCCACCCCCCTGATCCATGGAATAATGGGTCCTGATCAACATGCTCAATTGGATGGCTTTGGGCTGATCCTCCCGTTTCCTATCCGGATAGCTGCTGTCTTGGTTGCGGGTATGTTGCGCCTGGTGGTCGATACAATCTGATAGTGAAGCTGGCCAAGTGGTTAACGCGCCATAGGTTTTTGGGGATGGGGCATTAACCTACACTTGCTGGCCAAGGCCAACATTGTAAGTGGCGAAAGTTCTCGCGATCGGCATGCGAAGTCTCCAAGAAACCCAGTTGCTCACCAGTTCTTATTCAAATGTCAGGACGTTCTTGCTCTCATCCGATACCCTGCCGGCACATCCTCCGCCCAGCGACCATGCCACCTCGCTGTCTACCGCCTGGCGACTTGCTTCACCATCCCGCTAGTCCTTTGGTTGATCTTCTTCTGGATGGCCACCCATCGCTCCGCGGAGTTGGTCGAACAACTCGACTTCATCCCCCAGTCGGTTTTTATCGTCCTTCTCCTGATCCTGATCTGGCCTCTCAACCGGGCCTCCCGTTCTGGTCGGATTCGTCTCCTCCTGACCCTGAAACGAGTCGCCATCGGAGGCCTCTCTGAGACGCAGGATGGCAAGTTCGGTGATGTTCTGCTGGCGGATGCCCTGACAAGCTATGCCCGTATCCTAGGGGATCTCTATGTCAGCTTTTGTATGTTCTTCACCGATGGCATTTCAGCCACCTCTAAGCCCAACCGGGCTTGCGGAAAAGACTTTATTGTGCCGATCATCGTGGCTGTCCCGAGTGCAATTCGGCTGCGCCAGTGTCTGACCGAATACGTGCGGTCCCGGCGAACAATGTCACGTCGTGAACCTTACCGGGGTAACCAACATTTGGCCAACGCCCTGAAGTATGCCAGCGCGTTTCCCGTCATCTGGCTGTCGGCCAAGATGCGCAACTTCAACCCGTTGGATTTCCACGGCTACAGCGAGATGACCATTATGCGTCTTCTGTAAGCGCCACCCTCGCCTGGTCACTTTTACCAATCCGCCTTTTAACCTTCCCTGCTCAGGTTCATTTTCTCGTTCATTAATTCGTCCTACTCTTTCTGGTGGGATGTGGTCAAAGATTGGGATTTCACACTGTTCTCAAGCTCGCGTGCCGATAACGGATACCCTTACGGACTGCGCCGACACCGCTACTTTTCTTCCGACCGGTTGTACCACTACGTCATCGCGGCGGACCTCGTCCTCCGCTTCTCATGGCTGTGGCGCGTCGTACCAGGTCTCGCATGGCTTCCCGACACCGAAAGTGGTTTGTACCTCCTGATGGTGCTGGAAGTCGCCCGGCGGTGGATGTGGGTGTTCTTCCGAGTCGAGGCCGAATGGGGTATGTTTCACTTCCACGGCAGCCACCCGTCTCCCTGACAAAAATTGACCCGAACACCACAACGTCGGTTCTGCGGTCTCATTTGCTAATGGACTCTCGTGAAACAGTTCGGAATACCCACGGGTCCAGTCCAGACGATGTTCTGCTCGGCGAATACAATCGCAAGTTCGACGCGGATTGATTTACAACCTCAGGACCTTTTCTTTCCTGCTTTGCCGGAAGCCACTCAAAGTTAGCATGGACTTGAGTACGAGACATGGAACCTATCACCGTTATTTCGAAGTCCCTTGAGATCCACGACGTTCTCACCAGCCACCATCCTTGGACCGCTACGCCTAATATCCAGTTTAGAACAGTTATAGATACGAGACCCGGATCTCTGACTTTTTGCTATAGGTGTCAGGGAGCGCATCACTTTATTCGCCTGCATTCTTATTCTTCTTGTTGCCACTTCGTGATTGATATTCAACCTCCACATGCCTAGTGCTAAGCATCACTGCCCTTTCTCCATTTTTCTCGGGATGATTTGACTGGTTTGCGGCTCTTTTCGCGCCTGATCTTGGGTTTGCTTGGGACTAGATTATCAGGTGTTCGCGCTTAATCTGCATGCCGTGTCCACCACTGTTTTCCTTTCTTGTGATTTTGATTCCGACCCCCGTTTCACCTTGTTGGGGTCAGCTCGGCAGATGCATCTTTAGCGTTCCGTTGTATATACCTTCACTTCGCTCCCGTTTTTGTCGGTTTACGTTGTCCTGTTTTCTTTTCATTGCTGGATTGTTTGCTATGTCTTTGGACTAGCATGTACAATAAGGGCTCAGACGACAGATAGTCATTGTTAATGGGTTCTCTATACGCGTTCTCAATATATCGCGCTCGTCCGATATTGTACAGGAGGAGTGATTCCGAACCAATCGCCCACTTGCACGATGGGCCAACCAGAGCTTCCACAAAGGAGGATACCAAGCTGTTCCAGTTGATGGGGGCAGCAGGGACATTCTGTTCATCGCACTGTTGAAATGCAAATCATCTTTCTTTTGACACAAGGCTGCGATATCATTATCCACTCACGACGGCCCGTCGAAGCAGTTCCGGCTGGCCCTTTCCCTCCGTCCATCGGACCCTGTTTAAATTCAACTAGTTAGTCTCTCGCCCCATGAATCCAGACAGCACAAGACTCGGAAACCAGCCCTACCAAGGCACCAGGTCATCCGCCGACAGATGCACGGTAAACCGACATTCCGCATGCGAACAGTCTGGATCCCACGGACAGTGGTGACTGAAAAGACAATCATAGTTCGTGCAACTCGACCCTTCCGCGCAGAACGCATACCGGGCCTTCCAGCGGTGAATGCTGAGTTCGCCGCGCGTCAGCTTCATGTTGTGCTCCCTGGGACAGGCATCGCCGCGCTTGCAGAAGCCCAGCAGGTAGAGGTAGTTGCAGAAGCCTTTGCCGTTGAGCGTGTTGACTTGGGCGAGCTTGCGGCTGTATGAGTCGAAGGAGGCTGGGTCGACGGGCCGGGTGTGCGCTGGATCTAGGCGCTCGCCGTTCCTGTTGCAGTAGATGTATCTGGGATGCTCCGATGGGTGCTCCGGGGTGAGGTTGGGGGTGACGGGGCCCGGGTCGTTGGGATAGACGGGCCGTGTTATAGCTAGTAGACCAGCGTGGCTGGAGTAGTTTCTTTGAGGGTTCGATCCTGAAATCGGAGCGGCTTGGTGTGTCGATGATAATTGTGTTTTGGGGGATGGGGGTGAGTTTGTTCTCGAGTCCTGCCCTGGCGTCCACGCTGAAGACCGCGGATTGGTTTTCTCGTGAAGCGATGCTCTTCCTAGCTCAGGTATGTATCCGCCTATCAATGGGCTAGGCTGCTGCTCGCTGGGGAGGGGGGTGGATCGAAAGACGTTGTCAAATCGAGTCATTGTGAAAGGAAGGAGAGTCTTGAATATCGGCTGGGCGGGGGTCGTTTCCACGAGGACTATTCGCTCTTTGCTCTCGGGGTCACTGGTATACTCTTGGAGATCGTGGTGGTAGCCATTATCGTGGCAGCCGACGAAGAAGATCCGTCGACACTGGGCATTGCTGTAGTAATGATTGAGCATTTCTAAACAGTCAGCGCGTCTTCGACTCTACCTAGGTAAGGTCCTTGATCGGTGGAATTTACTTCTCATCTTGTAGTCCGCATTCTCTTTCCCAGGTCCCACGTTGATAAAATCAAACTCTCCACTGCTGGTGGTAAACTGCTCTGTGAATGCGATGAAATCGGTTCTGGAGGCAATGACGTTGGTTAAATGCAGCGTCTTCCCGAGATAAGTGACGTTGGCAAAGATTCGAACAAGAATGGTCAGATCGTCTCGATCCAGCGGTGTATTTTTGAGATTCTCCTTGACGGCAAGTGTAAGCTCGTGAGAGGCTTTTATGGCGCCTTCTCGGGGTTTCTTGAGATATTCATCAAGGAATACGGCCCCGTCTCCATCAACCAGAACCATGACGAAATTGTTATGGGTCTAAGTTCTGCGAGTTAACTGGGTTCATCGCAGTGTTCAGGAAGGGGATTCTCACCAAACGATTATCAGTCCTGTCTTTATGTCTCACCAACTGCCTCAACTTTTCCTGACATGCGATCCTCGATGCTTTCTCTGCATCTACTTCCTGTGCAAGCTGTCTCACCTGCCGCTTATAACCATCAATCTCTTTCTTGAGTTCCTGTGGTAGTGAAGGAGTCAGCTATGTGATTCAAAAAAAATATTTACTTGAGGCGGAATGGCTCATCGACCCCAGGGAGATTTGGGATGGACTCACCTGTATCAAGTTCTCCTCCTGCTGCTTTTGCCTCGCAGTAATAGCAGCGTAGCGAGTCCTCAGAGCCAATACTGAAGGTGATTCTGATTCCATATTGTAAAGCACAAGCTTTGACTCAGTGGTTGTGTTGAAGCCTGAGAAAGCCGAATGGTATTGCATCGTTTGTTTTGTGAGGCGAGTCCCTTCTTATAACGAAAACAGCAGCTATTCAAATCACGGAATTCCCGATATTCTTAACCATGTCTTTATTCAAGCTGTCGAGGTGAGAGGTTCCCTTTTGTAAGTATAAACAAGGCTTTTTGCGCCGTGTGGCTGTGGTCGAGGCCAGGCGCCTAGAACCAACACCACCAACAGGTTGGGTCACTTACGGCAAACGATTGGCACTCCATGATGGAAAGCCTTTACTAGCAAGTCTTTGCAAGGCTGGCGTTCCGCTGCCTAGAATTTACATTTCCAACTACTTCCCTACAAGGGCTGAGGTGATGCATGGTTTACGTGGCGCAAGCACGGCGCTCTTAATAGATAGTTGGGAGGCCGCGGCTCATACGATGGTAATGGATTGGCCCTTCATATAAGGCGCAGGCCATTTTTGCTGCCCTAGCTGCGTGTTGAAGACTGATAGGAGGATGTCAGGTAGCTACCTGCTGCAGATCATTATATGGAGTCAGCTGCCTAAACCCTCGAGGCTACACAATCTTCATGTGGATCGCAGGATTCTCCTCCAATATGACTCTTCTTGTTATTGTCCTATCAGCTGAAAACACCTTCGATCGAGTGAGTAGGAGGGCCTTGGGCGACAGTTAGGCGGCACGACGGCGCGAACGTTCTATATCAGGTGTTCTATAGGTACGCTCTGCAGACAGATGATATACTTCTTCGGGCGTGAAGTTATGCCATGATAATGTGACTTATTAAGATGGCTCGGCAATAAAACGCACAGCGGTACAAATTCGTCACAGAAGTCATTCGGATATAGCCTTGATGGGGTCTGCCTTGCCAATGAAACATGTTGGGTTACGATTCGGAAGCTGGGCGCCCATGCACCTTCACTTGTTGGCCAATGGTTAGGTCAATATCGATGTGATCTATCATATCAAACTAGTGACGTACTTCAGATAGGCATGAAGTTTTTTAATCCAGATTAGGGCCAACTTCCACCATATGACTCGCTCGCGATCTTGAATATGTTCACCCTTTTTCGTCATCCTTTCGGTCCCTCGTAAAGCCTCTTCTTGATCTTCTGTTCAACTGCCATTCTGTATTCTTTGCATAGTTTACCGGGTCAGAAATTTGCTAATTTAACTGTGTTACTAGATTCCATAGCTCTGTTTCCCAGCTCACAGATAATCCTAGTCAGCAATGTAAACTCCGAGATCTACAAAGAATCGACTAACCGGTGCACAGTCCAATATCCGCTGAATATATCCCATCAGCACTACTTTATTCATCTAGAATGTAGATACGCCGCCCAGAGTAATCAGCAAAGTTACATCAATGATAGTTCACTCTGTATATCCATCTTACCAAGTTCGTAATTCTTGAACAGGGTACATATTTCACCAAGTCGCAATAGCTCCATGGCTAGATAAGCTCTGCTCTAAGCTGGTCAAATCCTGTCATCATACAACTACTTGGTTGACTGTTCTGGCTTTCCCTTGTCGACTGCAAACAGCTTAACCTTGTATCGGTGATCATCCCAAAGGCTTCTTTACCATGGCCGGCCAGAAGATTGGGAGATCCACTGAGCTATTATGATACAATTATTGGCTATTCAATGACTAGATGGACTCGAGTGACTGCTATTGACAGAGATGGATGCTAAAAAGATGAACAGAAACCAATGCGACGGGCTCCTGTCCAACGCCTGGCTGAAGGGAAGAATGGTAATAAACAGATAAATAGAATATAGCACAAGGAAATGGATCCAGACATAACACCAGAGATCATAAGGGAAGGAAACCACTTAAATCATTCCTGTCGTGAGCAAAATGCATCGTCCCCCACCTATCTTCGTTCCCGACGGCCAGAGTCCGGATTTCGGGGAGGCGCATGATTTTCAAACAGATCCTCCAGGTATGCGCTTGGCGCACGACCCTGCGGCGCCTGACTCAAGTTGAGCGAGCTTGTGGAGTTACCCACGTAGGAAGGGCGTGCATTATGCGGTCCGTCGTAGTAAGCACCGGTAGGAGGGAGAGATGGCGAGCTGGGGGGATAGCCGGGAGGTGATGACAGGCCACCATGGGGACCAGCATCTCTCACCGGCGTAGAACTGCCCGCAGCAGCATAGTATCCGGCAGGTAGGTAAGTCGAACCGCGGTTCCCCGCAGCAGCGTTCAGGCTAGCATGCGATCCAGCAGGACCACCTGCAGTGGGTGAATAGAACAAGCCACTGTTCGAGCTAGGGACTCGCCGAGCAGGTTTGTAGCTCGCGCGAGTAGCTGCGCCAAGCTTGTCAAGCGAGACGTCTGCCATGGGTGCAGCGGAGTATACAGCAGTGGATCGCTTTTTGCGGCTTCCACGCAACAGACGCTTTGACTCTGAGGCCTGCGCCATAGCTGCGCGACGCACTGAGCGGTTCACTGACCATGCAACCATGCCACGCCAGGCCAGGACAGCCAGACCGATCAACCCAAGAATAGCGCCGACCGCAATAAACACAGTTCCCTCTGGTGTGTTCGATGTCTGCATGTACGGGGCACCGGCGGTGGGGGGTATGGTCACAATGGCGGCGGCAGTTGAAGTGGTGGATGAGGATGTTGATGTCGTTGTTGTGGAAACGGACGACGTTGTGGAGGTGTTGTCCGTCGTCGAAGAGGTTTCCGACGAGGTGGTTGTTGTCGAGTCCATGCTGGTAGTCGAGACAGAGGACTCGGAGGTGCTTGTAGTACTCTCTGACGTTGACGCCGATAAAGATGTGGACTCGGTAGTCGATGCAGTGGTCTCGGTCACGCTAGGGGGGTTATCACTGGTGGAGGGATCGTCGGTGGTCTGGGCGGTCTCGGCTGCAGTGTCCGTGGCATCGCCGGCCGGTTCAGCGGACACTCGAGCAACGACAATAATCAAGAATAGGAAGAGGAGGAAGAAAGACGGTTGGGTTTTCCCAAGCCTGGGTGATGGAAGTCGCATGACGATCAGGCCGTAAACAATGACCGGAACGATTCTCCACAGCGGGTCAGTCGGGGTACGCGGAGATCGCAGTGAGCGTTGAGGATCAAACAAGAGCCAATTCGACGGAGTGAAGACGGCTCTTAACGGCAAGGCTAACGGCTTCGGTCTGATAAAAAGCCCGGCAACTCGTCTAGGCTGCTCAAAATTCTTGAGAGCTGTGTTCTTGACGAACTCAAGGGATCCACAGCTGTCAGATCTCGGAGGGAATCACCATGCAGTCCTCCAGGTAGAACGAGTGACTATCTCCCAACGAAAGGCAACGCGGGTACGAAGATTCCGAAAAGGAATTAAGCACCAGAGAAAAAACACTGTGCGTAAGCGAGAATTCGAGGAAGCTAAAAGATGCCGAGTCACTACGCTAGGACGGAATGCCTTTGGTGGGAGTCACATGATGCCTTGAATTCTACCAGAAACGGCAGTGTGATATATCATACAGGAAATACGAATTGCCCCTGAGCCCAAAAAAAAGAGGGAAAAGAAAGTCAATTGAAGCATGCATCGCGCAAGGCAAGGGTGATCAGTGCCCCTCCAAGCGATAGCGCCGCCGAGTTACTGTTGCTTCTTCTGCACAGCAGCGGAGGTGTCCTTCTCAAAAGCAGCGTAAGGAACCTCAAGACTGCTCAGAGCGCTGATTCCAATATACAAAATCACGAGACAAATGAAGGAGGCCATGAAGCCCATGAAAATACCTGTGCAGAAGTTAGATCTGAGTCGTATCACTGATGTTATAAGCGGGATACGAACCAGGAGTGAAGTACTGGTACTCGTCGAACAAAGACTGCCGCCGATCTGAAGAGTCGGAGGGAATGGCATCGGAGTAGTCGCGCTTGAGTTCCATGCGAACGTCATCCTGGTAGACACCTTCGGTGGAATCATAGATCACGGAGTCGTCTTCGGGGAACTCTCGCGGTGAGGTGACATAAAGAAGAGTATACTTTGACGCGGAGGGGATTCGATCAATGATGTCGGACAGAAGACCGTCTGGCATTGTAAGTCAAAGGCAAAGCCACCGAGGCATGGCTCACATACCATTGTCAGAAAGCTGTTGGGCACGGTTTGAGCCCAGCGGGAGCATTGGGAAATTGACCTCAATAACGCGAGGACCGCTTTCAAAATAGGCGGGGTATGACCCGGCTTCGTGGACATCGTCAGCGCTATCTCGAACATGATATCCATGCACCCGAAACGGGCTCATGATGGCAACTTACAGGAGCCGTCGATGGTGGTAGTCTGTGCCTTGCACTTGTTCTCGAGCAGGTCCTGAACCTGCTTTGGATCCAATACACCAGCGACTTCATTGACGCTGATCTTCGATCGAATCGACTTATCCTTGCCGAGCATCTTCACGCCTAGGCGGGGTGCCGACTTGCGCGTCTCAAAGTCGGAGCTGTGCACACCGGGTTGGTGAACAACGACATAGTAATCGGATGGACAGGTATTCAAGGCAGAGGAAAGGCTATCGAACAGAGAGCTGGCTGATTTGATGTATGCGGAGTTCGTCAAGACCCTGGGAGAGGAGCGATTAGCTGGCCGCAGCTGTAAATGGAACCAGGGCGACGTACTCGGAGGTGGAGGCGAGGAAGAACGGAGAGGTATCACGGAAGGCATCGACGGCAGCAGCTGCAAGGGCGAGCAGCCCGAACCTGCTCAGATGCATTGTGCCTGTTGGGTGATGATGGTCGGAGTGGAGGGTGATGTTGCCAACGGGACGTCCGACCTGGCCTCGGAGGCGGTCGACGGCTCCGGCCCGCTTAAGCTTTGGATCCAACTTTTTTCTCTGGAACGATTGTACCAACCATCACGACAAAGCGCTGGTCGCCCTCTTCGTTGAAATTGACAATTCCAAATAGCTCTTGCGCTATGGGTCCTCAGTCCAAGCGACGCAAGTTGGCTTCAAAAGTCGAGGAGGTCAATTTTGACCCGGATGCCCGCCACGAGTTCCTGACCGGGTTTCACAAACGCAAGCAACAACGCATCAAGCACGCCCAGGATGCAGCCGAGAAAAGAGCTCGCGAGGAGAGGCGGCAAGATCGCAAAAGAGTACGTCCATCTGACCGATCTACCGACAACTAGCGCTCTAGACTGATTCGTGAGGTCTAGATTCGGGAAGAACGCGCGGCCGAGTTCAACAGAGCTATGGAAGAGCACCGGAGTCAACTGAAGCGTATGAAGGAAGAGGAGGCAGGCGACAGCAGCGACTCGAATCCCGAGGCGGACAACGACGGCGATCAGGAATGGGAGGGGTTTGAGGAACCTCCGGCAGTGGACTACGAGGCTGAATATATCGACGAAGACAAATACACTACAGTGACGGTGGAGGAAATGGACACCTCTCGAGAGGGCCTACGCAAGTCGGCGCAGGATGATGATTCGGAGGACGAAGACCAGGGTGAACAAGACCCAGCTGCTACGACAACCGAGTCGGAGTCAAACCCGAAGAAAAAGACGCGGACGGCGGGGATTGAAAAGCCCAAGAAGAAGAAAAAGCAGTTCCGCTACGAGAGCAAGCAAGATCGCAAGCTTGCGCAGGCGAAGCAGCGCGTATCAAAGGCGAAGAAGGCCAAGGCACGGAGAGAGCAGTGATTTGCGAGGGCTAAATATGCGTCGTGTGTTCTTTTGTATTTTCTTCGATATCTCCCTATACCATATGTGAATCCTCGGTCCTTGAAAAGCCCTGCTTGTCAATAAGATAGAATATTGATGATCCACGAGAACATTGACCATGAAAAGAAGGCAATTAATTCGCGAAGCGGGGTACCGTAGTCAACATGGCAGAGTCGCTATGGACACTGTCTCCAGCATGGCAGAGGGGGAAGTAACGCATCCGGTCACAGCAGAAAAAAAAGGAGACAGTCAGAAAGGGAAGTGAGCCTGCATCCAACCCAACGTCTTTCGACGCCCTACACCGATATCCAGCGTGAACCCAACCTAAACGTTGCTGATGGAGACCTCGAGGTCGTGGAGGTCCTTCTGCAACTCGGCGTGCTTCTTGGCCATCTCCTCATACTTGGACTCCCACTGGTCGCGCTCCGTCTCGAGTGCCTGCACCTTGCGCTCGTAGTGGCCGGCCTTAACGTCGGTTTGACGGAGCCTGGGGAACAAAACGTCAGTGACACATTCTCTCCGGCACTTTGTCAAAGAAAACCCGCAGTGTTGCATACTTCTCATTGGTCTCCCGCAAAGTGCGATCGTTCTCCTCGGCCTCCTCCTCAAGAAGCTGCACCCGCCGCTGGAGGGCCTCATTCTGGGTGTCATGCTGGGCACTCTGGTTGGCAGCGTCCTTGGCCTCCTTGACCGAGGACTCAAGCTTCTCGACCTCCTCCTCGAGCAGCTGGTTGCGGTGGTTGAGGGATGTAATCTCCTGCTCCTTCGACAAATTCTCCTGCTCAAGCGTCTTGACCTTTCCCTTGAGCTCCTCAACCTGGTCGTGGGCCTCATCGGCCTCCACGCGGAGGGCGTTCATTCGCTAACGGGACACATAGTCAGCATGGTTTGTTTGGCGGGATCCAGGGGAGATGTGACGCTGCGGCGATATGCAGGACTGCAGCACGGGGGGTGGGCAAGGAAGGCAGCTTCGAAGCTACCCCGCCAGGCAGGGGTTTCAAGAGTAACACACCTCCTTGATCTTGTCCATTTTGAAAGAAAGGGGGGTTGGAGTAATATGTATGAGTGAAAGGAAGCAGGTCGGCTTTCGCTCAGCGAGCCAGTGATGTGTGGCGAGAGGAAAGAGTCGGGGTTGGGTTGGGAGAGAAAGGGAGAAGAATTGCTGACTATCGCTGTACACAATACCGGGGCCGTCACTCACTTGTGGTGTACACTACACTAAGTGTACTTTAGTGCCGCTTCCTGCGGTACTGGTCTTAAGGTACCTGCTGTGTACCGTACACTCAGCCCCTCCCGCCTCCCGCCCAATCACACCGATCCGATCGCCGCGTCTCCACGGGCAACCATTCGACAACACCACACATCTACTGTACAACCCTTCCTCAACGCGTTTGCAACTCACCGTCTTTCCCCCAAAGACTGCTATCGCATGAGAAATCCCCATATTTGCTCGCCACAATGCTGGCTGTTCGCGACCAGGAAAACCTGGTGAACACCCACCAAACCGCCGCAGCGGCCAAACCACTAAACCAGGGAGTGAAGCAGCTACCTCCCAAGACTCCCGGAAAGACGCCCTTCAAAGTGCCCCTGAACGACGAGAACAACCCGCTGGCATTTGGAAAACGTACGGTCAAGGGCAATGGGAACCGCCTCGACCATGGCAAACTGGGGACGAACGCGTTCGTGACGCCGATGGGTACGCAAATTTGACGGTCTCGAGTCGACGGGGGCCAGAACTGACTTATGCTTCTCTTAGAGCCGCGACACCGCCCTGTGTTGGGCATGAAGAATACCAACCAGAAAGTCAAAGGCCTCCAGACCCCAGCTCCCTTCGGAGGAACATTGAAACCAGAGAAGACAAAGCGACGAACCTCGACCGCACAGAGAATCAAGAAACCGGCCCCAGTGGCGCAGCAGGCCCAGCCGAAGGTCCAGGCCCCAGTAGTCCAGGATGATGTCCCGGATATTGAATACATGCCACCCAAGCCTACAGGTAAGATGCAGATTACGAGATAGACAAGAAGGTCAAATCGGTGCAGCCTGCTGACCTCTGCTTCAGATCTCCCAGACGTTCCCGATGACATCACCTACGACACTAGCTTCCCTCAATTCCGACCAAAGAATCGTGCTCTGGGTCTGGAGAGTGTCTACGGGAAGCAAGAGATCGGTGGCGATGGTCTAACAAAGAAACAACGCAAGTTTCAGGAAGATTCAGTCAAGTATGACAAGATGGTCGATGAGATGATCATGAAGCAGCTGGATAGCATTGGTCTCACTGAGCAAAGCGAGGATGAAGCTCTCAACCCCGGACCGCAGCTCCAGAGCGCGCGTCCACGAGGACCTTCAGCCAACGCTCGATCCACTCGGAACATCTCCACTCTTCGATCTCGTGAGGCTGCAGCTGCTCTTTCGGCACCGAAGCCTCGAACAAATCCACCCAGAGCAGCTGCTGCCCCCAAATCAAGGGTTCCCTCGGTATCATCTTTGCTGGTGCCCAAACCGAAGACTCGAGAGCCGAGCAACCCTTCATCTATGCGGAACACTGCTGCAGCTGTGAACTCGAACACCACTCTTGGATACTCCAAGGGACGAAGCATTTCGTCTAACTTGCGGGAGAAGAGCACTACGCAGAATCCTTCTAGCATTCAACCCACCCTGTCTCCCGAGACTTACATGCAGCTCTACGGACCGCCTCCGCTGGGATCAGACATGTGGACTCGTTGCAAAGCTGCTGGCTGCTTTGATATCCAGGAGATTGGCGAAAATCAAGAATCCGAGGAGCTACTGCAGACCTTTGGGGAGGATGACGAGGCAGACAGCTTCCAACTCACGCTGTAGACCTATCGTTCTGTTACATTACGTCTCTGGAAGTATCACTGTCAAATGAGGCTTATTACTGTGTATTATGGTTCATCATGCTATTTTGGGGCTTTCGATTGGGAACGGACCATGGGGCTCGGAAGGATGACGGCGTATTATATGGAATGGATCATGTCTTTAGCACGCTCAACCGCGGATCGCACTGTTTCAGGCCCAGGCCACCCCCACTTACTCTGAAGATCACTCGGAGGCGAGATCGCACGAAGAGCTTCCCGTCCCAGCAGCTATAATTCGTACTAAGGACGACGTGGACGGAGGACGGTGAGCACAGGATTGACAGGGTAGCAGATTCGGGCTAGTCAGAGTCTAGACTAGGTGTAGAGTGCTTCCATAGGACATAGTGGTCCCTCGGTTGCCGTTAGAGTGCTGCATCCCCCAACCGCACGCACGGAGCACACCCACGCACGGCCTCACCGCCCCCCGGAACTGCCACGATATTATTTACTCCCTGGTCTCTCCTTTTCACCCTCCCACCCCTCTCAATTGGATCCCTTGCCGCCATGACGACCATCCACCCGGAGTCCACTGAGGACTTCGAGTTCATTCAAACCCCGGCTGCCCCTGAGCAGTCCAAGCCGGCCTTCGACTGCGGTGTTCCGACCACTCTGGTAAGTAGCCTTGTGCTCCTGCAGCTAGCTCAAGCTACCCTAGCCCCGAGCCTAGAGTCACATTCTCATCCATTGCGTCTAGTATCCGTCTATCAAGAATGCTCCAGTACCCGCGGACTCGCCCGGTAGTGACAGCTTCTCCAATGGCTTGATGATCTTCCTGGTCGTGGTGGTGCCCTGGTACCTGGCCCGCCAGGTCGGTGGTGGTTTCTACACCACCATCTTCTTTGCTATCTTCACCACCATTCCCGTTCTTATGGCTTTCTGGTCCGTTTCCTCTACCATCTCTCCTCGCAAGACCGAGAAGGCCAAGTACTGCGGCCGCCCCGTCGAGTACTACCTTCACTTCCACAGCGAGCATGACCGGGCTACCTACCGCGGCAAGAGCAAGATCCCCATGGAGGTCTTCTATGAGAAGTACTTCAACGGCGAGGTTGACTTCAAGGGTGACGCTCTGGAGGCCCTGGAGTACCGTCACGACTGGGCCAACTTCAAGTTCACCATGGGTCTCTTCAAGCACTTCTTGTTTGGCTTCATTCCTGAGATGCTGCTGCACACCCGTTCCCAGGGTACGTTATACTCTGGCTCTCACGCTTGATATGATAATATTATGTACTGACTGGTTACCAGACGAGGAGCAGGTCCGTGACCACTACGACCGTGGTGATGACTTCTACGCTTGGTTCCTCGGTCCCCGCATGATCTACACCTCCGGTGTCATTGGCGATGTCAACAAAGAAGAAACTCTCGAGGAGCTGCAGGACAACAAGCTGGCCGTCGTCTGCGAGAAGATTGGTATTCAGCCGGGTGACAAGATCCTTGATCTCGGATGTGGCTGGGGCACTCTCGCCAAGTACGCTTCGGTTCACTACGGTGCTCAAGTCACTGGTATCACTCTTGGCCGCAACCAGACTGCCTGGGGTAACAATGGTCTCCGCAAGGCTGGTATTGAGGACTCTCAGAGCCGCATTCTGTGCTCCGACTACCGTGATGCTCCCCGCGTCGAGGGCGGCTACCAGAAGATCACCTGTCTCGAGATGGCTGAGCACGTCGGTGTTCGCCACTTCAGCACTTTCCTTAGTCAGGTTTACGACATGCTCGATGACGACGGTGTCTTCTTCCTGCAGATCGCTGGTCTCCGCAAGTCCTGGCAATACGAGGACCTCATCTGGGGTCTGTTCATGAACAAGTATATCTTCCCCGGTGCCGATGCCAGTACTCCTCTTGGCTTCGTTGTGGACCGCCTGGAGGGCGCTGGCTTTGAGATCAAGGGCGTCGATACCATTGGTGTCCACTACTCTGCTACCCTCTGGCGCTGGTACCGGAACTGGATGGGCAACCGTGACAAGGTTGAGGCCAAGTACGGCAAGAGATGGTTCCGCGTAAGTTGCCTCCCTGAGGGTCTTTCATTCGCATGCCCAGTTATTAACGATTCTTAGATCTGGGAGTACTTCCTTGCTGCCTCCACTATCACCTCTCGCCAGGGCGGTGCCACCTGCTGGCAGCTCACCCTCGTCAAGAACATCAACTCGACCCACCGTGTCGAGGGCATCAACACCCAGTTCGGTCTCACTGGCGCCCGTCAGGCCGCCATTGCTCGTGCCAACGGTGTTCTCCCCAAGGCCCACGTGATCAAGAAGGACGCGTAAATGTTTGAACCGGCCGTCCTTCGTTTCCTTGCTTGACTCAACTTAATGTCCACCGAATATATTGCATCAGCAGTGGAAGCAGAAGGACCCTGGAAACGATGGTGCAGGCCATCGCTCTACACAGCACCTGCTGCGAACATAAACCTTATCAGGACATGCATGATACGAGTGTATGAATCAAAGTGAATAGATC
Source organism: Penicillium hispanicum (assembly GCF_028827665.1). Taxonomy (NCBI): domain Eukaryota; kingdom Fungi; phylum Ascomycota; class Eurotiomycetes; order Eurotiales; family Aspergillaceae; genus Penicillium; species Penicillium hispanicum. Next base: position 1,416,257 of record NW_026623198.1, on the reverse strand, counting down.
AGGCAAAAAGCGTGCGTTCGATGTTGCAGGATGGATTGTCGTGAGCCGCGGGCATGCAAGTTGGGCCACACGGGGTTATGGGATACATGGTTGCTCTGCTGGTGTGGCCCCTGCTTGGATTCTGCGTCTATGGTTTAATTGTGTTCCCTCTGTCCTTGTACTGCGTACAAGATCAGGGGTGGGTAGGATCTTTGATTTGAATGAGACCAGGCTAGTCCTTACGTGTCGTATTTTCTACAAAATCAATGAATTCTGGAATTTACGATCTGCTCTATATATTATCCCCCGTCTATCAGAGACGATCGAGTCTATTTTGGCATGCATCGCAGCCATCACGTGCACGCGACACGGGCCAACCTTGGAAGCATTACAATGACTTCAGAAGATCCAAGATCCGTGATCCGAGCCTCTCGGTGCTGAGGGGCTGGACTCCATGATGCACGCAAGATTCACGTCCAGCATTTTCTCCATGGTGCAAAAGCAGAGTCCCTCAAGATGCTCAACGCTGTCCCCATTGTATCAGTCCCATCGCCTACGTGGCATTGGACGCGCGAGTTACCCGCAGTTCAGGATGACACCGGGCATCAACAAACGAGGGACGATGACATCCGCGCACAAGTCATTCCATATCAGATCGGAATCCGAGAGCAATCATCAAAAAAAGTTTGACCAGCATGTTTTCAATCTTTCCTTAGCTCTATCTCGCAGCCGCGTGAATGACACGACTGAACTGCGCTGCACCGTCTTGGATGCCGACGGCGCGGTCAAATCCTCGGAGACACGTCTTACCAAAGCTGAAGTCGCAGCCCAATACGCAATTAATGGCCGCGATCTTCGCAATGTCGACCTGGTCTCCGAGGGGATTTCGCATGTCGTCGTGCGGCCGTCCACAATCTTTATAAGCATTTTTACCTTGCGAATTCTCATTCAGGCTGATAGGGTCCTTTTATTTCATCTCGACTCGGAGACCCCCGGCATCCAACTGCAAGATGTGTTTCTTCACGACCTACAAAGTAGACTGCCTGCTGGTTGTATCCCCGGCGCCCAGGCCGATCTCCCATACGAGCTGCGGGTCGTTGACGCAGCATTGGCATCCGTCACTGCAATTCTCGAGGCGGAACACTCGCTGATTCGAACGGAAGTCGAGCAGCATCTGCGTGATTCCAAGGATGATGACATCGTGCGCACCTCCCTGCGCGGCTTATTGGACAATGGGAAAAGACTCGTTACCATTGAGCAGCGAGCACGTCAAGTGCGCTCGGCACTGCAAGAACTCTTGAATAACGATGAAGACCTAGCTGCTATGTACTTGTCGGATACACGGCAAGGGAAGCCACATGCCATCGAAGACCACCAAGAAGTGGAATATTTATTGGAGGCATACTATAAGAATGCAGATGCGATTGCGGAATCTTCCAGTGTCTTGATACGCGACGTCAATCGCACGGCAGATGTCATCCAGTCCGTACTTGATGTGCGGCGAAATCAAATTATGCTGTTCGAAGCACAGCTTGAGGTTTGGATGCTAGGGTTTGCTGTGTCGACATTTGTGGCCGGGCTGTTTGGCATGAATGTGATCAACTATTTTGAGGAAAGTGCCTCGGCATTTGCCATTCTCGTCGGAGTCTGCATGGTAGGAACTGTGGTCTTGTCGAGGTATGGTATGTGGAAGCTGAAGAAGTTTCGGAAATTACAGCTCTAGATTCTTTGCACATGCTGTCCAACAATTATAATAAGAGTTGGGGTTATTTCATGTGCATGGGGTCGTGAAAGCCACGTGTGTTCATCAGACCCAAGAATGAGGGCTAGACTGGGCCTGCGAGCTTCACTGTCTCCAAGAACCCTCTAGCTTTCTTTGATACTGTGCCAACAAGATTCCAGGGGGGGGGGTTTCTGTTTGGAAACTTAAACCTGAACAATATGATAGGCCATGTCCCAAGTTTGACATATCCTTGAACATAGATATAGCTTATTATAACAACCCCGGTGTGAACAACATAGAACCACAAAGCAAGTGAGTGATCTCAAGTATCGATCATATGATAACTATAATATTTCATTTCCTCCTATTGGTTCTAGGATTTTACAACGGTCAGACCTCTTACCGCTTACTTTTACCACGTTTTTTCGAATGTTATTGCAATCGTGAATAAGGGCACAGAAAAGAGGTTGGAACTCCCTCTAATAGAACGTATAGATTCTCAGGTTATTGCATTATCTACATCCAAACATGTATGTTGAACTATCTCAAATACGAAATCATGACATCGTGTCCAAGCCCCAGATCGAAGGTATGTACTTGGGCTTTGCGTAAAGTGAAGGGTATCAAGCATAACAGCATCTAGTCTATTCCATCCGCCTATACAGTTTTGCCTTGCCACCCGCAGATGAGGACGGGGCAGCGCAGCAGGTCCCACCTGCAGCTGCCTCGGGATGAAGAGTGGATTTGTTGAATAGCTGCGAAGATTGCGGAACGTCAAGAGCGGGGTTCTTGGTGAAGAATCCATCGGGCTTCAGCATCACACTGACACGCTCCATCGGCATGACAGGGAAGTCTTCGATGCGGGGATTGTGAGTGAGACCAAAAGCTGTTATAGTGTCAGCAATCTGACTGTAGGAAGATATGCAAGTGTAAATACTTACTGTGCCAAAGCACAACGTCTTCGTTCTCCGTATTGTCCTTGCGCTGCACCCAGGTTTCGACACCCTCGGCGCGGCGACTTTGATTTGTGAACTCTCCCGCGGCGTATAGTTCGTCATCCTGGTATTTAGTAACCCAGATGGGCTTTGTCCCAAATTCGGCACGCCGGTACCCTAGGGAGTTCTTGCTAACCAGCAGCATTTGGCTCGGGGCAGTCTGCAGCTTGTAGGCCACTGGCTTGTACGTGACTGGGTTATTGATATTATCGTTGCGGATCTTGAAGACACGGTTGCGGTCAACACTGGTGTTGGTCGTGCCCGAAGTGCTCACCACAGTGGGTTCAGTCGTATACCCCACAAGCCAAGGGTTTTTCTCGTCCTCTGGCATAGGCACGCTGTCCTCGTAGTACACGGTGTTCTTGAAGCCGTCGATGGCAGGATCAATTCGGAAGGAGAACATATGCTGGTGGAATGGGGCCATGACACCAGGTCCAACGTTAGTTCCCCAAGGGACGGTTTGTCCATTCTCATTATCGAATGGAACAGTGGAGAGGATTCCAGTAGCGCGAACTTCCAATTCGACATTGCCAGCTTGATCAAAGATATATGCAAAAATATACTCGTAGTTGGCAACAGTGCAAATCATCTGTACGACCAACTGGCGGTTGCGCACAACAGTCGCGGCACCTGAGCGGTAGTTGGTATGCTTATGTTGAAGGCCGTTGTCTTGCTCGTGCACGCAAATCACGTTCTTCAAGTGCACTGGATTGCCTTTGCAGTCGTTGCGATATCCGTCAAAGTATTTGATATGGCCCAGACAGTCGCACCCGAGCGATAGTTGATTAGCATTCATACCAAAACCAGTATCACCGACATCAAATGCCTGCTTGCGGTGATACGGAGCGCGAGGATCTTAGATATGATCAGCAAAGTCTGTTGTCGGAATTTTATGATACGACATACCTCCATAGGGAACCGTCATTTCGGAGATGGCTAGACGGTAGAAGACATTGCGGTTGTCGTATGTAATGTTATAGATGACCAGGCCCTCCCGAATGTTGAAACCTACCCTAAAGCGCCACTTCTGCCAGTAGATAGAGTTGCCGTCTGCTGTGTACGAAGGGCCTTCAGGTTGTTGTACAATATATGGCTTGAGGTCGGTCCGGACGGGCTCATCTAGAAGATCATGGGCATACTGGATAGTGTTGACGGGCTTCCAGGGCTGAGTCTCTGCCACTTCATGACCAGGACCACCAGGAAGATAATCCATGCGAATAAGCTCGTGGGTGAGACCGTCAAAAACAGGTGAGAATTTGCACGGCAAGGAATAATGGTTGTTCTGGGGGTGGTCCACCTCGACCAGGTACATGAAACACTGGAAGAGACGCCGAGTTTCGTTCTCATTGTCGGTGCCGTACATCCAAGGATCGTTGCAGACGGTCACACCGGAGGGAAGCTGCATCTTTTCAATTTCAACCAACACAGCAGGGTGCTTCATGCAAAGCTCTTCGATCTCTGTAATTTCATCCACATCGATAGGTCCCTGGAGGATAGTAGACTTGTCAGAGAACTGGCAGGGCATGTTGAAGATATGGAGTATCGGACCCACCTGCACCTCTCGGGGAAGCTCCTTAGCATATACAATAGAGTGCTTATCGGCATTAAGAACGGCCTTATAGAACGTGCCAGTATCGAGGCGGTGAAACAGAGTGTACAGAAGACGAGCAGGCGCGGCAGGCAGGGGGCGCCGTAAGCGCTCAGCCTCGATATAAGGAAGCACATCTGCCTTGATCGGCTCGTTCACGTCGATTCGCTTGTAGCGCAACGAGACCCCGGGGAAGGTCGCCTCCAGAATGCGCACGGCGAGCCTGATCTCGTCCGGAGTGATCGGGTCAAACGGGTGGCGTGGTCCGGTCCCCATTGCTGTAGAGGTAGCTACCGAGGACGAATTGAGGTAGGTTAATGGCGCGAGAGAGAAGACAGAAGCAGCACGCAAATTGAGAGAGCGCAGACTGAGGAGGGCAAGAGGGGGGATGGCGATAGTAGGCGCGAATTTAAGTGTCTGCGTATCTCATCGCCCGCTGCAACGCCTGGCTGTACCTGCCTGATCGGGTAAAGACCGTCGATGGATGTGGATCAATCGGACTTGGGCTTCGGAAAGAACTGACAAGAATCGGCGAGCGCGCAGTGGGATATTTATAACCAGATTGGCTGTTAGGAGCTCATATTGATCCAGACACACGATAGTATCGACCAATCAGTCCTTCTATCCACATCGATCCTCTTGAGATTTCAATCTCCATGAAAAACCCGCTCGACCGATAAGGGTCACGTGTTGCGCAAGGTTGCCCTAATTGGGAATAGCGCCTTTAGGGTCTATCAAATCGCGGGGAAAATCAACTTGCAACGCTATCATTTCGCACGCTATGACTGGCTTCACTGATACGGGATGGGTCTTGCAGGCTTCCTCAGAGGCCTCTGGAGCCATGGCAGGCCAGAGAAAGGGCCGGACTCGGCAATCGGGAACCGCATGGACTCGCTCAGGATGCTTGACATGCAAGAAACGGCGCAAAGGCTGTGATAAGGCCAAACCAAGGTGAATATCTCCGTTAACCCGTTTATATATGCGTGAAAGTAACGCCATGGTAGTTGCAACAATTGTATCAAGCAAGGCCGAATCTGTGAGGGCTATGGTTCTCTCTGGGTGAAACCGCTTGGCCCGTCGGCGCAGGTTTTTACCCCGACGGATGGGGTAAAACGACGGCGACTCAGTGTGTCGTCCCCATCACAGCCATCATCTCCTGCATTGTCATCTTACTTGGATACCTGGCCAGACACAAAGTCTTCTCCCGACTCGATATCCACCAGATGGTCGCTCCCATCCACGCCACGGTCTCGGTTGATTGAGGAGCAAGTTACGCAAGATCGCCGATCTGATACGGACCGTACTGGGCAGACTATCGACTCAGATGATCGACTTGTAGTCCTTACCTCACCATGCAGCCCTTCAAGTCATCTTTCCGGTCCCGAATTTCATTATCTGCAATACCATGTAGAACACGGCTCTCGGCTGCTGGCCAATCTCGAAACAGATGACAATCCTCTCCGATCATTGCTGATTCCGCGGGCAATGTCGTCGCCATTGCTCATGAAAGCCGTGTGTGCAGTGTCAGCATTACATCTCGCAAATCGCTCGCAGGGCTTCAGCGCACAAACTGCATCGGCAAATTTCTATGGCCGAACCCTAGCTGGACTTCGCGCGGCACTTGCCGAGTGTACGACTGAGATACTACCTGATGATGCAATGCTGGCCGTGGGATTGATGTGCAAGTACGAAATCGTTCGCGGCAGCGTCAAGCAATGGATTGTACACCTCAACGCACTGCAGCGGCTAATCGCTTCGCGTGGCGGCTTAATTGCAATGGATCGAGATGCAGCCGTATATCTACGAGGACTGTGCGTGAAAATTTCCACTGTCCTCTTGGTGATAAATACTGACATCTAGTCAGATATCTCTACGCCTACAACATGGCCCGAATCAGCAACCGCAAGCGCATCACTGCTTTTGAGTCCTGCCCTGCAGACACTGATCTCGGCACTCCAAGACTCGACATATATATCGGATACACGGAAGACATTTTGAATATATGCGCTCGCATCGCAGAACTTCCATCGCTAGCTGGTGATGTCATTTCCTTGCGGCTGGCAATAGCTTCCTTGTACATGCGCCTTTCCCCTCACCAACCTAACGGGAGCATTAAGTTATACGCTAATATACATGCCCTCACAGTAATGACTCCCTCGTCACCTGGTCCCACACCAATACCACCTATATCATCCCTCAAGGCCTCACCCACGCGTCATTAACCCGCCTTCAACTCGTCGCTGAATGTTTTCGCGATGGGGCTTTCATCTATCTCCACTCCATCTTGGAAAGAATGGGCATGAAATCAGCGTCGCACAAATGGGACCGGCCCAACGTACCCGAACGCAATCCTTACTTTACAGAGTGGCTTCCTCTTATCTCAATACCCAAGTCGGTTGCCGTTCACCGCTGCCTGGCCCGAGTAGAGTCCTTCCCTCTGGATGACCATTGCGAATATTCGGCCCTCACATTCCCGCTTTTCATTGCGGGCTGCGAAAGTGACGTTCCGGAGCATAGGGGTCTAGTGCTTCGCTTATTGAGCAAGTTACAAGTAAACTTTGGCATAGGAAATGTCGAGCGTGCAAAGGAGATGTTGAACATTCTGTGGGCGAGGCAGGATGCTCATGATCGAGATCAAGATAGGGGATTTGCACAGCAGGTGCATTGGTTGGATGTCTTGGAGGAGTTGCAGTGGGAGTTGATTCTTGCATAAGATCCCTTGGAAGTATTGTAGACAGCATATAGATTTTTTTTTCAGGTTTTTATCATACCAGAAGCAAAATAATAATGAAGTTATGTCAATAAAAATTTCACACAATTCGGTAGGGTATTCGAATGGACTAAGCAACATATAACACCGAAAAGACAAGTTCCACAACCTAGAGAAGATATGCAGACATGGGGCATGACTCAGTAGAGCACAACAATAGGGCTTTTGTCGCAGGCTCAACTAAGTCCCATATTCACCTCATCACTCAGCCCAAACTCTCGTTCTGCCCTCTCTGTTCCCCCAGCAGCCCTGGTTGCCCATCGATCATGGTGATCGTGTACATTCTCCGATTCCTTTTCGCGCAAGCTGGAGCTATCACTTGTTGCCATGCTGCCTTCATAGACACTATACTGCGATGGCTTGCGTGAGCTCTGGATACTAATGGGACGAGAAGGCGTGCGTACACTCCCTGCCCCGTCATAAGAGGCTACGGCGCCAGTTGAGCGGCCGGCGTCAAAGGATGGTGCACCACTGTCTGCGCGTTCCTTCTCTTTATTGGTGCCAAACCAACGTCGACGACGGTTTTTGAGAGGAGTGGATGGAGAGAGGCTAGTGGCCTCTGCGTCAGAGTCTCTCTCTCTCCTTTCTCGTTCGAAGGCTTGGGTAAGATTTGATACGGCATCTTCGGAAGCGTTGGGGTTGTTTTGATTTTGCACTTCGACTAATTCAGCATCGCGGTACCATTTGCGTCGGCGAGTATACCGGTCCCAGCCGTCCTGAGCACGACGACCGTCCTCCCACTATCTGCTGTTAGAAAGAACGAACAGAAGCACATACTCTGTGGGTGACAGATCGAATTTACCTTATTATCATAGTAGATCCAGCCCTCGCCAGTAGAGACCTTGGAATCAGACTTGCCGCTCACCATGTTATCGGCCCCTTCGACACGCCACTCACTGCCGGCAACCCAACGCCATTTGGCATCTCCAGTTCGGACATCCGGTAGCTCAAATGTGTCCTTGGGTGGAACGGAATTGAGGTGTTCGTCTGTCCAGGCCCCGCGTTCTGATGGGAACAGCGAGTATGTCCATCCGATGCCGAGCCAGCGCCGCTGGTTCTCGTATACAACAAATGTGAATCGTACCCCGGACGCGGCTCCACGCCGACGAGTGGAAATATTTAATCCCAAACCTTGGGCCTGGGATTTTTGCGAAGTGCTTGGGCTCTCCGCAACCGAGAGACCGGTAATCATAGCGCAGAGCCGACGCACTGCACGAGACCGCCATAAAATAACACGCGACACCCTCGCCGGTCGTGAATGATAGGTTAGAATGACAGTGCCGACGGCCATAACGACGCGGCGCGTAGTAATTAGGTAGAATGGAGGAAGTGTCAGCCCAATCCAGACAGGCGTGACTAGAAGGATGCGGATGAACAGGGCTGTTAGAGCAGGTCGAGTCGTCGCTGATGTCGCTGTTCGTTGCGTGGAGAGGAAATCGGTCAGATCGAGCAAGGGTTCGAGGAGGATATTACATCGCGTCGTGAATGTGCGCAGTGTCTCGACGATATCATCCAGGCTCTTTTGGTGACGGACGGTGGTCTCTGTGGACGATGAGCCCTGGTGTTTCTCACCAGTCGAGATTGTAGATGACAGGGGCGAGTAACGCCGCCCGTACATGCCGAGAATTAACCCAACTACAACCAAGATGGGGCCTGTCCAGAGAAGAATAGCGTCACTGTACAGCACCACGGCCCAGAATGTGGCCACGAGCAAGAAGCTCTGCCACGGGTCCCCCGATGTCCATGTTAACAACCCGGCCAACTTATTGAGCGGTAAAAGGAACGGATGAGAGTAGGCCAACGCCCGGGTAATGGGCGGCGGCGTAGCCACCAGGAGAGGTGACTTGCGATGCACGATGACGCTGGAACGCTGGCGCGAGGTCAAGGCCGAGCCGGTGATGGTAGAAGGGGAGAATGCAGCGACCGTTGGCGGCTGAGAGTCAGAGTGGCCATACTCCTGCGGCTGCGATGAGGGTGCCATGGAATCGATCCACGGGAGATCTTCTGCTGTCGCGTGAGTAAAGGAGGTCCAGAGGACAGGGGACACCTGAGCATACCGAGAGCTGCCATCCAATTACGGAGACGTCATAAGGAGGTGAAGGTCAGCTCGTCGGGCTGGCGCACATCTTTATAGCGTGGGTGTTCATCGGTTCAAGCTGATCTGTGGGGGGTAAGAGCACCGGGGACATGTGACTGACGCTGCACTGCACGATGGCTAGGCCCATAGCTATACGGACCCAGGGAATTTTTTTCTCTTCTTTTTTTGTCTGATGATTTTTGCCAGTAATTGCCCATTTCTATATTGCAAGCAATGAATATCTATTCCCTTCCCTATCTATTATGATCGTGGCCGTTCCAAGTCGGCGTGGCCGCATAGTTCCAGCTCCCCGACTTGCCGACGCTAAAACACGCGCAGCCGAAATTTTCCCCTTCTTCCTTTCTTCACCTCCTTGTGATCATCGCTCTTGGACTCTCTGTCCCCGTCGACATGGTATGTTGCAAGACTCCCTCTTGTCCTCTCGTGCCCAAGTATTTTCCAGATAAAATCATTTGGTCCTAACTCCCTTTTCCTTCACACAGGCTCACCGCATCGTCACCCAAGTCGTCGTTACCGGAGCCCGGGTCTTCGGCCGCGCTTTCGCCGAAGCCTACAAGCAAGCCCAGGCTTCCGGCAAATACACTGCCCAGAAGAACGGCGGCAGCTCCTTGACCTCTTCTGGTATTACCCTCGACGAGGCTTGTAAGATCCTCAACGTCAAGCCACCCGCCGGCGGCGAAACCAACGTCGAGCATGTCATGGAACGATTCAAAAAGCTCTTCGATATCAATGACCCCCAGAAAGGCGGCAGCTTTTACTTGCAAAGCAAAATTCTGCGGGCTCGCGAGCGGATAGAGATGGAGGTTCGTGAAGCGGAGCGCAAAGCGGCCACGGACAAGGAGCTACGCGAAGGCTGGAACCCCAAGGTCTACAAGGACCGGTGAGACGAGTTCTCGTCTTGAGGAAGTCCTGCACTCTCCTCTCTTACGCCTTTCTGCGGCAGTATCTGCAACTTGTGCTCGCGTCTGCACACAGGCATCCTTCTCGATCTCATCTCGATGAAATCTCCGGGTCGGATCCCGCTCGTCCTTCTTGATTTGGCATAGCATGGCGTTTGGGTTTATTGCAGGAGAGAAGCTGGTTTTTCTGCTTGCGAACATTAGACGGAGGAGATCGCATTTTCTCAGGGTCTCTCGTTCACCTGTGCCTGATGTGCGTACCAGCACATCGGCATCGCCGCCCTTACGGTCCCGATTTTGATCTCTCTTTGGCCTCTGGGCCTTCTGTGTATACCATCACCTTTTTCACCACCGTTAACCCCCCTTCTCCACTCTCCCTCGGAAAGGAAGTCTTGTACTATAGCTGTATAATTGCACATGTGGAATGTCCTCCCGATTGATTCGCTATATGACATGAGTAAGAAGAACGCTCGTATTCCGGGACAGACTTTGTGTTTTTTTTTTTTTTTTGCCACCGCCGACCAGCATCGACTGAACATCCTCCAGGAACGTTGAGGAATGGCCAGGAACACCGCCAGAGATGCATATTGAGCCACAAATCCCCCGCGACTAGTGAATAGGACTGGGATCGGCTCCTCACCACGGTGAAGAATCGCCCCCCGCCATGGCGCCATCCGGAGCGGAGCCGGGGGAAATTCTCGCGCGGATAAGGAAAACAGTTATTCCAAGTCTTTTCGGCTCGCAATCAGTTTCTCCAACCCAAAACAGCGTCCTCCTGACTCTGCATCCCTCATCTTCCACCGGCCTCATTGGCAGCGCAATACCGATCGTGCGCCCACTCGACCCGATCCCACCGCAAGCGCCATGCGTCCCTCCACCCCGCTGTCGGCGGATCTGCCCCCGCTGATAATGGGCACGGCGACGTTCAATTCACAGTACAACGCAGACCCCTACGCCCTGCCGACAACAGAGCTCGTCCAGCGCGCACTCTCACGCGGCATCCGCGCCTTTGATACGTCCCCGTACTACGGACCCGCGGAGGAGCTCCTCGGCCGCGCGCTGGCCACGGACTTTGTACAGACCAACTTCCCCCGTGACTCGTACCGCCTGCTCACGAAGGTCGGGCGCGTTGCGTCCGCATCGTTCGACTACTCACCCACCTGGATCCGACACAGCGTGCGCCGCAGCTTGCGCCGCCTGCACACCGGGTACCTGGACGTGGTCTACTGCCACGACGTGGAGTTCGTGTCGGCCGCGGAGGTCCTTGGTGCCGTCCGCGAGCTGCGCCGGCTACGCGATGAGGAGGGCTTGCTGCGCTATGTCGGGATCTCGGGGTACCCGGTGGACGTGCTGAGCGAGCTGGCAGAGATGATCCTGCGCGAGACGGGCGAGCCGCTGGATATCGCCATGTCGTATGCCAATTTCACGCTGCAGAATACACGGCTGCAGTCGCTTGCCCTGCCGCGCCTGCTCGCTGCCGGTGTGGACGTTGTGCCGAATGCCTCGCCGCTGGGGATGGGACTTCTGCGCCGTGACGGCGTACCCATTGGCTCGATGGGAGACTTTCATCCTGCGCCAGATGCGCTGCGCGGGGCAATTCACCGTGCATCGGACTGCGCTTCCCAACATGGGGAGAAGCTGGAAGTTGTGGCAATCCGGTTTGCATTGGAAACATGGTTGCGTGCTGGAGCGAAGGCGGGTGCCCTCGGTGCACCGCTGGCGCGAGCCCTTGACGCCAATCCCGGCTTCCTATCAGTGGCCAATATCGGTATCGGGAAGAGACTCGGCGTGAGTGTCATGGGCGTGAGCAATATTGACGAGCTGGACGAGACGCTACGTGTCTGGCACAGCATCCTGGACGGACTGGAGAACTGGAATGAAGATGACGATGGAACCGATTTTGACAAGCTCCAGCCCACCCGATCCTTGACACCGAACAATGTGACCCCTGGCGCTGTCCCGTCGTCTGCCACCCACACTGCCGATATCCTGACGCCCTCAGAGGGTATCATTACTGACCGTGCTTGGTCCCAAACGCGCTGTGTCCATATATTGCAGTTGGCACGGGTTATCAGGGATATCCTTGGCTCAGAGTGGGTGGATTATGTATGGGCCAGTCCGCCGGCGGACTTCCAAAACACCTTGCCCAAAGAACACATTGATGTGCTGAAGAAAATCGAGACGGAAGAGACGACAGAATCGTTCCCTGCTGGTGCTGTAACCACGGAACATGACGCGATGTTGACGCCACCATTGGATGCGGAAAAGCAACTTGCATAGCCATTTGAGATGCATGATTTCTATGCACATAACAACTGTTTTTTGAATGAGCGTTTCGCAGAGCCTGAGCCATCCGTACATGTAATGCCTGATATATAAATAGGCTCGTAGTCTATTCATTGTGAGGTGAACTTGATGGTAGTTGCAGTACCAATAGATGCAAAGCTCATGCATATTGAGATTTCTAAACACCACTCAGGTGCCAATTATAAACAGGATTCATGGGTGTTAGTCATCAAGCACTCAACATATCGCTAATCGCCCCTAAAGTCATATAACGTGATCCTCTCCAAGAACTCGCATGTAGCGCTTTCTTGGTGAGAAAGGAGTATTGGAAGGGGGAAAGGGTAAGAAGCAGACCAGCCTGATGATGCACGGAGGCACCGGTAGTTGCTGGTCGATTTAATTGGGTCACTAATAAATGTTTACCTTGGTACAAAGAATAGAGAAAGTTGGTATGGGATCGAAAGGAGGATCTCGAGGCCCGGATCGGTTTGGCTTGAAGTAGCCTCACAGGTGATCATATCGCTGAATTTGTATGGGGCAGCTGAATCGTGACCGGGCCCCAAAGAGTGGAATCAGGCGTTTGAGGATGGAAGCATTGGCTCGAATCCGTCCGATCTCGATCCTTGGACATGAGGTGTGAGTCAAAAACGAAGCTCTCGTTTTTAAATGCGATGCATGTTAAAAATGTGGCCCACCATCAGCGCTTGGCATTCATCTCGTGAAGCAAAAAATGGGTATCATCTCGAACAGGAAATCGACACTAAGGGAGGTGCGATTCAAGGGAATTCGTCGTGGACATAAGGATTAGACGGCACGCTGAGTAGGTTTCAAGTAAACAGGTCTCGACCTTAGTGGCGTGTCGGCCTCGGGGCATGAGTAGGTGGCGGCGGGGGAGGAGAAGGGTCCGCAGGAGCAGGCGGAGGCGGCGGGGGAACACGATATCGGCCAAACTGGGGGGCAGTCTCAAACACCCGACGCAGTTGGTAACGCTGCTCCGTATACTCGTCATAATTGGCCGCAATGATGGCTCCCAGAAGGCTTATGTCAGATGCTCTGGATGCTGCTAGCGAATTCAGCCGGTTTGTCAACATGAGATGAGCATCAGAGAAAGATCGGAAGATCAATGAGATCTCCTTGGTCCCGCCCGAGATATCATTTGATGGGTTATTGGGATCCTCAATCATAAGGCGGTCTCTGTTACCGTACTATAGCTGTGTGTGAGTTCAGATGCTCTTGATTTGCCGAAATGGTTCAGGTTACCTACCTTATTGAAATACCCAGGCGGATTCATTCGAATGCCTGTGGTCTCATAGGAAAACTCATTCCCGTAATAATTGAAAAAGTCAAGAAGAACCTTGCCGGCATTTTGCTGCCCATGACGAGGCATGTGCTGCAGGAGGCTTGTCACCAGACAAGTGATAGAGAATCCGCCCAATCCGCCTGTTGGCACTTCGTTGAGGCCTCGAAGGAGCAAAAATTGCTTGATAACTGACACTATGACCGGTATCACGGGAAATTGCTCCTTCCACGTTTGGAACGTCCTGTTCGCGAGCAGGCCGCTGTCATTGTCAAAAGACAAGTCCACGCGGAGCCCAGTCAACTTGTCCACAAACTTGAGAATTGGCACCCGTGCGTGCGCAATAGTTTCAATGGAACCCGGAATCGCGATATTCAGGTCCTTCAGAAATGCGGAAAATGCATAAATTTGCCCTTTCCTCTCACCAAACACTTTAATCCCCTGACGGAGAAAGGATGGGGACATAAGGACTAGGTCGATGTCCGCCGTGGGGAGGTACAACCCTGACGCGAACGAGCCAAATGGATGGATCTCGATATTGCCATATCGCTTCTTGAACCCGGTTTCCAACCGATTGACGAGGTCAGATCTGACAATCTGCTCGTAGCGATGCGGCCTGACCCAGTTGTAGAATGCAATTACTTCGTTGTGGAATTTCGTTGAAAGGTGCATCGAGGGCACAATGGAGTTCATCCAAGGCGAAGCATCTTGATTCGCCATCGCCCGCCATGCGTGAAGAATAGATGCATCTGGATTGAACCTCCGCTGAGGTTTCCCGAGTTTTGTTGAGAATCCCTTGGGCTGATCGTCCCGGGTTCTCTTCGCAGCCGCCGACTCACGGACTTCCATACCCTTCGGACCCCTCGGGGCATTCTCTGGAGCATTCCGAGCCGGGTCTATCTGCTCGTCCTCTTCTGCCCCGTCGAGAATACCTAGCGATATGAAGTCATCGTTATCAACCACGGCATCCTGCTGCTGCGCCTTGGCCGTACTGTCGGCGAGTCTCGCTTTGCGAATCAGCTTCACCACGTCAAGCTTCTTATGTTGAGTCTCATCAGGGGGTGGCAGCACTGTGTAGGGGTCTGGATTGGACCATTTCGGGGCCGGTGGTGCAGGAGCGGGCTTGGGCGAAGTGTTGCCATCCAGTCCCAGAGCACGTCGTTTGCGCGGACGCTCCTCCTCATCTGATTCTTCCGATAGATCCATTTCTGCCTCTTCGCTGTCACTGATGGCATCAAGAGGAGCGAACTTGGGAGCAGGCTTTGAATCCGCAGCCGTAAGCAGCTCAGGGGTTGTGTCTCTCTTGGTCCTCAACAACGGACGCTCAGATGTGGGTGGGAAACGAAACGTAAATTCAGTCTTGGGACGCGACTTGCCCGATCGGTTGTCTTTTTTGGGGCCTTTGCCTCTATCCTTGGAGGGCACATTGCCCCGAAACTGAAACGGGGGCATTATTGTCAAACGCGCACCGCGATCCTCGGGTATCCGATGACAAGAAGTGACAGGGACGGAGTCTGGGCGATGAGTGTCAGGTGGATACAAGTGATGACAGATTCAGTCATTAGTTGTCAAGCCTGGTGAGAAGGGCAGGGGCTCATGGAAAGAGAAACAACAGTGTCGGATTGTTAGATCAGATGGTGGACGCGAAAAAAAAAAAGAAGGCGTGGCAGAATCTTCGCACATGAAAGGCGGTCAAGTGTCTCGTTCCATCTTATCGTGGGTTTCGATACAAACTTATCTATGGATCGTTCTGTGGTGGATTTGACTGCCAATGCCGCAATCCTTCCTCCAGCAGATGTGCCAGTTCTTTCTGAACAGCCATATCAGAGAAACTCACACGATCAGGTGCCCACTTTAACCATTTCTCTGCTCTTGCACCCTCCCCTTGCAACAAACCCACGCTCACGTCAATTACTGTTGGCCGTCCGTCATTATGCCAGAAGACATTGGCTCCACAAGAATTGCAAAACTCTCGATAAATCCCCGGTGAGCTGACATACTGTTTCAGGTTTCTGAGGTTGAATGTCAGTGGTGATCGGTCCGCACGAAAGATATTTGATTTCGGAACAAAAGCCCAGGTCTGGATTGGAAAACCGCTCCCCAATCGACAGGAGTTGCAGACACAGGTTCCTGCCAGATACTTGGTGTTTCCATCCTGGAGCCACCATTTTACGTTTTCCGGGTTGGCAGCTGATGCGGAGTGATATGGAACCAGCACGTCAGGCCACTGTGACCACGCCTCAAGGGATGTTGCATTCGGAGGAGTGATGTAGAAGGCAATCCGCCCACAATGGCATCGCGCCTGCAATTCGTTTTGGTCCAATGATGTATCCTCCGAGTCTGGGGGTCCATGCATGCCAGCGCCCTGCGACTGCCCTGAAAGAGCCTCTACGCGACAGCTCGTCGTCGTCGTCGGCCACCCAGGAAGGAAGATGCTTAGTCCACCATCACCGGTCTCATCTACCTTCCAGTGCTCAATGGATTGCACTGGTGGGGTATCTGCCGCTGCCAGCACTCCTGATGCAACGAGATATCGCCCGCTAGGCTTCGCCCAAGCAAAGACGTGAGTGCCGCAGGTGTTGCAGAAGAAGCGGCTCACACTGGGTGACTCCTGATACTCCTGCAGACCGTCCAGAGTGGACGGTTCATGCTGCATGAGGTAATACGATGTACAGAGCAGCCCGCTCACTGCGCGACAACTGCTGCAATGACAGAGTTGGAGTCGAGTGTGGTTGGCAGATGGGTCCAGTGCGACTGAGAGCGCAAAGCCTCCGCACAGACAAGTGACCGAAGTCGCCATGCAGTCGAGCAAGGATTGCTGTCTCTTTTTCTGAATTCTTTTCGTCGCTCGGGGAGTAGTTTCTCCCAACCGTGCAAGTCGAGCCCTCGTAGTGCCGAATAGGGAGCTGCGTGAGATATGTGCTCAGGCGGGGCCGCAGGTGCAGAAATGTGCTCGTTGCCCCAGCGCTCATCAATCATACCTAGTATAGTTCGACTAGTTCTTACCAGCTAGCAAGAATCATGCATTCGTGTTGGTGAAATCCCGGAAAGTCACGGGCGCGCTCCCATATATAAGGCCCATCGCCGCCCTTTCCTTCCCCACCATCCGTCATTCGTCATTCACCATTCCAACCTTTCCTCATCAGCCATCGTCTACGCAAAACCACACGCAATACGCAAGACTTCTATCAAAAATGGGTGAGTGTTGAGCACGTCTCCGATGCTCATGCATCGGATCCCCCTCTCATGGGGCATCTCGTCCGGGTTCTGCTGCGATTCCCGATCTGGAGGGGCCGTGGCGGGGTGATTTCACCCCTCTCGTATTTCCGATGCATCGTTGCTTCTTCGATTGCAATGTTGACCAAGACGAATAGGCCCCGACCACACCTGCAGCTGCGGCGCTTCGTGCCAGTGCCCTGCCGGCGCCTGCCAGTGCCCCGTATGTGACTCCCTCTCGACTGCTACCAGATCCTGTTGGCTAACTGCAACTTGCCCCCGCTTTTCCTCGAGCACAGAAATAAACCACGCAACCAACGGTTCTCGAGAGTGATCGGGATTTGCGCAAGCTGATCTTGCTTCTTTGATCGAGCTGCGGCAGACAATATCCCATGATTCGCCGAATCAGACCTAGCTTTTCTCGCTAACGATGGGAGAGGATGGCCAAGGAGGGGTTTGTTGTATGGCGAAGATTTCCCTTGTCATGTTCCCCAACCATCCAGTCTAGCTGGTCCGTCGTAGTCAATGAAGACATGGGCAGTTGCTGAAAGACTTTTATTCATTTTCATCAAGTACCTTGTGGGCATCAGACCCAGTCTTTGCGCAATTTAGGCTCAGTGGAGGTGACGAGCTTAACTGCAGTACAGCGCAGCATCCAAATCACCAGCAGGACGATGCAGCCCTATTCCCAAGCATCTCTCAACCTCCATCGCCTCTGGGAACATGCCTTATCTTGACGTAACCCTCCTTCGGGGACTGATTGCCACGTCGGAGAGTTGGGCTGGCGAGTGGATATCGGACACGATGTCATACACCGAAAAATAGACCCCAACATCACACATTGCCTATACTATAACCCCCATCCACTCATATAAGCACGGGGTACACCGATATAGGAGTGTATCAAAGAATTTACGATAGTGGCCTAGATTTCTCTTCGGCTTGCGCGGCTGTCTCTTGCCGAGCAGTTCTGGCCCAAGTCAACCCATAGGCGGACGCTTAGTATGGCGCATTATTTGCACGGACACCGACAAGGAACGCCGCATTGACTCAAGGAATTATCAACCGGGTCATCGGGTACCATCTCAGATGCTGCGAGCAATGGGCTGGGGCCCAATGATAATCATACAGCATGCATATCGAGAGGGTCTGTGGGACAAACAGGGTATGATATGCTCCGGTAACTTCGAGCCATATGCAGGATGAGACGGTCCACTTTTTTTTTTGCTCTCGGCGTTCTGCCTTGCATCCTGATGACCAGGAATACACAGGGCGTCAATGCGAGGGTGGTGTGGGCCAAACCGCCTGGATCTTGCACCTGTGCGAGGGTAGCTGTAGGTCCCGGTGAACGCAACCATAGCTCTCCAAGCTCGAGTTATCAGATCCAAGCTGGCACGAAGTACTATGCTAGATTCGATGCTGCGGTATCTCATCTAGCTTTGTTTTTTTGGGGCGGTTGCATGAAAGCGCCGATCTCTTGCATCCGAGGTATCTCCTTTGATACCCACGCAGCTCACAACCCCATTTCGCTTTGTCCTCTTTCAGGATCGTGAGCCCACGCTCTCCAAAGAACAAAACATCGAAAAAAAAAATAACACGATATTCGACTCCACCACGGTGGATTGGAAAGATGCACCTCAGCATCCATACTCGCAGGCTGCCAATAAGGCTTCGCAGCGCCCCTCCAAGGTCCCCAACCCGCTCAAACATCTGGCTTCTCATAGGCTGCTACGCCAGAATCCGACCCTGCACCGCTCCTGGCGCCGGAAAATTCATTTTGGGAAGTCCCCCCACTGCCCTTCCTGGGCGTTGTCACACGTTCCGTTTCGCCGTTCGTTACCCATGACTGTACCCATGAGGTAATTGAGGCCCGGCCCGACAGTGGGGGGTGGAATTCCAGTTACGCAGACGAGAGCAGATCGACCCTGGATCCGAAACGTGTCCATCATTGCTGTGGGATGACAGAGGTCCAGGTTTCATTGTGGAGGCCTCGATGTTGGTGGTGGCATGGCCTGTCATGGTGTCCACGCATCCATCTCAGATCCACAACAGCAGAGGCGTGGTGTATGAAAGAGGAGCTCCATAATTGCGAGACGAAGCAGCCTATGACCATCCTCAGGGCAGGAATGCCTACCCAATATCGAGCCACTTAAGGCCGCAAATCCGGTCATACACCGCACAGAGCGGATCCATGCTTTCCCTCGAGATATGACAAGCAGACACGAGGTGACCCTCCTTCCCTAGGCATGACTGATGGCATATAGTCCGGGGATTCGCTGAGGTGCCATGATAGGCTCGAAGTGGAAAGGGCAGGAGAAAGGGCCATCCTGCCACGCAGGCCCCCATCATCATCCGCATGAACCTAACCGGTTCGAGCATCATCATCAGCCTGATCTGCAAGTGTGGCCAGAGGAGAGAACGCAGGTGGAGCACTCCACATCTGCAAAGTAAACAGATCGGAGAGCACTTGCTGCCCTTCGCCCGACAGCGGCGGGGAGGTGATTGGCGAATCTGACTGCGACTGAGCCTCGTTATTGGCGACAGCGTCAGAGCAGCCTAGTCGGCGGGAGCGGGTAGCGCGTGAGTGTGAGTGGAGGCAGCCCCGTTGTAAGTGGAGGAGAGTGTGCGAGGGAGAGGGGCAGCGCATCGGTTGTTGCATACCGGGCTCGCTGGATCCATTTGACTCGACCACGCGATGAGAGTTTGCCTCCGGCCTGGACGGCCTCTCCGATAGGACCGTCCTCCGGAGTGGGAGACGCCGAAAATAACGAAACAAGAAATTCCTGGGACTTGGACGCAATGCCATCTGCCGTATCGGAGGACTCGTCTGGCGAGGCGGGTGGGATGTGAAGTATAAAGTCGGCCCTTCGTCCCGCCAGTTTGATGGAATCATTCAAACAAGATCGATATCTCTTTCACTCTCCAACAACTCAAGCTTTATTCTTCGTGTGGTTTTACCCTCACCTCAATACCGTCAAGATGAACCCCTGCTCGTGCAACTGCTGCTCCGGCAACTGCAACTCCTGCTCTTGCTCTAGCTGCACCGTATGTCCCCTGTTGATTCTTTGTCTCTCTTCTCTGCCTGTATGATGGGAGTTCTGATGATTCCTCCAGCACTAAGCCAGCTCACACGCCCTCTCCCCGGCCGTCGTCCTCCTCCAATGTCTCAACAACGCATACCAGGCCTGGAATCCCGTTGCTAGCCAACTAGGATCGGGAGCCAGCGTTCGGTCCGTCGAATACGTGCTCTGCCATGATCGCCATGACTTGATGTTTCTGCCTGTCTCGGGATGTCGGAGCAGGGGACGGGGTTGGGTTTTGATTTGGTCACAGTAACCTTGTGTATAGCTGTGCTTTGCGAGCCTTGTGCCGCACATTTATCAATGAATATTTGGATATTTTCCGACCAGTCGCCTACTGTAGTAGTTGTCTCTAGTATGAATGAACGGGCTAGTACATTCTGCAATGCCAAGCACATAAGCAATGACTTTTACATCTTCCAAGCGTTGTCCTCTCCTGGGGGGACATCCCTGCGTCTTTTGTGGACGTCGCCTCTACTTATTTCACCTAGGTAGGCCCAGATCAGACATGTGGTATGAAAAGAACAGTTTTTCCTGGGTATATGTCCATCTGTCAAAGATCTCATCATATATTGTAACAGCATTTCAACTGGACATATGCATGCCCAGGTGATATAGATATCTCGTGTCTGCGTAGTTATGCAAGGTAGCGGATAATATGCATGCACTGTATCTAAGATCTCAGTCCAGGTCACTAGACGAGTATATTGAAAAGAAACATCTGTGAAACAAATTGCTGTAGGTTTCGAGATAGCTACAAAAGCCACCATGACCAAACACGGTATAGATGAACGCTCAGAATCCTGAGTCTGAATGATGTAAGAGACAAAATTCAACACAGATGCAAATATAGATTCAACATCGGGTCAGTCACAGCTCGTCTTTGGTATCCTTGGAGCGAGGTGCACCATTACCATCCTCTCCTCCCCCACACACGGCCGGGGTGGTCACGCGCATCGAGTATACACATTTCTCATCCTCGGCCGTCTTCAAAATCTCGTTCTCTTCTCCACATTCCAGGATGACCTTGGTCGACCGGTTGGGGCCGTTCCAGCAGGACTGGCCGCGCTCGTACTCGAGTGCAACATTCTCCACAGTGACGACCTCTCCAGCCTCGTTGAGTTCCTCGACACTGACGGATCCAATTCGAACGAATTTGCCCATGGACATCGGGGAACCACCCTTCCTCTGGATCTGTTTCGTACTCTCGAGGAAACAGTGCTCGTACGTGTACTCACCCGAGTCCTGGGAGATGCACTGCCCCTTCAGCGCGCGGAAAATGGAGGAACTGCCATAGTCTTTTTCAAGATCGGCCCGCTGGTCACGGATTTTGTTCTTAAGGTCCCTCAGAGTGTCTTCGCCGGACTTGAGAGCATCTCGCGCCTCAGTCACAGCTTTGGACTCTGAAGCAGACTCCTCCTCCGATTTGGCTAGAATCCCACTTGACTCAAGGAACGACCTGAAAGTGAGGACCTGGTCTTCGACGAAGTCGACCAAAGAAGGCGGAAGATAAGCAGCCAGCTTGTAGACTGTCGGGCTTTGTCAGTGATTGTATGCACACCAAGACACGAGAGCAACATACTTAAGTCGGAGTCATTGCAGCCATCCTCTTCGGCCTCCCAATGTTCCCAGTCAATGCCGTGGTCCTTGGTATCTGGCTTGGCAATTTCAACCAAGTCGCGGTCCTGGGCACTATTGACCTCCACATTCGTTTCTCGAGCGGCGTATTCCTCATAGCTGCGGACGGCGCGCTTGACGCCCTCATCGTTGAAGTTGGGGTTGTACTCGACCTTGAACTTAGCAAGAATATCCTCAAGCTCCTTCACCCGCTCACGAGTCTCATCCCGCTGGCGACGGATGTCCAACAATCCTTCACGCAGCTCCTCAACACGGCTCTTGGCGAGTCCAGCGAGAACATTAACCTTGCCCTTGCCCTTGCCTTTAGTGCGAACGATCTTGCGATCCTCTGCCTCAGCCGTCTTCAAGGTGGCCTCAAGGTTCTCTACCTGGAGTTCGGCACCTTTAATTTCGGTTTCCAGCCCAGCAATTTGATCCTCAATTTCCTTCTGTTGCCTGGCGGCATCCACGAGGAGCTCCTTTTTCTTTTTCAGGGCAGCGGTCATAGATTTCTGGCGCTGTTCCTCTTCTTGACGCCATTTCTTGCCAATTTCCTTGCAACGATCCGCGCACTTGATCCCACCGACACCCATCCATTCATCGCTGCCATCGCAGCACTGCTCATAGTCACAAATTCCATCATTCACGCGCTGGAATGGGACATAGGATGGTCGGTGGCCCTTGTTTTTGCAGTAGAATCCGGGGAGAGCGAGCGTGAGCTCCAGATCGCTATTTCCAGGGCGATCTGCCACCGAAAGAGGCGAGTTTCGTGAGAGATGGGAGCACGCAGATGTGCCGGGCTCGTCACTACCGTCTGGGCAGTCACAGAAGTCGTCGTTCACGTTGGACAAGGGGATTCGAATGGCAGGATTCGAGATACAACTGAAGGAGGACTTGTCCTGGTAGAACTTGGCAACTTTTGAGATTCCTAGTCAGTGAACTGAAAAATGTCACGCC
This sequence comes from Penicillium hispanicum, assembly GCF_028827665.1. NCBI lineage: Eukaryota > Fungi > Ascomycota > Eurotiomycetes > Eurotiales > Aspergillaceae > Penicillium > Penicillium hispanicum. Next base: position 1,393,752 of record NW_026623198.1, on the reverse strand, counting down.
GAAAAGCATCAAGGATCGCCCCATTGATGGTCTACCGGCTGTGGACACCTCGTTCGGGGGTGGGGATGCAATCAGGGACCGTGTAGCCACGTACATTCTGGAGCGACACCGCGAGGACGCTCAGATTTACCACTAATAGCTCCAGTAGTGGACCCGGCGACAGCCAGCAGGAACAGCGACTGAGGGACTCTCATGTTGGAGGCATTGAGCTGGGGAATTGTGGAGAGCTTCCGGCCAACTGTTGATATGGACGGGGGATCTAATCGGTGCTGAGTCAGCCCGCTATCTGCTCCAGAGCCTTTATCGCAAGTGGCGCAAGTGGCAATCAGACAATTAGTTGGACTACGCAACTATCCAAAACGTCCAGGCAACATGGGTAACGACGGTGGCAGGTAGGTTCAAGTGCTATCTTTGCAAAATGTGGGGTGAAATTTGACTGACTCCTTATCTAAATAGTATCCCTACCCGCCGCGAACTCGTCCGCGAAGCAGCCCGCGCCCCAAGCACGGCGCAAGTCAAAGAGGCCCAGCGCGAGCAGCAAGAACACCACTGGACAACATGTCCGCTCTCGCACAAGGCACTTGCCCGGCCAATAGTCTCAGATTCCGTCGGAAACTTGTACAACAAAGATGCTATGCTCCAATTCCTACTCCCCGGCGACGACGCAGAGGGTATCAGCTCCAAGTCGGACTGTGAAGAGATCCTGTGCGGACGCGTGAAGTCCCTCCGAGATGTTGTTGAGCTGCACTTTGAAGTCGACACCGAGCGCGCCGAGCACCCATCAGACCGCACCATCGTGCACCGCCACGAGCGACGCGAGGGCTGGATCTGTCCGATCACCGCAAAGCCGCTGGGCCCTGGCGTGAAGTCCGTGTATCTTGTCCCGTGTGGACATGTTTTCACCGAGGAGGCGATTCGTCAGCTCAAGGGCGACAAGTGTCTGCAGGTATTGTTCCATTTGTATGCACCCCAAGACATAGCATGTCTAACAGTATCACAAAGTGCAACGAGTCCTACACCGAAGATAACATCATTCCCATCCTGCCAACTAAGGAAGACGATAAGAAGCGACTCATCGAGCGTGGCGCCAAGCTTGCCGAGCAGAGCCTTACCCACTCTCTGAAGAAAGCCCCCGGCTCGAAAAAGCGCAAGAAGCATGCCATCGCAGAGAGTTCAGCGGATGGTCCTAACGGCACCACGGAGGCTTCGGAGCCTAAGAGCCGGAGCAACACATCTACACCCACTCCGGCGGCCTCTGGAAATGGTATTAAGAATGCTGCGACGGCGAATCTTACTGCGCGTGTGCTAGTTGAGCAAGAGGAAAAGAAGAAACGTCGGAAGATGATGGGCATGAATGAAAACTTAGACAGTCTTTTCACCAAGGAGAAGAAGGATGGCTCGGGAAAGGGTGGCGACTTCATGACAAGAGGGTACTCTATTCCTGCGTCCGCGCGGAGGTAACTTGCTTCTTTCGGGGGGTATTTGAAGGTTTTGCCTTGCATTGGTAGCATCGAGGGGAGCTATCGCTTTGGTGTCTTCGGAGTCTGGGGTCTTTTCTGAATGTTTCATGCCGACTACGATGGCTACCAGACGTGCTGAAACCTCAGCACTGTATATTCTTTTCAAGGTTTGATCGGCATGGAGATCTTCAATAAATAACAGATGCAGTTCAGTAAAGGCTTCCTAATGTACACAAAATGATCTACTATCAAAACAAATAGACACCTCGAGGCTGGAGCTGCAGAGAGGAGCCAATCATCTAGTATGACACCCTTCTCGCCACAGATCTGGGAGAAGACAAGAGAATGACAAAAGGGCGATAACAAGCCATTGAGGACATTGTCCAATTCATGCCAGTATTGTCACTCACTCCAAACCAACCGGTCTGGCCTTCTTCTCCAAGATAAGACCTCGGCTGTAGAGCTCGGCGTGAATAGCCTTCTTACGGCCGAAATCCTCATCTTTATCGCCTGGACTAATACGGTTCTTGCTGAACATTAGATTTGGCGGCAATTTTCCAGCGGCGAATCCCTTGCTCATAGTCTTGTTGACGTCCGGTGACTTCTCCTTCACCGGGGCAGAAAGGGCGGTGATAATTTCTCCAACAGTGGTGGATGAGGTGATGGCGTAATCGGGGATACGGCGGCCTAGCAGCTGGGTGAGTCGCTTGACGAACTGTAATTTTGTTACTAACATTAGCATTTTTATCTTGCAGGGACAACGGATCAGCGACAGGAAGACAAACAGCAAATTTGACTGCGGAGTCAGCGAGTGAAAGGGGCCGGGAAGTTTGCAACACGATCCGCTTCTTGGTTTCCTTCGATTCCACAATGAATTTCTCGGGCGATTTGATCTCTTCATGGGTCTTGCCGCCAATCTGGTTAAACACAAAGACAAGAGCCTCCAGGCTGTTTTGGTCCGGGAACCGAAGAGCGTCCGCCCACTTCATGGATTCGGAGACTTCCACAGTGCACGAATCGATCATCTGCTGGATCTGCTCGTGGTGATTGGAGACCTCGCAGATGGTGACTGGGTCTTTGCCCAGAAACTGCATCAGACAAATCTCCACGGCGGCCTGGTGAGCAGCATCGGGCAGGGGTCTCAGATCGACATCGCGGCCGTATCTGCACAATTGATTTAGTAAGATTGGTATCCGCCATTGTGAGCTAGACAGCTGGCATCGTGACCCAACCAGCCGGAGCTGCGGAGAGAAATTGAAGAGAAGACGTACCGACTGTACTTATCAACACTCGGCACGGGACCATTGACTTTCCAGGCATCCTCTTCAAGGAAACCGATGGCGCTCAGTCCATCCCAGGTCTCCGCCTGTACGTACTGGTCGCCACTAGCCAGGTTTTCCGGGTTAGAGGGCTCCTCGACTTCCTCAGCTTCTTCCTGCCGTTGCTTCAATTCTTCTGCTTCTGCTTCTGCTTCTGCTCTTATTCTCTCGTTAAATCTCTCCAAACGCTTGGTGGTCTCCTCCAAAAATTGCGGCTTTCGTGCATATGGATCTTCTGGTCCTGGTGGCGTCTCAGACCACAATTTCTCTCGGGTTCGCTCAAGGAATGACTTGGAATTGGAGGAGGCATGGCGGCGGAATTGGCGGGCGAGGGGTGATATTCCACGAGGAACGACGTCCTGCCTGCAGTTTGAGCAGACATACAGTGCCTCCCGGGCGGGGAGACGTGTGATGGGGCGCATGGCGGCGTGGGTGCTTCTTCGCATCACGAGTGTCCGGCAACATTTGTTCGGCGAAACAAATCTGGCTTTTCACGTGACCCTTCTTGGCATTCTTGTATACGCGATCGATCATCCGACAAATTTAAGCCAATCAAAGCGAAGGAGCAATCTGCAAATTATCAAATCTTACCTCTGACCAAAAAGGTTCACTGGAGCGTTTCAGATCGCTCGGATCCTCTTCGGTCTTTTCGGGTAAGCAGTAAAGCAGGGCTTAAGGGTTGATCAGTCCACTCGGACCAAAATCCAGTAGTATGCTAAAGATATGTCAACAGAAAAGCCGGACGTCAAAGGTGTTGAAGTGACAGGACGAGAATTTCAAAAGTCATCTAATATGCGAAGAGTAGTTATATACATATGCCTCGCTGATATCATACTGTAATGGAACAGAGAAAAGGCAAAGAAAAAGTCACGACATAAAAGCTTTTTACTCCCGAACGAACATGCCAGCCATACCCATGCCGGTGCCAATGCACATGCTGACGACACCAATATCTTGACCACTACGCTCAAGCTCAGGCAGCAAATCGGCGAGTTGGCGGGCACCGGTAGCACCGAGCGGATGGCCAATAGCAATGGCACCACCGTTGGGGTTGACCTTGGCCTGGTCAATTCCGAGCTTGCGGATGCTGTACAGAGCTTGAGACGCGAAAGCCTCGTTGATTTCCCATACACCGACGTCGGGAACCTTGATGTCAACGGTCTCCAGCAGCTTGGGGATGGCGACGGCGGGACCGACACCCATCTCATCGGGTGCACAGCCAGCGACGGCGGTGGCGACCCAGCGTGCCTTGATGGAGCCGGACAAGCCGAGCTCTTCGGCGGTAGAACGACGCATCAGCAGGGCAGCAGCCGCACCGTCGCTGACCTGGGAGCTGTTACCAGCGGTGCTGGAGCCATCGGCAGCGAAGGCGGGCTTGAGGGAGGCCATCTTCTCGACAGAGATGTTGTGGCGAATGCCGTCATCTTGGCTGACGGTAAGGTCCTCGGGAGGAGCCTCGGGGTGCTCGGGAGAGTAGAACTTGGTGGTGACAGACACGATCTCACTGTCGAAGCGGCCGGCCTTCTGAGCAGCAGAGGCCTTGGCGTGCGACTCAGCGGCAAAAGCGTCCTGGTCAGCACGGGAGACGCTGTAGCGGGAAGCCACGTTCTCGGAGGTAAGACCCATGGGCATGATGCAGTCACGGGCATCCTTGGAATCGGAGTCCTTCAGCTCGGGCCAGAGGACGGTGGGGATGGCACGCGAGCCGTAGTTACGGGTCATGGACTCCATGCCACCACCAACTCCGACGTTGAGAGCACCGGCGCGAATACCGTACGCCACGGCCGTGATGGCAGCCAGACCGGACGAGCATTGACGGTTGATTGTGTTGAAGGGCACCGAATGGGGGAAACCGGCGTGAATTTGTGCCATACGGCCAGCCTTGGCACCTCCCAGCTCCTGCAAGACTGAGCCAATAGTCACGTCGTCAATCAGGGCCGGGTCGAGGTTGGGGTTGGCCTTCAATGTAGCACGGAGCACATTGGCGAGCAATTCTTCGGGGTACGCATCCTTGAATCCACCCTTCTTCGCACGCGTAACCGGGGTTCGTAGGGACGAGAGAATGACGATATCATTAGGCGACTTCTGGAGCACCTGGCGGAGACCGCGAGGAATCGGTGAAGCCATTGCTGTGGTGGGGTTTGGAGATTTGAAGATCGATCGTGGAAGTTTATATATATATACGCCGAGATCCAGTCGGTTCCGTTTGGTCTGTAATTACCGTGATGATCGAATGGGATGTACACCTGTGCAGCAGTCCGCGAGGATGTAGAAGGGGAAATAACAAGGCGACTCTAACCCCAAAGAATCCCCAGCAAGCTCGAGGCAAGAAGAGGTTAAGTGAAATGCCGGGCCGAATTCCGGGGTCGGAAGCAGTGCTGTCCACCACTTCCGCCCCGGCAGTGAAGATCGGCTAAACGAATCCCCCTCGGATGTGGGACCGATGTGCACGATGTACAGAGGGGACTGCATTTTTTTCTATCCAGATTGGATCATACTTAGTTAACATCTATGAGACCCATGATATCTATCCTTGTCTATCTCTTACCCTAGGAATGCGTCGCATACAGCGCATTGCCTAGTCCGTGGAAGCGAAGTTGAACGCGAGACCGAGACCGAAGCCGAAGCGGTAAATATGTACACTACTTTTCACGGTCCACAGCGCATGCAACTGCAAATGTAGCTAGATATGTTTAATCATCTCTTTTAAGTATTCAATGCATATCGGCAGTGGGGTGGCGAATACCTCCTACCATAAGAATCCTTAGGCCGCCTGTGGAACCTGGAGGCGCAGAATACCTATGTGGGATTCATTACTCATCTCCCTGCAAAAAGAATAATCAATTTGCTCTGCATTAGATACTCATACAGCTTTGGGCTGAGAAAGATCCATCAGCATCACCTGGTTAAGCCTAGAATACGACTGCCATGGCCCGAGTTTGCCAATACAGCCGATAAGGAACACCGTAAGCCAGGTGAGCACCAGCAGGGCTCGACATGAATCCTAAGCATTCTCCAACAGCGCAGACCAGGCCATCGCATTGGCAGTCTCGTTGAGCGCGGGCGGCACCAGCCAAAACTGAACCCACACACTGGACTCCAGCTCCTTTACCTGCTGATCAATCTGGTGCCACAGCTGTTCATTCGCAACAGCCTGGCCCTTACAATTCTTCCAGCCCCTCATCTTCCACTTTGGGAGCCACTCAGTCACGCCTTTCACCAGATATTCCGAGTCCGACTTGATGATCAGGGAGTGGAGCGGGTAGCACTCGCGGTCGTCGGGGCGAGGCACCTGACACTTCCAGAGGATGAGCACTTTGTCTAAAGCCGTAATGCAGGCCTGCAACTCCGCGACCTGCTCAGTGTTCTTCTCTGCAGTCAACATAGTCGATAAGTTGTTTAGGTTGCCAGTGCCGAAGAAGATGCCGATTGACGCGCGTGATTCAAGTTCGCCGCTTTTCTTGCGGTTAGTCAAGCACGCGCCATCGACAGCAACGACCAAGCAGCCGCGGTGGTAGGGCGCGTGTCCGCAGCTGGTGCATCGGTCTCGCGTGTGGTGGCAGGCGAGAAATACCCAGCGTCCACCAGGGACTTCGATCTGATGGAGCTTGGTGTTTTTTGGGTAGATCCACGGGCTGAATTGCCGGTCCAGGATCATTCCCTTTTCCTCTGCCTCCTTTTTGATGTCGGCCAGAGCAGGGGGGTAATGCGAGCTTCCACAGGCTTTACTGGGAGATTCCGCAGCCTGGTCATCATAGTGGCGTTAGCATTTTATGGAATATCACTTCAACGGGAGCTCGCTTAGCACATCCCACCAAGCACCATGTCTTCCTCATGGAAGTATGAACGCGCGATGAGACTGATTTTGTCACGAAGTTGGATATATTCTCTTACCTGGTAGCCCAGAGGCACTCTTTGTTTGCGTCCTCTCAGTGGTCGTGGCATGCTCGAGGACTTGGGGGCCATGATGAAATGTTACTTGGAGATCGATGAAAGCAAAATGTGTAGCGAGACCAGTAGGAATAGTGATGAAGGTAAGAGGTGTAGCAAGACGCGGGGGAATGGGTTGCTGGGGAGAAGGTTGAGAAGGTGAGTTGTGGTTGTGAGGATGTGAAGGTCAAAGCAACAAAGAACCACCACAAGACCAGGCAGACTCCAGGTCCCAGTGGTAGGCTTTGAACGCTGAAGACCCTAGCACTGAACGAGAAATCAGCGGTTTAATGGCACGACTACTGTGCGACATCCATTGTTAAGAAAAGTAGCATCGATGGAAATGATTGGCATTCTTTTTGGCAGGCTTTCGATATGCCTCCTAAGAAAACTTCAAGACTCCATAGAACTCCATCCATGCGATCTTTGCCTTCCTGGAATTTGAACGCCTGCCGAGGGGAATCATGGGAAACTAAGAAATCTGCCATCTGTGATGTGTATCACAGACACAACGGGGTATTGTACATGTTAGAGAAAATTGAAACATCATGATCGATGTCTCAAGGCATGGAAATGGTCGTGCTAAGCTCGGAGAATGTGGTTGTAATGGCCGGGCACTCTACGTTGACACTTATCGCAATCAGCACGGTAGCCCATGACGAGAGCTGGCTTCTTTCGTGGAGATGTGGATAACGAGCTGGATCCCCACTGGTCCATGGGATCGGCCAGTAGTTGATGGGAGGCTGACTGGTCTGCTGGTGGCACGGGCTGGTGGTCAAATTCAAGGGCCATGGACGCGGGTCGAGATGAGGAGAATGCCATTTCCGCGTCGCTTGAGGGCGTTCTGCTGCCACTGCCCATCGTGGCGTCACCGTCACTAACGGGACTCGGCAGTCGGGAAGGAGGTGCAGCATGCGTCGCTTCATTCGAGTATGACACGTCCTCCATCGAGTTTGGGTCGGGCAGAGGTTGGTTCGCGAGAGAGAATTGCGCTGGAGGACAATAGCCCGGCGGTAGCTGCGGCGTCGCCGCCTCACCGAGGGTCAACGAGTACTTGATCATGCTATGCGGGATGGGCGAGAGCTGGATACTGTCGTTGTTGTGCGAGCCTGCCAGCCAGGGCGAGAGATTGTCACCACCAGCCAGGAGTGCGAGGTGTGTCGAGGCATGAGAATCCGGGCTCAACTGCAAAATAGGCGGCCGCGGTCCCTGGGCTGATTTAATTGGACTGGTGGCATGACTGTCCGACCTCTCTCCTTTCTGCGGATCCTCATCGTCATCGGACGAGTCGACCGGGGTGAGTGTGGGGGCGCGGACCCGAAGGGCCTGGTCGAGGTCGGGCGAGGAGTCGGGACGGGTGTCGATGGCTTGCCATGACGGGCAGAGCTTGGGGAGCTTCTGAAAGACGGCACGATGAGGAATGAGCATATTAACACACCGAATCCACCGGTATTCCACCACTCGAGCTCTTTTCTCGGGGACCGCAAGTGACAACGGACAGCAACGCGGCGAGGGATCTTACCTTGGGATCATGAACGCCGGGCTCCGCCTCGGACTCGTCTCGCGGGCGCTTCAGATTCGACGAGGGGAACATGGCAGGATGGATGGCTGGGAGCTCTCCCAGCAGTCAGCCCCAGCGTAGGAGAGTGCGTGGATCATGGAGACGCAAGGGGAGTCGGGAAAGTTGGTGGAGAGCTGGACTCGGCAGCTGCTGTCATGGCCTCGGCGCGCGCATTCTCCCTTGGGCAATTACGTCTTCACCGGACTATGCACTATCATCACAATAACATACACACAACATTCGTGATACTGATCTCATTGGTGAATTTCTCTCATGCTCAATTCACCAAGAATGAGCCGTTGCCAAACGCACTCAGAACGGCAACAGACAGATTCCCCATTAGGGTTGGTACTGCATACTTTGGAGATCCTCGAGCCACTTTGAATACCCTCTTACCCCATCGAATCTTCCCAGCATAGATCTATTGCTGATCCCCTGCTGATCTAGGAACCAGATGCAGTCCAGCACACCCACAGATATCGTGGCATGACGTTCTCTGTGAAACTGATCCCAACCGCTTTTGTAATCAGAGCATTTGGTGTGACTTCCCCAGCGCTGTCATTTCTGGATGTTTGTGCATGCCGTGTTCAACGGTCTGCTTGTCACAAGTTGTGGACAAATCCGATGCGAGTAGTGAACGATTGGATATCTCACCGTTGCACGAGAGACATGGAGACAAAGTAGAACGAAAAGTCATACCGCCCCGACCGTCTAAGCGCGGGCGCTGATTGGCCCTGGCGATCACTCCGGCTGCAGCAGAATGACTAGATCTGACTTTGCGCAGGATATTATTATTATTATCACTCCGAGGCGACGCCGCTGCGAAGACATGCGAATTTGCATGATCCGTCATATGCGCCAGGCATCCCTGCGTCGATGACCGTCAACAGCGTAAGCACCTAACCACCTCACTCCTAGACCGGTCCTTGGTGTATTTGAAAAAGGCCGCGCCCGACTTGCCGCGGCCCACTTTAACCATATCTTTTTTTGCTTTCCACACTTGCTTCTTTCCTATACTCGCCTCCGTTGGGAAAATCGTGTGTCGTGGTCCTCTGACCTTTCTGATTGCTTCTGATCCCCAAGTTGGTATGTTGCCATCTCTTCCCTCTTTTCCCACCCTGCGTCGCAGGCGTGCTGATTGTGGTAGAATCCATTGGTCCGCCGTGCGCTATGCCTCTCGTCAATACCACCGAAGTCAACGAGGACACTCGTGGTAAGTATGGGAGATGACGGGAAGCATCATTGTCAATTGCTGTTCATCCACCCTCTAACGTATTCGTGCTTGCTCCAGTCCTCGGCTACGACCCATTGCTGTCGCCGCAGTTCTTGCAGACCGAGATCCCCGCGGTGAGTCATTTCCCCCACCCCGCCTTCGAGACCACCCAGCAGAGCACAGAACTGACGACGATGTGCGACCACAGCCTGAACGGGCCATTGAGGCTGTTCGTCAGGGCCGCAATGAGGCCGTCGAGATCATTGAGCAGCGCGACGACCGCCTGCTGGTCATGGTCGGTCCCTGCTCGATCCACGACCCCGACACTGCGCTCGAGTACGCTCGCCGGCTGAAGGAGCTCTCCGGAAAGCTGTCCAAGGACCTATGTATTATCATGCGCGCCTACCTGGAGAAGCCCCGCACTACCGTTGGCTGGAAGGGTCTCATCAACGACCCGGACATTGACGAGTCCTACAACATCAACAAGGGCCTCCGTGTTTCGCGCAAGCTGTACGTCGATCTGACCAGCACTGGTCTCCCGATCGCCAGCGAGATGCTTGACACCATCTCCCCGCAGTTCCTCGCCGACCTCATCTCTCTGGGTGCTATCGGTGCTCGCACCACCGAGTCTCAGCTCCACCGTGAGCTGGCCTCTGGTCTGTCTTTCCCGATCGGTTACAAGAATGGAACTGACGGTAACCTGACCGTGGCAATTGACGCTATCGGTGCTGCGGCTCACCCTCATCGCTTCCTCGGTGTCACTAAGCAGGGTCTGGCGGCCATCACCAAGACAGCTGGCAATGAGCACGGCTTCGTGATCCTGCGCGGTGGTAAGAAGGGCACTAACTATGACCGTGACAGCATCCGCGGCGCCCGTGAGGCCCTGCGTGCCAAGAAGCAGCGCGAGGTCCTCATGGTCGACTGCTCCCACGGTAACTCCAACAAGAATCACCTGAACCAGCCCGTCGTTGCAAAGGAGGTTTCCGATCAATTGCGCGAAGGCGAGACTGCCATTGTCGGTGTCATGATTGAGTCCAACATCTATGAGGGTAGCCAGAAGGTTCCTCCTGAGGGCCCCTCCCACCTGCTCAGGGGCGTCAGCATCACCGATGCTTGCATCAACTGGGAGATGACCGTCGATGTGCTGCAAGATCTGGCAGACGGCGTGCGCGCTCGTCGTGCTATCCGGCAATCAAAATCGAATGGTGTCAATGGCTCGCACTAAATTACCCATCGTACGGAGTGAGATGTGTGCTGACATTGATTTTCCTTTTCATGTGTATGCACCTGCTGCCCTCAGCGGGTTTGGCATGACCACCATTCGAAAGTCCAGCGTTCCTTTCCTGTGTCCATTAATTTGATGTTCCGTTGTGTTTCTGAATCCGTCATATCAATTCTGTGATGTTAGTCAAGGCTTCAGGTCAAAAGCATTTTTTTCGCACGTTCACAGCCGGTCAGATTTTATACTTTCCCCCAGGCCTGGGGAAGACCCACTCTAGAACTCCAGAATTCAAGATGACAGCTCCCTGTTCCCGCATTAAAAGGTGCCCACTGAATCTACGATGGCCTCTTGTTCTCCACCAAAACGCAGGGGCCATGGTGCGTCGCGGTGGCAGGGTCTGTTCCCCCCAATCGTCCCAGGGCAAAGCGCTCTGCCGCCCCGGATTGCCCAAATCGGAATGGGGGAGCCACCCTTCCACGATTAGTGGTTGGTCGACACACCGGTGGGAGCAACTTTTAACCCCTGTAACCTCGCTCTGCTGGTGGTCAATGGTTGAATCCTACCTCCGGTGGGGATTTTCGCTGGATGGTGGATGCGCTAGGGATCCAGGCAAGGTTTTGGAAGGTTGTTGGGAGGAGAATAGGCGCAAATTTCTATGTACTGTACACACTATACATTGGAGACTTCTTTCCCATCCAACTGGGAGCGAGGACAACCATACTTCAGGTAGAAAACACAGAGAGAAAAAACAATGCAACGCCAGAAACCCCCTGTCACGATGAAAGCACGCTGCGAGGAAGGAGAGGACCATCGCAACATGCCATGCAAGAAAAATCGACACTTCGTATGACGATGACGGGGACTGGGACAAGTGGCGATTGATTACGGTGATGCTTGTTGAATGCTGGAAGAAGCATCTTCGTCCCAGTCCCTTTTGATTGGAAGGTAGCCATCCTTGACGGTGACTCTATCGGCCGGTCAACCAGCTGGTCCAACCCCGAGTTTTCTCTTTCGCAGCGCGCTCAGCATTCTCGGCCATCACGTCCAGCTGACCGGGCATCGGTGCACCGGTCTTTGCCTGTGCAGCGTCGAATGCCGCCTTCGCGTTGACTGCATCCGTCACGGAGGACGGAGCGGAGCCAGGACTCTCAACCGTAGCTGTTGTCGATGCAGCAGTGACATTAGCGGTGGCACCGGCATCCTCAGCATTCATCTTCTCAAACAGGAACCGCTTCGCCTTGGCCCACGGCCGCTGTGCCTTCTCCTCCGCGCGCTTCCGCTTCACAATCTCTGAAATCTCCTCCTTCTTGATCAATTCCAGCTGCTCCGTGGTCGCAGAACCATTAGCTTGTGCGATTCGAGCCTGGTTGAGAGTCTCGATTTCCTTTTCAATCCACAGCGTGCGTTGGCGTCGGTTATAGAGGGTCAGCGAGACCATGGAGTAGACCGTGAGGACACCGCAAACACCTAATGACGCAGTCCATGTCAGTAGGATACCTCCACGAAAATTGGCTCAAATCCAAAGATGAAGTAGCAACCGGGGCTTTGGGCATGTTTGCCTGATGCGCTTGACGGCCCAAGGGTACATCTTCCACGGGGACAAGGCACATACCCGATGCAACAATCAACGAATATACCATCCCCTTGTGTGTCTTGTTGGCCACCCGCCGTCCAACCTCAATCCACCGATCGACTCCCGACGACTGCGCCATCCGAGCAGCCCGTGCCTGCGCCCGCAGTCGTTCCACCTTCTGCTTGGGTGTCTCCGGCTTGCCATCAGGGCCAGTCTGCGGCGCATTCCCCTTGGGCCGTAATGTCTCCTCCTTCGATTTCATGAATGCAGGCAACTCGTAGGATCCTCCATTGGGCTTGGAGCTGGCGTACGGCCCCGTGGCCGTGAACCGCGTTGCGTCCGCGGCGGATCGGGACATGATATGATCGCAAGGGTCGGGGGTGTAGAGAGGTAGAGCAAATCGGTTGGGCTAAATTCAAACGATTCGGCTTGAAAGCACGCCTCGCGGGTCGATCGCGGTCTGTCGTGGATTCGTCGTCGCCGCGGTTGGAGAAAACTGGGGTTTGGAGGTGAAAGGGTAAATTTTCAGCGGCCGGAGATGCGCGCCAAGACATCGACAGCTTCACTTATCGATACAGTACTGGCAACGGCGACTCCTTTGCAACACGCAGTGACTTCGCTGCGTTCTCGGAGGAATTGCAATTAGGCGAATGTACCTTTTCTTCTGCTATTTTCTCTCCTTTTGATTGGACGTATCAGCTCCGCGATGCGGATTCTGTCGTCATGGCAGAGCAATCCTATAACGCCTCGGACCTGAACTCAGTCCTCCAAACACTATCCAGCCTGACTGCACAGCCCAGCCACCCTCAAAATGTGCCGGTTGGCTCGGAACAACCTTCTGCGATGGCGCAGCGACTATATGGGGAATCCCAAACCCCTCGACAACCACCTCCTAGTCCGCCAAAACAATCGAGCACACCCACTCTTGACCCTGCGACCATTACCTCCTGGCCGGCCGCCCTACGCTATGTAATGCGCACCGTGGGCCAGAATGAGGAAACCCAACTACGGATTCGCGGGCTGATCCGGAGTCAGCACAGCCATGAACAGCAGTGGTGGAAGGGCCGCGAGGCCTTACTGCAGAGACAACAAGCTCGAGGAGACAAGAAGAAAGAACTTGATGCTGTTTTGTAAGTAAATTCTGTCTCTTTGCGCTTAATATACCCTACCGCCCCCCTATATTCTGATCCACCGACATGAAACTGACAAGTCCCATCTAGACGCTCCATAGGAGCACCTGTTGACTCGAAAGAAATATCGGTATGTTGACGATAGACAACCCGCCGTCATCCAAGAGAATTGTATTTACAAGTTTTAGTCTCTCGGAGAGGATCGAGCGGAACTTGCAAATTATGATGCAAAGGTTTATAAGGCCTCTGTCCAGATGGCAGATGCTCTGATCGCAGAGCTACGTGGTCTGAAAATCCCCTTCTTCGTCCTCAACCAACGCTTGATTCAAGATGCATCGACATCCCCTCCCGGAACCACGGTCCCATCTCAAGATCAGAGCATCATTGGAGCTACCTCTTCGAAATTGACTAAACACGAGGTTGCCGGTCTACAACGTCGCATGCTAGAATTACTTCAAGATCTATGCAAAGAGTGACGATTTCCAGAAGGTTTTTGAGTGAAGGAAACCGCTTGCAGTGGATCTCTAGCAGACCTACCGATATTCTCAAACCGCACTCAGCGGTCTCAAACATGACTGATCCGGGAGCTTTCCTGTATGGGAGCTGGCCTGACTGCTGGAATAACTGTTCTACTATCGGCAGACATGGCCCCTGAGGCGACCAGAGTCTTTTCATGCTTGCACCAAACCTTTTGAAAAGGAGCATAGACGCCCTTTGGCAAGGACGAAACTTCAACGTGCTTCACCTGCTCATCGAGGGGGCAGAACCAGATACACATCATTATGGCTGTGACCTGGAGTCCATACCAGGAAACCAGGTCCTGAAGTTCAGCCTGTCCGGTCCGGGCAGTCTGCTGGCGATGATCGTTTCTGCAGCTCAACGTCCTCGATCAGGACACAAATCGCGCTTTCCATGAAGATCTTTCTGTTGGTATGCAGAAGCATTTTGAGTAGTATTGACTACCTGAAAATCACACAAGTTTTATGGGCTGCCCTCGGATGTCTCTCCCATGTGCCATATTTGTTTGACTTGAGGTACCGAGCCGACGCTACCTTGTCGAGATGTCAGAGTAGTCAAGGTTTCTTTGACAGTCTTAATAGAAACAACGGTTCTAGAATATGTCCACATTGTCTAATCCATACTTTTATCTCAGAAGATAAGTGCATAGGTGCAATACGAATGGGGGACGGGGTATAGCCAATATACCTAGCAAATTATGCCTGAAGACACGAATACAAGTAGAATTTCGGCGGAACTGAGAGGAAACTAAGACTAGTGACAGAATACGTATCTATAAATTCTCGTTTGCCCATTTCTGTCCACCAACCATGCTTTTATGGGAGAATCAATGCTGAGTGAGGTGTTGAGTCATATACGAAATGGATTTATAAGAAGCTTATCGTGCTCATACGCTATGTAAAGTGATGGCGGCTGCCTGAGGTTGTCAGACTGTCGCGCATGTAGATAGCTTACGCGCGCCCTCTCTTTCAAACGACAACTCTTTATCACCCAGTCCATGTGCTTCCCTTTGTCACCATAAATATATATAACCTTGAAACTGGCATTTACTAAATGACAACTTCATCATTCTCAAATTATCACATCAAGCTTCAAGCATCCATATATGAATTTCCCAAGTGGTGTGCCAGTGACCAATCCCTTCGGTACATATAACCCAAAAAGGCGCGGAGGGTCAACTCAAAGTGAGACTCTACTTCCCCTGATCCAGTAATGACTCAATCATTTTGGGGCAACATCTTTCATTGACGCATGAATGGCTAACTCGATCAGTATCCAGAATATGGATTCTGTCCTTGACCACAAGGAAGGCTTCGTCTTCCGCAGAATGCAAGAGTCCTCGATAATGATCGCCAACGTGATCAGTCAACCCTGGCAAAAGGCCCAGCGAGAGGCACATTCCTTGCTGCAACAATACCAACGGTTTCGAGAGCACAAACGAAACCCCACGAAGAGCTTCATCTTTCACCCAAACCAACCGTCCATTCTCCGGTTTCCTGAGAATGTATATACTGAAATCGCCAACCGGCTTCCCCTGGAAGACCGAGTGTGCTTCGCACTGACTTGCAAACCGATCTTCATGAGATTGCACAGAATCCTCCAAGCACCAGATCTACAATATCCGCACGACCGTGTCCACGACGAACGACCATTTCTCCGACGGCGCAATATCGAGAAACACCCCCGAACCAAGCTTGTCCGTCGCCTCGAGACCTCCCACTGGAAATACTGCATTGGATGCTGGAAGCTCCATCCTCGATCCGAATGGAAGTCCAACAGCCCTCTCTCCGAGCACTCACTCTTCGATGCACACCACCACCCACGGTGCGGCAACCTCGTGTCTAGACGCACACCTCACAACCCCAAGGACCTCGCATCGCCCAAGCAGACACTTTGGCTGGACTGCTTTGCCACGCAGCCAGTTCCCGCGCCAGCCGCAAAGCAGCCGCTGCAGTGCACGCCGCGCGCAGGCATCGTCGATCTCTGCCCGTGCCTCAGCATTACATTCCACCACAAACAGCAGCTCGTCCGGCTGGTCGAGTCGCTCAGGAGCAGGCCCGCGCCGGCGACCTCGGCCCGCGAGTTCTTCTACGATAACCTGTTCGAGTACACCCCGTCTCGCAGCAACAGCCACACGCTGTGCCATTTCTGCGCCGTACACAACAACCCGTTCTTTAGGGTGTTTGTTTGCACCATGCTCACCCTCAAAAAGGGGTGCTTGTACGTGCATAGCTCGTATAAGGTGTACGTGGGCACGGCCACCGGCCTGCCGGCCGGGTTGACGCCCCCGTTCGATCGTCCGCCGTCGACGGGGTGGGAGGCGGCGTTGTATCCTGCTCAAGAGTGCTGGTCTGGCGTGGACGTCTCGCTGTGGTTTGCGCGTTTCAAGCGGTTTCTGGATGATCCGGAGTCGGATTTTTACCGGGAGGCCAAGGATGGTCTTGGTCGGGGTCGTGATTCCTGCGACCCGGTTTTGGAGCGCGATCGGAGTCGTAGTCCGCAGGACGGGGACTTTGAGATCATCACGCAAAGGAACTTGGGGAGCGGAGATAGCCCTGATGAGAATTGGAGGCGGGCTCGGCGGGTTGAGATGGACCCGTGGTATAAGAGGGTGTGCTGGTAGGTGGTGGGTGGTATACACCACCACCACCCTGCCAGCTGGTGAGATATTAAGAGTAGCTTTGCTGGAAATCTTGAAATATCAGAATGTGAGTTTATTTCCTGCCGAAATGCACCATAAGAACTATTAGAACGGAATGCTAATGAAAAGTCGAAGATTTGACCCTTTTGCTCGCTCACATCCCATCCTCCGTTCTGATTCCCACTCTTGCAAGGCCCCTAGCTCATCCTCGGCATGCAGAACTGCAAGAAGTGACTTATGTACAGTACGCGAGGAGACTGACGTTGTTTGCAGGAGAGCCGATCTGCCGGGTTGCAGGACGAGGAAAGGAAGTGCGAAATGACCACAGAATGGAACAGGAGAGCTGGAATGGGTAGCTATGAAAGTCCGAGGGTAGACCACAGCCCTCGAGAGCAAAGGAACTTCAGGAATGAACACCTGAAACCACTTCTTCACCCGCAGATGCCCCCATAAAGAGAAGAAAAGACCATGGGAACCGGAAACCCCGAAGATAAAAAGAACCGGACTCCAACCAAGCCATTAAATGAGACCGTAGAAGACCGTATCAGTAAACCCATGCAACAAGAACACCGGGGAAATGCTATTTCGATCGAAGGGAGATGGAATGAGAAAGAGGTTGATAAGTCTCTTGCATCCTGCTCACCCCGAAATGCCCATGCAGAGAAAAAGAATATGCCCTCATGGCAGAAAACGGATAAGCCATGCGCCGATGACCGATGAGAGGAAAAGAAAATCACAAAGAAAGGAGAAGGACCACGTCCATGCGTGGCGGGAGTTCATGCATCACTCATGTTGGATCCGGTTGCCGGTGGATTCAACGCTGCTCGGCTTTCTCGGCGACTGCCACGGCGACGGCAACGGCGGCGCCCAGGATAGCGCTTTCGGGCGCCGGTTCCAGGCGGATGGCGGAACCCGAACCAGATTGAGTTTCCTCAGCCAATTGATCCAAATAGCCCTGGCAGGTATCGCGGAAGCCGGGATACTTGTTGATGACCGTGCCGTCGCAGGCAATCGACAGGTTCTTGGCAGACACGTCACTTTCGACAACGGTGACCTCGGGGGATTCCTTGACCAGCGGGTCGGCGACGGATGAGTGCGCCGGGAATTCGACATCGTTGCGCAGGCACCACATGCTGTGAATGGCCGTGGCTAGGTAGCCGGCAGCGCGGCGAGAAACGACCTGGCAGACACGGCGGAGGAAACGGAGATCTTCCACGGAAGGATAGGTTGGGAAGGTGTGCTCTTTTTGCAGGAGCGCAGCCGAGGCAGACAGGGATAGGGACGAATCTTCCTCGATGAAAGCGACGATGCTGGTGTCAAAGGAATACGGCTCACGCATCGAATGCGGCATCTGACCACCAAACAGACCGGTACTCTCGACCGCCTCGACAATGATCAAGCGCACAATTTCACCCAGATACCGGCCGGTGATCATGTACTCCAAGGGCTGGTAGTCGGGGCGCAGGTGAGTACGGTTCAGAACGTCGTCCCAGCGAGTCATAGGCAGCACACCACCTCCAAACATGCTCATCTCACTGTTAACAATGACGTGCTTGGCGTAATCGAACCACCCATCCGGACGAACCCCGAACTTGCTCTGCCCGATCTCGTGCACGGGGAAGTGGATCGCCATGTTGGTGCCGGTGCCCAGAATCAGAGACATGCGCGTCTTAGGGTCGACGTATGCGCGCGATAGCAGTGCAGCGGAGCTATCGTTGACAATCGCGGCCATCTCTACGTTCAGACTGCGTTTGCGGCAGGACTCAATCAGCAGCTGGCCTAGCTCCTGCCCGACGGTGCCATTGGAGCACATGAACCCTTTACCCATATGAATCACTAATCCACTGCTCACCGAGGTCTGGTCAATCGGGAACGACCACGATAGACCGATGGGCAATGCGACATCGCCTCGTCCATAATCTGTACCAACCTCGCGGAGCATTGCCTCGATTTCTCCCGCCATCCAGTCGAAGAATTGGGTCCCCTCCAGCAACTTGATGCTGTTATCAATGTACGAGGTCGCCACCCGTACGATCTTCATTTCTGCGTCCCGTCCATGCAATTCAATCAAGGCCACTCGGAAGGTCGATCCACCCACATCCAGCGCGAGATAGGTGCCTTTCTCGGCGCCCGTGGGCAGCGCATGTGTGTAGGAAGGCAGCATGCAACAGGGGCTGGATTGTAGGCAATGACGGAACTGGGCGCGAATCTTCTCGGACATCTCGAACATCTTGTCGGTGGCCAGCGGCGCGGTAAACAGCGACTCGACCTCGTCGGTGAAATCATCGAGGGAGCGGCGGCGCCAGTGAGCGCCCAAGAAGGGCTTGCGCCGGCGCCGCCCAAAGCCGCGGAAGAGCGAAGGGAAGAGGATCATGGTTTCGATGGCAGACACCACGTTCTGGAAGAGCTCCTGCAGGCGGTGCAAGACTTTGACCAGCGGGGCCGGCATGGTCGGGGGGAGGGTCACGCGAGGAGCGAAGGTGGAAGAGCGAGCGCAGCGCGAGACGGCGTTCAGATGGACGGCATGGGTTGTGCAGACACTATCTGCGCGGGGAAAGCATAGAGATAAGACGAAAGAGGCAATTCAGGCACAGTTTATAGGGGATGGTGGGCGGTCGAGGTGACACTCCCACGGAGTAGTGTCGCGGGTGGACCGGAGGGAGTGTAGCAGAGGGCGAGAGAGGGTAAGAGTAGGAGTAGAGTAGGAGTGAGAGACAAGCGAGGAAGGGAGTAAGACGAGCGAGGATCCCCACAGCGAGCCGCGCGAGACAGCAAGCATGGATCAACACTGGTCCATTCCCAGCGTTGGAGTGTCACCGCGAGTGCAACTTGAAGCCCTTCGGTGTCGCAATGCCGAGTGGGGAGTGGGAGGTATTGGTATGGTCATCGCCGGGCCTCTCCCGTCCCCACGGGTGGGTGTTGGCTGTGGCGAGGGTGGTATGGGCTCTGTATGATCTTACCACCCGTTCCCGATCCCGCCAGCTATCTACTCCTACAGCATAGACTTGTTGAGACGGTGACAGCGACGATGGAAACATCAATTAGCATCGCATGATGATCTCCTTGCTCAAGACTTCACGGACAAACATTCCACTGCCCTTCTTCCCCCGTTCGCGTTTGTGGTGAACCCTCATTATTAATGTGGTATGCCCCAGCATGCTTGATGATCCCCTTGGGTGCAACGGTGGTAGCCGGCCCAACTGGCCGGGACGGTTACACTCGTGTCGAACCGCCCGCCTACTGAATACAAAACCTCGTGAACTGCACTCTGTGGTGCAAATGTGGTGATGACCTCGGGACTATGGACGAGGATCAATCTCTCTCCCACACCGTGGTGCAGGTTTCAGATCCCTCCAGTTCCACTCGGCCTCATACCCCAATCCGGGTGTATCAGATGGCGGTAGCATCCCCTCCGGCAACGACGGAGCACGCGAGTGTTTCGGACGCTTCGGGGCTCTGGCCCCCATCGTAAACTGAATATCTCATATGGTGTCCTACCAACGGTCGGCATGGACGGTGTGCCATGCTGCTGCTGGACCCTGCATGGACGACTCCCCTTGCTCAACTGACATTACTCCTGTGCAAGTATGGCATCACCTTATGTAGTGGTCAGCTTTGTACCATCCGATATGATGGTCTCTAGGTCGTGTAGAGCCTGGGGAAACGGTAGTGCTGCGTTCGCTTGCTACCATCCAGCAACCGTCCCAGTCGTGGCATTGCATCCTCGCCATGTCGGTCAAATTCGTTCAGGCCACGAGCAGGTATTCCGTCACCGAAGGGGATTATGTCCTCACCAACAGGTCTGGCGGTGCGAGCCAGGGCGAGGTATGCCACACGTCTCACCTCTCCTTGCCACGGACAAGGTTCGTCGGCCATAAGTGCACAAGGTCGTCATGGATGAAGAGACCGCTTATGCCGAGGGAGGTGGGTGACCCACCCAAGGACGGTCGCTCCTGATATACCATTCTTCACAGCCTGCTCTCAATGTCCTGGTTCACCCTCTGGGGAAGCAGGTCGTCTACACCGACCACCACGGACACCGTGGTGCATGACCCGGAAGCTTTGGACAAGGAGTCTGGCCGGGTGTTAATGGGTATGTAACATCGGTGAGGATGAGCTGGATCTCTTATCTGTACCTTTATCACACTGTAAAACTTGCATGTCTGCGAGCGCTGCTATGATCTGATCCCATCTGTTGGGTATCCCTGGCCTCAAAGGATTCCGGGGTGGATCTGCGGGGAGGGAAAGAAGGGCCTGTGGACGATTTTGGCCCCTCGAGGTCGACGGTTCCAAGCTATGGCCGCCCATATAGGACATAGCAGAATTCAGGCCATCCATTCCATTTCGGTAGGCGTCTCTGGTACGTTGCAATAGGCCTGTAGTCCGCCATCACCCTGGATCTCATGGCATGCGAGGTCCTGATTTTGCGGGCGTGGACTTTCAACGGCCATTTGTACGCAGAACTCACCGTCCGATGCTTGCAATGACTAAGTGCTGGTTGTCTCAACACCAGAGAGGACTAACTAGTGATGAACACCACTTACACGAGCTTTGGCAACCTGGAGAGGAACGCGATAGTTGATGCGGTCTGCGCGAGGCTGTCGCGCAGGCCAGCGTTGAATGCCCGGCCTCTGCCTGCAATTGTATCTCTGAAATGGGTGTGGAGAAGCATCTCGCACCCATTTCCTGGTTCCCGGGCGCGAAGTCTCCGTATATACTAGGACACTGGCCGGCTGGAGACGTTGGCCAAGACTTCATACCCTCTCAGCTCCGACTTCAGTGGCATGTATGAGTGCTGTGTGATAAATGGTCTGCCTAACAACCAAGATAGCTCGTCTGCAATTGCTCAAGAAAAATACCGAGTTCATCGAGAGCCTGTTGTGTCCGGATTCGAAAGTCGATATATGTCTCTGCGACGACCATCTCCTCCACATCCAACGAGCTCGTTGAACCGCAGTACGGGCGCAATGGCAACTGCTCCGCTGCGATATGCGCGCCACACACGCCCATTCCAGGGGTTGCTGTCCGGAGGCTTTTATAATTACGCACGAGGGAGTGTTGCACAAGTCCCTTGCATAGGCCCTTGTCATCAGCGCATCCCGGCGCGACCTGGCCTAGGGTTGTTGAGAATACTTGGCAGGACCGTAGGGCTCGATAATCTGTTCATGACCGAGTGTTTGAAGTTCTGGCGGATGCCATCCGCCCCAAGCCTCAGGCTCCAGAACCAAAGACCCAAGTTCCGCCGCCCCATTTGGGGTTACGCGTCAGCGACCAACACTGCCACAGCATGGTACCAGCCACGGGGGCAAAGCGCATCGCCTTCATCTCCCAGTGTAAATGTGGTGGTGTCGTACATGTCGCCGTTATCAAGGGAATGGCATGGCATCGGGCGAGTGGACCGTAGATACTGTAGACCGAGGACTTTTGGATTCGGGTAAAGTTGGAGACCGCGTGCCTTCAGCAACTAAGTCCCGCTGGCGGGCGACAGTACTAGTAAGTACGGAACGATTTCCCATGTGGGCCCTGAGGACTTAGCAGTATTTTAACTGTACCCTCAATTGCCGGCTGCTAGTTAGGTGGACCAGGCCGAGATCGACGTGCAGACTGCGCCCGGAATCCGCCCAATCCTGCTCCCGATTCGAGAAGACTCTTCTGCTCAACGTCATCAGCTGTGCCGCGCGTCAGGACTGTGTGATGATTATTCCTATCCCCAAAACAGTGTGCCAAGCCGCGTCGCCCTGACTCCAGTCGGCGTCCGCCACTCAGCGACCGAGTGTCGCGTCCCCCGCCGTGGAAAAGCTGGTGCAGATGGACGAATGGCCGGCGTTTGGTCCCTGGACTGGACCGGAGGTCGATCGTGGATGGTTGGTCGGAGGGAAAATAGAAGCGAGCGGACTGGCCATGCCGCTTCGCGCTCCTATCATTACCATCGTGTCAACGATGCTCACGGTGGCCTGACTGGGTCAAGGATACACCATACGAGAGGAGGTTGTGCCGCCACGAACATGAACAATCTTTGATACGAACTGGGAGGTTCACCCGGACGACTGGTTCAAGTTGTAAATACTCACAGAGGTCAGGACTTCTTCAAGGAATCATCTCGGATGGCAGTACAGTATAAAAAGAGAAATGGAAATGCGATGATGCAGATGCTCCACCGTCCGAAACAATGCCAAGCCCGCTCGGGATTCTGCCAAAGACTCCCTTGAGCGGAGTCTAGCCATATACTCTCTTACATGTTAATCCTTCTCTATGTATCGCTCCTTCACTGGTCTACTTCAAACGGACGGGACCCATATCTCCACTCGTTTCGTTCTTGTTTTACTGTACGGAGTGCCACCCCCCGGGAACGACCAAATGCTTGGTCCATTAATATTGTCACTGTGTCTGTCCCTGTTGCTGTCGCCCTTGTAGCCTCTCCCTCCCCTCTTTTCCTCTTCGTCTTCTTCCCCCTGTCCTGCTACTTCCTCCCCTCCGGTCCTTCGGGAAGTGTTCCCTTCCTAGCCACTCCTTTACCCCATAATGTTGCTCGTGGGCACATTGTTATCGTTACTCTGGAGCAATGTTGCGGCGCAGCACCTGGATGCGGACTTGATGTCCTTCGTGACGGTGAGTGTGTCGGGCCGACTTGAAAAAGATCATCGGCTTGGAATTGGAACTCATATGTGTGGCCTTCTACATCTATAGCTTCCTGATGTCCGTGCCGTGAAATGGGAAGTTACCCACTACGACCGCGAGCGACAGGCACCTGGATATTGGTTTGTTGCGCCATATGGCCGGAACGAGCCTGATGAACCGACCCAGAAATTCCAGCAGTACCAGGTCGGCCCCTACATCTACGATAACAATGGTGTATGTGCCTGCCTCCTATATCAACAATCGCTTCCAAGGTTCCTGTCAAGAGCACGATGACTGACTGCATGGCGCGATACAGATACTTATCTGGGCTGGATCACCTGCTTTCGATAATCGCAATGCGTTCGACTTTCACGCCACCGATATCAACGGCGAGATGCATCTATCTTTTATACAGGCATTTAGCGCAGACAACCCAGACGACCGCGGGAGTGGCGTTATCGTGGATCAGCACTACAACGAGGTGAAGAGGATTATTCCCACACCCGAAGTACACGATTTCAACTTGCACGAATTCAGTATCCTGCCCGGTGGAAAGACAGCCCTGGCTTGTACCTACAGGTCGTACAATCTTGTCCTGACGGATCTTGGTCGTCCGGAGGAACAAAGCTGGGTCGTGGTGGGTGGCTTTGTGGAGGTGGACCTCGAAACGAACGCCATACTGGCCGAGTGGAACAGTCTGGACCACGTTGCGTTGCATGAGTCGGTACGTCCATTGGAGGGCGTCTTGGATATGCCTGGTTATGATTACGTCCACATCAACGCGGTGGATAAGAATGAGGCTGGCGACTATATTATCTCCATGCGACTCACCGACACCATCTACGGCATTTCCGGAGAGGACGGCCACGTTATGTGGCGGCTAGGCGGCAGGGAGAGTTCCTTTACCCAGGACTTCACTTTCTCTAGGCAACACGGTCTAAAGTTCGTTTCGTCCAATGGCAATATCCATGTGATCTCGTTCCTGAACAACGCCTCGGATGAGATAAGTAACACTGAAGAGGTGTCCTCGGTCTTGTACGTCGAACTGAACACCGTTACCATGACTGCTCGCGTGCTCAAACGCATCATACGCCCCGACAACGATCTGACTCGTCTGCGTGGAAACATTCACACTCTTCCCAATAACAATACCTTTGTCGGCTGGAGTAAGTCTGGCTATCAGAGCGAGCACGCCCCCAATGGCGACGTCCTGATGACCGCCCGTTTCGTCTCAGATCGCTATTCGACCTACCGCGCATACAAGTCCGAGTTCGTCGGCCGCCCCCTCTACCCGCCTGAAGTGGTGGCGTCGGTCTATGGTACTAGCGATGTCGACCTTACCACCGTCATCCACGTCAGCTGGAACGGTGCCACCGATGTTGCGGGGTGGAACTTCTATGCCCAGTCATACGACCGCGGGGAGCCTATTTTCATCGGCCACGCCCAAAAACTCGACTTTGAGACCTTGTATATTGTCGACGGGTTCATGGATTGGATCACTGCTGAGGCAGTTGATGCCAGTGGCACCTCCATGGGCAGGTCCGACGTTCGCCGCAGCCAAACCCCTCAAAACTGGGAGGCTGTTGGATTTTTGGGCAAGTCTATTCCCAGCCCGGACGACCCTTCGCTGGTCTCCGCTCCTTACCGCCACTCGAAGCCGGACTCTTCCTCGAATGATGGGGCCAATGGCAACATGGATAATATGGACGGCATGGCCGACGACCACGCCGACTCGGATTCCCATGCTCCCACCTACGCTGATGCAAAAGCAGCCGCCAAGACTATCTCCAAGGCATACGAGGTCATCCACGGGATTGGCGGTCTCCTGATTATGCTCCTCGTGGTGGGCAGTATCGGCGGTGTACTCGCTGGGCTCTGGCGTCTTTCCCGGCTCCGCAGGACACGCTCCTACGAGCATGTCCCTTCAGAAGAGGGCCTTCCTACGGAAGAGATTCATCTTCGCTCCCAGGTGGCCTAGTGACTCCGTCCGTCCCGTTCATTTCACCTTGTCCGTCTCACATACTTAGCCGCGTCGCGTATGTCGCTTTTGCATTCACGGGTTTTGGCTGATTGGTTCTTCCCGGCGAAGCTGATCTCGAAGGCCAGAGAAAAGCAAACACACCCAATCTCCACCCACTACTATACGAAAGATGGCAAGCAGGGTAACCGAGTAGGGGTATATACCATCCGGTCATGATCGTTCCACGCATATCATACCCCCTTTAGCGTTTTGTTTTTGGATTTTTTTGCGTGGATCTCCTTGTCCTGATCGACCATCCTCTAGGCCTGTGTCCATCTCGACTCTTTCCCTCTCTTTTCTTTTTCTTGTGTAATAATACTACTGTCCCGTGTCCGCTTTGTGCGTGTCGATTGCACGCCTTGTTTTCATCCCAACGGACTATCCTGAAACAACTAATTGTACATTATGCATAACCGAATATTCTCCTATTTGATGATCCTATGTGCTTTTCATGGACAAGTACATAGTATCCCCCGTGCCAAGCAGATGGGATCACACACTGTTACCATCAAGTTCCATTCAGCCGTTGTCCAGCTACCTGGCAAAGATATACGTACACGCGTCTTCCCCTAGTTACCCGACCCGTCCGCTGGCTCCACTCGGCGAGCCGCGGCAACCAAACTCGCACGCACTCCGACCTGTGATGGACTCTGCGTTCAGTAACGGGTTCATCCGAGCCATTCGGTTTCGTAGTTGGGGCCGTGCTATGTACGCATTGTTATGTATTGCCGAGTTCTGGTCTACAGGCAGATGGAGGTGCAGAGACGCATAGCCAATGCGAGGATTTCTTTTCCCGTCCGTTTTGGACGTGATTTTATCTTCGTGATTTTGATTCAATGCAGTGAACTGAAATAGTATAGCTGACTAGGGATCATCCCACGGGACCTTGATATAGATTACAATTCGAGGCCAGCCTAACCGCTGACATGGTGTGACGACGGGGGCATATTGTACACATAACAACGCGGGATCGGCAATTGAGACGTAGTCATAATCAAAGTAACGCATCACCTTCTATTGCGAGAATCTAGACTTGAATTGCGTGCGGATGTGTTTGTCTGATGGCTTCAGATATTGAATGGATTGAAGTCGCTATCCATGACAGAACATGATATGGTGTGGGTGAAGTGCCTGCGATCGGGTCTATAATTACATCGACTTGGATAGTATCACGATCGAAACCTTGATTTCTCGGACCCACCAGATCGAGATCAACTTTATCAGCAAGTGCCGAAGCCAAAAGAAAAGGGTCTGTGTGGACAAGGTGTGATTTCTGATACCTATGGCGCAATCACAAGAGCCCAACGGTCGTGTGGCCGAGGGTTCGGTCTACTTACGTACCTAGCGTGTGGGCATAGAAGATCAAATCAATTTTAGTCTTGTCTTTGGTTAAGGATTTGGATTTGAGGATTTAGATTCGACACTAGATGGACAGTGACAGATAGATTTTAGGGGGAGACCATGGGTGGGATTCTGGGGCAGCTGCAAAAACTAGAGATTAGACTATACACGCCAAGACAAAAGCATAGTAATTGGACCGGGAAGGAAGATTGCTTCCCAATTAAAAGAGAGAGAGAGAGAGAGACAGAAGGAGGGAAAAGAAAGAAAAAACCATTCTGGACAGCATCAGCTACATCAATTTCCTATCTATAACGAACCAGTGATAATCAGTGACAGTCATCAAGACTACCTATGTATCTATGTATCAATGTTCCACTATAAGCTAAAACGTAACAATTTCCGCACTAATTTCCCTACAACTGGAATCGTTCTAGGCGATCCACACGTACTGTACATATACGGTATGGGTCATGACCATACATTGTACAGTACGGATCCTTCCTCTACAGTATACAAATAAGTATCCACAGAGCGACACTTTGAGGCGCAATCTGTCACTAACTAGCTATTTAAATTGGTGGCGCGGTGCTGACGATAACGGTGGCTGTCTCACCAACTACGCTAGGATACAGCCCCGGATGCCAGATCGGGAGTTAGCGGTGCATGGTGAGTCGTGCTCGCAGTTTAATTCTGGTCTGCTGGTCTTTTAAATACACTTCCTACATTACTTAGTGCCGTCATATAGAGTGGTGGTTATAACTATCGAGATTGGAGACCTGTCCATAATACCTCCGAATTTTGATATTTTTAAATATACATATAACTATGCAGAGCTTTGCACAGATTTCCTAACGGTCATTCTCGCGATAAAAATTCTTTTAGGCATTATAGCGTACATTGGACCAGGTTGGATCAGGGGCAAAGAAGGCAAACTGACAGAGCGCGGGCTACATCTCCCATGGGTTATTCTCCTGCTTGTCTTATTCATTGCTATGATCGGCGCCAAGGTCTCTTTGACTATATCCTCCACCATGTAGGCCGAGCGCGGATCCAAGTCGGCGTCATACACTGTCGTGGCTTTCTTATGAGTGTCCTTCGATTATTTTTGTGCGTGAGAACTGAACACTCCATCCAAACTCCGATCATCAAATTTTCAGAGACGAAGGATAAGACGGAACTAGAGCTGGCTGCTCTTTTTGAGGCTCCTAGATGTGGGCGCACTTATGTAGTGGCATTTGAAGGCTTAGAAACAGGTCTCGGTTCTCCGACCAGAATGAGAGAAAGACGCTGTAACCGTCAAGAACGTAACCTCGACGGCAAGCTTAAAGACAATGATGTCACACACTTCAAGATACTTGGGGTTGAGAAAATCCGAAGAATAAAGGATATCTAGTTCTGCAGACAACAAGGGACAAGCCATGCAGGTGTTTACTAGCGAGGGAATAAACAGTGAACAGAAGAAAACCAGTGTCTATCAATCTAATGAAAATGCGCATATAATCATAAACACAGAAAGAATGCAGGGAAAAACCCATCCACGAAAGTTATACCTGAGATTTGTTTAAAATAATCTCCGCCAAAGCCATCAAAGACCCGCTGGTCAACAGTTCGAGGACATGCACATTCGCATTCGCCTCACGGGCAATCCAATTCCGAATCTCAATAGCGACCAGCGAATCAAGACCTAGTGATGAAACAGTGATAGAAGGATCCATATCTTCCAATGAGATAACCAGGACCTGCGCAAGCTTCGCGGCCAATGCCTCGTAGCAGATCTGCAGCGCGGCTTCCTTCGACGGAGCATTTTGCAGCATCAGATTCAATGGCAGGGATGGTCCGCCCTCACGGCCACCGCCGGTGCCTAGTCTGTATTTGGCTGCATTATACAGCTCACTGAATTTGGCGTCCTGCGCCCAGAAGTGTTCCAGCGAGCTGCCGAGGTTGAGGCCCGTGATGCACTGTCCAGAACATGATTGAGCGAGGTCGCCTGTGATCGCTGCACCCAGCAATGCGAGCACCTCGCCTTCATCCATGGTGTCGCCCTCAATGTTCTTCAGAACCTCCTGTAGGCGCTTTGCGTCTGTCTCGGCTAGGTATCCTGCATCGCGCACTGCCGTCAGGGCAATTGATGTTCCGGGCAGACCGTGCGAGCGGCGGTATTCCATGAACTCGTCTAAGAATACATTTGCAGCGGCATAAGCTGCCTGTCCTCGGTTGCCGATGACACCTGCCACGGACGACAGGGCAACGAAGAAGTCGAGGTGAGTGTCGACGAGCGATTCGTGAAGGTTCCACGCACCTTCAACCTTATTTCTCACGACTGCTTGGAAATCATCCAGACTCATGTTCTCGAAAAGCATATCCTATGAAGATTACGTGAGCTGGGCGTACTGATGGTGGATGCGATTCAGACCAAAGCACTTACACGAAGAACCATGGAACCATGTACAACACCACGGACTGGAGGCATGTCTTTTATATCCTCCTTGATAAACGTCTCAACAGACTGTTTGCTGCTAACGTCACAAGCTTTTACTGTGACGAGAGTTCCGTCAGCGGCCAGCTCTTCAATCAGAGCCTTCACCTTATAGTTGACGGGCGATGCCTTGCGGGACACGAGCACAATGTTTCTCGCTCCCTTAGATGACAACCACTTGGCCATACTTCTCCCCAAACCACCGGTGCCACCGATCAAGATATAAGATGCATTGGACTTTAAGAGGCTTGAGCTGATTCTCGGGGCCACAGCCTGCATATTGCTGTCAGTGATTGTTCATTCTTTTTCAATGGCAGCATCTGAAATTCTCACTTACCTTTACTTGATCCTCTGGATGGGACACAACGACAATCTTGCCCATCGCCTTTCCGGTCTGCAATGTCCGGAATGCCGTCTCAAGCTCGGAGATGCGGTACGTAGTCACGGGAAAAATCGGATGGACTGAATCCTGGGCTAGCAACTGGGAGACATTATCGAGAAGTTTCTTCATCAGCTTTGGCCGACGTTGGGCGACCTTTGTCAGATCAACAGAGGCAAATGTGACGTTGTTCTCAAACGGGTGCATGTCAAGTCTGGCGTTCTTGGTGATATCCGCCTTGCCAATCTCGATAAATCTTCCGAAAGGCCCCAGGCACTCCCAGGTCTCTCGGAGGAGATCGCCGGCAAGGGAGTTGATGACGACATCCACACCTTCATTGTTAGTAGCTCTCCGGATGCCATGACCAAAAGACGTATCACGGCTGTAGAAGATGTGGTCTTCGGGAATCAAGTACTGCGTCATGAGAAATTGCTTCTTCTCGACGCTACCAACGGTCACAAATATCTCGGCACCGATCATCTGCGCCAGCATAATCGCTGCCTGTCCAACACCCCCAGCACCGGCGTGAATCAAGATCCGTTCGTCTGCTCGCAAATGACCGAGATCAAAGAGTGCATAGTACGAAGTGGAAAAGACGACGGGAATAGTGGCACCAACTTCGAATGACATGTTCTCCGGAATTGGAGTGGCGCTGGTGGCTCGGCACCGTGTGTATGTTGAGTAACTCCCCTCCGGCAAGGCCATAACCCGTTGGCCAACCTGAAGATGCTGGACATTTTTGCCTACCGAAGACACGATACCACTGCACTCAATTCCAATATATGGCTGAGTCAGCTGCCCCATGGTGACGACAATATCTTTGAAGTTGAGACCGGTGGCCTTGACTTCAATCTCAATATTGTCATCTCCAAGTGGGCCGGCGTCGTCATCTGTGAAGTACAAAGTATCGAGGGACCCAGGACTGGCTATCTGAAGCTTGAAGCGCCGATCAGGCTGACTGAAGGGCTGGGGGCAGATTGTCTTCTCATGAGTCTCATTGTAAACAAAGGAGTTGGCCGCATCATCAGTCACAACACGCGGAACAAAGAGTTCTGCGCCCTTTGCCTTCAGCTCAAAATCTTTGCATGGAGTCGCGCCGTCAGTAGGCCACAACTTATCAATGGCGGCCACAATTGAAGTTGTCGGATTTTCGATTTTTTCAGGAGCAAGCCCGAGAGTTGCAACCTTGGCTAGAGTCTCTGAACGCAGACTGCGAGTCAGTCCAACGCTCATAAAAGCATCTGGGCTGTCCGCACGGTAGACCCAGAGAACGTGGGAAGCGTTAAGCAGTGTTTTCTTAATGCTTTCGAAGACATCTGAAGAAATATTCCTCAGAGACTGGGCTCCGGTCTGCAGGATGACGACATATTTTTGAGAGAAGCTACCCCCTTCCAGTAGAGAAACTGAAGGCAACCAGTCAGAAATTGTGCCCTTGAGGTAAGCGCTCAATTTATCAGAAATGCCATCGGGCTTGCCGAAATGCGTGATCAAGAGGGTTCTCTGTGTGGCACCGCCATTCAAAATGCCATTTCCATTTATATGAGGCTTATCATCTGGCGTAAAATACCCATTGGTAGCTTTCTCCTCGTCGGTAGTTGCAAGACCATTGGGGACCATGTGGCCATTGAGCTCCCTTGTCTCATCGTTAAGAGGGGCCTCAATCTCGACAAGAGACTTCCACTGAAACTTATAGCACAAATCACGGGTATTTCCACCACGAAGTGAGCCCGCGTCTTTGAGAGGAGTCATAACAAGACCTTCCATCGAGATCAATACCTCTGTAGAGTCTACAGATGTCACCCAGATGTCGAACTTGGTAGGCTCCGGGGTGAGTAGACTGGGGCCTCCATTACACCAGGCTTTGACATGCTCACCTGGGGTGGACGGAATTTTACCAGTGATGGTGAGGTTTTTGATGACCGTGGGCATGTAAAGTGTCTCAAGCTCCATACGACCTTGGCCAAGGACTGGCCAGACAACATGCAGCAAAGCGTCCAAGAATGCAGGATGAATGGTCAAGGGAGCTTCGAATCCTTTTGGCATGACACTTGCGGTGTCTCTGACAATCAAGTCGGCACGCGAGTGCTGGGTGTCGGAGAAACAATTTTCTAGACCCTGGAAAGAAACTCCATAGGCAGCTCCGACATCTGCTAGAACTTGGTACATGTGTCGCGAGTCAACCTTGTGCGTAGCAGCAGCTTCAACTTGGGCAATTCGAGTTTTGAAGTGCTTGACTTCAGCTTCGGCAACATTTGAGACTGTGGATTGCTGCTTCTTATTTGCACGAACTCGGACAAGTCCAGAACAGTGCTCTGTCCAGCCTCGCTTGGTCGACCATGAACAGACGCGGAACTCGTCCCATACATCTGAATTTCCGCGCGTTCCCTCGGCGTATGGTCGAAGAGTGATGGTAGTTTCCGCATCTGAATCGTCACTCAGCACAAGGGCTGCAACCACTCGTACTTCGCGGAAGTCAAGGTGTGAGAATACGGCATCATGTTGAGCTGCGCGCCTGCGTGCAGCTTCTATGGCCATAGAGAGCTTGATTTTTCTTGTTAGAATGCACCAAAAAGCAGAAACCAAACCAGGGAAAGAAATTGCAACTCACATAGCCAGCAATGGGATAAACATTCATTCCCTGCATCTTGTGATCTCGAAGCCAAGGGATGTCATCAAGACGAACGATATTGCGCCAAGTCGGCTCAAGGTCATTTGAGTAAATTGCCTGCGCCCCAAGAAGGTCATTCCGTACACCATCTCTGGCACAATGCTTCTGAGCAATACGAGACTCGTGCCAGTACTTGGTTCCGCGCTGCCACGGATAGCGTGGAAGATCTGTCAAGAAAGATCGTGTACGACCGCCGCTGCTGGGGAAGTTAACTTCGGTAATGTTGAGGGACCCGCCTCGAACAAAAACAGCTCCAGCGGCATTGAGCATGGACTGTGCGGTGTCTACATTGCGAACAACCGTAGGAGTATAGGCGATCTTCGATGCTACCGAGCCCACGTCTCTCAAGGTGTCCAGAATTGGACCCTTCAGAGCAGAGTGTGGGCCAAGCTCGACAAGTAAATTAGGTCTTGTCTCTTCATCAGCACACATTCTGCTGATAGCGTTGGCAAATAAAACTGGGGAAATCAGGTTCTGCACCCAGTATGAGGCGCCCAGCTCAGATGGTTCCGCAACGTCGCCAGTAACAGAAGAAAAGAATGTGGCGGTTGCCGAGGATGATGGCTTGATAGATTCAATGGCGGAGAGGTACGCCTTGGCGACATTCTTCATATGGTCCGAGTGGTAGGCCACATCGATCTTGAGCTTGCGGTTGAAAAGTTGCTTGGATTGAAGGACGGCTTCTAACTCATCAATGGCAGACGCATCTCCAGAGACCGTCACGCTCGAGGGACTGTTGACACAAGCAATAGTGGCATAGGAACCAAGGGTCTTCAGCATCGGTCTAACAGCCTCGGAGCCAGCCCCGACGGCAATCATAGTGCCTTGCAATAAGGGAAATGATCCTTTTAGCAGCTGGGTCATTTGACCACGGCGGTATGCAAGTGTCATAGCTGCCTCCAAGCTGTATACACCCACAGCATAAGCAGCTCCAATCTCACCGGAGCTATGCCCCACAACCGAGCTTGGCCGGATACCCCAAGACCCGAGAAGGTCTGTAAGCGCAATCTGGAGCGCTGTGCAGGCTGGTTGGCTGATATGTGGTGAGTTGATTTCAGATATTGAACCATCCTTTGAGAAAACCTCTATAAGGGAGAAATCGGCTCCCAAGTCTCGCAAGCACTGATCAGCTTGCTCCATTGCGGACGCAAAGACCATATATTCTTTCATGAGAGGAATGCCCATCTGAGCCCACTGAGCGCCTTGTCCAGTGAAGACAAATGAGACCGTCGGAGTACCTAGCACACGAATTGGGTTTTCCTTCAGCTGAGCCAGGCAAATCCCGAGCTCGTCCAGTGATGTTGCAGACAAGGCTACTCTGTAGGAGAGGTGCGACAGCTTGTTTCCAAGGGTATATGCAAAGTTACCAAAGAGGGATTTTTCAAATACCTCCGGTCGTTGTTCGAAGTAAACGCCAAAGTCCTGGATCCTTGTCATCAGGGCCTCCTTGTCATTTGCCGAGATCAAGAACAGCTTGCGCGAAGGGTCGCTGTCAAGATCTGCGTTTTCCTGTAGTTTGACTGGTGCGGGTGGCTTTCCGAGAACCACATGTGCGTTTGTTCCTCCAAAGCCATAGTTGGAAACGCTAGCATATTTCTTGCCTCGAGGCCAGGGCCGTGTTGAATCGACAACTTTCATATGCCATTCATTTAGTGGGATATTAGGGTTGGGTTTCTTGAAGTCCGCATTTGGTAGCAGCAAGTCTCGGTCGAGAATCATAGCGGTCTTGATGATGGAGACAATACCGCTTGCACCTTCAAGGTGTCCAACATTAGACTTGACGGATCCAATGTAGAGCGGATTCCTCATTGATCGATTTTGGCCCAGGGCTCTGTGCACCGCCTCCGCCTCAATTGGGTCTCCGGCCTTGGTTCCAGTGCCATGCATCTCTGCAAAGCCACATTCGTCCGGGTTCAGCAAGGCTTCACGATATACGCGGCGGATCAGATCTTCCTGAGCCTGACCATTGGGTAACGTAATTCCCTTGGTTCTCCCATCTTGGTTGACACCCGAATTAATAATTATAGCCCGAATGGGATCCCTATCACGTAGCGCGGCATCCAGTGGCTTGAGAAGTACCACGCCTGCACCCTCGCCTCGTGCAAATCCCGATTTGGCTCTTTCATCAAAGGAATATGTCTTGCCTTCGTCATTAAACAGTCTGGGATAATTTCAGAAAAGAAAATCCACGTTGGGGATCAGAAGGGTGGGTTACTACTCACTGTGACATGGACATGGAAACGAAATAATCCGGAAGAACATTCAGTCTGCAGCCACCAACCAGGGCCTCGCTTGATTCGCCATTGCGTAAGCTTTGTACAGCATAATGCAGGGCGACCAAAGATGACGAGCATGCCGTGTCGATGGTCAAACTGGGTCCTTGCAGATCAAAGAAGTAGGAGATGCGGTTGGATTGGATGGAGGGCGCATTGCCGGTGGCTTGATATGGAGGGCACGTCTCGACGTCCCGCAAATTGCGCAGCTCATAATCCGAGAAATTTCCACCAACGAAGACACCCACTTTGCGCCCGGCGAGGGATTCTTTTGGAATGCCAGCACTCTCCAAAACTTCATAGGAGCACTCGAGTAGTAGCCGCTGCTGTGGGTCCATGGAAATGGCTTCTTGTACGGTGACATTGAAGAAGGGAGCGTCGAATCGGGAGAAAGTCTCTTCATTGAGGAAGTAACCTCCTGCCGGGTTAATCGTTCCTGGTTTGGAGGGATTGGGATGGTGATACGCTCCGTGCGAGAAACGGTCCTTAGGGATGGGTGACCAGCCGCTTCGGCCCCGAGTGCATAGCTCCCATAATTCACCGGGCGAGGCGACTTGCCCGGCTAATCGACAGGCATAACCAATGATGGCAATGGGCTGCGGCGCCTGAGAGCCCCCATTGTGTTGTGTTGCGCTGGGGTGGGCGGAGCTGTCCATGGTGTGATCTGGGGTGTGAGAGAAGAGAAGGGGAGAAGGAGATTATGGAGAGGATGCAGGACAAATCCATCGCGCCGGACGAGCCATTGGGATTTAAATAGGTTCTCTCATGAAGCTCTGGAAATGATCATCAGTCCACTTTTGGTATTTGCTAAGAGAGAATTGATTTTTTTTTTATCTCCGTTGTCTTTTCTGGTTGCTCCAAGGCCCAGCTGTGATAAGTCAAGGCATCTTGACATTCATGGATTGGATGGCGTGCAAGTAACTTCGACCATCCTGCTGTGCAGCCCACTTGGGTTAAACACCAAATCAGGGACACGCCGGGGTGTATGCAACCTCCAACCTGCAACCTGCAACCTGCAACCTGCAACCCACACAAGCTTCGATCAATGACGGTTCAGTCCTGGGGTAGATCTTCCGTCGATCACATGTGCTTCGGTGAGATTGGGCTAAATTACGAACCAAGTTGGATGCTGGGTCTGTTTTCTATTTCTTGCGCCTCGGCTGGCTCTCGTCTTTCGTCATCCTCCTGCTTCGATTCAGGGTTGTCTCTGTCCCCCCAAAAGCGTGGGTTCCGTACGACCTTTTATTTCCTGTCAAGCCTCGCCTTCTCCCTTCGGTTGAGACAACCACGTTCAGAATGCAGTTCTTGTGTCTTCACGGTGCCATTGGCAACATCAATGTAGGTGAACCGAGAAGAATCTCCTGGGGGGTGCAGATGCTGACTGTCACAGAACATTAGTATCCAGCTAGGTAGCTGCCAGCCTACCTCATACTATCTGGTGGTGCCAATGAACTAAACCTCGACAATCCAGCTCCGCTGCGGAAGGAGCTGGGAACAGATAACGCTGCGTCCTTCTACTATATCAACGCCCCGATGAAGATGACACCTCCTCCGGGTATGAGGCCTTGTCCAAGAAAATGATCGATTCGAGATTAAACTAGAAGGCAGGGTTTGAGGAATATTTTGGAATAGGACCGCATTATCGCTGGGCCGATGATGGCGGGGCCGCAGAAGATTCCATGATCAGCCGTGTTCGCAAGATTCCAGACGGTCAGAACCCGGAGGATGTGATGCGCGAATTGGTTGGAGATCGCGATGTGGTCTGGAAGAACCACAAGGAGATCATGCAGTACCTCTACGATACCCTAGACAAGAACCCCGACATCGAGGGCATCATCGGATACAGCGAGGGCGCATCAATTGCCGCCACTCTCATCCTCGACG
Source organism: Penicillium hispanicum (assembly GCF_028827665.1). Taxonomy (NCBI): domain Eukaryota; kingdom Fungi; phylum Ascomycota; class Eurotiomycetes; order Eurotiales; family Aspergillaceae; genus Penicillium; species Penicillium hispanicum. Next base: position 1,357,525 of record NW_026623198.1, on the reverse strand, counting down.
AGGAGAAGAGGAAACGAGAGACTGGTCGGCCACGCCGGATTAAGTGCGGCATGTTCGTCACCGGCTGGCCTCCGATCGATTCCACCAAGGGTATCATTCTTGCGGATGAGACAGAAGTTATCATCGACGTGCCTTCGCTGCACGTGGTGGGTGCACACGGTATTGTGCCATTTGCCTTTTCGATGCAATTGTACTGATGATTTCGCGGCGAGTAGATCCTTTCCGACAAGGCGCATATGCTCTCTATAATGTATGCGATCCCAATACCGCGACGTTTTTCGATACGGGCAAAGGGCACACCATCCCACGATCCGGTCTAGTGATTCATGAGTTGGGTGATGCAGTCCGAGATTTGATTGCGAAGGCCTATTCGCCGGAAGATTACTAGCGCTGCTATTGTAGCGAAACAACAGAGCAGATATGTCACATTGAAGCCCTAAGCCAAGCCATGAAAGGATGGTAGAATTTTAATAGTATCATACCACCCCATTATGGCGCTCATGTATCTCATCCTGGAAGTAGGAAGAGTAGAAACTGACCCGGCTGCTGTGCGCCCTTCGTAGGTGTAACCTGTTAGCTTGCCATCTGCTATCGCGATACAAGTGCCTCGCGAACCACGGGAGGTTGCGTCTCATTATTCGGGCACCTTACCCTCTTTTTTCTTCTTCTCCACCCGCAGAATTTAGTCAACTTCAATTGCTACCTCTCTTGCCTTTGTTTGGCTCACATATCTTTTTTCAGGGGTGGCATCCATCTTGCCGAGATCTCAATCAATGGGCGAGATGTTATCCCAAGGTCTCCGATAAGTTGAACCCCGGGCGAAGTAGCGAAGTCTATTTTTCGAACACTTGCCGATCCCAATCTCCATATAAGTGTCCAGACAGTGTCTGTCGCACATCACGGCTAACATGACACAGCTCCACAGACTCCCTTCAGAAAACCGCAACAGCTGTGTTGTGTTTTGCTTTAATCCGTCTTCGCTGTCACCGGACCCCTTAGGGCCGAAAAGAGCCTATCGTGACGCAAAATCTCCTCGTCTTCAAAAGGCACACCCGAAATACCTCCCGATATAGGCTTGCCCCAAAGATCAGACCTTGTAGTCAACCTCAGGAGTCCACACTAGCCGACCCCTGTCATTTTTGTTGCTCATTGACAGCCAGTCGTCACGCACGTCATGTTCTTCCAGAAATTCGCGTTGATCCTTCTCGGCGCCATCGGGCTTCAGGTGTCCTATGCTCAGAAGACGCCACCAGAAATGTGTGCCACCGGCGTCCATGCCATCCTTATTCGGGGCCAGGGGGATGGCGATCACTTGAATGTGCTGGTCACCATGCAAAACCTGGTACTACAACTGATTCCTGGATCGACTAGCGTGGGACTACCATATCACCATGAACGCGATGATCACCGCGTCGTCGCCGCTGACGGCGTTCTCCTGATGCAGCAGTACATCCGAGAATATGTCGCCAGCTGCCCCAAATCAAAGATCTTTCTCCTAGGGTACTCGCTGGTGCGTAGCTGAAAGATCAATTGAAACACAGCCCCCCCCTCATTGTTTGTGCACTCTCAACTTCCATCCTGTCCACGCACCGAAATCAACCAGATAAACGTCCCGTTCGACGATTCGCCACTTTCCACAATGCTGACAATCAATCGCTCTACAGGGTGGAATCGTGGTGATGGACGGGCTTTGCGGAACCAGTTCACTCTGGCTCATCCCCGTCCCCGCCATCGAGCCATCCTACAACCGAAATGGTAAGTGGTCACCCACCGCGTGGCCCAATGCCCGATCGCCAATGGATCTCCGGCACTAGTGATCGCAGCCGCCTCGTACGGCGAAGAGACCTTTATGCCCAAGATGCCTTGGGACGCGGGGACCTGCACCGATGGCGTGGGTGTAAGTGCCGAACGCTCGGCTCCGTAGCAAGTCGCTGTCCCCCTTCTCCCGAACAACAACCCTTCTGTGTCCTTTGTCTTGAGAGCCGGACCAACTAACATCTCGAGGTCAACATTCTAGCTATACCCGCGAATTCACCCCGAGTGGTGTGATCCGTTTCGAGAGTCGCTTCGCAGCTACTGCGACCAAGGCGATGTCGTGTGTTGCCTGAAGTACCCGCCCCAGATCGACGGCTCGCACTTCTTTTACATTTTCCGATACAATCTCGACCTGCTGCACTTTGTCCAGCGCCGGCTCAATGAAACTGGGCCGTTATAGTGATGCGGGCGATGAACGGAGTGACGGGCGGCGGAGGCGGACGTAGTCTCGCTGGAATTAGGGTTCGCTTGTCTCGGGCCCTGCAGGACTCACAGAGCTGGGACGAAATCAAGGCTCCGGAGTGTCCGTCCAAGACCCGTGTTTCCAGATTGGTCGGGCTGGTGTTTCCCTAGACGCCTCAGAACCCTTAGTCGAAGTTCTAGATTGTGTTGTAGATTCCTGTTGCGGAGGCAATAAGAAGGATCATGCTGAGAATAACCGCTGCACTAGACTCCGGAGGTAGACTTGCACTGGTCGCTGGCTAGACACCATTAGCAGTGAGCTCGGTCATGTAGGCTCAAAAGTAATCTGAAACGCCCCAAATCCAGACGATGGATTGATTTATTGGGCTCTGTGGAAAGAAGACTTTGGTTGAGACCCGGAGCCGCAAGATGATAACCTTAATTGCTGCCATCGGGGCAGATAGCCGATTCAGAATAGAGGACCAGCTCCCAATTTACGCATAGCACCGACACCTAAACGCTTCTGTATTGACATGACTACCGAAGTTCTGATCCTAGAATGGGGGTCACAAGCTTGTCTCCTACCCTGCATCATTGAGGACGCCCTGAAAAAAAAAATGCGGATCCGGAGAGCAACAGGAGAATCTCACGGGCAAGAGAACAGAAACCAGGCATCAGCAGGTACAGGATCAAATCACATACCGACGGTCACATCCGTCGTCATCAGCAAACTTCGCTGTTGGTCGAATACATCGTCCCCTGTCATCTTCCTCTATCACGTACCAGTCATTCCAGTCCGTCTCATCCGTTGGTATCAGAGTATCCATGGCTCAAGGCATGCGTGTGGATGAGACATCTTGTCAAGATTAATAAAACATGAAGGCTTCAAACTGGGGCTTGGGCATCCATCGAGGCTGGGTCTCATTGGTTCCTTGTACCTGGAGCCGCTCCCTGTATTTTCTTGACAGCTGAGCCATCATATTGCAAACGGCAAAGTACTGGGGTTGCCAAGCTCTCAGGAACGTGTTCCTATTGGTGGGAACGATGTAACCGGCATGGCCAATGGTGAGAATGGCTTTCATCCAATGCAGTCTTTCCAAATTGTTCATCGCATCGAGGTACGGAAAGAGGCCTGGATTAACTATGCCCCATGCCTCCTCAAGAGGATCGCTGAAAATGGTCACTCGGAGGTGTAGAACCTTCATGAAGGGCAGTTCGTCAGAAATGCGCGTTAATGCCCTTAGCCAGGCTTCGTCGCTCTTCTTCTTCCAGATGATATGCCTCGGGCGGTGGGGCATCTTGTACTCAATGCAATCGATCTCAACAAAGCGAATGACTTCTCTTGCCCGGGGATTGATGCTGTTCAGGAACGCGTGAATGCCCTTGGCCGAAGTAAACACAAAGTGAGTGTTCGCGTAGAAGTAGCACAATGTATCTTGGTAGATACTCTTGCAAGATAACATCAGGCCGAGAGGTGGAGGAGACATGGCCAATAGATCATAGACATAGGGCTCAACAAGTTCCTGTGTTTTCATCTCACGGGGAGCAAGGAGACGATACGAGAGTCGTCGATGAAACGTAAGTCTGCCATAATTCCTGAGTCCGGAAGGATACAAAATCGTTGAGAAACGCCGCTTGTGGATTAGGAGCCGGTAGCCGTCCAACACATAGCCAAATATCTTTTGGCGGATCTCGCCAGGAAGCAACTGCAGGCGCGACAGAGCAGGAGCGGCGGGCGTTGGGGGGGATCGGTCAGTTTCTGCGGCTTTTGTTTCTACCTCCGCTTTCTCTGCGATGGTCTCCTCTTCTTCCGGCAGACCGGGTTGAGGATCCTCACTTTTGGAATGATAGCGAAGGTTGGGATTCAAGAACCACTCCCACTCATCAGAGCTTGGAATGCTCATCAGGCTACAGATATGGTCGGTCAGGATATCCGAAGCAGGAATGGCACTACCCACAGGGTGCGCATGTCTCCAGCGCACCAAGTCTCCAAAGTCCTCTGACATCTTTCGGAAGGCGATGAGCTGGGCCTGGGAGCATAAACGTGGATGGCGGAATCCCGTGGAGTGGGCAAACGCCGAAAGAGAGAGATAGGTAATCGAACTGTGATCAAGCTGTAGAGAGAAGGAAATGACACAAATAGAGGCCAATCAACACAGATTTGCCTCCCTAGGGGGGTGTAACCCCAGGGTATTCTAAAAAGCATGTTAGCAGTCTGGGTACCGAGGAGTTATAGAAACAAAACAAGACAGGCACGCAGAGGTACACTGATAAGGGATGGGATGAATAAGACTGACCTTGGAAGTTATGAGACCAGGGGAAACAAAGGGGCCTTCCTTGGTTGGAGACGCAGATTTCTTGTTTTGGTGCCCAAGAAGGACACAAGGACTCGACCAAGCAGTGCTTGGTCGAGTTCAGCACGTACACAAAAGCAGAGACTGTCTGGAGCAGCTTGGTTTGTGTGCGTGGGAAAGTGGTTGGGGCGGAGGGGAGGTGAAGAAGGCAGAGTTCAGATAATAGCGTGCGCAGCCGCGAAAGAGTGAGGGATGTTCAACTTGTCTGAGCTATCTAATGCAAGTGAGTGGTGAATGACGCTTAGTCGTCTCGACTAAGCGACCAGAGTGAGTGCACGCTAGAAAACAACACCTTAGAGCCCATCACAGTATATGCAAGTAAATATTTCTCGCTATCGCAGAATCCATCAGTTCCCAGGCGCCAAGCAGCAAGCCATGGCCAATGAAGCTATACACAAACCCTATATACAGATCGGCGGCTAATCCCTTTTCGGCGAGTCTCCCAACTCCTTTTCCCCCCTCGATCTTCGCCCTTCTCACAGAGTCTCCATGTCGCTGCTTCCTGCCCGCCAATTCCTTCCTGGAATCATCTCCAAATCCACTATCTCGCCTGTACCGATCCTACGATCATCGGTACCCCGTCGTCTCTATTCTAGCGCCCCAAAACAGTCGCCTCCACACACCCCGAACGCCCCTCACACTAGCCGCTCGCAATTCAAGATCCTCCCTATTCTTGCCATCATTGCAATTGGCTCCGGATCCTACGTGCTACTTGTCAAATCTCGCACCGGCCAATCGCGTCCAGCGAACTAGAGCAGCCCGATCCCCGCCACGTCGGAATCCCGCTACCCCTCCATTCGGTCCCTGAATCCCTCCAACTCAACCAATTTACACCCCCCACCACCCCGTGCAACCCGTGCATTTCAATCCCACAATGGCCGAGACAACGTCCCCCCGCTTCTCTACCCAAGACGTGACCGTCGTCTTCTTCCTCGGCGGCCCCGGCAGCGGCAAGGGCACCCAGTCCGCCAACCTGGTCAAGGACTACGGCTTCGTGCACCTGTCGGCTGGCGACCTGCTCCGCGCCGAGCAAGTCCGCGAGGGAAGCCAGTATGGCGAGCTGATCAAGACCTACATCCGCGAGGGCAAGATCGTGCCCATGGAGATCACCGTCGCGCTGCTGTCGAACGCCATGGCCGACTCGCTCGCCTCCACCCCGCCGCCGGCCGGCACCAAGGCGCGCTTCCTGATCGACGGCTTCCCGCGCAAGCTCGACCAGGCTGTCTTCTTCGAGCAGACGGTCTGCCCCTCCGAGCTGGTGCTCTTCCTGGACTGCCCCGAGGAGGTGATGGAGAAGCGCTTGCTGAAGCGTGGTGAGACCAGTGGCCGGGACGACGATAATGCGGAGTCGATTCGCAAGCGCTTCCGTACCTTTGTCGAGACGTCGATGCCTGTGGTGGATGACTTTGAGAAGAAGGGCAAGGTTGTCAAGGTGAAGGCGACTGGCTCTGTCGAGGAGGTGTATGCGGAGGTCAAGACTGGCATTGAGGCCCGTGGTGTGCATCCTCGTTAAGATTGGGTTGCTTGGCTGTATATACGATGCAGAGGAATTCTGTGGAAGCATACTTTCAGACTTACTTGCCACATTGGCCCGCTAGCATGACCTAGTTCAATAGACATTGCACACTTCAATTCGTCGTACCGTTCATGTACGAGCCCATTCCAGCAATACAGGGTGAGTGATCGAGCAGCCGATCTTCTCGGCGCATTCCGGAGCTTTTTAAAACGTTATTGTTATTCTTGATCCATAGTCGGGAAATAAAACACAGAATCGTCCCTCCAGAATTCATCAGACTCAAATAAACAAACGTGACATGACTCGTGGGGATCCCAAAATCAACAGGGGGGCCAGTGTATCCATCCCTACAACTGGCCAACAAAAGAGATATAAATGCATTGGGGGAAAAAGAAGAAAGGTCTCCCCTCTATTAGCGGAAAGAATTTTTTGTGCTCTGTGAGTTCTCCACTCCGTCTCATCAAACACCTAAAACATGCAGTCACAAGCAGTCGAAGACATTTACTCGGCAGCAGCTTCCACCTCACGCGGTTGCGAGGTCTGTTGGGGCTGCTGGTTGCGTCGACGGTCACCAATGCGTGCCTTGTCGCCGGTCTTGCCCTGCGTAGCCGCTGCTTCCTGGTCCGCGGCAGCCTGAATGCCCTCGCGAACGAAACGCTCACGCTCCGAGCGAATGACGCCCAGAACGCTCTCGAGCGAGCGGCGCCAGACCATCAAGCGACCTTGAACCTCAGCCCACTGCTTCTCGCCGAACACACGGTAGGTAGCGCGGTGCACGAGAAACTCCTGACGCAGCTGCGAGAGCTTGCCCTCGACCAGACCAGCACGAATAGTGTCAATGACCCACATCTCGACCTCGGAGGCGGAGACGCGGAGAGCGGAAGCAATGGCGGCGTAGGCAAGCGAGCGCGAAGGAGTCGAAGCGGCAAGAGAGGTCAGGGTGAGAAGGCGCATCTTGGTCTGCAGAGCGTCGGCGGCGTCAGCGAGCACACCACCAGAGATGGAGGCGAGAGGGGTGGCGGCCACGAAGGCCTCATAGGCGTCGAGAGTGTCCGATGTGAAAATCTCCAGCAGCTCAAAGAGAGTGCTGTCGCTGGAGCGGAGGGACTGCACCGCGTCGGACGCGGTCAGAGGGGTGAAGTCGAAGACGGCGGGGCGGCGCAGCGCAGAGGCAAGAGCGCGCACAGCCAGATCGCGAGCGGCGGGCTTGCTGGCCTCGGCCGCGGGGATGGTCTGCAGGGCCTGGACAACGTGCGACTGAGCCAGGTCGTCATCACCCGCCGCAGTAGCCGCATCAGCAATGGCCAGGTGCACCTTCTGTGCCTCCTCGTCGTCCAGTTCCCACGCAGACAGCCATGTCGGCAACTGTGTGGCCAGCTGCGGCTTCAGAGCCTCGAAGGCGTATCCGGAGCCAGACTGGCGGATCACAGCCACAATGGCCAAGAGAACATGGTAGCGGCTGGAATCATTGGCGGAAAGGGTGTTGAAGATGGTGGTAAGGATAGAGATGGCCAATGTCGGGCCGAATTGGGGAGAAGTGGTGATGGGCTTAGCGAGATAAGTGCAGATGCGAGAGAGGAACATGTCCGGGTCGGAGGACTGGTGGATAAGATGCACAAGCAAGTTGTAAGAGGGGGTGATTTCTGCATTCCCATACGATGTCAGTCTCTGCAACTAAATCAAAAAGACCAAAAAAAGCCGTGCCGCCACCTCGACATCCTGCGGGATATCATTCTTCTTTGTCGGTCGCAGCCTCGAAATTCTGTTCACTCACCCTTCTCGGGAGCACCGTTCAAGACGGAGGCAGCCGCCACGATCTTCTTCAGGACCTCATCGCGCTGCTTAGGGTCGGGCTCGCCCTCGGACTGTTCCTGCTGGCGGAGCGGCTCAAGGAGCGGGGCGATCTCGGACTGGAGGCTGCCCTCTTTGCGAAGAGCGTCGACGTACTGGGCGAACTCCTCGGCAAGTTCGGAGAAAGAACCCTCGATGAGGAGGGTATTGGTCGGAGCGGGCATGATGGCGTGGGTGGGAGGAGAAGGGAGGGAGAGAGGTTCTTTGATGGTGGAGTCTATCGATAAGTTGAGAAATTTCAGTGTGTGCCAAAAAGTCTTGGCGAAGGAACACCGACCTCGCGCCGTACTACGACGACATTCCCTCCACCAACACCTACTCGTCCCACCGGACTTTTGTGCACACGCACACAGGTCTACTCAAGAGCTCTAGAAGGGCCAATGTGCGGAAATTCATATGGAATAAGACAATAGTCCGCTATGACTGTCGTCACAGACGCACAATATTTCTCTCCGCTAAAAGACAAAGAACGACCGGTACCCCATCCGTAACTAGGTGGTCAACATCAACGCAATCTCAAAGCGTCCAGGAACGGGGAATCAACATCCAAAAAAGACCAGAAACAAGTCATCATCGCGCTGAAATAAGAGAATAGAACAATCGAACGCGGCTTGGCACCGGAAAGAAAGATCGAGTACCAAAGGACGATGCCAGGTGCTCTTCACAGGAACAGGCGCATGGCCAGGAACATGACACCAGCCATCAGGCTAGTGGAGTATCCCTCGATGAGACTTCCCATCGGCACGGCGGCATTGTGGGTAGTGCTCTGAGCAGCCACCGAGGACGAGGCCGACTTGCTGGATTCGGTGGAGCTGGTGGATGTGGTCAAGCTCAAAGTGCTGGAGGCAGAAGTCGACGTAGAAGTAGTGTCAGTGGCACTGGCGTTCTTGCTTCCGCAGGTGGCTGCCTGTTTGCAGGCTTTCTGGCCATCGGCGTCATTAGGGTGAGAGCTGATGCATTGGCCGAAAGTGGCCTCGCAGACATAGAAAGGGACGGTCTGAATGTAGGGCGAGACGTCGGGAGTACTGCCATCGGAGCAGACACAGTTGAACGACAGGGATTTCTGGGAAGACAGATGTCAGTGTGATCAGTCTTATTGCAGGCGGAAGACTCCATACCGGGTCGCAGGTGTTCTGCTTGGTTGAGCCCTTGCAAATCGATGGGCAGACATTACGTTGTCCCTGACACCACGAATCTGTTTTTTAGCAAAGCATAGTCAGTCACTTGTGTCTGAAGGAATCCATGGATGGTAGGCAGCATACTCAGTTCGTCCGGCTTCACAAGGCCAATGTTGAAACCCGCAGGGAAGGTGTAGGGGGCAGAGGAGTTGCTCCCCAGGGCCGAGACCACAAGTGTTGAGAGTAGCACGACAGAAGACAGCATGATGTTTTGACTTTGTTAGACGAAGCGCGAGAAATACAAGGTAGGAAGATGTGGGAAGAGAAGGACGAGAGGGAGAGAGAGAGAGAGCGTGAAGACAAAGAAGTAGAGGGAGGGCCAGAAACGGCAGGAATCACCCGTTAGCTTAAATATTAAGCAGAACACTATTTACTGGAAGGTGCCGGGGTAACTGGCGGGAAAAGGGAATGAATGCATGCCACTCGTCGCTGCTTGCCCTGTTTTGCTCTCCATGACTGTCTCCACGCTATTCGGTCATAGCGAATTCCGCATTCGATCACCCCTTTCGAAGCTCTGGTTTCCAGATTGTAGATCCGCAATATGCCATATGAAATCACCGGGTTGAACTCCCCTGCGACGTTGATCCGCGCCCCTCGTGCACCGATAATTGACTTCCAATACTTTCAAGTTCCACCGACTACTTCTTTGTCCTTCCATCCTCCTCCAGGGTGCCAATGTAAATAGCATGCACGCATGGAGGGCTCCTGTCAGGGCTTGTTGATTCCTGCATTCCACGCCCGAATGCTTCATCGGCCAGGACCCTCCCTCCTTGCAGGTGTCATCCGCGGCTGCATGCCCAAGTAAGACCATGTCTGTGCCCCGAAACTGCGCCAACGACCCCGGAGTCTGAGACACATGGACTCGATGATGATGGTTGATCATCCCTGATTATCCTTAGTCTTCGTCCATTTCGGTTTCTGGCCATGATCATCTCTGTCCGTCAATCCGATATACTTCACACGTGATCTGCGCCCAGTCTTCCCGATTGGGCCAGCCGAGGTCGAAGTCCGGAGTAAACGGTGAACAGTGCAATAAAGTGGGTTCGGCTTGTTCTCATCTCCTTCGATTCCCTTGCAGCAACCCAAAATCCACCCCCAGCAGCAGTGTCACGGAGCATCCCAAATAACAACAAATGGCGGACCCAGCTCCTGCCATTGCTCATTTCCGCACCCATCAATGGGCCAATTCTCTCATCTCATCCGCTGGCTATGTGCCCATCCCCACGGACTCGCGCCGCCTGAAGCCCAGTACCGGCGAGGACGGATTCTTTGCCGGTACAGTCGCGACTCCGTCCACAATACCACACGTCCTCACCCTCCAGCGACGAGAGATTGCCCAGCCGCCCTCTGAAGTTCCCACCTGGCTTCCGGCAACCAAGCAAGCTGCAGCTGCCGCGGAAAAGCTCACCCCCGGTGTCGGCCCAGCGGACATTGTCATGCTCTTTGAACTCGGCGGGGCAGGTATAGCGGGTCATCCATCAGTTGCGCATGGTGGGATTGTGGCCACAATGATCGACGAGGCCATGTCCGTCGCCGTCTGGGCGCATACGTCTGAGCCTACATCACCACCCATATCCGACGAGCCCAATCCTCGCGGCAAGATCTTCACGGTACAATTGGATGTTCGGTATAAGCAACCTGTCAAGACACCGGCATTATTGGTTGTCCGGTCCAAGGTCGTTGCGCGCATTGGCAGGAAATTCTGGGTGCGAGCGCAAGCTGTGCAGGAGGACGATGAAAGTACAGGCGGACATTTAGAGTGGGCAAAGAAGAAAATCGTCAAAGCGGACGCAATGGCATTCTGGATGGTGACGCCGGTCGAGAAGTTATGATGACTGCCAAGTCGTATAGAACAGAATTCTTGTAGATCTAGACAGGAGCTGGACTCGCGACTGTATATACATGAACACTGGCTTGTGGCCAGCTCGACTCAGACCATATATAACGTTAGATACAAGATCAAATACTTTCGCTTCAGCGAAAGCATCGGTTGTTGATGCTGGGATCTCTATTAAGCACCTTCGCTGTCCACTCTTATGTTGTACAACATACATACCTAGGTATATACCTCCCGCATACTCACCACGATAGCGGCAGCTGATATTTAACCCAATGCTCTGCCGTATCAGCCTCTTTGAATTTGTCAATACCACCTGCTACCCCGTTCTCATTCACATCCCAATCACCTGTTTCCACTCGCACAGCCCAGTTCCATAACACCTTATGAAGCTGGACACTATGCTTGTCCAGAAACCCGGTATACCCACCGGCCTGGTAGAGCTCCGAAAACGGTGATTCTTCCCATGGTTCCCGAACGCTTAGCTGAGAGCCGTCACTGCAACGAGCGTGTCCATTGCCTCCCATGCGAAAAGGAAGTTGTAAGATACAGCCATTTCCAAAATCTCGAGATGACCATTTATTCGCTGAGTCCATGTATAGTCCGGCTGGGATATTCTCAAACTTTCTACTTGGAAACCAGGGCCGACCCCAGTGAGATGGAGACTCGCCGTCCGAGCGAAATAATAAGAATGGCATTTCTTCTTCAGGCGAGGGCTTCTCAACCCACACGCGACGGCCATCGACCCACTCGTCTTCTTCTCTTGGAAGGTTTGCGAAAGGCTGCGCTTTGAGCTCTGCCATACTTTGAAGCCGGATTCCTGGAGCAATGTAGCGGAACGGAATTCGACGCCGCGGAAGTGACAGCAGAAAAGACCGAACAAAGGAGTCGATAGGGGCAGAGGCTTCATCAAGAAGGGATGTTGTGTATTGTATCTCCAATTCATTGTCTGTGGGTTTGGGCTGAGGAAGTCGGCGCTCGATCGTATCCAGAAGGCAGGTGAAAGCAGTGACTGCCTTGTTGACATCGCAGTGTGTCCATAGAGAGTATTCCCACGGGTGGAAACGATCTGTTCGCCACGGCCACTTTCTATTTTCCGTCTCCGGCGATGCTTGCAGCTTACGCTCCTCAATCATCTCAAAATAGGCTGCGAGGAGCCACTGGAGCGGTTTCCATGGCCATCTCTTGCCGCAGATCTCATCCACATCATCCGAATGGGGTATGAATGCGGCCATCTCTGTCGTTTGGTCGAATCTATAGCGCACGGTTAGCTATCTTGTTGAGACCAGGTTGAATCAGCGTACCAAACGCACACTATGCCGACTTCATCGTCCGCATGAATAAACCCCGTGGCATCGTAGAGCTGTACATATCTATCACCCAACAACCGAAAGCGCACAGGCCTGAACGGGCGGTTCAAAAGATCCGAGCTGTCCAGTAGCCCATTCAGAAAGTAGAAGAAGTGGAAGCGTGGGAAATCGGGAGATCGTGCTGCCGATGGACATGACCTGGCCAAGCGCAAGAATTGTGTGAGCTTCGGATTGAGGCGCGAGGCAATGTCGAATGGAACCGGCGAGTGCTGTTCCCACCAGGCTGGACAGTGAGTTGGCAGCGAAGAAGGGTTATATCCGGCCCCCGTCCAGGCGTGCTGCAGGATCCTGTTGTGAATATTGGCGGCCTCTTGAGGATCAAAGACGAAATCGGGTATGCTCTGCATGATGGGTCTTTTCACGACCAATATGTTAGGGATCGCTCACGAAGGAAGCGCGGGAAGCCAGTCAGACTCATCGCGGGTTAGCGGCAGAGCCAGCGGATTGGGGCCTCTTGGGCTGAACAAGCCGGGACTCAAAACGACTGAACCAAGGTGCAACACCCGTCAGAGGGCCATGAATATACCTCGCAACCGTACCAGGGCAGAATCAATTGTATGTGTAATCTATGTCAAGTCTACAATTTCTCCATCTTCCTCGTTCCCACGTTCCGACTCGCGCTCACAACCAACCCAACCTGCGTACTCAGTGCAACCACCTCCCCATGTGCATCAAGCACAGTGACATCTAGATCGGTCCTCCCTTCTCGCAAAACCTTTGTCACCACTCGGCTGTACAGCCAGTCCACCCCATTCGCGGGCAGATGCTTCTTCATATCAATATTCAGTGTCACAGTGGGATACCAAAACTTCGCATTCATATCAGGGACCTCCACGCCCTTCGCTTTCGCCACAGCTGTCGAAGACACGGCATCGAAGCCGTCCAGTGCCATAGGGAACATATCGAGCAGATAGACGACGGCTTCGTCTGTCCACCGCCCATTCGTGTCCCCGCCCGGCCGGAATCGTGCCCACTGGTCAATGGCCATGGTTCCCGAGCGCTTTTGCTGTGCCCCGCCTTCCCCCGGTCCGAAGATCTCGAGGTGTGCGCCAGCGCGACGGAACTTGGGGTACGACGGGCTGAGTTTGGCCCAAGCGCCGTCCTGGCCGGTCTTCGCCAGCGCGGTAAGGTTAACTCGTCCACCAGGTAGAGAACCTGGCGGTGGAGGAGGATGTAGAGTCCACCCGGACGCTGCGCTGATGCCGACTTCTGCGCTGGGTGGGCTCACGGTGATATAACCCGCCACCTTGACTTCGACCTGGTCTGTTTTCTTTTCCGAGGACTGTAGCAGCTTAACGTGGATGGTGCTTGTGCGGGCGCCCAGCTTCACGTCCTCGACTTCTAGAGTTGCGGGGCCAGCCGCCGTGCGACGCAGGAAGGAGAGCTGGATTGAGATCGGTGATGCAGGAGTGTCGTATTGGGTTGGGTGGGCATGTTCAAAGTGTGTTATTGCCAGACGGTACAGAACTGCAGTGGTATAGCCGCCATGAGGGACTGTATTGCATGAGTCTTTTGAATATACGTAAGGAAACAGCTAAGAACATGTAGGATACCGGTTCCAATGCACCACTCGGGGCAGAGATGGGCACTATACTTGTTGGTGTCTTGAGGGGTAACGCGGATGGCGTCCTCGAATGCCGTATTGAGGACGGACATTCTGGGTGGGATACGTCGTCAAAGAGACCCAGGGGAGATTCGCGGGATTCTATTTATGTATGAGACCAAGCTGCCAACGGACCTCGGCTGCTTCGGCTACATTCCCGGGTTGCCAGGTGATCCTGTGCTGACTCAGTACATTATCGACCGCCCGGCGTCCGGTGGGTATGGCTGTGTATAGATCAAAGGATCAATTGGCATGGATCGAGGCCGGCAGGTTACAGAGATAGAGAAAAGGCACAAAATTGGATGCTTATTAGGATGGCTCTTTCATGTATGTATCACGATGAATATGGTGCAAAAGATCCGAAATATCACAAATTGAGGTGTAAGGCGCCATTTAAAACGCCCTCTGCCTCTTAAACCTCATAGACTCGTTTAACATGTTCGCATCTCAGACATGAGCTCGACAGTTTACCTGAATGCACAATCGGGAACAGGTGATGATTTTTACCGCACGGGTAGCGAAGTGGCCTCGGACGGAGCAGCCAATTGCTGCAGACAAGAGAGGACGCCTGGAAGAGAATGAATTAGCCAGTTGTATAATTATATCCTCGAGTAGAAACTCACCCGTCACTCCCTGCGTCAATGTCGCCTTTGCTTCGGTGCTGCGCGATCCCAATGTAACTGTCATCGCATATTCAATGCCCTTGGCTTTCTGAAGTTTGTTGGCCCAACGGAAAACAGGCTCATCTTCACGGTTATCACCAATGGCCAGTAAAAAGTCTGGTTTGACAACTTCTTCATGCTTCTTGCTGTCTTCCAAGCACCACCGCCAGACCAGCTCGGCAGCCGTGGCTTTGCTGGTACAGACATTTTCTACGATCAAGGCTCCTTCGACGGGAACGGCATGCACGCCTTGGTTAGAGTAGGCGTCATTAATGTGATCTGCGCACTCAGCAGCAAGCCGGCTCGCGCTAACACGGTCTTCTGCCGAGCCATAATGGAACACAAGGGAGCAGTGACGCTCCTCAACCCAACTGCCCTCACTGCGCTCCTTGAAGTAGGCCAGAATGTGCAACACAGAGGCCTTCCAGTTTTGGATATGGGGTTTGTCCGCAAGGCTGGTCCATTCATCGGAATGGGTATCGCGAACAAAACATCCGTTCTCGGCAATGAGACCAAGGTGATTGACTTGTCGGAATAACCGCTCCATTTCCTCCGGCATGCGCGAACTCATCACGTAGACAATATTGGCAGGATTTTCAGTCAGTTCAGTCAGAGTCGTGATTGCACGTTGGGGAGTAGTGAGAATGATGCTGTTTGGGGACCCCCATGAAGCGAGTGTACCCTCGTAGTCAATGATCATGAGCCGGCGCTTCGTCTGTCGATACCGCTCGACAAGCCGGGGAACAGATAGGCGCGGCACAGCCATAATCTCTCGGGCTGATTGCTCATTCCAAACACGAGTTAATGTCTCACTGAACGACTTGACCCAGTTGGCAGTCGAGTTTTGCAGGACTGCGCGGTGCAGCTCTTGCCACACTTCCTTGCGCTTGGTCTGATCCCTGGTCAGTGCTGTGTGTATCGCCTCTGAACATTGACGATAATCCCAAGGGTTCACCAGTAGCGCATGGTTGCCGAAGACGGATGCACTTCCAGTAAACTCACTGAGAATAAGCGATCCATAGGCTTTGTCACCATAGCTGCCATCCTGGCAGTACACAAACTCGTGACTGGTCAAGTTCATGCCCTCGCGCAAGCTCGTTATCATCAAGGCATCCGCCACGGTGATGAGGGCCAAATATTGCGGGAACGCCAGATCTTGTTTCAGAAACACCAGAGGTTGATGAGCCAACGTAGAATGGGTAGAGTTGATCCGCATGGCAATCTCGGATATGGTTGCCTCCAGCTCAGGCTGCTCCGTGGTACTAGTGGCAACCTGGATCAAAACCACTTGATCCGCCCATTCAGGGTATGTGTTGAGGAAAAGCTCGTAACTCAGGAGCTTTTGGCGAATACCACGGACCGAATCAATCTTGTCCCGGGAAACAATCAGTCGTTTACCCTGATACCGCGCGGAAATGGTATCCACCCATTGTTCCACGTCCGCAGCACGACGGCGTTTGTCCCAAGATCTAGGGTCAATGCCGATTGGGAAAGTTCCCACGTTGATAAAACGGTCTTCCATCTGAATCCCTTCGTTGGTAGCCTCTACACAAAGGATTCGGCTACACGTCTGCAGAAAGTGTCGACAATACTCATCAGTCTGGAAACCAATGAGATTAGCGCCAAGAATGCCCTCGAGAAGTTCCTTGCGCGGGGCCAAGCATTTGAAGACCTCTGATGACGGGAAAGCGATGTGCAGAAAGAAGCCAATTTGGGCGTCAGGGAGCATTTTCCGTAGCATCGCTGGGACCAACAATAGGTGATAATCCTGGACCCAAATCGAGTCACCTCGCTTCCAGTGCTTGGCGATGCTCTCTGCAAATGCCTGGTTTAGCTTCACATAGTAGATCCACGAATGGTCTTCGTAGGCTTTGCTCTTCGGGTTGTCTGGAATCTGGTAGTGGAAGACGGGCCAGAGGATGGTTTTGCAGAAGTGGGTATAGTGACCGTCGAAGTCGCCATCATTAACAAACACAGTCAATGAGTTGTACTCATCCTCCAGTCTCTCTGCGATGTCATTGCGGGTATAATTCGCCAGTGCATCAGTGGGCATTCCTAACGTGCCTACCCACATCGAATCTTCCAGGTGTCCAGCATCTTTAGCTGAACGAACAGCATTGCGCAAGCCACCATTGCCCTGCTCCGCAGTTTCAATCGTCCATTCGGCCCGAGAGAAAGATACCTTGCGACCTGGCCCTTCGGACTTCGTGATTCTAGGATGAGGAGCGGCAGGCTCGACATTTGGGGTTTTCTGCAACGCCGGCTGGCTGGTTGGAACGGGCTCCTGATGTTTCAGAATGGAAGGAGAGGGCGAGAGAAGGGTTTGTGGTTTTGGTTGGGTCAGAGAGGTCGTCGCGCCCCACGCCGGGGAATGCCCCTCGCTCTCGGTGAGCAGCTGCTTTTCCGCGCTGGCTGATGATGGGAATGGGTATCCGGTTTTTTCATTCTCCGCCTTGGCTACGTTTTCTGCGAAAATGCGTTCGTGGTCGGTGGTGGCGCCAGGGGTGAGGCCTGGTTGAGCTTTGAGGTTATTTTTCTCAAAAAGACTGGCCGCGGCATTGGCAAGCGGAGGCGTTGAACTAGCCACCGCATGGGCCGGGGGGACGGGAGGAGCGGCTTGAGTGCTACCATTGCGCGCATTTCCAACATGGAAATTGACCGTATAAGGTAAAAAGCTACAACATAATCGATGTCAGTCATTCAGTTCTAGCTTGGTATTTTACTCATACCTACAGAGACGTTATGAAGACAGTCATGGTGGGTGGTCGGTGCACCAAGGAGGGGTAGAAATTGAGAGGAGCTGTGCAACGAAGAGCTCCGGGGAAGGGAAGGAGACGTTTGAAAGCCAGACGACGGCGAGGGAAGTACCTGGAGAGCGAGCGAGAGACAGGACCGTCTGCGTATAAAGCTCATAGAGGTCGGGTGAAGAAGTACAGAGTACAAGATTCGAGGAGGATCTGTTTTCTCATGGCTACGTCATGTGAAAGCCGATCGGGTGTCCAGAATGGGCGACAGCAAGATTTTGGCTCAGCGCCCAAGCTTGACTGTCAACGCTTGGGCGACCGTTTTTCTGACACCAGCCTGCTTTCTCTGCTGGATCTTCCAGAATTCGGAGGCCAGACCCAATGCTTGTACCGTCATGAATCGCTGGCTGGTATTGAGTCTGACGGCGTCATACACCCTTTCTTCCGCCTCGCGCCGGCGATGATGTTTCCATACGGGATTACCCGTACCGAACTATGCACTCTGCGCTGTGATTGGCGGCATCTCTTATATGCTCTGTCACCTGACGGGTTGATGAGATAATCTGCAACTCTTCCGTCGCGGCTCAGAGCTTCACTTGTCTCTCGTTTGGTTCTCATTTCGTTATCGGTCAGGCATGACATTGCGTCTCACCTCAGCCCCTGTATCTGGTGTCAAGAAACGAAAGGCCGGTGCTCCAAGACCTCGTGCTTCCCCCTTCGCCGCTCATGCGCGCCGCAAGCCCGCCGCTGGGGCGGCCAACGCCGTGAAAGCAGCGGCGGCGGAGGCGGAATGGGATCTGGACGACCCTCTTCCTGACGAGGGTGCAACACATTTTATATCCGAGACAACACCGGTAGATGACGTGGTACAGGCAATTCAGTACATCCGAGTGAAGATGTTCGACGAGCTACCGGCGCGAGCAGGAATGAACAGCACACGGATCGCCGAAGTCCTCAACCTGCGCCGCTCCTTACCTCCACTTGCTTCCGTTGCACATGTACACACCCTGTTAAATGCCCCAACGCAAGTGGAACGAGAAATTGTTCAACTAGTCCAGTCGGGCCGTGTCCGGCGTCTGATTATCCCCGGACGCGGCAATGATGCGGCGGGGCTGGGAGACTGCTTAGTGCTTTCTGAAGACTGGGAAGAGCTTGTGCGTGAAAGCCCCGCGCTCGATTCTCCAGTCAAAGGTAGGTTATTTTGCACTTTGTTCGAGTTTCGGTTTCTCGCGGGGGCCAGAAACTGATGTTGGTGATTTGCAGAGAAATTTCTCGACATCCTCAACCGCATCGGAACTTACTCTGCCATCTCACAGGGACTGTTCACGCCAGATGAGTATAAGGCACTGGTTCGTGCCGGGTTTCTTGTTTCGTCCTCTTCCCTCACGCAAGGATCGTTGAGTGTCGCATCTCTTCCCAACCTGCCTGGTGCAGCAGTGTCGTCCGCCAGTCGGAGTGGGCCGGCGCAAGCTTCTGACACCAACCGATCTGTGCAGACCGATGCGCAGGCTCGTGCGGCCACTCTATTTTTGTCGCTCCCCAATACTGGGACATACCTTCGGTTGCTCGGTACCGGTCGAGCCCACCTGCTCGCTCTCCTGCGGCGGTCCAAGTGCGGCGAGGCCCCCTTGCATTTGCTCAAGGATCGGTGGGACGGGGCCGTAGAAACGGACAAAAGCTTTCACTTGGCGAAAAGAGCCCGTGGCGAATTCGCAGGAATTCTGCCGGGCAAAACCAAAAAGTGGAAGGATTTATATGGCATGCAGTTCCGCTGGATTTTAGAGGAGGCGCTGGGAGCTGGGTTGGTAGAGATATTTGAAACCGGCAGCGTTGGTCCCGGGGTTCGCTGTCTGTAGCGCTGCTCCCACCGACCAGGGGCTATACGATGCATATATAGATCGATAGACGTGGATCGCGCGGATTCTGAATGATAAGTGAGGCAAGACCCGCCGAATCGAGGTGGCGCCTCAAGATTCCCCGCTGATAACACTTGCTTTGGCTCGTTTGCTCGCCGATCCAATCGATCGCTGCGCTCAAAGAAGCTCTGCCGATCCCTCGGTTCTCTCAACCTCCAAGCTTCCCCTGTCCATCAATCCATCATCCATCAACACCTACCCATCGATCCACCCGTAATGCCCCTCATCCAGCTCCAGCCGCATCTATTCACCATTCTTCCCGTACATCCTTCTCTTCCCCCGGAAACGTCTCGCCCCGATGTACAATATTTCATCCGCTCTACTTTCCACGAAGCCTTTGAGCTTCTCAATTCTATTCCGTCAACATTTACTGCAGACCCCAAACCCCGCTCCTCGCCACCATCCAAATCCAAAATAAAGCTTCTCCGGCGGTGGCGCAAGCCTGCAGAGCTAGGTGACCATGCCAAAAACAAACCCGAGTTCTGGGTGTGTCGCCAAAGCGAACATGTCGACTCCAATACCAGCGGCACGGCATCGTGGTCTGAGTTTGAAGCCGGACTGAGACACGATCATGCAGAACATGAGATGGAGTACACGCCCAGTGTCAGCAGTGTCAAGCGCCTTCTGCAATGGGACGAACAAACCATTGGCGAAGTCGATGTGGATGGAAACAGGTTGCATAACATACTAGTTGAGAGTAAGTGATTGTCATTTCTTTAGGGTCCTCTGGTACTGAAATATCAACGACATTCCGATATACTAACATGCGCTCCCCAGTCAACTTGATCACCCACTCCTTCCACCCAAGTGCATTGATATCACCGCGTTCGTTCACGTCTCTGACCATCTCAGCCAGCTACGAGCTCTCCCCCTCAAAGAGCTTCATTACCGTCCAAATCCCTTTCTGCCCAGACGCCTCATCAACCCCGACCGACTTGTACCAGCAAATCACTTCTGCCGTACCCCGGCGGGCGATCTTCGCCAATTACGCCAGCGTGGAGCGTGTCATGCTGTTACCTGCATCTTCCCCGCAGTCTTCTGAGCCCCGTCGTATTGAATGGATCATGGCCACTACCTCGGATGCAGGCGGCTCGATTCCGCAGTGGGTGCAACGGAATTGGACGCTGGGCGGCGTGCCGCGCGCGGTTGTGGCGGACGTGGGATTGTTTATCGGGTGGACGATGCGTCGACGGGAGGAATCTGGTGCAGCTGGGGTGCATACAGATCCACGGCAGCAGGGGGGCCACTGAAGGATCTAACTGATACCCTTGCAAGCCTTGCACTTGCCCGTATGGACCCTTCATCAGTAACTTGTGTCAACCGTTCAAAAAGCACCATTCAACGATTCTTATTGCCATTGATCAGTCACCTAGTAGTGACTAGACTATTCATGTAGACAGGTAGACAATGGTCCAATATGACTCTGCAATCAAGCCTTGAGCACAGCGTAGGCATGCAGCGCAGCCGACAATCCCACAACCCATGCATTCTCCTTGACACCATGTGTAGCATACCAGGCCGAGCTAGCCCAGAGCAGGGCATTGACAATGCCCGCCATGGCCTTGTTCGCCGGGTCTTGCAGCGCAGCAGGATTGCGGGACCATGAATAGTGGAGGATCCCTGGCACAAGTCAGTATCAGGATGCATATTGTGGATAACGTTCGCATCTATAAATATAATGCGAAGATAAATGATCCACTCCAACCGGAGTGGCAGCGGAGCTTGATACATACCCGTCACAAGGAAAAATGCACTTCCCTACATCCATACATCAATCTCATGTTAGATCACCCTCCCTCGCGACGGGGCAGACAAGTCGAGGAACCGTACCTGAAACCAGCCCACCGTCCCACAGGCCCATGGCCTCGAGCCCTTGATGTTCTTGAAGACTTTCTCCGCAATCCACTCTCGGCCACCAATCTAGGCAGTGGCATGGTGGTCAGCACAACTCAATTTGGGGGAGCTGCGGGCGCTCTCGTAAGACAATTGGATGTCTGGAGCGGCGGAGGCTTACGGTATGTCCGAGGGCGAGGAGCACAAAGTTCGCGGCGGATATTTGCAACGCGCGGGATGGCGGCGCCGACATGATGAACGTGTGGAATTGGGATATCGGGTCGATAGGAAGTAATGGACGAGGTGGCGTGATGCGTGTATTGAGGCTGCGGCAGCCTCGGTCCAACCATGGGGCCGAGGCCGGGTAGTCCGATCCGACAGTGGACACATCCACAGATGCCTACCTAGATAGCCAAGTCGCAATGCAAGAGCGGTTGATTTTGAGCATAGGGTATATTATCACTACCTAAGTCCAAATGGCTCAATCACAAAATGAAAAAAAGTGGCAGTAAGAAACAAGGACTCCAATCCAGGATTATTCCATGCGTCGATCGAATGCTGTCGGCAAAAGACTTGAGGAACAAAAAAAGAAACAGAAGTGAAAAACTGTAGACTATCCGGTGAGGCGTTGTATAAAAGTCTCCAAGGCATCAACACCCGGGTCTGGTCCAGTAGATAGAGACCAACTTAGCTATAAGCCGAGTCTGATTGACTGCATCCATCGCAGTACATCCAGTTTTACGCCGAAACGCCCTCAGCGATCCAGGCGGTGAGATCCTCACGAACCATTCGAGCCTTGAATAGAGAAGGCGAGCCTTGAATAGAGAAGGAAAGAGAAGAGAAGTATAACAACAAAGGAAAGGCTAGCCCAAGAAAAGAACATGATCAAAAGGGAAAGAAAAAGCTGGAAACCCCCAAAGTATAACATAGGAAATGAGTGCAATAAAATATACCACCAACGCCGGCAATTGTCGGGACGGTGATCATGAAGAGGCATCAAAACTCGACCAACCGCCGAGAAAGTGGGATGATCGGAACGTATCAACGAATTAGGGGAATGCAAAACAATAGCCAGCCGAGGCTTGTAATCGGCCATATCGTACACACAGACAGCATCACGAAACAACGGTTTTACCGCGGACCAGAAGTCGTTTGATTCACGTCACCGGATGGCGGGGCTGTCGACGAATTGGTCGAGGCAATATGGGCGCGTAGATCCGCAACTTCGGTGCGCAACACCGTTAACTCCTTGTGCATGGAACGTACATATGCCCAGAGCTCTTCGATCTGACCGGCGTCACTTGAAGTTGCCTCTGGTCCATCGGGTCCAAATTTCGGTAAACCATGGCTACTCGAGTGACTGTGCGACGGAGTGTGTTTGTTGGCCTGCAAGCCAAATCGGGCATCAGGCGAGCTGATAACGGGCGGAGGAAGGTGAGGTGCTGACGGCTGGGGCGGCAGAAGTCCCAATCCAGGAGGACCATGACTCGATACAGACCCTGTCCGACCAAATGACGGCTGGGGATGTGACAGCGACTGTCCTATTCCCGGGGAGTGGGCACGGTGTGGCTGTGCAGCCGTGTCGTGGTGCGGTAGAGTATTTGGAGATGAAGGCTTGGGACTATCACTGACATTGGTGGAAGTGAAAATGGATGAGCCAGACGGATGTCCGACTGGTGGGAATGTCAAGTTGTTAGGTTGTGAGGTCGCTGTGGTCGACGCTCCGGGAGGCGGGTAGAGGCCGCTGCGAGCTGCGATGGGAGGGTAGGTGTTAGATGAACGAGAATGGAGGGAATCAGATCGAGGGAGCGGATCGACATCATGCTTGCGGTTGCTCGGTATGCCGAACCGCCGCTCATCCTCTTCATCCATGCGCTCCGGCTCCGCGTACATCACACCATCCATGGTATCGTCGGGTGGATGACCGTCCCCAAACTCATCCTCTGGCGCAAAGCTCCCCATGCTCGCCCGTCGCCCAGCACATCCACCTTGACCTTTGTTGTGCCGCGCAAGCGCGTCGCCGCGCGCAAAGCGCCGGCCGCACTTGGGGCAAGTATGTGGTCGCTCACCGGTGTGGAGTTTTGTGTGGCGCTTCAAGTCGTGCAATCTGCGGAAACGGGACTGGCAGGTCTGACAGACAAAAGGTTTTTCTTGGCTATGGGTGAGGAGATGACTCTTGAGATTGTGTTGACGAGTGAACTCCGTGGCGCAATAGGGGCAGCGGTGCTTTTTGGCGGACGGGGAGCGTGGGCTGCCTCTGTTGTAACCCGGCGTGGGCAGGCTCAGGCCGCGACGCGGGTCACTGATACCGCCAGTGGGCATGGGATACGAAAAGGCTTTGCCATCGTGATCAAGACCCGAGTTCCCCCGCGGACGAGGCCGGTCTCCATCCTGAGAAGCCGAGTCTTCGATGGGACCTGGGCTCGCAACCGTCGAAGAGTGAATGAGGGAGTTGTGGTTATGTTCGGCTGACCCGTACGGGTCAGACCGTGTGTCATCCGCATGCGTATCTATCTGCATCTGCTCCGGAGACGCATGGATCGTGGGTTCGGGGATGGAGGGCCCGGGCGATTTCTCACTCGCTCCCAATGCCTCCCGGGCGACTAGTGAGCTGTTGCGTTCCGTTTCCCTCACTTGCTCTACCGGCCGGTCCCCCGGTACTGATGATGGACTCGTCATTTGAGAGGGCTGGGATCGCGAAACGTGTAAGCCGGCGCTGGCGATAGAACTCAGATTGGATTCCGGCTTTGACGGGGGCTTAAGGAACGAGATGGGTTCGGAACTGGCGATGGGGTGGGATGGCGTTGTGATTGGGTTGGACACGGCGACAGGTTCGTTGTTCGAATGCATCAAAGCCGCCATGGAGGCAGAAGGTGTTGCGCCAGCCTCGAGCGGTGGACGAACCAAGGCGACGGCTACTTCCGAGGACATGTTAGTATCGTGATAGGGAGGGGAGGAAGGAGAAGAACTGGGGAAGACAGGATCGACGAACTTCACCCAAAGTCTTTGGATGGAAGGCAAAGAGCGAATGGAAGTTGGGGGGGTTTACCAGGGCAAAGTCCGTGTGGGGCGGCGCGCTCTCTTTCTCGCTCTCTGGCTCACTTCTCACTGACCTGGAGAGCGAGTGTGGCGCAAGCTGACGAGGTTGGTTTCAGCTTTGCACTTGTCAGGCCGGTGATCCACCCGGAATGACCCAGCAGGGGGCTTGGGCCGTTAAAATAGCAATCGGCCGTGGGAAGGAACAAGATTGGTTGGCAGTCAATGGAGCCGGGCCATCAGGCGTGAACTTTGGAACCGTGGGTGCAAGTAGGCGCAGGAACGAGTCTTCAGGGCCCCCGTCGAACAAGGCCGAGGAACAACTTGACGATGAGAGGATCGGAGGATTGGAATCGAGCGATCGCGGCCCACGAGTATGCAGAGTCGAGGAACCAAAAGGCAGCGCAAAGAGGCAAGATGCAAAACCGGGCACCGGGGGGGGGCAAAGAGATCCATACCTGCAGCGTACGCGACAACTCGCTGGACGATGCTGGGCGGCGGTGCGCGCAGGCGGTATTCAGGTATTTGCGTGTAATTGTATTGCAGTGTACGGCCCGCAGGCGGTCGCGGTCGAGGCTCTTGGGAAATGAACCCTGAGCTGGGGTGCAGGTATCAGGTACTTGGGGAAATGTGGGGGGTACCACCATCCAGCAAGTATTCGCTACCTGGGATAAGATTGAGGCTGTGTAGGCCGCTAACGCGTGTGGCTGGTCGCGGATCCCACCACGAGATGTTCTACGTTACACTCTGCTGGTCAGTACTGTACATATGTATGTACTCCAGTACGGAGTATTGTGAGATGGCCGCCAATAATAATGTGAGGTCATTTCCCCTCTTCCTTCCCCCCAAAATGAACACATTTTGAATCCTCACCACCGTTTCCCCAGTGACTGGCCTTACCAATTCATTCTTCTACCCTTGAGGATGATGTCATTCACCAACCCCTCCAGAAAAGCAACGCTTGGTGCCCGGGTTGTGGCGATCCATTCAGCGGAAGATCGACTGCAACCCACCGTGGTTCGGTTGTTGAAGTGCCCGTCCCAATTTCTCATCCCGCGCTGGAGGTTCTCGCAAGCGGGAGGCAAAAACATCAACTTGATTGGCATTCGCGGCGTCTCACCCCAGTTGCAAGTCCCCTACGAATCTGGGGCGGCCTGAATAGTGCGCAGGTGGCCTTCTCGTCATCGTTACCGGGGAATCCGTGTCAGGATATGGACAAGCCCCGTTCCGCTCTGGCTGTGCAAGAGCCAGATCGAGTTTCACCCAGCCTCAGCCTGAAATAGCGCAGGATTGCGATGGATATGCGGGACGTCTCATACAATTGGACAGCCTGGATCAACATTTTCAGCGCATTGTCCACCTGGGCATGAGGCTCTTACGGCCCCAAGCTTTGCTTATTCGGAATGCCAAATGCAATCCGGGCTGTAGCCGCTTGATCATGAAGTCACTCTCAGAGAAACCCGGGGGCTATACATAGTACACCATTATGAGGTATGCCCCCCCTGTCTTGGGGCCGTGAACTTGGGGTTGATGGTTGCACTAATATTAGAAACGACCTCCTCATTAAATCCTGTTCTTCGGTCGCACCAAATCTACTCCATGTCTGTCATACTCCAAGGGCCGAGAGGATGTCTGGAAGTCTTGCAGAAGAATTTGTAGCCAACTGTCTCTGGAAACATCGGCGGCGAAGACTCGGTTGGGGAGTCGTGGCATCATTGCAGTTGGTGTCCCTTCTAACTTGGGGCCAAGAAGTGACCACTTTGGATCCAAACGCATGCAAGGACGAAGTACCACTGACTCGACCATCTTCTCTGCAAAGCGGACTGAATGCAGACAGCAAGGCTCCTCGGTAGATGACAGATAGGCAGTCGGCAACGGACTGCGAATAAACCTGGGTTGTTCGTAGCCCAGGGGAGAACCTCAGTAATATAGAGACTTCTCAGGTTGAGTATAAGCCATGAGCCGGGTAGACAGACCTTCAGCTCTGCCATTTCATCCCTTGAGATATCAGGTTTGCTCGTAGATGGATTATTCCCAAGATTCATTCGTAGTAACTGTCCTGAATCCGAAAGGTAGACAAATGAAGCCCGTCTTTTCCACATGGAGTAATCATACGAATCCAGCCCTAGAGTACAGATGCAAATGGCGCTGAGCCACCTCTGTTCTTCAGCTGTTCTACCAATATGTAGTACCCGATCAGAGAAGATATTGATATCCCATCTAGATATATGAACGCTAAGATTTTACCAGCGGGGACACATGGGGTTTTTGAACGGCGTGAGATCATGGGTTGGGACGCTTTGCCCGCACAAGACCAAGTATGCATGTACATGTACATACATACATAGTAGTATCAATGTTCATTATGCAAGACCATTTCACTACTCATCCTTTGACACCCAAGCAGGGAAGCCAAAAGGTCATGTCGTCCATGGACACGCATAATCGCACCGTGGCGTGACACCTCGACGGTGATCATAATAAGATGGCTCGATGCGGACTCGGACAGATGAGAACAGCGGGTAGTTCGCAGGGGTGGAAGCCGCCGGTCAATGTGATGTGATCCGTGGAGGCAGACTGCATCATTTATCGCGACTCAGATGCGATCCACCACTATTCTCAATGGCGCAGTCTACCTGTACCCCGACGCTAGCCTAGAGCATTGCATGCAATGAGTTCACTTTTTTTCACGTTCGATGCGTTTGTCGGAGATGGCCCAGGTGGTTCGTTGATCCGTTGATAGCGAGCCATGACATTCAACATCATCAGGAGGAGTTGAAGCCCAGTGGGTATCGACCAAAGAACACACCGTTCGTGTGGGAGAGCATAGACAGGGCGCGCAGGCCGCAGGCCGCAGGTCGAGGCAACGCCATCACCGGCAACCAACGACGGTGCCTCTTTGCCCCTGTGTGACGAGCAATGGCCGTGGGATATTTTGCGCTGAGGATGTGCTTCACTGCGAGCTGCGCAACTCGAGCGGTTCTGCACGCGGTGTGGTTGGCCGGTCGATCGGCGGATTAGCGCCGGCCGGGGGGTGACGGGCGTGCATCGGGAGCAACAACGGGGCCGGCAGTTCGACGTGACTGGCCGCTCCACGGTGATAAGCTCGACACATCACCTCCACCATCCAGTCACATCGTCCTCGCGCTGTGTGAAGACGCACCCACCATGCTCATCAACATTGTCTTCCCCCAATCAACGCCGCCTTTCCGCTGCTCCCCTCACCCTCGGCGCTTACTCTGCCTCTGGCTCGAGTGACGAGAAGCCATGGCGTGCAGTCTACCCCCGCCCTGCCAGGTCGTGGGCGCTCCTTCATGACTGATATTCAAGGCGCTTGGGTGCCGGTTCTCCCGTCTCCAAGTGATTTTTTTTTCTCTTCCTGATCACCACCACCGTCTGTTGTTTTTGGTTGTATACCCGTGCACGCAGGTCTCGCACACGGTATCCAACGGTGATCTGCTCAACCGGTTGATTTTATAGCTCAGCTGTTGTCACACCGAGCTGGAACTCTCTCTAGCAGACAATTGACTCAGCTCTTTTGGGTGGTATCATCTTCCCCTGTGCTGTTTCTCGGCCTGGAACTTCGTCGAGAGCTGGTTCTCTTGATCATCTTACATTGATTCTCTACAACACCCATCCCTCATTGCCTCAATGTCAATCTCCGGCGATAGTCAGAAGAGTTCTGCCCAGACGTATGAGCCCGTCGTGCCCATGGACATCATCCGTGGCTCTTACCACAGCGCAATGGGCCCTCCGCAACAAACTACTGCGCAAGAGACCCGTAGCTCCTCCGAGAGCAGCGGTGCCTCACTGAAGAGCCCACGTACTGCTCGATTCGCTGAAGCCACTTCAATTCACTCGCCAATCGAGAAGCCGAGTCGATCTCCCTTCGCCGATCCACCCAAGAGCCAGTCCCAGGGCGTGGGCGATGTGGGGTTCGGCTATGTCGCAGCCAACGATCCTGCTCAGCACGCAGAAGACTATGTTCCCCCAGTGTCGCCGTTGAGAAGTGGCTTGAAGGTGCCCCAGACAGCTCGGTCTCTCAACCCGCTCAGCCCTACTTTCCGTCAGGAATACTTTCTCGAGAAGCAGGAAAAGCATACGGAGAAGGAAAATGCCCGGGACCTGGTGAGTAATGCCTGCCTTCCTGTCGGTGAATGCACGCAAGTACAACGTACTAATCTTTCTTCAGAGAATCAAACTTCGTGTTCGCATTGCCAAGATCTTCCTGCGCTTCGTCAACTTCGGTTGTAGTCTGATCGTGCTGTCCTTGCTGGCAGTGACGCTGAATGTCTTCGAGACCACCAAGACCATCCCGACGCGTAACAACCTGCCTGCTTGGGCCGAAGGTACCAACCCTTGGGCACAATATCTTCTCTTGAGCATGTCCTGTCTCTCCCTATTCTGCTGCTTGATAGTCTTCTGGGGCTACTGGAAAGGCGGACATCGACGCGCTGAAAAGACTGCCATCTACTACAGCACAATCTCGATCGTCTTCTTCTTTTTCAGCTTGATCATGTGGATTGTTGGTGCTGCTATCTACGAGCATTCCAAGGCAACCGGCAACAGCAAGGACATGTGGGGATGGTCCTGTGCGAAGAACGTTCGTGAGGAGGACTTTTCCGATGTCATCGACTACGCTCTGTTGTGTCGTCTACAGGTGAGTAGAACAGTATACACCCATCTCAAAGCCTCAACATCTGAAACTAACCTGCACTGCTGATAGGACTGGGGTCTCGTCTGCGCCATCATCGAAGTCGTCATCGAAGTCATCGTGATTTTAATCTACGCAGTCGTTGTATATCGCTTCTGGAGCAAGCGCCGCCTCATGAAAACCATGGACAACCGTGACAAAGCCCGCTCCGATCTGTACCTGGCCCAGCTGCGCATGCAATCTGCCCCCAACACCCCAGGTTTTGCCGGCTTCTCCTCCTATCCACCCAAGTCGCCTTTCTTCGCTGCCGCTCCGGTAGACCCCTACTCCGCCGCCGAAAAGGGTGAGAGCTGTACAACACAGTATGCCTCCCCTCGCTCGCCAACTCACCCAGTCCCGTCTTTCCAGCTCCAGCCCCCGCCAATTCGTGTCCAGCAGCCGACCCCTCGCACTGCCCAGGAGGAATTCCAAGCCCCCGCCACCGCGTCAGTGCCCATCCCTCCTACCTCGCAGTCACCGTCACCGCCGCCCCAGTCTGAGAATCAGCATATGACTGCTGCTCCGGGCGAGCAGGAGTACGGCGCCGTGCCAATCCCAAATGCTTATTCCAGTCCCATGCCCGCCTTCCCACCTGCAGCTCACAAATGATCTGCGTCCGCGTGTTGAGACAAGAAGCCTCCTTGCAACGTATGATTTTCTCTTTTATCAAAGGAAGACAGTATACACCCCAACAAGGCAGAAAATATACCAACCAAAAAAAATCTTGAAAATTACAGAAAACCGTGCGCATGAATAACCATGCGGAATTTTTGGACATATACACTGCCATCTCTATCCTTAATCGCTAGGGCCATGGGATTTTATACAATGGGCGTGTTGGAGTTTTGGAATATACAGATACCTATTTTTTTTTCTACATTTGGATGGCTTGTTCAATCATTGCGTTGTGTGCTTGCACATCTCAACCTATCTTGAATCAAATTCTTGATTGTTGGCCATGGTAGTCTACGGCATCATGAATACCTAGAACCCCGTATGAACACCTCATCGCTACTGAGTGAAATACCTACTAGTCATTGAACACAATATGGGAGATACAACCTCTACCCTTGGGGAATTGTGCGCTAGGTTTACTGTAGACATCTCTGCGCACGGGGGTTGGAAATAAGATCAAATGCAAGGGCATTTGCATTCATGAGATTGATAAAATGATAGATAAAACACACCATCCAAGCGCCATTTTGCAAAGAAAAAGGACCGACCAACTCCGCAAGGGTCAAGCATCAGGCCCATCCCATTCTGTCCATAACTCGTGACCAACACGCATTGCGTGGGTATTCTACTTAGACAAGAGGCTGTACATGCAAAGAGCCATTTCACATCGACCCCTCTTCGAGGACGGCATGAACGTCGCGACTCACAAAGATTTCTTCCAAGCTACTGGCGCCACCAGCCAACTTGCTCATGTCGCTTTCCAGGACGAGGCCTTGTTCGTTTGCCAAATGGAGGAGACAGATAAAGCCGAATGATGTGCTGATATCACGCAAGGTCTCGGCTGGGTAGACTGCTTTCAGGGAATTCATGATCTGGGTGAATCGCAACCGACTATCATCCTTAGGATCAACGGCCTTTTCGGGACTGCTCGTCTGCGGCGTGGGCGGAGGAATGTCGGCCTCGCTCTCGGGGTCTTGTGGAGGTTCATTGGACACAGCGCCAGGTTGTGAGGCAGAACTGAAGTCCGTAGCAGCGATGAGACGCTCACCCATACCCTTCCACATTTCATTCTTCAGGCGTCGTACATCCACCTTCTTCGCTACACGAGCGTAGTTGACATAGTCTGGACGTGCACGGCGCCCACCTTGTGTGACTAGCTGTGCTCCATATCCGCCCTTGGCCGGTGTAGCCCCAACCATATTTAGCAGCGCAGTAAGGCCGGTTGTTCCACCGCCGTCTCCTGATGTTCCTGGGGCACCATCAGTCGGCGGTGACAACATCTCCCGTGCATCTGCGAATGGGAGGTTGTCATCGTCGTCATCAAGATCCATGCCATTGGGGAAAGCAAGGCCATCATCATCAGCAAAGAAATTAGCGTCGTAGGCACCACCAACGCCTTCCTCATCATTATCTTCGGTCTTGTGGTTTGCCCAAAATGCCTCATCCATGTCGCCATTTCCGGACGTTTGATCAGGTCGGCGACTAAAAGTTCGCCTGCCCAAGAGCTTTTTCGAGCCCATACGCGCCTTGGGCTTGAGGAATAACCGAAGCAGATTGCGGGAGTTGAAGTGTTTGTCGTCTGGCAGCAGATTGCGTCCCTTTGTCTTCCATTGCGTCTTGGGCAGGGAGATGGTGGAATTAGAGCTAGCGGGTGTGTAAATCAACTCAGCCACAGCCTGGTCCAAAGGTGCGGTGAAGTCAATTTCGAAAGGCTCCTTCTCCTTACGCTGTTTAGGAGCAGCATTCGCCGCATTGGCTGCAGTATGCTCCTTGATTTTGCGAATCTTCCAATGCTCCGGACCGGCCCAGTTCTTTTGGAGAGCATTATCGAAGTAGCTCAAAATGTTCTCGTGATCTTCCTTACTCGGCTGATGAGACATGGAAATGGCGTATGAATCCTCGTTGTCCATGTCTTCATCACCGTCGGCGTTGTCTCCGTCGTGGTCAATTCGATGAACTTTGAGCATCGGCTCCAGGGCAGCTTCTCTAGCCCAGGCCTCACCTCCATCGCCGAAACCTGCATCCCCACTGAGATCAAAGCCAGCCAAAGTAGCGTCATCGTCATCGAAACCGACTGCATTATCATCGTCAAGCATGATTCCTGACGGGTCTTCACCTCCTTCTCCATTGTTCTTGTCGTGACGCCATTCCTCGGGCGCTTTGAGAAGAGGAATATCCAAAGACCCACTTGGGTCACCAAGATCGAAGTTTTTGAGTGATGGGCAGATATCCTGTTCTCCAAGACGTTCCAAGTCGGGGAAAAACTGTGTCGCTAGTGTGGCTAGGTCGACCTCCGACTCATCGGCAAAGGTATCACTTGCGGTCTGCTGCGTTTGTTCCGCCTGATCATCGTTTTGGGATTCAGGGTATTCAGATTCCTGCCGATCAGCTTCCGCAGTTTTGGAACTGTCATCCACGGCGTCATCACTACTATCGAAGACAATTCGTCCATGACCATCAATAGCCAGGTGATTGAGCAGTAACCCCTTAGCCCCTCCTTCGTCGAAATCGGCGGACGCTTTCTTGAACAGTGGATCCACGGCAAATTCAAGCTCGAACTTCTTCAGTTGCAACGACGAGAATGACGGGGCCAGCGTAGCTTCGTGAGAACGTGTCTAAATCGGCAAGAGTCAGCGGAGTCCCCTTTTTGGATTGTTCCGATACTGTCCATACCTTCTTACGCGACTTGCGAGGCGCGCCATCCTCTCCCTCCTCATCTTCATCGCCATCTTCTCCCTCGGCATCGGCATCACGCGCTCGCTTGTCGCGGCTGTCGGCCAACCCACTCAGAAGCTTTCCGGTTTCGGTGGCGACACTATCCACTCGGCTGGTATAGATCTTCACACATCCATCCAAGGTGCAACTGGCCTTCTGAAAGTTAACACCATCACCTTCCTTCAAAAGAGACATATCATGGAAGTAATCGATAAGCGCAAAATTCCAGGAGTTGTTCGCGTTGATCTTGTTATCAGTGGCCATCTTCATCCATTCCTCAAAGTTGGCCAGAATGGGCACTCGCTTCATTGGGGTCACTGCTCGACCACTAACATCGCTATCGCGACCACGGTGGCCGGACCCTCGAGGCGTGGCGGGGCTGTCGCTTCCTTCGCGGTTGAACGTATATCGACGGGCGGGCATGGGCGTCTTGACTGCGGCCTTGATCTGATTCATCTGACGATCGTGGAGTGCTTGTCGAGCCTCCATACGGGCCGCTTTTTCACCCATATCATCATTGAGGGGTATCCTGATGTTCCGTCAGCTCCTGTTGCTATTGCCTCACCGTGACGAACATACACGTACTTGATGGGCGAGTTCTTGTGGGGGGTGGAGTTGCCGTTCGAGCGGCGATGAGCCTTGTTTGCGACACGAGGCATGATTGCGGTTGCCCCCGATAGGGGTTAACAGAATGCGCGATGTCGAATGTCGATGGTGGTTGCAGGCGCAAGAGGGGCGGCCCAAACAAATGGGGAAGTCAACAAACATACGGCCGCGCACGGTGACCAGAAACGTATCATGTCACGTGCGATGGATATTTGCAGCCTTGATATTCAGGTGTCTGTACCCGTCCGCATCCCTTCTCGCCGATGTAACGGAGTCACCTCGCGTCATTTGCTTGATCCGCAACGACTTCTTGGTTATTTGTGGCTTATTCCGCACATAATTCTTCTTATATCAACTGGACAACGCCCAAGCTGTCCTGCGGTGTATAGGCAACCACCTATAAACGCATTTGCCTACTCGCAGCCAATCCTCCGAGCTGACATCACCGCCTACACCGCATTGGCAGGTCGAGGTCCAGCCAAGTCAACGCTAGATAAATGGCGGAGGCACCTGCTGTTGAATAAGTCACTCTGACTTGTTCCGCATAAATCGTGGGAAAGCTTCCTCGATACACCCATTTTGGCTCACAATGCAGCCGTCTTGAACGCGATCATGAGCCTGCTACCATCTATCCTGCAGCCTGCCGTCCGCAAAGGCCCTCGGTACTCGGTACGCCCGTTCTGCGCCACTGTTGTTGTGTTCGTGACTATCGCTGCAGTCACCTGGGCTTTGGGGAGAGACGCTCATGCAGAGGCCACCCCGTATACAGCAGCGGGTGTGTTCCCAGCCAAGCGAGATGCCGAACCAGAGGTAAGACCCCGCCTACTCCCTGCGTTTCATGCTCATAAGATGGTGTAACTGGCTAACTCACTCTCTGTATGACCCCACTATAGTGCCGTCTAGTTGGAGCTGTCAAAGATCAGTGTGCCTATGTCCGCACCAACTGTCCCGATCATGAAGATGGCCTGTTCTCCTACCTCCAGCTCTATTACTGCGATCTGGCCGACGCGAAACCACTAGCCTTTACCATATTGATCCTTTGGCTGTCGCTCCTGTTTAGCACCATTGGTATCGCGGCTAGCGACTTTTTATGTATCGACTTGAGTACACTGGCAAGCATCCTGGGGTTGAGTGAAAGTCTGACGGGAGTTACGTTCCTTGCATTTGGCAATGGAAGTCCCGATGTATTTTCTACATTCGCCGCCATGCGGTCAAACAGCGGGAGCTTGGCCATTGGGGAGTTGATCGGTGCGGCCAGCTTCATCACATCTGTCGTGGCGGGCTCCATGGCTATGGTCCGACCTTTCAAAGTGGCGCGGAGGAGCTTCGTCCGCGATGTGGGATACTTTGCGATCGCTGTGGGCTTCAGTATGTTCTTGTTGGCTGATGGTCGACTTCACGTTTGGGAGTCTGCCGCAATGGTTGGCCTGTATGTGTTTTACGTTGTTATGGTCGTAACTTGGCACTGGTATCTAGTTCGGCGTCGACAAAGGCACGAAAGAGATGTCGCAGCACGGACTCACTTTCACATCCCTGACAACCAGGAGCTGGATGTTGAGCAATCGATCGACGATGATGATCCTGGTGTCGGCTCGGTGTCCCGAAGCCTTCTCCGCCAAACATCGACTGACGATTTTGATCTTCTGGAACCAGCGAATGAAATGCACAACTGGAAGGGAGAGGAGGATGAAGACGACGAAACTCGAAACCGTTATTTAGCCGAGATTCGCGACAACATGCACGTATATCGACCTCCCAACCGATCCAGACGCAATACACTCAATCCCATTCGACCGAGTTTGGTCGGTGCGTTGGAATTCCAGTCCGTCCTTCACTCCCTCCAGAAATCGAGAAACATCTCCCGCACCCCGCCAATTAGCTTGAGTGGCTACTCAGACGATGGTGAAACTTCCTCGCAACCCTTCGACACAAGATCTATTGCGTCACATCCCCGTGCCACCAGACCCTCAGCCATCAACGACCGCCTGTCACCGCTTAGTGCAGCAGGCTCCTCTCGGGCTCGGGCTGTATCAGCGAATGATGCCGAAGGCCTTCAACTGGATGCTAGCCTATTAGGCCATCATCCCGAGCAGACGCCCCGTCTTACCGTGCGACGACCGTCCAATCAAGGCGCGGGGGATAAAGCTGCCCTAGAGCCACCCCGGCTTCCTCGTATCGACACCAGTGCAGGGATGACTGTCACCCCGTCAACTTCGCAGCATCCAAGGCCAAATCAAAGCCCCATAGCCCCAGGGGCTCCTCAGACGCCAAATCATTTAGCTCCTCCGAATACATTCAATCCTCCCAATTACCGAACGGGAGCGACACATGACCGCTCTCCGCTTCCGGTATCGCCGCGAGGCACGGCCGGTAGTCAGCAGTCTGGGCTTGGTCTCGAAAGTCCTTCTATAGCCTTTCCTGGGTCTGTCGATACACCCTCGGCTCCATCCTCTCGTCCACCAAGCATCCGTCTTCAGAATCCAGCTAGTCCGTCAGAGCGACTGCTGGTTCACGACAGCGTCGATGATCTTACCAATGACACCATTTTACTAAAGAAGTGGTGGCCTTATTCAATTTTACCTCCCCCCTCACAAATCGGCTGCACACTTTTCCCAACAATTGCAGGCTGGAAATCCAAGGGCTTTGTGGAATGCATTCTCGCTATTATTGCTGCTCCCAGTGTTTTCCTTCTTACTGTCACAGTGCCGGTCATTGAGCCCCAGGGCTCTGAATCCTATGACCAGGATCCGGTACCAGCGGTAATCATTGAACCAGCGAGTGACGCCACCGAATTCGCTCCCAGAGTAAGACTGCCGGCGGATAGCCCTGTTCTGAATCCTATGGGGAATGAGCACAGCGATTACTTTCCTGAAGCATCGCCAACGCGTGCCCACGGCCATGGGTCCACGGAGCAGCAACTACCCAGTCGTCCTCGCTGGGACTCCGAGATACCGGCTGTACCACCACCTCCCTCATCTGTACCTTCTGCCACAGTCAAGGATTGGAACCGCTGGCTTATCAGCATCCAGCTTTTCACTGGGCCATTTTTCTTCGTCCTGATCGCCTGGACCACCACAGATCCAACCATGGAACCGGACAATCTCATACTCCCCTCACTACTCTCACTTCTTTTCTCGTTCTCATGTCTCAGTGTATTAATTATTACCACGCGCCGTCAACCTTGGCACCAACGGAACAGCTATTATGATTCTCATGGAGCCCGCGAAATACTTTCGCCACGGTCCCTTCCAGCTCCATGGCGGCCTTTCCTCTCCCTTCTAGGTTTTCTGGTTGCTATTTCTTGGATTGCAACGATTGCCACAGAAGTAGTATCTCTGCTTAAAACTCTTGGAGTTATCCTCAACATCTCCGACTCGCTTCTCGGATTGACCGTCTTCGCGGTGGGCAACTCGCTCGGGGACCTCGTGGCCGATATCACCGTTGCGAGACTTGGGTACCCTGTGATGGCTCTGAGTGCTTGTTTTGGTGGCCCAATGCTCAATATCCTCCTCGGGGTTGGGTTGGGAGGTCTATATATGACTCTAAAGGGTGGAAAACCATCACGACACGATGAGATCCTTCGCTCAGATCTTGTTAATACTGCCCATGCCCCCTATGAGATTGCCATATCCAAAATGCTAATCATCAGCGGAGCCACTCTCCTGATGGTTCTGATTGGGCTTCTAATTGTGGTTCCATTAAACCACTGGCGAATGGATCGTAAGATCGGATGGGGTCTGATTGTGGTATGGTGTGCATGTACTTTGGGAAATGTTCTTGTGGAAGTTGTATTGTGAGATTTCGTTTTACCATCTGTTGGACCGCATGTATAGTGATTAGGCTTTGTAGGCGTCGACTCGGATCTGGTATTTAGTTCGTTGTTGCATTGCATTGCATTGCCATACAGAGAATTGTTGGACGTGGTTGAGGTCTTTCTCGAATTTGTCTACATCTGCATGTTGCATCCTTGGCTTAGTGGTTTCCAATCGGATAGGTATAATGAGATGGATGATAGATGACAACCTATACATGAATTGCATTGTCTCTGATCTACCAGCTTCAATATTTCAATCACACTCAAGTTTAGAATAAGCAAAATTCCAATTTACCCAATTACCTTTTCATTACAGAGTGATTTCGTCCAGGGTGGTGTCAACACCTTCCACCGTTACTCTTGCTCCCAACTCGCGCTGTAGGAGACCGCATTCGATTCTACACCTTCGACTGCATTCCGATCCTAAAATAAATGCCATGATTAAATCAGCTGGTTGGAAGAAGATGTATTCCATGGAACGAAGGAAATAGAATATGAATCAATGAGTGCCTGACTCTCCGCTGCAGGATAAATCAGCAAGGCGCATGAGGCCCACCATTACGGAGCTCAAATGGCGATCAAGCATATCTTCAAGAATCAAATACAGCCAAAGGTCAGTGATGATAACTGGGCGAGCTGTCGGGTTTTTTATTGGCCTATTCAGTTCCAGTCTTAGCTGGACGTAAATACATGCGAGGATGTACCACGCGACATGATTTTGGAAGTTCGCGGTCTTCCTTGTCCCTTGAGATGCTCTACAGTAGAATCAACAGCAACGACAATAAAACAGCTTCCAAGAATTATCTTCGATTGAAGCTTCAATCTTTGACAGGGCGTGTGTGCATTCGATAAGAATTTCGGCAATATCACTGGGGAACTTTTCTATACCAGCCGAATTCGGGGTTTCATCGGCGATGACGTGAGATTCGTTAAACATATCCAACGACCTCGAGAGACTATCCGCAAAAGTATGCGTGCATGGTATCAGGCTTGTGAAATATCTTGAAAGATGATCCACCTGTTAGATTAGGTCCCACCTTTTCACCTTTCTCTTCAACTTTCATAGTTCGGGTATCATACTCGGGGTTATCAGTCGGGAATAGCCTCACGCTTTGAACAAGACAATAAAACAAAACCTTAAAGGCCATTATTACTCAAACTAAGTATGAATAAATACCTCGATGGAAGATTTAGATGATCGCATGTTTCTAACCAAGCCCCTTAATCCATCATGAAGATCCTCGCCCAGCCAACGTGGCGTTGGGCTACCTTTCTTGGGCTTTTGACTTCCACATCAAGCGCATTTGATGCTACCACACAATGGTCGTGGCTTGACTCGAGCTGTGACAGCAAACTTGATGTTCTCGGAATAGCAAGTCAAGAGTATCTTGATCTTGCAGATGCGGCATACAACTCATTGGGAGACGGGATAGTCGATCTCACAAAGTCGGCTTTGAAAAGCTTTTACGGAGTCACAGATGCGAAGGGGCTCTTTATTCAAGGTTAGTCGCTCTGGCTAACACTATTTATCATGTCTATGCATCTAAAGCACTCAGAAAAGTACAATACTCTTCGGAAAGTTGGGGCGGGCGGCTCTCAAATCCCCTACTCCATCTACTGCGATGGCTCTGCTTTTGTTTGGACTGAGATATACCTCGACTGCGAGCGTGAAGGAGAAACAATTCCTGAGGGGGGTAGGTCTATTATCCTTTTGGAGAAGACTTTTGCACCAGTGGAACTGAGGCTAATGAACCTTCGACCCTCATAAAGGACAATGGTACGCAACCAGAAGCGATCCCGAGAAACCGCCCCTCTATATCCCCGGGACCAAGGCCGACAGCTTCTGCACGACTACAGAGGGGGAGGAGGGCAATGCAGCATCACCTCTTGGCGGCTCGAGTATCATCTTATGTCCTGGTGCATTCAAAAAGCGCAAATCACTTGCCAGTGTCAAGGATGTAGTACAGCCAGTCGGTACTAACTTGGATAATATGGTCTCCATCGGGTCGATTCTTCTGCATGAAATGACTCATTGCACGTTATCCAGTGAGCTGCTACTTCCCATTCAATCCCATTTCTATTCATCTGCATCATGAAGAAATCTCACAACTTGTGCACAGCATTGGATTACTGTTATGGTGCAGTGCGGTGTATGTCTTTAGCTTTAAACAGTCCGCAAAAGACCAGAAATAGTGCCGATACCTACGAGCTCTTCTCTTTAGGTAAGGTGTTGAATCCGGGAACAGGCTAGTCATCAAATCTGACCTTTAGCCTTCTTTCAGCAATCTATCTGAGCAAAAATGATTGGCATTATCTGGGGTTGGCACGGAGTATCAACTAATCCGAAATATACTTCCAACTTAGAATCATGAAGGGCGGGAAAGGAACCATAAGCTAATCAGCAATAGACCCATATCAACCTAGGAGCAAATTTTCAAGAGAGCTTGCTATCTTATATTTAGCCTCATATCTTCCAACTAGCATGGCGAGCAAAGAGACTAATAAGTATCTTGAATGACATACATAAGAGCTAAACCTATCGGGTCGTCTTCATCTCCATCTCATATACCTTGAACACGAACAATGACACTAAAAAAAGAAGCTTTCTTGTCTCAGAAAGCACCTGCCTCGCCAAATTCTGTACACTATGTTATTCCTAGCTGGTGGCTCATGCTCACAGAACACGACCAGCAGAGGAGGATTGACTGCGGTCATTGGTCTGCACTTTGCGGAGACCCTTGCCAGCCTGGATGGAGGCAAGGAGAGCGGAGCGGTCACCGCTACCACCGACAGCTGGAGGAGCTGG
The DNA here is from genome assembly GCF_028827665.1 of Penicillium hispanicum. NCBI lineage: Eukaryota > Fungi > Ascomycota > Eurotiomycetes > Eurotiales > Aspergillaceae > Penicillium > Penicillium hispanicum. The sequence goes on along the minus strand of NW_026623198.1, from coordinate 1,318,099 downwards.
CGGCGGGGGTGCGCCTGCAGGAGGCGGCGGAGGCGGCGCAGCGGGGGCTCCAGGGGCAGGCGGAGGTGGTGGTGGCACAGCGAGAGGAGCACCAGGGGGCGGCGGCGGGGGCGGCGGAGGTGCCCCAACTGGCGGAGTAGGCGAGGAATACTCCTCGGGCGCAGGCACAGCAGGAGGGGGGGCAGCAACAGGTGGAGGGGGTGGGGGAGGCGCAACAGGGCTGTCTTGAACGGGAGTGGCCGACTTGTCTTCGTCCATAGCGCTCAAGGGGCGCGGGGGCGCCATAGTGCCAAAAAGGATGCTGGCAAGCTGTTTTGCACTGCCACCGCCAGTGGGTTGATCCTCATCATCCGAAGAATCGAACTCGGAGCCAGCAGCGGACCAGTCATCGTCATCCTCAGGGCGGGCTCGCGTCTTGCGCTCCAATGGGCCTGCGCCGGTGAAGCTGGGCTTGACAGATGTATCTTGCTGGGCAAGACGGTGGAATGGGTTGGTCGACTGGGCGGCCGGAGGCGAGGTCGCCTGCGAGGGCTCGGAGGGGTGGCCTAGAGCCTTGAAATAGGGATTCTTCGACTCGGCGTCGGGCGTAGCGACAGGGATAGCTGGGCTGGCTTCAGGGCTGAGTGCTTTCTCGACCTCTGGCACAGGGGCCGGAGCAGGGGGCTCGGGAACGGCCACTATAGGTACGGGTGGAGGTGCTGACAGGACCTGGCTCTGCGTCGGAGTGCTGTCTTGAGGAGTGATGTTCTCAGGACCTTCCTCATCCGAAGAGCTTTCCTCATCCATGCCTTCCAGCTCACGCTGTAACTGGCGCTCACGCTCCTTAGCCATCTCGAGTTCAACCCGTTGGGCTTCAAGTTTGGACTCCTGCTCTTTAGCCTGTCGAGCAGCTTCTTCTTTGCGACGCTTTTCTTCCTGCTTCTTGACCTTGCCCTGTCGCACTTGTTCTTCCAGGGCATGCAGTCGAGCCTCTTGGGCATCCTTCTCCTTCTGGAACTCAGCTTCACGTTGCCTTGACTCGTCCCTGTGGTAGAATAGTTAGCAAAACTTGCGATATGCAAGAGTCTGAGGGGGTAAGCTTACTCAAGACGCTTGGTCTCGGCCTCCTGTGCCTCTTGCTCCTCCCTAATAGCCTGTTCGCGCGCAGCCTGTTCCTTGGCAGCCTCCTCGGCCTTCTTCGCATCGGCCTGGCCAGCGCTGTCGGTCCGAGCCCTGCGGGTCGGGGGCGCAGGTGGAGGCTTCTTGCCCACGGGCTTCGAGGCCGCAGCGCTGGGACCACGCTGTTCTTCAGCCAGACGGCGTTGCCTCTCCTGTTCGCGTTTCGCATCTTCCTCCTCAGCGCGCTTAAGACGCTCCTCACGTTCGCGCTTCTCACGCTCTTGCCGTTGCACCAAATTTTCGCTTGAGTCGGCAGGCTTCAGACCAGCAGCTGCCATTCGCTCTGCGATACGCTTCTGGGCTCGTTCTCTGGCAGCCGCCACGCGGTCTTCGTGGGTATTACCTGGTAGGGATCCAGAGGAGCTCGTGGATGGCGGCATAGCAGGGCGAGCTGCTGGTGACTCGGCCGCCGGGGTGTATTCAGGTCGCTGCTCCTGAGCAGGTCTGTTTCGCCTACGTTGTGTCAGCTAAGTTATAACTCGGAAATTCAGAGACGCATCTTACTCTTCCTTGCGCACATTAGCGGTGCGACTGTTGCGACTCAGATCGTAGATGAAGTCACGAATGATATCTTCCACACCCAGGGCATCCTCCCACCGGCGTTTCTCGTGCTCACGAGTAGAGTTCTCTCCTTGATCCCGAAGACTGTCCTCCAGGCTGTGAGTGAAATCACGAACACTTTCCTCCACATCACGCGTCATGGTGTCGTTGCGCTCTCTTTCGGCCTTCACACCGGCAGCTTCTGACTCTAGTCGGCGAGCGGACTCGCCGTCATCACCTTCTGCAGCGGGTGCGGGACGTCCTGCTAGTTCCGCAGCGCGAGCTTGCATGCGAGCACGAGCGCGTGCCTTGATCCGATCGGCTTCAGTGACTGCACCACCGGGGCCAGTACCCACGATGGCGGAGGCGCCACCAGGGTGTGCCTTGGCATCCTTAAGACGGAAGAGCTCAAGTTTGGCATCGGCAATCTCACGCTCAACGCGTCGGACGTCAGAAGCAACCTGCGGAACCTGGTCTTCATAGGACTGCAGCTGGCGACGAAGTGCCCTGCGTTCTGCTCCACTATCCAAGTGTCGCAGCCCAGCATTAGGGTGCGTGTCAATGTCATCCTGTACGCGGCGGATACGTTCCATCAGGCTTTCTGCCTCGCGGCGGTCCACACGATCGAGGGCCTCGTCATCCTCAGCTCGATTCTCATCCTGGAAATCGACGGCATCCAACATGACTTTCGTCTCGCGGATCTTCTTGCGCAGCTGGTCCACAGATAGCTCCTCGCTCTCTGAAGTTTGGGAGGCGGCAGGGGAGGGAGTACGCGCTTCATTACCGACACGGCGACGGGCGCTAGAACGATATCCGCCTGCGGCGTCATTGTTCTTGAACATCGTCGCATCTTTACGACCAAATCCAGCGGCAGCACCACCGCCGCCTCGGAAAGAATGATCTTTCAGGTAGCTAACGCCGGTCTTCTGCGGTTGTAAGAAGGCCCCAGTAGCCTTTCGCGTCTCGGCATCTTGAGACAAGAGTGACTTAACAGTGCCAATGGAATCATTCAGATGTCTTGTGGATGGTGGAATGAGCTCTGGAGGTAAGCGATTGGGGACCGGATACCCGTTCAAGGCACGATAAATCATATGCATAGCCACTGCAAATTCATCCATATTGAGACGGCCACGATTGTGGGGGTCTGCAAGAGTCCAGATCCGCTCCAGGTCCTTCCGGTTCAATCCACTTTGACCCATGATCTCGATGGCTGTCTCGCCACCAATGAAACCCTTGCGGAATCCATCCCAGGCACGGAACAAATCATCGTAAATTTTCTTCTCTTCCTTCGTGATGGCCCAAGCAACTGTTGCGTTACCGGAGAGATTGGCAGTCGTGAAGCCACCCTCACGACCAGGTTGAGGCATGAGCTGCTGCTTCATGGCTTCAATATTGGGCAATCCTTGTGATGGGGTGTTGATAAAACCCCACTGGCCGGGAATACCGGTAGGCTGGGCTGCTAAGCCGCCGGTCTGTGCAGGGCTAAGGTTCGAGGCGAAGCCTGTGGGCATAGGCGGCATGGGAGGTCGAGGACCGGTGTATCCAGTGGCTTGCGGGTTGGTCAAGAAACCCGTCTGTTGAGGCTGAAGGAACTGCGACTGATTCTGTCCAGGAAAACCTGTCGGCTGGGATTGCAGACCAGTCGGCTGAGGAAGGAATCCGGTGGGCTGCGCCGTGAGCTGTGTCAGAAGTTGCGCATTGCTCGGCTGCTGAGGCTGAGGCTGTTGAACGATTGGTGGTGTAGACTTGTTCTCCAGAAGAGGTGCGTCGAAGTTGGGCACATTTGTTCGAGGGACCGGCTGCGGCTGCGTGTCGGGAACATCGAACGAAATGATATCAACCATGCTAGAAACCTCATTCTTGATTGTCTCAGGCAAAGTGGCTGGAACTTCGCGACCAGTCAGGCGCAGGTTACATAGATACATCGCCAATGCGAACTCTGGGAAGAACAACTGTCCTGACTTGGTGGAATCCGATAAGACCCAAATCTTAGAAAGGTCACCCCCCGAAAGCTTGGAGCGCATCAATAAATCCCTCGCCTTCTCCCCATCCATTGTCTTGCTATCCCCGACCGCGGACTTGAAGAGCTGCTCGAACTTGGCTTGGTCCTGGGCCGTGATGAATGATAGCCGGATGCTCGGGATCCGGGACCCGGTTTTCGGCGGCACCTGGGGAGGCGGAGCGGAAGCACCGGTATCTTGGAATGAATTGGCGATCTCGCTCGAAGTCTTCAATCGACTAGGGAGCCCGGTGGCCTGTGGGACCTGTAGTTGCGGGGGTTGCAGTTGAGGCTGTGTCTGGGGCTGGTTCTGAGGAGGATATCCCGTGTACTGCGGCTGGAAGATTTGCTGTGGTTGTGGCGGCGGCTGTTGCTGTGTTTGCTGGCCAGGGAAGCCCGTGAACTGCGGCTGAAGCTGTCCGGCGGGGAATCCGGTGGGCTGAGGTTGTAGCTGCGAGCTACCAAACGGCGACGGCTGCCCAGCAAAGCCGGTCGGTTGCGGAGCAAATCCTGTTGGCTGGGGCTGCATTGGTGGCTGTTGACTCTGGGGGAATTGCGAGTATGATGGTTGCTGCTGCTGCTGCTGCATGAATGGTGCCTGGCCGGGACGGCCACTGGCACCGCCGCCGAGGAAGGAATTCGACGAGGAGAACATTATAGACACAGCGCTTTCATGAGCAAAACAGATGCAGAAGAACCGCAAAGGGATTGATGACAAGGGAAATGAATGCAGAGGGGGGCGTTGACGGTCAGGAGCAACACAAATGACGCCGTAGTAGGGACGCGGAGGCAGGCTAGCCCGGTTAGGTGCTTAGTCATGATTCCCCGGTGCCGCCGTGTTTCTAAGGGTTGGTGGGTCTATCAGTGCTGCCTACGGTCAGATCAGTCCTGTACGCCAACGACCTCATCGCTTGCCATGCATATATTCGGGTACATGGGATCAGTAGGCAGCATATTAAATTGTGTGCTCCAGGTGGTATCTTCTTAGATACATGCCAGAAGTCGAATGCAAAATCATAACCATCACGAGTCCTCGCCGGGACTATGGAGACGAAATCAAAGAGAAACAAATAGGACCGGATATTCAAATGATCAAATTCCAGATCAAAGGCCCAGTGAAAGTCCCAAGCCCCGCTCCGTACGCCAATTTTAAGCAATTAAAGCAAAAGAGAATGCACTTAAAGATAAGGTCTGGTAGATCGACAGACTTTATCTGCCTTGGGCTTACTCGGCATTCTGTTGCTGATTGGCGGCGTTTGCCATCTTGCGTAGCTCGTACTCCTTGGTGAACTCGCGAGATAAGGTATTCAGATCCTTAATTAGGGCGTGGCAAGCATTGATCACGGCCACACGGGGAGGCACCTCGCCATCAGTCTGGACACGCAACTGGAAGTTGGGAGTGAGGGGGTGAGGAACCTGTGCAAAGCTCCTGAGCCTTACTTTTCATAGTAGAATGGGGGAAGATTCCACATACTCTGTACGCAGCAAATATCACATGAGAAGTCTTGAGGAGACGAGTGCGAAGCAGGTTGCCAAGGGTGTGGTCTTCTTTTCGGAAGGTGAAGATGGCAGCAGAGGGCAGGCCTAACGCACCACCGTTAGTAAATTTCGGTCTCAGTGGCATCGATGAATCAGATATTAGATGACTCACGGGTATCAACCTCGACATCGATCTTGTTCTCGCCAGGGCCGAGCAAGATCGCCTCATACCTACATTTCAAGTTAGCCATCGTTGTTCCAGAAACGGCAGCCGACACATAGCAGTCAAGTTCGACATAAGAACAGTGAAAAGGAAAGGGGTAGAGATTGTGCGTCGTGCTAAGACTGACACATCGGGACGGTCGTCAACAACCCGCGAGTCTCCGTGGCGCGGTGCAGGACGCCCACGGCCTCCAGCTCGCTCTCGCGCGATGGCATCAGTTGCCGTCGTGAAGCTTATGGGCGCGGGCCATGATGCAGGTGGTGGAGCTGACATTTTGTCCTCCTGTTCGCTCATTGATGGCAGGTTGCTTGGCTCGTGGGAAGAAACGAAGGAAGAATGTTGACGCTTTGAAGAGAATAGGGTGGGAAGTGCAGGAGAGTAAAACCAGAAAGGAAGGAGGCGCTGCATCAAGATGGGAAAGAGCGATCGTAACATGACAGCAAATTTAGAGCGCCTCTCAGCTCATTCTGTACATTTGGGGCCCCCGTCCTCAGGGTTCGTAACAGAAAGTCCTCCCTCCATTGCCAAGGGAGCATATAACAACACAGAGAACCTTCTTCGTTCTGCCAACGAGGCGGGGGATGAAATGCCGCAAGATATACTGGAAACACCATTTGCCACTTACCGATCCGGTGCGTTCATGATGATAGTGCAGACAAGGTTGGGATGCAACGATGAGGCGCAAAACGCTGCTGGTGGTATTAAATAGGATGTATAAAACCCGGTGGATAATCAGACGCAGTGAATGAGAGTCAACGCTCTGATTGAAGGCTTATTAACTGCCACTCAGTTGGGCAGATCCTTCGCAACACGCACGATGAGTCGGCGTTGCCTCGCGGTCTAGGTAGATATCCAATGATCTCCAAGGATGGCGGGGGCACCGGCGATAGGCAGACAGCAAAGCTCTACCGGTAATTTTTGTATCCAGCCAAGGATACTTGATTAAACGTTGGCCGGGTTCAGGATGCTTGAGGATCTGGGTTGGTGTCTTTGATGAAAAGCGACGGGCCAGCAGATCGTGATATGGGTCACATGATCTGAGTCGATCATCTCGGTCTTGTGACTTTCACGTGATGGTACTTGACCTAGTACGGTTACATCAAACTCTCCGGTGGTTCCATGGTTGATGTTTTGTGTGTGAATTGTATTCTGTTTATGGGCTGGATTGGGTTGTTTATATAGGCTCACCTGCAAGGATGATGGGTCGTTCTCGATATCATGCTGTGGAAGTATATCTACCGTCGATTCTCTACAAGGCATCGCAGCGGGCCGTTGGAAGTCCAAATACCGATTGTGACATGGATAATGATCTCTGCTCGTGGCTTTTGTCACTTCACAAGCCACAAGATTCCTAGTTGGTTAACGTTCATTGCAAGGCAGACTTCATCCAATATACGTAGGTATATACCAGCTACATCTTCTACTCGGACTATGGCGACTACAAGCAAAAAACCGCGCAAGACACAATCATGTCGTACGAATCGTTGGGTAAAGAGTGGAATGATATAAAGGCCAACTGACCATAGATGAATTATGTGTCAAGAAGACAAGAGAGATGCAGAATGCTCAGTTGAGGGGGAAAAAAAAGGAAAAAAAAAAAAGAAACGACCACAACGCCATGCCTGCCCTGCGCCGATGCCAAAAGAAAATGAATGAGCATATGTATCCATACTTGTAGATGCCACATCGTCTTGGAAACGACGTCACAGAAAGTCCCGAGCAGGAAATAGGGCTATAACCCCAAGACATATCCAAAAAGAAAAGAAAAGAAAAGAAAAAAGATAGGGAGCTTAAAAAAAAAGGAAAAAGGAAAAGCGAAAAGATTGCGCCGTCTGTGTCAATGTATGTGCGTCATGGTCATGTCATAGAGAGGCGGCGCAGAAATTAAGAAGTGATTCTATACAGCACAATACAGACGACTGGTCTGCTGAAATGGAAGTTGTGTCAAAAGTTCTGATGTATGGCCGCTTAGTGCACGGCACTGAGTAGATCCCCAAAGGAGGAGGTGCCACGCTTCAACTTCCAGTTGTTTTTCTTCTTGTCACGTTTCTTCATCATCTCGGCCCAAGCCTCTTCATCGTCTTCGTCATCCGAGCCGCCACGTTGCGGCTTAGGACCACCGGGACTGGATTGGCTAGCACGAGAGACGGGTCGCACAGTCACCGTGGCAAATGTCGAGGGCTTGGGTATTTGCCCGTGGGTCCGCGGAGCGGACAAGGAAGGGTTATGATTTTCATCATTCCAGACTTTGTTCAGCGTCGATGGGGCTGCGTGACCCAACTCGCCGGGCATAAGAGAGACTGGTCGATATCGAGAGGCGAGCCCTGCATTACTGCGCTCTGAGGGTGCGAGAGAGGGTGCGTAACTTGCGGTATTGGGGCGGAACGCACCACCAGGCATATTAGGCATAGGTGAGCCAGTACGGCGCATTGCGATGGTAGGATCAAGTGCGCCCAACGCGTGGGGGTCGAAGTTAAGTGGAACTGGAGCTGATCCAGACATGGAAACCGGCCTTACATTACCCCCTACGACAGACGGAGGGCCAGCCATCGTGGGAACCATTAGTGAGGGAGTTCCCATGGGGGCACCAGGCATGGGGCTTCCTCCCATCATAGGATTCGGTTGCATGCCACCTTTCATCATCGGGGGTGGTGTGCCTTGCATGCCCTGGATCTGCATCATTTGTTGCATCCATTGCATTTGCATCTGCATCATGCTAGCCATCTGTTGCGACAATTGGACCTGGGCTTGCTCTGACGGAGAAATCTGTGGTTGTTGTGCTGGTGGCGGCGGGGGCATCATCGAGTATGGCCGAGGCACACCTCCCATTTCATACATTGTCTGGGTGTTCGGGCTTCCTCTTCTCATAGCACGGGCTCGCTCCTCGCTGGCAATCACACCCACAAGACCTCCAGGTGGCACTGGGGATGACGAGTCACCGTAGACTGAGCCTCCGCCCATAGCCAATGATTCACGATTGGATGGGTTGACAAGGCTCGCACCGAAGTAGGGGTCCCGAGGCAGGTTTCTGGCAAAGACAGGCAGACTATTTCGATTCTCGTGCTCGGCCCCGGCTAACGAACTGGCAGACGATGCGTACGGATGCAGCATTGAGGCGCGAAGGTTGGGATTGGAGTTGGTATTGGCCAGCCGATTAGGTGGTCGATTGCGATTGGGAAATCCATGGGCTGCGAGTATACCCAAGGGGACTTCTTCGTCATCCTCCTCGCTGCTCTTGCCGCTGGATGACTTATCGCCCGGGTTGGATAGGCGATTGGGAAGATTCGGAGTGCTGCTACTGGCTCCAGTCATTGTTGGGTGCAGCAAGGGCGACGCGGCTTGTTGGCCAGTCACCTTCATCATTTGCTGGCGATATACCGACATGTGGGCTTCCTGCTTCCGACGCTGGCGTTCCGCTTCTCGTTGCTTCTCTGCCTCATCCTCTTCATCGAAATCATCATTCACAGATTCATCATCGCTCGTGGCATTACTGTTCGACCGTCGAAGCTCTTGCTGCTGGCGATAATGCTCGAATTGAGATGGGGTCATCACCTTGTTGCCCGGGGACGTCGTCCTGGGCACATTCTCAGCGAATTGAACCGCCAGCCGAGCATGGTCTGCGATGGATGAATCCACGTTGTCGGTGGGATCTGAGGAGTAGCGATTTGCAAACAATGATTCTGGTTCAGAAGTGAAGTGCTCCGAAAGACTGGCTGCCTTGCCTTTGTCCGAAAGGGTCGTTCCGTTGGACGGAAAGACCCCTTCAGCCCACTGCGGTGGAGAGCTACTTTCTTTACTCCACAGAAGAGACTGGCGGACCAACTTGGCGTCTTCATCATCAATGGGACTGAAGTCTGGGCCTCCGGAGTAGATTCGACTCCGCCGTAAGCCCTGATCAGATTGTCTTCTTGGACGCTCCAGAGCACGGTGAGAGGTCGTGGCACCCATCATCTGATTCGGACCGGGCGACGGTCGGCGGAACCCGGTGATTGTTTCAGGAGGGAATTGAGGAGACGAGGATTTGTTGGGCCCTAAACCACTGTCGGGTTCACTAAGCAGGCCCTCCTCCGAGTGACGGCTGTCCCATGAGTAAGGGGAGGGTTCGACCTCTGCCGATCGGTCTGTACTAATTGGCGCAGGACGTGCAGCCCTACCATCCATCTGAAATTCTGACAGGGCCTGCGTTGGCGGGGATGAGGAGTACTGTATAGCCATTAGCATAAGCCCCTTGCTTCACGCAAACCGTCATCCCGTACCTGCTGAGTTTGGTGAGGGGTTGGCTCCCGCAGCAGAGCACTCTCTCTTTTCCCGACATGATCAAACATCCTTCCGAAATCATCGCCCCCGGTCCCTAAATCGAAGTTCGAATCTGGCAATTTGGGTGGAGTGGCGGTGCTGTCGGTGCCTCCCGTTAGAGCACGCTGTCTCGTCGCCGTATCTGGTGTAGCATGTCGAGGCGGGGCAGGGGGCGTGGATGTTTTGAACCGTCCTCCAAATGAGAATGTCCTGCCTGCAGCTCGTAGGGCTCCCGAGAGCGGGGGAGGAATGGGGATGTCCTGGATTCTCGAATGCGGGGACAAGGAATCATCGGGCGGTGGGATCTCTGTTGAGGACGGGAGGGTTGATGAAGAGCTCAGTCGGGTAGAATTTGAGCTCTCGTAGGTCGCACCGCTGAGACGGTGGCTGGTCAGTCGTTTCCTGAGAGAGTCCATAAGCCGGGGACGGTCATACCGAGATTTGTCCAGGGGCTGTTCTGTCCCCGCAAAGATGTTGTCGGAATCCTCCAGCATAGACGGCACCAGGTTGCCTTCGCTCATGCGTTTGGTCAGTGAGGCACTATCAGTCATTGATCTGTTTGCTCCAGGACGTTCGAAGACCCGGAAGGAAGGCTGAGTGTTGGAATCCACCTCGTCCAGGATGTTGCCGGACGATTTCCGCCGAGCAAAGCTCTTGGGAAGCTTGATGGGCATCGTGGGCAAGCGATCCACTCTTCACGCAGCGTGGAACTTGAATATTAGAATGCCAAATCGAGACCGCCTTGATTGATGGCGAGTATTCGAATCCAGGTTCTGCCGACGCTGGAAGGTAGTCTCTGCCGACGGGGCAGGCTTGACGTGTCAACTGCACGTAGACGGGAGAAGCGACCAGTCTCACGGAGGGAGGGAGCCACGATCGTCCGGCGGTCGCAAGGGAAGTTGGATTGCACAACAGACAACGAGTTGGTTGATCAGGGGATGGGCTGGCAAAGAATTGGCGACGAGTCACAAAGAAGCTTCTGGCACGGGGACTTCAGCCGAAGCAACAACACGCTTCTCTAGCGGCTGATCAAGGCCCGTCCGGAATCCACCGAGTGGATTTAGCACTCGCGATCTGACGGCGATTTACCAGCAATCCAAATGTCTTTTCGGTTCCCGAAACCCCAAGCCAGACAGTTGGAATTGAAGGGAAGAGTTTTTTGGGCAGCACGGTAGAGGGGGAGAATCCACCCAAAGATTGGTACTCACAGACTGAGACCAGCCTAAAAGCGCTTGTAATCGCCGTCTCACTTGGGCTCCGCTTGAGATTGAGTCCGTCGCAGACGTTCCCGAGCGAGTCAGATCAGACTGGAGGTGGAGAGTGGAGCTGTGTTGCAAGGTGCGAAGGGCCTTTCAGCGGTAGGACCCTGGGACCACCGAATCCCGACCGTGGGGGAGGAGGTGAAATGAGCGGAATGAGGAACGAGGATGGATACGGCGAAAGAATGAAAGGTAGCAGTAGGGAATGTCAGAAGAATGAGGGCAAAGAGAGGACAAGACGCAGAACACAGCTGCGGACACTGGAAAATGCACGGAGTCCCTGCATTATTGCATTATTGCCTCCCGCCGTGGCTGGACCGGGCCAGGGATGGCTTGACTACAGAGGCCGGCGAATGACAATACGGAATGGGAGACGATGGCCGGAGAGCAGCAGCAAAATCCGATGTGAAACCGCTTTACTATGTATAGCACACCGAGCTGGCGTCAGTGGGAGGCCCTTTGACGGCCCTAAAAATAAACATCGCAATTGACTCCAAACCCCGGCGGCGAACCGTGGAAATATTCAACATTAACTCAATCGGACTTCCCGAGGAACGATCTAGACGGGCTTCACTATGTGATCATAGAAAAGATCCATGGCATGGCCTCTTTACAAGTTAGTTTTTTCTTCGCCTGACTCGACTCACCCGAAGTGTGCTACCTAGTCCGATCGGGTGATGCGCGTGGTACCGCAGTCACACAGGACTCGAGCGCTACGGACTCGATGGGACCACTGCACTCAAAACACCAAAGAACAAAAAGAGCTCTGCAATGCAACAAGGAGTTCAACAGTATTCTCGCCAGTATCCGCTTCAAGGGAAAAAAAAGAATAATGAGAAAATCGGAAGAAAGAGATAAAAAGCTAAAAAAAAAAAAAAAGTGAAACCAACACCCTTCCTCTTTGCTTCTAACTCAGATGATACAGATCTTGTACAAACAAACAGACCAGAACGACTATTCTCCTTCTCCTTCATCATCCACGCTGATGAGCGTTTTTATTTCGCAAAGTGCAGGTCATATTTCAGCCACTGTCGGGCTTTCACACCCGCAACATCCAGACCGGGAGTGCCGTAGGTCAGCGGTGCATAGAAGCAGAAGCCCCAAATGGCGACAGCCAGAATGGCCAAGGTCGCCGCCCACGCGGCAGCAACCGAGTTGCGACCCATGCGCTCCTTGGCCGTCACGAATCGGCGCAGGTTGCGGCGGGAGCGTGTACCTTTGGCCTTGCCCGAGGGGTCGTCCACGGAGGCTGCAGCAGTGCTGGGGTCAAGAGGCTGCAGATTGAAGATAAACTCGATCAGCGCCCCAGTCACCATGGTGGACGCCAAATGGGACGGCAGGTAGTGGTGCAGGAAACGCTGGCGGCCCATCAGCCAGAAGGGGAAGTAATGGGCGCCCCAGCACAGAAACAGGAATCCAGTGCTGTTGTACAGGCGTGAACGGGTACCAGGACCCCAAACTATAATGTCGGCCAGGTTAGTCATCGGCAACGTACGGGTTCTATTCCAGGCAGATCGACAACTTACTTTCCTCCAGCGCATCAACGCCACGGCGAAGAGACAGCTGGTCAGCACCAACAATGCCAGCAAATACGGCCAGTAGACTGCTGGCAATCCACCAGCCTACAGGGTTACCCAGGAAGTAGATCTGCTCACGGGTATCGTTCTTGGTCCAGAAGCTCACACCGCGCAACAGGAATGGCCACTGGAAGGGCTCCGTAGCATAGGGGTGGCTGCTGGTCAGCGCGTTGTTGTGGTGGAACATGGCCCCCTGCAGCTCGAAGTACTTCCGGAGGAAAGACAGCGACTTGATTTGGCGCTCCTCTCGCTGCAAGCGAGGGCTGTCTGGCTCGAGAGCATCAATAGTTTCGGCATACCACAAATTGCTGGACTGCAAGATATTCTTGTTGCCATTGATCTCAGCCTGTTTGAAACCCCATTCAGGAAGCGGAGTCGTGTGCGTCCACATCGCCACGCGAGTGGGAACGTGAATGAGTTTGAACAAGCTCGCGAAAGTGCGAAAGTCCTGGAAGGGCTTACTGTTCTCGACCTTGAGCTCAAACAGGGTATCATTGTGTCGTTCCCCGTCAGCCAACTCATGCGACACGGTGGTGAATTCCTGGTTCGTCGGGAAGTGTGGAGAGGCAACATCGTGGGTCAGGAGGATGGTATCAGTGCCGACGTGACGAAGCTGGATGATATCTCCATTGCGCACGTTTTTCGGCTTGCCATCATCTTCCAAGGGCGTGGTTGGCAGAATCTGCCACAGGTTGTTGGTGTCGTTGTGTGGGTAGCCTGTCACCTGCTGACCTTGGCTGGAAATACGGCCATCGTCATACCGCAGTGGGTACCGATCCCAGTGGCTGTGGAGGAGAACCTTGGTGTCCTTATGGCGAATAGTGATTGAGTCAAAGTACTGGACGCCAACCGATTGCGCAGTCATCGCATTGTCACTCAGGGTCTCTTGGAATTCGGGAGACATGAATTCATCCCCAGGTCCGGAGCGGGTGAGGATGGTAAAATGGACTTGGAACCAGAACAAGTAGAAGAAGAAGGGAATGATGATGAGCGCAACAAGGCGAGCAGCAAAATGCTTGATCCAGGTAATCATATCAAGAGCACCCTCCCGTCGGTTGATGTCCAGCAGGTTCCAGAGGTCGATCAAAACTGCGGCACCGATAGTGACGAAGGTGAAGAAACCGACATACTTGGTGGAGATGACGCAGCTCATGCAGAAGCCAGTCAGAAGCAGCCACTTCCACCACTTGCGGCCAAAAGGCTCATGGCGTAGCTTGTAGAATCGGACATAGCACAGGACACTGAGTGCCATTGTTAGGACCAAGGTGGAGTCCAGGAGGATCAGCCGGTCCTCGCCCACATGAGCATTGTCAAACACCATCAGACCAGCAGCCAATGTACAGGCTGGAAGCGAGTAGCCCGACTCCCACATGATCAGGAACACAACGGGAATAGTCAAAGCTCCAAGCGTAGCTGGCATGGCACGTAGGGACAGATATGGGACATTGTTTTCGATGTACGAGTCGCCGATGTTCTCGAACAAAAAGTGGCCATCAAAACCGACCAGCCAACCCATGAAGGCAAAGAGAAGTTTTCCAAAGGGCGGATGGACGTCGAAGAAGTACATGCGTTGTAGGTAGTATGAAGCAAACTAGCGAGGTATCGAATGTCAGACTCCCCTTTTTCCAATGGGAGTTGATGTTGCAAAGCTCCGGGGTTCATACCTTTCCAAAGTGAACTTCGTCAAAGACGACTTCATTCGGATAATCAATGCGCCAAAAGCGAGTCGCAAAAGCCAGCAGAGTCAGAATGGATATGGCCAGCCAATAGTCCCATTCCGACTGCGGCTTGCCAGCTTGACCGGGAGCTGACACGGGGTTCATCGAGCCATTATTGGAAGGGAGAGCTGTGTATGCATCCTTCTTCCCGCCTCTCTTGCGCAGAGAGGGTGAAGAGGAAGCCATGTTGAGAAAAGAAACGAAGGGAGCGACCGTGAAACCACCTATAGTAAATAGACTTCCGAAAGCGCGCAGTGTTAGCAATAGATCTCTATGGCCCCGAAAGTGAAAGACCTCAGAAATTGACAGTTGAAGAATACTCACTCGAGTCACCAAAGTGCATGGCACCAGAAATTGACACTAGGAAAGCCGGGGAAGATGAAAGGAGTGTCGGAGGGGGCGGCTTGTAGGTTGCGTGTCTTCTTGCTGCTGGCAAGGCGGTGGCCCGGCGGGTGCATTGTAGAGACAGCCCTGCCAATCAGATCGCGAACCCCTGCAGCTTGGAACACGGGGGATGAAAAAGCCCCCAATGGTGAAACACAATCATTCGTTGATTTCATCAGATGGTATTAATATCGAAGTTATCATGAACAACACTGGAGCAATCAGAGATCTGGACCTCTCCCCCCTATCAGGTCTCTAAGTACACATTGATAGACAATTCGAAATGTTTGGAGTGACAAACTTCAAGACAAGTTTGGCAACTCTTCCAGATTGGTTTCCTTGTGAGTGATGAGAAGGGGCAATGATACTGCTGTGATTTCAGGTAGTAGCAAGGGCCAGCTCGGTGGGAGAGAAAGAATACCTAGGTAGACATGGGGTGGCTTACTGTGAGATAACAAGTTAGGTGCACGTTGTTTTCACCTTTTATCTTATTCGACTGTCATATCTCTTGGAATAATTAAGCAGAGCTTTGGTTTTCGGAAATGCAATAGTACAAATGTCATCTGTCAACCGTCGTTTGAACTATAAGTCTCATTCATGAGAAAAAACCGAATAGCGAGCCAGAGTGATCATATTGAACTGTAGTGCGCTTCAAACCTTCCAAGGTTGTATGAATCTATAGGTGACATTTCTTGCAAATATACAATGGCATCTCAACAAATCTCGTGGCTCATGGGTATCAGTCAGGTATATATAGCAAACTTCAATCATCATGGTCTGTCAGCTTCAGCAAGTCCAACTCCGTCTGTACCATAGATCGAAACTCTGTTCGGGAAATCCCCGTGGCTTTGGCCAGCCGGAACAGACTTTTTATACTGGTGCCGATATGTTGCTTCACCCCCACCTCATAGGTAGACTGGCTCGCAGCCTCCTGCTCCAATTTAGCAACGGCGTCCGAGTTGTTGGAAGAAGCGGACTCGGGCCGCGGATGGCTCAGTGCCCTGGCGGCATTATCATCAGGCATGTCAGCCGGGGCATAGCCATTTGTGCGCGACTCTTCGGCACCATGGGAACCACTGACTTGCCGCCGTAGGAGGCTGGCAAGCATGTCACCATTCAGAGACGTTGGACCGACTTCTGGCTGCTCCTCCGTCGGATCGTGATTATCCATGGCGGGTTGCACCTCCCCGTATTGTGAGAAGTATGATGCCTCGGACAGACCAGACGGTCCGGTCTTGGACGAGCTGCCAGCAGGCGCCGGGGTCTTCACACCCGGCGTCCGGCCTGGAGTGGCATCGTACTGGGCCCAATAATCATCCTCGTCATCTTCATCCTCGGGCTTGGCCTGCTCGCCATCGTTCCTTGATCCACGCTCCTCGCGATCTTTGGCATCCAACACGTCGCCCGAGAAGCTCCCTTTCGCCTGTGCATTCGCCTCTCCAATCGAGACAGCCCAAGTGTTCTCATCCTCTGCAGGGCCCTCACGCGGCAGTACTTCTGCAACGCGCCAGCCCCGGCCGCCACCTTCCTCGTCTGTCGGACACCACAGGTAGATCACAGTCAAGCTGTATTCGGGCAGCAGAACCTGCGCGCGCAGAGTCTCGTCATCGACGCGCTTGTATGTCACCAAGATTTCGCCCGGGAGATCAATCTCACCGGAGACGGGGTGTGGCTCGAAGCTGGCGTCATCTACGATGCTCTGCAGGCGCTCTGCCTGGGTGGCATCCCAGCAGAGCAATTGCAGCCAAGACTCCGTGGGCGACGTAGAAACGGAGGTCAGAATCTGGATTCGCTGCCGGAGAATAGGGGACAAGAGAGGGAGGAGAGCTGGCGGTGGGCGTGGCGAGACAAACGCCGTGGGGAGACATGCGAGCAGTGGAGGGAGCAAAGAGCGAGGTTCGGGAGGGTTGATGAGTTCGACCATGGTCGGCACTGATTGTGAGGGGAAATGAGAGTGCGAGTGAGATTGAGAGAGGGAGGAAGAGAAGAGAAGAGAAGAAAGAGTAAGGAGCGAGAGTCAGAGTGAGAACGGGGCCAGGACGAGCTGCGAGTTTGAAACTGCGGGCATCCGAGCTTGGCTCCATTCGCCCGGACGTGGGGCCGACTGAGCACGAAGAGTGCAGGCGGGCCGAAAGTCTATGCCACCACGTAGCTCCGGGCCGCCTGGGGTTGATGATCATGATCATGATTAGGATGCCGTAGGACTGTCGAATAAGCAGGTCAGGATTCCAAATCGCAACTTTATTGGACACTATGTTTTCATCTGTCCCGATGCGGTTATTCTACCAAAGAGGTAAACCGTCAACACCAAGAGCACTATGCCAAAATCGACTGGAACAAACACGGCTTGATGAATACATAGTATTGGTCGGCCATTTCCTCAAGCTCCAGGCTTGATGTGGAGAGAATCTGGTGCATCCCCATATCAAAGTATGCAATTGCTGATCTTATCAGTGACCTTCGACTGCTCCGATGCTCCCAAACAGGGCACGGAGAGCGTGTATTCGCCGAAGCATACCTAGGTAGCTGCGATTACCATCAATAGAATATCCTGGCTCCTCAGGATCACCAAGAAGAGTAAATGTATATCACGGCAATTTTTGACCGTCGGCCCATTTCTATATCATCTCAAACCCATTGTTTCCAAGGCATCTTGGATCGCCCCGCATTCCCGATGCAACATTGCTACTGTAGGTCCACTAAGTCCTAGCAAATCATTTAACGCGAGCTCGCCCTAGAAGCACAGACTGGACAGACAAGCATTAGACTGAAGGATTTGAGGCGCCAATCAGGACCGCCGTGGGACATTGACAGATCAATTCGGCGTTCGGTCGGCTTCCATACTCGGCCCTAGTCCCGTCACACAGGGAGTGCACCAAAGCAACGATCACACTTGCCATCCTGCTTCAAAACTCCCCACTCCATGAATTCGCAGAACCCGCACTTTGCATCTTTGTGACAATCAGCATGGCTGACCCCGACCAAGCCACAGATGCGCCAACTCTGGCGGTCACTGGCCAGCAGCCACTCGTCGAAGAGCACGTGTGCAAGACGGAGGTCGAGGCAGTTCGCGCAATCGGGTACACGAACCCCGAAAACGATGCAGAGCTTAATGATTACCATCAGAACGACCTGAAAATCTGGGAGAAAAGAGTCCGCTGGAAGGTCGATGTGCGCCTCTGCAGCATCGCCGGGATGCTGTGCAGCTTGAACCTGGTCGACTCGGGCATTCTGTCTTCGGCTGCTGTCACCAGCATGCTGACAGATCTGGGCCTGGACCAGGGATTACGGTATTCGGTCGCGATCTTCATCTTCACCCTCACCAGCGTCGCCTCTCAGCTCCCCTGCACCATGGCCGTTCGCTTCGTCGGTCCTCGACTGTGGTTCGCCACGATTACATTCCTCTTCGGCGTGCTGACTCTTTGCACGGCGTTTACTCACACTTGGAAGCAGGTGATTGCCTTGCGGGTGCTTCTGGGAATTGCAATGTCTGGTATCTACCCTGGTCTGACCTATCTCATCAGCTCCTGGTACCCCCGAAAGGAACAACAGCTCCGATTCGCCTTTCTGCAGTCAGGGGAAGTTGCAGGACTTGCAACTGGAACACTAGTCAACTACGGCTTGACTAATCTGAATGGCGTCGCTGGACTAGCTGATTGGCGTTGGATGTTCATTGTTCAAGGCCTGATTTCCTGCTTCCTGGGCTGCCTCACCTACTGGTGGATGATCGACTTTCCCGAGAATGCTCACCGCA
Source organism: Penicillium hispanicum (assembly GCF_028827665.1). NCBI lineage: Eukaryota > Fungi > Ascomycota > Eurotiomycetes > Eurotiales > Aspergillaceae > Penicillium > Penicillium hispanicum. Next base: position 1,299,712 of record NW_026623198.1, on the reverse strand, counting down.
GCTTTCGTTTCTTATCTGACCGTGAGGCCGAAGTTGCAGTCAACAGAATCCAGGACGACCGTAGAGATGTCATTCTGGAGCCTTTTTCGTGGAGTAAGGTGTTCCGCCACTTTCTCGATTTCAAAATTTACGGGTTTGGGTGCATGTTCTTTCTCCTAAACCTGGTCTCGACTTCCTTGTCTTACTTTCTCCCAACCATCCTGAATGGACTGGGATTCAACTCGCGGCAGGCAATCCTACTGTCGACTCCTGTGAGTCTAAACATGGAAATGTAAACCAGACCAGTTACTGATGCTATTTGATAGCCTTACTACTGGGCTGTCATCCCAGTCACCCTGACATCTCTCGCTGCGGACGTATACCGTGTGCGAGCACCACTAATCATATTCAACTCACTCATCCTGATAGCCGGATTTCTGATGCTGGGCCTGCCAATCTCGACCCATTTGACAGTGCGCTATGCCGGGACTTTCCTGGCCACCGGCGCGTATGTCTCCAATTGGGCTGCACTAAACGCCTTTATGGCCAACAATGTAGCCGGTCAATGGAAGCGCGTTGCCACAGCAGCTACTGTCAGCGCATTTAATGGTCTCGGTGGTGTGGCGGGCAGCTTCATCGTTCGGTCACAAGATGCCCCTCAATATTTACTGGCTATATGGGTGTCTGTCGGGTGAGCTCGATGAGATGTATCTTCTTGACATGATCCATTGAGCTAATACCAGTACTAGGTCTCACATCTTGCTCATACTTATCGTGGGCGCTTTTACCCTCTACTTCTATGTGGCAAATCGACACCAGAGGGACGATATCAAGGTTATCGAGGGTGTTGTAAGTTGAGCCCTGGCCAAAAACCAATATTAATAGCTTCGTTTCTAACAAGAATTGACGCCCAGACCGGTTTCCGTTACACATACTAATGGTAGCAAGACAAGTCCTTGTACCTCTACTCAATCACTCTTTGTTTTTTTTTTATATCCTTTTGCTTCCTTTTCACCCTAGCAAACTTGATTATAGCGCGTATGAGACTGGAAATTTTTAAGATGAGATCAACTATTCCACTCGCTTGAATTAAGCATAGAAGATAGACTAGAATTGCTCGTCTTGCTAGGAACTTTTCAATTTGATAAAAATCTATTCTATTGTACATTAAAATTTTGGACTGCTAATAATGACACGTTCTTCACAATTACGTGACTCCACGTCGTCTTCGTCAAGAGCCCACAATCGCCGATCTTCCAAATCCGCCAGAGAACAAGGTTCACTGCTCCATATACCTTCTCTATGTACCAGATTATTTCCGCGGTTTACAAATCCGTCGTGGCTCCCTGGTTGCGCTTGTGTGGCTGCCATATACCAACACCGATGTTGGGGCTTCCGAGGCGAAGAGCACGAGAGCGCTGCAAGCAGACGACGTGGAGCCAGACGAGTGAGAAGTGGCCAGATGCTGACTAGACAAGTGGCGATAATAATGACGGCGCTCTCGACAACGGAGAAAATGCCCAGTTTGACCGAAAACCCTTTTATTCCATCTATCAGCATGCTGGTGATTTGCCCTGGGGCCACCTAGTTCGAAGACGTACAGGTCACATCATTGAGGCTTGCCTCAGAGGCCAGGTAATAGACTGGCAGACGAAGAATGCTTGCTATGGTGCCACTGGCAAGGGTTAGCAGCAGTCCTCGTTCGGTTTGCGATTTCATGCTAGCCAATGAACACTCACAGTCCGCCCAGTAAAAACACCCCGGTCAATGCCATCTTCTGCCCTTTAGGCGCGTGTAGGCTCCATACATATGGCATGGGTAGCACCCATATTAATAAGCCTGTGAGCACATTGAATGGCCAGATGGCACGGTAGAAGGACGTTTGGTCAAGACACGACCCATCGGAGACAGTGGGGTTCCAGCCGTAGGAGATTGGCGAGCATTGGAAGATTGACTCAAAAAGGACGGTAATTCCCACTCCCAAAACTAGTGATCCCACGATGTAGGCGCAGACTCGGAAGTGGCGCTTGTAGAAGATGCGCACGTAGAAGAGCAGCAAGGAGATCTTGGCTGGGGTGATTGTGAAAGGGAGATCGAGGATCTCAAGAGCGAAGAAGCTCTATTTGAGCTGGTTTTAGTTGGTTCTTTTTGACTTATAGTCTTGGGGAAGGTTACCTTTCGTATAAGTGATATCTTGTCCTTTCGACTACTCAATTCCCCGGAGTCATTCCCCAGGCCTGCTACTTCAGCCACTGCAGTTCGTCAACTCTCTGGACAGAATTGTGCAAAGTCTGCTTGTACTTACAGACAATATAAATAATTGCCTTTGACAAACTCCCAAACTAG